>NC_072431.2:109176250-110602500 GCF_028878055.3 Symphalangus syndactylus | reverse complement strand
CTTGATTCTTAATCATCTTTTGTCCTTGTGTTGGTTTCTGTGCATTTGAGGAAGTAGTCACCTCTTTTATTCTTTACCAATTCATTTCTGTGAGGAAAGACCTTCACCAGTCAGCCTAGCCTGGGGTTCTGGATGGGTCAGCTGGTAGTATCTGTGGGCCAGCAGGGCTTGCTGCTGGAATCTCTGGTTGAACTTGGTAGCTGCCCGTACTCTGAGGTTAGGTTGGGCTTGTTCTCTGGGGTCTGAGGCCAGTGCAGGTCTGTTGGCTGGACTCTGAGGTTAGGAGGGGCAGCTGGCTGGGCTCCATGTTTAGGCCAGGCTGCTCTGTGATTAGGGAGGACTGCAGGCTGCACTCTGGAATTTCCCCGGTCAGGTGAGGCTACAGGGTATGCACCATAGATGGGTAGGACTATAGGCTGCATTCTGCAATCAGGTGGGGTTGTATGTTATGTTTTGCCGTTGAATGGGGGCATTGGCTGAATTTTTTGCCTGGATGGGGCTGCTGGCCCTGCTCCAAGGTTAGACGGATTCTGTGGCCGGGCTGCCTGGTTGGGCTACCTGGTCCTGTGGAGTTGGAGTTTCAGCTATACAATTAGGTGAGGCCATAGGCTGTGCTCAGCTGAGGTCAGACGGGACCACTGGCACAGGACCCAAGCCAGGCAGAATGTTGACTGTGCTTGTTGGATAGACATGCCACAGATGGGCAGAGCTGCTGGCTGGGCTCTCTGGTTGGGTGAGGCCACTGGCAGGGATGTGGTCTCATTGTCATGATTTGCATACTGGTTGCTGTGAGCCCTACCCCCTTCTTTGTTCCTAGCTGACTCCAGTGGTCTAGCCCTCCCATTTGTTCCCTATGAGGCAAGACAGACATGGATCTCCTGGAAAGCACCCTGGAAAGCTGGGAAAGTTGGGGAAGCTGAATGTCTGCCTTGGGCTCTCTTTTTCCCACTGCAGAAACTATAGGCCCAGGGGATCACTCCTTGGCCCCATGTGGGCCTGGTGAGGGGCGATGCAGTCAAAAAGTCAAGCCACTCTTACCCTTCTAATGTGGCTTTTGGTATTTGTGCTCCAAGGGAGTGCTTAAACCCTAGGCGCTGGAATTTTCACAAAGGTGTTCTTGTCTGTGGATAATTACTAATTGGCATTTCTATGATACTGACTAGAACCTGGACCTCCTATTCCACCATCGTGTTCTTGGACTCTTTTTTATTATTTATTTTTTTGAGACGGAGTCTCGCTCTGTCACACAGGCTGGAGTGCAGTGACATGATTTCGGCTCACTGCAACCTCTGCCTCCCGGGTTCAAGCAATTCTCCTGCCTCAGCCTCCCGAGTAGCTGGGACTACAGGGGCACACCACCACGCCCAGCTAATATTTTGTATTTTTAGTAGAGATGAGGTTTCACCGTATTAGCCAGGATGGTCTCAAACTCCTGACCTTGTGATCCCCCCGCCTTGGCCTCCCAAAGTGCTGGGATTACAGGCGTGAGCCACCGTGCCCAGCCTATTATTTATTTTTAATTTTAATTTTTTTGAGACACTATTTCTACTTTGGAATAATTTTAGATTTACAGAACATTTGTAGAGATAGTACAGAGAGTATGGAGAGTTCCTGGCTATCCCTAACTCAGTTTTCCCTAACATTAACCATCTTACATTACCGTGATACATTTGTCAAAACTGAAAAACCTACCTTGGTACGTTAGTATCAACTAAACTCTGGACTGTATTTAGATTTCCCCTGTTTTTCTTTCTTTCTTTCTTCTTTTTTTTTTCTCTCTCTCTCTCTCTCTCTTTTTTTGAGACAGGGTCGGTCTCACTGTGTCTGCCCAGGCTGGAGTACAGTGGCATGATCATGTCCTACTGCAACCTCGACTATCCCTGGCTCAGGTGATCCTCCTGCCTCAGCCTCCCTAGTAGCTGGGACTACAGGCACGTGCCACCATGCCTGGCTGATTTTTTTTTTTGTAGAGACTGGGTTTCACCATGTTGCCCAGGCTGGTCTGGAACTCCTGGGCTCAAGGGATCCGATCCTTCTGCCTCAGCCTTGCAAAGTACTGAGATTACAGGTGTGAACCACCACACCCAACCCAGGTTTTCTACAATTTTTTTTTTTTTCTATTTCAGGATCCAATCTAGGATAACTAAATTGTGTTTAGTTGTCATATTTCTTAGTTTCTTCTGGTCTGTGATAGTTTCTTAGTCCTCCCCCCCCCCCAGTAATTTGACAGCTTTGGGGAAAACTGGTCAGGTCCTCAATTTGGTTTTGTCTGCTGTTTTCCTCGTAATTAGACTGGGCTTGTGGATTTTTGGAAAAATACCTGAGGTAAAGTACCTGTCTCAGTTATATGAAATCAGTATGGACTTGAGTATTTAGTTTATATTTTGGATTAAAGTCCCACATTGATTTATTTTGTTGCTCAAGTTGTTTTATCTTTGGCCATTGAGAGCTCTTTCAGATTGGCCTTGGCCTTAGAATCTGTCATTTCTCCAGAGAATAGGGCTTGTTTCTCTGTCAGTCTGATCTTCATTCCTTTGTAAAGACTTCATTTGTGGTATCTTGATAACTTTTAGGAACCACCCTTTTAGGAGGGGGTTTGTTAGTGCTATTATGGTTTTATTTTTTAAGAGATTATGATTAGGATGGATAGATGTTTAGTTTGCCAACCTGATCTAATACTATTAATTTTTGCTAAACAGAATTTGTAGCATCTAGAGCTATATGCTTTACAATTTTTCATTGTATGATGTTTAAGATACAGAAAAAATATGAATGTAAAACATCTAAGTTATGAGGCATAATAATAAACATTTGCAAGCTTATTAGTTGTCTTGAAAACTAGAGCATTACCAATACATTACTATTTATTTGTCTGTTTCTGTCCTATCCTATCCTTTCACTACTCCACAGAGTTAGCTGTTCTTCCAAATTTTGGGTTTATCATTTCCTTCCTCTTATAAACCACATGATATATATTCCTAAGTAATATACTGTTTATTTTTGCTTAATTGTGAGCTTTATAAAAATGTTAAACTGTATATAGGCTTATGTGATTTTATTTTTTTTTGAGATGGAGTTTTGCTCTTGTTGCCCAGGCTGGAGTGTGATAGTGTGATCTTGGCTCACCGCAATCTCCGCCTCCCGGGTTCAAGTGATTCTCCTGTCTCAGCCTCCCGAGTGAGTAGCTGGGATTACAGGCATGCGCCACCATGCCTGGCTAATTTTTTGTAGTTTTAGTAGAGACGTGGTTTCTCCATGTTGCTCAGGCTGGTCTCTAACTCCCGACCTCAGGTGATCCACCAGCCTTGGCCTCCCAAAGTGCTGGGATTACAGGTGTGAGCCACAGCACCCAGCTTTGTTTTAGTTCTTTATTTTAGAAAGTTCCAAACTCATAAAAGTAGATTTGGCTGGGCATGGCTCATGCCTATAATCCCAGCACTTTGGGAGGGTGAGGTGGCCAGATCACCTGAAGTCAGGAAGTTCGAGACCAGTCTGGCCAACATGGTGAAACCCCAACTCTACTAAAAATACAAAAATTAACAGGTGTGGTGGTGTGCACCTATAATCCCAGCTACTTGGGATACTGAGGCAGGAGAATCACTTGAACCCCGGAGGCAGGGGTTGCAGTGAGCTGATATCGTGCCACTGCAGTCCAGCCTGGGTGGCAGACTGAGACTCTTTCACAACAACAACAACAACAACAAAAATGTAGATTAATCCTGCTTTGTAAAAACTCTTATTTTTTTCTACTCGCACACCACCACAGCAATTATCAACACAGAAAAAGAATTCTGTGGCCAAATGTGTGGGCAGTTTTCCCCACACACCAAGCAGCTGACACCAGTTGGGTGTTCTCCAGTTCAGTGCCGACACTATCTACCTGGAGATAGTGTCAGATCCCACTGGTTGAATGCACAGTCTCCAAGATTGCCCCCTAGCACTCATCAGTCACAAGTCTGGGCCTCAAGTGCTTCTGACCACCAGCTTCACTCATGTCGGGGTTCCCTCGGTCCTCTCTTTGGGTTTAATTTGCCAGAGTGTTTCACAGAACTCAGAGAAACTCTTTTATGTTTACTGGTTTATTCTAAAGGCTATTGCAAAGTATACAGATGAAGAGATTTGTCTGGCAAGGTATGGGGGAAGGTGCACCGACTTTCCATGTCCTCCCTGGGACGTCACCATCCACAGCCTCCATCCAGGTGTTCAGCTAGCCAGAAGCTCTCCAAATCCAGTCCTCTTGAGTTTTTATGGAATCTTCATGATGTTAGCATTCCTTCTCCCAGAGTAGAGTGGGACTCTCCCTCTGTCTTTTTTTTTTTGAGACACGCTTTCACTCTGTTGCCCAGCTGGAGTGCAGTGGCACCATCTTGGGTCACTGCAGCCTCCACCTCCGAGTAGCTGGGATTACAGGCATGCACCACCACGCCCAGCTAATTTTTGTATTTTTAGTAGAGATGGGGTTTCACCATGTTGGTAAGGCTGGTCTCAAACTCCTGACCTCAAGTGATCCTCCCGCCTCAGCCTCCCAAAATGCTGGGATTGTAGGAGTGAGCCACCCTGCCCTGCCTGTGGGAGGGGCTTAAGACTCACAATGAGAAAGGGGTATTGGGAGATACAGAGTTCCACCTTAGGACAATTGAAGGGAGGGTGGGAAAAGGTTTGAGAGATTCTGTTTTCTGAGGCCTGCCTTTGAGGCCTGACATACCTAACATTATAACAGAAGACTCTAGCAAGGGCTATGGGAGTTATGGGCCAGAAGCTGTAGACAAAAACCTGTGTGTGTGTGTGTGTGTGTGTGCGCGCGCACGCGCGAGAAGCTGTAGACAAAAACCTGTGTGTGTGTGTGTGTGTGTGTCCGTATATGTATGTATAACACCGTACAGCCCCAATAACTGTCAATCTTATTTTATATACATACCCTCTGCCCAGTTATTTTAGAGCAAATCCCAGTCATATCATTTAATCTGTCAAGTTATTTTTGTATATTTCTGAAAGATCACATAAATTACTATGATAGCATTATCCTACCTATAGAAAATGAACTTTAACATTATCAAATATTCATGTTTTCTCAATTTTTTTATTGTGTTTTCCTCATGTATTTGGATTGGGACTCAAATAAGGTCTGTAAGTTAGTGATTGCTTGAGATGTATTCCTTAAGATCTTTTTCAGTCTGTAGGTTCTCTTTTCATCTTGCTTTTTTTGTGTTGAAGGAAACTGAATCACTTTTTCTAAAAGTTTGCTACAGTCAGGATTTTGCAGTTTAATTCGCTACTATTTTAATTAGGATTTGGGTATGTATGGATAAAACATAAATAATCAGCTGAGTGTGGTGGTACATTCCTGTAGTCCCAGATACTTGGGAGGCTGAGGCAGGAGGATCTTTTGGGCTCAGGAGTTTGAGGCTGCAGTGAGCTATATGTTCATGCCACTTCACTCCAACCTGGGCTGTTCAGAGCAAGACCCTGTCTCTAAAAACAAGGATTAACAAAAATTAAATATGCTTTTATTTCTGGTTCTTTTTTCTCTTTTCTTGGTCAGTTTTTGGTATCAGTATTATGCTGATCTCATATGAGAACTTGGAATTCAGCAACATTCATTCAGCAGGACTTACTGAGCACTACTGTGGCCGGGCACTATGCTTGGTGTAATGGTGAATGAGACACAAGTGGTATTTGTCCTTGTAGTGCATAAAGGCAAGTGGGGAAGACAGACAATAAACAAATCCTGAATAAATTGATAAGCTGCAAGTATATATTTGTTTGTTTCCATTTTATGTGTTGGAATAGATTAAATAGGAATAATCTGTTTCTTAAATATTTAATAGAACTTTAAAGACATCTGTTCTGATACTTATTTTAGCATACACATATTTCATAAGCATGTGAAATTACTTAAGAACCCTTTTTCTCTCCCCATAAATCTTTGACACCGTGTGAAGTTGTTCCATCCTTATATTGTTTTTCCTTTAGTCCTACAGTGTTCCCCTGGGGATTTGAGTTTTCAAGTTTTGTGAACAAGGCTCTATTACTTATTTCTGTGGGAATAATCATTCAGGTTTCACGTGATGGAAACAGAATGATACAATCCACCAAGTTTGAAGACTGCAGGCAGAACAAAAAATTATGTTTGCGATTACTTATTTCAGGTCAAATTAATAGCTTCTAGTGTGATAACTTCTTTTTGTTTTAAAATTAACCAGTTAAGAGACTGGGTGTGATGGTTCATGCCTGCAATCCCAGCGCTTTAGGAGGCCACAGTGGGTGGATCACTTGAGGTCAGGAGTTTGAGACCAGCCTAGGCAACATGGTGAAATCCTGTCTCTACTAAAAATACAAAAATTAGCTGGGTGTGATGGCACACGCCTGTAATCCCAGCTACTCGGGAGGCTGAGGCACAAGAATCTCGCTGCTGCCCTCCAGAGTGCAGACGACAGAGCAAGACTCTCTCAAGACAACGACGACAAAAAACTAACCAGTTAGTATTGTATTAGTTACAGTAGAGGAAAATAGTGTCAAATAGTAAGGATTTTCTTCTAAAAAAAAAAAAAGGGTGTGGATTGTATATACTTGCTGAGTCAAGTATACTTGTCTTTCTGAGTCAAGTGAGTATACACAGTCCACACCCATTTGTTTTTTTTAGAAGAAAACACCCGTTAGTTTTTATGTGCCCTCAGAATTAAGATGAAGTCTTGTGCTATCTTTTTTATATATGTAAGACTAGAAAAACCAGTGAAATTCATAGTTAGAAAATAATCTATCTCTAGTCCTTTAATTCTGGAAAGAATTCCAGAGATCATTTACTCCAGTAGTAGTCTCGTTTTATGGAAGAAGCCCTAAAAGTTCTTTTTTTTTATTTCAGAGGTTTTTACCCATTCTACAAGTCTTTCAATTGTCTAGGATGCTCTTGTCTTTCTTGCCTTCTGGTATGAATTGTGATATGACTTTTGGAGTTGGGAAGGAAATTATATTTTTGGTTCAATAACTTGTTGACATTATTTTTTTGCGAACCAGTCTTTGTTCAGTTGCAAGAATTAAATTGATAGGTTCATGGTCAGGTTTCCTCTTGAGGACACTGCACTTTTACTGAACTCTCCGAAGAAAATACTTTAAATAAATTGTAATGAATTGGTTAAGATGCTGACTTGAAATTTCTGATTGGCTAATGCTTTAATTTTTATTTTTTAATTTTTATTTTTTCTGAGACAAGGTCTCACTCTGTTACCCAGAGTGAGAGTGCATGCTGGAGTGCAGTGGCGCCATCACTGTTCACTGCAGCTTCGACCTCCCCAGGCTCAGGTGGTCCCCCGCCTCACCCTCCTGAGTACAGGCATGTGCCACCACACCTGGCCAGTTTTTGTATTTTTTGTAGAGACAGGTTGTCACTATGTTGCTCAGGCTAGTCTTGAACTTTTGGGCTCAAGTGATCTTCCAGTCTCCCAAAGTGCTGGGATTACAGGCCTAAGCAGTCACACCCAGCCCTGGCTAATGCTTTGATGTCATGACTCCCATTCTGATTTTTAACTAGTCATTACTTTCCTGTTCTTCCATTATGGTAGTCTCACAAGACTTATAATTTCAGACTTTTTATTGGTAACTACAACAGATTATTGTTTTAACTTTTTCATTTTAAAGATATTGTTTTGTCTAGTTGTATTCTGAAATTACATATTAGGTAGAATTATTAGTTTTACAATTAGCTATTGAATTTTCAGAAAGTTTGAAGGGAGAGAGTAAGTGAAAAGCCACCCCTGCTAAAGATTAGACACTGTGCTAGATGCTTGGAGGATTAAGAGGAGACCAGAGCTAAGGGAAATCTTAGTCTGGATTTTATTGACCCATTTTGGAATTAGCTGCAGATCTTAAGAAATCATATTGGGTCAGCAGGACGTGGTGGCTCATAACTGTAATCTCAGCACTTTGGGAGGCTGAGGCAGGTGGATCACGAGGTCAAGAGATTGAGACCAGCCTGGGCAACATGGTGAAACCCTGTCTCTACTAAAAATAACAAAAATTAGCCAGGCGTGGTGGCGGGCACCTGTAGTCCCAGCTACTCAGGAGGCTGAGACAGACAGGAGAATGGCATGAACCTGGGAGGCAGAGGTTGCAGTGAGCCAAGATCGCGCCACTGCACTCCAGCCTGGTGACAGAGTGAGACTCTTGTCTCAAAAAAAAAAAAAAAAAAAAAAAAACCAGTTTGGGTCAATAATTTGCGTTTACGGTACTAGTTTATCTCTGTATGTACTTATTTGTCACTTTGTAATTTTTAGGGAGTTGCTTTTCAACTGTCATCTGTTTTTATTAAACTATTTGAAATGAGCTTTGTATTCAGTCACTAGTTTTGTTTCTCCCTTCCAAGTACTAACCAGACTCAACCCTGCTTCTGAGATCAGACAAGATCAGAAGCGTTCAGGGCAGTTTGGTTGTAGACACTAATTGCTTTGCTTATAAGCCTTAAGTGTACCTTACAATTAATAACTTTGGTAATTAATAACTTTGGTAACTTGAAAATTAAGACTAAGCCTGAGCCAAACGGCAAAATCTCATCTCTACAAAAAATTAGCCGAGCATGGTGTTGGGTGCCTGTGGTCCCAGCTACTCAGGAGGCTGAGGTGGGAGGATCGCTTGATGAGCTCGGGAGGTTGAGGCTGCAGTGAGTCAAGATTGTGCCACTGCATTCCAGCATGGGTGACAGAGTGAGACCTTGTCTCAAAAAAAGAAAAGAAAAAAGTAAGACTAAATTCAGTTAGTGACAAAACTTATGTATTACAGTATCTTGACTTAAAAAAACCAAAACCCTTCATTTTCCAAGTTTTTCATAAGCCAGGTATTTTCTTAAATTTGAAGTCTTAGAAACTTAGGTTATTTTGGCTCACTAGCTATATGTGTAGAGTGAAAATAGTATTTCTACATTTGGTCAGTTGCATAATGTTACTATACCTTTGATCCATCTGGAATTTATCTTGGTATGCAGTGTGAAGCAAGCATTGGATTTTGCTTTTTTCTAGGTGACTACCCAGTTGTCTCAGGACTTGATTTTAAAAAGCAGCTTTATTATATACCAAATGTTTATATTTTGGGTATTTTTAGGGATTTCTACTTAGTTCCACTAATCTGTATTTGTGCCAGTACAACACAGCTTTCAGTATTGTATCTTCTAATATTTTAATATCTGATAGGCTAGTCTCCATTTTCTTCGGAGATTTTTTTCTTTTTTTTTCTGCGTTTGCTTAATTGTTACTTCTTTTTTTTTTTTTTGAGATGGAATTTTGCTCTTGTCGCCCAGGCTGGAGTGCAATGGTGTGAGCTCAGCTCACTGCAACCTCTGCCTCCCAGGTTCAAGTGATTGTCCTGCCTCAGCCTCTGGAGTGGGTTGGGATTACAGGCTCCCGCCACAGCTAATTTTTGTATTTTTAGTAGAGACGGGGTTTCACCATGTTGGCCAGGCTGGTCTCAAACTCCTGACCTTAGGTGATCTACCCACCTCGGCCTCCCAAAGTGCTGGGATTACAGACATGGGTCACTGCGCCTGGCCGCTTAATTGTTATTTCTACATGAACTTTAGAATCAGCTTGTCTAGTTAAAAAAAAAAAAAAAAGAAAAAGAAAAACATGATACTTCAGTTTTCATTTGGATCATGGCAAATTTGTATAGCAACTTAGAATTGATCTTAATAATGTTGAATATCCTGCTCAAGAGTATTGTATGTTTTTCTAATTGTCTAAGTTTTCTTTTGTGTCTTTCAGTACAGGTTTAGTTTTCTCCCTTTGTGTCTTCAGTTTATTCCCAGTTCTTAACTGCTATGGTATATTGGTATGTTGTGTGTTTCTCTTATATTTCTTTTATTTCTTTTTTTTTTTTTTTAAAAGAGATGGGATCTTGCAATGTTGCCCAGGCTGGGCTCGAACTCCTGGGCTTAAGCAGTTCTCTTGTTTCAGCACATTATATTTATTATCTGGCCATGTATATATGAAGGCTGTTTCACAGTATTAATTTGTTTCAGAATATTAATTTTGTATCCAGAAATACTTTATCATATTCTCTTGTCAGTTTTTGGGTTTTCCTGGGAAAGTTTCTTATCTGAGTTTTTATAGTTTTTATTTCTCCCATCTAATATGGAATAACAATGCTAAGCAATTGTGATAATAATGGATATCTTTGTCTTGTTGCTGTCCTTTGTGGGAATACTTCTGTAGTCTCCCCACTAGTCAGCATAATCTGGTATTTGGTATTAGTTTTTTGTTTTTTAAAACTCATGTAAAGGAGATAGCCATATGATTTTTCTTCTTTGAGCATTAATGCTGAATTATATCAGCAGAATTGTTAATATTGGTATTAGACTGTATTTATGCAAAAAATCTCCCTTGGACATGGTTTATTCTAAAATGTACTGGTAATTTTGGTTGTTACTTTTTTTTAATCAAGGATTTTCATATCTGTATATATTAGATTTTTCCGAAGTTTTTTGGCACCAATATTATACTCATTTTGTAAATACAAATTAGATACTTTTTTCTATATTTTGGATCCATTAAAATCCCATTGGAGGCCAGGCACAGTGGCTCATGACTGTAATCCCAGCACTTTGGGAGGCCGAGGCAGGCAGATCACCTGAGGTCAGGAGTTCGAGACCAGCCTAGCCACCATGGTGAAACCCTGTCTCTACTAAAAATAAAAAAATTAGCCGGGCGTGGTGGCTCACGCCTGTAATCCCAGCACTTTGGGAGGCCGAGGCGGGCAGATCATGAGGTCAGGAGATTGAGACCATCCTGGTTAACACGATGAAATCCCGTCTCTACTAAAAATAACAAAAAAATTAGCCGGGTGTGGTGGTGGGCGCCTGTAGTCCCAGCTACTCGGGAGGCTGAGGCAGGAGAATGGCGTGAACCTGAGAGGCGGAGTTTGTAGTGAGCCGAGATGGCGCCACTGCACTCCAGCCTGGGTGACAGAGTGAGACTCTGTCTCAAAAAAAAAAAAAAAAATTAGCTGGATGTGGTGGTGGGTACCTGTAATCCCAGCTACTTGGGAGGCTGAGGCAGGAGAATTGCTTGAGCCTGGATGGTGGAGGCTCAAGCCTGGATGGAGTGAGCCGAGATTGAGCTGATTATTAACTCAGCTACTTATTTTAGTTTTATTTTTTGAGGTGGAGTCTCACTCTGTTGCTCAGGCTGGAGTGCAGTGTCGTGATCTCGGCTCACCGCAACCTCTGCTTCCTGGGTTCAAGCCATTCTCCTGCCTCAGCCTCCCGTGTAGCTGGGATTACAGGCATATGCCATGAGATGCGGCTAATATTTTTTGTATTTTTGGTAGAGACGGAGTTTCACCATGTTGGCCAGGCTGGTCTCAAACTCCTGACCTCAAGCGATCTGCCTGCCTTGGCCTCCCAAAGTGTTGGGATTACAGGTGTGAGCCACTACGCCTGGCCTGACTCAGCTACTTCTGATTTTGGAAATTTATTATGGTTTTCTTTGTGTCCTAATATTTACACAAGTTTTGTAAGATGTTCTTTGGGTATTTAGAAAAGTGTGTCCTGCTTTCAAGATGCTTTTGATCTAACAATATAAATTAAATCTAGATTAGAGCTAAATTAGATTTGTTATCTATTTCTGCCTAGTTTTTGTTTCCTATCATTTTTCCCTTATGAGTGGTAATGCTGTGTTATTTGGGGCAATTCAATATTGTTATTCAGTGGTTTGCAGTCTTTATTGTTAATAAAGTAAAACACAATGGTTTGCACTCTTTATTGTTAATAAAGTAAAACACCTGTTACACCTCCATGAAGTCTATAACCTAGAGTCATTTGTATGCTTACTGGTCTAGAAACCACTGATTTATTCTTTGTTCTTTTTTCTCTCTCTGAAGTCGTTATCTTTCATTAGTTACCTATTATTTTTTGTTTGTGTTTTTTCCAACGCTCTGTTGAATTACATATTATTGTGTTTCTTTTTAGTCCTCTTATAGGTACTTGTTGCATACCAGTTTTTTTCCCCCAATTACAAAGTATGTGTGTGTTGATCATAGATAAATGTATTCATATATGCTCAGTACAGGAAACCTGGAAAACAAATAGCACAAAAGGAAAAACCAAAAGGCTAAATTTGTGATCCCACCATTATAAAAATATCTTATCCTTATTTGTTTCCATATCCACATAAACATACTTCCCTCTTTTCCACAATGTCAGGGCCTATTAAATCTTGTTTCTATAGACTAGTGACTCCAATTTTCTTTTTTAGTTTCCAATAAAACGGGTGCTTAGGAAAAATCTGAACCAGTATTTTATTCCAGCTGAATTAAAAGAAATTGATGCATAAAGAAAAGCTTACTGGAGCTATTGAAATGTTCCTCACTATGAATCAGGGTACTGTGACCTCTTTTGTTGGCCTTCCATTTTCAGCCAAGTACGTTGATGTGCAGCAGACAGTAATAAGGGGGCTAAGTTTTGCAAACACAGAGCTTGTGGACAGTGATAGATCCTGAAAGTAGCGTCTCTGGCTAATTCTCAGACTTAATCTGACTGAAAGCAAGGCCTCACAAATTGAATTCAGTCTTCACAGTTACGTTCTTAACTCACAAAAAAAGATTCTAATACTATTCTGTTCAAATAAAAATTTACATGTTTTCTGGCCAGGTGTGGTGGCTCACGCCTGTAATCTCAGCACTTTGGAAGGCCAAGATGGGTGGATCACCTGAGGTCAGGAGTTCGAGACCAGCCTGGCCAACGTGGCAAAAACCCATCTCTACTAAATACAAAAAAATTAGCCGGGCATGGTGGTGTGTGCCTGTAGTACCAGCTACCTGGGAGGCTGAGGCAGGAGGATTGCTTGAACCTGGGAGGCAGAGGGTTGCAGTGAGCCGAGATTGCGTCACCACACTCCAGCCTGAGCGACAGAGGGAGACTCCATCTAAAAAAAAAAAAAATTTTTTTTTTTTTACATGTTTTCTATAGGTATACTAGTTTACTGGTAGAGTGGTTGGAAATGTTTTGCCTTCTTGAAAGTTATATTTAATTCACCAACCTTTTTTTCTTTAAACACATCGTTACTGGTTTGAATAATTCATCAACCTTTCTGGAGCTCTTTCTGCATGTGAGGCAGTATATAAAAGTATCTTTTTTTAATTTTTATAATAAGAATCATTTGAGGTTACTTTATATGTGGTGTAGGGGAATGGTTTCCAGGCTTGAGTTTTATGGATCAGTAAGAAAAAAAATGGGACGATGAACATATGATTGCTAGCTTTTAATTTTGTCAATATAGACATTGGTATCATTTATCTTGAATACTCAATATTTAATTTGGAAACATGAATATTTTTCCTTCATTTTATTCTCTCATTATAGATTTATGGTCTATCTAGAGTTGGCTGGTTATTCAGTCTACTACCTTTATTTTACTGATGAGGGAGCTGAGGCTCCAAAATGCCTTTGAGACCCCACAGAGAAGACAGAAAACTTCTTTCTCATGAATATAGTATAGCCTAATATTGACATGTTACTAGCAGTTACACACATAAATGTTGCTATGACTTGTATGGGAGTTAATTTTTCTTCAGGCTTGAAATGTGATGATTCCCAAAGCCATCTTTTAATGTAAATTAGATAATTTCCTGGATTAATTTGTATCTTGGGAAATTACTGATTGCAGCTATTATTTTAGAAGTGTGACTGATAGCTTACTGAGATTCTGAGTTGCTATTTTGTTTTGGGAAGCGTTTTTAGAGAGTATTATAATAATTTGACAGATACGCAAAAGGAAAGAAGTGAAAATGAGAGAACATTAATACAGTTGCCCTTGGGCTTTCTCCTCCCCTTCTCAGAGGGCCTGGTCCTTCGCAAGGTGTTTTTTATTATTACTTTTTAAAAATTTCCTGGTCTCCTATCCCTGCCTCCTTCAACTTTTCCTTTTCTCATTTCTTCCCATTCCTTAACCCATCTCCTCTTCTTTCATTCTGGCTCCTCCTCCTCTCCCTGCATTTCTCTTGTTACCTGTTTCCCCATCTCTTTTTATTCTTAGATTTATTCTTTGTTCTTTTTTCTGATGTCTTTAATCAGTAATTCAGATTTTAAGTTACTGGGTTTTCTTCCTGTAGCATTTGAACTGAAGTGATACTGAGCTGGAAAAATAGAACATCACTGATAAGTTGTTGGTTTTGGGATTTTTAAGTTTTATTAGTGTAAAAGTTCTTGAATTATGAATGTGTGTTGCAATCCATACCACCAACTAAAAAGAAAGAGAATATGTTTTATTGTTATTTTTGATTGATACTTTCCCTTTAATAGAAGCATATACTTATTTTAGTGGAAATTTATGATTGCTTATACAATTTTTTTTCCCTGTGATTAATTATAGCTTTACATTAGTGGCAAACATTTCTTTTAGTCTTGTTTTGTGCACATTTTTTACATAAGGCAGTTTAATTTAATTTATTAAAACATTTTAAAATTTATAATTATTGGCCAGGAATGGTGGCTCATGCCTGTAATCCCAGCACTTTGGGAGGCCAAGGCAGGAGGATAGCTTGAGCTCAGAAGTTCAAAACCAGCCTGGTCAACGTAGACCTCATTTCTATTAAAACACATACACACACACACACACACACACACACACACACACTTACAGTTATTTTCTATTTATTATGCTTTTTAAAAATTAAATAATTTTTTTAGTTCCATGTCTACTCCTATGTTATGTGCTTTTAGTAAACACTCTTAATGCCATCACAACGTTATCTTCTGGATTTTCCATTATTTAATCATTTTTCCATAATTGAGTATTTAGATAATAGGAGAGTATTGTAAAATAAATGGGTTTAGGAAAAATACAACCCTCGTAGCTTAAATCAGAAGGAATTGGATACCCTGAACAGACCAATAACAAGCAGCAAGATTGAAATGGTAATTAAAAAATTACCAACAAAAAAAGTCCAGGACCAGATGGCTTCACAGCAGAATTCTACCAGACATTCAAAGAAGAGTTGGTACCAATCCTTTTGACACTATTCCACAAGATAAAGAAGGAACCATCCCTAATTCATTGTATGAAGCCAGCATCACCCTACCAAAACCAGGAAAGGACATAACCAAAAAAGAAAACTACAGACTGATATCCTTGATGAACATAGATGCTAAAATCCTTAACAAAATACTAGCTAACCGAATCCAACAACATATCAAAAAGATAATCCACCGTGATCAGGTGGGTTTCATATCAGGGATGCAGGGATGGTTTAACATATGCAAGTCAATAAATGTGATACACCACACAAACAGAATTAAAAACAAAAATCACATGATCATCTCAATAGATGCAGAAAAAGCATTTGACAAGATCCAGCATCCCTTTATGATTAGAACTCAGCAAAATCGGCATACGAGGGACGTACCTCAATGTAATGAAAGCCATCTCTGGGCCAGATGCAGTGGCTCACACCTGTAATCCCAGCACTTTGGGAGGCCGAGGCAGGTGGATTATCTGAGGTCAGGAGTTTGAGACCAGCCTGGCCAACATGGTGAAACCCCGTCCCTACTAAAAATACAAAAATTAGCTCGGCATGGTGGCAGGCGCCTGTAATCCCAGTTACTCAGGAGACTGAGACAGGATAATCGCTTGAACACAGGAGGTGGAAGTTGCGGTGAGCCGAGATCGCGCCATTGCACTCCAGCATGGGTGACAGAGTGAGACTCTGTCTCAAAAACAAAACAAAAAAAAACCCCAACCATCTATGACACACCTACAGCCAACATAATACTGAATGGGGAAAAGTGGAAAGCATTCCCTGTGAGAACTAGAACAAGACAAGGATGCCCATTCTCACCACTCCTCTTCAACATAGTACTGGAAGTCCTAGCCAGAGCAGTCAGACAAGGGAAAGAAATAAAGGGCATCCAAACTGGTAAAGAGGAAGTCAAACTGTCACTGTTTGCTGACAATATGATCGTTTACCTTGAAAACCCTAAAGCCTCTTCCAGAAAGCTCCTAGAACTGATAAAAGAATTCAGCAAAGTTTCTGGATACAAGATTAATGTACACAAATCAGTAGCTCTTCTATACACCAACAGTGACCAAGCAGAGAATCAGATAAAAAACTCAACCCCTTTTACAATAGCTGCAAAAAAATTAAAATACTTAGGAATATACCTAACCAAGGAGTCAAAAGACCTCTACAAGGAAAACTACAAAACACTGCTGAAAGAAATCATAGATGACACAAACAAATGGAAGCACATCCCATGCTCATGGATGGGTAGAATCAATATTGTGAAAATGACCATACTGCCAAAAGCAATCTACAAATTCAATGCAATACCACCATCATTCTTCACAGAATTAGAAAAAAACATTTCTAAAATTCATATGGAACAAAAAAAGAACCTGCATAGCCAAAGCAAGACTAAACAAAGAGAACAAATCTGGAGGCATCACACTACCTGATTTCAAACTATACTATAAGGCCATAGTCACCAAAACAGCATGGTACTGGTATAAAAATAGGCACACAGACCAATGGAACAGAATAGAGAACCCAGAAATAAACCCAAATACTTACAGCCAACTGATCTTCGAGAAAGCAAACAAAAACAAAGTGGGGAAAGGATACCCTTTTTAACAACGGCGCTGGGATAATTGGCTAGCCATATGTAGGAGAATGAAACTGGATCCTCATCTCTCACCTTATACAAGATAGATTAAGGACTTAACGACCTGAAACTATAAAAAATTCTAGAAGATATCATTGGAAAAACCCTTCTAGACATTGGCTTAGGCGAGGATTTTTTGACCAAGAACCCAAAAGCAAATGCAATAAAAACAAAGATAAATAGCTGGGACCTAATTAAGCTAAAGAGCTTTTGCACAGCAAAAGGAATAGTCAGCAGAGTAAACAGACAAGCCACAGAGTGGGAGAAAATCTTCATAATCTATACATCTGACAAAGGACTAATATCCAGAATCTACAACCAACTCAGTAAGAAAAAAACAATCCCATCAAAAAGTGGGCTAAGGACATGAATAGACAATTCTCAAAAGAGGATATACAAATGGCCAACAAACATATGAAAAATGCTCAACATCACTAATGATCAGGGAAGTGCAAATCAAAACCACAATGCGATACCACCTTACTCCTGCAAGAATGGCCATAATAAAAAAATAAAAAAACAGTAGATGTTGGTGTGGATGCAGTGATCAGGCAACACATTTACACTGCTGTGGGAATGTAAACTAGTACAGCCACTCTGGAAAACAGTGTGGAGATTCCTTAAAGAACTAAGAGTAGAACTACCATTTGATCCAGCAGTCCCACTACTTGATATCTACCCAGAGGAAAAGAAGTCATTTGAAAAAGATGCTTGCACACGCATATTTATAGCAGCACAATTCACAAGTGCGAAATCGTGGAACCAACCCAAATGCCTATCAACGAATGGATAAACTGCTGTGTGTATATATGTATATACGATAGTGTGTGTGCGTGTATATATATGTATATACATATGTATATATGTGTCATATATATATACACACACACACACACATATATATATATATATATATATGATGGAATACCACTCAGCTGTAAAAAGGAATGAATTAGCATTTTCTGTGGCTTGGATGAGATTGGAGACTGTTCTAAGTAAAGTAACTCAGGAATGGAAAACCAAACATCGTATGTTCTCACTGATATGTGAAAGCTAAGCTATGAAGATGCAAAGGCATAAGAATGATACAGTGGACTTTGGGGACCTGGGGGGAAGGGTGGGAGGGGGGCGAGGGATAAAAGACCACGAATAGGGTGCAGCATGTACTGCTCGGGTGATGGGTGCACCGAAATCTCACAAGTCACCACTAAAGAACTTATGTAACTGAATACCACTTGTACCCCAATAACTTATGGAAAAATAAATAATAAAAATGGGTTTAAAAAAGTATAGGAAGTTATCGGTGAGACGTGTACATATATATATGTACACACACACATACATACACGTATATACATATATATAAAAGATGTTCTGGGGGAAGAAAACTGACCCTAAGTAGGTATTAAAATGCCTTTGAGCTTTGAGAGACTGAAGTTTTGCTGCATAGTGGACCTTAGAAAAATCTTTATGTGCCCAAATATAGATTTCTCATATTCTTAAGGACTGTGGAAAATAATATATAATATTGGAAAAAAATATATTTTATCAGCTCTATTGAGGCATGATTTTAAAAATTTTACATTATTTACTAACAAAGAGAATTGTATTTTATTTTTCATTTACTCTTCCTTGTGGTCTTCTATCTAGTTGTTCACTGCCTCATTGCCTCTCTGATTTTCAAACTCGGAAGTTGTTGACACGCATCTTTCTGGCCCTCTCCTCTGGAGCACCTCTTTGCTGCCAATTTTTTTCTGCCGTATTTTTCTTGTAATTTAATTTTAAAAACAACTTACTGAGGTGAAATTCACATAGTGTGAAATTAACCATTTTAAAATGATCAATTTAGTGGCAGTTAGTACTCTCATAGTGTTGTGTAATCACCACATCTAGTTCTGAAACCTTTCCATCACTCCAAAGGAGACCCTTACCAATTACACAGTTTCTCTTTCCCAGACCCTGGCAACTGCCAGTCTGCTTTCAGTCTCTTTGGATTTTCCCTTTCTGGACACCTCATATGAATAGCATCACAAAATATTTGTGAACTTTTATGTCTTGTTTTTTTATTTTTAATTTTTTTTAGAGCTGGGGTCTCACTCTGTTGCCCAGGCTGCAGTGCAGTGGTGCAATCATAGCTCACTGCAGCCTTCACCACCTGGACTCAAGTGAACCTGATTAGCTGGGACTACAGGCGTGCACCACCACACCATGCTAATTTTTTTTTTTTTTTTTTTTTTTTTTTTTTTTGAGACTGGCTCTCTTGCCCAAGCTGGAGTGCAGTGGCTTAATCATGGCTCACGGCAACTTTTGCCTCCTGAGCTCAAGCCATCCTCCCACCTCAGCCTCCCAAGTAGCTGGGACTACAGGTGCGTACCACCGTGCTCGGCTAATTTTTGTATGTTTAGTAGAGATGGGGTTTTGCCACATTACCCAGGCTGGTCTCAAACTCCTGAGCTCTAGTTAATTTTGAAATATAGAATATATTATTGTTAACTGTAGTCACCTTACTGTACAATAGAATACCAGAGCTTATTCTTCCTGTGTGATGGTAACTTTAATCATTCATCAACTTCTCCCCATCCCACCGCCTGCCCTCCTCTTTACTACCCTCCCCACCTCTCCGGCCTCTGGTAATTACTATTATACTCTCTACTTTTTTGGGAGGGGTGTTTGCTATTTATTTATGATAAATATTCCACATCTGTGATTCTCTGCAGTCAGAAGTTCTTTGAGAGGATGCCATCAGCCTTGGTCAGTCAGAGAATGGAGTCATCTGATTTACCATCCTGTGAATGGCCCTAGGCAGATAGCATAGGTGATTGTTGTTACTGTTTTGAGACAGAATCTCTGTCTGTTGCCCAAGCTGGAGTGCAGTGGCGTGATCTCGGCTCTCTGCAGCCTCTGCCTCCTGGGTTCAAGTGATTCTCCTGCCTCAGCCTCCCGAGTAGTTGGGACTACAGGCATGTGCCACCATGTCCAGCTAGTTTTTGTATTTTTGTAGATACTGAGTTTCACCATGTTGGCCAGGCTGGTCTCGAATTCCTGACCTCAGGTGATCTGCCTTCTTCGGCTTCTCAAAGTTCTGAGATTACAGTCGTGAGCTACCGTGCCTGGCTGGTGGTGGTGGTTGTTTTTTTAATTTTTGTTTTTTCAACTTTTGTTTAGATTCAGGGGGCACATGTGCAGTTTGTTACCTGAGTAACAACAACAAAAAAAGCCTCTACTTTTATGAGATAAACTTTTTTAGATTCTGTATGAGTAAGATCATATAAAATTTGTCTTTCTGTGTCTGGCTTGTTTCAGTTAACCCAAAGTCCTGCAGGTTCATTCATATTGTCATAAATGACAGGATTTCGTTCTTTTTTTTTTGAGACAGTCTTGCTGAGTTGCCCAGGCTGGAGTGCAGTGGCACCATCTCGGCTCACTGCAACCTCCGTCTGCCAGCCTCAAGTGATTCTCATGCTGGATTTCATTCTTTTTTTTATGGTGAACAGTTGAGCCTTTTAAAAAAGGCAAGCATCTGGCTGGGCGCAGCAGCTCACACCTGTGATCCCAGCACTTTGGGAGGCTGAGGCGGGTGGATCACAAGGTCAAAAGATCGAGATCATCCTGGCCAACATGGTGAAACCCCGTCTGTACTAAAAATACAAAAAATTAGCCAGGCGTGGCGGCGGGGGCCTGTTATCCTAGCTACTTGGGAGGCTGAGGCAGGAGAATGGCTTGAACGCGGGAGGCGGTGGTTGCAGTGAGCTGAGATCATGCCACTGCACTCCAGCCTGGTGACAGAGCGAGACTCCATCTCAAAAAAAAAAAAAAAAAAAGCCAAGCATATCCATTTAAGTTTTGGTGGAACTTCTTTATAACTTTCCTGATGTCAGCATATTCTAGGTGTTGTTTGGAAAATTACTTATTAAATCAAAGACTCAAACAGCCTCTCTCAAGTTCTTTACCTCAGCAACAGTTGCTTCTTCAAACAGCTGATATCACACAATTTTTATTGGAGTTATAGAAATGAAACACAAATTTTCTGCATATGTCTGTGAGCATATTCACAACTCTCATTGCTGGAAGTTTAGATACCGCTACTTTCCCAATTTAGGAAAACAGATTTCTGGTATGTGCCTATGTGGGAAGGTTGAGGCTGCTAAGAATCTTGCTTCTGGGTTTTAGAAGTCTCACTGTGAGACCGGGTGCACTGGCTCATGCCTGTAATCGCAGCACTCTGGGAGGCTGGGGTGGGTGGATCACTTGAGCCCAGGAGTTTAAGACCAGCCTGTCCAACATGGCAAAATCCCGTTTCTACTAAAAATACAAAATAATTAGCCGGGTGTGATGGCACACTCCTGTAATCTCAGCTACTCGGGGAAGCTGAGGCATGAGAATTGTTTGAACCTGGGAGGCAGAGGTTGCAATAAAGATTGCGCCACTGCACTCCAGCCTGGGCGACAGCGAGATGCCTATGAAATGTTTTCTGCATGTATGAAAAGGTTAAATCATTTTCAGTATGGTTTGCTGGTTCTTTGAAAATTGATAATACATACACTTTATAAATTTAATTCTCCATGAACTACAATATCAAACAGAATACACTCTATCTCTGCACCATGCTGAAAAATGGAAACTTTTTTTTTTTGGAAACAGGGTCTCGCTCTGTCGCCTAGGCTGCAGTGCAGTGGCACCATCACTGGTCACTGCAGCCTTGACTTCCTGGGCTCAGGTGATTCTCCTACCTCAGCCTCCCGAGTAGGAGGGACTACAGGCATGCAACACCACACCAGCAAATTTTTTGTATATTTGTAGAGATGAGGTTTCACCATGTTGCCCAGGCTGGTCTTGGAACTCCTAGGCTCAAGTAATCCACCTGCCTCAGCCTTCCAAAATGAGGGATTACATGTGTAAGTCACCACGTCTGGCTGAAAACAGAAACTTTTCAAGAAAAGTTTTAAAAGAAACTACCAAATTAATAGATGTTACCATATAACGTTCAGAAATACAATTATTTTATGAATTATTCCCAGTGCTATTACTTAGATGCAACCATTGTAAATATTTTTTATGTACAAGTTGAGTATCCCTCATCTAAATCCTTGGCACCAGAAGTGTTTCAGATCTCAGATTTTCTAACTTTTTGCATCATACTTACTGGTTCAGCATCCCTAATCTGAAAAAAATGCCCCTATGAACATTGAGTCTTGCCTTGTCTCCCCTCCTCTCCTCTCCTCTCCCCTCCCCTCCCTTCCCCTCCCCTCTCCCTTCCCCTCCTCTCTCCCTTCCCCTTTTCCCTCCCCTTCCCTTTCCCTTCTACTCCTTTCCCCTCTCCCCTTTCCCCTCTCCCCTCTCCCATCCCCTCCCCCTCCCCCTTCCCCTCTCCCTTCCCTCTCCCTTCCCCTCCCCTCTCCCCTGTCCTCCCCTCTCCCCTCCCTCCTCCCCTCTCCCCCTCCCCGTCCTGTCTCCCCTCCCCTCTCCCCCCTTTCCCTCCCACTCCACCTCCCCTCCCCCCTCTCATCTTCCCCCTCCCCCTCACTCCTCTCTCCCCTCCCCCTCCCCCTCACTCCCCTCCCCTCCCTTCTTTCCTCCCCCTCCCCCTCCCCTCCCCTCTTCCGTCCCCTTCACCCTCACTCCCCTCCCCCTCCCCTCCCCTCTTCCCTCCCCCTCCCCTCCCCTCTTTCCTCCCCCCTCCCCTCCCCTCTTTCTTCCCCTCCCTCTCCCCTCCCCTCCCCCTCACTCCCCTCCCCTCTTTCCTCCCCTCCCTCTCCCCTCCGCCTCACTCCCCTCCCCTCTTTCCTCCCCTCCCTCTCCCCTTTCCCTCCCCTCCCCCTCCCATTCCCCCCTCCCCCCTTTCCTCCTCTCTCCTCCCCTCCCCTCTCCTCCCCTCTCCTCTCCTGCCCTCTCCTCTCCTCTTTTCTTAGACAGGGTCTTGTGCTGTTGCACAGGCTAGAGTTCAGTGGCACCTTCTTAACTCACTGCAGCCTCAAATCCTGAGCTTAAGTGATCATCCCACATCAGCCTCCCAAGTAGCTAGGACGATAGGCATGCACCACCACGCCCAGCGAATTTTTGATTTTCATTAATTAATTATTTTTTGTGTGTGAGACAGGGTCTCACTCTGTTGCCCAGGCTGTAGTGCAGTGGCTCACTGCAACCTCAATCTCCCGGGCACAAGCGATCCTCCCATCTCAGCCTCCCAAGTAGCTGGGACTACAGGTGTATGCCAACACGCCCAGCTAATTTTTAAAATTTTTTATAGGGACAGGGTCTCCCTATGTTGCCCAGGCTGGTCTTGAACTCCTGTGCTTAAGTGATCCTCCCAGCTCGGCCTCACAACATACTGGGATATAGGAGTGAGCCACCAAGCCTGGCCTTGGCTAATTTTTAATTTTTTTTTGTATAGAGATGGGGTCTCACTGTGTTGCTGGTCTCAAATTCCTGAGCTCAAGTGATCCTCCCACCTCTGCCGCCCAAAGCACTGGGATTACAGGCATGAGCCACAGTACCTGGATCTTTTTTTTGGACTTTGGGAGTGAGACGTGAGGATTCTGTCAGCCCTGAAACCTTAGGTCTTCTGGTTTCTTTTTTGTACTCTCAATTTTCTTTGTACTACCTTCAAGGTATAATGTGCCTAAGAAATATTTCCTTGTTTTTCAGGTTCTAAATGGCTTCTAAGAAGTTGGGTGCAGATTTTCATGGTAAGTGGACTGTTAGAATCATGGTTTAAGTTATGATTTGATCAGAGGATTTGGAATCACTTAGCATAGTTTTAAGTACAGTGCCCCTTTTTGTCTCTTAATGAACAGCTTGACAAAAAGTTGTACAACAATGTATCATGTATATCCGAAAGGTCTTCAGAGAACTTGAAATATTTCTTCAAATGGGTAGTTAAAGTTCAGAGTGTCTCTGGTTATTGTACTTGAAGCTACTAGTGATAGATTAGGAGTCTGCCTGTTCTGGTTCTTCAGCAGCATTGAAGGTATAGTTACCTTTCCCTTTCCCGTTCGTTAGTCATAGCTCTTCTCTATATGTGTGTGTGTGAAAAATTCTAACCCTTTGGTTAATGCTTTATAATGTTTTAGTTTAGTTCCCTGTGCCCCATCAAAGGAAGTAATTTACTACAAATCAATCACTATATTACAGAGGTATCAATACTGATATTTATAATTTTGAATTTGAAAGTAAGAGCTTCTCTGTCATCTTTTCCTAAGATACAACCTTCCAAAATGGAATACAATAATAAACTACTATCTGCCTTTGGAGGGGAATGGAGGGAGGTGGAGGTACCTAAGAAGTTAAAATTATACCGTTTTTTCATACAGTAGAAGATAAGAATTAAAAACCAGAAGTAGCCAAATAACACAGTTATTTTAAGAGAGGTAAAGCCAATCTTCCATGTTAAAAATTATATCAGCCAGGCACAGTGGCGTGTGCCTGCAGTCCCAGCTACTCAGGGGGCTAAGGTGGGAGGATTGCTTGATCCCAGAAGTTTGAAGTTGCAGTGATCATGCCACTGCACTCCAGCCTGGGTGACAGAGTGAGACCCTGACTCAAACAAAAAAATACATATATATATCACATCATTTTAAGAATTATTTACTAGACTGCCTGGGGACGTGTTGGTATGCTCTTCTGAGCTGCGAGTGGTTGCTGGTAAGATCACTCAGCTGAGTCAGAGTGGTGCGCAGTGACTGTGATTTTACTTGCTTATATATTTTATACAACAGCCTTTGAATTTTGATTTATCAGTGTGCATATACTTACATAGATGACCTGCCTGAGTTTTTAAAAATCCTTTTGAAGTTATTCAAACTCTGGAATTAGCATTCCTTAAAGAGGTCAGGCATCTTGTCTTTCAGGTAAGCTATTTCCTATTATTTATAGATTATTACAGGTCTTCTTAAAAGTATTCAAATGATAGCAGAAAGGCAGATCTGGGCAGGGCACGGTGGCTCATGCCTGTAATCCCAACAGGAGATTAGGAGGTTGAGGCGAGAGGATCGCTTGAGGCCAGGAGTTCAAGACCAGCCTGGGCAACATAGTGAGAACCTGTCTC
The DNA here is from genome assembly GCF_028878055.3 of Symphalangus syndactylus. NCBI lineage: Eukaryota > Metazoa > Chordata > Mammalia > Primates > Hylobatidae > Symphalangus > Symphalangus syndactylus. Next base: position 110,577,817 of record NC_072431.2, on the reverse strand, counting down.
TACAAAAAATTTTAAAAATTACCTGGGCATGCTGGTATGTGCCTGTAGTCTCAGCTACTTGGGAGGCTGAGAGGTGGGAGAAGTGCTGAGCCCGGGAGGTCAAGGCTACGGTGAGCCATGATCACGCCACTACACTCCAGCCAGAATCACATGAGAGCCTGTCTCAAACAAACAAAAAATGATTCTTGCCACTGAGCTTAAGAAAAGAAAAAGGGAAAAAAAGGCAGATCTGAATTCCCTCTAGATCACCTTTTCAAGGGAGAAAAGAGAGGACAGAGCCAAGGGCAGAGGAAAAGCTTAGGGAGAGAAAATAGCAAAAATGAAAAATTTACACTTATTTCAAAAGATAGACTTTCTGTTTTGAATCTTTGGAACATCTGTCTTGATCAGACTGAAAATAGTGGACCCCATGTTTTGTGTTTCAACTGAACGTTCCAGAGAGAAGATTATAATTCTGAAGGTGTCTGTTCAGTAAAGACTGATATTTCCCATATCTCCTTAAATTCCTAACCAGGCCGGGCGCGGTGGCTCATGCCTGTAATCCTAGCACTTTGGGAGGCCGAGGCGGGTGGATCACCTGAGGTCAGGAGTTCAAGACCAGCCTGACCAACATGGAGAAACCCTGTCTCTACTAAAAATACAAAATTAGCCGGGTGTGGTGACGCATGCCTGTAGTCCCAGCTACTCGGGAGGCTGAGGCAGGAGAATCGCTTGAACCTGGGAGGCAGAGGTTGCGGTGAACTGAGATGGTGCCACTGCACTCCGTTCCGTCTCAAAAAAAAAAAAAAAAAAAAAAAAAACAAAGTGTTATTTTTTTTGTTTCTGAGACGGAGTCTCGTTCTGTCACCCAGGCTGGAGTGCGGTGGCACAATCTCAGCTCACTGCAAGCTCTGCCTCCTGGGTTCACGCCATTCTCTGCCTTAGCCTCCCGAGTAGCTGGGACTACAGGCGCCTGCCACCATGCCCAGCTAATTTTTTTTGTATTTTTTAGTAGAGGCGGGGTTTCACCATATTAGCCAGGATGGTCTTGAGCTCCTGACCTCGTGATCCGCCCGCCTTGGCCTCCCAAAGTGCTGGGATTACAGGCGTGAGCCACTGTGCCCAGCCCAAGTGTTATTGTTTAAATGAAACTTTCTACCTGAGTAAAATTTAGGAGAAAAATTTTCTTTCTCCCTTAGGCTGCTTCTCCTTTAACAGGGCTCTTTTTGCTGAGTTCCTGGTTGAATTTCACTGGCTTTAGTTGTTTTTTTTGTTTGTTTTTTGTTTTTTGTTTTTTTTTTTTTTGGGAACAGAACAATAAACACCTTCATTACATGGGTGAAGACAAAACGAGGATTTATTTGCCTTTCCGGACCTTGATTTTCCTAAGATAGAACTCCAACTCCTTGCCCTCTAGCACATAGCCATCTGCTTGGCCACACTGTCCTGGCCTTGAAGCGATGCATGCAAGAAGCTTGCCCTGCTGGAACTGCTCCTCCAGGAGACTGCTGATTTTGGCATTCTTTTTCCTTTCATTGATTTCTTCTGAAATTTTTTAGATCATTTTTTGTTTAAAATCTCTTCTTCCTCAGGAGTCAGCTTGGCTCCTTTCTTGCGGCCCAGGGGTAGCGCATAGTGGGACTCGTACCACTGTCCATACAGTGTGCTGTCGATGAGTATGGTGTGCTGTCTGTTGATGAGCATGAAGCAATTCTTCACCAGGGTCTTGGTACGGACCAGCTCGTTATTAAACGCATTGTAGACAACATCGATGATCCTTGTTTTGCAAGTACAACACTGAGCCCCAGGAGAAATTCCCCACATGCAGCCTTAGGGCATGGTATTTCTTGTTACTTCCTCAAACATGGACTGTGTGGATGTGGCAGGGGCCAATGTTGGTGTTGGCAGCTGGGCACCCCTGCTCATACTTCCGCTTCTTGTGGTAGGGCTTTCTCTTGCCCCCGGTCGTGCGGTGCTTGTGTCAGTTCTCCTGAGAGATGCCCATCGCTCGGCGCTGGCTGGAAAGAGCTAGTTGGGTTTTTAGAGTAAAGTATCCTATTTTTAGATATCAGGTAGTTTAATAGAAATGAAAGGCAATAGATGGAGAATATTTAATAGGCAATTGTGTAGGCATGTGAGTACAGAAAATAAAGTTTCTGCTCTCTCAAGGCTAAAATTAGAAAGCCAGGAACTAAGGCTACTCCTTCCACTTCTCAGGAAGCTGCTTAGCCTTTCTTCACTATATGTCTCTGTGTCTGTGATCCATTATTATTCTTCAGTTCATAGACTTGCTTTCTTGGCCTAATAGTATAGAGTACACAGGGCTATAAATGGCCACCCCAGTTAAGGTGCTGCTTGGCTACTTGATCTTTCAGTTTCAGTGGGTAGCATCATAGAGATAGAGATTTTATATCTTTTGGTCAGGGCAAACTGATGGCATAGCCTTCTTAGCTTATGAGCCTGTGGATTGGATCCTCCGAAGTTAGATATCTGACTGGTCCATTGGGAAGTTAATGGATGTGGGTAACTTTTCTGTGGCACTTGGGGTATGGACAGGGAGGTAATAACTGCTGTCATGACTGGATATTAAAATGTATTTTTTTTCTTTTTAATATTTGGGACTGACTAGGTCTGGTGCTGTGCTGTTTTTGACTAGCACTTGATTTACCTCTGAGTTTATTATTTTCAACTAAAGGTGAACAACTTCACTGTTACTAGTAACCATATATCCCTAAATAACAGAATAAGGGAAACAAACAGTTATTTCTCAAACTTCTAAAAATATTATTATCCATTTCTTATAAAAACTGCATACCCTTGGCTTAGTTTGGATAAGGACTTTCTTGGAGCCTGGTACTTTAAAATCTCAATCCTCTGGCCAGGCGCAGTGGCTCACGCCTGTAATCGCAGCACTTTGGGAGGTCGAGGCAGGCTGATCAGGAGGTCAGGAGATCGAGACCATCCTGGCTAACATGATGAAACCCTGTCTCTACTAAAAATACAAAAAAAAATTAGCTGAGCATGGTGGCGGGTGCCTGTAGTCCCAGCTACTTGGGAGGCTGAGGCGGGAGAATGGCATGAACCCAGGAGGCAGAGCTTGCAGTGAGCCGAGATCACGCCACCGCACTTCAGCCTGGGTGACAGAGCAAGACTCCGTCCTAAAAAAAAAAAAAGAAAAGAAAAAAGAAATCTTAGTCCTCTTTAACTGATTCTTATTTTCATCTAGGAGAAAGGTTATTTATCTGGAAAATGTGTTGAGACTCTAATTTATGAAAAAATAGACCCCATGATAAGATTTGATAAAACTAGCCCCCCTCCTTAAATCACTTTATTGAGGTATAATTGATATATAAAAAGCTGTACATATTTACATATTTAATGTATACATCTTGATGAGTTTGAGGATAAGTATACGCTTATGAAACCATCACCATCATTAAGGCATAAACATTCATTACCTTCCAAAGTTTCCTCCTACTCTATTGTGTGTGTGTGTGTGTGTGTGTGTGTGTGTGTGTGTGTGTGTGTGTGTGGTGGGCTGGAGGGATTGCTTGAGGCCAGGAGTTTGAGACCAGCCTGGGCAACATAGAAAAACCCCGTTTCTTGTCTTTTTTTTTGAGATGGAGTCCTGCTCTGTCGCCCATGCTGGAGTGCAGTGGTGCCATCTCTGCTCACTGCATCCTCTACCTCCTCAAGCAATTGCTCAAGCAATTCTCCTGTCTCAGCCCCCGAGTAGCTGGGATTATAGGTGTGCACCACCATGCCTGGCTAATTTTTGTATTTTTAGTAGAGACAGGGTTTTGCCATGTTGGCCAGGCTGGTTTTGAACTCTTGACCTCAGGTGATCCACCCGCCTCTGCCTCCCAAAGTTCTGGGATTACAGGCATGAGCCACCGCGCCTGGCCTTGTTTCTACAAAAAATTAAAAATTAGCCAGGTGTGGTGGAGCTTCTCTATAGTCCTAGCTGCTCAGGAGCCTGGGACAGGAGGATTGCTTAAGCCCGGGAGTTCAAGGTGATAGTGAGCTATGATCACATGTGCATTAGGTTGTTTGGTGTTGTTCCAGATATCTCTTAACACTGTTCAATTTTTTTTTCCCTTTTTCTCTCTTTGTATTTCAGTTTGGCTAATTTCTTTTGACCTAACTTCAAGTCCCAAGTCTTTCTTATGCTGATTATTGTCTTTGGATTAGCATAGCCTGGCTTATGAACCATCAAAATTTTTCTTTTCTGATGATGCATTTTGCACTTGTGGCATTTCCATTTGTCTCTTTTTATTTCCATCTCTCTGCTGAAGTTCCCATCTGCTCACATGTTTAGTTTTTCCGTTAGACCCTTTAACATATTTATTATTGTTATTTTAAAGCTCCCTGTCTGATGTTTACAATATCTTGGCTATCCCTGAATTTGGGTCTGATGACTGGTTCTTCTCTTAATTCTGGATCACATTTTCTTGCTTCTTTTTGTGTCTTATAGTTTTTAATTGAATGCCAGACAATGTATATTAAAAAGCTGATTTTGTAGATTATATGGCTTGATTTGTTGTTAGGATATGAGTAACATTTTCTTGTGATTTCACATCTTACAACAGATATCTATGTTATTTTGTTATTTATGATTTTGCCAGTGTTACCTGGCTTGTGGCTTTAAGACAGTTTTTTATTTATTTATTTATTTATTTATTTATTTATTTATTTATTTATTTATTTTTAAGTCCTTTGCTGCAGGAGGCACTGATGGCTAAGATGGTGATAACCAGTCATGGAATTACAGATTTACTCAATTTTAAGTTTGATCTTCTTTTTAAAAAAACCTCAATTTGAATCTCCTCACGATAATACCTGAATTAAATATTATGCATTTGCTATCCTCTATTGGAGATTTCTTCCCCCACCCGGAATTGCACTTTTTTTAGAAAAAATGGGCAGGTTGCAGAATCATAGGCATATCAGCAGTTTAGAAAGAAAGCAAGCAAATGAAGTCTTCTCAGAGTTTATCCTGAGTCATTACATATTCAGCCCACTCATTGTCTTCCACCAAAGTGGTATGCAGAACCTAACTTCGAGGAACTGCCACAACCACAGCCATTAGGCATGCACTTAGTGGCTATTTAAAAAATTGAACTTAGGAAAATGGGCTCAAATATTTTAGGAAGATTTTCAGTAATAAGGACTGAAACTAAAAGGTATTTGAGGTTGAGGCAGAAAATTGTTAGCTATAATATTTTAAATTCTAGATACATTGGATAAAAATGGACAGTTCCACTTTGGGAGGCTGAGGTGGGAGGACTGCTTGAGTCTGGGAATTTGAGACCAGCCTGGGCAACAAAGTGAGCCCTCAGCTCTACAAAAAAATTAAAAAAATTAGCTGGGCATGGTGGTGCATGCCTATAGTCTCAGCTACTCAGGAGGCTGAGGTGGGAGGATCACTTGAGCCCAGGAGAATGAGGCTGCAGTGAGTGGTGATGATGTCATTGCACTCCAGCCTGGGTGAGAGAGCAAGACCCTGTCTTAAAAAAGAAGCTGGGTGCGGTGGCTCACGCCTGTAATCTCAGCACTTTGGGAGGCTGAGGTGGGAGGATCACGAGGTCAGGAGATCGAGACCATCCTGGCTAACACAGTGAAACCCCATCTCTACTAAAAATACAAAACATTAGCCAGGCGTAGTGGCAGGCACCTGTAGTCCCAGCTACTCTGGAGGCTGAGGCAGGAGAATGGCGTGAACCCAGGAGGTGGAGCTTGCAGTGAGGCAAGATCGTGCCACTGCACTCCAGCCTGGGCAACAGAGCGACACTTCATCTCAAAAAAAAAAAAAAAAAAAAAAAAAAAAGAAAAGATAATTCCTGAGGCATAATTGGTTATATTTGGGAGAAATATATTTTGTAATTCTCACAGCACCATCATTAATAGTACTTAACGGTGGTCTCTATCCATTATTACAATACTGCTTTCTTTGTTCCCTTTTTCTATTTTTGGAGATGGAGTCTCAGTCGCCCAGGCTGGAGTTCAGTGGCGCGATTTTGGCGCACTGCAGCCTCTGCCTCCTGGGTTCAAGCGATTCTCCTGCCTCAGTTTCCCGAGTACCTGGGATTACAGGCGTGCATCACCACGCCTAGCTAATTTTTTTTTGTATTTTTAGTAGAGATGGGGGTTTCACCATATTGGCCAGGCTGGTCTTGAAATCCTGACCTCAAGTGATATATCCGCCTTGGCCTCCCAAAGTGCTGGGATTACAGGTGTGAGCCACTGTGCCTGGCCACGTTCCCATCTCTTTAAATGCCTTTTTGCCCTTTATCCCTACCTCCTCCTTCCAGTAATCACTGAACTATTTGTTCATTCTCTCTTAATAAAGCTTTTAAAGTACTAAGACCCTGGAGGGTTGGGGGATGTACTAAATAAATCACCTTGGCATTGGCTTTATTAGTGAAAGGAAACTGGTTTTTAAACCAGATACCTGCAATTGGTGCTAACAGCAGCCCTTTAAAGGTATTCGACCTCATCTTTTCTGTCCCTAAGCCAGGACCTAGTTTCATTTATAGAATATAAGTTTGTCAGTGTATATCACACTATAGTAGTTTGCTATCTGAAAGGTAGGCAAGGAAATCACTTCTCTTATAGGATTTTATTTGACTCATATCTTTTTTTTTTTTTTTTTGAGATGGAGTCTTGCTCTGTCACCCAGGCTGCAGTGCAATGACGTGATCTTGCACGTCACTGCAAGATCCTGCATCTTGCAACCTCTGCAACCTCTGCATCCCAGGTTCAAGCGATTCTCCTGCCTCAGCCTCCTGAGTAGCTGGGATTACAGGCACACACCACCATGCTCGGCTAATTTTTGTATTTTTGGTAGAGATGGGGTTTCACCATGTTGGCCAGGATGGTCTTGATCTCCTGACCTTGTGATTCTCCCACCTCAGCCTCCCAAAGTGCTGGGATTACAGGCGTGAGCCACTGTACCCGGCCTGACATGGAGTCTTGCTCTGTCGCCAGGCTGGAGTGCAGTGGAGCCATCTTGGCTCACTGCAGCCTCCGACTCCCTGGTTCAAGTGATTCTCCTGCCTCAGCCTCCTGAGTAGCTGGGATTACAGGAACTTGCTACCACGCCCAGCTAATTTTTTGTATTTTTAGTAGAGATGGGGTTTCACCATGTTGGCCAGGATGGTCTCAATCTCCTGACCTCATGATCTGCCTGCCTCGGCTTCCCAAAATCCTGGGATTACAGGCATAAGCCACCGTGCTTGGCCCCTAATTTTTGTATTTTTAGTAGATATGAGGTTTTACCATGTTGGCCAGGCTGGTCTCGAACTCCTGACCTCAGGTGATCCACCTGCCTCTGCCTCCCAAAATGTTGGGATTACAGGCATGAGCCACCAAACCGGCCTCATATCTTTAGCACAGTACTTTTTTTTGTAGTTTTTTTCTCCCTCAACTCCTTGTTACCAATCTACAATAGAACTGGTTATTTAAGAAAATTTAGTTGTTGTTGTTATTATTATTATTATTGAAATGGAGTCTCGCCCTGTCGCCCAGGCTGGAGTGCAGTGGTGTGATCTCAGCTCACTGCAACTTCTGCCTCCCGGGTTAAAGCAATTCTCCTGCTTCAGCCTCCTGAGTACCTGGGATTACATGGGCACGCCACCATGCCCAGCTAATTTTTTGTATTTTTAGTAGAGACGGGGTTTCACCATGCTGGCCAGGCTGGTCTCGAACTCCTGACCTTGTGATCCGCCTGCCTTGGCCTCTCGAATTGCTGGGATTACAGGCGTGAGCTGCCGCACCCGGCCAAATATAGTTATTATTAATGTGGATAGATTTTATCACTTTTGTGTATCATCTGTGCTTATTACTGTTAAACAAAAGACTTAATTGTGTGCTTGTTAACTTGACTGTAAATCTTTCCAATGATTCTTAGTGCCAGTTTCAGCTTTGTTTCCAGTTAATCAGGATACTAGCCAAAGTTAGAATCTTTCAATAACATTTGAGTCCCTATTTTCAAAGAAAACAGACAAAAATTCTTTAAAATTAGAGCTTTAGTTCTAATCTTTTAAAATATAAGCATTTTATAAGTGCCATAGAGTTTAAGTGTTGTAATCAATACTTAGTTTTGTTGGTAAGCTGTGATGGCACCCAGCACTTTTTTGGTGGTGCTGGGGCGGGGGATGACATCTGTCTGGTACATTTTTGTAACTTTGTTCAGATCTCAGACATATGCTTGTATCATGTATGAGTAATCTGTTAAAAACATTTTCATGAGTAGCCTTGTCATTTTTGGGCAAATAATTTTCAATTTTCATATTAAATATAAGTTGGAACTGGGTGTGATAGCTCCTGCCTGTAATCCCAGCAATTTGAGAGGCCGAGGTGGGAAGAATGCTTGAGCCCAGGAGTTGGAGACCAGCCTGGACAACATAATGAGACCCTGTCTTAGCTACTCAGGAGGCTAAGGTGGGAGGATTATTTGGGACCCAGAGGGCAAGGATGCAGTGAGCCATGATAGCACCACTGCACTCCAGCCTGGGCAAATGTCTCTTTAAAAAAATTATATATATATGTGTGTGTTGGGGTAGGGGTTAGATTGAATCCAGAAGAAGTATAAAAGCATGTCTTTATTTATTTATTTATTTTTTGAGATGGAGTTTCGCTCTTGTTGCCTAGGCTGGAGTGCACTGGTGCGTTCTTGGCTCACTGCAACTTCCACCTCCCAGGTTCAAGCACTTCTCCTACCTCAACCTCCCGAGTAGCTGGGATTACATGCGTGCGCCACCATGTCTGGCTAATTTTTTGTATTTTTAGTAGAGATGGGGTTTCACCATGTTGGCCAGGCTGGTCTCGAACTTATGACCTCCACCTGCCTTGGCCTCCCAAAGGGCTGGGATTACAGGTGTGAGCCACCATTCCCGGCCAAAAGCATGTCTTTATTATTGGTTCTTCATTCATTGAACAAATTTCATCAGCCATACATTATACTGAGTTTTGGTGATATAGATATGAAACATTTCTCCCCTGTTAAGGGACACTCAAATTCTTTTTTTTTTTTTTTTTTTTTTGAGATAGAGTCTCGTTCTTTTGCCCAGGCTGGAGTGCAGTGGCGCGATCTTGGCTCACTGCAAGCTCCACCTCCCGGGTTCATGTTATTCTCCTGCCTCAGCCTCCCAAGTAGCTGGGACTACAGGCACCCCCACTGCACCCGGCTCATTTTTTTGTATTTTTAGTAGAGACGGGGTTTCACCATGGTCTCGATCTCCTGACCTCATGATCCGCCCACTTCAGCCTCCCAAAGTGCGGGGATTACAGGCGTGAGCCACCATGCCCGGCTGGGACAGTCAGATTCTTGCTCAAACTCTCTGAAGGGAGGTTAAGGAAATGAACTATTAACAATACACAGAGGTGCCGGGCGCAGTGGCTCATGCTTGTAATCCCAGCACTTTGGGAGGCCGAGGCGGGCGGATCACGAGGTCAGGAGATCGAGACCACGGTGAAACCCCGTCTCTACTAAAAATACAAAAAAATTAGCCGGGCGTGGTGGCAGGCGCCTGTAGTCCCAGCTACTCGGAGAGGCTGAGGCAGGAGAATGGCGTGAACCCGGGAGGCGGAGTTTGCAGTGAGCCGAGATTGCGCCACTGCACTCCAGCGTGGGCGACAGAGCGAGACTCCGTCTCAAAAAAAAAAAAAAAACAATACACAGAGGTAAGTCCTAAGGTGGTAGTATTAACTGGCTATTCTGAGGTTGAGAAAGGAGTTGTTCTTGAGGCTCACTGCACTTTCCACCTCCTAGGTTCAAGCAATTCTCCTGCTTCAGCCTACCAAGTAGCTGGGACTACAGGCATGTGTCACTACGCCCGGCACATTTTTGTATTTTCAGTAGAGAGGGGATTTCACCATGTTGGCCAGGTTAGTCTAGAACTCCTGACCTCAGGTGATCCACCTGCCTTGGCCTCCCAAAAGGGTGAGATTACAGGCATGGGCCACTGCACCTGGCCTCTTGAGTTTCTTCTTAAAGGGCTAAATAATAATTACTCAAGTGAATAAGGGTAGGAATGTGATAGCCATTGCCAGCCATGAAATTAGCACATCAAAAAGGATGACCACACTTGGAAAATTTCCTAGGGTGTTAATAAATATGGTGATTTCCTAGAGTGCTAAATTACTAAATTGAACACAGTTGTGAATTTAATTTGCTAGCTAAGGGAGCGATAGTTCAAATGTTTTAGTTCTGGCCAGAAGTTAGATGGGAAAGAGATGAAAAAGACACCCATTCCCCCAAGGGTTGGGAGTAGGGGGCATTCTTCCTGATGGAGAGTTTCAGGTGTATCTGCAGAATACCTATCCCAGGAAATGGGAATGATGACAAGATTACAAATATTTTCTGACCTTGATAATTCTTGAGATCTACACAGTTCTCATAAGGAAAGAAGTCATCTTCACGGAAGAGGCGTAATTGTCTTGTTCTGTGTCTGTGAGCACCCAAGAAAATAGTGTGAGGGTGAGAGATAAACTTTCCTTTACCAGCTGCCGATGTTGAAAAACAAAATTTATTTTATCAACTGTATTTCATTGTCCACAATGGTTCTGCCTATAGATTAGCCTCCCAGAGCTGCTCCAGAAAAGAAAACATGGCAATAGATGGTCATGTTCTGGTCTTTCCATGTTGTTCAGTTATGATGGGCAAAGAACCTGTAGGAGATTAAAGCAGCTCCATTGTGTATGGCTTGTGCTCCTGATGATCTTACTCAGAATTCCATGATTTTGTCGGGTTTTCCCCTTTTCATGTAAGTGTTGTGCTGCTTAAGGATTTCCATGTTGTTCTAGAATGTAGTGTTTTTTAAGCTAGAGTAATTCTTCTTCTTTTTTTTTTTTTTTTGAGACAGAGTCTTGCTCTGTTCCCAGGCTGGAATGCAGTGGCGCGATCTCAGCTCACTGCAACCTCCGTCTCCTGGGTTCAAGCAATTCTCCTGCCTTAGCCTCCTGAGTAGCTGGGTTTACAGGCATGCACCACCATGCCCGGCCAGTTTTTGTGTTTTTAGTAGAGATGGGGTTTCACCATGTTGGTCAGGCTGAGAGTAATTCTTTATATTAGTTAAAAATGATTTTTTTCTAAAGTAGAGAATCCTAATCAAGGAGATTCTTTTCTGGGGAGTCTCATCCATTCAGTATTTATTAAATGCTGATGTGTGCCAGGCAATGCTGAAGGTTTTGAAAATATGTCATTGAATAAAATAGACTTAAATACTTGCCCTATATTTCTTTGGGAAAGAGAAGCAATAAATATAATTAAAAAGTCAATTTGTAATGTTAGAAGGCAATAAGTGTTATGGGGAAAAGGTAAATGGTAATATGGGAGTATTGTAGTGAGGGTGGGGTAGTACTTTTAAGTAGGGTGGGTCAGGGTAAGCCTCACTGAGAGGGTGACATTTGAGCAAAAACTTGAAGGAGTGAGTCGTGTGACAGAAGAGTGTTCCAGTTAGAAGGAACAGTTGGTACAGAATATTTGAGGTGGATTGAGCCTGTCATCTTTAAGAGCAGCAGTCACCATAACTTAGTACAGTGAGCCAGAGGATGACTGTAAGGAGATGAGGGCAGAGAGGCTGTGGGCGATGGGGAAGGCCTCTTAGGCCACTGTGAGTACTTTGGCTTTTACACTAAGTGCCACTGAAAATAAACTCCTAATGAGACTGAATCAGTAGAATTTCCTTCTCAGAGATTTGGGGTCAAGGAAAAGGTAAGCAGTCAGAGAAGGAACTCTATAACTTCTAGACTTAGGATAGCAAAAATTAATGCATATCCGTTAGACATAAGATTATGGCAAAACAAATAATGAAGTTCTTTGCTGATATTTTCTACTTTATTTTTGATTATAGGGACTTTCAGTTACCTTGATGATGTCCCATTTAAGATAGGAGACAAATTCAAAACACCAGCTAAAGTTGGTCTACCTATTGGCTTCTCCTTGCCTGATTGTTTGCAGGTTGTCAGAGAAGTACAGGTAAGTGGTAATTTTTAGTTAAAGTTTAGTGCGTTTAAAAGTTTAAACAATAAGAATTTGATGTATTGTGAAATAGAAAAAACTACAGTTGCGAGCTGAATCACGTTTGGTTGACGATGGACCGCATATACAATGGTGGTCCCATCAAATTATAAGGGGCTGGGCGTGGTGGCTCATGCCTGTAATCCTAACACTGTGGGTGGCCGAGGTGGGAGGATCACTTGAGCTCAGGAGTTTGAGACCAGGCTGGGCAACTTAATGAGACCTTGTCTCTACTGGGGGAAAAAAAATGATATATATATATTCCTGTCACATAGTGACGTAGTAGCCATTGTAACATGGTAGCACAATGCATTACTCAAGTGTTTGTGGTGATGCTGGCGTAAACACATCTGCTGCATTGACAGTCTTACAAAAGTATAGCACATACAATTCAGTATAGTATGTAATACAAATAAATGACTATGTTACTCATTTATGTATTACTATGCTATACTTTTTAGCATTATCTTTCTTTTGGTTTTTTTTTTTTTTTTGAGATGGAGTCTCGCTCTGTCGCCCACGTTGGAGTGCAGTGGTGCAATTTTGGCTCACTGCAAACTCCACCTCCCGGGTTCACACCATTCTCCTGCCTCAGCCTCCCGAGTAGCTGGGAATACAGGCGCCCACCACCACGCCCGGCTAATTTTTTTTTGTATTTTTAGTAGAGATGGAGTTTCACCATGTTAGCCAGGATGGTCTTGATCTGACCTCATGATCCGCCTGCCTCGGCCTCCCAAAGTGCTGGGATTACAGGCGTGAGCCACCGTGCCCGGCCAGCATTATCTTTCTACTTATTAAAAAAGTTAACTGTAAAACAGCCTCAGGTAGGTCCTTCAGGAGATATTCCACAGGAAGGCATTGTGATCATAGATGACAGCTCCGTGCATGTATTGCTCCTGAAGACCATCCAGTGAGACAAGATGGGGAGGTGGAAGACAGTGATACTGATGATCCTGTAGGCCTAGGCTGATGTGTGTGTTTGTGGCTTCGTTTTTAAGGAAGAAGTTTAAAAAGTAAAAAAATAAAAAATTTAAAGATCAAAAAGCTTATAGAATAAGGGTATAAAGAAAAATGTTTTGGAAGATAAAAAACATTTTAGGCTAAGTATTAGTTCAGAAGAGTAAAAAAGTTTAAAAAATTTAATGTTTATGAAGTTAAAAAGTCACAGTGTTATTTAGAGAAAAATTGTTTTTTATATGTATGTGTATATATATATGTGTGTATATATGTGTGTATATATATGTGTATATATATATATATATATATATATATGTATATGTATGTATTTTTTTGAGACGGAATCTCACTCTGTCGCCCAGGCTGGAGTGCAATGGCACAATCTTGGCTCACTGCACCCTCCACCTTCCAGGTTCACGCCATTCTCCTGCCTCAGCCTCCCGAGTAGCTGGGACTACAGGCACCCGCCACCACGCCCAGCTAATTTTTTGTATTTTTTAGTAGAGACAGGGTTTCACTGTATTAGCCAGGATGATCTCAATCTCCTGACCTCGTGATCTGCCTGCCTCGGCCTCCTAAAGTGCTGGAATTACAGGCGTGAGCCACCATGCTCGGTCAAAAAATTGTTTTTTACAAATTTAGTATAGCCTAAGTGTACAGTGTTTATAAAGTCTATAGTACTACTATACAGTAATGTCCTAGGCCTTCACATTCACCCACCATTCGCTTACTGACTCACCCAGAGCAACTTCCAGTCCTGCAAGCCCAATTTATGGTAAGTGCCCTATACAGGTGGACCATTTTTAATCTTTTTTGAGACGGAGTTTCATTCTTGTTGCCCAGGCTGGAGTGCAATGGCATGATCTCGCCAAGAAGAGAGACTCTTTCTGTCTCTATGCAACCTCCGCCTCCACCTCCTGGGTTCAAGCAATTCTCCTGCCTCAGCCACCTAAGTAGCTGGGATTACAGGTGTGCACCACCACGCCCGGCTAATTTTGTATTTTTAGTAGAGTCAGGGTTTCACCATGTTAGTCAGGCTGGTCTCGAGCTCCTGACTTCAGCTGATCTGCCCACCTCGACCTCCCAAAATGCTGGGATTACAGGTGTGAGCCACTGCACCTAGCCTATTTTTAATCTTTTATACCATATTTTTACTGTACCTTTTCTGTTTAGATAGGTTTAGATATATAAATGCTTGCCATTGTGCTACAATTGCCTACAGTATTCAGCATAGTAACATGCTATACAAGTTTATAGCCTAGGAGCAATACTGTACCATAGCAATACTGTATAGCCTAGGTGTATAGCAGGCTGTACCATCTAGGTTTGTGTAAGTACACTCTGCCCTCACCAATGAAATCACCTAACATGCATTTTTTAGAGCGTATCCTTGTCATTATGACTGTATTATCTTATTTTTGTTTCTTATAGCTCCTATTGTTGCCTGGCTCACATTGTTATACACACATACAGATTTTGTGTCCCCTGTTAGATTGTATATTCCTGGGGCTCTGTACCTCACACAGACCAAATTCCCATTGCCCATTTAACTAGCTTTTTCACCTCTTTCCCTTTCTCTGCTAATGTCCTCATTCTCTTTTCAGTCACTCAAGTTAGATTTGTTGTGTCTCACATTGCAGTTCAGCCTGACCTCATTTTTCACCTGGGCTGTTGCAGTAGCCTCTTTAATCGGCCCTTCTGCTTGCAGTGTTTTCCTTCTATTTTTTACATCGTTTCTAGAATGATCTTAAAGTTTTAAATTGTCACATCCCTTTTCATAACTGTTCAAGAGGGTTCAGTGACTGACCAGTCCTTATTGAGTCCAGTCTAGACATAAGGTTATGGCAAAGCAATTGAGCTCATCATCTCCTCCATGTTCCCTCCAAACCACGTTACTAGTAGTCTGTTAGACCTTGTACATTATCTCTCTATATGTTGCTTCTGCTCATGAGCCGTTATCTCCACCTGGAATATTCTTTCTCACTATACGGAAAACTCCGTTCAAACCTATTCTAGATTGCGCGTAAATGCTCTCTTCGAGGGCTTCTTTCTCAGTCCTCCCATCTTTAAGGCTCAGTTATATAGAAATGTACTGAGTTACTCCTTGAAAGCAACAAGTAGCCCTGTGTTACTTACTTACTGCAGTACACATTTACTAAACGCATGTTTTTGAGAGGTGGTCTACTGGGCACTGGAGGTAGAGATAAATGCCTTAATCACTGCCCTCAAGGTACTTACAGTTGAGAGAAGTTACCTAGAGCAACAGAAAAATACGGTACTTACTCTAACTCTTCTTCCTGTGACTTAAGAAGATTTTTAAAAATGCAACTTTCAGGAAAAGTTTTGTTTTTCTGAAATTCACTAAGGCATCACCATTTTTTTTCTAAAAGGTATTTTTTTTTTTATCTTCTAAAGTTTATATGCAGTAAGTAATCATAATGAGGGAACTTCAGTTACTTTTGGGAGCAAAAAAAAATATTTATTGAGATATAATTCACATACCATGAAATTTACCTTTTTTTAAAAAAATACTTTTTTTGGTTTATTTGTAGACACAGTCTCACTCTGTCACCCAGGGTGGAGTCTAGTGGCACAGTCATGGCTCACTGCAGCCTCGACCTCCCTGAGCTTGGTGATCCTCCCTCCTCAGCCTCCTGAGTAGCTGGGACTATTGGCATGCACCACCATGCCTGGCTAATTTTTGTATTTTTTGTAGAGACGCGGTTTCATCATGTTGCCCAGGCTGGTTTTGAGCTCCTGGCCTCAAGTGATCTGCCCACCTCAGTGCTGGGATCACAGGTGTAAGCCACCATGCCCAGCCAAAATTCACCTTTTTAAGGTCTACATACAGTTCAGTGATTTTTAGTGTATTCACATAGTTGCGTAATAATCATTACTATCTAATTCCTGAACATTTTCATGACCCCAAAAGGAAACCCAGTATCTATTAGAAGTCACTCCCCACAGCCTCTGGCAGCCTCCTCGCAGCCTCTGGCAACCAGTATCTACTTTCTGTCTCTATGGGTTTGCCTGTTCTGGCCATTTCATATAAATGGAATTCTGCAGTAGCAGCCTTGGTGACGGGCTTATTCACTTAGCATAATGTTTTCAAGGTTTATCCACGTTGTATGAATGAGGTATTAGTACCTCTTTTGTTTTTATAGGTGAATAATATTTCATTGTTTGGATATAACACACTTTATCTGTTCATCAGTTGATGGACATTGTGATAGCTTCCAATTTTTGGCTATTATGAATAATGATGCTCTGAACATCTGTAAACAGATTTTTATGTGGACACGTTTTCAGTTTTCTTGGGTATAATGTATAGGAGTGGAATTGCTGCGTCACGGTAACTCTATGTTTAACATTTTAAAGAACTACTAGAGTATTTTTCCAAAGTGGCTGCACAATTTTACAATCCCAGCAGCACTACAGGAGGGTACCAATTTCTTCACTTCCTTGCCAACTCTTATTAACTCGTTTTTATTACATACATTCTTGTGGGTGAGAAGTTGTCTCTCATTGTGGTTTTTATTTGCATTTCATTCATGTCTAATGGTGTCAAGCATCTTAAGTATCTTTAATACTGAATTAATGTTCCTTTTGTGTATGGAGGCTTTATTGGGCCAGAAGAGAGAGAGACTTACTTTGTAACGTTTTTCCTTATTTGTCTAAGAATTTTTTTATCGGCAATAACAAATAGTCATTACTTACCTGTGTACATGATACTATTAGCAATATGATTTAAAAACACCTGTCTTGTTTCTCATTATTCACTGCTTTATTGATGCCTTCAGAAAACTTGTTTTGATTCCCAAATTGTTGTCGATTTAGGCTTTGCTGGGAATTTCCCATTTGTTTGGTCAGTCTGAAGCACCAATAAAAGCATGGTATTGAACTCACTGTGCTCATAGCACCCACTGATAACAAAAGGAGATCAAAGCTAAGAGCTCCATTCCAGTGTGGGCCATGTGAAATATTTTTGTTCTCTAATGCACAAAGCAATCTTTTTTTGAGATGGAGTCTTGCTCTTTTGCCCAGGCTGGAGTGCAGCGGCACCATCTTGGCTCACTGCAACCTCCACCTCCCAGGTTCAAGAGGTTCTCCTGCCTTAGCCTCCTGAGTAGCTGGGACTACAGGCATGTGCCACCACGCCTGGCTAATTTTTGTATTTTTAGTAGAGACAGGGTTTTGCCCATGTTGACCAGGCTGGTCCCAAACTTCTGACCTCAAGTGATCTGCCCACCTTGGCCTCTCAAAGGAGGCCAAGCCTGTCTGGCCTACAAAGCAGCCTTAAATTTTGACTGCCTGGAGTCTCCATGGGGTTGTAGTGTTGTATCTGGTCCCCTCCATACCCAGAGAACAGACCTAGAGCTCTAGACAGATGGCTTGAAAGTTCCTATAACTGTCATATTTGCCTTTGCATGACAATACAAACTCAACTTTTAAGCTAAAATTTCTTTAAAGTGAGCCAGTAAAACATACACAGCCCTTGCTTCTAGGGTCCAGAAAGCTTCTGTTGAATGTGGCTCACTTGAGGTAGCCCTTAGTGTCATGGTTTAGAACATCCTCTGGTGTCGCTCATACATGTGCTGGAGAATTGACCTGTAATAGCTGTATAATCTTGGACAGATTTTTTCACTTCTCCAAGCCTCCATTTCTTCGTCTGTAAAGGGAGGATGAGGATGATTAGCTTTTAAGGTTGTTAGAAGGGTTAAATAATGCATTTATAATGCTTACTCTGGTTCTTGGAACTCCATACATGCAAGATGACATTATTTATTATTATACTCCAAAACCACATTCTTTTCTACTTTAATATTTCTGCCATCCCCAGCCCCCTCCCTCCCTGCACCACACCCTGTTTTTCTGTGTTCCAAGTACTCTACATTACTTTGGTAACTAAAAAACAAAAGTTCAATAAATGTTTTCTAGAAAAGGAAAGAAATTTCCAATTATTTTTTAATAAAACTTCAAAGAACAATGTTTATAGGGCAATGGGAAGTTAGTTATAGCCTCCATTTTTATTGGGGGAAACCAATTGCAAAATTGGGTTTTCTCCACAGTTAGAAGAGCAGAGTCATTGCCACTGCTCTTTTCTCATTGTTCCATTAGTGGTAGAAAGGAAGCCCAGTGATCCCCCCATATGTCTATCTGAGGCACAGCAACTGGCTCAGGATTTAAAGTAACTTCTTGTCATCTGCCTTTCTAGGCTTCTTTTTTGTTGTTTGAATTTGAAAGGCTTGAGGATGACCAGAGGCTCTTTCATATGTTTCTTCTTCTCTAAAATTCTGGTGTTAGCATGTTAGACCTCTCTTTTCCCCCTTTTTTACCTTTAGTGTGTCTCTAACCTTGGACATTAACACAGATACTGTTTAGCTCTAGTGCTTTGGGGTGAAAGCCAAAGATTTTGTTTTTTCCTGTCCTATGTGAATGTTGCTTTATATAATAGTTCTATTTCTCTTAAGTGTGCAAAATAAATTTTTGTAAATTGAGCTATACTTAAGATACTGTTAAAGAACCATGAAGTGGCTCTTTGTGTAATTTGCTGGGTAAAAATCTTAATCTGAATATGCCTAGATTTCTTATAAGTTTTTCTGCATTTTAACTGCAACCTGTTTGTCATAATCTAATAGATAGTGGTTTAAGAGCATAGAATCTGTAGTCAGACTGCCTGGGTTCAAATCCAGGCTCTTCCATTTAGCTACCAGCTTTATGCTTGGTTGTAGATCCTGTTAAGTAGGAATAATAGTAGTTACTTGGAAGGGTTATTGAGAAAATCTAGAGAGTTAATACACAGAAAGTGTTTAGAATCATGCATGGCACCTTACAGGTATTTCTTACATGTTTGGGGCCATTATTACCTAGCATGGGATTTGTTTAGGACATTGTGCTAGATAACAGAGATCCAAGGAGGGTCTGTAGCCAGGTTGCTGCCCACAAGAGGCTTGTGGGAACATAGTTTGGTTAAATTCTTGCAAGGACATTGGAAGCCTTACTCTTTTTAAGTGGGGATCATCCCACACGCCTTAAATGCTGCCTTGCCCAGTTCTCCTCTTGCACCAGGAGTGAGGAAGGAGTGAATTGGGTGGTGGGGTAAAGATGGCCACCTGGGTTCACACCCCCTTCCTCTGCTATATCTTTGCAGTATGACTTCTCTTTGGAAAAGAAAACCATTGAGTGGGCTGAAGAGATTAAGAAAATTGAAGAAGCTGAGCGGGAAGCAGAGTGCAAAATTGCGGAAGCAGAAGCTAAAGTGAATTCTAAGAGTGGCCCAGAGGGCGATAGCAAAATGAGCTTCTCCAGGACTCACAGTACAGCCACAATGCCACCTCCTATTAACCCCATCCTCGCCAGCTTGCAGCACAACAGCATCCTCACACCAACTCGGGTCAGCAGTAGTGCCACCAAACAGAAAGTTCTCAGCCCACCTCACATAAAGGCAGATTTCAATCTTGCTGACTTTGAGTGTGAAGAAGACCCATTTGATAATCTGGAGTTAAAAACTATTGATGAGAAGGAAGAGCTGAGAAATATTCTGGTAGGAACCACTGGACCCATCATGGCTCAGTTATTGGACAATAACTTGCCCAGGGGGGGCCCTGGGTCTGTGTTACAGGATGAGGAGGTCTTGGCATCCTTGGAACGGGCAACCCTAGATTTCAAGCCTCTTCATAAACCCAATGGCTTTATAACCTTACCACAGTTGGGCAACTGTGAAAAGATGTCACTGTCTTCCAAAGTGTCCCTCCCCCCTATACCTGCAGTAAGCAATATCAAATCCCTGTCTTTCCCCAAACTTGACTCTGATGACAGTAATCAGAAGACAGCCAAGCTGGCGAGCACTTTCCATAGCACATCCTGCCTCCGCAATGGCACGTTCCAGAATTCCCTAAAGCCTTCCACCCAAAGCAGTGCCAGTGAGCTCAATGGGCATCACACTCTTGGGCTTTCAGCTTTGAACTTGGACAGTGGCACAGAGATGCCAGCCCTGACATCCTCCCAGATGCCTTCCCTCTCTGTTCTGTCTGTGTGCACAGAGGAATCATCACCTCCAAATACTGGTCCCACGGTAAGTCTTTTAAATCCCCCGCCGACTCCCATATTTTCCTGATGATGGGGATTATGTTTTTTCTTGTTGTTTGGTTGGTTTTTTTCGAGACAGGGTCTCATTCTGTTGCCCAGGCTGGAATGCAGTGGTGTGATCGCACCTTATTGAAGCCTCGACCTCCCGGGCTCAAGCGATCCTCCCACTTCATCATCCTCCTGAGTAGGTGGGACAACAGGCACGTGCCACCACGCCTAGTTTTTGTATTTTTTGTAGAGATGGGGTTTTGACATGTTGCCCAGGCTGGTCTTGAACTCCTGACTTCAAGTTATCTGCCTGCCTTGGCCTTCCAAAGTGCTGGGATTACAGGCGTGAGCCATCGAGCCTGGCAGTACAGAACAACACATTATTGCATTCTAGAATAGAAATCATAGAAGTCAAGAACCTTTTGCTATACCAGCTTACAGATTTCTTTTCTTTTCTTTGAGACAGAGTCTTGCTCTGCCGCCCAGGCTGGAGTGCAGTGGCACCATCTCGGCTCACTGCTAACCTCCAGCTCTCAAGCAATTCTCCTGCCTCATCTTCCCAAATAGCTGGGACTACAGGCATATGCCACCACACTCAGCTAATTTTTGTATTTTTAGTAGAGATGGGGTTTTACCACGTTGCCGAGGCTGGTCTCGAACTCCTGACCTTAGTTGATCCACCTGCCTCCACCTCCCAAATTCCTGGGATTACAGGGGTGAGCTGCTGTGTCCGGCCAGCTTACAGATTTTTTAATGTAAAAGCACATCAAGAGACTATTTAGAGCCAAAAAGGAGCCTGAGTGTATATTGGTGGGATATCTGTCAGAGACCATAACAAGCCTGCTATTAGCTGGTAAAAAGATACAAAATCTTGGCCTGCTTTACAAGTCCCAGTAATAGCATTCTTGGTCAATGATAGTCTGTGTGAATGCCTCTATTGTCAGAGAGCTCATAGCTGCTTGTAAACTTCCATAAACCTTGGCCCGGGTAAACTTGACAGAGTGCCGAACACCATTATCATCTTCTTGGAGTGGGCTTCATTCTAATTCCTCTTGGTCAGTTGTTGGGCTCTGGTCAGCACTGTACTTCTTCCTTTTCATAGTACTTTGAATGCTTTAGAGAAATTAAAAGCTCCTTGGAAAAGATCAGGGATCCTTGGCCAACACTCCCTTCCTCTCATTTAAAGTTAGATTAACCATTTAGAGATGAAAGCCAATAAACTAACAGCAGAGATCTTTCTCAAACTAGAACACTTGTCATTCTTTGACCAGCCTGATTATGGGAGTTTCTTTCTGGCCTTTTCATCTCAGGATGGGAAGAGGCCTGCTTCTTGTTGGCTTGAGAATTTGCTGCCTTCCACCTGCAGGTATAAACAGAGCTGGAGTTCTGGTGTTTCTCTTTTTTTTTTTTGAGACGGATTCTAATTCTGTTGCCCAGGCTGGAGTGTAGTGGCGTGATCTCTGCTCACTGCAACCTCCACCTCCTGGATTCGGGCGATTCTCCTGCCTCTCGCAGCCTGCGGAGTAGCTGGGATTACAGGCATGTGCTATCGTGCTGGGCTCATTTTTGTATTTTTAGCAGAGATAGGGTTTCGCCATGTTGGCCAGGCTGGTCTCGAACTCCTGTACTCAAGTGATCCACCCGCCTCAGCCTCCCAAAAGTGCTGGGATTACAGGTGTGAGCCATAGTGGCTGGCCAATTAAATATTGACTATAATCACCCTGTTGTCATATCAAATAGTAGATCTTATTCTATTTTTTTCTTTGGTTTTTTTTTCCGGCGGAATCTCGCTCTGTCGCCCGGGCTGGAGTGCAGTGGTGTGATTTTGCAACCTCTGCCTCCTGGGTTCAAGCAGTTCTTTGCCTCAGCCTCCAGAGTAGCAGGGATTACAGGCGCCTACCACCATGCGCAGCTAATTTTTGTATTTTTAGTAGAGACGGAGTTTCACCATCTTGGCCAGGCTGGTCTTGAACTCCTGACCTCGTGATCCACCCGCCTCGGCCTCCCAAATGCTGGGGTTACAGGCGTGAGTCACCACACACAGCCATTCTTTCTATTTTTTTTTGTACCTATTAACCACCAGCCCCCCACGACCCTTCCCAGCCTCTGTGGTAACCATCCTTCTAGTATCTATGTCTATGAGTTCAATTGCTTTGATTTTTAGATCACACACATAAGTGAGAACATGTGATGTTTGTCTTTCTGTGCCTGGCTTATTGCACTTAACATAATGATCTCCAGTTCCATCCATGTTGTTGCAAATGACAGGATCTCATTCTTTTTCATGGCAGAATGGGTACTCCATTGTGTATGAGCACCACATTTTTTTAATCCATCCTTGTTTAAGTTCTTTCACTTTACTCTTTTTTTTTTTTCTGGAGACAGAGTTTTGCTCTTGTTGTTCAGGCTGGAATGCAATGGTGCAATCTCGGCTCACTGCAACCTCCGCCTCCCGGGTTCAGGTGATTCTCCTGCCTCAGCCTCCCATGTAGCTGGGATTACAGGCATGCGCCACCACGCCCAGCTAATTGTTGTATTTTTAGTACAGACGGGGTTTCATCATATTGGTAAGGCTGGTCTCAAACTCCTGACCTCAGGTGATCCACCCGCCTTGGCCTCCCAAAGTGCTGGGATTACAGGTGTGAGCCACTGCACCTGGCCTGTCCATTCATCTCTTGATGGACACTTAAGTTGCTTCCAAATCTTGGCTGTTGTGAACAGGGCTGCAACAAACATGAGAGTGCAGAGCTTGTTTATGTTTTACTTTCTGGGACATATCCTTAACTTACAACTTCAAAAAACAACAACAACAAAACTAAATCTTACAACCTTTTATTTATTTTTCCCCCTGAACTTGATAGTAGGTGATTATTTTTTAAGAGATGGGATTTTTGTCCCCTAGGCTGGAGTGCAGCTTACTGCCTCAGCCTCCTGTCTGGGACTACAGGTGTGCACTACTACGCCCAGCTAATTTTTGTAGAGAGGGGGGTCTCACCATTTGCCCAGGCTGGTCTTGAACTCCTGGGCTCAAGTGATCCTCCTGCCTCAGCCTGCCAAAGCGTTGGGATTACAGGCATGAGCGACCATGCCCAGCCTAAATCTTACTACCTTTTAAATACAATTTTTACTTTATCATATTTTAAATTTCCAAGTGCTTTGTCTATTCCCTCTTTTGGTTTGGTGTTTTCATGCTGGTGGCTTTGGCTTTCTATTCACGTTTAAGTATGAGGCACTAAAAAAATAACAGTCACAAAGTTTGTGTGTCGGAGGTGTGCTTGCTGATCATTAAGCCTCACTATAGGTTGAAAGTTAATTGGCTTTGCCGGGGAAGTCCCCAAAATGTAAACATGTGAAGGGCTTGGGAGTGAGGGTTTCTCCAGAGAATTGTGGCTGAGGGCTGATGTTGGGGAACGCTGGTGTGTTGCTTTTACTTAATCCTTGTTTAAGTTCTCTCACTTCACTCTGCCCCACACTGTGCCTGGTGCTTAGTCCTCTTTGGTCTCTGGTTCCCATTTTCTGGAGACTATACCTTCTGCCTCCTGCACAGGGTGGGGATGAATGGGGAATGTCTCACCAAGGGCTTTACTGCTCTGATCACTGACTGTGTGTATCTTTGCCTTATCCCAACAGTACCTGGTGCTTCCAGAGTCTGAGCCCCTCTTAGGGGTCCTAATGGGCTGATAGACTGACTCCCCCCTTTCCTACTTACTTAGTTTATAACTTCATTGCTGGCAGTTACCATCCCTTCATTGTCTTTCCACATTCTAAAATTTCATTGAAATATATCACACCTGTAATCCCAGCATTTTGGGAGGCCAAGGTGGGAGGATTGCTTGAGCCCAGGACTTCAAGGCCAGCCTGGGCAGCATAGTGAGACCTTGTCTTTGTTTCTTTATTTAAAAAGAATAAGAAATATATTGTCCACTGCTACCCCCTTTCCTTTTATTGCTTTAAAGATGAATACAGTTTTAAATCTATTTTTAAATTTTTATTTATTTTTTTGAGACAGGGTCTTGCTCTGTAATCACGGCTCACTGCAGCCTTGACCTCCTGGGCTCAAGTGATCCTCCTGCCTCAGCCTTCTGAGAGGCTGGGACTACAGGCACGTGCCACCACCCCTGGCTAACTTTTTGTGTTTTGTAGAGATGGGTCTCAACTGTGTTGTCCAGGCTGGTCTCAAAATTCTGAGCTTAAGCAGTCCTTCTGCCTCAGCCTCCCAAAGTGCTGGGATTATAGGTATGAGCCATTGCTCCTGGCCTTAGTTTGTTTATGATCATTGTAGTGGGCTTTTGGGAAGAAGAGATGGTAAAGACATTTGATCATTTTAGTGTGTTAAATGAAATTCTCCCTTTGAAAATTCTCATGGACTTCAATTTATTCCACAACTGTTGATGAAGACCACTAAGTGTAAAGCCAAGAGTCAGGCCCTGGAGATTTAGAAATGGGCATGACATGGTAACTGACCTCTGCAAGCTCACATTAATGTAATGTGATAAGTACTCTGCCAGCAGCGTGACTAAAGCTCTGTGGGACCGCAGGTGGCAGTGTGTCTGCTGAGTTGTGCACACACATTAGCAGTGGGTTAAAAGGAGGTGTATGGAAAGACTTGGTAGAAGCTGTCTTGAGGTTAGGCTTGAGGGCCACATAGGTACAGAAAGGACTGCCACCTTCTGAGGCCTGAAAGCATGCTCAGACTTTTCAGAAGCTTGAGCACTAATATTTGTCTCCTTTCACAAACGTACTTTCCCTCAAACACTCATATTTAATTTGGAAAGATTTCATAATAATTCTCATTTTTGTCTAGTTTCTACTTGGTTACAAATATGGAGCACTTCAGTCATCGAGTATGAAAATCTCTTTTTATGCCAGAGTCAACCTTTGCCCCTGCAGGAACTAAATTTTACTATTCTTTTATTGAAAAAATAATGACAAATGGCTACCATGAATGCAGTTAATAGTGTTTAAAAAGTCATATCTATATTACTCCTAAGAGCATTATATATATTTGAAAATGGTACCCTGGAGTAAATAAATTTGTTGAGTAACTGGAGAAACTAAACACTGTTATAATTTTGATGAGGGATCCTTTCAAACCTTGTCTGTCCGTTTGGGGTCTGCTGGATTAGCCTATTGCCTGTTTGATTCATAAAACATTTATATGAAGGTGACATCTTATTTTGTTTGTCCCTGTTCAAGAAAACTATCATCTGTTAGGATAGATGATACTTTAAAATCATCCATTTAAAATTAGTCATTTAATATCCCATGCGTCTTTTAAAAATATATAGCTATAATTGTAGAGCATGTACAATTAATAAATATATCTTTTTTTTCTTACTTATTTATTTATTTAGAGACGGTGTCTCGCTGTGTCAACCAGGCTGGAGTGCAGTGGTGCAATCTTGGCCCACTGAGACCTCCGCCTTCTGGGTTCAAGTGATCCTGATCCTCCTACCTCGGCCTCCCAAGTAGTTGGGATTACAGGAATGCACCACCACACTTGGCTCATTTTGTATTTTTAGTAGAGATGGGGTTTCTCCATGTTGGTCAGGCTGGTCTTGAACTCCCGACCTCAGGTGATCCACCTGCCTTGCCCCTCAAAGTGCTGGGATTACAGGTGTGAGCCACCTCACCCGCTGTTTTTTCACTTAATTCAAATGCTTTAAATAATTAACAGTCATATGTTCATTATTTGCTAACCTAACACCCTGTGCTGGATATTTGGTAGGTTGTCCCTAATATTTATTACAAATGATGTTGAGATGGGTATATTCCTATACATAAATATTGGTTTGCATTATTATTATTTCTTTAGACTAGTTTCCTAGAAATAGATAACTGGATCAAAGAATCTGAGCAGTTTTCTGGATTTATGCCATGTTTACCTAAAGCATATCAACATTTCCACTAGTAGGGTATGTGAGAGTACTGCATGTATGTTTAAAATAGATATGATTTTTTTTTTTTTTTTTTTTTTTTTTCAGAGTCTCACTCTGTCACCCAGGCTGGAGTGCAATGGCATGGTTTCGGCTCACTGCAACCTCCACCTCCCGGGTTCAAGCGATTTTCCCACGTGCCACCACACCCGGCTAGTTTTTGTATTTTTAGTAGAGATGGGGTTTCACTATGTTGGCCAGGCTGGTCTCAAACTCCTGACCTCATGATCCACCTGCCTCGGCCTCCCAAAGTGCTGGGATTACAGGCGTGAGCCACCACACCCGGCTAGATATGATTTTATTAACATTTGTAATGTGCAGTATTCTGGGTGTATGCCTGCATCCCACCAGGCATTTAGGAGGCATTATGAGAAGGGCGGCAGTTGAAGAATAGTCCTGACTCCTTCCTGGCTGGGGAATGTCATGTGAGAGCTGGCATTGCTCTGTGGCTGTTGGTTTCTTTAGCCCAGGTTAAAGCCTGTCTCTAAAGAGGGAGACACAATCTTAGACCTACCAAGTGGCTAGACTGGTGTGATCCAATCCCTGTGCCTTATTGTGACTCCTGTAACCTAATGACAGCCCTGTGCTTGGGCTGCTGAGTGTGTGCTGTGGGTGAGATGGTTAAGCACAAACAGAATGGGCTCTGAGGCCTATAGCCATCCTGGCTTTCCCCAGCAGACTTTGAGGAGAGCATCTGGTTACATCTGTATAATTTCGAACTTGCTTCTAGGACAGAGGGCTTCCTACCACCTAACCATGCTCCCCCTCCCCACCAATAAAACAAGGAAATAAAAAAATTTTTGTCTGAAACATCTTCCCTGGTTCTTGGGACCTACGCCAAGCTGTAAAAGGGCTTGTGACCTCGTTCCTATGGTCGATGGGTCCTTTGGCCTGGGAGTGTGCTGTCTTCCTGCCTTGGGCTTGATTTGTGATCAGAAGTGGTGGGGGAGTTAATCACTGGACTCCGTACGCCTATGAGATTGGGGTTAGTAAGTTCCAGTGGCAGGAAGCAGGCTGCCTGTAGCTGGTGGGCAGGTCCCTAGAGTCCGGATTCCAGTCTGTGGGATCCAGCCTGGTGTGGCTAGTATGCCTTCTATCCCGGCACTGTAGGATGGCAGCTTTGGCAGGAAACGAAGCACAGTACATGATGTAGGGTAAAGGTGTGGAGTCCCCTCAAAACCCTGGGTTCCTGAGCTGTCCATGCATGGGAACCACACTCACAGCCTCTGCCCAAGAGTAAAGACTTTGGGATAGAGTTAGCTCCAAAGTGGGAGTATTTGAAGTGAAAAATGACCCCTCAGAACTGATACTTCAGCCTGGGAAAGGGATAATGCTGGAGAGAAATCATCGCAGCCAGCTTGGACATCAGTCCCGGGGGCAGCCACAACTTCTTTCTTCAACTCAAACCCTGGAGATTTGGGCATGCAAGGGCCTGTGGTGTTGTGGCGCTTTCTCAATCACCAAAGTGGGACTAGGGCAGAGCAGGACAGCCACAATTGCAGGTGACCTCCCACCTTTTTCCCTCTCAGCTGGCACTTCCCCACCCCTCTGCTCCTTTTCAGGGTGTCCGACCAGCAACCTGGCGGTTTCTTCCAACCTGACCGCTTGTCTTGGGGCTTGAATAGTGTCAGAAATGCCAACCCCTGGACTAGGCTGCCTCAGTGACTTCTTTGGGGGCCCAGGTCTTCTTGCCTTGATCTTCTTGTTTTTCCACTACTAGGTCACCCCTCCTAATTTCTCAGTGTCACAAGTGCCCAACATGCCCAGCTGTCCCCAGGCCTATTCTGAACTGCAGATGCTGTCCCCCAGCGAGCGGCAGTGTGTGGAGACGGTGGTCAACATGGGCTACTCATACGAGTGTGTCCTCAGAGCCATGAAGAAGAAAGGAGAGAATATTGAGCAGGTGAGCAGTTGGTCAGCCAGGAGGGCAGGCTCAGACCTGTGGAGCTGGAGTAGTGTCCTCCCCTGTCCTAGAGCCCCTCAGGCTTGTAGCACCAACCTCCTTTTCTGTGGGTTTGTGAGGCATGTTTTGGGGAAAGCTAGCAGCCTTGGGAGCAGTACTTCTTTTGGAAGCTATTCCAGGACCCAGGCTGAGAGACAGCTTTGGGAGAATTGGAGCTGTTCTCCAACTACCCCCCCTTTCTCTGCCTCTCCAAAAGGGGCAGAGCTAGGCTTGGGGTATGGTCAAATGTCTCTTTCCAGGAATTTTCATCCTGTCGTCTATGCCCAGAGTGTTGAATAGGGTACTGGAGTGTTAGACCTCGGTGACATTTTCTGACTTGGGCTGTTGTCTTAGAGTAGCCGCCTGCCCAGGCTGTGGAGTTGACCATTCTGGTAGGTGTGTCAGCTGTGGCTGCAATTCCTTTGGAAAATGCCTACTCATGTTTAGAAGGCTGTGCCTGTGTTCATTAAAGAGTCACTGGGGTCCTGTTGTGTTGGACACAGTCAAGGCACAAAATCAAATCCTATCCAGTATCTGACAGCCTGGGTGGGGCGGGGAGCGGACTTCACACACTAGTTTGTTGAGGTCTCTTGGAAAGCACAGCAAAGAGCAGCAGGAGGTGCTAAACCCCTTGTTTCTTTTCTTAGATTCTCGACTATCTCTTTGCACATGGACAGCTTTGTGAGAAGGGCTTCGACCCTCTTTTAGTGGAAGAGGCTCTGGAAATGCACCAGTGTTCAGAAGAAAAGGTGGGAATCTTCATGCTTCATGGGAACCCTCTGGAAAGGAGGGACCAAGTAGTCCATCCTGGTTTTCTCCCTTGGCCCACACACAACCTTTTTGCTTTGCCAGTGACTACAAGTAGAAGCATTTGAAGGGCAGAATCTCCCAAGTATTCAGACAGGCCGAGGCCTGCGTTTGGCTTGGTGGTTGAAGCATTGGGTTGAAAACTTCAGAATCCCAGTGAAGGGAAGGGAATATTGGCCGGGGCTAAAAGCCAAACTTTTAGATGACTAGGGAGGGAGATTGCTGGACTTTTTGCCTAGACTGCTCCCTGAAGAGCAGCCATTTCTGGGTTCACTATCCTTCCTTGGTGGGAAGGTGGATGTGGGTGGTGGGACCAGATAGTGGTCAGCAAGAGTGAGTTGGACTGGGCTGACTCCTGAAGATTGATGGCCGTCACCAAACCCGTCTGCCTTGGCTTCCACCACAGCCCACCTCTGCTTGCTAGGGGACCTTATGGAGACTCAGGGGGCTCTGGGGGAAGGATGTAGACATTCCACTCTCCCCCAGTCCCTGTCCCACACACATACTCCTTCACTCGGCTGTGCTGTGACCCCACCCTTTTCTTTAATCTGTGTTCTCTTCTCTCCCTTAGATGATGGAGTTTCTTCAGTTAATGAGCAAATTTAAGGAGATGGGCTTTGAGCTGAAAGACATTAAGGAAGTTCTGCTATTACACAACAATGACCAGGACAATGCTTTGGAAGACCTCATGGCTCGGGCAGGAGCCAGCTGAGACCAGGCCCTGCCTAGGCCCTGCCGCAGAACCGCCATCCCTGGGAGGCCCTGCAGAGCCCACTTGTGGGGAAAGAGAAGGGGCAGTTTCCGGATTTTCTTTTGGGGGTTAGAAGGTCAGGTGTGGAGACTGCTCGCCAGTCTCTGTGAGCCTAGTCCCTGAGCTGGGGAGGTGGGGAAGATTCGGGCATGTGAGTGCCCCCAGAACTGGCCTGGCTCCTTCTGTATTAAGCGCATTTGCATTTTGAGAAGTGTCCTTCCCACCTCAGCCCTCCGGAGAGACTGCCCTAGTCTTTCTGGGGTGTTTATGTCCTCAGCTGAAGCCTGGCCTAGTTGCCGAGAGGGGCTGGGGAGATGGGGCGGGAGGGCCAGACTCAGTGCTGCCGTGGAGCTAGGTGCTTTCCCCTTCCCCCAAGACTGGTGGACTGAACTCCAGTCAAGTTGAGTTCAAGTGAAAGATTCTTCCAGGGTTTTATTTTTTCCCCTCCTAACAAAGTCTCATAGTGTTAACACTGGTTCTGCAATGTCTCTGAGGTGCAAAGAATGCACTTTTCCCTATGGGGCCCAGAGTTTGCCTTTTCTGCCAGGCAGTCACCACGCTTCCCTACCCCAGCCTGTTTCTTTTGGCTTGGTTTGGACCACAGTCCTCTGCTACCCAGGGTTTTAGAGCCCCTGCTCTAGGAAACAGTTTAAGAAATCATTGGCCCCTTCCCAGCACATTGAATGGGTGAGCAGACATGCTATGATCAAGTTGGCCAGCACTAACTCCACCTCTGTTCTTGAACAGCTTCCCCTCCAGCCCACTGCTTTAGGATGACACAATGAATAACACCTAGTCATAGAAATCAGTCTCTTTGGTTTGTTTTGTATTATGTTGTACATCATTAAAGATCTAAATACAAAGTCTTGAATCTAAAATAATTTGCTAACTATTTTGATTCTTCAGAGAGAACTACTAATAAAAATCCTAAAAGGTATGTCTTGGTGTGATAACTTACTACCAAGGCTGTTTT
Source organism: Symphalangus syndactylus (assembly GCF_028878055.3). Classification (NCBI taxonomy): domain Eukaryota; kingdom Metazoa; phylum Chordata; class Mammalia; order Primates; family Hylobatidae; genus Symphalangus; species Symphalangus syndactylus. Next base: position 110,547,373 of record NC_072431.2, on the reverse strand, counting down.
ATGGGAGTGGGGGGCCATGTGGTGTATAAAGAGATTTCTTGCTTAGATTTGCTGGGGATAGAGTAGGACCTAACCGTTTTCTGTTTCAGAGCTTTCTTCCCACTTCAGACCTGTCCTCAGTTTTGGTTTGCAAAGGCAAGCCTAGATTGAGTCTTTTAAACCTGACCCAGCTCCGTCTGTGGACCAAGGACATAGACCTTCCTGACTGTGGAGTTGGGATAGGCTGGGCCTTCAGGGGGATCACCCAGTAAAAGAGGAAGAAGCCCTTTTACTGTGAGCAGCAGGCATTTATGCATCATTTGCCACAAGCAGAGGACGGGATTTAAACTCTTTCACCAGCTCTCGGTGGTACTGTTGTATATGATTGATAGAACAGGATTCATTCCTAAAGTAAAAGTTTTTGTCCTTGACCTTAATACTGTGCCATTGTCCCACTTGAGCTTTTGGCTAGACTGGGTCTTTTAAGGTTTTTAGTGATCATGTGAGGAGGGGCCGCAGTGCCCTGGGGCCGGGAAACACCAATAAGGATGCCCCCTGGCGGTCAGATGAGGCACTGTCAGGCTGACAAAGGGTGACTGGACCAGGCTGCTAGTGTCTCAAGAGAGCCATTTAACCCTTTTCTTGGCCTTTTAATTAAGCCCTCCTTTTAAAACCGTAAAAAGTTATCCTTTATCTGAAGGAAATAAAAGCTCACATAGTAATGGGCGTTCAGGCCAAGGCCGTGACTCATGAATCTCCATTTGACCCAGAGTGGCTTTAAAGTAATTGGCACCTGGAGGCTACTTTGTCTTCCCTGTCCTGAGCTGCTTCCTGCTAAAAAGATACACAGCAGGCAGAACTCGGCTGAAGGCTTGTGTGTGAATTCTGTTTCAGAGGCCTCAGACTGTTGAACAGAGCACTCTGTGCCAAGGTTCCCAACACAGACCCCTGAGAGGCAGGGTGGCTGGGCAGGGTGAACTGGATGAAGGCCAGGCTAGGAGATGGACTATTCCATGAGGGGGCTGGGTAGTGAGGTGTCCCAGATAGGAGCCAGGAGCTGCCATGGAAGCATGAGAGTATTGGGCATTGTACAGAGGCCTTTCACCCCAGCAAAAGTCAGGAGAAAAATTGATGTGTGACACAGGCACCCTCTTCTGCCTCAAAACTGGATTGCAGGAAGGGAAGGGAGCTGTTTAAGTATAAGGCCTGTCTCACATCTGCTGCTGTTAGTGACACATCAAGTCAAGGTTTATGCTATTTACATTTTCAAAAATGCCTCTAAATCCCCAAATCAATCTCCAAGGGCTGATGGGGCAGAGCTTACCCCACCCATGTCCCCCTAGCACCAATGTTTAAGTTTGGGCCAGTGTTTAGTCTTCTAAGTTAGGCACAGAATTCAGCTGGTGAAGCCTCTGGTCTCAGCATGTTGTCTTCTCTGTCTTGTGACCTCTGACCTCTAGGCTACCACTGACCACCACATCCTCTGATCCCCAAACTTAGAAACATCTTCAGGGTTATTAGACCCAAATATATTCCCACAGGCAAGGGGTCAGTTAATCATATTCTCTAGGCCCAAGGGAAAGGCATTAGGTTCTTCAGTCTGGCCCACCCTTGGAGGTGCTCCTGTGCATGGAACTGAGGAGGGACAGGGGCCTGGCCCTGAGGGAGAAGCTGGGACCTATCTGAGGCCACGTGGGGCTGGGGTGAGGCTAGCATAGGCAGGACCAGCGTGTGGGTTCTGGTGTGTGCAGGGAGGACCTGGCAGAGGCTCCTCCAGCCCCTGAGAGCCCAGCACAGGCTCCTGCAGGGCCCCCACCATCTTGGCACAGGGTCTGGCTCTAAGACGGCACTGTTCCCTCAGGGGCTGTGGTGGGCCCGTGGCAGGTGAGATAGAGCTGCAGCTGGCTCCTCAGGCTCTGGATACACTTGGATTTCAGAACCATGATTTCATCCAACTGGGTCACAAAATCTTCAAAATCCTGAGAAGGAAACAAGGGATGAATACAGCTTTTGCTCTTGCTGGCGCTCTGCCAGATCTGCTTTTTTAGTCCCTCCTCTGGCAGGAAAGTTTCAGAACCCAGGCCACTCTTCCGGCGGGAGAACATGTAGGATAGTTGATACGGCACAGGGTGGGGCCCGCTGCTCTGCATTCGAGACACTTCCCAAGCAGAGGAGTATTTTGTAAGGCAGAAGGGTATTTGGAAGAAATACCTACGTGTGGTAGGCAGCAGACTGGTCACTTAGTCACAGGGAGGGGCCCCGACAAACCGCTAGGAAGGCAGAGCAGCTGAGGATAGAGGCTGGAAACATTTTAGCCTGGAAAAGGCGAGTGTTGCACCATCTCCCACCTGTACCTATACTCAAGATGTCTCAAAGGCATGGCAAGAGGAGGTGTGAGGCCTCAGTCACGGTGTGTGCCAGGAGACCCTCTCCCCACACACAGCCACAGCAAACAAGGATGACCATCAAATTAGCTGCAGGCTAATTCCCAACAGCCTGTGAGTGTCCAGCCAGGGCTACTTACATTAGAAGCGAGCTGTCTCATCAGCGTCTCCTCCTTGAAGCCGAGCTCAGCCATTTCATCCAGCTGTTCCTGGTGTGCTCGGATGACCACCTGCCTGGGAACACCAGAGAGAACACTGTGATCTTCCTGGCCTCCCAGCCTCTCCTGGGTAGCTTTCTGGAGGTGATCTCATTTGTAAGCTGAGAGCTGCCTCTGCCGAAAATGGTCAAGGTTTTGACCAAGGCCAGCTTACCACCCAGCTCCCCCTCACCTGCTCTTTCTCAGGATTAGGTAAGGAATTAGAGTACCAACGAGATACAGGGAAGGAGACGGGCTGCCCAAGCTGTCCCCTGTCTCCCCAGCTGTACTGAGGGGCAGGGCTGGGTGCTGCTGCTCCTCACAGGAGCTGCCCATTTCCCACAGCTTCCCTGCAGAAAGGCTCTCAAGGCTGTGACTGCAACTGGCATACTTGGCACAAGATGGAGCCTATTGCCTGGTCTGCTATCATTTCTACTTCCTGTGGAGGGCCCGGGACCAAAGCAGAGGGTTGGAGCTAGAAGACTAGCTCACCTGTGTACCCCTGCATGGCTTCTCTTTGTCCATGACAAAACAGTATGCTGGAGTGGAGGGTGGGTGCCAAAGGGGCTCAAGTCTTAGGGAAAGTGTCCAACTTACTGTGCTTGCTCCAGGGTGGGCTGACGGAGTGTCCCTGCAGTCTTGGGAGAGCAGCTGGGAACCAAGGGAGAACTTGGCCTTGCTAAGCACCTTGAGATCGGCCTGGGTTTGAGCCATGTGACATTCTCACTGTTGCAGGGCAACTTGATGGGGTCTGTGGACAAACCAAACTCCTGCCAACCAAGCCTTGTAGGATGTTTTCTCTCCTGGGCCCAGAGCTGGTCAGCCACATCACTACTTCCTGTTCGTGGGGTGAGTGTCGGTCCAGAATGGGGTACCCCCATATGTATGGTGGAGAAGGGCTTTCCTGGGAAACCCCAGGAGCCATCCAGCCCCGTCTCCTCTGCATCAGCATCATACTGCTCACTACCCATGTGTTCGTGGGAGAAAAGTACAGTCTCTCTGCTCCGGCAGGCCTCTCCCAGGTCTGCCTCCCTGCTGGGCAGCTTGTCAGCTGGGTGCTGATGGATGGGTGATAGGGATAGAGCTGGAAGATCACCACCAGGCTTATTATCGGGGGGAGATGAGGACAGCCACAGGTGCCCAGTTGCTGAAGACACTGGCAAGGCTGCCTCTTGATCACCAGATGGCACTGTGTGGCCCACAACTGGGACCCCTGTGCTGTCTGCCACTAGACTGTGCGTAGCCCCATCCTGGACCAGCTGCTCCAAGGGAGGAGACCCTTCGTTGTCTGGGTTCTCCAAGAGGGACACGGTGAGGGGAGCCATGAGTCCAGAAGCATATTCAGCATGTGTGCCTAACTGCCCCCTAGGGTCCTCTCCTGGGACAGGATGACTGTTTTTCACAGTGCTGGTCACCTGGATTGGGCTGTCTGCACTGACTTCTCTCAGAGGTATGGTGACTGTGTCTCTTTGGTCTGGGGATCCAGGAACTGCAACGTGGGACAATGAGAAAGTGAAACCATCTTCCTCTGGGGATGGCAAGTTGCCCTCATTCTCCCCAGAAACCTCACTTTGGGAGGCATCCTGTCTGAGATCAAAGGAAGAGCCTCCACCTCTTTCCTGTCTATACATGAAATCTACCTGTGAACAGTACGGCTTCTCTGCCAGGCTCTCTCTGGGAGAAGGCCCTGAGGAAGTAGAGTTCTCTCTGCTCCAGTCCACGGGCCCCTTACTTGGGCTGCAGCTGTGATTGAGTGCTGTTCTTCTGTGGTTTATGGGGTCCCTGGAGTCCACCCAGCTTTTAGTTAGATCTTTCTTGTCACCTGTCCTGGGGCTAGAAAACAGACTCTGCTGTCTTTCTGCCACCTGCTTCTCAGGACCCTGTCCCCACGTCTGGTGCAGGAAGAATGAGTCTTTGCTATTCTCCAGGGTGTTCCTTTGCTTTGTGGCCCTCTGACTAGAGACGTGTGAAAAAGAATCTTCACTGAAATCACTGTCATCAAGTTCCTCTACTTGGGCTCCATCATGGTTTTCAGAGTAAGAGTGGAACAGAAGGGGAGTCTCATTTGTGAGCTGACCCTCTGGGGGCCTGTACTGGCGTAAAGACCTTTTCAGTGGTTGGAATTTTAACTTCTGTTGGAGGAGAGGTGGCTGTTGGAACTGCTGGTGATAGAAACGCAGATGTTCCTCCCTCTCCTTCTGATGTGGCGGGATGTTTGTCCAAGCTTCAGAGGCAGGCGTAGCAGGCGTGCCCCTCTGGCTGTCTTGACTGTACTCAGCCCTGTGGTGGGTGTTGCCAAAGGAGAGCTCAGCTCGAGACACAAGCTGCTTCTGTACTGGCTGCACTGTCTGCACTTTCTTGCACTTGGTGGACAGCTTACCACGCACTAGGCCTTCTCCTGGGCCTGAGGCCCTGCTTCCCCACCCAAGGGCAGTTTTGTTGCCCATTCGATTTTTCTCAGAGCACAACGGTGCTGACTCCTCTGCCTTTTTTTTGGCCAAATGTCCAGAGCGCACAGTTCCTTTCACAGGGCTAGCATGAATGACCCACTCTTGTGAAGGACTCCCTCTGGAGCCACCCCTTTTACCAGAGACCTTAGGTGCAAAAGCAAAAGGAATGTTGGGTGGGTGGCTGGTCAGAGGATGGACCTTCCCTCTCGTGGAACCAGGGGCTGCCACTGTGAGTGACTGCTGCAGTCCCAGCTTGACTTTTTTGGGAGAACATTTGTCCCCTGACAAAGCCCCAGGGGAGCTCTGAATTCGTTTTGGAGAGGAGTTTCCAGATGTCTGATTTCGACTGGTAACTGAAGTGCAACACTTAATGCCTTTCTTTAGTTCTTTGACCCTGTAAATAATCATTTTATGTTAAATGTGTATTTTCACATGTTCTGCAATTCCTTTTCTATAGCTTTCTGGGAAAACAAAAACCAAAGAAAAGTATTACCAGGATTGGGAGTTATTTCTTTATCTGGGATAGAATAAGAGGAAAAGGGAACATTCTGTTTCAGCATGAGATATCCCTCTGTACCTGAATGAAAAAGAGCAGTGTTGGCTGGTTGTAGTGGCTCACATCTGTAATCTCAGCACTTTGGAGGTTGAGGCAGGAGGACTGTTTGAGCCCAGGAGTTCAAGACCAACCTGGGCAACAGAGCAAGACCTCATCTCTACTAGAAATAAAAAAGTTAGCCAGACATGGTGATGAGTGTCTGTAGGCCCAGCTACTTGGGAGGCTGAGGCAGAGAGTATTGCTTGAGCCCTGGAGTTCAAGGCTGCAGTGAGCCATGATCGCACTATTACATTCCAGCCTGGGTGACAGGGTGAGACGCTGTCTTTAAAAAAAAACGAGAAAGAACAGTGTCTTCTCTGAGGATATAAGCATGCACCCAACATTCCATGATCAGAAGAAGCCCTTTGGAAATCACCACAGCCCCATGTAAGGGACAGGCCAGAGACGCCAGTCGCAGAAGTGCACTGTGTTCATGCACTGTGTTCACACTGCTTCCTGGAGAGAGGCCAGCTCAGGAGTTCATGTCCATCACTTACCTGCAATTCCACAGAATCCTCTTTTTCTGCAAACCACCCCCTTTCAGGCTTCTCTAGGAAGATGAGTTCCCTCAAACCTGCTGGGACCTCAGGAAGCAAAACCTCCAGAAATACACAGGCTTGTGCTCATTCCATTAAGGGAAAAATGACTTGTCTATTCCCAGGGTTTCTCAACCTTAGCATTATTGACATTTTGTACCAGATAATTATTTCTTGAAGGACCTTTAGCAGCATCCTTGGCCTCTGCTCACTAGATGTCAGTAGCACTTCTTCCCAGTCATGGCAATCAAAAACGTCTTACCTACTAGGAGAGGCACGTGTGACCACAGGGTGAGAGATGGAAGGGATCCCAGCAGATACCACAGTCACCCACAAAGAGGCCTGGCCAGGCAGTCAGAGTTGCTGGCTCTGACACCAACTCCTAGTGAGTCTTTGGAAAGATCCTACCCTTCTCTGGGCCTCAGTTTATCCTCTAACATGTTTGGGTTGGGCCCTTCTGGACATAGATAGCTCTAAGTGATGCTGCCTTGACAAGTAATATGTCTTCTATCTCTTACAATTTGGGCTGAGGCCAGCCGGAAGAAAACATCACTGAGCCTTCCACCCATTAATATTTCACTTCCCACTAGCCATTTAAAAGCCAGACAGAGTCAACTCCTGAACAAGGGAATGTGTCATCTTCCTCTTGTCATGCTTGCAAAGTGATAGGGCCTGCCAGTTCACAGTCCTCAAATGACTAATTGCCAAGAACAAGGCTGGGGCGCTCAAGGTCAGATCCCTATGTGTGTGTGAGTGGGAGAGACGTGCATGCACTTGCACACACACGCGTGCTGCACAGGCATGCGCATGCACACTTACACACAACCTGCCATCTGGGAGCTGACTTACCGGTCAGCATAGCGCAAGGTGTTCAGAGTGTGTTCAGTGGCCACGTGGCTTGGTGAGATGTTGGCGATCATGCAGGTTTTGGCATTGCCGATGAAAGAGTCCTTCAGGACCTGTCCAAAACAGAAGGCAGGTCAATGAGTGAAGTCAATTAACAAAGTGCATACTGACTACTTACTAGGTGCAGGATGCTGGGCCACAGTTCCCTTCTGTCCACAAAAAGGTAATTAACATTAACAAAAGAAAAAATACAAATGGCCAATAAACACAGAAAAAGGTACTCACCACATCACCAATCCAAAAAATACAAACAAACCATTAAAAAACCCAATATTTTTAACTCATAAGATTAAGAGACTAATGATGCCATTCCTTGGTGAGGGTCCAGGGAAATGGGTACTCTTCTACGCTGGCATGTACCATGAACTGGACAAGCTTTCCACAGGGCAGTTTGGCAATATGTATCAAAACGTAAAAAGAAGCCAGGTACGGTGGCACTCACCTGTCTGTAGTCCCAGCTATTCAAAAGGCTGAGGCAGGAGGATCGCTTGAGCCCAGGAGTTCAAGACTAGCCTGGGCAACATAGCAAGAACCTGTCTCAAAAAAAGAAGAAAAAAAACAAAACAGGAAAAAGTATGTTTTGGTTTGGCAATCACACTTCTAGGACTTTATCCTAAGGAGATAATTGCTCAATTGACCAAAAGAAAGTATATATGATATTCATTACATTATTTATAATAGTAATATTTAGTAAAAATCTAGGTATCTATAAACAGGGAACAAACTAAATAATTATACACTGAATATAATAAAACCATTAAAAATGATTATACCTGTACTTAGGAACACAGAAAGGTATCTAAAGCTTATATCTTCGAGGGAAAAAGGTGTATGATTCCATAACTCCGTAAGTAGATCCATATGAGGCTATGCGGGCGGAGAGATGACTAGAAGGAAGTTCACTAACGTAGCAGTGTGTGGTTATCACTGAGGTCTGGGACTTTAAGTTATCTTTTACTTTCTTCTTTATACTTGTATGTACAATTGGAATTCTTATATTTTAATTAAAAAGAAACACATTTTCTGGAAATGGGGAACTTGTCTTAAAAAATAACAGAGCTGGCCAGGTACGGTGGCTCATGCCTGTAATCCTAGCACTTTGGGAGGCCAAGGCAGGCAGATCACCTGAGGTCAGGAGTTCAAAACCAGCCTCGCTAACATGGCGAAACCCCGTCCCTACTAAAAATACAAAAATTAGTGAGGCATGGTGGCACACACCTGTAGTCCCAGATACTCCAGGGGCTTGCGGCAGGAGAATCGCTTGAACCCAGGAGGTGGAGGTTGCAGTGAGCCAAGATCACACCACTGCACTCCGGCCTGGGCAACAGAGCGAGACTCCCTCTCAAAAATAAATAAGCAAATAAATAAATAGGTAAAAAACAACAGAGCCAATGCCAGAATCAGGACTAATCACCTTTAAGTAGGTTCCTGGGTCCCTGGTTAAAGTCATGTTTGAGAAGACCTAACCTACAGATTACCAACTGTGATGGGTAAGGAACTATGTTTTTTATAGGTTCTGCCCAGGTACTATGGAGCTGCTACTCTAGCTGCACAGAATAAAACTCTGCCCGTGTGCGAGGCTGGCTTCATCCTGCAGCACACAAAAAAATCTTCTCCTAGACATCCCTCTACGTTGTCTGTCCTCCACTGTGCACAGGACACAAGGCGGAAAAGAACCCAGGACACCCACAACTGTCTTCACAGCTGTTTATACCTAGGTACACCCTCCCATGCCACTCTTCTGCAGCCATTATGAATGCTGATTTAACATCTATTGGAGTTTTCTGTTAATAAAGAGGCACACTTTCATGACAGGAAAACAAAACAAAACAAAAACCCTATTTGTTCCACTAAGAATAATCATAGTTAACTTATGTAATTTTTTTGTGTAGTGCTTTTTTCCATGTCGCACATTTTAAAAATGATAAAAACAGAAAGTGGTCATACAGTACATGATCTTTTAACATGAAAAGTTGCAGTTTCACCTTTATTCCCATTGTTACTTCCAAATAGATCCAATGCTGTTTCTTCTGCATCTTTTTAAACGTTTTTCCCTGTGTGGCTATGTAATAGTAGAAATCACATTAGGCAATCACATTATTACCTTGTTCTACAGCTTGCTTTTTTCACATCACAATAGATCTTGGTCATCTTTCCTATCAGTACATATAGAAAATCTAGCTCATTCATTTTAACTGCCTGAAGCCATTATTTTTTTGTGCCGAAACACTGGTCTAAGTCTTACAGCCAAGAAAGTATCAGGTAGCTACACCACCCTATTCAATGCAAAGGCTTAGAGACTTCACTAATTCAACATTTTCTTTTCTAAGATGAGGTCTCTTTTTGTCACCCAGGCTGGAGTGCAGTGGCGTGATCACAATTCACTGCAGCCTCAACCTCCAGGGCTCGAGTAATCCTCCCGCCTCAGCCTCACAAGTAGCTGGGACCATGGGACCACAGGCACGAGCCACCACACCCAGTTAATTTTTAAATTTTTTGTAGAGAGGTTGTTCGGGCTGGTCTGGAACTCCTGGGCTCAAGCGATCCTCTTGCCTCAGCTTCCCAAAGTGCTGGGATTACAGGCATGAGCCACTGTACCCTGCCCAGAGTTACCATACACTGGAAATAAACAGAAAGGTGGTGACCAGAACAGCACTGCTCTCCCCAAGGAACCCCTGCTGCCCCATACTGAAGACATCTATCTCTGCCTGAGTCTGCCCCTTCCTAAAGTCCTATGACAGGCTGAGTATCCCTTCTCTGAAATGCTTGGGAAGAAAAGTTGTTTTGGATTTCAGATTTTTTTTCAGATTTTGGAATATTTGCATTATCCTTCTGGTCGAACATCCCTAACCCAAAAATCTGAAATCCTTTGAGCATCATGGCACTCAAAAAGTTTTTAATTTTGGCCAGGCATGGTGGCTTATACCTGTAATCCCAGTACTTTGGAAGGCTGAGGCAGGCAGATCATTTGAGCTCAGGAGTTTGAGGCCAGCCTAGGCAACATGGTGAAACTCTGTCTCTACAAAAAAAAAAAAAAAAAAGAAAATACATATATATATATATATATATATATAGCCAGGCATGATGGCATGTGCCTGTAGTCCCAGCTACCTGGGAGGCTGAGGTGGGAGGATTGCTTGAGCCTAGGAGGCAGAGGCCACAGTGAGCCAAGATCACACCACTGCACTCCAGCCTGGGTGACAGAGTAAGACCCTGTCTCAAAAACAACAACAAAAAGTTTTGATTTTTGAAGCACTTCAGATTTCAGATTTTTAGATTAATGATACTCAACTTGTAGACAGAGTTCCTGGAAGGAATTTCACTCCTCTCCTTCTCTTTTCCCCACTGTGCCCAGCATCATGTCTTACTGACAATGGATGCTCAACTGAATGAACAAATACATGAAATAAGGAAGAAATGAATGAATCAGAACAAACTCAAGGCTCACATTTAATTTTACCTGAGTTAGTTTGCTTTGCCTGAAGGGAGTATGGGTGTGTTCCTGATCCAGTGCTCGGATACATTCCTTCAGCTGCAAAGTGGGAGAACAAGCACATCAAGTATCACGTGCAAAGGGAGAGTAACAGACCTGATGCCGCCTCCACAGGAAGCTTGTTTTTCTTCAATAAACCACACTCAGACAATCCTCCAAAAGGAAGTCAAAATGGCCTGTAGTTTCCATTCGACAAGAGAAACCAAGCTAGATTGGGAAACACCATCCTGTGCTGCCTAGCTGAAGGCCTCCTAGCTTAGAGGCTGGGATCCTAGGACTGGCCCTGAGTTGACGGCGGGGAACAGACAGATGCTGGGACCTACCCTCAGGTCCCAGAGTTCAAGCTCATGTGGTGGTAGTTCTGGCTTGCTGGTTCCCTTTCTCTCCTCATATTCTTCCCAACTGTTGATGCACTTAAATAGACAAAATATCTATATCCACTTCCCCGCTCCCTGCTCACACATGCATGCCTGTTGGTGTAGATTCAAGCATAGATTTAGATGTAAACTATCTGAATGGGGTAGGAGAAATTCTAGAGCCAGAGCTAGAAGGAAACTGAGAAATCACCTAGGCCTACCCCCTCATTTTATTTATTTTTTTCTTAATTTTTTTTTTTTTTTGTAGAGATGGGGGTCTCTGTACATTGTTGCCCAGGCTGGTCTCAAACTCCTGGCCTCAAATGATCCTCCTGCTTCAGCCTCCCAGAGTGCTGGGATTACGGCCAGCACTTTGACCACACACAATTAAAAATGACCCTTCATTTAAAAACAGCAGGGTCTGTGGCCCAAAGGCAAAGGAATGTTACTTGCTCCTGGCTGTACTCCCTCAGTGAGCGCTCATTGGACATGATGAGGACAGCAGAGATCTGGATATGTGGACCTCCAGGGGAAACACTCCCATCAGAAACAGTGGTGGGGGTCGTGGGGGGCAAGATGAGGGAGGAGAGACCTTCTATTTCTGAGTGATGCATCTAGGCTAAAAGATAATAAAAGAAAAGGAAAGGAGCTTGGGTGCAGTGGCTCACGCCTGTAATCCTAGCACTTTGGGAGGCTGAGGCGGGCAGATTATTTGAGCTCAGGAGATCGAGACCAGCTTGGCCAACATGGTGAAACCCCGTTTCTACTAAAAATACAAAAAAAAAAATTAGCCGGGCATGGTGGCACATGCCTGTAATCCCAGTTACTCATGAGGCTGAGAAAGGAGAAAAGCTTGAACCCAGGAAGTAGGGGTTGCAGTGAGCTGAGATCATGCCACTGTACTCCAGCCTGGGTGATAGAGCGAGACTCTGTCTCAAAAGAAAAAAAAAGAGGGAAGAAGGTGGAAGCAATCCCTTGGAATTGCCACCAAGAATAGGTAGTTTGCCTCCAGAGTGTGCTATGGCTGTTCTTAGCAGCAGCCACAGATGCCCACAACTGCCCTACCTCTATCCAAGAAGCTGCAGGGTATAAACAGGTGTGAGGAAATTTCCTCTTTTATTAAAAATCTATCTGGTATTCCCCAACTTTAGCACTGAGAAGATTCTCCACTGAGAATGAACAAGTAATCAAACTCTGCTCCTCACAGACTCAAATTCAAGCATGGCCACCAATCCCTACAAGCTTTCTTTTTTTATTTTTTTAAATAAAAAAAGTTTGGCTCCCTCTCTCACCCTCCCAATTTATCCCTCATGAAGTCTGGAAAGAATGTACCTAGCTGGAGACTTCAGTTCTGATCAAAAATAAGTAAATAATGTGGAGCGGCCCAAGGCAGCATATACAGCTGGAAAAAGGAATGAGGAAGAGCTCTATGTACAGTCATGGAGTGATCTTGAGGATGCCGTTAAGTGACAAAAGCGAAGTGCAAAACAGTGTTGAGAGTATGTTAGCATTTTTTCTAAGAAAAGGGGTGAGTGCAAACATATATACAGACAGAAAAATGATTTTACAAGGGGAGGAAGGTAACAAGGTTGAGAGTACAGGGATGGAAACTATACTTCTTTGAATGTGGTTTATTTTACAATTTTTACTTTAAAACCACATAATTTTTTTTGCTTTTTGCTGTTCGTTTGTTTAAGAGATGGGGTCTCACTTTGTATCTCAGGCTGGTGTGCAGTAGCACAGTCACAGCTCACTGCTGCCTTGAATACCTGGACTCAAGTGTTTCCTTTCACCTCAGCCTCCCAAGTGGCTTGGGTTACAGGTGCGCACCACCACATCCAGCTAATTTGTAAATGTTTTGTAAAGACAGGGGTCTCCCTATGATGCCCAGGCTGGTCTTGAACTCCTGGGCTCAAGTGATCCTCCTTCCTTGGCCTCCCAAAATGCTGGGATTACAGGTGTGAGCCACAGCTCCTGGCCTAAATGTTTTAAAATAATTACAAAATAAGGTTAAATCAAAATAAATAAGGCAATTCTTAAAACCAAAACCAAACAAATGAACCTAACACTACGAAATTGGCAGGCTTAAACACACAGAGAAGAATTATTTCAGGTGATTTGACAGCATAATATTATGACTGTACATCCTTAGTGGGATACAACCCAATTAAAAAGAAAACTGCGATAAAAATCTTGAACTGAATTAATCATATTATAAATAATATTAGCATTATTTTGAAATACGTATATATTAAAGTAGAGCAAATAAATGTTAGGAACTAAGATTTCTAGCATAAGAGAAAAAAGAGACAAATATACATTTAAATAAATTAAAAACCCTGTAATTTTAATTTTTTTTTTTAATATTATTATTCATTGCTTTCTTCAGACGAGATAGTTTATTTTTTGAGACAAGGTCTTGCTTTGTTGCCTAGGCTGGAGTGCAGTGGTACAATCATGGCTCACTGCAGCCTCAACCTCCTGGGCTCAAGCAGTCCTCCCACTTCAGCCTCCCAAGTAGCTGTGACTACAGGCGTGTGCCACCACGCCCAGCTAATTTTTAAGTTTTTTGCAGAGACAGGGTCTCATTATGTGGCTCAAGCTGGTCTCAAACTCCTGGGCTCGAGTGATCTGTCCACCTTGACCTCCCAAAGTGCTGGGATTATATGTGTGAGCCACTGGGCCTGGCCTGCAATCTTAAACTAATTTATTACTATAAATCTCACATATATTTTTCCCTTTCAAAACAAAAAATAACACCTTATTTATTAGCTCTGTCCACAGAAAAGGCCCAGAAGCAAGGACTAATGCAGTAGTGATAAGCACCCCTAACACACAGACTGAAGTCTCTAAACACCATTTCCTTCTCAAAAAAACCAAGGCTCGACTGGGCGCGGTGGCTCATGCCTGTAATCCCAGCACTTTGGGAGGCCGAAGCGGGCGAATCACGAGGTTAGGAGTTCAAGACCAGCGTGGCCAACATGGTGAAACTCTGTCTCTACTAAAAATACAAAAAATTAGCTGGCTGTGGTGGCAGGTGCCTGTAATCCCAGCTACTCGGGAGGCTGAGGCAGGAGAATCGCTTGAACCTGGGAGGCAGTGGTTGCAGTGAGCCAAGATTGTGCCACTGTACTCCTGCCTGGGCAACAGTGCGAGACTCCATCTCAAAAAAAAAAAAAAAAAAAAAAAAAGAATGAAAAAGAAACCAAGACTCATCGAAGAAATGGCTGATTCGAGGTCTGGAGAGGGAAATGTATAAAATGAGCCTAGAACATAGGCTCTTGTCATATCAGAAAGCCAGGAAGCTATCAAGAACGAGTAGGGTTGTGCCAAAAAGACACAGGAACATTCTTGAAACAGCTCCTGTTGGCTAAATATGTTGAATTTAAGCAGCAAAAAAAGATATAACGATTTCAATGAGTTTATAATAATAGAAAAAAAGGTAAACAACAACAATAAAACAAACTCATATTATGTTTAGGTAACATGAACACCAACTCATTCTGAAAAGTGGTGAATAAAGAATCATCTTGCTTCCACTACAAACTGTATGTCAGGATAATCAGATAGTTGAGGGAAAATTATTCTTTTCAGCTAATACACACAGAAGGAATATTAGAATTAGAATATCACCATTCTGGAACTCTTAATAAAATAATAGATATAGATGAGATTCTTCAATGGCTGATAAAATTCCTAGGTTAAAAATGGCTGAATGGCATGTCCTTAACAGAGACTAAGGGGAAAAAAAAGTAAAAATAAATAAAATAAAATAAAAAATAAAGGCTGAAAGGAAACTTTATAATAGAGGAACTAGGCTGACAACACTTGAATCTCTTTTCAATCTTAAAATCAAAGAGAGACAACCAGACATTCTCTATCTCCTAATGTATTGCTATAGAAAATCTAAGAACTACCTATGATTGTTTTTGCCAAAAAATATAGAACCTAAATCTGATCACATCTCTAATTCAGGACTGTCCCAATAGAAATACATGAGCCACAAATGCAAAACACATATGTAATTCTGAATTGCTAACAGTCATATCTTTTTTTAAAAAAGAAACAGATAAAATTAATGTTAATTATATATTTTATTTAACTCAATATATCCAAAATATTATTTCAGCATGTAGTCAATATGAAAAAATAAATGAGATATTCTACAAGCTTTTTTGGTAATCAAAATCCAGTGTGTATTTTACACTTAGAGCATATCTTAATTCAGACCAGCCACATTTCAGGTGCTCAATTGCCACATGTGGCTGGTGGCTGCCATAGTGAACAACATGGCTATAGAGCTGAGCCACCTGACAGGAAACCTAAAGGATAATGGGTAACATGTGAAACATCAACACAAGGATGCAGGTGGCCAAGTACAGAATGTGGCAAATCTTACGGGACGAGCGACCCAGTTTTCTTCAACCAATACACTAATACAGAAAAAATGAAAGAGGGAATAAGAACTTACATAGGATTTTATTTGCACCTTGATTTGAACAAGTTAACTATAAAAAGATACTTATGGGACAATTAGAGGAATTATAATACTTACTGGATAATAAAGAATTACTTCTTTAAGTATGATAATGGCATTATGGCTATATTAAAAAGTAAGAGTATCTCTTTGAGATACATTAAAAAAATTTTTTTTTGAGATGGAGCCTTGCTCTGTTGTCACCCAGGCTGGAGTGCAGTGGCATAATCTCGGCTCACTGCAACCTCCACCTCCTGGGTTCAAGAGATTTTCCTGCCACAGCCTCCCGAGTAGCTGGGGATGTAACAGCCTGCCACCACGCCCAACTAATTTTTGGTATTTTTAGTAGAGACAAGGTTTCACCATGTTGGCCAGGCTGATCTACCTCAAGTGATCCACCCGCCTCGGCCTCCAAAAGCGCTGGGATTACAGGCGTGAGCCACTGCGCCCAGCTGAGATATATACAATATTTATGGAATAAATGACATGATGACTAGGATTTTCTTTCTTTCTTTTTTTTGTTTTTTTGAGACTGAGTCTTACTCTGTCACCCAGGCTGGGGTGCAACGGCACGATCTCAGCTCACTGCAACCTCCGCCTCCTGGGTTCAAGCGATTCTCCTGCCTCAGCCCCCTGAGTAGCTGGGATTACAGGCGCTCGGCACCATGCCCAGCTAACTTTGTATTTTTAGTAGAGACAGAGTTTCACCATGTTGGCCAGTCTCGTCTCGAACTCCTGACCTCAAGTTATCCGCCTGCCTCGGCCTCCCAAAGTGCTGGGATTATAGGCGTGAGCCACCGCTCCCAGCTGGATTTTCTTTAAAATAATCCAACCAGGGGGAGGGAAGGGGTTGCTTAGATTTTTCATATGTTGGTAACTGTTGAATCTGACAGGTATATGGGAGATCATTATACTATTTGTTCTACTTTTCTATGTTTGAAAAATTAATATAATTTTAAAGCTTGGGGAAAGAGAGAAAGCTTAGCGGAGTTAACCATTCAGCAACTGCAGAAATATTTCTGTTCCTAATTGGCATGGATTGACCAGGGGAAAAGAAGGCAAGGAGAGAAGAAAATAGTTGCCTAGAATTGTGAGAGTCTGTCTGGTCAGCCCTCATTCTCCAACCCTGGCATTCTATTATTACATAAGAACAGGGCAGTTGCTTTGCTGATTCCACCCCACATTCATCCACTCTGCCTGTATGTAATGGGCAGTCTTTCAAGAAGGATTTTTAGATTAAAGATTTTGAAAAACTTACAGCCAGTAGACTCTGATTTATTTCTGCACCTTCCATCTTTGTCTGTCTATCTGAGTCCCTTGCATCTGCTGCTCTTTCACTGCCAGCCAAGTCAATAAAAGAGATCCTAGAGAAAAGACACAGCAGGAGTGACTTCTGTGAAGCTTTATTTTATTTTATTTTTTTTGAGACGGAGTCTCACTCTGTCGCCCAGGCTGGAGTGCAGTGGCGTGATTTCGGCTCACTACAACCTCCGCCTGCAGGGTTCACGCCATTCTCCTGTCTCAGCCTCCCAAGTAGCTGGGACTAAAGGCACCCGCCACCATGCCTGGCTAATTTTTGGTATTTTTAGTAGAGTCAAGGTTTCACCATGTTGGCCAGGATGGTCTCGATCTCCTGACCTCGTGATCCACCCGCCTCGGCCTCCCAAAGTGCTGGGATTACAGGCGTGAGCCACCGCGCCTGGCCAGAAGCTTTATTTTTGTATCAGTCAGCATTCTGTGACCACTGGAGGAAATTAACATTGGCCCATCCTCTGGAAAGAAAAGACATTACTGAGCCGGGTGTGGTGGCTCACACCTATAAACCCAGCTACTTGGGAGGCTGAGGTGGAGTACTGCTTGAGGCCAGGAGTTCTAGACCAGCCTAAGCAACACAGCAAGACCCCATCTCTTAAAAAATTCTAAAAACTGGCTGGGCGTGGTGGCTCATGCCTGTAATCCCAGCACTTTGGGAAGCCGAGGTGGGCAGATCACGAGGTCAAGAGATCAAGACCACCCTGGCCAACATGGTGAAACCCCGTCTCTACTAAAAATACAAAATTAGCTGGGTATGGTGGTGCATGCCTGTAGTCCCATCTACTCGGGAAGCTGAGGCAGGAGAATCACTTGAACCCGGGAGGCGGAGGTTGCAGTGAGCCAAGATCACGCCACTGCACTACAGCCTGGCAACAGAGCGAGACTCCATCTCAAGAAAAAAAAAAAAAATTGGCCAGGCACGGTGGCTCACGCCTGTAATCCCAGCACTTTGGGAGGCCGAGGTGGGTGGATCACGAGGTCAGGAGATCGAGACCATCCTGGCTAAAATGGTGAAACCCTGTCTCTACTAAAAATACAAAAAATTAGCCAGGTGTGGTGGCGGGTACCTGTAGTCCCAGCTACTTGGGAGGCTGAGGCAGGAGAATGGCATGAACCTGGGAGGCGGAGCTCGCAGTAAGCCGAGATTGCGCCACTGCACTCCAGCCTGGGCGATAAAGCGAGACTGTCTCAAAAAAAAAAAAAAAAGAAAAAAAAAAAAGAAAAAAATTGTAAAAATTAGCTGTGGACCACCACACCTAGCTATTTTTTTTTTTTTTAAGAGACAGGGTGGATGTGAGGGCGATCTGGCTGCGACATCTGTCACCCCATTGATCGAACTCCAAGGCTCAAGAGATCCTCTCACCTTGCCCTCCCAAAGTGCTGAGATTACAGGTGTCAGCCACCATCAGCCTACCACTGAATTTTTACATTTTTTTTGAGACGGAGTCTCGCTCTGTTGCCAGACTCTTGAGCCTAGGAGTTTGAGACCAGCCTGGGCAAAATAGAGAGACCCCATCTCAACTCTGGAGTTCAATGGGGTGACAGATGTCACAGCCAGATCTCCCTCACATCCACCTTGTCTCTTAAAAAAAAAAAAATAGCTAGGTGTGGTGGTCCACACCTGTAGTCCAAGCTACTCAGGAGGCTGAGGCAGGAGGACTGCTTGAGCCCAGGACTTCCAGGCTGTAGTAAACTATAATCATGCCACTGCACTCCAGCCTGGCTGACAGAGTGAAGCCCTATCTTACAAACAAACAAACATGACTGTCAGCTTTCCAAGAGTCTATGAGAAGATTCTGATCTGTCAGTTGATGCTGGTACTGTCCACTCAAACATGTCTATTGGTTTTAATAATTTATAAGAAAGTATGACTAAAATTAATAAAACATTCTTCCCAAAAGGCTAAATGACCACAATGCTAATCACTTAAGTAACCACTTAGGTAATTACATAGAAACTTTTGTGG
This sequence comes from Symphalangus syndactylus, assembly GCF_028878055.3. Taxonomy (NCBI): domain Eukaryota; kingdom Metazoa; phylum Chordata; class Mammalia; order Primates; family Hylobatidae; genus Symphalangus; species Symphalangus syndactylus. The sequence continues at coordinate 110,528,720 of NC_072431.2, read as the reverse complement.
ACAGCGATCCAGCAAAAAAAAAAAGAAAAAGAAAAAGAAAAGAAAAACACTCATTACTCAGAGGTGAAATAGGCTCATCCATCAGTGTGGCAGATTATTTGCTAAGAGAGCACCAGAGAAGCAATGAATGTATCCAATTGTCTTATGCCTTCTTTCAAGAAGAATGGATTAATCTTCTCCCCCTACCTTTTGTGGCATGTAAGCTCTCTGAGATGCATTCCCTACTGTTTCTCTGCTGAAACTGTGTTTCATGTTAGAAGCAATCAATGTCCCTTTTAATAACTTAGGGTTGACCAACAATAGGTCATTACTTCATGGTTAATCAACTGATGACACTTTAGTACAATGATTTATTTCAGGGCTAACAACTCTACTCTGTATCCCTGCAATGAAGAACTCCATGGTGGCAGGGTATCCTGTTGTTGAGGAAAACATACTTCAAAGTCACATTAAAGGAAAGGCAGACAATGTAACTCCCTGATATTTCCAGCTCACCTGCCAAATGTCCTCTTGGCTGAATCTTTGATCTGAATTTGGATGATGGCATGGGAGCGGGAGGAGTCTGCATTAACTCCAGTGGCCCCAGTGCTGCGCTCCTTGCTGCCCTTTAAGATCACCTGAAAATAAAGTCCACAGGATGACTTCCTCTAGGAGTAAACAAAAGCCTCCGGCTACTAAGAGTTGGCTAAGAGCAGTAGACAGCAGACATATAATTGTGTCAGTGCACTGCAGTTTTTTCTGTCCAGGTGGAAAACTGCTCAAACACTAAATTATACCTAGTTAGTACCCAATGACAATGAAAACAATGTGAAATACTAATCCTGTGGAAGAACATTCCATAGCTTAAGAGCTAATTTACTTCTTGATCTCATATGCTCTTTTTAGTATCTTTGATGGATTTAGCCTAACTAAAATCCCCAGGGCATAACTTGGCTCCAAAGCAAGGTCTCATAATACCCATCTATCTTAGTAACTGAGGCAAAGCACATAAATGTGCATTATAGAATGACTAATCACATCCACCTGTTCTACCAGGATGCAGTCATAAAGGCCAGGCCCGATGTAGAAATACGAAAGTGATGAGTTACTGTAATTACCATGAGCCCATGATTTCCCTTGAGACTAATCCTCACTCACCCTAGACTGGGAGTAAAGACTAACAGGAGTCCTTCTGGCTATCATGGAATGGGGCAGGGGAGGTGAAGCCTCAGGATTGGCCTGCAGCCACCGAAAACGCAGCCATTTAAGAACATGCTGCCCTTATTTTGGACAGTGGTATGAGTGTTAGTTACTGAGAATAAAAAAGGCAAAACAAAATTTTCTTGAAATAGGGGCTTACTCTGTTACCCAGGCTGGAGTGCAGTGGTATGATCATAGCTCACTGCAGCCATGACTTCCTGGGTTTGAGAGGTACTCCCGGCTCACCCTCCTGAGTAGCTGGGATTATAGGTGTGCACCGCCACACCTGGCTAATTTTTAAAATTTTTTTGTAGAGACACGGTCTTACTATGTTGCCCAGGCTGATCTTGAACTCCTGAGCTCAAGCAGTCCTCTCTCCTCGGTCCCTCAAAGTGGTAGGATTACGGGCATGAGCCACCGCACCCAGCCACAAAGAACTTTAAAAACATTATTTGGGCCAGACATGGTGGCTCACACCTGTAATCCCAGCTTCTCAGAAGGCTGAGGCAGGAGGATCACTTGAGCCCAGGAGGTCAAGGCTGCAGTGAGCCGTGATTACAGAGCAAGACCGTGTCTCAAAAAAATAAATCAATAAAAAATTAAAAATAAAGAATTAAAACTATTCATCTTTAAAGCAATAAAAGGAAAGGGGGTAGCAGTGGACAATATATTTCTTATTCTTTTTAAATAAAGATACAAAGACAAGGTCTCACTATGCTGCCCAGGCTGGCCTTGAAGTCCTGGGCTCAAGCAATCCTCCCACCTCGGCCTCCCAAAATGCTGGGATTACAGGTGTGATATATTTCAATGAAATTTTAGAATGTGGAAAGACAATGAAGGGATGGTAACTGACAGCAATGAAGTTATAAACTAAGTAAGTAGGAAAGGGGGGAGTCAGTCTATCAGCCCATTAGGACCCCTAAGAGGGGCTCAGACTCTGGAAGCACCAGGTACTGTTGGGATAAGGCAAAGATACACACAGTCAGTGATCAGAGCAGTAAAGCCCTTGGTGAGACATTCCCCATTCATCCCCACCCTGTGCAGGAGGCAGAAGGTATAGTCTCCAGAAAATGGGAACCAGAGACCAAAGAGGACTAAGCACCAGGCACAGTGTGGGGCAGAGTGAAGTGAGAGAACTTAAACAAGGATTAAGTAAAAGCAACACACCAGCGTTCCCCAACATCAGCCCTCAGCCACAATTCTCTGGAGAAACCCTCACTCCCAAGCCCTTCACATGTTTACATTTTGGGGACTTCCCCGGCAAAGCCAATTAACTTTCAACCTATAGTGAGGCTTAATGATCAGCAAGCACACCTCCGACACACAAACTTTGTGACTGTTATTTTTTTAGTGCCTCATACTTAAACGTGAATAGAAAGCCAAAGCCACCAGCATGAAAACACCAAACCAAAAGAGGCAATAGACAAAGCACTTGGAAATTTAAAATATGATAAAGTAAAAATTGTATTTAAAAGGTAGTAAGATTTAGGCTGGGCATGGTCGCTCATGCCTGTAATCCCAACGCTTTGGCAGGCTGAGGCAGGAGGATCACTTGAGCCCAGGAGTTCAAGACCAGCCTGGGCAAATGGTGAGACCCCCCTCTCTACAAAAATTAGCTGGGCGTAGTAGTGCACACCTGTAGTCCCAGACAGGAGGCTGAGGCAGTAAGCTGCACTCCAGCCTAGGGGACAAAAATCCCATCTCTTAAAAAATAATCACCTACTATCAAGTTCAGGGGGAAAATTAATTAAATAAAATAAAAGGTTGTAAGTTTTAGGTTTTTTGTTTGTTTGTTTTGGAGTTGTAAGTTAAGGATATGTCCCAGGAAACAAAACATAAACAAGATCTGCACTCTCATGTTTGTTGCAGCCCTGTTCACAATAGCCAAGATTTGGAAGCAACCTAAGTGTTCATCAAGAGATGAATGGATAAAGAAAATGTGGTGCTCGTACACAATGGAGTACCATTCAGCCATGAAAAAGAATGAGATCCTGTCATTTGCAACAACACAGATGGAACTGGAGATCATTATGTTAAGTGCAATAAGCCAGGCACAGAAAGACAAACATCACATGTTCTCACTTATGTGTGTGATCTAAAAATCAAAGCAATTGAACTCATGGACATAGATACTAGAAGGATGGTTACCACAGAGGCTGGGAAGGGTAGTGGGGATGTGGGGGTAGTTAATAGGTACACACAAAAAAGAAATAATAAGACCTACTATTTGACAATACAACAGGGTGATTATAGTCAACAATATTTTATTGGCTGGGCATGGTGGCTTACACCTGTAATCCCAGCACTTTGGGAGGCTAAGGCAGGTGGATCACTTTAGTGCAGGCCTTTGAGACCAGCCTGGCCAACATGGTGAAACCCCATCTCTACTAAAAATACAAAAATTAGCCAGGTATGGTGATGTGCACTTGTAGTCCCAGCTACTTAGGAGGCCGAAGCACGAGAATTGCTTGAACCTGGGAGGTGGAGGTTGCAGTGAACTGATATCGCACCACTGCACTCCAGCCTAGGCAACAAAGCAAGACTCTGTCTCAAAAACAACAACAACAACAACAACAACAATATTATTTGAGGCCAGGCCTGGTGGCTTATGCCTGTAATCCCAGGACTTTGGGAGGCTGAGGTAGGGATCGCTTGGGCCCAAGAGTTTGAGACCAGCCTGGGCAACATAGCAAGACCTCATCTCTACAAATTAAAAAAAGAATAACTGGGCCAGGCACGGTGGCTCACACCTGTAATCCCAGCACTTTGGGAGGCCGAGGCGGGTGGATCACGAGGTCAGGAGATCAGGACCATCTGGCTAACATGGTGAAACCCCATTTCTGCTAAAAATACAAAAAACTAGCTGGGCATGGTGATGCACGCCTATAGTCCCAGCTACTTGGGAGGCTGAGGCAGGGGAATTGCTTGAACCCAGGAGGCGGAGGTTGCAGTGAGCTGAGATCGCACCATTGCACTCCAGCCTGGGCGACACAGCGAGACTCCGTCTCAAAAAAGAATAAGAGCCAGGTGTGGTGGGTCACACCTGTAATCCTAGCACTTTGCGAGGCCGAGGCAAGCAGATCACTTGAGGTCAGGAGTTTGAGATCAGCCTGGCCAACATGGTGAAACCCCGTCTCTACTAAAAATACAAAAATTACCCAGGTGTTGTGGTGCATGCCTGTAATCCCAGCTACTCGGGAGGCTGAGGCAGTAGAATTGCTTGAACCCAGGAGGTGGAGGTTGCAGTGAGCTGAGATCGTGCCATTGCACTCCAGCCTGGGGGACAAGAGTGAAACTGCATCTCAAAAAAAAAAAGAGAATAAGAAAGTCCTATTTCATTTTTTTCTCAATCTCTCACCATTTTAATTTATATCATATTGAACATAGTCACAGTTTCCAAATTAAGAATCCAAAAGTTGACAGAGCCAAACTTCAACAATAAGACATAAAATATCTTAACAAGTAGTAGTGGTTTCTTTTTAGAAATTTAATTAACTAAAAATATTTTTTCCATGATCTAAGCAATAGTATGTTTCTAAAGATTATCTGTATGTGAGATGTAAAATCAAAATTCAGAATCATACTTAAATACACCCATTTTGTAAAAAGTTTGCTAAAAATTTAAAGAGACAACATGATGAATCCTTTTGTAAAGAGAAGAATCTGCTAATTTATAAAGCTAGATCATCAACTATATGGCTACCACCTTTATGCTAATGAAATCGTAAGAGTTACAGTGGTAATCTCTTATACTGGATATGGCAAGTGCTGAGAAAAAAGCACTGCTGACTAAGCTCAGATGCTGGGTAAGACACTTAAGGCCAGCGCTGTGACTGAACCATCTGGTTTAAATGCACTTTCTGGCCCTGGCTTCTCCCTGTCCCTTTCACTTCATGTTTACACAGGCTGGGATGCAATGCTAATGGATCATCATAGATTGGTATCGTTCCTTTTTCAAACTTTTTTTTTCTTCATTAGAAAAGACAAACTTACTGTGGAAAACTTGGAAAATATAGGAAAAGGATTAAAGAAGAGAATATATATCCCTCATAATCCCAGTGATTATAAAATTCTGGTATATTTCCTTTTAGAGTTTTAGATTTCTTACAGCTCTTTTTTTTTTTTTTTTTGTCATTTACAAATCCTATGAAAAGACAAGGGAGGTCTTAAACCTTTACATTTGTAAAAGCAATATGTCTGACTCATAAGGAAAGGAACACAGAGAAGCTAAGTGACTTATACAAGGTCACATAGGTAGAATATGGTCAGGCCAGGAATAAAAGCCGGATATCCTCTTCTATATGTGAGTAATGATGTTACTAATGATGCTAGTCCACTGAGACCTAGTGAGAGCTCAGAGAGGCCTCAAGACCATACTTCGCAAGGAAATGTGGATATGAACAGGAAATGCAAAGGGTGGCCCTGTGGTTCTTCCTCAAGAGTGTCAAAAAAGATTGGCTTCTGAGATTGTGTTACAGACTTTTGAACTTGGGTTTTCACTGCATCTTGTACACCATAATGTACTGGGTATCTCTAAGTGCATCTCAGAGACCTAACATGTTGAGATGCCCTTTCCTGGTTAAATATATTTTAGAGAAGGCATGAGGAGTTTCTGGTCCTTGGGCCAATTTTTTCCAATAACAGCTTGCTATAGTCATGCCTTCCAGAAACTATATAATAATGCACCTGAGCTATGAACAGTAAAAATGAGGCAGTCTGTGAATATCAAAGTCATCACATTTTTGTAAATGACATATACAACTGAAGTATAGCAGTTAAAACGGTGAAATCTGGAGTCAGGTTGCCAGGGTTCACATGCCAGCTCTACCATGTGGTTGTGTAGACTACCACAAGTCACTTAACTTTTAAGGGTCTCAGTTTCTTATCTATAAAATGGGAATTATGGCCAGGCACAGAGGCTCACGCCTGTACCCCCAGCATTCTGGGAGGCTGAGAAGGGCAGATCACCTGAGGTCGGGAGTTTGACACCAGCCTTGCCAACATGGTGAAACCCTATCTCTATTAAAAATACAAAAATTGGCCGGGCACGGTGGCTCACGTCTGTAATCCCAGCACTTTGGGAGGCCGAGGTGAGTGGATCACCTGAGGTCAGGAGTTCAAGACCAGCCTGGCCAACCTGGCAAAACCCTGTCTCTACTAAAAATACAAAACTATTAGCTGGGTGTGGTGGTGCATGCCTATAATCCCAGCTACTCAGGAGGCTGAGGCAGGAGAATCACTTGAACCCAGGAGGCAGGGGTTGCAGTGGGTCGATATCCCACCACTGCACTCTAGCACCTGGGCTACAAAAGGAGACTCCGTCTCAAAAAAAAAAAAAAAAAAAAGAAAGAAAGAAAAGATACTAACGGGGCCGGGCACGGTAGCTCATGCCTGTAGTCCCAGCACTTAGGGAGGCTGAGGCAGGTGGATCACCTGAGGTCAGGCGTTAGAGACCAACATGATAAAACCCCATCTCTACTAAAAATACAAAAATTAGCCAGGCGTGGGTAGTGGGCACTTATAATCCCAGCTACTCAGGAGGTTGAGGCAGGAGAATCCCTTGAACCTGGGAGGCAGAGGTTGCAGTGAGTCAAGGTCATGCCACTGCACTCCAGCCTGGACAAGACAGCAAAATTCCATCTCAAAAACAAAACAAAAAGAAAAGATACTAAATAACTAACATCTTTGTGTAAACTTCTAAAACTTAAACTATTTTTTTTCATAAATGTAAAACAATCAGAGTTTCATGGAAAAATATAGCTTTAGAGATCAACATGAAATATCATGGGCTCCCTAGTGCAAACCAAAAAAAAAAACAAAAAAAAAAAAAACAAAAGGAAGGAAGCAGATAAGAGAAAGAAAGAATCTACTTGGGGGAAATGCAAGTCTAGGAGGTGAGCAAAATTAATGCAATCACCTTTAAAACTACTAAGCCCCCTTTTCCTCTCACTGCCTCCTCCTTCTCAAACTCCTTCCCTAACTAAACTCTGTCGGGCAAGTTTCTAAATCTAGGTTCTCTAGAGAGAACATATTATGTGCATAGTAAAATGGGTATCTGCTACAATAGGAAGTAATGAAAACTGGGCCTGGTGTGGTGGCTCATGCCTGTAATCCCAGCACTTTGGGAGGCTGAGACAGAGGATCACTTGAGCCCAGAAGTTCAAGACCAATCTGGGCAACATCTACACAAATTTTTTTTTAAAAATTAGCCAGGTGTAGTGGTGAACACCTGTGGTCCTAGCTACTCAGAAGGCTGAAGTGGGAGGATCGCTTGAGCCCAGGAGGTTGAGGTTGCAGTGAGCCATGACTGTACCGCTGTACTCCTGCCTAGGTGACAGAGTGAGACTCTACCTCAAAAAAACGAAACGAAAAACTGTGGTGGTGCTGGGAAACATCATTCAGGGACTTAATAAGAATAATGCATGTGGAAAGTTGAGCCAGCATCATACTATAAATTTTATGTATGTTATCTCACTTCCTTCTCCCCATCTTCCAACCCAATCATCTACCATTATCTACATGTTTCAGGCTCAGAGAGATAAAGGATATGCTCAAGGATACATGGCACTGTAACTGGCTGCCCATTACAGCCAAGGCAATGATAAAACATGAAACAAGTTTATCAAAATTCCTAGGAATGAATACCTCTGACTATATAAAATGGGTGTAGGAATGACTTTAAAAAACTGTGAATCTCTAAAACTGAAAACATGCCCATTAATTGTCTGACAAAATCTCGATTCCAAATCTGGGAAATGTGATGAGGCAGTGAGTCCTCTGTAAAGGCAGGAAGTTCTGGTGCCTGCATTGGCAAGAAATCAAATACACTGGGAAGCAGAAACTTCCTGGAGGAAGGACAATCTCATTTGAATAATGAAGCTACCAGTTGTGCAGGCAGGCCATGCCTGAGTAATCCTGAGGGTGATCTGAGAGGGTAACACTCCAAGATGACACTTGAGCAAACACATGGGTGACACCCGAGCGAGTATGAACAGTGACATCTGAGAGTGAAATGTGACACCTGAGTTAGCAAGTGCTGTTGTTTCAAGTCAATAAATGTTTATTTATGAGGATAACTGTGTCAGGTATCCATAAATTATATAAACTTTCCACCTTGATCTCAGCTGGCTCCCTCCTTGTACAACACCATATGTACTGCAGACTGAGGGTATCAATGGCAATAATATGTTGACTAACAAGGAACTTTTTTTCTGCCTTTCTTAGGAACCATACTCTAGAATAGAACAGTGCCATAAACTCTTCCAGGATGCAGGGGTTGACTCAACACCAGACTGCCAGCATTTACAGTCTAAAGGCAATGAAGAGTCTTCTTCCGAGTGTTTCCTTCTTTCCCCTTTATAATCTTCAGTGACAAAGGAATCCTGAGGACCAGACTCACCTGATGCTCCTGGCCAAATGTGGGACTGGCTGGAGGTAGGGGCAAGAGGACCACAGGGAACAGAGTATGAGAAACAATTTCCTTAGGACTCCACAGCGGAGGAAGTTCTGGGGAGAATGGTCACAGCCCCAGGGCAGCCCTTCAGCATGTCCCACACACTTTTGTTCTGTGCCTACCTTTGCAATCACTAGAAAGGGGCTCTTAGGTGACCCTCTAAAACAGACACACTCGGGCACTATACTCAGGTTTTGGATCCTAGGACCCAGGAATCTAATAACGCAAATGTGAAGTGTCATCCCTTAAGCAAAATTTACCTACAGCATTTGTCTCAGGAAAAAGAAACTTAGAAAAAGATATATACCAATGATGGGCTACTATGCCACTGCACACACCCAAGTCCCAAGTATTAATTTTGAAAAAGCAACAACAAAATTTTCCACAAACTCTGTTATCTGAAGATTAAACAGTCCTTTAAACACCTAATTTTAGGCAAATGATAACAGAAGACATTGTTATCAATGTATTAATTCATTCAGTGAGTGTCTTTTCTCTTCTTTTGTTTTTTGAGATGGAGTCTTGCTCTGTTGCCTGGGCTGGAATGCAATGGCACGATCTCTTGTCACTGCAACCTTTGCCTTCTGGGCTCAAGCAATTCTCCTGCCTCAGCCTCCCAAGTAGCTGGGATTACAGGCGCCCACCACTACACCTGGCTCATTTTTGTATTTTTAGTAGAGGTGAGGTTTCACCATGTTGGCCAGGCTGGTTTCAAACTCCTGACCTCAAATGACCTTCCAGCCTCGGCCTCTCAAAGTGCTGGAATTAACAGGCGTGAGCCACCGTGCCTGGCCTCTCTTAATTTCTTAAGAAAAATTGATTTCTAATTATGCACTATAGGTAGTATAGTATAATGAAAAGGGCTTCAGAGTGAGATAAATCCAAGCTGAAATCTTTGCTCTGCCAGCTGTTAGCTATGTGATTCTGGGTTATCACTTGATTTTAACCTCAGTATTTTCATCTCTTAGAGAAGTTTACAATATTTACCTTGATTTTGTGATGATTAAATGGGGTAATATTTGCAAAAACCTCTAACAAAGCATTTGGTAGATAGTGCTCACTAAACATTTGCAATTATTATTAGAACACAGTGAAAAGGAAGGCAGGAAAGATCAAGAGTAGAATCAGCTAGAGAGGCTTGAACTTTGGCATTCGCTGGAGGCATTTCTACAATGCCAAACCTGACTGCTTTCCTTGGTCCCTTAAGCTTGGTTGAAGACTCAGATACTTCTCCTTGGAGGAGTGTACCGTGAAGCTATACGAAGCTAAGTCTTGTCAAGTGCCTGGCCTATCCTTCTAGTCCTCTCCCTTCTACTCTAGCCAGGTTTATTGGATGTACTAGAAGAATGACTGCAATGGCTGCATGTTAGAATCACCTGGGGAGCTTTTAAAATAATACCCATCCTCATACTGCTGGTGGGAGTGTAAAATGGTAAAGTCACTTCGGAAAACAGTGTGGCATTTCCTAAAAAAAGTATGGCCCAGCGATTTCACTCCTAGGCATACACCCAAGAAAATGGAACGCATTTGTCCACACAAAAACCTTTGTACATGAATGTTCACAGCAACATTATTCATAATGACCAAAAGTGGAAACAACCCAAATGTCTATCAGCTGATGAATGGATAAATAAAATGAGGTATCCATACAATGTAATATTATTCAGCCACAAAAAGGAATGAAGTCCTGACACATGCTGCAACATGAATGAACTCTGAAAATAAACTAAGTGAAAGAAGCCAGAGACAAAAGGTTGCATATTGTATAATTCTGTTTATATGATACGGACAGAATTGGCAAATCCACAGAGATAGAAATTAGTGGTTGCCAGGCACTGGGCGCAGGAGAAATAGGGAGTAACTGCTAATGGAGTTTCATTTTGGGGTGATGAAAGTTTTCTGGAATTAGTTAGTGGCAATGGTTGCATAACTTCACGAATATACTTTAAAAAAATCACTGAATTGTATACTTAAAAAAAAAATCCCTCAGGGAGGATGCACCATTCCTGCAGGTCTTGCACTGCCAAGTCAATGCATGGAATGGACAGAGCAAGCTCCTACTCCATCTCCCTGTTCCAAAAATCCATTTAATAGGTTGTCCTTGAATAGAACATGTTAAACTGCTGAGAAAAGATACTACATTTTCTATTCTGAAACATTGGTCTTAAAAAAAAAAAAAAGATACTACATTTGATCTTAGCCAAAAGACTGAGAAACAATGAATTGTATGCTTTAAAAAACTGAGCGGGGCGCAGTGCATCACGCCTCTAATCCCAGCACTTTGGGAGGCCAAGGCTGGTGGATCCCCTGAGGTCAGGAATTCGAGACTAGCTTGGACAACATGGTAAAACCCCGTCTCTACTAACAATACAAAAATTAGGCAGGCATGGTGGCAGGAGCCTGTAATCCCAGCCACTCAGGAGGTTGAGGCAGGAGAATCACATGAACCTGGGAAGCAGAGGTTGCAGTGAGCCCAGATCGCGCCATTGCACTCCAGCGTGGGCGACAACAAGAGCAAAACTCCTTCTCAAAAAAAAAAAAAAAAAAAAAAAAAGAATATTATAGCCGGTCATGGTGGCTCATGCCTGTAATCCCAGCACTTTGGGAGGTCAAGGTGAGAGGACTGCTTGAGTCCAGAAGATTGAGACCAGCCTGCGCAACATGGCGAAATCCCACCCCACCTCTACTAAAAATACCAAAAAAATTAGCCGGGTTTGGTGGCACGCACCTGTAGTCCCAGCTACTCAGGAGACTGAGGTGGGAAGGATCACCTGAGCCCAGGGAGGTTGAGGCTGCAGTGAGCTGAAATCGCGCCACTGCACTCCAGCCTGGGCAACAGGAGTGAGACTCTGTCTCAAAAATAAAAAATAAAAAAAGAATGAATATTATGGTATGTGAATTATATCTCAATAAGAAAATTATATTAAGAAAACCAGTGGATCATACACTTTAAAAAAGGTGAATGTTATGGTATATGAACTACATTTTAATTTAAAATAATAATAATACCCACACCTGGGCCCCACTCCTGAGGGATTCTGATTTAATTGACCTGAGGAGGACACAAGCAAGCATTAAAAGATATTATGATGAAACTGGGAAAACAAGCCACAGAATGAGACAACATGCTTATGATACAAATAACCAACAAGACTCATATCCGGAATATACAAATCGGCAAGGAAAAGACAGATAACTCAAGATGAGGAAAAGACCCAAACTGGCATTCCCAAAAGAGGAACTCCAAATTACAAGTTAAAAATATGAGAAAATATTCAATTTTATTCTCAATCAGGGAAATGCAAATTAAAACCCCACAATAAAATATAATTAAACACTCCAGACTGGCAAAAATTCAAAATATCTATCAATTGAAAGTGTCTGCAAGATGAAGCGCAACGGGATTGCTCGTATACTGCTTGTAGGAATGCACACCACTCTGGGAAACAGTTGGCAGCATTTAGTGTAGCTGAAAATATGGGCCACTGTGCCTGTCATCCCAACACTTTGGGAGGCTGAGGTGAGAGGATTGCTTGAGCCCAGGAGCTTGAGACCAGCCTGGGCAACATGGTAGGACCCTGTCTCTACAAAGAATAAAAAAATTAGCCAAGTGTGGTGGCATATGCTTGTGGTCCCAGCTACTTGGGAAGCTGAGATAGGAGGATTGCTTGAGCCCAGGAGGTCAAGGCTGCAGTGAGCCACGTGTTGACGCCACTGGACTCCAGCCTGGGATGGACAGAGCAAGACCCTGTCTCCAGAAAAAAATAAAAATAAAAATAATAAAAATAATAAAAAAAGAAAAAGCATATCATCTGACCTAATCATTTCATAACTAGGTATATATCCTAGAAAACCCGTGTGCTCTGTACAGAAATACATGTATAAGCACACTCACAGCTGCAATGTTCCAAATAACTCTAAAATAGAAACAACCTCAGTTGTTTATTAACAGGAGAATGTATAAATAAATTGTGGCATATTCCTATGATAAAACACTCTACAGCAAATAAAAATGAAGAAAACTAATGCCAAATGCAAAAACCTCAATGGAACTGAAAAGCATAATATTGAGCAAAAGAAACAAGACACCAAAAAATACAGTGTAGTTCTACTCATGCCAAGTTCAAAAACAGATGAAAACTAAGTTAGATGGTTTGGGGATAAATACATAGGTAGTAAAACTATAACAAATAACAAGAAAGTGATTAGCACAAAAGTCAGGATAATAGGAGGGTGTTATTGGAAAGTCACACAGGGGGTTTGTAGGGTGCTGCAATGTTCTATTTCTTGATCTGAGTAGCTGATTACAAGCGTGCTTGTTTCTTTATACTGTACATACTTAGGTTTTATGCATTTTTCTGTATAGTGCTATTTTTCACAATAAAAAAGGTTAAATCATTTTTTAAGTAAGCAAAAAAAGGCTCCAAACAATCTAATGTAAAGCCAGGGTTGAGGAACACTTCCTTAAAGGAAGGTTCACCAGAAATCTATTTGTACTTATGTAAATAAATGCCCAGAAAGTGAGGAGCGCCTCTGCCCAGCCACCCATCGTCTGGGAAGTGAGCAGCGCCTCTGCCCAGCCACCCCGTCTGGGAAGAAGTGAGGAGTGCCTCTGCCCGGCCGCCTTGTCCGGGAAGAAGTGAGGAGCGCCTCTGCCCGGGCGCCCCGTCCGGGAAGAAGTGAGGAGCGCCTCTGCCCGGCCGCCCCGTCGGGAAGAAGTGAGGAGCGCCTCTGCCCGGCCGCCCCGTCCGGGAAGAAGTGAGGAGCGCCTCTGCCCGGCCGCCCCGTCCGGGAAGAAGTGAGGAGCGCCTCTGCCCGGCCGCCCCGTCGGGAAGAAGTGAGGAGCGCCTCTGCCCGGCCGCCCCGTCCGGGAAGAAGTGAGGAGCGCCTCTGCCCGGCCGCCCCGTCTGGGAGGTGAGGAGCGCCTCTGCCCGGCCACCCATCGTCTGGGAGGTGAGGAGCGCCTCTGCCCGGCCACCCATCGTCTGGGAGGTGAGGAGCGCCTCTGCCCGGCCACCCATCGTCTGGAAAGTGAGGAGCGCCTCTGCCCGGCCACCCATCGTCTGGGAGGTGAGGAGCGCCTCTGCCCGGCCACCCATCGTCTGGGAGGTGAGGAGCGCCTCTGCCCGGCCACCCATCGTCTGGAAAGTGAGGAGCGCCTCTGCCCGGCTGCCCCATCTGGGAAGTGAGGAGTGCCTCTGCCCGGCCACCCATAGTCTGGGAGGTGAGGAGCGCCTCTGCCCGGCCACCCATCGTCTGGGAAGTGAGGAGCGCCTCTGCCCGGCCACCCATCGTCTGGGAAGTGAGGAGCGCCTCTGCCCGGCCACCTGTCGTCTGGGAAGAAGTGAGGAGCGTCTCTGCCTGGCCACCCCGTCTGGGAAGTGAGGAGCTCCTCTGCCCGGCCGCCCCGTGTCTGGGTAGAAGTGAGGAGCTCCTCTGCCTGGCCGCTCCGTCTGGGAGGTCTACCACGGAGGCCAGAAGCAATGTGGGGGCTGGACGTGGTGGCTCACGCCTGTGGTCCCGGCACTCTGGGGGGCGAGGCGGGTTGATCACTTCGGGCTAGGAGTTCGAGACCAGTCTGGCCAACTTGGCGAAACATGAAGAATACAACAGACAAACCAACCAACCAACTCAGTGACAACAAAACAGGTCTACCCTGGAGTCATACTCTAATTTTTTCTATTTTCCTCCCTTTCTGATCCTTTATCCCACTTTCTTTTTCTTCCTCTTCCTTCTCCCTCTTCTTTGTCAAATAGAGGATTGAGTTATTATCACTGATCCATATAAAGTCCCTCTCTCATTTATTTTAACTCCCACCCCCATTTCTATTCCCCGACTTCCCATGTGCAACCTTCCTAATATGTTTGATACGCATCTTTTTGTTTGTATGTATTTTTAGAAAATGTTTATTGTTTTTGTATGCAAAAAAAATTAAAAAAAAAAATAATAAAAAAATAAAAAAATAAAAAAAATAAATGCCCAGAACAGGAAAAAAAAAATTAAATATTTTACTGTGGACAGTGGATAGCTCAGTGGGGAACAGGGGAAGTGGGGTATGTACAGTAAGTTAGAGGGGCCTTTACTATCTTCTTACATATTTCTGTAATGTTTAAATTTAATGATAAGTATGACTTTTATTACAATAAAAGAATAAATTAATAAAAGAAGCAGATTGAAAAATTCCTTCGGAAGGACACATAAAAAAACTAGTAAAATTAGTTGCTCTGGAAAAGGAAATGGAAGTGGGTATTTTCACTTTTGAATTTTGAACTCATGTGATAGTATTACTTATTAAAAATTGTATTTAAAGTAAGGGCCAGGTGCGGTGGCTCACGCCTGTAATCCTAGCACTTTAAGAGGCCAAGATGAGAGGACTGCTTGAGATCAGGAGTTCGAGACCATCCCGGGCGACACAGCAAGACACCATCTCTACAAAAAGTTTTTAAAAATTAGCCAGGTCTGGCTGGGCGCGGTGGCTCACGCCTGTAATCCCAGCACTTTGGGAGGCCATGGTGGGCGGATCACGAGGTCAAGAGATCAAGACCATCCTGGCAAACACGGTGAAACCCTGTCTCTACTAAAAAATACAAAAAATTAGCTGGGCGTGGTGGTGGGTGCCTGTAGTCCCAGCTACGCGGGAGGCTGAGGCAGGAGAATGACATGAACCCGGGAGGCAGAGCTTGCAGCGAGCGGAGATCATGCCACTGCACTCCAGCCTAGGTGACAAAGTGAGACTCCGTCTCAAAAAAAAAAAAAAAAAAAAAAATTAAAAAAAAATTAGCCAGGTCTGGTGGCATGTGCCTGCAGTCCCAGCTACTTGGGAGGCTGCAGTGAGCTATGATTACACCTCTATACTCCAGCCTGGGCAACAGAGCAAGACCCTGTTGCTTAAAAAAAAAAAAAAAAAGTGAAAAGAATTTAAAGTGCAAATATTTGTCTCCAGCAGCTTTTCCCAGAGCCTACTGCCATAGAGAAACACATTAGCAGCATTTGAAACTGGCCCAATAAGGCTGGGCGCGGTGGCTCACGACTGTAATCCCAGCACTTTGGGAGGTCGAGGCGGGTGGATCACCTGAGGTCAGGAGTTCAAGACCAGCCTGGCCAACATGGTGAAACCCTGTCTCTACTAAAAATACAAAAATTAGCTAGGTGTGGTGGTGGGAGCCTGTAATCTCAGCTACTCAGGAGGCTGAGGCAGGAGAATTGCTTGAACCCATGAGGCAGAGGTTGCAGTGAGCCGAGATTGTGCCATTGCACTCCAGGTTGGGTGACAGAGCAAGACTCCATGTCAAAACAACAACAACAAAAAAAAGAAACTGGCCCAGTAGTAACCTTCCAATGAATTAAGTTCTCCCACATGCCCTACGTCCCACTAATCGTGAGAGAAACCCTATAGAGAAACAAGCTATCCTCTCAGAAAAGAATTCACATTTTACAGATGTGAAGTGGTGGGCCTGTCATTGCCCTTTGCCTAAATATAAGTCCACTGTACTTGCTTAGTAGCAAAATGAATTTGTTCCCTGTACTTACACTGTTGTGGTGGGGTAATAAAGAAGGAAGAATTAATTACCTCTAAGAGGAGCTCCACACTGTCCACCTGAAGCTCTTGCAGTCCCACTATCTGCACCATGTGCTTGCTATCTTCTCTTGCGAAGAGCCTGCAGATGCAAGAAAGTGGTTGGTATGATGTTGCTACTAAAACAGACTTTGTTCTTGCCTCCCCAGAAACCATTCCACCATTCCTCTATTAAGTGGCAGTTTTCTGGTTGAGTGGGATGGATGCTTATATTCCTCCCAACCCCACCCTCCTGACCTCAGCCAATTCAGGGGTGGTTGTTGATTGTTGTAAAATAAATCAACAACTCTGGCTACAATTAAAAGAATGAGCACATATCTAAACTATGCTAATCAGTGGATGATGTACACCTGGCTACACTGTGATTTGCTAAGAGGTGGATATGGGATCTCTGCTGGTCCAATCAAAATAAAGTCCTGGTCTCTGGTTGTTAGATGCCTGGTGAAGTGATGCTCTCCCTTTGTCCCTGGATGTGAAACATATGGCCCTGTGGCCCTGGGAGCAGTGGAAGCCATTTTGTATCTACAAAGAGAGTTGGCTTCAGGATGAAACTAATAACACAGAAGACAGAATGAAGAGATGCAAATAAACTGGGTCCTTATTGCATCCCTGAGCTGCTGGAGTAAACCAATGCTGAAGCCCGACTGTCCTCTAAGCTTTCCAGTTATTTGAGCCAATGATTTCCCTAAATGCTTAAGCTAGTATACATGGGGTTTCCTTTTATTTGCAATGTGTAAAGAGTCCTGATACATCTTATAAGGGAGCAAGGAAGAGCTGGGCTGCATCTGAATGCCTTAGGTCTGCGTTCAAGGTAATAAATGGTTATGGTCTACCATCATCATTAAACCAGATCCACTCAGAGGCATATGTTGAATCTATCAAAGACTCTAAGATTATTTTTCCCTCTTAATAAGATACTGATTAGGGTTAAGAACGGAATTCCACTTCATAATTTAAAATACAAGAATTATTTTCTCAAAAATAATTTTTTTCTCAGTCTATGCTTCATCCCAATTTTCCAGATCTCTACAGAAGGATTGGAGGGAAACAGCCTCACCAACGCCCATCGTCTCTCTGAAAACAAATCTATTAAAACAGTCAGCCTTCTGGAGTAAAAGAATCTAGCTGTTGGATGCAGTGGTGTGTGTCTGTAGTCCCAGCTATTCAGAAGGCTGAGGCAGGAGGATTGCTTGAGCTCAGGAGTTTGAGGCTGTAGTACGCTATGATCGCGCCTGTGAATAGTCACTACGTTACAGCCTGCATAATGTAGCGAGAGCCCATCTCTGTCTAAAAAAAAAAAAAAAAAAAAAAGGAAGATCTAACTTTTAGAGCCCTGCTGTCATTCCTGGGCATATTTCCCAGGCCTTAATCTCTGAGCCTACCCCAGAAAGATTCCTCATGGGCAGCCTAAAACGTACTTCAGTTTTTATGCAAGGGTATAAAAACAATTTATCTTCTACTTCTAGGAACTAATTTTAAGATCCTTAAGCTTTGTTTTCCAGTTTAAGTGGCAGACTGAACATACATACTTTTGTCTACCCTTGTCAAAGCCCCACTATTATAGAAAATAAATCTTATTAAAAAATTGGTCAGGCACAGTGGCTGAAACCTGTAACCCTAACACTTTGGGAGGCCTAGAGAGGAGGATTGTTTGAGCCCAGGAGCTTGAGAACAGCCTGGGTAAGTAACATAGGGAGACTCTGTGTCTACAAAAAATAAAAATTAGCAGGGCATGGTAGCATGTACCTGTAGTCCCAGTTACCTGGGAGGCTGGGATGGGAGGATCACTTCAGCCCAGGAGGATGAGGCTGCAGTGAGCTGTGGTGGCACCACTGTACTCCAGCCTGGGCGACAGAGCAATACCTTGCCTCAGAAAAAGAAAAAAAAAAATCAACAGGGTAAAGCATAACAGGATAAACAGGAAAGGGTGCCATCAATGGACCAGAACATTTCAGAAGCCCCAGAAAGGTAGGAAATAGATATTAGACAATTAAATGGATATATATATATACATGAACCCCACAGGCCATGACACTTGTAGAATAAGCATAGGTCTTCCCTAGTGAGCCTCAGAGAAGCATCAAACCCTAGAGTTAATATATGCCTATTCCCCTGCTACAACTGAGGAATGCAAATATACAGGGCAATAAAATAATCTGGGCAATTCATTAAAGAAATGCGTTCAGAAAGAGCTAGATATCTTAACCTCCCTTCACCCAAACAACACACACACACTCACACACACACAGCACAATGGCTTTTATTCTATGGCAATTCTTCTTTAAGGGAAGTGGGCATTCTGACTGGAAAGGGCGCCTAATGAGGGCATTGGAGCTTGATGGAGAAGCTGTGATTGAGCTAATTCGAGACGTCAACACCAAAGAGGTAAAAAAGGCAACTCCTCCTCAAGCATCCCCAGAGTAGCACCCTCTTTTATTTCACAGTTGTTTTGTCAGGACTGAACTCGGAACACCTATACCATCTCAAGTGGCAGATCTGAAGGTCCTCTTTTCACTGGAATAGTCTATAGGAGAGAGACCTGCCTAAGCCCACTCGCTGGCTTCTCCAGTTATGCTACTCAGTACCCTCGTGACCCTCTACAATGGGGGCCTGCCCTATCATGGTCTCCCTGTTGAACTGGAACTGCTCCCCACTCCCCACTCCATTGCTTGTTTGGAGCACGCAAAGCTTGTGCATCCTTTTGGACAGCTCCATAGAGGCTTAGATACCTTTGTTGCGGGGCTAGTCTCAAGCTGATTAGGTTTCCCTAGTCTTCCAGGAGGCTCAGCCTCAATTCACTCCTCCAACGTCTCAAATCTGGTTAATTCTGTTATGACAACCTTTAATCCTTCCACCTCCCCCATTCCCTCTAACCTCTATTCTCCCATTTCCTCCACAACTTCTTTTGCCTCCTACTCAGTTTAAGTCATCTGTTTCAACCTAAACAAAACTTCATGCAAGAAAAATATAATAGGTGTTTAAAAGTAGAGTTACTGAATACATTTCTAAATTGCTATATTATGTTGTGAGAGCAATAGTTTAAGCCTAACAAGGGTTAAAACTCTAAAGAGAAGATTTTCTTTTCTTCTTACTGATTTCAGAAAACTATCATGGTGTTTACCCTAAGATTATTTAGAGGAAAAACAAGAGAAAGTAGAAAACATTATTTATAGTTTTTCCAGTATAATAATAGGTCAAAAGAACAGGAAGGGGTTTAAGCACATGTTGATTTCCTGACTTCCTGAAATTATGACCTTCTTCATAGACCAAAATAAAAGGGAAAGTCTTTTGATAGACATTAGAATATTGAATACTTAAAAAAATATTAATGAAAAGCTAATTTACATTTTCCTATAGCTGAATTGACAGCTAGAAAATATGTATCTGATGCAGGAGCCTCATTTCACAAAAGGGCACTAATGTACCAAAGCATCTCATTAAAGCCCATGATTCAGTGATTCTCCGGGACTCTGGCTTAAAACAGCAATGAACAGATTTATCTCTTCCCACTCATATTCAGTACCTTTTTCTTCTATTTAGGAGGTCATAAAGCTGTCCACAGTAAATTTCATAGAAGCTGATCCACACAAAGAGGTGCTTTCTTGGCTGGGACACTTCTAGTTGCCTGAAGATATCTTTGGCAGCTAGAGCATACAATCCTGGGTTCTCACGAGTTCCTATCATGGTGTAGGTCTTTCCAGCACCTGTCTGTCCATAAGCAAAGCAAGTGGCATTGCCTCTGGGGAAAGGATAATTTGCATTACTTATGCATATTAAGAGAAGTATTAATTTACCCATAGATTTTTAATGACAAAGGTCAAATGCAAACATAGAATCCTAGAGAAAATTCAGCTATAAACACATAAACCTTTAAGGAGAAGAGGACTTCACATTACAAGAACACAGGAAGAGGAAAAAAAATCCTCAAACCACTACACAAGTTTTCCTTTTTTTTTTTGTTTTTTGAAATGGAGTCTCACTGTCACCCAGGCTGGAGTGCAGTGGTGTGATCTCAGCTCACTGCAAACTCTGTCTCCCGGGTTCAAATGATTCTCCTGCCTCAGCCTCCTGAGTAGCTGGAAGTACAGGTGTGTGCCACCATACTGGGCTAATTTTTGTATTTTTAGTAGAGATGGGGTTTCACCATGTTGGCCAAGTGTCTCAAACTCCTGACCTCAAATGATCCGCCCACCTCAGCCACTCAAAGTGCTGGGATTACAGACGTGAGCCACCATGACCAGCCTGAGTTTTCTTATAGTAGTTTTCTTACAGAACCAGTAAGAGAAACAACTCTAGAAGATAAAGAAACAAGGGCTTTAAAGAAACCACTTAGCCAATAAGCATTTGCTGAGTTCCTACCTCATGCTAGGTGCTTTAGAGGATCCTAGAGATGATCTACTATTAATCTGAAAAAAATTTAGTGAAAGAATAGAGAATTAAATACGAGAAATAATAGGAGATCACGTGATAAGCAAGATGGTAGTGACCACTCATAACTAAGGAAGTTTAGATAAAGGGGAAATCGATGTAAGCAAAGTATTTGAGGAAGGACTCACAAGAGTAGGAATTGGGCTGGGCCTTGAAGGCAGAAGCTGAAAAGCAGAGAGCTTCCACTGTGGAATAGGAATGGTGTGAACAGAGGCCACAGTAGTAAAGATGGCAGCAGGCATACCAAATCTTCAGGGGAAAAAAAAAGCCTGGGCTCTGGTTTCTGCCCTACCATTAACTAACCATATGACCTTAGGCAAGTCCCCTCACTTTTCTCTGTGCCTCAGTTTTCACTTTTATCAGTAGATTAGTTTCTAAGTAGTAGTAGATTGGTTTCTAAGATCCCTTCCAGTTGTGATGCCCTATGATTCTAAGTGAGAATCATTGCTCTTGTATGTGGGTACATGTGTGCGTACACACCCTTTATGAGTGCGAAGAATTGCAGAATAAGAGGTGGAGAATGGAGTTGGGAGACCAGCGTATCAATCACAGTATGTTTTACGAGGAGTTGGAGACCAAAATTATCTGAGTGTTGTGGGATTCACCCACGCAGTGCTAAGTAGAGAATGAACATAATCTTAGAGCTGTTGCAGACTCTTAAACATGAATCTGGTGGATTAATGATAAAAATAGCTGCTTGCAGCAAAAAAAAAAAAAAAAAAAAAAAAAAAAAGTCTATGCATTGTGACAGGAAAATAAATCTCAGGACCCCGAACTCACTTAGCCAAATGGAAAAGTCAAGCTGGGAAATGGGTCCCGCAAACCTGCCTCCCATCTGGTTCCTAAATAAGATGGCTACAAAGATAAAAAGCTACATATCTCCCTCACATTTTGCCCACTAGGAAATTCCTGGTAGGCCCATGACCTTTACCTTAAAACAGTTGTGTTGAATTTCACCCTGGCAATGTCAATTGATAGCTTATCTTCACAGGTGGAGGACATAGGACAGAGCTCAAAGTCATCCCTCTGCTCACCTGAAATAAATGCATATTTGATGCTTCCTCTGCCCTATTGTTGTCTACATTATCTAATGTAAAATGCAGTTCACTGGGACAGGTGAATGCATGAAGAACTGTCTTCTCCAATCCCCAATATGAAAATTGAGTATTCAGTGAAAGACTGATTAAAGCCTCGAAAGGATGCAACTGTTTTGTATCTATTGAAACATTTAAAACATATTTCTCTTCCTCCAATATTCACCCTTTCCCCTGTAAATTTTTTTTCCTTTTCTTTTTATTATTTTTTCCCCTTTTATTTGCTCTCAGATCTTACCCTTTAAATACTGAAGCCCTCAAAATCGTCTTTGGAGAAAGGTATAGACCTGTCTCCTAGGCACACATTCTTAACTTTGGCAAATAAATCTACAATGATTGAGACTTGCCTGGGTCATTTTCTTTGATTTATAGCATGGACAGGGATAGGGGGAGGCTGGAGGTGGGCAGAGAGATGAGTACACAGAAAATGATTTGAAGCCAGGTAGAAAACAAAGAAAGAGTAAAATGACAAAAGCAAGGGAACCATGGAAATGTGAGAATCAAGACATAGGAGTTAATTAGATGTAAGCTGCTTGGAGCAGAGACCAGCTACTCTTTGCCTTTTGAACCCTGGCTCCCAGCAGTGTAGGTACTATAAATACTGGCAGAGGCGGAGTCAGGAAATGAATTACAGGAGAGAAATTTGAACACACTAAGGAAGATCCAGCAGAGTAAGAGGAAAGAATAATATCTACTTTACTTTCTGAACAGTTTAGGGATGAGCTTTTTCAAAAAGCAATAATACAGGAGTGAAAAACCTTATTATACTTTAAAGAGTGGATACACTTAACTTACAACTCTTGTTATTACCAAAGTCTTAACATTCAAATTCTAACTTATGTTAGAAACTTACTCCTCAAAAAGCATTCCCTAGATTTGGTGCCCTTACTAAGAAATTAAACCTAAGAGATATTTCACATTTTTAGCCTGCTCATAAAATTTAAAAAATTAAATAGCTTTTACAAAACAACAAAGCACAAAAAAATGGGCAAATGAGGATATCCAAATGGTCAGTAAGGACATGAAAAGGGCCAGGCATGGTGGCTCACACTTGCAATCCCAGCACTTTGGGAGGCGAGGCAGGCGGATCACTTGAGGCCAGGAGTTCGAGATCAGCCTGGTCAACATGGCAAGACCCTATCTCTACTAAAAATACAAAAATTAGCCAGGTGTGATGGCACACACCTACAATCCCAGCTACTAGGGTGGCTGAGGCACGAGAATAGCCTGAGCCCGGGAGGCGGAAGTTGCAGTGAGCTGAGATCGCACCACTACACTCCAGCCTGAGTGTCAGTGAGACTCTATCTCAAAAAAAAACAAAAAAAAAAAACAAAAAACAAAACAAAACAAAAAAAGGCCAGAAGCGGTGGCTCAGGCCTGTAATCCCAGCACTTTGGGAGGCCGAGGTGGGCAAATCACGAGGTCAGGAGATCGAGAACATCCTGGCTAACACAGTGAAACCCCGTCTCTACTAAAAAATAGAAAAAATTAGCTGGGCATGGTGGCGGGCCCCTGTAGTCCCAGCTACTCGGGAGGCTGAGGCAGGAAAATGGCGTGAACCCAGGAGGCGAAGCTTGCAGTGAGCCGAGATCGTGCCACTGCACTCCAGCCTGGGCTGCGAGACTCCGTCTCAAAAAAAAGAACATGAAAAGAAGCTCAGTATCATTAGGCATTGGAGAAACTCAAATTAAACCTACAATGAGATTATTTAATACCCATTAGATTGGCTAAAATAAGAAAGCCTGACAATATCAGATATTGCAGAACTACAATTCTCATGTTACTGTTGGGAGTATAAAATGGTACACTTTGAAAAGTTGCTTGACATTTTCCCTTTTTTTATCTTCTTTGAGACAGGGTCTTGCTCTGTTGCTCAGGCTGGAGTGTAGTGATCACAGATTATTGCAGCCTTGATCTCTTGGGCTCAAGCAACAACCTTCCAAGTAGCTGGGAATACAGGCATGTGTCATCACACCCGGCTAATTAAAAAAAATTTTTTTAGAGATAGGGTCTCACTATGTTGCCCAGGCTGGTCTTGAACTCCTGGCTCAAATGATTCTCCCATCTCGGCCTCCCACAGTGTGAAATTACAAGCGTGAACCACTGTGCCCGACTGACACTTTCTTATAAATATAAACCTATCCTATGAGCCAGCAATTCCATTTCTAGGTTTTTACCCAAAGTAAATTGAAAACATGCTCATAAAAAAAAGTATACAAGTATGTTCTGGCCATCATGGAGAAACCCCATCTCTACTAAAAAATAAAAAATTAGCCGGGCGTGGGATTACAATCCCAGCTACTTGGGAGGCTGAGGCAGGAGAATCACATGAACCCGGGAGGCAGAGGTTGCGGTGAGCTGAGATCGCACCATTGCACTGCAGCCTGGGCAACAAGAGTGAAACTCTTGTCTCAAAAAAAAAAAAAAAAAAAAAAAGAATGTTCATACTTTATTCATAAAGTCCAAAGCCAGAAACAATGCAAATGTCTGTCAACAGAATAGACAAAACAAAGTGTGATAATTTCATAGAAGGGAATATTACTCAGCAATGAAAACCACAGATACATGTAACAACATGTACTAATATAAAACACCATTATGCTAAACAAACATTATGTTAAGCATATAAGTATAATGATTCTATCTCTATGATACTGTAGAACAGATAAAACTAATCTATACTGACAGAAAGTAAGTCAGTGATTACCTAAGACCTGGGGGTGAGGGCGGAGGATTAACTAAATAGGGACGCAAGAGAACTTTCTGGGGTGATGAAAATGTTCCATGTCTTGTTACAGATATTTGTTACTCACATATATAAAACTATCAAAACTCATCAAATGTGAATACTTAAGATCTGTGCATCTTATTGTATGTAAATTATCCCTTTGAAAAAGTTATTTGAAAAAACAGTCAAAATTCTCTGGAATCAGCAACACTAGCAAGCTACTTGGCATTTTCTATCATACATGCCTACAATTTTAATAGATAGGTAGGTAGATAGCTAGGTAGGTGGATTAGATAGGTAGGTAGATAGATAGGTAGGTGGACTGGATGGATGGATAGACAGACAGACAGACAGACAGACAGAGGCGGTGTCTTGCTCTGTTGCCCAGGCTGGAGTGCAGTGCATGACCACAGCTCCTGCAGCCTTGACCTCCTGGGCTCAAGCAATCCTCCCACCTCAGCCTCCCAAGTAGCTGGGACCACAGGTGCACATCACCATGCCTGGCTAATTTTTAAAAAAACTTTTTATAGGCCAGGCATGGTGGCTCACACCTATAATCCTAGCACTTTGGGAGACTGAAGCAGGAGGATTGCTTGAGCCCAGAAATTCAAGACTAGCCTGGGTAACATGGCAAAACCCCATCTCTAAAAAAAATACAAAAATATTAGCTGGGTGTGGTGGCAGGCGCCTGCAGTCCCAGCTACTGAGGAGGCTGAGGTGGGAGGATTGCTTGAACCCGAGAGGCAGAAGTTGCAGTGAGCCGAGATTGCACCACTGCACTTTGGCCTGGGTGACAGAGTGAGACCCTGTCTCAAAAACATAAAATAAAGTAAAATAAATATTTTTTGGTGTGTGTGGAGATAGGGTCTCCTTATGTTGCCCAGCCTGGTCTCAAACTCTTGGGCTCAAGCTATCCACCTGTTTTGGCCTCCCAAAGTGCTTGGATTACAGATGCAAGCCACCACATGTGGCCCATGCCTATATTTTAAATACTTACGCAACAGAGGCCCTTACTATCATTCCTGTCCCGTTCAATGTTTATTAAGTGTGAATAATAATTTGAAAATACATCTGGCCAGGCGCGGTGACTCATACCTGTAATCCCAGCACTTTGGGAGGCCGAGGCAGGCGGATCACGAGGTCAGGAGATCGAGACCATCCTGACTAACACAGTGAAACCCCGTCTCTATTAAAAATACAAAGAATTAGCCGGGCATGGTGGTGGTGCCTGTAGTCCCAGCTACTCAGGAGGCTGAGGCAGGAGAATGGCGTGAGCCCGGGAGGCAGAGCTTGCAGTGAGCTGAGGTCGCGCCACTGCACTCCAGCCTGGGCGATAGAGTGAGACTCCGTCTCAAAAAAAAACATCTATGAGGCCGGGCACGGTGGCTCACGCCTGTAATCCCAGTACTTTGGGAGGCCGAGGCGGGCTGATCACGAGGTAAGGAGATGGAGACCATCCTGGCTAACAAGGTGAAACCCCATCTCTACTAAAAATACAAAAAAATTAGCCGGGCCTGGTGGCGGGCGCCTGCAGTCCCAGCTACTCGGGAGGCTGAGGCAGGATGAGGCAGGAGAATGGCGTGAACGTGGGAGGCGGAGCTTGCAGTGAGCTGAGATCACGCCACTGCACTCCAGCCTGGGCGACAGAGCGAGACTCCATTTCAAAAAAAAAAAAAATACATCTATGAAAAATTGATAAGTGATATTCACTTATCTATCTGATTCCAAAGAAAAAATTAACTAAACTATAGCCAGAATACACAATTCCTATCATCGAAGTTCAGACTAACTCCAACCACTTGAATCTTTTTCTTCCGAGGACTTTGATGGGATTATATTGTTAACAGCTTAATTTTTCTTTTTTTTTTTTTTAACACCCTTTCACTATCTATCACAATATATTTTTCCACTAGACAGAGAAATAATATCATCAGTGTAAGAGGAAATTTTACTGCAAATTTCTAAATCCTTGGTTTCAGAAGAATCTAAATTTATTAGCTCAAAACACAAATTCATGTTTAAGTCAAAAGCACTGAAAAGCATGTGATGTTTATAAAGAAATATGGCCTAATGGAAAATTGAAAATAAAAAGCAAGAAAAGCAAATAATCATTATCGTACCCATTGAAAATATGCTGAATAAGTGGGTGAGTAGTCTTCATGTATACATCCCGATTGGTGCACGCCTCACCAAAGACTTCATCAAAATAAAAAACATGCTGAAAAATAAATTTGATTTTATAGAAAGAGACACATTCTGGATTTTCTTAATCACTATTCTAGTTAACAGATGATAAATGCCAAAATATGTCTTTAAGTAACAGTAACTGACCATATCAAACTTAGAGGTAAATAAGCAATCACTATTAAATGACAGGGCCTCCTCTTACTTGAGATCTCTGTAGACATGTTCTTACAAGGTAAAAACTAAGGCACACAATTTTTGTTTTCTCTTAAGAGAAGTAAATTGATAAACACAAGAGTGAGCCAATCCTCCTTAGGTCTAGGAGAGAAAGTGAATTCTATGGGGATTATCCTCGTATTCCAACTAGAGCTAGTATATTTAGAATTTTGGAGGAATTTGTGATCTGGCGCGGTGGCTCACGCCTGTAATCCCAACATTTTGGGAGGCCGAGGCCGGCAGATCACAAGGTCAGGAGATCGAGACCATCCTGGATAACACAGTGAAACCCCGTCTCTACTAAAAATACAAAAAATTAGCCAGGCGTGGTGGCGGGTGCCTGTAATCCCAGCTACTCGGGAGGCAGAGGCAGGAGAATGGCCTGAACCTGGGAAGTGGAGCTTGCAGTGAGCCGAGATGGCACCGCTGCACTCCAGCCTGAGTGACAGAGTAAGATTCCATTTCAAAAAAAAAAAGAATTTTGGAGCAATTCTAGGGGAAGATCTCAATTCTGTAGGTTACACAGCTTAACTTTTAATTCCATAAATATTTATTGCTCAGCTGGTAGCACATACATTGCAGTAGGCACTTGAAGGTGCCCAAGGATATAGACATTACCCTAGCATTTCCCTATCTTACCTCCTAAAAATGTTAATCTACACAAGTATGCAAATGACCGGAAGGTAGAAGAATCTTAAGATAAAGCACGTGTCGATTTCAAAGGAAAACATATTCTCTCTGATTATGAAAAAGACTATACTGAGAATGGACCACGGGGGAAGAAGAGGAATTTGAAAGGGAGTGATGGAAGGGGGGAAGGTATTCCAGGCACAGGGAAAGTATGAACAGAGTCAAAGCATAAAAGCACAAGGAATTAACTTTAATTAATTAATGTTTAGGATTCAATGTGATTGAAATACAGTATCACAGTAAGTAGAGAAGTGAAACAGAGGCCGGGCACAGTGGCTCCACACCTGTAATCTCAGCACTTTGGGAGGCCGAGGCGGGTGGATCACCTGAGGTCAGGAGTTTGAGACCAGCCTGGCCAACACGGTGAAACCCATCTCTACTTAAATTACAAAAAATCAGCCAGGCGTGGTGGTGGGCGCCTATAATCCCAGCTACTTGGGAGGCTGAGGCAGGAAAATCGCTGGAACCCGGGAGGCAGAGGTTGCAGTGAGCTGAGATTGCACCATTGCACTCCAGCCTAGGCAACAAGAGCAAAACTCCATCTCAAAAAAAAAAAGAAAAAAAAAAAAAGAGAGAGAGAGAGACAGAATACTAGAATAATGAGTTAGGACTGTGTTGTAGGGGTCTTGGGACACCAGTCTTAACTGGGGGGCAGAATGCTCATATTTAATTCAATAAATAGTGGGGAAACAATGAAAAACTAACTTTATAGGCAAGAAGGATGATTTCAGTCTTTACTGGAAGATTAATCTGGCTTCACACTATGAATGGTTTGAGAACAGAGACACTAGTAATTCAGTGGTGAGGTAAAAAGCATCTAAATTATTTGACAACCATGGAAATAAAGAGATGGATACAGAAGAAATTTGATAACTGACTAGAGATGGGGAGCTGGGGAGAAAAAGGGGTCCAAGACGACTTCCAAATGAAAAATCACGGTAATTTGGAAAAAGACAGATAAAAGACCCCATTACATTGGGTCTGAAAAGCATTAATTCAGCAGCTGTAATTATTTCCATAATTTAGAGGCTTACCATGTTGGTAGGTACAACTACATATATATATATATGTATGAATATACATATGAATATTATTCTTATGTTGGTAGCTCGTATATATAGTATATATACGCACATACATAAAAATATATATACATATATATTCTTATATACATATAGCCCAACTATACGTATATAAGAATAATATATATTTTGTTTATTGATTTTTTTTCTGAGATGGAGTCTCACTCTGTTGCCCAGGCTGGAGTGCAGTGGCACGATCTTGGCTCACTGCAACCTCCATCTCTCGGGTTAAGCAACTCTCCTGCCTCAGTCTCCTGAGTAGCTGGGATTACAGGCGTCCGCCACCACGCTTGGCTAATTTTTGTAGTTTTAGTAAAGATGGGGTCTCACCATGCTGGCCAGGCTGGTCTCGAACTCCTGACCTCAAGTGATCCATCTGCTTCAGCCTCCCAAAGTGCTGGGATTACAGGTGTGAGCCCATGCTGGCTGATATATGTTCTAATATATTATTTGCACCACTGCATTCTAGCCTGGGCCACAGATGAGACCCTGTCTCAAAAAATAAAAAATTTTTTAAAAAAAGTAACATGTATTTATAGAATATCTCTGGAAAGATACACTTAGAATAGGTAACCCCAATTGCCTTCATGGAGGAAACAGGATTGGAGGGACACTTGTATTTTACACTTTTGTACCTTTCGATTTCAAAATAGGTGAATCTATCCTATTCAGAGATATTTACTTTTTCATATAAAACACAGAATAATATATATTCTTTTATATATATACAGCTGGGCTACCAAGATGGTGTGTGTGTACATATATATATATATATATATATATATATATATAGTTGGTCTAATATGTAAGAATATATATATATATGAGAAATCCTAGTAATTTCAAGCCTGAGTATAGCATAATGACAGTCCATACACCATGAATGACAGATAAGGCCTTATCTTCTACATTTTGGGCCTGCTCTAAATATCTAGTCAAGAAAAAATTGTACGGACAGATTCAGAAACCTGGACTTGGGCCAATTTACTGTGGGTCACTCTACCCCAAGTTTGAATCTGTTGTGTGTACCATTACATTACATTAGAATGGAAATTTGTTAGATTGTCTAAGAAGAAATTGGGAACATAAATCCAAATCTACAAGTTAGAAAAAAAAGTTACAAAGTAAGAAAATAATGAATCTGAAGAATAATAAAGAGATGTGTGAACTTTTAATGCTTTGAAAAATGTGGTAATATTTTAAGAACACTAAAATATTAATAACTACTGAAGTTGGGTGACAGGTACATAGAGAGGTCATTAAACTTTTGATTAAGCTTAAAAAGGTCAATAACAGTTAAACATATTTTTTAAATCTGGTGGTGGTTTTTTTTTTTTTTTTTGAGACAGAGTCTCACTTTGTTGCCCAGGTTGGAGTGCAGTGGCGTGATCTTGGCTCACTGCAACCTCCCCCTCCCTGCTTCAAGCGATTCTCCTGCCTCAGCCTCCCGAGTAGCTGGGATTACAGTGCCCACCACCACGCCCAGCTAATTTTTTTGTATTGTTAGTAGAGACAGGGTTTCACCATGTTGGCCAGGCTGGTCTCAGAGCTCCTGAAGGTGATTCCCCTGCCTCGGCCTACCAAAGTCCACCTGCCTCGGCCTACCAAAGTGCTGGGATTACAGGTGTGAGCCACTGTGCCCAGCTTAAAATCTGGTTTTAATGAACATTATTTATATCTATCTCATACATGGTTTCTAGGCAAGGAGACAAATTAATTCGTTGCTCAAATTATCACCATAGGTTTTTAGAGTTAAGTATGAAATCAAAAACAAAGAAACCCACTAAATCTATAGTTACCTACAGATGTGGATATATTCGGCATTTCTCAAAAAAAAAAATAAGAAAAAAACCCCAACTAAAGTGAGAATACATTTTTTTGTTTCCTTTTATTACAGCGAGTATATGGCAATTCTGTCTCTCCTTCTAAAAGTGCTCATGGATAGCTTTAGCTTTTGAGTAAAGACCTTAGAGAGCATTTATTGATTAAGGGAATTAGTATCTTTCCTTCCAATAAGGTTTAGATATTGGTTTTCCCAGTACTTTTGTAAATATCTTTCATGAAAGATATGTAAACATGCAAGATTATTATAGTTAATGTATATACACAATTCATAACGTCCTTTGCATCACACACACTTTCATTTGCTCACATTTTATCAGTGAGGCTGGAGTAACACCTACGTTGACCTTACTAACCTTGACAGAATCAGAGTTCCACAGTTTGTTTATTTATTTTGAGACACAGTCTCCCTTTGTCGCCCAGGTTGGAGTGCAGTGGTGTGATCTCGGCTCACTGCAACCTCCACCTCCCAGGTTCAAGCGATTCTCATGCCTCAGCCTCCCGAGTAGCCGGGATTACAGGCACGCAGCCACCACACCCAACTAATTTTTTTGTATTTTTAGTAGAGATGAGGTTTCGCTATGTTAGCCAGGCTGGTCTCAAATTGCTGCCCTAGGTGATCTGTCCACCTCGGACTCCCAAAGTGCAGTTTATTTTTTAAATAAGTTTTTCTTCAGATTATAAAAGTAACATGTGGGCCAGGCGCTTGTAATCCCAGTAACTTGAAAGGCTGAGGAGGGTGGATCACCTGAATTCAGGAGTTTGAGACCAGCCAAGGCAACATGGAGAAACCCAGTGTTTACAAAAAATACAAAAGTTAGCCTGGCGTGGTGGTGTGATGCCTGTAATCTCAGCTGAGGCTGAGGTGGGAGGATCGCTTGAGCCCAGGAGGTTGAGGCTGCAGTGCGCCATGACTGCACCACTGTACTTCAGCCTGGGCAACAGAATAAGACCCTGTCTCAAAAAATAAATAAAATAAAATAAAATAAAAGTAACATGTATTTATAGAGTATCTCTGGAAAGATAAACTTAGAACAGGTAACCCCAGTTGCCTTCATGGAGGAAAAAGAATTAAAGGGACACTTTTATTTTACACTTTTGTACCTTTTGATTTTGAAATAGGTGAATCTATCCTATTCAAAGATTTTTACTTTTTCATATAAAAGTAACACAGCTGATTGTGGAAATTTTTAAAAATACGGAATTTATTTATTTATTTGGTCTCAAACTCCTGGGCTCAGGCAATCTGCCTGCCTTGGCCTCCCAAAGCGCGGGATTATAGGCATGAGTCGCCGCACCTAGCCAAATATGGAATATTTTAAAAATTACAATACAGGCCAGGTGCAGTGGCTCATGTTTGTAATCCCAGCACTTTGGGAGGCCAAGTCAGGAGGAGTGCTTGAGCCCAGGAGTTGGAGACCAGCCTGGGCAACACAGCAAGACCTTGTCTCTACAAAAAAAATATACCCATTAGCTGGGTGTGGTGGCATATGCCTGTGGTCCCACCTTTTCAGAAGGCTGAGGTGGGAGGATTGCTTGAGCCCAGGAGGTCGAGGCTGCAGTGAGCCATAATCATGCCACTGCACTCCAGCCTAGGCAACAGAACAAGACCCTGACTCAAAAAAATAAAAAAAAAAATACAATAGAGAACAAAATATAGAGAATAGAGAAGAAAAGAAAAGTATCCTTAAATCTAGGTGTTCAGCCACTGTTAACTTTTTGATGTATTTCAGATTTCAGTATCATCTTTTTTTTTCTATATATGTATTTTTTTCTTTTTTTTTTTTTTTTTTTTTTTGAGACAGAGTCTCACTCTGTCACCCAGGCTGGAGTGCAGTGGCGCGATCTCGGCTCACTGCAAGCTCCGCCTCCCGGGTTCATGCCATTCTCCTGCCTCAGCCTCCCTAGTAGCTGGGACTACAGGCGCCTGCCACCATGCCCGACTAATTTTTTGTATTTTTAGTAGAGACGGGGTTTCACTGTGTTAGCCAGGCTGGTCTTGATCTCCTGACCTCGTGATCCGCGGCCTCGGCCTCCCAAAGTGCTGATTACAGGCATGAGTAATGCCGGTGCGGTGCCTGGCCTCTTTTTATTATTATTTTTAAGACAGAGTCTATCACCCAGGTTGGAGTGCAGTGGCACAATCACAGCTCACTATAGTCTCAACCTCCCAGGCTCAAGTGATCCTCCCACCTCAGCCTCCCAAGTAGCTGAGACTACAGTCACATGTCACCATGCTTGGCAATTTTTTTTTTTTTTTTTGAGACAGAGTCTCACTCTGTTGCCCAGTCTGGAGTGCAGTGGTGCAATCTCAGTTCACTGTGAACTCTGCCTCCCAGATTCAAGGGATTCTCCTGCCTCAGCCTCCCAAGTAGCTGGGATTACAGGTGTGTGCCACCAGGCCCAGGTAATTTTTGTATTTTTAAAAAAGACAGAGTTTCA
This sequence comes from Symphalangus syndactylus, assembly GCF_028878055.3. Classification (NCBI taxonomy): domain Eukaryota; kingdom Metazoa; phylum Chordata; class Mammalia; order Primates; family Hylobatidae; genus Symphalangus; species Symphalangus syndactylus. The sequence continues at coordinate 110,495,806 of NC_072431.2, read as the reverse complement.
CCACATTGGCTAGGCTGGTCTTAAACTCCTGACTTCAAGTGATCTGCCCCCCTCATCCTCCCAAAGTGCTGGGATTACAGGTGTGAGCCACTGCGCCTCACCACCAGCTAATTTTTTTTTTTTTTTTTTTCCGAGATGGAGTCTCCCTCTCTCTCCCAGTCCAGAGTGCAGTGGTGCGATCTCGGCTCACTGCAAGCTCGGCCGCCTGGGTTCACGCCATTCTCCTGCCTCAGCCTCCGGAGTAGCTGGGACTACAGGCAACCGCCACCACGTCCGGCTAATTTTTTGTATTTTTAGTAGAGATGGGGTTTCACCATGTTAGCCAGGATGGACTCGATCTCCTGACTTCGTGACCCACTCGCCTCGGCCTCCCAAAGTGCTGAGATTACAGACGTGAGCCACCGTGCCCAGACTAATTTTTTTTTTTTTAATTTTACAGAGACAGGGTTTCACCATGTTGCCCAAGCTGGTCTTGAACCCCTGGGCTCAAGTGATCCTCCTGCTTTGGCCTCCCAAAATGCTGGGATGCTAGGCATGAGTTACCATACCCAGCCTATATTTTTTCTTAAGAAATTGGTTATACAGGCAAGCAGAGGCCAGACCATGTAGAGTCTTGTTAAAACTTTAAAATTTTATTCTAAGTGCAATAAAGAGTCTTAAAGGATTTTAAGTAAAAGAGTATGTCTATATTTAGCAACTATCCTTCTGTTTGTATTTTACCAACAGTATTTTAATAATCAAGTATGGTTGTTGCATTATTAAACAGATGCTTTTATAGTGCCTATCACAGTTAATAGCTTTCCTAGTACTGAATTTGGATTATACTTGCCGGCCAGTATAAAGTACTGAAACTAACTTGTTAATGTCTTATGTAGGCTTTTGTACTCATATTTATAAATAAGATTGGTCAGGCCAGGCATGGTGGCTCATGCCTATAATTCTAACACTTTGGGAGGCTAAGGCAGGTGGATTGCTTGAGCTCAGGAGTTTGAGACCAGCTGGGCAACATGGCAAAACCCCATCTCTACAAAAAATATAAAAATTAGCCAGGTGTGGTGGCATGTACCTGTAGTCCCAGCTACTCAAGAGGCTGAGGTGGGAGATCACTTGAGCTCAAGAGACGGAGGTAGCAGTGAGGCAGGATCATACCACTGCACTGCAGCCTGGGCGATGGAGACAGACCCTGTCTCAAACAGACAGACAAAAACCATTGGTCCATAGCTTATTTGTGTGTTTGTGGGCCAATCTTACTCTCTTTGTAATATGACATCTGCATTAGCTTCCATATTAAACTTGTATTCACTTACTGCCAATTTCAAAAAACTAGAATGAAACAATATGGTTTGTTTCCTTGTTTCACTCATTATATTGATATAAAGTTTAATGGTTTGGTAGGATAGCATACTACATGTATATGATCATATTTACTAAGTAACAAGATTTGAAAAGATAGGACATTTAATAAAACAAAAAAACCTATTATCTCTAAATATGTTTAAAAATAAAACCCAAAGAATCTATGATCAATATTTATTTAGCACTCAGTTTGCTATAAACCTACCTTTTCTTCTTTCTATTTGAGGAAGAAAAAAGAAAAAGAAGTCTTCCCAGCATTTTTATATCATAGCATTGACAGGTAAGGACTCGGACCTATGAGAGCAAAGGTCCAAAGTTCAAACAGCAGAGAAAGTGCCATGGAAACTATGGGTATTCAATAAGTATTGAACAGTGGTAATGACAAAAAAAGTAAGGTTATTGTGTTTGGGGATAACAGAAAAATACAAAAGATAAGATGATGCCTCCTTGAGGGAATTACTGTGACAGAAGCATCATTAAGGAAGTCTTAGGTAGACAGTGATTGGATAGGGCTATTACAATGGCTATAAGTAGCCATGGAACTAGATAGCATTACAACGAATTGGTCATTTAGTCCATTTTCAAAATAAATATCTCCCACTGAGACCTAATAGACCATGCATTGATCAGCAATCGATAAAGCCGTTAAAGTGATTGGGTTGGTTTTACAGTGGCCTAATAATTTAGTACCAGTAGAAAGACTCAGTGGATTACTCTGAATATCTCTGTGAAACACAATTTTGGTAACCAAAGAAAAAGAAGAACAATACAAGTTTGAAAGAGGGTGAAAGTGTTAACAAATTTGACTTCAGCATTAAAGAATTTATTCCACTAATGTAAGATCTCAGCTGACTAAGTTGAATTGCTAGCATACCAGATTTTTTTTCTCCCTACCAGTCACTGGGTTTTGAGGCAAGAGAATAAGAGAGAGAGGAAGAATAAATATAATATGAACATTTAGGGAAGTAGATTCAGAGTAAGAGAAACTGTGTACTCTCAAATCTTAACATCCAATGGATTATCTGGTTTTAGATTACTCACAATTGTTTCACAATTTTAGGAGTACCTAAATGATGATTCTTTCCATCTGTGGAGTTTGCTGTTTCCCTATGAGACTAAAGAATTATTGCAAGGTACCTTCAGCTTGGAATAAGTTTCTTTCAATACCAAACTCTTTCTCCTTGGACTCTTCATAATCACTGTAGCAGGCAGTGAACATTATTTACATGCCTGAGTTATTAGTGTTTTATTTAAACCCTCATATGTTAGATGTGAAATCATATCTCTGCATTTTATTTACCCACTGCAATCTACCCTGTATAAAGTGGTCTGCTCAGAGCCCAATTTTCACCAATTAAGTATAAGCCCAAGACAGCTGAGAATCAAAATAAGCACGTGGCTGGCAATTGTCAGTCCTGTTGCCCAAAAAGATATTGTCCATCATTAAACCCAAGTCTCAAAGTCAGCAGAATGAGAAGTTCACACTGTGAGATGCAAGCAAGAATGGAAATCAACTGTGTGACATCTCATAGTCACTCTGGGGCATATATTCAGTGACTGGTCCTGTTGACAACTACTTAATTATTTATTTGTTTTTTATTTTTATATTCTTTTAGAGGCAGATCCTCCCTCTGTTGCCCAGGCTGGAGTACAGTGGCGCAGTCATAGCTCACTGTAACGCAGAACTCCTGGGCTCAAGTGATCCTCCCGCCTCAGCCTCCTGAGTAGTTAAGACTACAGGTATACACCACCATGCTGGGCTAGTTTTAAAATCTTTTCTGGAGAGACAGGATCTCGCTATGGTGCCCAGGGTGGTCTCAAACTCTTGGGCTCAAGTGATCCTTCCACTGCAGCCTCCCAAAGCACTGGGATTATAGGCATGAGCCACCACACCTGGCCCCACTTCATTATTTAAATTATTTTTATTCCTTCATTCCTCCTTTTTTTGCTGAATATGTATAATTAAATTCACACAAAGCATGTTAAGTGAATATATGATGTAGCTCCACTGCACAAGAGAAATTGTTTTTGTATCCCCTATTGCACCATCTTTTTAAAAAACGAAGGCCCTGGATATCAATGACTTAATACAGTGTCACATCAGGAATGAATGTCAACACATGAACCAGAGCTTGATTTTCAGTGTTCTAACAGAAACTTGTATGCCACCACTCAAACAAAAAGCAAAAAAAAATGACATACTTGATAATATTAGTTCCTGACGTAAAAGGAAAACATCATACCTGCAGAATATATTGAGTGAGGTCAACTGCTTCTTTCTTCTCATGCACAAGTAGAGTTTCTTTGTCTTCTACAGTAATAATATTAATTTCTCCACGACGTACCTCCCTCATGCCCAGGGGGCGTTTTCGAACACAAACTCTGATTTTCTCCATCTCAGTCCAAGGATTCTGTTTCTCTGAAGTGTTCTGTCTAGTATGTTTATAAACAGGCTTTTAATTTTTAATAATAGGACAAGATTACTTAACAGGTCAAAGTATTGGTACTTTTTAGCCGGGCACGGGGGCTCACGCCTGTAATCCCAGCACTTTGGGAGGCCGAGGTGGGCGGATCACGAGGTCAGGAGATCAAGACCATCCTGGCTAAGACGGTGAAACCCCATCTCTACTAAAAATACAAAAAATTAGCCGGGCGTAGTGGCGTGCGCCTGTAGTCCCAGCTACTTGGGAGGCTGAGGCAGGAGAATGGCGTGAACCCGGGAGGCGGAGCTTGCAGTGAACCGAAATCGCGCCACTGCACTCTAGCCTGGGCGACACAGCCAGACTCCGTCTCAAAAAAAAAAAAAAGTATTGTTATATTTTGCTGTATATTAGGCATAATAGATTTCTTAAAGTTACAAAGTAAAGTGTCAACCCTGAGAAAGTTCTTCTATCTCCATCCCCACCCTACTCCACCCTTTTCCCTGCAAAAACACAAAAACAGAACAACAACAAAAAACCAACCAACAAACAAAAAACCCCTAAGAGATCTTATATAGGATACTATTTTATACAATTGTTTCATATCAATTCTGATTTCCTTAGCCCTCCAATTGGCTGCTGAAAAAAAATTTTTTTTGAGATAGGATCTCACTCTGTCACCCAGGCTGGAGTACAGTGGCATAACCACAGCTCATTGCAGCCTCAACTTCCAGGGTTCAAGAAATTCTACCTCAGCCTCCCGAGTAGCTAGGACTGTAGGCGTACAACACCACAGCTGGCTAATTTTTGTAATTTTTGTAGGGGCAGGGTCCCACTATCCTGCCCAGGCTGGTCTTGAACTTATGGCCTCAAGCAGTCCTCCCATTTTGGCCTCTCAAAGTGCTGGGATTACAAGCATCAGCCATCACGCCCAGCCTGGAAAATAATTTTTTTTACTGGGATCTGAATTGGTTTTTTTAAAAAAAAAAAAAAACCCAGCAAATAATTTTCTAATATAATGCATAAAGCACTACTTTTATGGCATGTTTTAAAGCAAATTTTATTTTCTTAACCAACATTTAGGAACTTTAAAATGCATCATTTTTGCATGAAACTGCAGGCGGAATAAATAAATGAAAGAATAAATGAAATGTACCATTTTGAGATACTGTGGGAAAATCCTGACAATCATTAAAACTGGATGACGGGCCAGGTGCGGTGGCTCACGCCTGTAATCCTAGCACTTTGAGAGGCTGAGGCGGGCAGATCACTTGAGGTCAGGAGTTCAAGACCAGCCTGGCCAACATGGTGAAACCCCATCTCTACTGAAAATATAAAACTTAGCTGGGTGTGCTCACTTAAACCCAGGAGGTGGAGTTCACAGGTGAGATAGTGCCATTGCATTCCAGCCTGGGCAACAGAGCAAGACTCTGTCTAAAAAAAAAAAAAAGAAAAATAAATTGGATGATGGACATATTGGGATTCAGTGTTCTATTTTTTTCTTCTTTTGCATATGTTTGATTTTTCATAAGAAAAGGGAATTTTTTGTTTTGTTTTGAGACAGGGTCTTGCTCTATCACTCAGACTGGAGTGCAGTGGTGCGAGCACAGCTCACTGCAGCCTCAACCTCCTGGGCTGAAGCCATCCTCCCACTTCAGCCAACAGTAGCTGGAACTACAGGTGCACACCACCATGCCTGGCTAATTTTTGTATTTTTGTAGAGACAGGGTCTCACCATGTTGCTCAGGCTGGCCTCGAACTCCTGGACTCAAGCAATCTGCCTGCCTTGGCCTCCCAAAATGCCAGGATTGCAGGCATGAGCCACTGTGCTCATCAAAAATGAAAATTTTTAATGCTTTTTTTTTTTTTTTGAGACAGAGTCTTATTGTGTCACCCAGGCTGGAGTGCAGTGGCATGATCTTGGCTCACTGCAACCTCTGCCTCCTGGGTTCAAGCGATTTTCCTACCACAGCCTCTAGAATAGCTGGGATTGCAGGCACCTGCCATGACGCCCAGCTAATTTTTGTATTTTTAGTAGAGATGGGGTTTAGCCATGTTGGCCAGGCTGGCCTTGAACTCCTGACCTCAGGTGATCCACCCGCCTTGGCCTCCCAAAGTGCTGGGATTAGAGGTGTGAGCCACTGCGCCTGGCCTAATGCATCATTTTAATAAGGGTTTTGTGTTAAACTCTTTAGTTGTTGGATATCAATAACCTAATCATATAAAGCTGATCAAAGAGGACAGAAAATGTTTAGTCCTTTTTAAAATTGTCCAGGGCTCTAGGATGACTCATATGAACAAAAGGCCCATAGTTTCAAGTTCAAGGGGCAAAAAGACATGCATGTTTTTCTAAAAAGCTCTAGTTCGGGCAGGGCAGAGTGGCTCTCACCTGTAATCCCAGTGCTTTGGGAAGCTGAGGTGGGAGGATCACTTGAGACCAGGAGTTCAAGACCAGCCTGGGTAACATAGTGAGATCCCCAACTCTACAAAAAATTGAAAAATTAGCTAGGGACAGTGGTGCGTACCTGTAGTCCTAGCTACTTGGGTGGCTGAGGCAGGAGGATCACTTGACCTCAGGAGTTTGAGGCTGCAGTGGACTATGACTGCACCACTGCACTCCAGCCTGGGTGACAGAGCAAGACCCTGTCTCTACAAAACAAACAAACAAACAAATAAACAAAGAGTCAAATAAATGAAATGGTAATGGTTAAACTAAAATATCCATCCTATCCTTGATGGTGTTAAATAATGCAAAGTGGTATTTTTATTTATAAGTAATTCCAATTTAGATTTTTATGTATTGTTCAGTAAAAAAGTAATATTCAAGAAAATAGGCCAGGCGCGGTGGCTCACTCCTGTAATCCCAGCACTTTGGGAGGCCGAGGCAGGCGGATCACAAGGTCAGGAGATCAAGACCATCCTGGCTAATATGGTGAAACCCCACCTCTACTAAAAATACAAAAAATTAGCCAGGCATAGTGGCGGGCGCCTGCAGTCCCAGCTACTAGGAAGGCTGAGGCAGGAGAATGGCACGAACCCGGGAGGCGGAGCTTGCAGAGAGCAGAGATCGCGCCACTGCACTCAGCCTGGGCAACAGTGCGAGACTCCGTCTCAAAAAAAAAAAAAAAAAGAAAATATTTACTCCTTCACCGCTGAGGTAACCAATAGAATAGCAACAATCTGCCTTTATAGTCAAGGAATAATCTATTCCTCTCAGAGTTAAAAGAAGAAAACAGTATTACATGCTCTGTGATCTCCTAGACCAAACAAAATGTTTTCAGAAATATTATAATAAAAATTCACTTATGTATTTCAAATTATTAAAGATATTTTTACTGTTAAAACTGAGTCTTCTATTTTTATGGAGTAAAATAACTGATCATGAGATCTTCTGAAACCTTAGCCAATTTAAGACCAGATATAAATTCTTTATCTTAAGATATGAATAACAGTATTTTTAAAAAGAAAATATGGCTCAAGAATGAATTGTATTTTCCCATAACTCACATATATAATGTTTAAAATAAAATAAGGAGTACTTTTTTTTTTTTTTTACAAGAACATATTTCCTATTATACCATCGTTAGTACTAGGGATTACTTGTTATTTCACCTCTTAGGGACCTTATTTCAAATTCTAACTCGAAGCACTAGGTGAAAATAACTTATTGTCACTCTGACTCTCAAACTCTCATCTCCACCAACAATGTCTGTTTGTAATCACCAAAATTATCTGTTTTTTTCCAGGGTTGAAATTGTAGAAAGCACTCAAAATCAGGATCATATTTCAATGTGTGTAGGTGAACTAACTGCTCCAAAGACCTACTTAATTAAACTACATGCCCTTGTTTTTAACAAAGCATCTTTAAGTCTCCTGGTTGGGTTAAGTGAATTTGGTAACCTTAAAAAAGTCCTGTGGATTGTATAATTTTTTTCTCCATTGTAGAAGGGTTAACTATTTCACTTTCACAGATGTACTAGATGTATCATGTTATGCTATAATAAATAATAGAAACAGATCTGCTACAGATCCTGGCAAGTAGCAGCCGTTTTGATGTACATGAACAATATCAACTTTCTCCCACCTAGAAACTCCCAATTTCTCATTAATTTTCCCACATCCAGGTATTCCTATTATTGATGCAAAAGCTGTTCATGCTAATTTCTGTTATATTCATTTACTGTAAGTAAGGAGTAGATGCTGTCTGCTGGACATGAAGGAGAGGCCTGCCCTTGCCTGAGGCTACTTTCCCTCAAAAGAAAGAAAGATAAAATTTATTACCTGATACAAGAATGAGGGATTCCATAGTTATACCCTGAAACATGAGAGATTCTTTGAATAATGGGAACATCACAATCCCCCAGTATTGGAGAAAAGTAATTTGGTGAAAAGAGTGAAGTGCTGATTTCTGTTTGCACATAGGAATCACCAGCTGTGGCATTCAGAATTCCTGTTTTTGTATGGTACTGGGAATCATCTGGTAGCATGTGTTCTAGCACTTTTAGGTAAGTGGACTTCTGTTCATTTGCAGAGAAATCTGATAAACCGCACATTTCAAACCCATCATTGCTGGCATTTCTGTCTTTATTGTCAGCAGGAGAATCAAAATTCAGTTGTCTGCGAGGGCCAGATCTTAATTCCTGAGACTTGATGCGCAGGCTGCTTGTCTGAAGATGACACTCTGGGATGCTGACTGCTTTATCTTCTTCTTGCATAATCTTAATAATTTTGATAAGTTGGAAGAGACGTTTGCGGTCGTTCATGTCATGGACTCCTAATTTGGAGTAGTCCTTCATTGTAATCTTGGCTAATTCATCTATTTTCTGAAGGCCAAGGGCAGTGAAATGAGAATAATACTGTGCAAGTTCAGCTTCACAAAGACATTCATATAACCAGGATGCCATTTTGGTGAATAGGTTTCTATAAACTCTGAAGAGAGAAAGAAAAGCCATTCGCTTGAAATAGATATATGTAATACAATTATTTATTTTAAAAATTGAAAACTACAAAACCACAAAACAAACATGCAAAAAATGTTTTATCTGTCAAGTTCTCAATAACATATTTTTCTTCTGAAATTATTGATTAAATAGCATAATGCATGAACAAAGATGCTTTGTATTGCATATGAAGAATTTGTGGTAACATATAATTTGTTTATTTGCTTAATAAAAAGAGACCTTCCATTTTATATATGTGTGTGTATATATATATATATACACACACACACACACACACATAGATACACAAATGAACACATACATAACACGTAACTTACTTATTTCTAGGGAGTTCCTTCCAATCTTGCAATGTCTACTTAACACATGCCACAACTATTGAAACCTTGTTCCCAACAACTGATTGTAGCAGGACTAATTTTAGATGCTCAACTTAATGTCAAGGCATGCTGCACAACTGTTTCCCATGAATAATGAACAGGGGCTAAGAACTCTTTCAGAATGAAAAGCAGAATTAAATGGCATACCACAGAGGATTATAAACTAATGTAACTCAAAGGAAGATAGCATTTGTATTTGCTGAGTACTGGCAAAAGTTAAATAGAAGTAAAGACATCATCAGTTCAGCATCAGCCAATTCAGGATTTCAGATCATTCTAAAAGGTGGTCATCGATCTCTACCTGTACAGAATATGAATCAAATAATTTGCCCAGGAAATTAATAGTAAGGTCAAGATTTTAAATAGTTGTACATTTAAATGTTTTTTAAAAATTTTAACATCGAGATATTTCATTAAATACTAACAAATAATGTGGTAATAACACATAATCCTGGTCTATTATTAAAGTCAGGATCCTGAGCTCTCTATATAGCTGTTAATCAAGTTCATGAGACTATCCAAAAGTAAATACAGTACATTTTCTTTTTTTAAATGGTTTCATAATTCAGAGTTTTCAAAAATTCAGTTAGGTAACTAGTGGTACAACTTTCCTGTTTTCATTTTAATTTCTATTTCATCTTCTTTCTAGCAGAAATAAAGAGTTGAGGGCAAGGTAATAAAGATAACCAAAGAACCTTGAATAATTAGCTTTGGGGGAAATACTACTTAGGCTAAAAGGCTAAATGGGCTGAGTAACACATCCTAAACTAATCCTGGCCTTTTCTATTTGTGGTAGATTTGTTTTTTTTGTTTTTTGTTTTGTTTTGTTTTGTTTTGTTTTTTGAGATGGAGTTTCACTCTGTTGCCCAGGCTGGAGTGCAGTGGTGATATCCTGGCTCACTGCAACTTCTGCCTCCAGGTTCAAGCAATTCTCCTGTCTCAGCCTCCTGAGTAGCTAGGATTTACAGGTGCGTGCCACCACACCCGGCTAATTTTTGTATTTTTAGTAGAGAAGGGGTTTCGCCATGTTGGTCAGGCTGGTCTCGAACTCCTGACCTCAGGTGATCCACCCACCTCAGCCTCGCAAAGTGCTGGGATTACAGGCGTAAGCCACCACACTGGCCGGTAGATTTGTTTTGTGAAGGCAGATTTGTTTTTTAAAGACTAAAAATTTTCTGCAGGTCCTTCCACGAAGAAGTGAAGTCTATTTCTTCCCTCATTCATCTAGGCTAGCCTTGTGACTTGTTTTGCCCAATACAATATGGTAGAAGTAATGCTATGCAACTTCCATGCCTAGGCCTCAAGGGCCCAGCCAACAGCCATCACCAAAGCCAGACATGTGAAAGAAGTCATCTTAGACTATCCAGGCCCAGTGGCACCACTAGATGATTGCAACCACATGAGTGACCCCAGGTGAGATCAGGAAAAGAACAACCCAAATATCTGGGCAAAGCCCAGCCCAAATATCTGACTCACAGAACTCTGAGCAAATAAAATGATAATTGTTTTAAGCCACTAAGTTTTGAGGGTAATTTGCTACACAGCAGTAGATAACTGCAATATCTCTCTTTAAATAATAATAATTTTTTAAAACAAGTTTTTTAGAAATTATTATTATTATTATTATTTTTTAGAGATAGGGTCTTTGGACTCAAACTTGTAGGCACAAGTGATCCTCTCATCTCAGCCTCCCAAGTAACTGGGACTATAGGTGTGCGCCACCATGCCCAGATTAAAATTATTTTTTATTAAACTTTATTTTCTAGAGCAATTTTAGGTTCACAGCAATATTGAGTGGAAGGTATAAAGACTTCCCATATATCCCCTGCCTCTCACATGTATAGCTTCCCCCTGTTATCTGTTTTTTTTTTGGAGGGATGGTCTTGCTCTGTTGCCCAGGCTGGAGTGCAGTGGTGTGATCATGGCTCACTGCAGCCTCAACCCGCTGGGCTCAAGTGATCCTCCCACCTCGGCCTCCCAACTAGCTGGGACTACAGGTGCACACCACCACATGTGGCTAATTTTTACATTTTTTTTTGTAGAGAAAGGGTCTCCCTATGTTGCCCGGGCTAGTCTCAAACTCCTGGGCTCAAGTGACCCTCCTGCCTCAGCCTCCCAAAGTGCTGAGATTACAGGTATAAGCCACTGAGCCTAGCCTAAATATGCTTCTGCGTACCACATTCCATTTTACAATGTTGAGCCCCTCCTCCTTCTTCTGAGATAAACATCAGAATCACTCTAGACACTTGGGTTTTTTTGTTGTTGTTGTTTAGTGTTTGTTTTTTGAGACAGTCTCGTTCTGCTGCCCAGGCTGGAGTGCAGTGGTGCAATCTTGGCTCACTGCAACCTCCGCCTCCCGAGTTCAAGCAGTTCCCATGTCTAAGCCTCCCAAATAGCTGGGAGTACGGGCGCACGCCACCACGCTCGGCTAATTTTTTTGTATTTTTAGTAGAGAGGAGGGTTCACCATGTTGGCCAGGTTGGTCTCGAACTCCTAAACTCGAGTGATCCACCCACCTCAGACTCCCAAAGTACTGGGGTTACAGGCATGAGCCACCATGCCCAGCCCAGTTTAGACACTTTAAAATATATAGATACGTGAGCCCCATCCCAGATCTACAGAAAACCAAAAAACAACAAGAAGTAACTCCCAGGTTTTAGGAAAGGCAGACATAAGAACTTCAGAAAAGTTCCCTAGGTGATTATGATTGCATGCCACTGATTTATATCTATCAAAATTACAAATGCAAATGCACTGATCCAGCAATTCCACCTCTAGGAACTTATCCTTATCCTTCAGATAATACGTACAAGTGCAAAATGGCGTAAGTATAATGTTATTCATGACAGCACAGCTTGTAATAGCAAAGTCATGGAATAGAGACTGGTTAAATAAATTATGATAGTCCATTTAATGTAATAATGCTATAAGACAATTACAAAGAGTAAGTAACTGTAAATTGTTATTTAAAAAAGAAAGCTATCCAATATATTGTTAATAAAGCAAGGTACAGAACAGTTTGTAAAAGAGAGAGATAAATGATCTATAATAAATCTATATATTTACTTATCAGACAAAAAATGTCACTGGCAGGATGCACAATAATAGTGGTCTTGAGGGGGTGAGGGGAGTCGGTGGTAGAGGGTGATTATGGGAAGGAAACTACCATATACTTTTAAATGCTGGTAGTTATTATTACCTTTCCTATTGTCATTTCTATTTCACTGGTGTCTCTATCACCCAGGGCAAGACCTAAAACAGTTTATTTCTTAAATTTTGAAACTATGTGACTATAGTATTTATTTTAAACATATATTTCTAAATAAAAAATTATATATATTTCTAATTTCACCTCCCTTCCTCCCTCTCAGCCTCCCCAAATTGACCTGATACAATTGTTTCTTAAGATCTTGGTGGCTTTCTAGCCTTTTAAAAAATTGTATATAACACTGTACTCATAACTATATTGCAATCTATGTTTTAACACAAACATTCTCATACGCTATATGTTACAGCCATAAAAAACAATCCATACTATCATATTTGACTAGATTAATTACCTCAGGGAAATGTGACTTCTCTCTAAACTCCTGCAGAGTTTTGGTGATAAAACTGATAGGGCATTTATGACATACATACTCATTTTTAAAAAAATGTATTGCCAGTCTTGTTCCAGGGATAATATAAGATGGTTCTGCCTTGTACTACTGTGTGAATTATTAAAGACAAAAGCAATATGATCCCACTCAGTCAAGCACTGTGCTAGATAGGTGTGCAACAAATATTTTAAGTGAATAGTATCCGCTTAAATTCTGTTCATTTAAAATATTTAGAAATGGGCCGGGCACAGTGGCTCATGGCTGTAATCCCAGCACTTTGGGAGGCCAAGGCCAGTGGATCACTTGAGGTCAGGAGTTTGAGAACAGCCTGGCCAACATGGCAAAACCCTGTCTCTACTAAAAACGCAAAAATTAGTAGGCATGGTGGCGCGCGCCTGTAATCCCAGCTACTCAGGAGGCTGAGGCAGGAGAATCACTTGAACCCAGGAGGCAGAGGGTGCAGTGAGCTGAGATTGTGCCATTGCACTCCAACCTGGGTGACAGAGCAAGACTCCGTCCCCCCAAAAAAAAAAAAAAAAAATTTTAGAAATGTTCCATTATCAGCCGGGCGTGGGGGTTCATGCCTGTAATCCCAGCACTTTGGGAGGCCAAGGTGGGTGGATCACGAGGTCAGGAGATCAAGACCATCCTGGCCAACATGGTGAAACCCCATCTCTACTAAAAATACAAAAATTCCTTCCCTCCTTCCTTCCTTCCTTCCTTCCTTCCTTCCTTCCCAACATGGTGAAACCCCATCTCTACTAAAAATACAAAAATTCTTCCTCCCTCCCTCCCTCCCTCTCTCTCTCTCTCTTTCTTTCTTTCCCTCTGTGGCCCAGGCTGCAATCTACTCGGCTTGCTGCTGTCCGCGCCGCGGACTGCCTGGGACTGCCGGCACGCGACACCGCTGCCTGCCTTTTCTCCTTTCGCTGCAGGCACGCGTTCGCCATCTTGGCCTCGCTGGTCGCCAGCTCCGACGCCGAGTGCTCTGCCCGCCTCAGCCTCCCGAGGTACTGGGATTGCAGACGGAGTCTCGCTCACCCAGTGCTCGGTGTTGCCCCGGCTGGAGTGCGGTGGCGTGGTCTGGCCTCGTGGCAGCCTCCGCCCCCCAGCCGCCTGCCTTGGCCCACCAGGGTGCTGGGATTGCAGCCCCTGCCCAGCTGCCGCCCCATCTGGGAGATGGGGAGCGTCTCTGCCCGGCCACCCATCGTCTGGGAAGTGAGGAGCGCCTCTGCCCGGCCACCCCGTCTGGGAAGTGGGGAGCGCCTCTGCCCGGCCGCCCCGTCTGGGAGGTGAGGAGCGCCTCTGCCCGGCCACCCATCGTCTGGGAAGTGAGGAGCGCCTCTGCCCGGCCACCCATCGTCTGGGAAGTGAGGAGCGCCTCTGCCCGGCCACCCATCGTCTGGGAAGTGAGGAGCGCCTCTGCCCGGCCACCCATCGTCTGGGAAGTGAGGAGCGCTTCTGCCCGGCCACCCATCGTCTGGGAGGTGAGGAGCGCCTCTGCCCGGCCGCCCCGTCCGGGAAGAAGTGAGGAGCGCCTCTGCCCGGCCGCCCCGTCCGGGAAGAAGTGAGGAGCGCCTCTGCCCGGGCGCCCCGTCCGGGAAGAAGTGAGGAGCGCCTCTGCCCGGCCGCCCCGTCCGGGAAGAAGTGAGGAGCGCCTCTGCCCGGCCGCCCCGTCTGGGAGGTGAGGAGCACCTCTGCCCGGCCACCCATCGTCTGGGAAGTGAGGAGCACCTCTGCCCGACCACCCACCGTCTGGGAAGTGAGGAGCGCCTCTGCCCGACCACCCACCGTCTGGGAAGTGAGGAGCGCCTCTGCCCGGCCACCCATCGTCTGGGAGGTGAGGAGCGCCTCTGCCCGGCCACCCATCGTCTGGGAGGTGAGGAGCGCCTCTGCCCAGCCACCCATCGTCTGGGAAGTGAGGAGCGCCTCTGCCCGGCCGCCCCGTCTGGGAGGTGAGGAGCGCCTCTGCCCGGCCACCCATCGTCTGGGAAGTGAGGAGCGCCTCTGCCCAGCCACCCATCGTCTGGGAAGTGAGGAGCGCCTCTGCCCAGCCACCCATCGTCTGGGAAGTGAGGAGCGCCTCTGCCCGGCCGCCCCGTCTGGGAAATGAGGAGCGCCTCTGCCCGGCAGCCCCGTCTGGGAAGTGAGGAGCGCCTCTGCCCGACCGCCTCGTCTGGGAAGTGAGGAGCGCCCTGCCCGGCCACCCATCGTCTGGGAAGTGAGGAGCGTCTCTGCCTGGCCACCCCGTCTGGGAAGTGAGGAGCGTCTCTGCCTGGCCGCCCCGTCTGGGAAGTGAGGAGCGCCTCTGCCCGGCCGCCCCGTGTCTGGGTAGAAGTGAGGAGCGCCTCTGCCTGGCCGCTCCATCTGGGAGGTCTACCACGGAGGCCAGAAGCAATGTGGGGGCTGGACGTGGTGGCTCACGCCTGTGGTCCCGGCACTCTGGGGGGCGAGGCGGGTTGATCACTTCGGGCTAGGAGTTCGAGACCAGTCTGGCCAACTTGGCGAAACATGAAGAATACAACAGACAAACCAACCAACCAACTCAGTGACAACAAAACAGGTCTACCCTGGAGTCATACTCTAATTTTTTCTATTTTCCTCCCTTTCTGATCCTTTATCCCACTTTCTTTTTCTTCCTCTTCCTTCTCCCTCTTCTTTGTCAAATAGAGGATTGAGTTATTATCACTGATCCATATAAAGTCCCTCTCTCATTTATTTTAACTCCCACCCCCATTTCTATTCCCCGACTTCCCATGTGCAACCTTCCTAATATGTTTGATACGCATCTTTTTGTTTGTATGTATTTTTAGAAAATGTTTATTGTTTTTGTATGCAAAAAAAATTATTAAAAAAAAAAAATACAAAAATTAGCTGGGCGTGTCGGCATGTGCCTGTAATCCCAGCTACTCAGGAGGCTGAGTTTCACTTGAACCTGGGAGGTGGAGGGTGCAGTAAGCTGAGATCGCGCCATTGCACTCCAATCTGGCAATAGAGCGAGACTCTGTATTAAAAAAAAAAAAAAAGTTCCATTATCTCTACTATTTTGCCCAAGGCAACGAAGTGATTAAAAGATTCCATGACACCTGCTTATGTGGCCATAGAGCCATTTTCTCTGAGTTTCCTAATTCTTTACGAGTCCCATCACCCAAAGTAATGGCAACATCCTCAGGGCCCTTACGACTTTAAGAAACCAAATATCCACAATGTTGTTACCAACTTCACTCTGAACACTTCATATGGTTTAAAAAAGCATTTTATATAAAAGGCTAATTCCATTATGTCAGCAGATAGTTCACATCCATACTACTTTGATGATCTGATTAAACTAAAATGTATTGAGTTCTATTTTATGCCAAGTACTATGTTAGATGCTTTATGTAAAAAATGTTATTGATTGTTAAGTCAGAATTCCGTTTTTAAAAACTCTGTTGAAGCAAACTCCTAAAGTAAAAATAGTGCTTACTGGCTGGGCGTGGTGGCTCATGCCTGTAATCCCAGCACTTTGGGAGGCTGAGGCGAGTGGATCACAAGGTCAGGAGTTTGAGACCAGCCTGGCCAGCATGGTGAAACCCCCGTCTCCATTAAAAATACAAAAATTGGCCGGGCGGCTGAGCACGGTGGCTCACGCTTGTAATCCCAGCACTTTGGGAGGCTGAGGCGGGTGGATCATCTGAGGTCAGGAGTTCAAGACCAGCCTGGCCAAAATAGTGAAATGCCGTCTCTGCTAAAAATACAAAACAATTAGCTGGGCGTGGTTGGCAGGCACCCATAATCCCAGCTACTCGGGAGGCTGAGGCAGGAGAATCACTTGAACCCGGGTGGCGGAGGTTGCGGTGAGCCGAGATTGCGCCATCGCACTCCAGCCTGGGCAACAAGAGCGAAACTCTGTCTCAAAAAAAAAAAAAAAAAAGAAAGAAAGAAAAAAAAAATTGGCCAGGCATAGTGGCACGCTCCTGTAATCCCAGCTACTCTGGAGGCTGAGGTAGGAGAATCACTTGATCCCGGGAGGCAGATGTTGCAGTGAGCTGAGATCACGCCACTGCACTCCAGCCTGGGCGACAGAAGGAGACTGTCTTAAAAAAAAAAAAAAAAAAAAAAGTGCTTATTTACTGGTTGTTGTTTTTAGATTGACAATTTCAATGTAAGTTATAGTAGTACCTGTCCTCCGGTTTAGCTTTCTGCCATTTCAGTTACCCTTAGTCAACCAGTCCAAAAATATTAAGTGAAAAATTCCAGAAAGAAACAATTTGTAAGATTTAAATTGTGCACCATTCTGAGTAGCACAATTAAAATCTCTCACAATACCGGCTCCCCCTTCCTGGAATGTCAATCATCCCACTGTCCAGCCTATCCACACTGCATAAACTACCCACTCATTAGTCACTTAGTAGCCATTTTGGTTACCAGATCAACTGTGGGGTATTGCAATGCTTGTGTTCACGTAACCTTATTTTACTTACATAAAGGCCCCAAAGCAAAAGAGTAGTAAAGCTGGCAATTCAGATATGCCAAAGAGAATCTGTAGTGCTTCCTTTAAGTGAAAGAATGAAAGTTCTAGACTTAGGAAAAAGTATAACCTATAATAGGGGTTGGTACTATCCATGGTTTCAGGCATCCACCGGGGGTCTTGGAATATATCCTCCTCGAATAAGGGGGGGATACTACCATGCCCTTAAAATCTTAATTTTTTAATTCAAATTGTATTATTGGATTTATTTTTCAGTAGTTAGGGGAGCATGGGAGCAAAGGATTGCTTTAAGAATCCTTTCCTCAACATGTAGAAGCCTGATTAGAAAATTAGGGAGGAAAACAAACAAGTCTAAAGCTGGTGGTTTAACAAGATAAATACATGAATAATGCGGCCTGGGCAACACAGTGAGACCCCGCCCCTAAAAAAAAGACATGAATAATGAACATATAGGTAACCCTCGGCTATAAGTTGTAAAACTTATATAGAAATAGGCTATAGAAGAGTAGAATCCTGTCGCGCTGGAGAGCCAGACTCCCGTCTTGGAGCCAGCCCAGCCCAACCCAGCCCAACCCAGCTCGACCCAGCCCTGACAGGTCCACCGTGGTGCACGCAAACCACCTCCCAGCCATACGCTCCCTCCTGCTCCTCAGCGCCTTCTGCCTCCTGGCGGTGGCCTTGGCGACCGAGGTGAAGAAACCTGCAGCCACAGCAGCTCCTGGCACCGGAGAGAAACTGAGCCCCAAGGCAGCCACGCTGGCCGAACACGACGCCGGCCTGGCCTTCAGCCTGTACCAGGCCATGGCCAAGGACCAGGCGGTGAACATCCTGGTGTCGCCCGTGGTGGTGGCCTCGTCGCTGGGGCTGGTGTCGCTGGGCGGCAAGGCGACCATGGCGTCGCAGGCCAAGGCAGTGCTGAGTGCCGAGCAGCTGCGCGACGAGGAGGTGCACGCCGGCATGGGCGAGCCGCTGCGCTCACTCAGCAACTCCACGCAACGTGACCTGGAAACTGGGCAGCCGCCTGTAGGGACCCAGCTCAGTGAGTTTCGCTGATGACTTCGTGCGCAGCAGCAAGCAGCACTACAACTGCGAGCACTCCAAGATCAACTTCCATGACACACGCAGCGCGCTGCAGTCCATCCATGAGTGGGCCGCGCAGACCACCGACGGCAAGCTGCCCGAGGTCACCAAGGACATGGAGTGCATGGATGGCGCCTTGCTTGTCAACGCCATGTTCTTCAAGCCACAGTGGAATGAGAAATTCCACCACAAGATGGTGGAAAACCGTGGCTTCATGGTGACTCAGTTCTATACCGTGGGTGTCCTGATGATGCACCAGACAGGCCTCTACAACTACTGTGACGACGAGAAGGAAAAGCTGCAAATCGTGGAGATGCCCCTGACCCACAAGCTCTCCAGCCTCATCATCCTCATGCCCCACCACGTGGAGCCCCTGGAGGCCTTAAAAAGCTGCTAACCAAAGAACAGCTGAAGATTGGGATGGGGAAGAAGCAGAAGGCTGTCGCCATCTCCTTGCCCAAGGGTGTGGTGGAGGTTCCCATAACCTGCAGAAACTCCTCACTGGGCTTGGCCTGACTGAGGCCATTGACAAGAACGAGGCAAACTTGTCACGCATGCCATGCAAGAAGGACCTGTACCTGACCAGCATGTTCCACGCCACCGTCTTTGAGTTGGACACAGATGGCAACTCCTTTGACCAGGACATCTATGGGAGCGAGAAGCTGCGCAGCCCCAAGCTGTTCTACTTCGACCACCCCTTCGTCTTCCCGGTGTGGGACACCCAGAGCGGCTCCCTGCTGTTCACTGGGCGCCTAGTCCGGCCTAAGGTTGACAAGATGCGAGACGAGTAGTAGGGCCTCAGGGTGCACACAGGATGGCAGGAGGTAGCCAAAGGCTTCTGAGACACATGGGTGCTATTGGGATTCGGGGGAGGTGAGGTACCAGCCTTGGATACTCCATGGGGTGGGGGTGGACAAACAAACCAGGGTTCCCGTGTGCTTGAACGGACCTTCCCACTAGAATTTACTCCACTTGGACGTACCATGATGCTGAGCCCAGAAACTCCACATCCTGTGGGACCTGGGCCATAGTCATCCTGCCTGCCCTCAAAGTCCCAGATCAAGCCTGCCTCAATCAGTGTTCATATTTATAGCCAAGTACCTTCTCACCTGTGAGAACAAATTGAGCTAGGGGGGTCAGCCAGCCCTCTTCTCCTGACACTAAAACACCTCAGCCACCTCCCCAGCTCTATCCCAGTCTCTCCCAACTACAAAACTAGGTGCTGCAGCCCCTGGGACCAGGCATCCCCAGAATGACGTGGCCCCATTGAGGCAGATCGAGAAAAAGCTCACAGGACAGGCTTCTGGGCAGACTCTGGTCAAGAATGGCATCACAGGGATGAACTTTTTGTTTCTTTTTTAGTTCTTCAAAGATGGGGAGGGAAGGGGGAACATGAGCCTTTGTTGCTATCAAACCAAGAACTTATTTATACAGTTTTTTTTTTAATAAAATGTTTCCAACAAAAAAAAAGAAAGAAAAAGAAAAGAAATAGGCTATAACCAGCCAGGCACAGTGGCTCGTGCCTGTAATCCCAGCACTTTGGGAAGCAGAGGCAAGCGGATGACCTGAGGTCAGGAGTTCGAGACCAGCCTGGCCAACATGGCGAAACCCCATCTCTACTAAAAATACAAAAATTAGCTGGGCATGGTGGCGGGCGCCTGTAATCTCAGCTACTCGGGAGGCCGAGGCAGGAGAATCTCTTGAACCCAGGAGGCGGAGGTTGCAGTGAGCCAAGATTGCGCCACTGCACTCCAGCCTGGGCGACAAGAATGAAACTCCTTCTCAAAAAAAAAAAAAAAAAAGGAAGAAAAGGAAAAGGCTATAACCTACAAATAGCTTCAGATCTCCCTTGGGAAGGAGGGGAGAGGGGAGGACCTAAACTAATTTTTCTCTTTCCACAAATTTAAGTATGTTTGAATTCAAGTTGCCAAAATGTTACTGAAATGACCTTTATTTTACCTGTACCCCAGGATTTTTGCTCTAAATCTCTTTAGACAGGCTTACCATGTACTTAGCTATATCTGCATTGTTCAAATGTGTGCTTTTATTTTTATTCACTGTTTTCTTTGTAGCTACATATTTTATTGTAAGACCTCCCTCCATCCTTCTTAGAAATAGATTAACATAATTATTGACATGTCACTAGATTTAGAAGGTAACTAACACTAAAGCATTGGTATAACACATCAGAGACATCCAATAAACATAGGCCCTTGAACTACCACTGCCACCAAACACATTCTTATTCTGTAGGGAGGGAGATGGAATTGAACAGGGAGCAAAATACGTACATGGTCTATTTTTTCTATTTCAAGATGTTAAATAAGATTTTTATTTCAAATATCTGTCAGTAGACTACCAAAGTGTTTGTGCAGTAGTAACTAGTATAGCAGATTACTAGATTAGGAGGCAAAAAAAACTGAGGACTCAGTCAGGCTCTGCTAAGAACCAGGTGTGATACATGGTCACATTATTTAACATCTATGAGTCTCTGCTTCTTCAAGTGTAAAACTGAAATAATTTATACAGGCATTGACAGTAAAATTAGATATGTTAAAATACTCTCTACAAGTGTACTGATTACACATTTGCAGGAGACAGGTTCTGTAACACACCCACTAAGCGTCTGGAACAAAAAAGGCACAGTGATCTACCGATAGCATTAAAAAAAAAAAAAAGCTATACATACATACATTCTTTTTTTTTTTTTTCTTTTTAAGAGAAAGGGTCTCACTCTGTCACCCAGGCTGGAGTGTAGTGGTGCAATCACGGCTCACTGTAGTCACAAACTCCTGGGCTCAACCAATCCTCCTGCTTCAGTCTCCCAAGTAGCTGGGACCACAGGTGCATGCCACCAAACCTGACTAATTTTTTTTTATTTTTTGTAGAGATGAGGTCTTCCTATGTTGCCCAGGCTGGTCTGGAACTCCTGGGCTCAAGTGATCCTCTTGCCTCAGCCCCCAAAGTGTTGGGATTACAGGCATGAGCCACTGTGCCTGTCCTACATTATATTTTTGTAAGATTTTTTTTTAAAGGAGTCCCACAGCTAGCCAGGTCAACAATCTAATCTGTAGCTGATCTAGCCTAAAATATTTGGTCCATGAAGGATTATCTTCATATTTTGCAGTATGGCTTGCAAAGTGTTTAAAATTTTTTTTAATTTGTTGTACTGTTTAAAAAATTAGGAGCAATTAAAAATACCCAGTTCCTGCTTTTCCTGAAAATTAAAAGATGTAGTTACATCGGGCCTGCAATTAGATAAGGAAGTAGTAGACCAAAACAGAGTAGTGGCTGTCCCCTTTAGAAGGGCATATACTCTTCTAATACACCCCATGGTCCTACCTGCTCCTAGTCTTTATAGCAACCAACTTTATTCATTTGCATTAAGAAACCCAGTACCCAGTGGTAGTCACTCCCCATTTCCCCCCAACCCATCTAGCCCTAGACAAACACTAATAATCATCACTTTTTTTTTTTTTTAAGAGATGAGGTCTCAATGTTGCCCAGGCTGGTCTCAAACTCCTGAGTTCAGGTAATCCTCCTGCCTTGGCCTCCTAAAGTGCTAGGACAGGCATGAGCCACTGCACCCAGCCTAATAATAATCACTTTTAAAGAAGTTACTAACAAAGTCACTGGGCCCACTGGACTATTAGAAACTTATACAAGGCCAGGCACTGTGGCTCATGCCTATAATCACAGCACTTGGGGAGGCCAAGGTGGTTGGATCCCTTAAACCCAGGATTTGAGACCAGCCTGGGCGACATGGTGAAACTCTGTCTCTACAAAAAATAGAAAAATTAGCTGGGTGTGGTGATGTATGCCTTTAGTCGCAGCTACTTGGGAGGCTGATATTGCAGGGCACCGCTTGAGCCCGGGAGGCAGAGGTTGCAGTGAGCCGAGATTGCGCCACTGCACTCCAGCCTGGGCAACAGAGTGAGACTCCATCTCCAAAAAACAAATTAAAGAAAGTGATACAAAAGAAAATCACCATTTTCAATCAATTTTGTTATTAAAACATTTCTGTACCCCATATTAGGCATAAGGTCACTAAGAACACAATAAATTCGGTATTATCAGCGAGAGATTAAAGGGTGAAAAATATAGTATACACTTTTCCCCCTACAAGGGAACTTATTTCAAACTCTAGGGATTCTTCTATCTATAGACTACTGATCTCAACAGAAGACAGATGATACTAGACAACTGCTTAAAACAGCTGCTGCAAAGGAATTAGAATATATGATACTTAATAGAATTCTTAAGGCAAGATGTGGATTTGGGGATATAAATCATGTAAATTATATCCATTTTTACAAAGTAGTTTTCAAGAAATTGTTTCTGTTTTTAACTAAAAAAAAAATAGTTTCAAGTTTGTTTATGGTTAAGTAGCTAATGCTCCACAATTACTACAATTCCCCTAAAGAGCCCCACAATGAGTTTACTACGTTTTTACATTTGGTGAAAAGCATGAGCAATCACCTAAAAATAAACATAACAAAATTTTATAACCTAGTTATCTTAAACCAGTGCAAGTATTACTTTCTCTAAATATAGACGTTTAATTCTGAAAGACTTCTCAGTAACAGGTGGTAACCAATGTTGGGTTTAAATTCAGTGCTTTATTTTTAAAATCTTGGTCTGACAAACTGCAGGAAGTTGTCATTTGCAGATTTTTGCCACACTGCAGTCATAAAATACTTTCAACAAAATATATTTCACATGTTCAATCAGAAAAATAACTGTTACAATCAGTTTTCATAAATTAACAAGATGACATTCTTTGAGTCCCTTTGGGAACTGTTGCAACCATGGGACCAGGAGTTATTTCCAAAAGAGTGACATCGAGAAAGCAAAGAACGACTAAAACAATAATTTCATTCACTGTAATCAAAATTATTAACATGTAATTAATTGTGCTACCTGAATAATCCTCCAAGACTTTTTGTGATAGATGGCAATTAGTATCATCTCCCTTTTTACAAATAAAGAAACTGAGGCACAGATAATTTAATTTATTAAAAACCATGATATAAATTTGTTTTAGAAAGTGATCAGATAGCCATATATTGGCTACATAATTCTATACCACTAGTTTTAACTAATCAAATCTCACATAAGCAAGTGGCTAATTTAAAAGACTGTAATAGACACAGTACCACCCCTCATTGCTGGTGAAATCTCAACTAGTCTCTTTGGTCTGGATGTTGTGCAATATTATTAAGTGGGTTACTTCCAGAATCCCAATGTAACTTTAGTTCACCTCGTAGTAAAACAGACAATCTCATTGCTATGTGTTGCAGCAAAAACAGCAGGAATTACTATAAAAATGTCTCCACAGTTGAGCATCTGAACTTGTCAATAACAGAATTCATTATACCTCCTGACAAAATCTGCCCCCCCACTTCTCTCCTTTGGAAGGGGGGTGAAAATACCATTCATGCAGTCACTCAGAACTAAACGAGAAAGCATGCTAGAGGCCTTCTTCTCCCTTAATCCCAAAACTAATCAATAGATCCAGCCAATTTAATCTCCCACATACTTGCCAAATTTCTCCTCTCCTATCCTCATTTCTACCACCACTGCTCTGGTGATTCAGCCCCATATCTTCCACCTATTCATTACACGTCTCATACCTGTTCTCCTGGCCTCCAGTTATGCCCCTCCTCAAACCATCTTCCAGAATGTAGAGCCAGATCACTCTTTTGAAAGCAGTTATAACAATGCTGCTCCCTTATTAAAAACCCTTCAATGGCATCTTATCATCTACACACAGTACAAAGTCCAAACTCCTAAGCATGACCCACAAATCCTTCTATAATCTAGCCCCTTCCTCGCTCTACAGTTTAGTCAACTTCTTAGACCATTGTATTTCTCTGTGCATTTATTCACATTGTGCTCTTAAGTGGCCTCCTCCACTATCATCAAACTTTCCTTTACCTGTCTACCTCTTACTGATTATAACAACAAATGAGGTCTTTTCTGGTCTCCCCCAATGTGATCAGATGTCCCTTTCCTGTCTGCATCATACCTTTTGCATATCTCTATTATTACAGTTAATTATATTAATAATTATTACATGATAATTATTTGACTATGTCTATTTCCCCTAATAGAGTATAATTTCTTTGTGGTCAAGGAATGTGTCTTGCCCAGGCAGAGTGGCTCACACCTGTAATCCCAGCACTTTGGGAGGCTGAGGCAGAAAGATCACTTGAGTCCAGGAGTTTAAGACCAGCCTGGGCAACATATGGAGAACCCATCTCTATAAATAAGTAAATAAATAAAAATTAATTGGGCATGATGGCACACACCTGTGGTCCCAGCTACTTGGGAGGCTGAGGTGGGAGGATCACTTGAGCCCAGGAGGTTGAGGCTGCAGTGAACCATGATGACACCACTGCACTCCAGCCTGGGCAATAGGGTGAGACTTCGTCTCAAAAAAAAAAAAAGCAATATGTCTTATTAGTCTTTTTATACCCAGGTTCTAAAACAGTGCCTGGGGCCGGGCACGGTGGCTCATGCCTGTAATCCCAGAACTTTGGGGGGCTGAGGTGGGTGGATCACTTGAGGCCAAAAGTTCAAGACCAGCCTGGTCAACATGGTGAAACCCCCATCTCCACAAAAAATACAGAAATTAGCTGGGAATGTTGGCACACACTTTGTAATCCCAGCTACTCAGGAGGCTGACATGAGAATCGCTAGAACCTGGGAGGAAGACGTTGCAGTGAGCCAAGATTGCACCACTGCGCTCCAGCCTGGGCAACAGAGCGAGACTATCTCAGAAAAAAATAAAAATAAATAAATAAAACAGTGATTGGAAATAATAAATATTCAATAATTGTTTAATGAATAAATATCCCTACACTATATTAAAACTCTATAAAAGCATTTGATATCATTTGTGCTAACGGGTGGTAGAAACTATTTATCAGGGTAATTTGATTACTCAGGAAAATTGTGACAGGGATGCTGGTGCCCTGAGTCACTGCTCCTGGACACCAAAATTATGCAAGTTTGTATTACTCAAATGAATCGATATGGACACAGATATGGTCACAGTTCCAAGAGGAACCTTTATCTAATCTTCAAGAAATATTTTTTGAGAGACTTGTATAAGATAGGCCCTGTTTTATGCACCGGGAATATAAGTGAACAAAACAGACAAGGTCAGCCAGGCGCAGTGGCTCATGCCTGTCATCCCAACACTTTAGGAGGCCAAGGGAGGATTGCTTGAGCCCAGGAGTTTGAGACGAGCCTGGACAACATAGTGAGACCTTGTCTCTACAAATAAACAAAATTAGCTGGGCATGATGGTACATGCCTGTGGTCCCAGCTACTTGGGGGGCTGAGGTGGGAGGATTGCTTGGGCCTGGGAGTCAGAGGCTGCAGTGAGCCATGATCACACCACTGCAGTTCAGTGTGGACAACAGGGCGACAGAGTAAGAGCCTGTCTCAAGAAAACCCCCCAAAAAACAGATAAGGTCACTGCCCTCATGACACTATTATTTTAATGGGAAGAGATAATTAATAATCAATAAGCAGTAATTTTAGATGATGATAATCACCACAGAAGAATAAAGCCGGATGCAGGGCTTACTTTACATTGGATGATCAGAGAAGGCTTCATTCAGAAGAGAATATTTGAGGTGAAACCTGAAATAACATGCAGTCACTTATGTAAAAATCAGGAGGAAGAGGGTTCCACGTGAGCACATTAGCCCAAAGGTGGAAATGAGCATGGCATGATCAAGCCATCAAACACGGACAGGTTGGCTGGCATAGTAGTTGAGAAGGAGAATAGTATGAGGAGAGAAAGGTAGGGGCCAGATTATGTAGGGTGTACTGGGCCACATAAAAGTGTCTGAATTTTACTTTTAAGTGAAGTAGGAAGTCATTAGAGGATCTTAAGTGGAGAAAGTATACACTATGATACATGTCTTTAAAGTTCACTCTCCCAGTTCTGTGAGGAATGGATCACAGCAGGTGGGCAAAAGTGGAAACAGGGAGATCATTTAGGAAGCTACTGCATTGAACTGACAAAAAAAATGCTGACTTGGAAAAAATGTTTCCTTTCATGAGGGTTAATTAGAATAATGTAAATTAACTGCTACATTTAGTGTCTGATATATAAACACTCAACAGGCCGGGCGCGGTGGCTCACGCTTGTAATCCCAGTACTTTGGGAGGCCGAGGCGGGCGGATCACGAGGTCAGGAGATCGAGACCACGGTGAAACCCCGTCTCTACTAAAAATACAAAAAAAAAATTAGCCGGGCGTGGTGGCGGGCGCCTGTAGTCCCAGCTACTCGGAGAGGCTGAGGCAGGAGAATGGCGTGAACCCGGGAGGCGGAGCTTGCAGTGAGCCGAGATTGCGCCACTGCACTCCAACCTGGGCGACAGAGCGAGACTCCGTCTCAAAAAAAAAAAAAATAAATAAACACTCAACAATATATTATACTATTATTATTAGTTTATACCTACAGAAAACTCTTCTTATTCAACACGATATGAACATCAAAACCCTTGAGACAGTAACTTGGGAGGTATACAATGACCCTACACTCAAGGTTTAAGAAGTAGAACTCTATTATTTATTTAACAAAATGTGTTGAGGATCTACACTGTGCAAATTATAAACTGGTTTACTGAGCCAGCATAGGGAAACTGGATTAATAGGTCAGGCATCATAGAATACTAGATCTGGAAGGGATCTAGAAGAGTTCAGCCCCTCACTTTACAAATGACAAAAGAGCAGTCCAGAGAAAGAAACTGTGGTTCTCCCTAAACTAAAAACTGAGAGGATCATACCTTAGGTTGCCCCAAGGACACACTCTGAATAACTAAAGATTTTCATTAACAATATAAAACCACAAATTTTAAATAAAATGCTATCTTAGCAGTACATTAATGTGCTACACTAAGAAAAATGTAATATGTATATAAAGCCCTGGATACAGTGCTTTGTACGAGGTGAACACTCAATAAATGGCAACTACTACTTTCAGCAGCTAAAAAAAAAAAGTCTGTATGGTCTTTGGAAGGCTGAGAGTGTGTGGTCTACCTGACATCAACTACTTGACTTGACAGTAGAGACACAGGAATTTTAATCTAATTCAATTCTTTGATTTTCCAGATGGAAAAAATGAGGTCTAAAGGGGCTAGATTCAGGCGTTCAAGGCTGCGGTGAGCTATTATCATGCTAGTGCACTACAGTCTGGGTGACAGAGCAAGACCTTTTCTCTAAAAAATAAATAAATAAATAATAATAATAATAATAAAGGGACTAAATGACTTGCAAAGCCACCCACAGTGGATTAGAGACAGAGACAGAGCCAAAGCCAAACCCACATGTAGTGGGTTTCCACTACACGTCACGGCTATAAGATAGTGTTTCAAACTTTTATAAAAGGGTAACAAGAACATAGCTGCTGTACTGAACTTTTTCACTCCTTTTATTAAGGCCACCAGTGAGCTATGAATTTGATATAAGGAAGAATCACACCAACAATCAGGCTGTGAATATATAATCCATGAGTTAACAACGAAACAGTCTTAGGAACGCAATTCTATCATAGACACCTGATGAACAGATGGGCGTTCACCCGAGCAGCTGTTACATGCACTTCAATACAGAGACTCCAGAGCCTCTCTACTTGTAGAACACAAACACAAAAAGATGCTTTAAAACATTTTCCAAAGCACACTTAAAATGTGACAATAGCTGCCGGTCACTAAGAAGCTAAAGGGAGATATATTCTCTTGGCATACAGCAACGGAATGGTTTATTTTAAGCAAAGACTAAAAGGAGTCTAATAAAATTATCGGGAGACCAAGGCTAAAAGCCACAAATGCAGGAAGAGTTGTAGCAACCAATCCAAAAAAGTGTAGCCTTTCACAAAGAGTAGAAAGGCCAGCTGTGGACTGTGTGTGGACTTTCAGGTCTTTTTTGCATTTAAGATTAGGGTGGCCTCCCCCTAGCCTCGAAATAAAAAATCGTCTCTGAAGCGGAGAGACAACGAGGCAGGGCATGAAGAGGAATCCAATCTATTTCTTGTAAATTAAATTCAACTCAACAAATATTTCCTGAAAATCTACTATGTGCAAGACATCGTGAACGATGGTTGCCTTACCTCAAAGGCTTCAAAATTTTATGGGAAAAGGGAAGCGAATGGACTTCCCGGAAGTAAACAACCCAAGGCCGAACAGAAGTGTCCTAAGAGAGGTGCCGGTCAGGGTTATCCGTTCAAAAGCAAGAGGACTTTGGGACTCAAGAGTTTAGTGTCCCAAAGTGAGAGAAGTGGCGTTCAAGATAATTGCTGAAGAAAAGGCAGAGATATGGGGATGAAAGGAAAGTAGATGAACTTTAGGAAGAACCAAGAGGGGCCAACTCCCGGCTCCCTCACAACTGCCAGTTTCCTCCCGCGCTCAGCGGACGTCACGCGCACCCCTGTCCGCAGGCAGGCGCCACGGTTCCAGACCAGACCTACCCCTCCTCTATTCTCCCCGCCCTTTCTCACCTCGGTCCAAACTCCTCGGTCTGCCCTGTCTGAGAAGAGGAGAAGACAGTGCCGTCAGGAGTGAGCCCCAAAGCCCGCAACCTAACAGTCCCGTCAACCCGGGAGTCACCGGCGGCGGCCAGGCCGCATCTCCATGGCAACGCCGCCAAGCGCCAGTTCGAACGCTCGCGCTGCGGCCCGCGCGCCGCCAGTCCCGCACCGCCCACCAATGGGCATCCAAGGAATCGGTTGGCGTTCGTTGACTTCCCCTCTAGAAGACCAATCAGAGGTCGGAAGAAACCGTGGGCGTAACTCTCAATTTCCGACCTTCAGCCAATCGTTCTGCTTGAGGGAAGATCTCGCGACGTTCTCAGTGTGAGATAGGCACCTTTGAGGTGGGTCGAACATCCTTCTGCCGAATTCTATTGGTGGGCCCAAGGGTAACCAGGCTCTTCTGATTGGCCGGTGTACTTCCAGTTTCCGTCCAAGGTCCGCCTCCTGCCTCCCTCTGCTTCAGGTGAGTATCCTTAGAGCCCACTTGATTTTAGTTCTCAGTGGAGCAAATGAGCCTTGGAGCGATGGGAGTCTGCCCCCGGCAAACCTCTGGTCGCTGCAGGTCCCGAGATGGATGCGTCCTCCTCCAAGTTGGCAGTGAGGTGTGGGCAGGCCAGGTCCCATCCGCTCACAGGACCTCAGTTTTCCTGTCTGCACCGGGAGAAGGAAGGTTCCCTGACCCTGTGAGCCTTGCTTGCCCCCGTCCGAGTGGGGATGGGGTGGGTCGTCCAAATCCCAGAGGCGGGAGAGGTCCAGGTTTAGGGCCCAGAGGCCCGGTCGCCGAACCTTCCCCTCCCTGGGCCTCAGTTTCATTTGTTGCTACCCATTAAACCCCGCCTGCTTTCCAAAAGAGATTTTATGTTTTCTAATTGCTTCAGTTATTGAATGGATAATGTCGTGGCAGTTATAGCAGAAGTAAAGAAAGTCGAACAAGAGCCCCACCGCCTTAAAAAAAAAAAAAAAAAAAGTGACAGCGTAAACAATGCAGGCCGGGTGCGGTGGCTCACGCCTGTAATCCCAGCACTTGGGGAGGCCAAGGCGGGCGGATCACGAGGTCAGGAGATCGAGACCATCCTGGCTAACACGGTGAAACCCCGTCTCTACTAAACAAAATACAAAAATTAACCAGGCGTCGTGGCGGGCACGTATAGTCCCTGCTACTCAGGAGGCTGAGGCAGGAGAATGGCATGAACCCAGGAGGCGGAGCTTGCAGTGAGCGGAGATCGCGCCACTGCACTCCAGCCTGGGCGACAGAGCGAGACTCCGTCTCAAAAAAAAAAAAAAAAAAAACTGAATGCAATCAAATTGTCAAATGTAAAACGCTATTACAGAGTCAAGGTTAAGATCATTGATGTTAGGAGTCAGGCAGACCTACATTTGAGTCACTTACCCAGACATCTCTGAGCTATAGTTCCCTTTCTACTCTTCTGAAAAATGGCAGTAATGCCTCAGCGGGTTGTTGTGAAGATTAAGTGAAATAATGAAGGTAAAGCACTTGACACAACGCCTGGCAAGTAGTAACTTCCTAAAAAATGGTAGCGGCCGGGCGCGGTGGCTCACGCCTGTAATCCTAGCACTTTAAGAGGCCGAGGCGGGCACATCACGAGGTCAGGAGATCGAGACCATCCTGGCTGACACGGTGAAACCCCGTCTCTACTAAAAACACAAAAAATTAGCCGGGCGTGGTGGCGGGTGCCTGTGGTCCCAGCTACTTGGGAGGCTGAGGCAGGAGAATGGCGCGAACCCGGGAGGCGGAGTTTGCAGTGAGCAGAGATCGCACCACTGCACTCCAGCCTGGGCGACAGAGCGAGACTCCGTCTCAAAAAAAAAAAAAAGGTAGCTATTATTCTTATAATAAGAACAGGCAAATACACTAGTCAGTGCGTTGGTGTACTTACTGTAATTGAGTACCCAATTTTGCCCAAAATTAGTCAGTTAAGGGAAAAAAAGGTAATTCTTACTAATAAGGAAACAAATCCATTCTTCAAAAGATAAATTATTTTTCTAGTTTCTATATTAAAAGGAATTTATGCTGTGGGACCTTATAAGGAATATATATACTGTGGTGAACAGTGTTGAGCAGTTTTACAGACAAAATGAAAAGTCATTTCTTTAAAACAGGGAAGCTTTCTGATGGTCTTTTATGACACACAGGTAACAGTAACTCATATATTTAGTACCTCTGATAATGTCAGACCCTCTGTATATATCATTTATAAACTCCACAACAACCATGCAAAGTAGGTGTTAACTTCATTTTACAAATGAGAAAGTTAAGTATCTTGCTCTATTAACTTCAATAGCTAGGCCTTTCTGACTGCATAGACAGCCATGCTTTTCTGTGTTTCTGACTAAAGGAGGATGAAAATGCTTGGAATACCAGATAGATGCAGGGGCAGGTTGGACAGCTTGACCTACCTAAATTGGAGGGAATGTGGGCTGCAGAGGTATCTATGGTAGGAGCAATATCTTGCCCTAATAGAAAATTTTCACCGTGGTCTTGGTAGAGAGGGGAGGAGAAAAAAATTGTTTTAATAAAAATAATTTTAAAAAAGAAAATTCCCACCTTGGGAAATGAAGAGATAGGATGAGATGATCACTGAACTTTAGACCCATCTGTTCATTTATCTTATGGGTAGACTATAGCACTTCAAATTCAACTTGTCCCAAACAAATGATTCACTTGCACCCCCTCCTCCACCCAGGCACTCAAACCAAAGCCTTTCTCTTTCCCTTGGCTTATGAAACATCTCTCTGTCCCTTAGACAATGAAATATCAATATTGTCCATTTTACTTTGAAATATCTCTCAGATTCATCCCTTGGTTTCGTTTCTCACAGCCTCTGCTTTGATCTAACTGGAATCATTTGTTAACTGGTCTGTTGCAGTAGACTTGTAACTGTTTAATCTCTGTGCCTCCAATCTGTCCTAATTCGTTCCCCAGCTTGCTTGCAGCTAGAATATCTTTGTAAAATGTCAGTCTGACCAAATTATACCCTTGCCTAAAACCAGTCAGAGGCTTCATTGCCTACAGAATATAAACTAAGCTGTTTACCAATGAGATGTCATTTTGTACTTGAGGGTGTTGCCCACAGTCCTCCCTTTGCTGGCAGTGCCTTTACATCCGCCTGCCTTCTGCCTGGTAAACTAGCGACCCATCAGAATCCTCATGGGGTACCTTGTTAACCTAAAGATGCTTCTTTGCTGCCTTTCCATCTTATGTCGCACAAAACACACTGTAACTTGTCTGCTGGAATGTCTTCTACTTTCACTAGCCTGTGAATCTCTAGGAAGTTGGTGCTTGGTAGTATTCAGCTTCATATCTATCTGTCAATCCTTCACACTGTCTGTTGCGTGGGATACACACAACAAATTCCCTGAGTTAGCTTTCTAGAATTGTACAGCAGATGGCACTAATAGGCTGCTTAACAAATCCCCTTCACTAAGAATGATTTTTGTCCCAACCTTGTCTGACTTTGGCCTTATCCTAGAAGCCAATATTTATGCCATTACAGGTAAAATCTCCTGTTTCCTCCCACAGCCAATAGCAAAAATAGCAAAATGACTCAGCAGCTTCATCTCTGCAAGAAGAATGGAGTGGCAGATGTCCAGGGAAAGGTGCATTTGAGGGAATATTTTCTTTGTCTCATGGCAGTTGGGGCTTTTCTTTTACATTTCTTTCTTTTTTCTTCTCTTCCATTTGTTATTGTTCTTACAAGAAAGAGCTTTACTCATGGGTGGGTGCCTCATTTCTGTCCACTCCAAAAGGGAAGAAAGAAACTGGCAAATTGGAAAAATGATGATGATGTGGGAAGTGAGGGAGTAGTCATATAGAATTGCAGTCACATAGAATTGCTTGTGGGCAGGCAAACAGTTGGCTTTCCTCCTCATCTGGAGGAGGGCCTGGGCAAATTTTCTGGACACTAGTGCCCTAAGTTAAGTGGAACATGTGGTTTTAGGTTCCCGCTTCCCAGAAAAGAGCAGAGGAGGCATAGAAACCCTTATGAGATGTGTGCTATTAGGAGCCTGAGGCTACATTTTACCCCTCCTTCAGAGTCTTCTTCGGATACCAGGATTTAACATCTACGGCCCTCTCCCCCCAACTAAAACCTTTTTGGTGGAAATGATCCCAGCTAGACATCTTAACCTCCAAATGAATATAGATTAAAGACCAGGAATTTGGGGCCAGGCACGGTAGATTGCACCTGTAATCCTAGCACTTTGGGAGGCCAAAGTGGGAAGATCACTTAAGGCCAGGAGTTCAAGACTAGCTTGGTCAGCATAGCAAGACCCCATCTCTACAAAAAAGGTGTTTTTAAATTTAGCCAGATGTGATGGCTCCTGCTTGTAGTCCTAGCTACCCAGGAGGCTAAGACAGGAAAATTCCTTGAGCCCAGAAGGGATGCAGTGAGCCCTTGAG
The DNA here is from genome assembly GCF_028878055.3 of Symphalangus syndactylus. Classification (NCBI taxonomy): domain Eukaryota; kingdom Metazoa; phylum Chordata; class Mammalia; order Primates; family Hylobatidae; genus Symphalangus; species Symphalangus syndactylus. Next base: position 110,462,573 of record NC_072431.2, on the reverse strand, counting down.
GCTGCAGTGAGCTATGATCATACCATTGCCCTCCAGCCTGGATGTCACAGAGAGACACTGTCAAAAAAAAAAAAAAAAAAAAAAAGGACTGGGAATTTTGAAACTGGAAATGATTTTGTAAATCGTTTGTGTGTCTGTCCTCTCTCAGGGCCATTTGTGTCCTAAGCCCTACTCTTTCATGGTGAACAGAGCTATGAAAGGGACAAAAATTATAGACTTTGGAGTTAGACTTACTTGGACTGAGATCCCATCCTTTACAGGCCAGCTATGCCCTTGTGCAAGTATTTTAACCTTTTGAAATAATATCAGTGTCCTTGTAAACTAGATATAATAATGCTGTTCTTGAAAGGTTGTTTTGAGCTTTAGAAACAATAGTTGTCAAAAGTCTTGCACAGTATAGCTGGCACAGTATATATAGATGCTTAATTGATAACGCGGCATGAAACACTGTTTCTGCTAAAGGGATATTAGACTATGGAGAACAGGTCAGAGGCAAAATTTGGAGAGCTCTTCCTGTACCTAAAGTTACATTTCTGAGGGCTTTTTACAGCTACTCTGATTAATTTGATGAAAATATTGAAACAAACAGCATAGCCATGTATTCGTAAATTCTTTTTTTGGTACCTAGGTCCCGAATCTTCTAGGCTCTGAGGGAATTTTATATATGGAGAAAGCCAAGAATATTTTTCCTTAGCTTCTAGAACCTTCTGATGACATTGAGGGTTTTTTTGTTCAGGTTTTTTCTAACCACCTCAGGCACTCTGCCACTTTTTTGAAGTGTGAATTGCCTGCTGTCAGCCTGGAGTTCTCACCTCCGCAATCCTGGCTGCAGGCATATTTGCATATTGGATGCTGTGTTCCTTAACCCCGTGAGGTTTGAATCCACTTGGAGTCTGTGTGTGAAAGCTGGCTACTTTCAAACCCGTGGACAGTTTCAGCTTTGTGGTCTCCAGAAAAACAGAAAACCCCCAACAATAGTTCCATTCACTTTTATGTAAATGGCACTCTTCAGGAAAACACTGGGCTATTTCCCAGGGCCCCAGAACATACTCAAACATTTGTTTGAGTGGGAGGTGGGGAGAGAGTTCTTTTGAGTCAATGAACATCTGTTCAGAACTGCTGTGCTGGGTCCCAAGAAAACAGAGCTTATAATCTGGCTCTTCCCTGCCAGAGGTATCAGCAGAGATTTACTATACTAGGTATATGTGCTTGTGGTGGCATTGTACTGTGTGAGTTTAGCTAAGCTGGATTCCCAGTGTCCTTCCTATCTGCTTCCAGGTGAGGGTTGTCCACAAGAAAATTTCGTGAGAGATTTGGAAAGCTAAATTGAAGTAGCAGCCAATACACTGTGAAGGACAGAGCAGGGTCTGTACGCTGTGAAGGACAGAACAGGGTACCAGGCATGGTGGCAGTACCTGTACTTTCTCTCTGATCTGGCTCACCTTGTTGATGAAGGTCATCATACAGCCCCCAGCACCCCTAGCCCTACTGAATTTCCTCCTTCAGCTCCTCTGAGTCCTGGGCCATGTGTGCAGTCAGCTCTGTAGCAGAGGGCTCTGGCTTCTCCAGATCACCTGAGTCGCTGAGCTTGGGACCAGTGAAAGGAAGTTGTGGGTTTCAGTTTGTCCTCATGAGTTCCAGTTGTCCTTGTAGATCCCAGTTTGTTCTCAGAGGTTCCAGTTTGTCTTTGTTCTCTTCCACCTCACATCCAGTTTTCTTCCCAACTGCTGGCCTCACAGACTTCGGGCCCAACACCAGGTGCAGAGGCAACAGAGCTGCATGGATTTATCCACCAACTTCCAAAGATACACAATGTCTACTCCTTATAATAAATCTTTAGTTTTCTGTCACTCATAGCATTTGCTTCCCTGATTGAACTTTAAGTTTGTTCAAGCCGTGTTAAGGACACAGAACATGGAGTGATTAGAAGCCAGAAAGCTTCACAGAGGAGGTGACATCTGAGCTGCTTCTGACGAGTAGGAGGTTGTGTGTATAGAGTGGGTAGGAGGAATTCTAGAAAATAGCTGGCTCAAGCCAAGCAATTGAAAGAGCAGTGAGGAGTTCTGTATTTCTAGAAGAACTGTTCTTTCCATGGGTCCAGAATATAGGTGGAGAATGAGCATCTGATCCTAGCTTTTCTGGCGCCTTTGAGATTAACTGTTGGCTGATGTGGTTCTTAGATGTGGTCATCCCTAATACACTGGCATCCACTGAAATACTTTCTTGCTAAGGTACACCCTTGTCACTACCCTAAGATTCCTCCCCCACCCCACCGCTGCTTTCCTCTCCCCAGTGGTTCCATATGGCTAACCCAGGCTTGTCTTTTTGGTTCCCCATGCAGGCATCTTTGCTTGTCCATGCTGTGTTGATGGTGGTAGTGGTATGGAGTTCCTGTCTTAGGCAGGGCACTGTGCCCTCTAGTCTTGGATCCCTAAGCTTATTTAGGGGTTCTAACATTCATTCCGTGGGACCCTCTAGTCTTGGATCCTTATGCTTATTTAGGGGTTCTAACATTCATTCCATGGGACCTGAGGCAGGAGCAAGGTACCCCACATCTATAACTTTCTAATGCTTTTTGAGCATCTTTATAGGGAGGGCATGGGATCAGCTACCTGTTTCTGCCTCAACCATGGACCAATAATATGAGATCTTTGTTCACCAGTTCTACAGTGATGGGGTGCTTCCTTTTGGCTTCTGGAATGGGGTAAGTTCTTGGCATAAATAGGGAGTCCAGGAAAATAGAACAATGAAATAGAACAGAAAAATGAAAGCCTACCACTTTATATATGAATTTGTAAACTCAAACAGGGATTTCATTATACATACTATTCAGAACTATCTTCTTTTCATGTGTCTAAAAATTTTTCTTACAAGCAACACATTAGGCTTCACCTAATTTTTTTTTCTTTTTCTTTTATTTTTGAGACAAGGTCTCACTGTATTGCCCAGGCTGGACTGCAGTGGTGCAAACATGGCTCACTGTAGCCTCAACCTTCCAGGCTCAAGCAATCTTCCCACCTTGGCCTCCCAAGTAGCTGGAACTACAGGTGCATGCCACCACACCTGGCTAATTTTTTTCTATTTTGTGTAGAGACAAGGTCTCACGATGTTGTCCGGGCTGGTCTCAAACTCCTGGGCTCAGGCAATCCTCCTGCCTCAGCCTCCCAGAATGCTGGGATTAAAGGCATGAGCCACTGAACCCAGCCTCGACCTCATTTTTTTAATGGCTTCATGCTATTTCATCATATAGATATACTGTACTTTTTGCCCATTCCCATATTGATGGATATTTGTTTCTGGCTCTTTTCCTTTTTGATATTGCAAACAAAGTTGTAGTGAACATCGTTGTATGTACATCTTTTTTTTTTTTTGAGACAGAGTTTTGCTCTTGTTGCCCAGGCTGGAATGCAGTGGCCCCGTCTCGGCTCACCACAACCTCCACCTCCTGGGTTCAAGTGATTCTCCTGCCTCAGCCTCCCAAGTAGCTGGGATTACAGGCATGTGCCATCACGCCCGGATAATTTTTGTATTTTTAGTAGAGACGGGGTTTCTCCATGTTAGTCAGGCTGGTCTTGAACTCCTGACCTCAGGTGATCCACCCGCCTTGGCCTCCCAAAGTGCTGGGATTACAGGCATGAGCCACTGCGCCCGGCCCGTTGTGTGTACATCTTAAACCTATATTTCTTATGTGAGAATGGCTAGAAATGGAATTGCTGGCTCTTAGGGAATGTGCATTTTATGTTTTGATAATTATTATCAAATTGCCCTCCTAAGGGGATATGCTAATTTACTTTTCTACCAACAGTATATGAGAGCACAGACCATTTCAGAAATCCCCTTTGAGATTATTTCCAATCCTTAAAAACTTTTGTTACAGGTTTAGAAAAGCTTGGAAAGGTCTTGGTGTTGGGTGTTTGGTTTTTGGTGAGAAACTGCTATTCTCTATAGTAACATTACCATCTGTTGGCAGTCTTGAGAATTGCCCTGGAGTAGGTTTCTGTTTGGGCCTCATTTTTATGCCTTTGATAGCTGCAAACTCATCTTGATTGAGCACCAGCAAAGGGGCTGTGGAGGATAGCAGCTCCTGCTCCAGCCGCCCTCTCTGCATCAGCTGTGCTACCCCCGGGCACCAGCAATATCAGGCAGTGGTGACATGTTGCCTGTATTGCCAGCTGCTCGGGAGGCTAAGCGGGGAGGACCACTTCTTTTTTTGAGACAGAGTCTCGCTCTGTTGCCAAGCTGGAGTGCAGTGGCCCGATCTTGGCTCACCACAACCGTAACCTCTGCCTCCCGGGTTCAAGCAATTCTCCTGCCTCAGCCTCCCGAGTAGCTGGGATTACAGGCGTGTGCCACCACGCCAGGCTAATGTTTGTATTTTTAGTAGAGACAGGGTTTCACCATGTTGGCCAGGATGGTCTCAATCTCTTGACCTCATGATCCACCCGGGGGAGAGGACCACTTCTGTTCGGGAGTTTGAGGCCAGTCTAGGCAACATAGTGAGTCCCTGTCTCTTAAAAAAAAAAAAAAAAAAAAAAAAAGATAAAATAAAAGACTGAAAAAATATCAGGCTGGGCATGGTGGCCCATGCCTATAATCCCAACACATTGGGAGGCTGAGGTAGGTGGATCACTTCAGCCCAGAAGTTCAGGACCAGCCTGGGCAATACAGTGAGACCCTGTGTCTAAAAAAGAAAAAAGAAAATTAGCCAGGCATGGTGGTGCATGCCTGTAGTCCCAGCTACTTGGGAGGTTGAGGTGGGAGGTTTGCTTGAGCCTGGGAGGTCAAGGCTGCAGTGAGCCATGATCACACCATTGCATTCCAGCCTGGTCAACAGTGCTAGACCCTGTCTCAAAACAAAACAAAAAAAAACTCAACAAAATATTTTTTTCTATATGAAGTTACCCTCCATAGATGACCTCTCTGCATTGTCAGAAACCACATTGCTGGGGGGTTCTGTGCTTCAGGGGCTCAGGATATGGGCTGGGGGAAATGGGGTTACAGGTTTGATGATAAAACTTGTACTGCCTCTCTCCGATTCTCAGCATCTCTCTTGTTTCAGTGCGTTTGCTTCTGAGGATCTCCAGTGTCACAACAAACGCATGCCAGCCCTGTTTTACAGGGAGCCCTGGAGGAGTTGGGATAGAGGCCACATTGACTGAGGGTAGTTGCCAGGGTCCTGCAGTTATACACAAAGGTCAGTTTCTGATTCCTGGATGCCCTCCATTGGTCCTGGGCATGCTGCCTTTTTCTGTGGGCTATGAGATCACAGTTAGCTAGTCTGCACTACTGTCCAGCACCAGATTGCTACCCCCCCAGTATGGAGCTTCCTATTTTGTGTAACTTCTCAATATTCTGTATCTTCTTTGTTAAGTCCTTAGGATAAGACCATGGCCCTGAGAGCATGTGGCTTGATCATCTTCCGAAGATGCCTCATTCCCAAAGTGGACAACAATGCAATTGAGTTTTTACTGCTGCAGGCATCAGATGGCATTCATCACTGGACTCCTCCCAAAGGTAGAGGCCAGAGGGGCCAGCTCTTGGGAAACTGCCAAGCACTGCTCAGAAATCTACCCTGCCAGGCCCTCCCCAAGGCTTAATTCCCAGTGACTGTGTAGCAAAAGGGGGGGTAGGGAAGGTAGGAGCCCTTGACCCTTTCTACATACAAGGTCTCCAGACCAGGCCAGAGTAGAGCTGAGAATTCTGCGACTGAATTCCAGGGTAGAAACAGCACCTGGTGTTTTTATGAGTATCATTTGCCAGCTCTCCAACCTCTGTGGTGAATGGCTGGGTAAGAGAAAAAACAGTGGGCAGGGAATTGGGGACCTTGAAGTTGACTGAGCTATGTGCCCACCTCTCAGCTTTGAGTTTTTCATCTGTCAAACAAGGGCTTGACTAGAAAATCCTAAGTTTTCAGCCAGGCACAGTGGCACATGCCTATAATCCCAGCACTTTTGGAGGTCGAGGTGGGCAGATTGCTTGAGCCCAGGAGCTCGAGACCAGCCTGGGCAAAGTGGCAAAACCATGTCTCTACAAAAAATACAAAAATTAGCCAGGTGTGGTGGTGCACACCTGTAGTCCCAGCTACTCAGGAGGCTGAGGTTAGAGAATAACTTGAGCTCAAGAGATCAAAGCTGCAGTGAGCTGAGATCGTGCCACAGCACTCCAGCCTGGACAACAGAGCCTGTCTCAAAAAAAAGAAAATTCTAAGTTTTCTTCCAGCCTGTCTCTGATTTCATTTGATCAATTTCCTTTGACTCCTAGTTCAGTGTCCCTATCATTAGGTTTTTCTTTTCTTTTCTTTTCTTTTCTTTTTTTTTTTTTTGAGACAAAGTCTCGCTTTGTCGCCCAGGCTGGAGAGCAGTGGCGCCATCTCAGCTCACTGCAACCTCCACCTCCCAAGTTCAAGCAATTCTGCTTCAGCCTCCTGAGTAGCTGGGATTACAGGTGCCCACCACCACGCCTGGCTGCTTTTTGTATTTTTAGTAGAGATGGGGTTTCACCATGTTGGCCAGGCTGGTCTCAAACTCCTGACCTCAGGTGATCTGCCCGTCTGGGCCTCCCAAAGTGCTAGGATTACAGGCGTGAGCCACTGCACCCAGCCAGGTTTTTCTTTTGAACTAAACACAGAGAGTATGACTTCTACAGTGTTTCTGAACATAGTTGTATTTTGAGTTGGAGCATAGAGAAGTTGGGCTCCCTGATCATAGATTCATCTGTAGATTGTGGCAGGAGTGGAGGAGTGAGGGGATGGGCAGGGCCTTCTTAGACCAGGAGGGGATGGGCAGGGCCTTCTTAGACTGTAAAGATTATGGAGACCTTGAGATTGCAGCTTGATCAGCTAGCTACCTGTGCCTTGAGTCTATCACTCAGCACTGAGGGTGGAGTTGGCCAAGTCTCCAGAGGGAAGAACAGTGAAGACTACTGGCCTGAGGCCTTAGGCCAGGCCAAGATCTGTTTGTAAGCTGGCCAGTTTTCATCCACCAGCACTGCTGACCCCACCTCTAGGAGTAAGAAATCTGCAGTAAGAAGCCAGGCTGTGTGGGGAGAAATGAGAAAAAGGAGCCCTTCTTGGCTGAGGCCCTTGGGATGGTTTGAGTTGGGAGGGACAGACTGTGGCTCAGGTGCCTGCTGGAATGAGGAATAGCCCTCAGACAGAAGGAAGCAGGGACTTTATTTTTTAAATTATTTTGTTATTATTATTACTATTTTATAGAGACAGGGTCTTACTATATTGCCCAGGCTGGTCTTGAACTCCTGGGCTCAAGTGATCTGCCCACCTGGTCTCCCAAAGTGCTGGGATTATAGGCGTGAGCCACCATGCCTGGCCGGAAGCGGGGGCTTTAAAAGGGAGTGGGGTTAGAAGGGATGGACAAAGATCCAGGATTGAAGGAAAATAAGGAAATGGGAACAGGAAATAAATTTTGCATGTTTGAGTTGTACTGGGGAGAAACAAGGTGAAAAAAGAGACAGAAGCTTCACAAATACTATGAATAGAAATATTCACACTTGTCTCCAGATCACATGAGTCACACTGCCTTGTTCCTCTCACTACCTGATGTCAGTGGACTTCTCCTAATCCTTTCCTGCTTCGGCAGAAGCTACCCTGTTAATTAACACTGATGGGCAGAATACTGAATAGATGGCCCTGGGAGGGGTGTGCTCAGGGACTTCCATACACCTCTGAGGGGAGGTAGGACGTCCTGAATCAGTATCACCCGTCACTACTAGCATCCCTCCCACCTTGCTCCCCTGATGCATTACCTGTCTGTCTTTGTGTACACCACTATAGGAGGTGCTTGTGCAGAGAAAATTCCCCAGAAGCCGTAAGCTAGAATGGTTTTTAAGTGCTAAGTTTCTGGGGGTTTTGTTTGTTTGTTTGTTTGAAACGAAGTCTTGCTCTGTTGCCCAAACTGGAGTACAATGGCACAATCTCGGCTCGCTGCAACCTCTGCCTCCTGGGCTCAAGTGATTCTCCTGCCTCAGCCTCCCAAGTAGCTGGGATTACAGGCGTCCACTGCCACACCCAGCTCATTTTTGTATTTTTAGTAGAGACAGGGTTTCACTATGTTGGCCAGGCTGGTCTCAAACTGCTGACCTCAGATGATCCACCCACCTCGGCCTCCCAGAGTGTTGGGATTACAGGCATGAGCCACCCTCCCCCGGCCCTTGGGGAGTTTTTTGTGCAGAAGCTGGCTCTGGGCATTGTAGACCCCTGGGAAGGAGGAGGGCCCCCATCTCCAAACCAAGGAGGGAACAACTGAGAGTTCCTGCTCCCCATGAGCCTGTGAGCCAGGAGGCCTCCCTAGAAACTTACTGGAGCCAAGTGTAGACAGAGTCTGCCAGACCCTTCCCAGTCTTTGCCCCCTCTGGGGAAGCTGAAGATTTGTGGGGGGCGCCTAGAGGTAAAGCTGAGAGCTGCTCCAGTCTGCAGAGCTTCAAGTTCTCCTACAGCAGTTTCTTGGCAGCTGTCTTCTTGGGTTTGGGTGTTGCTAACACATTTTCTTAGCAGTGGTTCTCAGCTGGCCCTTAGTCTAAGTTCCCATCAAGGGTTTCCCTATGAAACTGAAATCTGGCCTTGCCCAGTAAGAAAGAGGAAAACAATTTGGAAAAAGCCTTGATAGCTTCATGGAAACAGCTGCTCATTCAGCCCTGCAGGGTTTTGAGCCTGTTGGCCCTGGAATGTCAGGGTCCACCTGCAGACAATGTTAAGTCCTCATTGGATTGTAGGCAAAGTACTTCCTTGTCAGCTAACTTCCACTTGTTAAGGAAGGACTTCCCCCTCCTTGGAAAAATCACTTCAAGGTCTCCAATAGAAAAGGGATTCCTTAGAGCATGGGATGAAGAAAGTTCCAAAGAATAAGAAAGCAGACGTCTGAAGAAGGCCATCTCACACCATAAAAGAGCAGTATTCTAAACCTGGCTTGCTATACACATGGTCTGTTTCACTCTCTGCAGAGAAGCTGGAGTGGGAAGGTGGGATTGCTCAAACCCCAAGAACTAGACACTACCTGCCCTGCACCCCCTTCCCAGGCATGTTAGGATATTGCCAATTTCCGGGCTTCCTTTAGCCTAGGAACACCTAGAAAAGTCACTGAATGGCTGGGTGTGGTGGCTCATACCTGTAATCCCAACACTTTGGGAGGCTGAGGCAGGAGGATGACTTGAGGCCAGGAGTTTGAGGCAAGCCTGGGAAATATAGTAAGACCCCATCTTTACCAAATAAAATAAATAAATAAATAATTAGCTGGGCATGGTGGCACATGCCTGTTGTTCTGACTACTCAGGAGGCTGAGGTGGGAGGATCACTTGAGCCCAGGAGTTCAAGGCTGCGGTGAGCTGATTGCACTACTGCACTCTGGCCTGGGCAACAGAGTGAGTCCCTGTCTCAAAACAAAACAGAAAAAAAAAAATCTTGTCTGGAAAATCCAGCTTTGGGAACTTTGGAAGATTTCCTCCTCCTTTTGTTCCTCTTTTTTCCTAACTAGGCCATGTGGAACCAGGAGAGGATGACTTGGAAACAGCCCTGAGGGAGACTCAAGAGGAAGCGGGCATAGAAGCAGGCCAGCTGACCATCATTGAGGGGTTCAAAAGGGAACTCAATTATGTGGCCAGGAACAAGCCTAAAACAGTCATTTACTGGCTGGCGGAGGTGAAGGACTATGACGTGGAGATCCGCCTCTCCCATGAGCACCAAGCCTACCGCTGGCTGGGGCTGGAGGAGGCCTGCCAGTTGGCTCAGTTCAAGGAGATGAAGGCAGCGCTCCAAGAAGGACACCAGTTTCTTTGCTCCACAGAGGCCTGAGCTGACTGGAGCAGAGTCATTTGCTTCAGCAGGATCCTTGTGGGCCTTCTAAGATGAAGCTACCCTCAGGTCCAGGGAAGGTTGTGCTGGTATTTGGCTCATCACAGCCAAGAGCAGATAGATTTGTGAAATCGGCTCAACTCCCAGGTGAGAGCAAGCAAAAATCTTGGCTGGGTGGAAAGGAAGGCAAAGAGTAAAAATAAAAAAGGCCAGGCCCAGTAAGTGTACCTTGTACTTTATAAATAAACCTCAAGCAGCTCAAGGTTGTCCTTCTAACCTGTTGGGTTTATTTCTTGGACTCTTGGCATTGGTGGGGAGAAGAAAGCTGAAGTGAATCAGAGTTCTGACCTTAACCAGAGGGAACTCTGTCCATACAGTATCCCCAGAGAACTTAAGAGTTAGGGATCCAAATGGAAGAGACCCAGCACTGCCAGGATGGCTCTCTTGCCTCTGGAATGCCAAGCACACCCACCCCACCCCCACCAGGGGCCCTGAGACTTTGTGACCCATAGTCAGAATTTCCAAGTGAGTGGGACTGGAGTGCAGGAATTGGGTCTGCCCTACTCACTAATATATCTTTTACCAGCACCAGGCACATATGTTGTAAGTACTCAGTAAATATTACCTTAAATAGGGCCAGGCATGGTGGCTCACACCTGTAATCCCAGCACTTGAGGCCTAGGTGAGCAGATCACTTGAGGTCAGGAGTTTGAGACCAGCGTGGGCAACATGATGAAACCCCATCTCTACTAAAAATACAAAAATTACCTGGGGGTGGTGGCACACACCTGTAATTCCAGCTACTCGAGAGGCTGAGGCAAGAGAATCACTTGAACCTGGAAAACGAAGGTTGCTGTGAGCTGGGATCCTGCCACTGCACTCCAGCCTGGGTGACAAAGCGAGACTGTCTCAAAAAATAAAAATATTACCTTAAATAATTAGAGACTGGCTAGGCGTGGTGGCTCACGCCTATAATCCCAGCACTTTGAGAGGCCGAGGTGGGTGGATAACTGAGGTCAGGAGTTTAAGACCATCGTGGCCAACATGGTGAAACCCCATCTCTACTAAAAACACAAACATCAGCTGGGCGTGGTGGTGCACACTTGTAATCCTAGCTTCTTGGGAGGCTGAGGCAAGAGAATTGCTTGAACCTGGGAGGTGGAGGTTGCAGTGAGCTGAGATGGTGCCATTGCACTCCAGCCTAGGCAACAGAGTGAGACTGTCTCAAAAATAAATAAATAGGCTGGGCACAGTGGCTCACGCCTGTAATCCCAGCACTTTGGGAGGCCAAGGCAGGTGGATCACCTGAAGTCAGGAGCTCAAGACCAGCCTGGCCAACATGGTGAAACCCCCTCTCTATTAAAAATGCAAAAATTAGCCTGGCGTGGTGGCTCATGCCTGTAGTCCCAACTACTCGGGAGGCTGAGGCAGGAGAATCACTTGAACCCGGGAGGCGGAGGTTTCAGTGAGCTGAGATCACACCACTGCACTCCAGCCTGGGCAACAGAGCAAGACTCCACTTCAAATAAATAAATAGAGACAGAAGGAATTTTAGACTCACCAAGTCACAACAGAGAGAGGAGGGACAGGCAACCCTGGACCCCCAGGTCAGTGACACGTGTACTCTGTGCTCTCAGCCCAGGCCTGCCTCCCAGAGTGATAAGCCTTGTCAACATGACTAAGGTCACTGGGAATGAGGCAAGCCCAGACCCAAAGGAATCTGCTGGGCCACCCAGCAGTTACATCATTACACCTGTGCATTCCTCACCTGCAGCTGCCTTCCCCACCCTCAACAAAACCTCATCATTAATGTTTCTCTCTTCCTATCTACTTTTTTTTTTTTTTTTTTTTTGAGACAGTTTGGCTCTTGTTGCCCAGGCTGGAGTGCAATGGCGCCATCTCGGCTTACCGCAACCTCTGCCTCCCAGGTTCAAGTGATTCTCCTGCCTCAACCTCCCGAGTAGCTGGGATTATAGGCATGTGCCAACATGCCCAGCTAGTTTTGTATTTTTAGTAGAAATGGGGTTTCTCCATGTTGGTCAGGCTGGTCTCAAACTCCCGACCTCAGGTGATCTGCCTGCCTTGGCCTCCCAAAGTGCTGGGATTACAGGCATGAGCCACCACGCCCAGCCTTCCTATCTACTCTCTTTGTCCACAACTCCACTGTAAGACCCAGAGGTGCAAGAGTTGGGTCTCAGCCCTGTTTTCCCTTGCTACTAGGGCTCAAGGAATGCAGGAGCAGGTGTTAGATCCCACAGCCCTTCCAGGAGCTGTTAGCAGCTGGATTCATGTGGATTTTATTAGAAAGTTGTTGCCCAATGAAGTGCAGAAGATTGGAAGTGAAGGGACATTGGCAGAGGTCAGCTTGGATTACCAGGGTCAAGAACAGCCACCCCCAAAGGAAGAAAAGACAACTCGCCCAGGTCTTAAGCAGACTTCCAGATGTTTTTAGTCCCCAGCTCTCCGTGCAGACAGGGCAAAAGTACTAGTGAACAGGATCTTGGAGCACAGCCAGGGGCCTGAATGGTTTTGTTCCTCACCCTTCTGAGCAGCATTCTCTGAAGGAGGCCTGCTGCATGAAGTTTTTGGAGCTTAATGTTCTTTTTCCAGGCCAGCAGGGACCACGTCACACTGATTTAATAAATGCCTGCTGGGCAGTAGTGCCAAACCACAGACGAGCTGCCTCCTAACAAGGGCTGGCCGGCTCCACACTTTCAGAATGGGAGGCTGTGGAATCTCAAGTCTAAGACCTCATACATCAAAGTTGGAAGGGACCTGGAAAATGACCTGATTTGGCTGCTCATTTTTATTGCTGGGGCAATTGAGACTTAACAAGATAGATGGCCCTGGCAGTATCTATAGATGGGGTGCTTTGAGGAGGGGGTGCCAGAGGGAAGACTGCTTTAGAATATATATATATATATATATATATATATATATGGCTTTGGAGTCATTCCTCTGGGCCTTACAGAGTGTTCCATTAAAATGTAGGTACTTTGGTGAAGAGGTCCCCTGTAAGCTGTATTCTTTTTTTTTTTTTTTTTTGAGAAGGAGTCTCGCTCTGTCACCCAGGCTGGAGTGCAGTGGCGTGATCTCGGCTCACTGCAATCTCCGCCTCCCAGGTTCACGCCATTCTCCTGCCTCAGCCTCCCGAGTAGCTGGAATTACAGGTGCCTGCCACCACACCCATCTAATTTTTTTTTTTTTTTTTTGTATTTTTAGTAGAGAGAGGGTTTCACCATGTTAGCCAGGATGGTCTCAGTCTCCTGACCTCGTGATCCACCCACCTCGGCCTCCCAAAGTGCTGGGATTGCAGGTGTGAGCCACCGCGCCCGGCTGTAAGTTGTATTCTTTGCAGGAATAATTGACAGTAGGGTGGGACTAAAGCATGTTATGGGAGGTGGATGAGGGTCGGAGAGAGAGGAGCTGAGATTAGGATGTGGCAGGTGAGTAGGCTTTGACAACATCACCACTTTGCTTTTGGCCAGTGGGGCTTGTTCAACCTGAACTCAGACCCCAGAGCATTACAAAGTCCAGCTCCCAGGCCCCACCATCCCCCTCTCAACTGGCAGAGCAGCACTCTGCCGATGCTGCACTTTGGGTTAGTCCAGGCCTCAGGGAGACCTCAGCAGAGTTGTACCAGTTCAAGAGATGCTTCCATGTTGAAGTTTTCCTCCAGAGAATGGGGCTGGTCAGAACTAATCTAAAATTGGAGGAGAGCCCTGCCCCAGCCCCTCTGAGGGAGAGCTCTCCCCTGGGACCTCAGCCAGTTTACCAGCTCTTTGGCTGTCAGAGTCCCAGAGTTCTAGAGTCCAGTCTTTCCCAGGTTCTTTTGTTCTTTTTTTTTTCTTTTTTTTCTAGAGATGGAGTCTCACTCTGTTGCCCAAGCTGGAGTACAATGGCGCGGTCTCAGCTCACTGCAATCTCCACCTCCCGGGTTCAAGCAATTCTCCTGCCTCAGCCCCACCGAATAGCTGGGATTACAGGCACCTACCACTGTGCCCAGCTAATTTTTGTATTTTTTAGTAGAGGCGGGGTTTCACCATGTTGGCCAGGCTGGTTTTGAACCCCTGACCTCAGGTGATCCGCCCGTCTTGGCCTCCCAAAGTGCTGGCCCAGGTTCTTTTTTTGGGGGGCGGGGGACAGAGTCTCTCTCTGTTCCCCGGGCTGGAGTGCAGTAGTGCAATCTCGGCTCACTGCAAGCTCCGCCTCCCATGGCCTAGGTTCTTTATGTAGAGTTTCAGTGGATTAAGTGAGCAGGGCAAGCAAAGAGATTGCTGATGTGGTTGTCTTTACATTCCACAGGAGTTTCCCTGGGGAATAAGCTTAGGGAGTGGGGAGCTAGAAGAGCATCTTGCTCCATCATGGAGTTGGCTCCAGAGTGTAGCCTATTGCTTCTTTTTACAGGGATCAGAAGAAAGATGACAAAGGTTGGGCATGTGGCATTGGCTCACACCTGTAATCCCAGCACTTTGGGAGGCAGAGGCAGGAGGACCACTTGAGCCCAGGAGTTAGAGACCAGCCTGGGCAATGTAGTGAGACTCCATCTCTGCCAAAAAAAAAAAAATTAGCCAGGCATGGTGGTGTGTACCTGTAGACCCAGCTACTCAGGAGACTGAGGAGGGGAGAATTGCTTAAGCCCAGGAGGGTGAGGTTGCAGTGAACCAAGATTGTGCCACTGCACTCCAGCCTGGGTGCTAGAGTGAGACCCTTATCTCAAAATTAATTATTATTATTATTTTTTTTTTTGAGACGGAGTCTTGCTCTGTCACCTAGGCTGGAGTGGAGTGGCGCAACCTCAACTCACTGCAGCCTCTGCCTCCCAGGTTCAAGTGATTCTCCTGCCTCAGCCTCCTGAGTAGCTAGGTCTACAGGTACACACCACCACACCCAGCTAATTTTTTTTTGTATTTTTAGTAGAGACAGGGTTTCACCATGTTAACCAGGATGGCCTCGATCACCTGACCTCGTGATGTGATCTGCCCGCCTTGGCCTCCCAAAATGCTGCGGTTATAGGCGTGAGCCACCGTGCCCAACCAATTAATTTTTTAAAAAAAGGAAGAAGAAGAAAAATGACCAGTCCTTCCCAAGTTCTCCATAGAGGGTCACTTAGGGAAGGAACCTAGGCAGAACCACAGTTTGGTGAGGAGCAGCCTCTGGCTTGAGATACCTTTGTTTAAACATTTATGTCATCACTTTTGTGGCTCCTAAAGTCCTGTCTCCTTCAAATAGCTTTCCCAGGATACTCAGAAATTGCTGGTTTCCATTTCCCTTATGGCTACTTCCCCTCTCTCAAAACTCATCTGGCACCTTAGGAAGTTGCTTCATTAAAAAAAAAAAAAAATCTGTGTCCAGTATGACCATTGCTCCTTTAGCTCAGGGGTCCCCTCCCACCCACCCTCTCAAGATGACCAGTGTTGGCTGGGCACAGTGGCTTACGCCTGTAATCCCAGCACTTTGGGAGGCCGAGGTGGGTGGATCACCAGAGGTTGGGAGTTTGAGACCAGCCTGGCCAACGTGGTGAAACTCCGTCTCTACTAAAAAATACAAAATATTAGCCGGGAGTGGTGGCGGGCGCCTGTAATCCCAGCTACTCAGGAGGCTAAGGCAGGAGAATCGCTTGAACCCAGGAGATGGAGGTTTCAGTGAGCCGAGATTGTGCCACTGCACTCCAGCCTGGGCAACAGAGCGAGACTGCCTCAAAAAAACAAAACAAAACAAAACAAAAAAAAGATTACCAGTGTCGTTGGCCCTCCAACCTTAGGCCTTTTCCTCCCTGCCTATCTCATGTGCACTGTGTCTCAGACACTCTCAAAGACCATCATTCTCAGACACACATGCTGAGGCAAAAGGCACAGGGCTGAGAGAAGCTGCGTGGAGTGATGGTCTGGTGTTTATGTCTGGCTCTGTCACTACCTGGATACGTGATCTTGGGTAAGCTCTGAACCTCTCTGGACCTTATTTTCCTCATTACAACAAGGGAGTTGGACAAGATGATCTCAATGGTTTCTTCGAGATCTGACAACCTGTAGGATTGGGTTTGAATTTTGACTCCTCAGATTACTGTGTAAAGATCAAAGCTCCGATAGATGCTTCCTCTGTTTGATTATTCTATTTTTCTAAGACACTCTAGTTTTCTAATTTGAAGTTCAAAGTGCTAAGTGTAAAGTTATTCAGTAAGTATTGCTTAGAATAGTATATAATTTAAAATACCTGAATACCCATTACCAGGGATTAATAAACTTTGACACATGCATGATATGAAATATTATGCAGCCATAAGAAAAAAATAGGATGGTCCTTACATAGAACCTTTGTACCTATTAAAATTTAAATTTAGGCCAGGCGCAGTAGCTCACGCCTATAATCCCAGCACTCTGGGAGGCCAAGGCAGGTGGATCACGAGGTCAGGTGTTCAAGACCAGCCTGGCCAAAATGGTGAAACCCCCTCTCTACTAAAAACACAAAAATTAGCTGAGCATGGTGGCACGTGCCTGTAGTCCTAGCTATTTGGGAGGCTGAGGCAGAGAATTGCTTGTACCCGGGAGGTGGAGGTTGCAGTGAGCCAAGATCATGCCATTGCACTCCAGCCTGGGCAACAGAGCTAGACTCCATTTCAAAAAAATAAATAAATTTAAATAAGAACAAAAGCAAAATGCCATATGTGGGGCTATCTGGCCACCAGTGGAATCAGGGGTCTGACGCAGTGTGGTGGCCAGCTGGGACAGGATAGGGGATGGAGCAGTCAGCCATGTTGCTCTTTGCAGCACTTTGGCTTTCTTTCTCTTTTTCTTTCTTTCATTTCCCACACTACACCGATGTAGAGTTTTGCTTTCTTGAGTGGATGTTGAGGGTGACAATGACGACTCCCAGGACAAATGCCAGGCCAAAGGGCTGAAGCCAACATGGCTATCTGAAATTGGTTCGGTAAAGGAAGAGAATAATGTTGTGCTTCCTTCTTGACCTAATCGCCACTTCTAGTGGAGCTATAATAGTACACCTGTTGGAAGGTGAGAATAGCATAAACTCTATCTTCCAAACTATCTCCTTTGCATTTCTTCCATCACTCCTACCCAAGATCATGCATAGTATTTATTCCCAAGGACATATGGGCACTTATCTTTCTCTAGTCAGTTGAGTGTCTTTTCCAATGGTCTAGCTTCTCTGGCAGGAGTCAGAGAATTACAATGTGAAGAACAATTGTGCAACTCTGTTTAAAAGTTAGGAATGAGAATTGGGGTCATTTTAATATGGACTGGATATTAGATCATATTAGGGAATTATTAATTTTCTTAGATATGAAAACCGTTGTGTAGGAAAATGGCCTTAGGAAATGCATGCTGAAGAATTTAGGATGTAGTGTCACAATGTCAGTAAGTAATGCAACTTTGAAATGGTTCAGGCCGGGTGTCTCATGCCTATAATTCCCCACTTGAGGAGGCTGAGGGAGGATCACTTGAGCCCAGGAGCTTGAGACCAGCCTGAGCAACATAGTGAGACCCTGTCTCTCCAAAAAAAAAAGTTAAAAAAAAATTAGCCAGGCATAGTGGCACATGTTTGCAGTCCCAGCTTCTCAGAAAGCTGAGGTGGGAGGATTGCTTGAGGTTGAGAGTGCAGTGAGCCATGACTGTGCCACTGTACTCTACTTTGGCAGCGAGACCCTGTCTTAAAAAAAAAAAAAAAAAAAAAAAAGTGGTTCAGAAAAAAAATTCACACATACATAAATAAGGCAAATATAGCAAAATTTTAACAGCTGTTGACTCAAGATGGTGATATATGGGTGCTCATATACTAGACTTTTAATTTTTCTGTATATATGAAGTTTTTCATGAGAAAATTTGGGAAACAATGAGTGTGAGCGTGGTCTCAACTAGGCAATAAAACTATGCATTTAAAAAAAGGCAGGAAGAGGCCAGGGACAGTGGCTCACACCTGTAATCCCAGTACTTTGGGAGGTTGAGGCGGTATGATTGTTTAAGCCCAGGAGTTCGAGAACAGCTTGGGAAACATGATGAGAACTCGTCTCTAAAAAAAATTTTTAAAAATTAGATGGGCATCGTGGTGCATGCCTGTGAGTCCCAGCTTCTCAGGAGGCTGAAGCAGGAGGATTGCTTGAGCCTGGGAAGTCGAGGCTGCTGTGAGCCAAGATTGTACCACTGCACTCCAGCCTGGGCGACAGAGTAAGACCCTGTCTCAAAAAAAAAAAAAAAAAAAAAAAAGCAAGAAGACAGCTGGGCACTGTGGTATGCCTGGGATGCTAAAGTGGGATGACTGATTGAGCCCAGGAGTTCTAGACCAGCCTGGCAACATAGCAAGACCCCATCTCTATGAAAAGGCAAGAAAGGAATTGTTAAGACTGGTTGTTTTTGGATGTGGAGACGGATGATACTGTCATCTTCTTTCTACTTTTATGAATTTTTCAAATTTTCTACAATGACAATGTGTTGCCTTTGTAGAAATGATGACTTTTAAAACATTTTATTTCTATTTAGATGTTGTTAAAAGTTAAAGTTTGAAAAAGAGACTTTGGGATGGGCATGGTGGCTCACGCCTGTAATCCCAGCACTTTGGGAGGCCAAGGAGTGTGGATCACCTGAGGTCAGAAGTTCGAGACCAGCCTGGCCAATGTGGTGAAACCCTGTCTCTACTGAAAATATAAAAATTAGCCGGGTGTGGTGGCGGGCGCCTGTAATCCCAGCTACTCATGAGGCTGAGGCAGGAGAATTGCTTGAACCCAGGAGGTGGAGGTTGCAGTGAGCCGAGATTGTGCCACTGCACTCCAATCTGGGTGATAAGAGCAAAACTCTGTCTCAAAAAAAAAAAAAAAAAAGAAAAGAAAAAAGAAAGAGAGACTTTGGTCCCTCTATGGAAAAAAATAAACACTGATTTGACATGGGCAAAAAATGTTTAAAGGCTAGCCAAGTGCTTTGTGAGCCAATGTAATTTTTAACAGAACTTATGCTTCATAAGACTGGGAGATAGGAAAGGCAGTGGGGGGCGGGGTGGGGGCTGGCAAAGAGAAAGTAAAATCTGTCCCCAGTTTGAAGAGGACATTCAGGTCACAGTTATTCCTTACAGCTAGAACCAGAATTCTCTGTTTCTATGTTCATTCTGGCAGGCTTTAAAAAAAAATGAGATACATTGGCCGGGCGCAGTGGCTCACGCCTGAAATCTGAGCACTTTGGGAGGCCGAGGCGGACAGATCATGAGGTCAGGAGTTCGAGATCAGCCTGACCAAGAGGTGAAACCCTGTCTCTACTAAAAATACAAAAATCAGCTGAGCATGGTGGCGTGCACCTGTAATCCCAGCTACTTGGGAGGCTAAGGCAGCAGAATTGCTTGAACCTGGGAGGCAGAGGTTGCAGTGAGCTGAGATTGCACCACTGCACTCCAGCCTGGCGACAAAGCAAGACTCCATCTAAAAAAGAAAGAAAGAAAGAAATAGAATTCATGTATCATGGCCAGGCATGGTGGCTCACACCTGTAATCCCAGCACTTTGGGAGACTGAGGAGGGTGGATCATTTGAGCCCAGGAGTTTGAGACCAGTCTGGGCAATATGGCAAAACCCTGTCTCTACAAAAAACATGAAAATTAGCTGGGCATGGTGACATGTGCCTATAGTCCCAGCTACTTGGGAGTCTGAAGTGGGAGGATCAGTTGAGCTCCAGGAGGTGGAGGTTGAGTTGCAGTGAGCTCACATCATGCCACTGCAGTCCAGCCTGGGTGACAGAGGAAGAAACTGTCTTTAAAAAATTCATATATCATAAAATCTACCTTTTTAAAGAGCACAATTTAGTGGTTTTTAGTTTGTTTACAAGGTTGTATAATCATCAACACCATTAACTAATTCTAGAAGATTCTCATCACCCCAAAAAGAAATCCCCATATCTATTAGCAATCACCCTCAATCCCCCAACCACCCTCAAACCCTCCAGTTCCTGGCTACTGCTGCCTACTTTCTATCTATGCCTGGCCATTTCATATAAATAGAATCACGGCCAGGTGTGGTGGCGTACACCTGTAATCTCAGCACTTTGGGAGGCTGAGGTGGGCGGATCACCTGAGGTCAGGAGTGTGAGACCAGCCTGGCCAACATGGTGAAACCCCATCTCTACTTAAAATACAAAAAATTAGCTGGGCGTGGTATGCATCTGTAATCCCAGCTACTCTGGAGGCTGAGGCAGCAGAATCACTTGAACCTGAGAGGCAGAGGTTGCAGTGAGCCGAGATTGCGCCATTGCACTCCAGAATGGGGGACAAGAGCGAGACTTTGTCTCAAAAAAAAAAAAAAAAAAAAAAGAATCATATAATATGGGGCCTCTTGAGTCTGACTTCTTTCAGTTAGCATAGTGTTTTCAAGGTTTATCCATGTTATAGTATGTATTATTACTTTATTCCATATTTATTATACAGCCTTGTTGAAATATAATTCATATACCATACAAGTCACCTATTTAAAGTGAAGTGTAGGCCTGGCGTGGTGGCTCATGCCTGTGATCTGAGCACTTTGGGAGGCCGAGGCAGGTGGATCACCTGAGATCAGGAGTTCGAGATCAACCTGGCCAACATGGTGAAACCCTGTCTCTACTAAAACTACAAAAATTAGCCAGGCATGGTGGCGGGCACCTGTAATCCCAACTACTCAGGAGGCTGAAGCAGGAGAATTGCTTGAACCCAGGAGGCAGAGGTTGCAGTGAGCTGAGATCGTACCACTGCACTCCAGCCTGGGTGACAGAGCGAGACTCCCTCTAAAATAATAATAATAATAATAATAATAAAGTGAAGTGACAATTCAAAAGTTTTAATATATTCATACAGTTGTGCAACCATCACAATCAATTTTAGAACATTTTCATCACCTCCCAAAGAAGAAAACTATACCTATTAGCAGCCACTCCTCATTTCCCCCAAACCTTTCCAGCTTCAACTTTTACATTCCTACCAGCAATGTGTACAGGTTCCAATATTTTTATATCTGCACCAACATCTGTTATTACCTGTCTTTTTTATTATAGTCACTTTGTTTGGTGTAAATTGGTATCCCATTGTGGTTTTGGTTTGCATTGTCTTAACGGCTAATTATTTAGAGCATTTTTTTTTTTTTTTGAGACAGAGTCTCGCTCTGTCGCCTAGGCTGGAGTGCAGTGGCGTGATCTCGGCTCACTGCAACCTCCGTCTCCCAGGTTCAAGCAATTCTTCTGCCTCAGCCTCCCAAATAGCTGGGACTACAGGCGTGCGCTACCACACCTGGCTAATTTTTGTACTTTTAGTAGAGATGGGGTGTCACCATATTGGCCAGGCTGGTCTCGAACTCCTTACCTCTTGATCCGCCCACCTTGGCCTCCCAAAGTGCTGGGATTACAGGCGTGAGCACTGCACCCGGCCTATTGTGCAGTGCTTCTTAGGAGAAATGTCTAATTTCTCCTAAGAATGTATTTGCTTGTCTTCTTAGGAGAAATGTCTAATCAGATCCTTTGCCTATTTTTAAGTTGGGTTATTTGTCCTTTTACTATTGAGTTGCAAGAGTTCTTTATGTACTCTAGATTCAAATCCCTTATCAGATGTATAAGTTACAAAATTTTCTCCCATTCTGCAGACTATCTTTTTACTTTCTTGATGGTGTCCTTTGAAGCACAACAGTTTTTAATTTTAATGATGTTAAATTGGTCTGTTTTTTTCTGTTGTTGCTTATATTTTATTGTCCCATCTAAGACACCAATGCCTAATATAAGGTCATGAAGATTTAGATGTATGTTTTCTTCTAAGAGTTTTATAGCTTTAGCTCTTACATTCATGTCTGTGATCCATTGGAATTAATTTTTGTATATGATGTGAGGTAGAGGATCCAGCTTTGTATTTTTTTTAATGTGAATACAGTATTCAGTTGTCTTGGCATCAGTTGTTGAAAAGACAATTCTTCCCTCCATTGAAGTGTCTAGGCACCCTTGCCAAAATTCATTTGATCATGAATGTGAAGATTTGTTTCTGGGTGCCCAATTCTGTTCCATTGCACTATATGTCTATCCTTATGCCATTACCACCCTGCCGTTTTATTTTATTTTATTTTAGAGATGAGTTCTTGCTATATTGCCCAGCTGGTCTCAAATTCCTGGGCTCAAGCTATTCTCTGACCTCAGCCTGCCAAGTAGCTGAGACTACAGGCCTGTGCTGTTTTTGTTTTGTTCATCACTAGTGTATAGAAATACAAATGACTTTCATTTTTTTTTCCTGCAACACTGCTGAACTTGTTTATTAGTTCTAATGGCTTAGTTGTAGTTTCCTTAGGACTTTCTAAATATAAGATCATATCATAAAGAGATAGTTTTACTTTTTCCTTTCCAAATTAGATTCCCTTTATTTCTTTTTCTTGCCTAATTGCCCTGGCTAGCAAATCCAGTACAACCTTGAAAGTAAATGGTGAAAGTGACATTCTTATCTAGTTATTGATGTTATGGGAAAAACTTTCAGTTTTTAACCATTAGGTATGATGTTAGCTGTGGGTTTTTTGTAGATACTGTTTATCAGATTGAGGAAGTTCCCATTTTATCCTGGTGAGTTGAGTGTTTTTTTTTTAATCATGAAAAGGTGTTGGATTTTGTCACTTTTTTCTGCATCTGAGATAATCATGTGTTTTTGTCTTTTACATGATCAATATGGGGCGTTACATTGATTGCTTTTTGGATGTTGAACCAACCTTGCATTCCTGGGATAAATCCCACCTGGTCTTGGTGTATAATCCTTTTTTTATGCTGTTAGATTCAGTCAGTATGCTAGTATTTTTTTTTTTTTTGAGATGGAGTCTCACTCTGTTGCCCAGGCTGGAGTGCAGTGGCACACTCTTGGCTCACTCTGCCTCCTGGATTCAAGCAACTCCCTGCCTTAGCCTCCCTAGTAGCTGGGATTACAGGCATCCACCACCATGCCCAGCTAATTTTTGTATTTTTACTAGAGACAGGATTTCACCATCTTGGCTAGGCTGGTCTTGAACTCCTAACCTCAGGTGATCCACCTGCCTCGGCCTCCCAAAGTGCTGGGATTACAGGCATGAGCCACCACACCCAGCCTCAGTGTGCTAGTATTTTATTGAGGATGCTTGCATCTACACCTGACACTTGAAAAACTTGGGGGTTGGGGTGTCAACCCCCCACACTGTTGAAAATCCATGTATAACTTTTGACCCCCTCAAAACTTAACTGTGGCTAGATTTACTTGAGTAAAAAATTTAAAAACTTAACTACTAATAGTGTACTGTTAACTAGAAGCCTTACTGATAACATAAACAGTTGACTGACACATATTTTGTATGTTATATGTATTATATACTGTATTCTTACAATAAAGTAAGCTAGAGCAAAGAAAATGTTATTAAGAAAGCCATATGGAAGAGAAAATGGATTTATTATTTATTAAGTATAAATGGATAATCATAAAGGTCTTTGTCGTCTTCACGTTGAGTAGGCTGGGGAGAAAGAGGAAGACAAACAGTTGGCCTTGCTGTCTCAGGGGTGGCAGAGGGGGAAGAAAATCTGCATATAAGTGGACCTGCACAGTTCAAACCCATGTTGGTCAAGGGTCAACTGTATATTCATAAAGGCTATTGGTTTGTAGTTTTCTTTGTGATGTCTTTGATTATGGTTATCAGGGTAATACTGACCTCATAGAATGAATTGAGAAGCATTCCCTCCCCTTCTATCTTTTGGAAGAGCTTGAAGTATTGGCGTAATTTTTCTTTAAATATTGATAGAATTCACCAGTGAACCCATCTGGTGTTTCTTTGTGAGAGTTTTTTAAATGGCTAATTTAATCTATTTACTTTTTATACATCTGTTCAATTTTCTATTCCTTCTTCAGTCAGTTTCTGTAATTTGTGCCTTTCTAGGAATGTATCCCTTTCATCTATTTTATCTGATTTGTTGGCATATACCTATTGATAGCACTGCCTTATAATCCATTTTTATTTCTGTAAGGTTGGTACTAATGTCCCTTCTTTTGTTCCTAATTTTAGTAATTTTAGTCTCTCTTTCACTAATCAGCATAGCTAGGTTTATCAATTTTGTTAACCTTTTAAAAGAACCAACTTTTGTTCTTATTGATTTTTCCCTATTGTTTTCCTATACTGTATTTCATTTATTCACACTCTAGTCTTTATTATTTTCTTCTTTCTATTTGTTTTGGGATTTAATTTGCTCTTCTTCTTCTAGTTTCTCAACATGGAAGCCTAGGTTATTGATTTGAAATCTCTTTCTTCTTTTTCTTCATCTTCATCTTCGTCTTCGTCTCCGTCTCCATCTCCATCTCAGTCTCCTTCTGTCTCCTTCTTTCTCCTTCTTCTTCCTTCCTCCTTCCTGCTTCCTCCTTCCTTCTTCTTCCTTCTTCCTTCTTCAATGGGTTTTGTTATGTTATCCAAGATAGTATCAAATTTCTAGGCTCAAGCGATCTTCTAGCTCAGCCTCTGGAGTAGCTGGAATTACAGTCACATGCTACAGTGCCTGGCATGAAATCTTTCTTGTTAAAAAAAACTATATTCTTATTTTTCCCTGGTATACAATACATATTAAGTATATTGCCATGCTATATAATAGATCCACAGAACTAATTCATCTGTTCTAACTAAAACTTTGTACCCTTTGACCAACATCTCCCCATTCCTCCCAGCCTCTGGCAGTGACCATTCTACTCTCTGTATCTTGAGTATGACTTATTTTTAGACTCTACATATAAATGAGATCTTATAGTATTTGTCTTTCTGTGCCTAGCTTATTTCACTTAACATGATGTCCTCCAAATTCATCCAATACAAATGACAGTATTTCCTTCTTTTAAATGGCTGAGTAGCATTCCATTATATAAATATGCCACACTTTCTTTATCCATTCCTTTACTGGTGGATACTTAGGTTGATTCCATATCTTGCCTATTGTGAATAATGCTTCAGTGAACATATGATTGTAGATATCTCTTCAACATACTGATTTCATTTCCTTTGGCTGTATACCCAGAAGTGGGGTTGCTGGATCATCTGGTAGTTCTATTTTTAACTTTTTTAGAAATCTTCATACTGTTTTCCATAATGTCTTTCTTCTTTTTTGTGATAGGTATTTATAGCTATAAATCTCCCTCTAAGTACTGCTTTCACTGCCTCACATAAGTTTTAGTATATTTTCATTTTCACTTATCTTGAAGTATTTTTTTTTCTTTTTTTCTTTTTTTTTTGAGACAGAGTCTCGCTCTGTTGCCCAGGCTGGAGTGTAGTGGCATGATCACAGCTCACTGCAACCTCTGCTCCCCAGGTTCAAACAATTCTCTGCCTCAGCCTCCCGAGTTGCTGGGATTACAGGTGCCCGCCACCATGCCTGGCTAATTTTTGTATTTTTAGTAGAAACGGGGTTTCACCATCTTGGCTAGGTTGGTCTTGAACTCCTGACCTCAGGTGATCCACTGGCCTCAGCCTCCCAAAGTGCTGGGATTACAGGCATGAGCCACCGCACCCGGCCTATCTCAAAGTATTTTTAAATTTCTCTTGTGATTTATTTTCTGATCACTGGTTATTCAGGAGTCTGTTGTTTAAATTCCACACATTTGTTAATTTCTCCAACTTCCTTCTGTTATTAATTTCTAATTTTATTCCATTGTGACTACGGAACATACTTTGTATGATTTCAGTCCTTCTAAATGCATTGAGACTTGTTTTATGGAATAATAGATTACCTACCTTGGAGAATGTTCCATGTGCTCTTGAGAAGAATATATATTCTGTTGTTGCTCATGGAGTATACTATAGATGTATTAGGTCTGGTTGGTTTGTATTGTTCAAATATTCTGTTTCCTTGTTGATCTTCTGTCTAGTTGTTCTATGTATTATTCAAAGTGGGGTATGGAAATCTCCAACTATTGTTTTTTTGCCATGGAAAAACCCTCTTATTTATTTGATTAAACAAAAATAAAATAAGCTGCATAGGAACAATTTTAAAGTCTACAGAGACACCAACCTTGTTTTAGGGCTGCAGTAGTTGATATAGCATCTCCGCTGCCTTCTCCAGCCTACTCTGTGGACCACAGCAATACATTCAAAAGCCTGTTAGCTAACGCAGGTGTTTTTGAACACTTTTCCATTGGCTCTTGACCTGCTCATTGCCTGTCATACCTGCAGCCTGCAATCGTAGCATTTAAGATTTAAAAGTGAAAGCCAAAAGAAAAACAAACAAAAACTCACTTTTGCCTAAAGCTTTGGGGGAAATGTTCATTTCCCCACCCATCCAGTGAATTGGCAGAATTCACACCACCATGGCAATACCCAGTTAAAAGAGGCAAAAGGCAGTCAGCACCCCAGAGGAACTTACAGCATGGTTTCTGCAGCCAGGGGAGTTGTTTTGGTAGTACACAGTCCTTGAATCATATCTGCCTTGGACAAATAAAAATTAAGAGGTTTAACTTAATCATTCTAACATAGGCAACATGCCCATGTTAATCCCTCCAATTCTGCATTCACTTTTTTCTTAAAAAAATAAAATAAACTCAACTGAATCATATCTTGTGCAGTTAAAAATTAAAGCACTAGGCTGGGCACGGTGGCTCATGCCTGTAATCCCAGCACTTTGGGAGGCCAAGGCGGGCAGATCACAAGGTCAGGAGATTGAGACCATCCTGGCCAACATAGTCTTTTTGTACTACTAAAAGTATAAAAGAATTAGCTGGGCATGGTGGCGCGTGCCTGTATTCCCAGCTACTTGGGAGGCTGAGGCAGGAGAATATCTTGAACCCAGGAAGCGGAGGTTGCAATGAGCTGAGATCATGTCACTACTGCACTCCAGCTTGGCTACAGAGTGAGACTCTCTCAAAAAATAAAAATAATAAATAAATAAATAAATAAATAAAGCACTAGCTATTTGGGAGGTTGAGGTGGGAGGATCTCTTGAGCCCAGGAGGTCAAGGCTGCAGTGAGCCATGATCACAGCACTGCACTCCAGCCCTGGCAACAGAACAAGACCCTGTCTTAAAAATAAATAAATAAATAAAGCATTTTGCCAATCTAGCACAAGGTCTAATGGACAGTATTAAGCAAGTTTCTAAAAAAATACTAACAACCCTCCCATCTACCCAAGTATACCTAACATGCTAGTAAAAAACAACATCCCTTACCAACCCACCTGCATTGATTTCAGGAGAAAAGGAAAAAAGAATGAAATCTTACCACCCTAAAAACAAGATAACCCCAGGAAAAATATTTCTCTGAAGAAAGACAACTACAGAGACTGCTAGAAACATAAAGAATGATTACAGAGCTGGTTATTTAAAGCAAGAAAACACTTTGCTACACACATTAACATTCAGTCAGTGTGCTCTAAGACTGTCTTAAGGAAAATAGTACCCGAGCTTATAAGTTAATACAATCATTAAAAGAAGGTCTAAGATCATGTGGATACACAAAACTTTCAGAACCATTACTGGTTAAGTGATGATGGCAAACATCCCACCAGGCTGGCTTGTTAACCCGTAAGATGAATTTTAAAAACAGACATACTTGAGGTGTCTCTTCACCATGGTGTTTATAAGCCAAACTCACAATAATGACAGTGGTTTTGGACCCTCCTCTCTTCTAACTAAACCAAAAATTAACTAGGGAAGAAAAGAGGCAGAAGGGCCAATACGGTATATTCTGGTAATGTGCTTCTCAACTTTATCAAGTATTTAATAAACAAGTAAAGGGAAAAAACAACCCATCAATGTGTTACTTTGGTAGAAAAAAATTAAAACATAAAACAAAAGAGCAACACACACTTCATCAGTCATTGCTCAGTAAAAACGGTGATTTTCCAATATTATTGTTATTCTTATATATATATGTGTATATATATATTTTTTTGTTTGTTTTTGTTTTTGTTTTTGAGATGAAGTCTTGCTCTGTCGCCCAGGCTGGAGTACAATGGAGCGATCTCGGCTAACTGCAACCTCCGGCTCACTGCAACCTCCGCCTCCCGGGTTCAAGTGATTCTCCTGCCTCAGCCTCCCGAGTAGCTGGGATTACAGGCACCCACCACCACGCTCAGCTGATTTTTATATTTTTAGTAGAGATGGGGTTTCACCATGTTGGTCAGGCTGGTCTCGAACTCCTGACCTCGTGATCTGCCCGCCTTGGGCTCCCAAAATGCTGGGATTACAGGCATGAGCCACCGCACCACCACACCCAGTCCCTTTTCTTTTTTATAATAGCAATGGGGTCTCACCATATTGCATAGGCTGATCTTGAACTCCTGGGCTCAAGCAATCCTCCCACTTCAGCCTCCCATTGTGCTAGGATTACAGGTGTGAGCCACTGCGCCTGGCTGTTGTTATTGAAATGTCTAGTCTTCCTTCAATTCTAACAGTTTTTGCTGTGTCTCTTTGGACTTTTTGTTTCACCCAACTTTTATGCTAAAAGTAGAGTTAGACTAAATCATAATTGATCATTGAAGTCCATTAAAAGTGGGTCAAATTGTATGTGTTACACATTTAAAATCTTGCTTATCATTGTATATCACTTTTTAAATAGAATGTAATTTATTTTGTGGCCAGGCGCAGTGGCTCATGCCTGTAATCCTAGTACTTTGGGAGGCTGAGGCAGGCGGATTGCCTAAGCTCAGGAGTTCAAGACCACCCTGGGCAACATGGTGAAACCCTGTCTCTGCTAAAATATAAAAAATTAGCTAAGTGTGTTGATGCGCACCTGTAGTCCCAGCTACTTGGGAGGCTGAAGCATGAGAATCATTTGAGCCCGGGAGGCAGAGGTTGCAGTGAGCTGAGATCACACCGCTGTACTCCAGCCTGGGCGATAGAACAAGACTCTGTCTCAGAAAAAAAAAAAAAAAAAAATTATTTTGTGCTTTTGATTTTTTCTAGAAATTTACTTATACAAAAAGCACTATTTATTTGTTTTAAAGAGATGGAGTCTTACTATATTAGCCAGGCTGGTCTCCAACTCCTGGTCTCAAGCAATCCTCCCTCCTCAGGCCCCTAAAGTTCTGGGATTACAGGCATGAGCCACTGTGCCCAGCACCTGAAAAAGCACTATTTGGTAGAGTCATGTTTTAACATAGACTCAAAGCTTCCCTGCCCCTGAACAGGGGCCACAAAGTCCTAGTCTGGCTTCTGTGTCATGTTAAGAGGATGTGGAGTCCAGACAGAATCATCAATGGTCAGGGTCAGGGCTCAACCTGGGGTCCAGAGTGGTTATGTCTGGGAGGCTCAGTGGTATAGCTAGGAGTGGAATTCAAGCATAACACTAGAGGCCAATTGTGGGCACTAGGGAGGGAAGAGGGAGCAAGTGTTCTAGGTGCAACAGACTATGTATGTCCCTGTGCCTGAAAGAACTGGTCCCAGCCAGGTTCTGGCCCCCAAGGTTTGTAAGGTTTAGAAAGTGGCCAATATCTCTTGTGATGTCTCAGGCACAGAGATAAATGTGCAAGGAACTATGTACCTCTTCTGGCCCCTGTGGGGTGGACTCTGGCTGGGTGATAGGGAAGGCAACTAGGTAAATATTGTGGGAGTCAGTGAAGGTGGGTAGTTTACCTCCTTGTATCGGATGTGGTTTCACCTATGACGGGACATGTGGGGCTGAGACCTCAATTTCCCCTTCAATTGGGAGCCCTCCAAGCTCCAGAGCATCTCCTCCTAGAAATTTTCCCTAATAACCACTCATCCTATTTTCCCACCCACACAAAAGAGGATCTGCCTGGAGCACCACCTGTTTCCCCACTACCCCTTCACTGCTCAGGGTGAAGCAGCATCAAATGATCCTCTCCCCAGCAGGGTGGTCTTAACTTTTACCTCCTAGTGGCATTTCATAGAGGCAGTAGAAAACCAAAATACCCTTTTGACCTTAAAAAACAGTGCCTTACACCTTTACTGAAAGTGCTTGTTTGCTGAATTGAAGACTTTAAGGAATGAAGTTATAATGGTAGAATCTCAATTGAAATTCCTGTGCAGATATGTGACCCCAAGTGAGGCCCCTATGTTTGGGGAGTAGAGGCTCTGACCTCTAGCCATCTAGCCTTTGGCCCAACTCATTCTTTCTTTTCTAGAAGTGCCATTCCCCCTTCCCCCTGCTGCTGCCCTCTTGAAGCTGTGCTACGGGAGCCCAGTCTCAGTGAGACCAGTTGTCTGCCTTTCCTCAGTCCCCACCAAATCCACTTTCTGTCCCCTCCCGCCCCCATCCTGCTCGGGATTATGTAATAGGAAGTTCTCAACTAGACTCCCTGGGGAGGGAAAAGGGGCCTGAGAGGGAAAAACAGCACAAGAATACAGAGCACAAGAGGCACAACCTTTTCCTGTTCTCTAGACTGAGAGCTTCCCAGAACGGGGCCTCCTCTTCTGTTTTCTCCCATACCTCCCCGCAACCCTGGAGCCATGCAACCCAGGGCTCACCACATAAGGCCAAGTATTCTACCCTCCCCTCAAGCTGCTGGAAAGATCCTTGGGCAGGACTAGCCTTAAGATAAAAAGCAGGCTGCTTCCTTGGGAGCAGGGGTGTGTCTGGAGAGGGCAGGGTATCAGCAGAAGCCCCACTGAGTCGAACAATGGCAGGAAAGGAAACCACGCAGTTGCCACTGCATTTTTCTTCAAGGCTGAGTCTGCACAGACCTTTCCTGGAAGGGATGGTTGTACAGCTGTTTCCAGAATAAAAGGTAGTATTTCTTCAAATGCTTTTCAAAATATGATGGGGTGTGTGTGTGTGTTTGTGTGTGTGTGTCTCCCTCACAGAAGCAGAGACAGAGGAGTGAAAAGGAGCCAGATCATAGAGGCTTTGAATACCAAAGCTTTGATTTTTTTCTAAATGACATGATTGAATTTCACGAAGATTTCCTTGGCTGCTGTGTGGATTGGTGGTTTGCCGGGTCCAAGAGCGGAAAGGATTAGGAGACCACTACAGTGGTCCAGGCTCCAATTGATTAGGTCTGATGTGGGATAGTGGCCAGGGGACAAAGAGGTCAACATTGGCCCTTACTCAGGGAGGGGAGAAAGGACCAGAGTACTTGGTGAGGGGAACCAGGAGAATAAGATTTGCTCTGGAGCCAGATCCAGGGTCAGAAATCTGGGGAAATAACGACAAAAACTCTCCCAGAAAACCCATAGCTTGGGCTCATAGAGCAGGCTTGGCTGGGGCTCAACCCATTCATATAGTGTTGGAAGGGAAACTGAGACACACTCTCAGGAACAGAAGGTCACAGGAGCCTAGGCTCTGGTCCCAGGCTTCCTGCAATGGCCACTCAGTTCATCCCCATTACTCCTGAAGAAGGGAGTTCCCATTTATGCATATCACACCCACTGCCCACCAGCCCAGGGGTAGAGGGGAGACCAGTGAGGAATTCTGGCTACGACAAGGCTGCTGGAAGCTCCACAGGGGAGGGTCAGCACCTGCCCCCACCCAGATCCAGATGTGCAGAGAGAGATAAATTTGGAATGTGCAGGGATAAGGGACTGGACAAGGCTGGCAGGAGCCAGAGTTCCTGGCACCCTGGGAAATTAGGGATAGGGATAGCTGGCAGCCCAGTTCTTTTCTCTTTCCCTAGCTCCAAGAAAGATCCTCATGAATCCTCACATTTCAGCATGCCCTCCCAATTACTTGAATCTTTTTTTAGCATCAATGGAGGAAGGGGAAACACTTCTCGGCCTAGAATCAGGCCCACTTGGTGGCAGCTTCAGAGATGCACATTTCAGCTAGCTCCCATCCTTGGAGGTATACAGACTGGGATGGGCCATGCTGTTGAAAGGGGGTGAGTTCTGGGTCTGAGATTCTAGATCCCTGGAAACAGGATACCAATGTTCTAGTGCAGCTGTGGTTACTAATTTTCCATATGACCTCAGGCCAATACCCTCCTCTCTCAGAGCTTCAGTTTGTTCATCTGTGCTTTTGTGATTAATGGGGTCAATGGCAGAAGCCAGACAAGAAACCAGATCCCAAGCCAAGGGCCAGTTTGGTGGAATTTGGCCAGACAAGGTGTGCAGTCTGGTTTCCATCCAGGCCGTCAGACACTCCTGCCTGCCTTCAATGCCCTTCTAAAAGGTACTCCTCCTCCAGGGAAGCCTCACAGATTATCTTCTTCCTCCCCATGTGACACACTGCTTGGTCCAGGGCTGTCCAATAATACTTGTTGCAACTATGGATAAGTTCTATAATTTGCACTGTCCAATATATTAGCCACTAGCCACATATGGCTGTTGAACATTTGAAGTGTGGCTAATGTGCCTAAAGAACTGAATTTTAATTAATTTTAGAAGTAAATTTAAGAAGCCATATGTGGCTACTCACTACCATATTGGACAATACAGGTTCTAGCCAAGGCTTTTCTCTCTTTGTTCCTTGTTTATAATAGTTCATAGGAGTTACCATTTATTGAGCATTTACTCTTTGCCAATTTTTGCATAAGTGTTTTATTTATTTTTTTCCTTTTTTAATTTATTATACTTTAAGTTCTAGGGTACACGTGCACAACGCGCAGGTTTGTTACATATGTATACATGTGCCATGTTGGTGTGCTGCACCTGTTAACTCGTCATTTACATTAGGTATATCTCCTAATGCTATTCCTCCCCCCTCCCCCTGCATAGGGTTTTATACACATCTCAGTGAATCCTAGAAATTCCATTTTAAAGATGAAGAAACCAAGGTTAGGTAAACTGGTTTCAGGTTGCATAGAAAGCTGGAGAACCATTCAAATGTGGGTCATGTTCTCCAGCCATTTAAGGAACTTTCCAGGGCCCAGCCTGGGGTTCTCCTTCTACACTTACTCCAGAGCACATGGCTGGACACCAGGGTCTGGGGAGGCTTATCAGTGAGTATCATTTGGTAGATGGTAGACACTTGATGAAAAGGAGAGAAACTATATTCACTTTCCATCTCCCAGGGACCCAGGAATCCTGGTTCCTGACATCCCACCTTGAGGTATCTCTCTTTTTGCCTTTCTCCTGGACTACAGTGTCCTTTGGGTCACAAACTCAGAGTTCAACTGGGTGCTATGTGCAGAGGACTGGGGACGGGGTGTCACAGCAGGCCCAGAGAAAGCCATCCAGGCTGAGAGCTGGGTTCTAGAAGGATCCTTGTTTTTAATCAATAAAACAAGAAATAGTATTATAATAGCTACCATTTATTGAGCACCTACTTTGTGCCAGGCACTTTACATACATTTGTGCTTGTAATTCTTACAACAACCTCGGGAGGTAGGCATTATTATCACCATTTGACGTATGAGAAAACAGAGGCTTAGCAAGGTTAAGCAGCTTGTTCAAGGTCACAGAGCTGGTAGATGAGTGATAGAATCAGCACTTGAGTTGTGCGTCTGTGAGGGCCCCAAAGCTTTCATCAGGCATTTTCCACACTGAGGAAATAAAGAAGGTAGAGGAGTGGTGTATTAGTCTGTTTTCACACTGCTGATAAAGACATACCCGAGACTGGGTAATTTATAAAGAAAAAGAGGTTTAATGAACTCACAGTTCTATGTGGCTGGAGAGGCCTCACAATCATGGTGGAAGGTGAAAGGCACATCTTACATGGCAGCAGGCAAGACAGAATGAGAGCCAAGCAAAAGGGGAAACCCCTTAAAAAACCATCAGATCTTGTGAGACTTATTCACTACCACCAGAACAGTATGGGAGAAACTGCCCCCATGATTGAATTATCTCCCACCAGGTGCCTCCCACAATTATGGGAGCTACAATTTAAGGTGATATTTGGGTGGGGACACAGCCAAACCATATCATTCTCTCCCTGGCCCCTCCCAAATCTCATGTCCTCTCATTTAAAAATCAATCATGCCTTTCCAACAGTCCCCCAAGGTCTTAACTCATTTCAGCAATAACTCAAAAGTCCACATTCCAAAGTCTCATCTGAAACAAGGCAAGTCCCGATCGCCTATGAGCCTGTAAAATCAAAGGCTAGTTAGTTACTTCCTAGATACAATGGAGGTACAGGCATTGGCTAAATACACCCATTTCAAGTGGGAGAAGTTGGCGAAAACGAAGGGGCTAAAAGCCCCATGCAAGTCTGAAATCCCGCAGGGCAGTTAAATCTTAAAGCTCCAAAATGGTCTCCTTTGACTCCATGTCTCACATCCAGGTCACACTGATGCAGGAGGTGGGTTCCCATGGTCTTGGGCAGCTCCACCCCTATGGCATTGCAGGGTACAGCCTACTTCTTGGTTGCTTTTACAGGCTGGCGTTGAGTGTCTGTGGCTTTTCCAGGTGCATGGTGCAAGCTGTCAGTGGATATACCATTCTGATGTCTGGAGGACGGTGGCCTTCTTCTCACAGCTCTAGTAGGCAGTGTCCCAGTGGGGTCTCTGTGTGGGGGCTTCCCCTTCCACATTGCCTTAACAGAGGTTCTCCATGAGGGCCTCACTCCTGTAGCAAACTTCTGCCTGGACATCCATGCATTTCCATACATTCTCTGAAATCTAAGCAAAGGTTCCCAAACCTCAGTTCTTGACTTCTGTGCACCCGCAGGCTCAACACTACGTGGAAGATGCCAAGACTTGGGGCTTGCACCCTCTGAAGCCAAGGCCTGAGCTGTACCTTGGCCCCTTTTAGCCATGACTAGAGCAGCTGGGATGCATGGTACCAAGTCCCTGGGCTGCACACAGCAGGGGGACCTTGGGCCTGGCCCACAAAACCATTTTTTTCCTCCTAGGCCTCCAGGCCTGTGATGGGAGGCACGGCTGCAAAGGTCTCTGATGTGCCCTGCAGACATTTTCCCCATGTCTTAGTGACTAACATTTGGCTCCTTGTTACTTATGCAGATTTCTGCAGGGGGCTTGAATTTATCCTCAGAAAATGGATTTTTCTTTTCTATCTCATCATCAGGCTGCAAATTTTCCAAACTTTTATGGTCTGTTTCCCTTTTAAAACTGAATGCTTTTAACAGCACCCAAGTCACCTCATGAATGCTTTGCTGCTTAGAAATTTCTTCTGCCAGATACCCTAAATCATCTCCCTCGAGTTCAGAGTTCCACAAATCTCTAGGGCAGGGGCAAAATGCAGCCAGGCTCTTTTCTAAAACATAGCAAGAGTCACCTTTACTCCAGTACCAAACAAGTTCCTCATCGTTATCTGAGACCAACTCAGCCTGGATTTCATGTCCAAATCATTATCAGCATTTTGGTCAAAGCCATTTAACAAGTCTCTAGGAAGTCCCAAACTTTCCCACATTTTCCTGTCTTCTGATCCCTCCAAACTGTTCCAACCTCTGCCTGTTACCCAGTTCCAAAGTTGCTTCCACATTTTTGGGTATTTACAGCAGCGCCCCACTCTACTGGTACCAATTTACTGTATAGGTTCATTTTCACAGTGCTGATAAAGACATAACCAAGACTGGGTAATTTATAAAGAAAAAGAGGTTTAATGAACTCACAGCTCCACGTGGCTGGGGAGGCCTCACAAGCATGACAGAAAGGCACGTCTTACGTGGTGGCAGGCAAGACAGAATGAGAAGTAAGCAAAAGGGGAAACCCCTTATAAAATCATCAAATCTCACGAGATCTATTCGCTACCACCAGAACAGTATGGCGGAAACTGCCCCCATATTTCAATTATCTCCCACTGGGTCCTTCCCACAACACATGGCAATTATGGGAGCTACAATTCAAGATGAGTTTTAGGTGGGGACACAGCCAAACCATATCAGGTGGGGAAACGGATGCATTCTCTAGGGGGTAGGGGACTGGTTTTGCTACCAGAGCTGTTGATGGAAGCTAAAGTTCACCCTGTTTCCCACCGACCCGCTCTGGCATGCCACTTTTCTCCAGACTCAGCTGCAAAGTCACAAAAAACTCACTCCGGCTGAGGTTGCTCTTCTTAGAAAGAGAAAATGGCTAGCGTGGTGGCTCATGCCCGTAATCCCAACACTTTGGGAGGCCAAGGTGGGTGGATCACTAAGTCAGGAGTTCGAGACTAGCCTGGCCAACATGGTGAAACCCCATCTCTACTAAAAAATACAAAAAGCCAGGCATAGTGATGCATGCCTGTAATCTCGGCTACTCGGGATGCTGAGGCAGGAGAATCGCTTGAACCTAGGTGGGGGGTTGCAGTAAGCTCATTGTGCCCTTGCACTCCAACCTGGGTGACAGAGCAAGACTCCATCTTAGGGAAAAAAAAAAAGAGAAAATGGCTGAGATGAAAGACCTTCCCCTGTCTGTTTATTGGTAGTTGTCAGTGTGTGCATGTAGCCTGTGTTCAGAAGCACAGACCACCAGAATAAGAACATCACTTCCTTCTAGGCCACACCCCAGGCACATGTGCAGGGGGTGAGGCAGCTGAGGAATCTTGAAAGGGCTATTTATTTCCTACTAGAGTCCTGGGGAAACCACCTGGGAGGAGGCTGGCTTAGCAATCAGAGCCTCACATTTGCTCCATGCCCCCTTCCTCCAGGTTATCCAGCCTCAGAGAGGTTGTGTTCATTTCACAGATCACGGACCCATGATGCGTGTTTCTCTCTCTCTCTCTCACACACACACACACACACACACGCACACTCTTGAGTTAAGGCACAAAGTCTGGCCTGCATGGCCCTGCAAGTCTGTTCCCATCAGGCACATTTGGCCCAGGGCTGATCCCATGTATGTACACAAATGGGTTAGTGCAGTGTTAGGAGTCTGTTCACAAATAGGGAACATGATGATGGCCCTGTGCTAAGCCCAGTCCTCCTGTTCCCTGAGAGGGAATCTCTTGCCTCCTTGTCAGTTAGCCAAACACCTCCCCAGCTGGACTGGGACCAAATCAGCCACAGTTCAGGTGAGTGCTGGGGACTCAGGGCCTGGCTTCTAACACTAAGAAAGCACACTTTCTAAGTGTGGTGGGGGCTATTTGGAGACCTTAAATAAGATCAAGTCCCCACCTAAGATGGACAAAGATGGCCACGAAAGCCAGGATGGAAAGGTTTCTCTTTGTGCTTTTAAACCCGAACCATGTATAACAGGAACAGAGCTGACCTTTTTCCTCTAAGCTCTCTGGCTTCCACCCCAGGGAAGAGGTTTCTGCAGATTGGTGTGAGTGTGGGGGTTGAAAGGGCACAGTAAGGACTGTGCGTTGGAGCAGGAGATTGCTTCAGTTCCCCCTCCCCAGGCCCCACCTTCGGCAGCTGGTTCCAGCACATTTAAGTCAGCAGCCACTTAATGGGTGGTATAGAGGTGGAGGTTCCTGGGAGTACATGGTGCGAGTGTGACGCAGGGTTCAAGGTCTGCATGAAGGCTGGGGGCTTTGCAGTTACCGGGCCCTGGGCTGGGTCAGGATGCCCAGGTAAAGTAGGCGATCTCATCCAGGTCGACCGGGTAATCGGTAAGCAGCACCGGCGTCTTGTCGAAAAGCTCACCCTTGTAGCTGCGCCACTTGCCGGCGGGCAAATAGACGTCGCGCTCCTGCTTGCCCGGCTCCAGCACCGGGGCCACAAGCAGCGTGTCCCCAATAAGGAACTGCGAGTCGATGCGGTGAGCTGTCTCGTCGCCGGGCGCAATCCACCAAAGGGGGCGCACGATAGGGTCACCCGTGTCGGTGACCTCGCCCGCCAGCTCAAGCAACAGCGGTGCCACAAGCGAGGCCCGCAGGGCGGCGAACTTCTGCGCGATGGCCACCACTTCCGCGTCGTAGCGCCAGGGCGGGATAGAGAACTGCATGGCAGGCATAAAGGCGGCCACTTCCAGCCAGCGAATGTAGAGCTCCCGCTCGGGCACATCGCCGCCGGCTGTACGCTGGGGCACGGCGTTGCCGCCCACCATATCGGGTAGGATGAATGGGTAGCCCAGCATGCTGACAGTGAGCACTGCGGGGATGAGTGAGCGCAGCCCCAAGTCGTAGCCCCACACAGAGTCGCGATCCACCAGGCGGAAGAAGCAGGAGATGTTCTGTGACTGGTAGCCCACGCGCACCTCCGCCAGCGAGAAGAAGGGCAGCGCCATCTCAGTGTAGCGCCGGCTCCAGACGCTGGGGTCCGGCAGCGGCCGGTAGGTGCTGAAGTCCCGCGGCAGGTAGCTGACCTCACCCGCGTCGAACTTGAAGGAAGCCACGGAGTAGCGAGAGCGCAGCCGCCGCAGGTGTCCCTGAAACCAGTCGCGGGCCTTTGGGTGCGTGAAGTCGAGCACCGCGCCGATGCCGTTCCACCAGCGCACCAGCGCGGGTAACCGGCCCGTGGGTTCGCGCACGAACAGCTCGCGCTCCACGCCCTCGCCGAAGCGCGACGAGTTGTAGTTGACAAACGGGTGCACCCAGAGCGTGACGTGGAAGCCGGCGTCGCGGAGGCGGCGGAACATGTCGCTGGCGTTGGGGAATTTGACCTCATCAAAGTCGAAGTCGCCATAAGCAGGTGTGTACATGTCGTCGATTTCCAGGTGGCTGCTGTTGAAGTGGTGCTGGCGGATCTGTTGGGCAAAACGCAGCACCTTGTCCTGGTCCACGGCGCGCCCGTACAGCGCCCACGTGGACCAAATGGGGTCTCGGAAGGCCTCGGGTGCTGGCACCCTTGAAGGCTTGTTGAAGTAGCGGCGCACCATGTACTTGTGGATGGAGGTGACATCCGAGCCCACGCACACTCGGTAGCTCAGCTCTGGCGCTGCGGCGCGGCCGGCGGGTGGCTTGTAGGGCGTGTCGTGGTAGCGCGCCTGAAGCCGCAGCGAGCGCTCCGTGCTGTTCCAGCCCAGGTGGAAGGGCACTGAGTCATTGACTTTGATGGCAGCCGCGCGCGAAGATAGCCAGTAGCGCTCGAGGATGCCCCCAAACGCGGCGTCGGAGGAGTAGACATCGCTGGTGACGAACGGCTGGGGCTCCTGCTGGCCATCCAGGCGGATGGGCCAGTGTTGCGTCCTCATCTCGGCGCCACCATACCAGTGGGCCGCCGCGTCGCCCAAGAACATGGCGTGCTCCACGGCCCGGCCCGGCGCTGCCTCCTCCCAGCGCACGCGATAGCACATGACCGTGTCCTTGGGCCGCACAGTCTGGATAAAGAAGTGCAGCGGCCGCCCGTCGGCCGTGAGCGAGCAGCCCAGCAGGGCGCCATCGCGGCTGCAGGAGTCGAGGTCCAGCACGCCGGAGCGGAAGGCCAGGCGGAAGACCTGCTCTCCCTTCTGGTTGCGGATGGAGAAGCCGCCAGCTTTCAGGTCCAGCAGCTCTGCGCGAAGTCGTTCCGCCTTGCGTAAGGAGACGCTGTAGTAGCACCAGGCCACCACCGCGGCCAGCACAAGCAGCAGCCCCAGGACCGCGGAGCCCAGCAACGGCTTCAGCTCTTTGGAAGGCTTGGGCTTGGCAGGCGAGAAGTTGTCTGGCAGGAAGGTGTACATAGCTGCGGCTGCGATGGCCTCGGGGTTCTGACGGTATGCGTAGCAGCCAGGCCGGCGGCGGCGGAGGTAGGCCTGGCTCTTCTCCTGAGGGTTCTGGAGCATTAGTGGGCTGCTAAGAAAGGAGCGGGCCGTGGGGCCATCTGACTGAGCTCCTCTCACCCTGCTCTGAAAGGAGGAGAGAGATGGAACTGAGCTAGCTCATCCCATGATATTCCCATTTGCTGCCGCAAGCTAAGAGGAGGTGTATACTTTGGGAAGGTGAATACTGGAACCTGAGGGCTTGAAGAGTGGCAAAGGTGAGACACTTACCAGGACAATCTGTCCCTAACCCACTCTTTCTCATGGGACCTAATGCTTGTCCAAATTAGGACTCTGTGACGGGGGGGCGGCGCATGTGACTGGGAGATGGCACGCATCTTCATTTTCCTAGTGGAGAAACAAACCCTGAGAGGGTCAGGGAGCTTTCCAGGATCACAGGATAAGCCAGGCCTCCCCGGATCACACATGGGGCCGTTCGGGCTGAAGAGACAGGGAAGGAACTAGAGAAGTCCTGCACTCCTAGAGGTGTGGATGGTCGGGGTGGGAGAAGGGATTGTCCAGCCAGCTCCTTGAGACTTTTTTTTTTTTTTTGAAATGGAGTCTCCCTCTGTCACCCAGACTGGAGTGCAGTGGCGTGATCTCAGCTCACTGCAACCTCTGCCTCTTGGGTTCAAGCGGGTCTCCTGCCTCAACCTCCCGAGTAGCTGGGATTAAAGGCGCACACTACCACACTTAGCTAATTTTTGTATTTTTGGTAGAGACAGGGTTTCACCATGTTGGTCAGGCTGGCTTCGAACTCATGACCTCAAGTGATCCACCTGCCTCAGCCTCCAGAAGTGCTGGCATTACAGGCGTGAGCCACCTCGCCCAGTCCCCCTTGAGACTTTTAACAGGGCGGTAGGCTAGCTTCCCTGTCCCCAGAGCAGGAGAGGAGGGAGGAAGGGAGAACAGCTCAGGAATGTGCTTTTATCCTGAGTCAAAAGCCTGATGAAGTCTGGAGATTAAAGAAGACACCCAAAGCCAGACTTAGTCCCAGGGCCTGGGTTGGAGGGAGGTAGAGTTGGGTTCAGACATTAGGGCCTGGGGCAGGAGCCTGGCACGGGGGGCCAGTTGTTTCTCACATCTGCTTCTCTTTGCCCTCAAACTCACCCTGCTGTCAGCCATCATCCATCACCACATCCATTTTCCTGCGTGCCTTCCTGCTTTGCTCCTGGCACCACATCTGTGGGCCAGCTACTTCCTAGCTCTGTTTCACCCACTGTTCTGTTTCTGTCATAGTTTGGGCACTGTCACTTCTCCCCTGTATTACTGAACGCTTCCCCCAACAGGCCTCTCTGACTCTAACTTCTTTCTCACCAGTGCCTTCTGATCACGGCAACCATAGTGATCTTTCTAAAGCACTTATCAAGCCTTATCTGTCCCTAGCTTCGAGAGCTGCTCATTACTTCCATGATGAAATTTTAAAGTGTTTGCTTTGCATTGGAGGCTCGAGGCATGATGTGTTCTCAGCTACCATTCTGATTCCATTTCCAGCCAGGCCTATCTTGTGATTACCAAGCTCGTTCCTTCCCCAAGCTAAATCCTTTAGGCCACCTGCTTCAGGAGATTTCACCCACCTAGCTTGGGCCAACGCACCTCCTCCACCTACGTGCTCTCCAGGGATCAGACACCCACCACTACCACTAACACACATAAACTCTGACACACTATATGCTAAATATCCAGATATGAGGCCATGCACGGTGCTCATGCCTGTAATCCTAGCACTTTGGGAGGCCAAGGAGGGCAGATCGCTTGAGCTCAGGAGTTTGAGACCAGCCTGGGCAACATGGTGAAACCCTGTCTCTACCAAAATACAAAAAAAAAAAAAAAAAAAAAAGCCAGGCATGGTGGTGTGCACCTGTAGTCCCTTGGTGCTACTTGGGGGGCTGAGGTGGGAGGATTGCTTGAGCCCAGGAGGTCGAGGCTGCAGTGAGCCGAGATTGTGCCACTGCACTCCAGCCTAGGTGACAAAGTGAGACCCTATCTCAAAAAAAAAAAAAAAAAAAAAAGTAAAGATATGACCACAGGGAAACACAGGCTCAGGGGAAGAGGTGTGTCCTACTCTGCCACTCAAGGCCACTGACCGTTCCTGTCCCAGGCTTCAGAGCAGAGTCCAACAAAGAAATAGCACCACCCAGGTGCACACATGGGCATACACACAGCCAGCCAGTTGGTTGCCCAACTGCTGCAGCTCGGGGGAAGTAGAGAAGGAGACCGGCAAACAGTAATTAGCCTCCTCCCAGATGCCAGTGTCTGTCTCTAAGTCCCCAGGGACTTCCAAGGAGATGCCGAAACTACTCAGGTTTTTCACCTCCCCCATGCAAGAATGCAAGGTGTGGAGCAGAATTTGATCCTAAATGTCAATACACAGCTCCTCCCATAGGCACTTCCCACACGGTGCTAGCTCAGGGCCTCATTCTCAGTGCCCTCTGCCCCCAGCTGCCTAAGCTTGTCAGCCCTAGCTAGTCTGGAACAGACTCTTATTCCCTTTCTCTCAGTCTGCAACGACTTAGCTTTCCTCCCCGTTCCTATATAGATACAGCTTAGAAAACACCTCCTGGAAAATGCAGCCAGTGGCCTTTAGCTGATGCCCTCAAGCTGAGCAGAACCCAAAGAAGGCCTTAGGTGGCTCAGATCACACCTGCGAGTTTATATTCATTCATTCAAGATATCCAAAGCCCTATTCTGGGCACCAAGGAAATAAGGAGAGAGAGGGTCAGTATCTGAAGAGGAGAGAGACTTCCTCATCCTCAAAACTTTCATGTGAAGTCAGCCTATCTCATGAGCCCTGGAGGCAGGAAGAGGCCACCAAGGTGGATTCAAAAGCGCTTTGCAACAGTTATGTTTTGAGAATCTTAATTTTCTGGGATCTGAAGTTCTTTGATGAAAGACAGAAGCCCACAGGCCTGGGCACCCACCCACCCCAGACACCATGATAGTGTCCCAAATGCCACCACAGCATCCAGTTCTATCAACAATGTGGAACCAGCAGACATAGCTACAGTGTCCATTTTACAGATGAGGAAACGTGGCCCAAACAGAAAAACGAACTTGTCTGAA
This sequence comes from Symphalangus syndactylus, assembly GCF_028878055.3. NCBI lineage: Eukaryota > Metazoa > Chordata > Mammalia > Primates > Hylobatidae > Symphalangus > Symphalangus syndactylus. The sequence goes on along the minus strand of NC_072431.2, from coordinate 110,420,338 downwards.
GTTAGCCAGGTAGCAAGGCTGCCTGGATCTAAAATCCCAGCCTAGCTCTCTGCAGTGTTAAGTTTTAGGAGATGGGAGATAATGATCTGACCTGGCTGCCTGAATGCAGTAGCAGAAAGGAGTCCTGGGGCTGAGCTGGTGGGACCAGCTTCCATCAGATGGACATGGCATGGTGAGGCCTGTCTTTCCAAGGGCTGGTGCTGCTGCTTGCTCCACGCCGACCACGAGCACCACGAGGGCAGCAAAGAGGGCAATTTTAATGGCATCTGGTACCGGGGCTTTGGGGGAGGAAGTCTGTGGTTCCGGTGTTAACAGTGGTGCCAGAGACCTCTGTAATCTGCCGCCTCCGCCATCTAGTCAACCCAAGGCTAGTGCTAGCAGGTGGAGTCTGCAGGGCGGGTCTCCCTGGGCTCTGCCCCTGCTGAGCCTCTCCTCACTGGACACTCAACCTCAGTTTTGGCTGCCACAGTTAGTCTGGTCTGAAGGGGAGGGCCCCGCCCGACTCAACTGAGGGGAGGCCATTCCAAATAGAATCGTTAGTTGGACACAGTTCCCAGGGGGGATGGAAATGTCAAAGGCAACTCGATCCGGCCCATCTCCCTCTCCTGCCCGGGCGACGGGATCCGCGGGGATCGAGTGACTGCCTACACAGCCTGGAATACTCCACAGCCACCCTCAGCACCCCACCCGAAGGCTATACTGTCCGAAGGGGCCGACCGAGGTCAAGGGACCTGTCGCCCCGCGGGAATCGCGGCCGTGGGATGGGCCCAGGTGTTCAGGCTCGCTCCACCCATTCATCGGTGGGAACGAAAGTTCAGGAATAGTGCTCCTTCAGCAGCCCCCCGCCCCCCACAGCCCTCCCGCTGGGCTCACCCATTGCAGTTACAGCCCGGCAGAAGCGGGGGTGAAGGAGCTTCCCGCCGATCCCCTGCGCTTGAACCAGAGTGAAGCTGCTGCCGCGCCGCGCGGGGCTCTGTCTGGCAGGGCACAGCTGAGCCCCTCCTCGGGCCCCGCCCTGGGGTTCTTTGGCCACGCCTCAGTCATCAAGTCTCGCCTGGGGCCTCAGAGTCCAGCCCTGCCCTTGACGTTCGACCCCTCCTCCCAGGTTATCAGGCGGATCTGTGGCCCCGCCCTCAGCCCCACCTTCCTCCCACCGCTCTGTGCTCTGCCCCTGGCATTTCAGGCTTGCTCAGTCCTGCGCCCCGCGGCTTCGACTCCCGCCGGCAGGCCCGCCCCTGCTGGGCCACTGCTAACCCGCAAGCAGGCGGGGCTCGGCCCCAGGCCTGCTGGGACATGTAGTTCTGCAGAAAGGAGCAGCTGCGGAAGGTTGGGGTTGTTGCACCTCTAGGCTAGGTTTGGAATGAGGATGAGAGGGAGAGAGCTGCAGGGTAAAGGAGCAGAGCTGGCCATTGGAATTCCTTCCTTCCTTGTTTGGGCAGGTGGAGGCCATATCGGTATAACGCTCTCACAAGCCCTCAGTTTTCCATAGGAAAAGTGGTGGCGGAATTCCGCGAGTATCTCAGCGCCCAATGCAAGGTGCTTCCAATCAAGGGCCCCACGGAGGGAGCTGTAGTTCCAGCCCGCCGGGAGTCCAAGCTGTCGGCTCCCACCGGACCAAACCAGCAGTGTCCGAGGTCAGGGACTGAGAAGACCGGTTTCTGCTCGGTGTTTTGCAACGTCACCCGCCTCCCAGACCGCCACCCCAGACTAGTTATTTATAGGGTCCAGCCCCTCCTCTTAAGTTACAGCCTTTAGTTAGAAATGCCCAAGCTGCGGGAAAGTGGGCGTGCCCGGCCATGCCCCTCTCCCCGGGGGCTGGGCAAGACTCTGAGGTTTCATTTCTTTTCTTTTCTTTTTATATTTATTTATTTTTGAGTTTCGTTCTTGTTGCCCAGGCTAGAGCACAATGGCATGATCTCAGCTCACTGCAACCTCCGCCTCCCGGGTTCAGGCAATTCTCCTGCCTCAACCTCCCAAGTAGCTGGGATTACAGGCACGTGCCACCGCGCCTGGCTAATTTTGTATTTTTAGTAGAGACAGAGTTTCACCATGTTGGTCAGCCTGGTCTCAAACTCCTGACCTCAGGTGATCTACCTGCCTCGGCCTCCCAGAGTGCTGGGATTACAAGCGTGGGCCACCGCGTCCGGTCTTATTTTATTTTTTTGAGAGAGGGTCTCGCTCTGTCGCCCAGGCTGGAGTGCAGTGGCGTGAACATAGCTCACTGCAGCCTCAATGTCCTTGGTTCAAGCTATCCCCTCCCGCCTCAGGCTCCTGAGTAACTTGGACTACATGTGTGTGCCACCATACCCTGCTAATTTTTAAATTTTTTTGTAGAGAAGGGGTCTCCTTATGTTGCCCCAGCTGGTATCGAATTTCTGGGCTCAAGTGATCCTTCTGCCTCGGCCTCCCAAAGTGCTGAGATTACAGGTGTGAGCCACTGCACCCAGCTGGTTTCATATCAATTTAATGCAGAAATAAAAATACTGAAGATCACAGAGATTTTAGAATGGCCCTTTCTTGCTCCCTCAGGGGCAGAGAAACAGGGCTTTGTTTTGCAACCTGAAATTTCTTTGTCATGAGACCCTCCAAAATTATGTTTTGACCAGTTGGACTTGGAATTGGACTTGACCCCTTGTGCAGCAAGGGTGTCTGAGCACAGAGAGGCTTTTGGGAGGCTGTAATGGGGACTCCTGGAAGCAGAGATCAAGAGCTTTGGGTGTAGGGATAGGGCTTTGACTGTGGAAGGAAGGATTCTGGGTCCTCTGATGAGTGGGAGGGCATCTAAGTTTGGGAGCATACTGAAGAAATGTTAGCTGGAGGGTCTTCGTGGGGTGGAAAGTAGATGGCTCCTGCCTGCATTGCAGGGTGGACCCATCCGTTTGGGCTCTGGGATTCAGGGGAGGAGGACAGCAGCTGGATATAAGGCTACTGTTCTGTGTCAGGAGGGCACTCAGGGATGTACTGAGATGATGGGGTTGGAAGGGCCCAGGGAGGGGTGACTTTGAGAAAAATTGCATCTCAGTTGAAGGGGTTTGGTAGAGGCCTGAGTGACTGGCCCTTCACTTCCAGATCCTGCTGGGTAAAGACACAGGAGGCAGGCTTTGGGGGTGAAGAGTTTATTTATTGCTCTGCCCCCGTGGCCCAGCAAGCCCAGGCTCTACCAGCAACGATAGTCGGGATAGGTCTCAGACACGAACTCAGGATGGATAACATAGTTGTTTCTCTGGGGACCACCAGACTTCTTGAAGTGACTTGTGTCCCCTCTACAGGAAGAGATGGGTCAGCCCTTTTGGATTCTCGTATGTCAAAGTGAATATCTGACTCCAGTTTGCAATGCTAACCTTATCCCTACACTTTGCCTATAGCACTGACCTTGGGTTCCAGTACTGACCTTCTGACCTTAGAACTGTTAAGTTGCTGATACCCAATATTTCCTCCTTAACATCGACTTCTTACTCGTTACTTCAAGCTCTGAACCAACGCCTTTGGCTGTAAGCCCACTGCCAACCTGTAACCCCTTCAATACCGGCCTCCTAGCCCTCTCCTAAGGTCCTCTGTCCTTACCACCTTTGACTGCTCCATAGCACCAGCTCCCCCTGGTGGTATGTGCCTGTCAGTGCACCGCGGAGCGTTCTCATCCCATCTACCAGCCATCCTCCCCCAGCCCCGTCTCTCCAAGCCTTCAGGGTGCGTGTGCAAATGAGTGTGAGCGCGTTAGACTTACCTAAGGTTCGGATATGGGTAGTATGACGGCGGGGGAGTTGTAACAGCACACTGCATTCCGGGCCGGTGCTTGTAGGGAGGTACACATCTGGAGAAGGAGGAAGCCGCGAGCAGGGAGTGGTTGGGCCTTTTGACTCTCAGCCCCCGATTTAGACCGAGTCCCTGGGCGGCGCTTCAGGTGTCCGTCCCAAGGCTCGGAAATCCTCCTCTCCTTCTTCCTCACCCTTCAAAACCCCCACTGCAGCACCCACTCGGGAACCCCCCTTGGAAGACTCCCGGCAGGGCCTCATTTCTGCCATTGAGGGAAGAGCGCTTGCACCCTGGGAAGGGCCGGGCTCCGGGCGTTGAGGACCTGGAACCACCGGATCCCCGCCACTGGACAGCAATTTCTCCAGCACTAGGACGAGGCATCGTTTCTGAGCTTCCTAGAGGCTCAGACACTTTCCCACTCCCCTATGCCCTTGAGAGGGATAAGACTCAGTCTTGCACAATGAATCAGCCTCTCTCGGCCTGGAGAGGGGCGGGGGATCACTATGGACACCCACTGCACAGCTCTCTGGGCTAACGCGGACAAAGTTCTCCCGGGCTTGGCTGCCGCCTGGTGCAGGACGAATGCCAAGCTGCAGTCCGGGCTCCAGCTGTGCGCTCGGGCCGCAGTTTTCTTAGCAGTAACACGCGAGGGTGCCTACCTCCGCAGGTGGTGCGGGATCCGAGGAGGCCAGAGCCATTCTGGTAAAGTGGTCACCATTTCCCGGCTCACGTAGCCCCCAGGAATGACCGCACCCACTACCGACGGTGACGGGGGACCAGCAAGAGAGGACATTTTTCTGAGAACGCAGGGCACTCCACAGGCTAGAACCTGCGTCTCTAGGGCCAGGAGTCCAGGAAAGGGGGCAGGGCCAAGGAGATGGGGGAAGAGGATGCGACTGATGTGCGGGGTTTCTTCCTCAGAAACCCTCTGGCGGGACCTCCAGAGCATATAGAGAGGCCAGGTTGACCTTGAGCCCAGTTTGAGAGGGACAGGGGTCGGGCACTTGGAGTAACCTTCGTGCTGGTTCTCCCGCCTCAGTTGTTAGTTCAGGCCTTGGAGCCCGAGGGCAGGACATGGCGGGGCCTCGAGAGCGTGCAGCGCGGGGCTAGAGCAGGCTGGGGGTCTGCACGGAGGCTGGCCGGGCTGGAAGGGGGCGGGGTTCTGGGGCGGGGCTTGTGTGGGGTGGAGCCCCGCTGAGGCAGGCGGAGCCCTGCGAACCTTACAGTCGGTTGCTCCTGGCACCAAGACCGCAGGCGGCGGTCGGTGCAGGGCGCCCCGCTGGCGTAGTAGTCCATCCCGCGCAGACAGTAGTGGCGGCCCGAGCAAGCACTTTCGTAACCATGGAAGGGCAGGCGGCCGGGCAGCGAGTCCACGCACCCGCATCGGGGCGTGATCCGCAGCAGCTGCTGGTTCCGCGACAGTGAGTTCAGCATGTTCACCATCACTTCGCGCTCTGCGCCCGCGGGTCCCCAGCGCAGGAGACCCAAAGACGATGCACAGGGATGGGAAGAGGCCGGGTCACGGACAGAGTGAGGCGGAGACAAAAGCCGAGACGGATAGATTCAAGGTTCCACCCTCTCCAGGACCCTCGGCCTCCTCCCCGTCCTTCAGGTACCCGTCTCGCCCTCCTCCCGGCCTTCCCCAACCCTCTCCACCCGTTCTTTCCAACGCCCCACTACCACTCTTTACCGTAGGCATTGAGCCGCTCCGGCTTAGGAGGGCATTCCAAGGGCATTCCTCGAACTGCTGTCTCCATCCCGGCCTCCTGGAAGCGGCACACATGCTACCTCAAGCTCTGACCTGGCAGAGCTGCTCGCTTTTAGGGGTCCTCCCAGAACACCCAGACCTATCACCACGCCGCACCTTCTCCCGCCCTTCAGCAACTCCCCACCTCTCCAGGGCTCTGTGTTGGCGGCTGTCGCCGGGCAACGCGTTTACACCGCCTACAGGGGCGGGGTGGGGTGGGAAGGGCTGAAGGTGGATGGGGTTTGGCTCCTGGGCCTGTGACAACCCTGTTTCAGCGTTTGCCTTTGATTTTACCCCTCTTTGTCTAGCTGACTCTGTTTAGCTGTGTCTGGGTGTCTCTCTAATAGGGGGTTTTCAATATTGCTTCTCCATTCCGTGGAGAACTTGTGAAAGATTCTGATTCTTGAGGAAGTTCTAATTCAGAAGGGTTCCGTCAACCCAGGGTCAGCCATCAGCCTGCAGTTAAGAGCCCCGGCTCTGGTTTTGGGTCCTCTCAGGTGCCCTTGAGTTTGCGGCCGTGGCTGGACCTTCTCCTGTGTCCTCGGAAGACTCTCCTGTATCTGCACTGCTATTGAGTAGCCTTGGTCTTTCTCCTTCCGTCTGTGCTCACATCACAAAGGAGGAGAAGGTGGAGCAGGGAGATTCATTGTATCGCTGACTCCTTGGCTAGCCCCAGTATCACAGAGGCCAGACTATATGGGGGAGGGGCCAGCTGGCAAGCTTCGGAAAGGTAGTATATCAAGGAGTGCACACCAGCCATGTCCCTACAGAGCCCAGCCAGGGATTGGGGCCCAGGGCACCCAATCCCCAGAGACTGAGAGCCAGGGGCCTAGCACAGCCCCACTTTTGGGTTCCTTTTTCAACTAAAAAAATTCAAACCCGGCCAGGTGCAGTGGCTCATGCCGGTAATCCCAGCACTTTAGGAGGCCGAGGCAGGTGGATCACTTGAGGCCAGGAGTCCAAGACCAGCCTGGCCAACATGGCAAGATCCCCGTCTCTACTAACAATACAAAAATTAGCCAGATGTGATGGCGCATGCCTGTAATCCCAGCTGCTCGGGAGTGTGAGGCAGCAGAATTGCTTGAACCCAGGAGGCGGAGGTTGCAGTGAGCCAAGATTGCGCCACTGCGCTCCAGCCTGGGTGATAGAGTGAGACTCTATCTAAAAAAAAAAAAAAAAAAAAAAAAGCAAAAAATACAAACTCTAATTATTTCACAGAAGGGGAAGAGCCCTGGGGCATTCGTTGGGAAAGCAATGAGGACCTAATGGTGAAATATCAGTCACTGTGGTTTGGGAGGTGGTGGGGTATGCATGTCCCAGTCCCCAGGCATCTGTGCTGGGTGCAACAGATACCTTAGGCAGCCGAGGAAGGTAGGTGGTATACTTGTTGCAGCAGCTGCTGTTGTAAGGTTCCATCCTCCATGTGTTGTACCGGTCACTGCCCAGGTAGTTTGGGCTGCATTTGTCTGCTGGATAATAGGGGTGGAGATGTCAAATAGTGTTACTTCTTACTCTACTCCAGGATCTGAGATCCCCTACATGTTTCTCTTCCGATTCCCAGCACGAAGCTGACCCTCACAGACTGTCCTCAAGCCAGACTCCAAGCCCAGCCGGGCCTACACTTGTCTTAAACACTGAGATGCAGCCCATGTCCCACCTAAGGCAACCTTCTGAGTTTAGTCTGGATCCACTGTGCCAGCCACTTTTCATCCTGCCACTACCCTTTTTGAATCAGCCAGCCTGGACAAGAGGCCTCTTCCCAATTCCTCCCTCTCTCTTATCTTCTACTCTAGGCTCTAAGGTTTGCCTGTTCTGCCTCCTTCAAAATCACTCGAATCTGGCCAGGCAAGGTGGCTCATGCCTGTAATCCTAGCACTTTGGGAGGCCAGAGCAGGCAGATCACTTGAGGTCAGGAGTTCCAGACCAGCCTGGCCAACATGACAAAATCCTGTCTCTACTAAAATACAAAAATTAGTTGGGCATGGTTGGTGTGCGCCTGTAAACCCAGCTACTCAGGGGGCTGAGGCATGAGAATCGCTGAAACCAGGGAGGCAGAGGTTTCAGTGAGCCGAGGTCATGCCACTGCACTCCAGCCTGGGTGACAGATCAAGACTCAGTCTCAATAAATAAATAAATAACTTGAATCTACTTCCTCTTCCAGTGCCCCATGATCTCACTTCCATATCTTCGCAGCACCTTAACCAGGAGACAATATAATGTCTTGGTTAATAGATACCTATCCTGCAGATAGACTGCTTGTGTTTAAATTTCAGTTTTGCAATTATTATCTGTGTGACCCTGACCGAGTTAATTAATTTTGATGTGTCTCAGTTTCTCCAACTTTAAAATGGGGATAATAGTACTATTTACTTCACAGGGTTGCTGTGAGGTTTAAATGAGTTGGTATATGTAAGACATTTAGAATGATGCTTGGCACATAAAAAACTATTATGATTATTCTACTGTTATCCTTGCCTCACTTTTGAAATCCTATAATCCAGCCTTGACATAGCAGCTGTGGTACTTTTTCACAAATGAAAATTTGACCAAGACACTCTCCTACTTAAAACCCTATAGGGTTTGTCCACCTTAGCCCCCAGTCACCTAAGCCTGTCCTACAAGGCCCTCCACGATCCAACAGTCTGAAAGAATACATATGCGAGACGGTGTGGAGGAAGCCCTAGCAAAGAGCAGCTGTGTGAGGGGAGGGGCGGAGTGCTGGGACTTGGAGTTCGGGGATGGCGGTTTGCACATACTGAAACAGGTGTTTGGGGACATCCAGGTCAAGATGACTATAAGCATATGAAGAAGAGTGGAATTCTGGTGAGAGGACAAATCTGGAAATTAGGATTTGAAGCTGTCAGTAATTAAAGCCTTGTGTTAAATCAAATGGCCTTGGAGGAGAAGCAAGGGGAGAAGGGGGTACAGGATAACACCCCGAGGAACCCCATGTTTCCATGGTGGATGCACAGGAAAGGGAGGAATCAGAGAAGCTGAGGAGGAAGTTGTTTCAGGAAGTAGAGTGTGGTCATAGCGTGTGTGCTGGAGGATTAACATACAAAACAACATCAACAACAAAACAAGTAGAGAGTGGTCAGAAGAGTGCAATTCATTGGTCTAGGAGGGTAAAGGTCTCAGAGGGTAAAGACTGCAGAGTCCTGTGGATTTGGTAATCAGAGCCATGCAAGAGCAATTTATTGTTTCATCGTAGGAGATGCACATTCCCAACTTCCACTGGGAATTCTCAGTCCATTCAACAAAGACTTATGAAGCCTGGCGCTGTGCTCAATGGAGGGGCACAGCTGTGAATAAGACCAGACTTGGCTCTTTCTGAATGTACAGCCAGACAGATTATAGACATCCAAGCAAATGAGAAAGACAGTTTCTCATAAAGTATAAGAAAGGGTGAGGAAATAGAGACAGTGAATATGGACCATGTTTCCAAGAACCTAGGCTATTGAGGAGAGGAGCAAGAGATAATTTTTAGTTGGGAAGAAACTAGAGAAGGTTCCAGGTTGAGGGAAAGAGGTGTGGTGGGGCAGAGGGATGCAGGAGAGATGGAAGGAGCTGATGGGAGCAGGGTGGCTGGGAAGATGGGAGGAGATGGCATCTGGAATGCACTTGGAGGGATCTGTCTGTGGGAGGTTAATCCTTTCTCCACCTCTCTAAGGATGGGACCCAGGGCCCTTCTAGCTTTTTTTTCTCCACCGACAAGAACCCCAAAAAGCAGGGCCTAGGTCATCTCCTCTAGGGCCAGGGTCAGGTCAGGTGGTTGGGAGTGGGGGGTGATTAGGGAAGAAATCTAGGTCATGGGTGGAGATAAAGTTGACATAGAATCAGGATGAAGGCTGGGCATGGTGGCTCATGCCTGTAATCCCAGCACTTTGGGAGGCCGAGGCGGGCTGATCACCTGAGGTCAGAAGTTCGAGACCAGCCTGGCCAACATGGTGAAACCCCATCTCTACTGAAAATACAAAAATTAGTTGGGCCTAGTGGCACATGCCTGTAGTCCCAGCTACTCAGGAGGCTGAGGTAGGAAAATCACTTGAACTCGGGAGGTGGAAGTGGGTTGCAATGAGCTGAGATCATGCCATTGCACATTGCACCCAGATGGGCAACAAGAGCGAAACTCCGTCTCAAAAAAAAAAAAAAAAGAATCAGGATGGAGGTCACGATTTAGGTGGTTGGGTTCAGGTTGGGGGTCATTTTAGGGGTCAGCAAAGGGTGAGGCCTTACCTTCCTCTTGAGAAAGCCAGTACTTCTCAGGCAAGTAGGGGTGGCCTGATATAGACCCCCTATAAGTGTAGTCCTGTACGGCACATTTGGCCATCTTCTGCAGGGCTTCGGGATCCACATGTCTCTCCATGGTATGAGTCAGACCCTGGGCAAGGGGAGAGGGGAGAAGTGGTTAGGGGCACAGAGACCCCAGCCCTGGGGTCTTGCTGGAACTAGATCCAGCCTCTCTTGAGAAGGTCAGCCCAGGTGGGTTTCCCAACCCCCCTCCCCATGTCAGAGGGATTCTCATGCTAGCCTTGGCTCCTCTGCACAGTTCTCTTGTCTGAATCACCCTTTCCTCCTTTCATTTCATCCAAGGCTGGGGCTTGGAGCCAAGCAGTGGCCTTACCTCAGAGTAGTTTTCCGACTTTCTCATTTCTGCCATTTCCTGGTGGGGAGCTCATGAAGGTCAGAGCTACATAGACCTGTCCTTTTTCTCCTAGACTGTATGCTGCCTGGGAGCAGGGCCGGGTCTCTGCCAACAGTGCATCAGGCTCCAGTCTCAGAAAAGAGGGCTACCCTGGGAGCTGGCTGCCTTATGTAGGTGTCTTGGACAGGAAAGGCTCTCTGGGAATCTAGCATCTTAAAGAAAATGAAGGACAGTGCTAGAGGGGCACCCACTTTAAAATGTAATTCCCGGCTGGGCGTGGTGGCTCATACCTGTAATCCTAGCCCTTTGGGAGGCCGAGGTGGGCAGATCACGAGGTCAAGAGATGGAGACTACCCTGGCCAACATGGTGAAACCCTGTCTCTACTAAAAATACAAAAATTAGCTGGGAGTGGTGGCGAGCACCTATAGTCCCAGCTACTCGGGAGGCTGAGGCAGGAGAATCAACCCAGGAGGGAGAGGTTGCAGTGAGCTGAGATCGTGCCACTGCACTCCAGCCTGGCGACAGAGCAAGACTTCATCTCAAAAAAAAAAAAGTAATTTCCTGACTGCAGCCTGTCCCTGATTCTGCTGTGGCTCTGGCCCTGACACCAGTGTTGCCTTTGACCCTGACCTTCAATTTGGCCTGGTCTTCATCCTACCTTGACAGTTTTCCTGTTCTTGGTCCAGGCCCTGGGCCCCTCTGCTTTTTGCGGTTCACCTTAACTTACCCTGTCACTTCTTGTCTGACTAGATCTGTGAAGCCTGGATCAGGGCCTCCCTACGGGGCCCCTTTTTCCTCAGCTGAGGGCTGAATGACAAGTTAGTTGTAGACCCACAGGTATCTGCAGGCAGCTGGTCTGAAAAGGCAGCTGGGTCACAGGGGTGGGACACCCAGCAAAGTCAGATAGGGCTTCTTCCTCATAACGGGCAGTGAGGTGCTGGGACAGTGATGCTATCACCCACACTTGATCCTTATGATTTTTTTTTTTTTGAGACAAAGTCTCACTCTGCCACCCAGGCTGAAGTGCAGTGATACCATCATGGCTGCAGCCCTAACCTCCCAGGCTCAAGTGATCCTCCCGCCTCAGCCTCCCAGGCATGTCCACCACACCTGGCTAATTTTTGTATTTTTCATAGAGATGGAGTTTCACCATGTTGCCCAGGCTGGTCTTGAACTCCTGGACTCAAGGGATCTTCCCACCTTAGCTTCCCAAAGTGCTGGGATTACAGGCATGAGCCACCACACCTGGCCCTTCTCTTGGCCAAGGCTGAGACCTGGTTGCTCCAAGTGCTCCAACCATCCTCAAAACCTCTCTGCTCAGGGGCTTCTGGGATCGACTGTGCCCAGCTGACATTGTTCTGTGAGCAGATCCTGCACAGCCACACTTCTATGTGGGTGGAGGGCAGAATGTGGGAGATGTGGGTACATGGGTCCCGTGACTCAGCATTTCTCCGAGCTTTACACACACACATACACACACACACACACCCCTGTGTACCCAGATACACCCATAGATGCACATATAGGTGTATATTCATACATACACACTCAGATACACCCACTTACACACTAAACACAGATACACGCACACAAACAAAACAATCATTTAGAAGAATTCATAGACATCATCAATTTTTCTGTTAGATGCTTTCCTCAGATGTTTCCTCTTTGTCTGCTCCTGTTGATAAGTAGGAGATTATAAAAGCTTATTGAAGGCTTTGAGCTGTGTGTGGGCTTTGTCCACCATCAGCATCACTGTAGGATGATCTCGTTGGACAATATTTTGCAAACTCTAATGTCAATATCTGTAGGTCTTTCCTCTTGGCTGATGAGATTCTTCAGAAAAGACTCCCTCAACCTTTGGCCTGAGGGTAATGACTTAGCTGCCAGTGTTCTGAGAATCCAGGGCTGAAGATTGCGCTGGAGATTTTAGCATTCAGTATATGGAGGTTCACTTGTTTTCAAAACGGTAACCTGTCCTCAATTGGTATCCCCAGTCCTGAGGTCCTTGCCAAAAATTAGTCTCCTGACTTTAGCAGAGACAGAGGTGGGCAGTTACTCTGTGGCATGAAATAGAAGGGGTGATTAGTGAGTTTAACTGCTTTTTTTTTTTTTTTTAGATGGAGTTTCGCTCTTCTCATGCAGGCTGGAGTGCAATGGCACAATCTTGGCTCACTGCAACCTCTGCCTCCCGGGTTCAAGTGATTCTCCTGCCTCAGCCTCCCAAGTAGCTGGGATTACAGGCGCCTGCCACCACGCCTGGCTAATTTTTTTTTTTTGTATTTTTAGTGGAGACAGGGTTTCACCAGTTGGCCAGGCTGGTCTCTTAAACTCCTGACCTCAGGTGGTCCGCCCACCTCAGCCTCCCAAAGTACTGGGATTACAGGCATGAGCCACCTCACCTGGCCTAACTGCTTCTTAACAGCTTTCAAATAATCCTTATTTTTGCCTTGGTCCTGTCCCATCCTCAGTTCCAGAGAAGCCTAGGATTACCAGTTCCTGAGCCTTTTGAAAATTTTGAAAAGTTGAATTATGGCTTGGCTTTTCCATTGCTGGCTTTAGATTCAGCTTTCTCAGATCTGCTAAGTCAGTTACTACTTATTTATCATCTTTTCCAGCTTCCAAATTTGTGTTGCCATTGCCTCTTCCTTCTCACTCTCTTCGTGAGTTTATCTCTTAAATATTCATTTACTGTAGTTTTAGAGGGGTTTTAGGAGGGAGTCAAAATATGTGTTTAATTTTAACCAAGAGAATTATAATTCTTTATATATTGTGTATATTAGTCCTTTACTATTGGCACCTATACATGTTGCAAATATCTTTTCTGTTTGTGGCTTCTGTCTTTACATTTCTTTTCTCTCTCTCTCTTTTTTTTTTTTTTTTTTTTTGGGGGGGGGGACAGGGTCTCACTGTTGCCCAGGCTGGAGTGCAGTGGCACAATCACAGTTCACTGCAGTCTCTACCTCCTGGGCTAAAGCTATCCTCTTGCCGTAGCCTACCGAGTAGCTGGGATTACAGGTGCACACCAACACACCCAGCTGATTTTTTTTTTTTTAATTTGTTTATAGAGACGATGTTTCCCTGTGTTGTCCAGGGTGGTCTTGAACTCCTGAGCTCAAGTGATCCTCCTGCCTTAGACTCCCAAAGAACAGGTGTGAACCATTGCACCTGGCTTTTACTTTTCTTTATAGTGTCTTGATGAACCTCTTCTTGTGTGGTCAGTGCTTTCTGTGAATTATTTAAGAAATTCATCCATACTCTCAGATAATGGAGACAATGTTCTGTATTTCCTTGTAAACACAAAACAGTTTTACTTTCCGTATTTAATCTGTCAGGAGTTTGGATAACTCATCTTTAAGTGTGTTACAGCTATTTCTTGAACTTTTGTCCTTCTCTATAAATTTTTAAAAGTTTGTTGAAGCCTTCAAAAAATCCTGTTGGGATTTTAATTAGTAACTGGGACTACAGGCACACACTACCATGCCCTGTCAATTTTTGTATTTTTTGTAGAGATGAGGTTTCACCATATTGTCCAGGCTGGTCTTGAACTCCTGAGTTCAAGCAATCTGCCTGCCTCAGCCTCCGAAAGTGCTGAGAACTGCGCCCGGTGGCACTGAATCTTTATGATAGTAACTCTTCTCATTTATGAGCATGTTATATCTCTCCAATTATTTATTTTTTTAAAAAGTATTCAATAAAGTTTTATAATATTACCCATACAGTTTTACATACATCGTTAGATTTATTTCTAATTATCTTTATTTTTTGATGCTAGAATGATGTATATTTTTAAAATTATGCTTCCTAAATATTTGCTTGTGTTAAGAAATGTGATTGACTTTTAATATTTATCCAATTATTCTAACAATGTGTGTAGATTCTTTTTTTTTTGTAAGACTAGTCCAGCATACTAGTGAGAAGGAGACAAAGAGTGGAACAAGGAGTTTGATCTGTAACTGACTGTGAACAATCAATTGAGATAACTCACTACCTTGGACCAGCCAATTTGTAGTTTCTATATATGCAGTTGTATTATCTGCAAATAATGACAATTTTGTTTTTTCCTTTCCTATTCTTATATCTTTTTACTTTTTTTGTGTGTGTGTGTGGTGTCCTTGCCAGGACCTCCAGTACAATGCTGAATAGAAGTAGTGAACATCCGGCCGGGCGCGGTGGCTCACGCCTGTAATCTCAGCACTTTGGGAGGCCGAGGCGGGCGGATCACGAGGTCAGGAGATCGAGACCATCCTGGCTAACATGGTGAAACCCCACCTCTACTAAAAATACAAAAAATTAGCCGGGCGTGGTGGCGGGCGCCTGTAGTCCCAGCAACTCGGGAGGCTGAGGCAGGAGAATGGCGTGAACCCGGGAGGCCGAGCTTGCAGTGAGCCGAGATTGTGCCACTGCACTCCAGCCTGGGTGACAGAGCAAGACTCCATCTCAAAAAAAAAAAAAAAAAAAAAAGAAGTAGTGAACATCCTTGCCTTGATTCCAATTTTTAAAAGAATGCTTCTAACACTTATTCAGAATAATGTTGGCTGTATATTTTTGGTATATATTTTTTATCAGGTTATATTTGCTAAGTTTTTCTTTTTTAGTTATAAATGGGTAATAAATTTTAGTAACTGCTATTTCTGCATCTTTTTTTAATGGCTTCATTGAGGTATAATTTACATACCATAAATTTCGCTCAAAGCATACAGTTCAAGAATTTTTAATAAGATCTCATGTCCATTTCTGCATATTTTGAAATGATCTTGTGGTTTTTTCTTGAATCTGTTAATGTGATGAATGATATTTATTTTTCTAATGTTAAACCATCCTTGCATTTATGAAATAAATACAATATAACCATCATAAATTATTTTTTATACACTACCGGATATGGTTTTCTAATATTTTATTTAGAATTTTTGCTTTTGTATTTATGAGTGAATTGGCCTGTATACTTTTATTTTCTTATACACTTTTGATTAATTTTTTTTGCGGGCTTAAGCGGTCCTCCTGCTTCAGCCTCCGCAGCAGCTGGGACCATAGGTGTGTGCCACCACACCTGGCTAATTTTTAAATTTTTCTGTAGAGACAGCGTCTCGCTATGTTGCCCAGGCTGGTCTTGAACTCCTGGGCTCAAGCAATCCTCCTGCCTCAGCCTCCCAAAGTGCTAGGGTTACAGGTGTGAGCCACTGTACCTGGCCTTCTTTATTAATTTTGTATCAAAGTTATGCTGGGTTCATAGAATGAGTTAGGAATTATCCTCTTTTTTTCTGTTCTCTGACAGAGTTTGTATAAGACAACTGAACAGTTGAGGAATGTAACTGTTTATCTATGCTGGGTGTTTTCTTTGTGGAAAGTTTTCAAATTACTGGTTTAATTTTTTGAATCGTTATAGGAGCATTCAGATTTTTTCCAATTCTTGAACTGGTTTTATTTTTCTTGTGTTTGTCCATTTGTTTTCAATTTTATTAGCATAAAGTTGTTCAGAACATTCTCTTACTTTTATTTTCTTCTACATCCATTGTTAGACCCTTCTTTTATTTGTCTGTGCCTTGTTTTTCTTAATTCTCTAGAGATTTGTCTATTTTATGAGCCTCATCAAAGAAACAACTTTTCCCTGTTCATCTTGTTGAATCTTTGCTTTCTAGTTTAACTTTTGCTCTTATTTTCATTATCTCCATTCTTCTATTTTTTTTACATTTATTCTTTTCCCCATAAGTTGTTAAGTTTGATGCTCAGGTCATTTATGTTTCACCTTTTTTTAGAAAAGGATTTAGGGATATAGGTTTTCCTCTACAGCTTTTATTGTACCCCACAAGTTTTGATATGCAGTCTTTTCAGTTCTGAGTATATTTCCATTTGTTTTGATTTCTTATTTGACCCATTATTTAGAATGGTGTTTTTCAAACTTTTAAGCTTACAAAGGATTTTGGTTATCTTTTTTGTTGTTGATCTGTAATTTTATTACATTGAGGTTAGAGACAGTTATTTGGCATGATGTCAATCTTTGAATTCTGTTTATGTTTGTTTTATAAGCTAGTACTTGGTCAACTTTTATCATGTTCCTTGTATGTTTAAATCTGTAGTTGTTGGGTTCAGGGTTTTATTTATGTTAAATAAATCAAGTATACTAATTATATTGCAAGAGTTTTAGATCTTTACTTTTTTGGGGGGGTCGGGGATGTCTGCTTAACCAATCAGTAATTGTAGTGTGTTACAATCTAATATGGTATATTTTGCCAATTTCTCCATCTGGTAATTCTTTATTTTTATTTTAAAAAAATTTTGTAGAGATGATATCTTGCTTTGTTGCTCAGGCTGGCATGGTTTTTTTTTTTTTTTTTGAGACAGGGTCTCACTCTGTCACCCAGGCTGGAGCACAGTGGTGTGATCATGGCTCGTTGCAGCCTCAAACTCCTGGGCTCAAGCCATCTTCCTGTCTCAGCTTCCTGACTATAGGCACACACCATCACACCCAGCTAATTTTTAAATTTTTTTGTAGAGTTGGGGTCTTGTTATGTTGTCCAGGCTGGTCCTAAACTCCTGGGCTCAAATGATCCTCCTACCTGGGCCTCCCAAAGTGCTAGAATTACAGGTCCTTCTATTAATTCTATTAGGCCAATACAAGTTTGTAATTATAATATCTTCCTGGTGAATTGAAACTTTGTCATTTTTGTAGTGATCCACCTAAAAACTGTTTGTGTGTGTGTGTGTGTGTTTAATCTGAAAATCTCTTTTGTCTGTTATTTTTTAGCTTACTCACTTTTTTGTTATTGTATCCATATCAGTCAAGTTTGGATCAGAGAAACCACTTTTAGTGATATAGCATAAGGGATTTACTTGAGAGATAAGACTTTACACAATTGTGGATACTGGTTAAGAACTCTGCAAAGCTGTTGTCTTTGCATCCATTTTTAAGCCTGAAGTCAGTGGCTGGCATCAGGAAGGAGAACTGGACATGAAGTGGGGAAGAGCAAGGACAAACTGGGACTCATGAGGAGGACAAAGTTGAATTAACATCTGTCTCATTGCCTACAACACTGATGATACGGATGGCCTTCAGGACAAGCTGGTGCCCTTTGCCATGGAATTGTACATACACCTGGCCCAGGACCCAGAGAGGTTGAAGGAGATCCAGTGGGAGCTAGAGGAGTTGTAGCCAAATGCTGCTCTATGGCAATAAGGTGAACTACTAAGTCAGCAACATTGTGCATAAGCTGCCACAGTGCTTGGTACCCCACATCAATCTTCAGAGGGTAAAAATGGCTGTTCTTTCATTTATGCTTTCCAAATATCATGCAGATTTCTCTCATGGCCAATTAGGAAACATTTAGGAAAGGGAATTCTTGCAAGTATAGTTCCAACTAGTTGACAGTACAAAACTATAATATCTTATGCTCTCTTTAGAACAATGGGAGAATCTAGGAACACCTAACTCTGTCCTGTTCCAACTTAAATGATAGTTTTCTAATATTTTAGTTCTTCCTTTAAATATAACAAATTAAAAGCCATTATAATTATTTTCTATAGATAATGTTTGCTTAAATTTACCTCAAGTTTATCAGTTCCTTACCATTCCTTCTTGCATCTCAGACTTTCCTTCTGTGATCATTTTCCTTCTCCCCAGAGTATATCCTTTAGAATTTCCTTTATTGTATATAGACCTGATGGTAATAAACATTTTCATTTTTGTTTTCCTGTAAATGTCTTATCTTTCCTTAGCTTTTGAAAGGATGACACTTCGAAAATTTTTTTTCTTTGTCTGCTTTTAAGGTCATCTCTTAAGCTGGTGAACTGCAGTTTCATTGTGAGGTGCCTAACTGTGGAATTTCTT
This sequence comes from Symphalangus syndactylus, assembly GCF_028878055.3. Lineage (NCBI taxonomy): Eukaryota > Metazoa > Chordata > Mammalia > Primates > Hylobatidae > Symphalangus > Symphalangus syndactylus. The sequence continues at coordinate 110,402,364 of NC_072431.2, read as the reverse complement.
CTATTTTTTTTCTCTCTTTGTGGATTCATTTATTTTGTTAGTTCTGGGAAATTCTGAGCCTTTTTCTTTTTAGATAATGACTGTTCTTTATGCTCTTTCCTTCTGAGATTCCCATTAGATGTGTGTGGGATGCTCTCATTCTGTCTTTCATATCATTTAATGTTTCTTTCATATTTTCATCCTTTGTCTCTCTGTGCTGCGTTCTGGGAAAATTCTTTCAGTCTATTTTTCATTTCACTGGACTTTTCAGCTGTGTTGACTCTACTCTTTAATCCATCTGCTGAGTTTTTGGTTTAGCAAATAATTTTTCATTTCTAAAAATTCTATTCAGTTCCTTTTTACATTTGTCTACTCATTTTTAATAATCTCTTATTGCTTGCTTATTTTAATGATTTCATATTTTTAGTTATTTTTATTTTTTAAATAGAGACAAGGTCTCACTATGTTGCCCAGGCTAGTCTTGAACTCTTGGCCTCAAGTGATCTTCCTGTCTCAGCCTTCCAAAGTGCTGGGATTACTACAGGCGTGAGCCACTATGCCTGGCCAGATTTCACATTTTTAAAAAAATCATAATTACTCTATATTATTATTATTATTTTTTGAGATGGAGTCTCACTCTGTCGCCCAGGCTGGAGTGCAGTGGCACGATCTTGGCTCACTGCAAGCTCTGCCTTCTGGGTTCACGCCATTCTCCTGCCTCAGCCTCCCGATTAGCTGGGACTACAGGCGTCCACCACCATGCCCGGCTAATTTTCTGTATTTTTAGTAGAGACGGGGTTTCACCGTGTTAGCCAGGATGGTCTCGATCTCCTGACCTCATGATCCACCTGCCTTGGCCTCCCAAAGTGCTGGGATTACAGGTGTGAGCCACTGCACCCGGCCCAATTATTCTATATTATTTAACTGTTAATTCTAATATCTGAAATTCTTGGGAGTTTATTGTTTGTTGTGTCTGCAGATTCTGTAATATGGTGGTTTGTTTTCTTTTATCTCTTATTGTGAGCTCATGTTTAATTGGCCATTCTTCAAAGGATACCTGGAAACCTACATTGAGAATGTTTACCGCCATTGAAGATAAATATTCATGGGGTGTGTGTGTGTGTGTGTGTGTGTTGAGGGGCAGAGACATGGAACTTTCTGGTTAAGTTTAGAATTTACAGATTTAATTCCTGTATCTTTCAGCTAGTTTAAGGCTTAAATGCCTGTTTATAGTGCTAATAATGGCATTTGTCCTCAGGACAATCCTGTCTTCTTAACTATACTTACCACTCATCTCCATGAGAGTCCAACACGAAATAAAAATTAATTTTTATTCAGAACTTAAGTTGTTTCGAAGCAACAGGGCCCTTCAGAGTTTCTAGACCACCATACTGCCAAAAGCAGAAGCCTTTCCTTCATTCTTTTTTTTCTTTTTTCTTTTTTTTAAGAGACAGGGCCTTGCTCTGTCATCCAGGCTGGAGTAAAGTGGTGTGATCAAGGCTCACTGCAGCCTCAACCTCCTGTGCTCAAGTGATTCTATCTCAGCCTCCCGAGTAGCTGGGACTATGGGCACATGCCACTGCACCTGGCTAATCTTTGTATTTTTGGTAGAGACAGGATTTCACCATGATGCCCAGGCTGGTCTTGAACTCATAGGCTCAAGCAATCTTCCTGTCTGCCTCAACCTCCCAAAGTGCTTGGATTACAGGCGTGAGACACCATGCCTGGCTTTTCCTTCATTCTTAATACCACTGCTATCTGACTTTCGCTCCTCGCCATTCATTGAAGCTGTCTGGCTAAGTTACCAGGAGTTACTACATCCAAGAGATTTCTTTCTCTGTCACTAACACTTGACACTGATCTTTGTCTAATAACGCTGTGTTTATTGGTTTATCTTTGATTTTCCTCCTAGTTCTCTGGCAATAATTCTCTGTCTTCTTTTATGGCTTTCTTCCTTTACCTACCCTTAAATATTTATATTCTCCAAAGTTATGTCCTTGGCCATTTTCTCTCTCTTCTTTGGCAATTTCATCTCTTCCTATGACTTCACCCACCATTTATATGATGATGACTTCAAGATCTCTATCTATAATCCAGACCTCTTTCCTTTGCTTCAGATATGTATATCTAACTACTTGCCAAACATCTTTTCCTGGATATCCTCAAATATTTTTGTTCTAAAATGAACTCCAAATCTCTAATCTGCTATCCCAAACCTCAGTTGATAGCATTAGCATTCCTCCAGTTGCCACAGCCAAAAACTCAAGGGTCACCCTAATCTCTCCCCTTACCATCAAGATGGTGACCAAAATCCATTCATCTACTTTTTAAAATTCCCTTCTATTGAGTATGGAGTCAGGTACTCTCATATTTTACTTGTGGAAATGTAAATTATTACAACCCTTACCTATTATGGCAATTTGAGGTATATAGCAAAAGTTTTAAAAATGTGTAAATCCTTTCTCCCAATTTCATGTCTAGTAATTTATTCTAAGGGAATAATTGGAAATGTGTACAAAGATACATGTATAAGAATGATTATACTAGCAAAATTTTGTAAAGTACCTAAATTTTCAATAAGATTCCTTAAATAAACCATTTGTAATAAATTTTATTTATTTTTATAATAAACAATATTTGCTTCCTGAAAGGGCATACAATAATACATTAACAATGGTTATCATCTTAGGTAGTAGGATTTTAGACCTTTTTTCTTTGTGCTTCTCTGAGTTATCCGCATTTTCTACATTGAGCGTATATTTATTTTGTAGTTAGACAAAATAAATTATTTAAAAAATTCTCTCGTATTCAACAAATTCCTTTTTTCATTGTGACAATCTCCTTATCTCCCACCTACATCCTCCTTCCTCATCTTTCACCCCTCGCTGGCCTTCCTGCCCTCAACCCCAGCCCGTGCAGTTCCCTGACACTGTGGCCAGAGTGGCCTAACTCACAATTGAACCATGACTCTCCCTCCCAGGTTCAAAAACCTGGAGCCTTATGTCCACGCTCCACGACATAGCCAGAGAGCCCTTCTTGGTCTGCAGACTCCTCTCTCACCCGAGGACTAAACTCTCCTGCTCTAACAGTTTCAGTTTCTGGTAGGTCCCTGCCCACAGGCTGCCTTTTCTCATGACTCTCTTCTGCTGGAAGCCTCCTTCTCCAGGATCCCTCAGTAGATCTGCCCTTCAGGTTGGGCAGTGCTCTCCCCTTTCTGGCTCTCCACCTCTGCTGGTGCATGTTCCACATTGGCCAACCCTACTTTGTTCACTTGTTTGCTGTGAGCTCCTCAAAGGCAAGGTCTGGCCCTTCCCTTTTGTATCCTGGGTTGCCTACAGATGAAGATACTCAGCAAAGTTGGATGGTACACACAGATAAATTCTCTTAGGCAGAGTCACAGTTAGACTCACAGATTTCCTCCCACCTGGCCACCAATCTTCAAGCACAGACACAAGGAAACTGTGATACACATACATAAAGGCATGCATATAAGACAGTTTCCGGCATATTCCACAGGCAGCCTCAGGGCCTTTGCACTTTCTGATCAATCGTCTGGAACTTTCAGCTCTTCTATTCTTTCAGGTCTTCATGTGGCTAGTTCTATCTCATCTTTCCAGTCTCAGTTTATTGTCACCTTGAGAGAGGGTTTTCCATGACCTAAGTAGCCCTCCCTTTCCATTCCCACTTCCATTACTCTGCTTATTTCCTTTACAGTATTTTTGAAGAATTTATAAAACTCATGTTTATTTCTTGTTTATTATCTGCCTGTTCCGACTTTCTACCCTAATGTAATTCCATGAAGGCAGGATTTTGTGCTATTTTACATACCATTGTAAATTCTGTGCCTAGGTAAATGAATAAAGCACACACATACACAGAGCTACAAATAATTACAAACACACATTGCCAGGCATCCAGACTGGCCATACGCTCTGGCCTGCCCCTCCCCACCAATCTCCCACTTACCGGAGTCAGAAACTTGTTGGCTTCCCAGGCACACAGAGGTGGGTCCTTATAGACCTCCTTGATGGAGGTGGGAGCCCTGTAGGAGTCACTGTAGGTACTGATAGGGGTCTTGGTCTTATGGGAGAACAGGAACATGGTGTGGTCTTGGAGATGCCGTGGTGGGCTCTACCTGTCAAGGGCTCCTGCTGGACATCAGTGGCCACCCTTCCCCTAGACAGGCCACACCTCCAGCCTGGCAGGTGCCCCTAGCTGCTATAATCCCCTCCTGCAGAGGATCTCTCAGCTTCCTTCCCCAACAGCCTTCCTGCTCCCACCCCACAATGATGCCCCCTCCAGGATGGGCACTGCCCATTGTGATATCACCTGGCTCAGCCCCATCCCTGGGAAGGTGAGGAGGTCTAATTCCCTCCCTGCTCCTGACCCCCTCCTGCCTCAAGCCTATCAAAAGAGCCCAATTTCTAAGAGTTCAGAGGGCCTCTGGAGATCTTCTAGGTCAGGCTTCTCACTGTTGGAGAGAAACAGAGGTTCGGAGGGGTTGTGACTCACCCAGGGTCATGCAGCAGGTCAGTGGCATGTCTGGGAACCCACAGGTGGAGGTGGAGTAACATGTGTTCCCAGAGGACCGGTTCTCTCTGCTTCCCAGCCCATCTGCCCCTTGCCCACACCCCAGGGAGGGAGCTGAGGCTGGCTTGTTTGATGCTTTTAATATCATTATTTGTGTTACACGATACACAACCAAGGATGATGGTCAATACTGCAATGAAAATGTTAAAAAAAATATTATACACGGCTCATGTCTTCCACACACCTTCCTGGAAATAAATTAGTGAGCACGGAGAAACCTGGCTGGGTGGCAGCCACAGCTGAGAGAGGAGGGAGTGTTAAGGCAGTATCTACAAGGGGAAGGGTGGCAGGAGGGCAAGCTAAGGCCTAGATTCTTCCCTCCAACCTCCCAGACAGGGAAGGAGGGAGCCACACCCCTCCCTAGACACAGAAGCTGCCACTGCCAGCTTCCTGCCTCTCTCTGCCACACATACACTGCCTCAGTTGGAAGCCCTTGCCTGCCAGGGAACTAGTATGTCCTGTGGGGGGGGAGATTTTCCCTGGTGTCTCAGGGCCACAGGGATTGAACAATGGGCCCGAGTCACACAGTAAGTCAGCAGCAAAGGCAGCGGTCTAAATGAGCCCCCAAAAAGAGGAGGTACCCATGTTCTAGAAAGGTGAGCCAAGGAGCCCCGGGGTGGTGGTGGTGGTAGTGGGAGGCCTGGCTCTGGGGTCCAGATGATGGGGGCACAGGGGTTGGGAGGATGTTGATCTGGGTGGGAGAGGTGGGTTCAGATGGGGGCCAGTATGGGCCTTGTGGGTCCTGCAGGTACCTTCTCTGTCCTTGTCTCCCTTTGTTTGGCATTTTCTCATCATCTAACTTGGGTCCCTGCACTAGAGGAGGTAGGGATGGGTTGGAGGAGTGGGGGGTGGTGAGCTGCACCCCAATATTTTGGAGCTGGCAGTTCCTGGGTATGATGCAGGGAGAGGTGCCACCCTTCCTAAGCCAACAGCCTCACTCCCTCCTCTCATTGCTCCCCATTCCAGCTCCCACCTCCCAGGATTGGTGTCCAGAGAGTGGGCTGTGGATGAGTCTACTTACTGCATGCCTGCAGCATGTGAGTGGATCCATGGGAGTGGATCCACCAGCACATGTAGGGTGTTAGCATGAGATGATCCACCTGGGCCTGTTCTATAAGGTATGTGGGCACAGGCCTGTGCAGTCTTAGGCTATCTGTGCTTTCATTTAGGGGTGGGCCTTCCTTACCTCTTCCCTCTTGATTTTCAGCCTCAGCTTTCCAGTCCCCTCCCCTAAACCAGCAATAGCAGAAGCAGCTGTATACACATCTTGATTTACAGACACCCTATACAGCCACACACAATAGACACCCTTCCAACACACATACACATTTACAGACAAACACATAATCCCAAACAGAGCCACATGTGCTCAGACATACACAGTCCTGATAGGAACTGCCCCTTTGCCTTTCTACAGAGACACACAACTCCGCCCCACCCCAACCTCTAGGTGTACTGAGACACACAGAGATTGCCCCCTCCCCACCACAGAAATTTCTATGAAGAAACTCTTTCAGATATAAAAGGATCTTCAACATAATTTCAGCTGCTGTTCATTTTCTAGTTGAGGAAACTGAAGACGAGAGAAAGCAAGTGGCTTGTTGAAGATCACAGGGAGGGGCCAGAGCTACGACCAGAACCCAGCCTTCTGACTCCCGGTCCAAGGCTGTCAGCCCATTGCACTGCTGAGCCGCCTTCTGCACTGTAAACAGACCACACAGGCACTTCCCCACCAGGGACACCCACATCTATGACAGGAATAGACTGAGGAGAGACAGGTCCAACAGAGACACACACCCACCCACCCCCTGACAGCCTCAGAGATACACACACATTCTGCTAAGCACTCCCTACCACGTCCAAACAACCACATCCATATAGCCACTCAGCCCACTGGATTCACCAAAGCTTACTCCTGGATTCTTACTGGGAAGCAGCCTCCCAGGTCTTGGGCTGGGGTGAGGGGAATGGGCCACTGGAGTCCAGCCTTACTCCCTGCTTCCAGGCTGGGATTGAGACCAATGAGCAGAAGGGTGGGTGAGGGTGGGGGTGGGGTGGGTGGGCTGGTGGCAGACAGATAGATGCATTGGTGAGGGGCCAATTAGGACAGATCACACCACCCAAACCTCAGCCTGTCTCTAAGGCCCACCTTACCCTGCCCCACTCCCAGAGAGCAAGGAAGCGGGTGAATGGGGCAAGAGGAGGAAGAAGGCAGTGATCCGATGGGTGAGGGGCACTACCCGGTTGGGCAGCTTTGCCAGGCTTCCCATCTGAGGACGGGGAAATGCAAATAGAAACATGAGCCGGTAGGGGGCGTGTGAAGGGGGCTCCGAGGTCCTGGGACCCGTCCCCACTGCCCTGGGCCTTTCTCCCTCCGAGCCCCTTTCCTGGTTAGGCTGAGGCCGGGGCTTGGGAGTTCATGGCTTCGCTGGGGCGGGGGGGGGGCAAGCCCCTGGCTTTGTGATCCCCCCACTCGTTAATGTTGACCTCCCTGCCGTCCAGTCTTCTCTCTTGGCCAGCCCTGGGAAGCGGGGCAGGGTGCTGGGTGAGGTTCCCCCAGGTAACTGAACAAACGGCCCCCACCCCTCCTCAGCTCCCGGGTGGAGAGAGACCCGGTTTTGGTTTCTCCAGCTCCATGAACACACAGAGGTACACGTCCTACCATAGGAGGAAGCAATGACTGTTATACGAGGTTGGCGGCTGTAGGGGCGCGGGGCTGGGGGCAGGCAGACGAGCTGGGAAGGGGTCGGCCTCTGCCCGTCCTACCCGGCCCTTGGCGGCCCCGCCCAGGCGGCCGCAGAGGCCCCGCCCGCTACTGAATGTGGCAGGCGGTGGAGGACGTGGCCTGGCAGCACATGCAGGTGGGGTTCACGGACTTGGGGGGGATGAGGTCTAGGTCCTCGTCGTCGGGGATCTCATCTAACCGGTAGCCGTCCTTCAGCAGCTGGATGTTCAAATCTTGGTTGATCTGCTGTAGGCAAAGGGGAGGGAGGTCAGGCCCAAGCAGCAGGGAGGCACCACCCACGGCTCTGTGGCCACTCCAGGCCGTCTGCGCCCCAGTCCAGCCAGGGCCCTGGATATCAGCCCCACCCTGTCCCGGGTCTGTTCATACCCCCAGGCCCCGCTCCTGCCTAGGCACCCTCCTTCGCCTCTGGCCTCACTTTCTTTCTAGTCACCCCTCCCCATTCTATGGTCAACTTCACACCTCTGGTCCTGCTCCTATTTGGGTTTTGCCCCTATCTCAGGCCGGCTACTAGAGGATATCAGCTGTATTTTACACCCGTTCTATTTAAATGGCCTGCTGCAATCTAAAGCCCTGCTCCTAACCCTGGGCTCCCCGCACTTGAGGCCAGTAACCACTTCTTTTCCATCCTATCCCAGGCCCACCCTGTGCAGGGCACCACCCAGCCTTGCCCAGCCCTCTTTTTCCTTGTACTTGGGCGTTGGCCCCAGCCCTCCCCCTGGATGGTGGTGATCCTGCCGGGTGGTGTCTAGGGCGAGAAGGGGTAGGGGCTCACCTCAGCAGAGGAGTAGCCGGAGGAGGAGTATCTAGACATGTCAAAGTCATCATCGCTGGCCATGGAGGAAAGAGAGGGAAAGTGATACCAAGAAATTACACAGAAAACTCTCTGCAATCCCACCTCCCATTAGTCAGCATCCCATACCTCCCTCACAGTTCCAAATAGCAAAATCTCAATACAAACTGTGCTTGCTGTGCAAATGCAGGATTTTAAAGACAAGTTCCCTAGCTCCACCCTTAAAATCAATTGCTATCCTCAACCTCCTTCTAAATATTACTCCTTTCACCCCCTTCCTTCTCATGTTTTTTTTTTTTTTTTTTTTTTTTTTTGTAGACTCAAATCACCCTGACTTGTAGGATATTCCCAAAGTCCAAGTCTAGCCAGGTGTTTTCCAGGGAGGAGGGCTCCTCCCTGAGGGGATGGGGCATTAAGCATCATATTCTGCTGTCCAGAGACAACATCACAGGCCAATTAGGGACAACCATTGGATCAGTTGTCCCAGGATGACAGCAGACAGCGCAGGCCCCCCTTTCCTCTCTCTGCCATCTCTCTTCAACCCCCAGTCCCTGGTGTAAAAAAATTTCCATCCCTGGAGAATTCACCCTTGGAGAGATTCTGGCTGAAGAATACCCCAATTCTGACATTATAGCAGGTGTGGCCTATACAGCCCACTTGTGCTGCACAGGTTCCTTTGGGCTGCCCAGCTACCCCCAACCCCCCATACACACCTGTCCGTGTCAAGGGCTACCAGTGGCTTCTCATCAGGGCTCTGGTCAAGCGAGGAGTAGCCTTTATTGGGGACGACCAGCCTGGGTGAAGAATTTCGGGAGTTAGAGTGGCAAAGTGGAGCATAGAAACCTGGCAAGGGACTGGGTTGGGCCCCGTCCCACCACTTCCTTCCTTCCCTCCCTCCCCACCTTGGATCCTGTTAAGGCTGTCTCCTCTCAGAGAGGAGCTGGGCCTGAGGAGGGAGGAAAGAGGGGGAGGCTCAGGACCAGCAGAAATAGGTCCTGGCTGGCAGGGTCCAGGTGGGGTAGGGAGGGCCTCTACCTTGTTCGGGCCATGACATTGTTCTTCTTGGGTTGCTGGTTGACAGGGCTACCCATGCTGCCATTCTTCAGGGAGCCCTTCCGGGCCAGCTCCCGCTGCTTCTCTGCAGGAGAACATGGGAAGGAAGCTGTGTCCTGCCCCTGAGGCCACCCTGTCTTATACTCAGGGCAGCCTGGGCTGGGCCTCCACTGTGAAACCACTTGCTTCTAGAAGGACTGAGGCAGGGATCCCAACTCCAGGCCCCTGCTGCCTGGTGGAGATAGTACCTGGCCCTGCACAACCTGAGGCAGACAGTGGGGGGCAAAAAGAGGAGGCTGCCCCCTGTTTTCCAGGAACCACAACTCCCATGTTAGGGTAGTTAGTGTGTACTTGATGCCAGGGAAAGGCTGGAGGGGGAGAGACAATCACAGAAGGATGGCACAGTCAGAGAGGGCTTCCTTTAGGTGACACCATGACCTGGAGAGAGGTGGGCATTCTAGGAAGGAGGGATAGTGCGTGCAAAAATGCATTTAAAAGTGAGCATAAGTGTGGCTCTGGATAGAGGGGTGAAGAGAGAGGTCAGGTTAGAGAAGTAAAATTCATTTATTCAGTCACTTATTCAACAAATATCCATGTCACTAATTATATGTCAGGTCCTGTGCTAAGGGGCTGAAGACTCTCTCTGGTTACAAACTCAGAACATGAAGGACTTGAATGCCAGACAGACGAGTTTGGGATTAACGCAGAAGGAAGAAGAAGCCACTGAAGGTTATGGTGTGGGAGGGGCAGGATGGGGCTACAAGGTAAGGGGCAGGAGGCTGGGGGAGCCCATTTGGCTACGCTGCCTGAGTGGTGCTCCTGACTCCTTTGCCAAGGTCTGAGTTCTCCAAGGTTCCGAAGCCTACCAGGTTCATGGAGCTCACCATCAGGTGACCCAGCCCACTGCCTTGTATGTGACAACTGTTACCAGAAGTAGCTGCCTGGGTGTTGGAGGAGTCCCATCTACTCTTCCCTACTCATCTCAAGTAAAGCCCAGATCTAGGAAAAGGAACTGTTAGGTGGAGAGGGACACTAGGGAAAATGACTCATAAAACAGCCAAATGCTGCAGAGGATAAGGATGGGAAGGACCTTTACAGCTACTGTGACTCACTTTGAAATTTCCCCTGACCTCATGTCTCTGAATCTCTGTCTCCTACTCTTTGACCCTCTTTCTTTGCCACTGCTCAGCTGATTCCAGCTTTTTCCCAGCTTCTTTCCAGCAGGTGGCAGCTGCCATTACCACTCCAGGCCTCTAGGGGGTGCAATTTGCCTTAAAGTTCCTGGTGGTACTAGGTGCAACTGAGACAATGCCGTGAATTTTCATGAGGAGCTTTGATGGTAATGTAATGGGGAGAAAAAAAGATGTTATTTTAAAAGCATGCTGAAATTGTTTGAAACAGTGAGAAAAAAGCAAACAATAAACTGGCAAAACCAAACTACAGACTACTATACAACCATTTAAAAGAATGAAGCCACAATATGCTGACATTGGAAGGAGCTCCAAGATTTAGGTGGTGGGAGAGGGAAGGCCAAGTTTCAGAAAATGTGCACAATATGATACCACTTATGTTAAAATACAAAGTAAAACTACAAAAACTAAAAAGGCTTGGAATGGTTACCTCTTAGGAGTAGAATGTGATGGGGGAGAGTAAAGAAGTTATGCTTGTTAAAATACTTGTATTGTTACATTAAACAATAATAGGCTGGGTATGGTGGCTCATGCCTGTAATCCCAGCACTTTGGGAGGCCGAGGTGGGCAGATCACTTGAGACCAGGAATTCCAGACCAGCCTGGCCAACATGGCGAAAGCCTATCTTTACTAGAAATACAAAAATTAGCTGGGTGTGGTGGTGCGCGCCTATAATCCCAGCTACTTGCGAGGCTGAGGTAGGAGAACCGCTTGAACTGGGGAAGCGGAGGTTGCAGTGAGCCAAGATCACGCCACTGCACTCCAGCCTGGACAACAGAGAGAGACTCTGTCTCAAAAAAACAAAAAACAACAACAACAACAACCAACCCCCCCGATAAATAAAATTGGCTGCAGTTTTAATCTGATGTCCTAGGAATAGAAACAAATTCCAAGGAGAGAACTATTCTTGTTTAGAAAAACAGCTCGAGGGGCTCCCTAGATGTGGTCTGGAAGGAGAGAAGCAAGCAAGGTAAGAAAAAAAGATAGTAGTTGAATAATAAAAGTATAGGCCTCTGTGGAAAGGAAGGAGAAAGTTGTAGGCAAAAGGCCCTTAGGACTGAGGAGGCATCAGTAATTGTTGGGCAGCTGGAGCTTGAGGAGGAGGATGGACAGGAGGGTGGCCTTGATGGCAGAGGAACTTGGAAGGATAGTAATGACGTATATTTAATTGTAAACTCTTTCCTGTATGTCCTGTTTTATAATTTCTCTTCAAGAAACCAAAGTTTTCATAAAAGTGTGTTATATACAGCAGCCATGAGACAGTGAAACTTTGGTCCCTGAAGGGAGAGGGACAGCACATGGGGTGAAGGGAGGGCAATAGTGGCAGGAGCTGTGGACAGTGGCCAGAAGCGAGGGGACTTCACAGGATCAGGCTGCACAGTAAACTGACTTTGGAGTGGACATGAGACAAAGCCACGAGGGAAATGTGACCCAGAAAGGAAGGGAGATATTTGGGTTGTCTAAGAAACTAAGGGAAAACTCCCCCAAATAGGTGCCAACTGGGCCCAGAGATCTCTAGATGGGCTGAGATTGTAATCGGGAGAGGGGCTCGGCTTCTAGGGTTGGAACTCTCATTCTTTTCTATCCCTTAGACATAACAAGTAACACTCCACTTCTAAGGCAGCTTCCTCTCAGTCTGATCCAGTGTGTAATGGGACTTCCAAGTCCTCTCTCTGGGGTTCCATGCTTTTCCCCCTGCAGCTATCCCCCAGAATACCTGGAATGTTCTTGGCTTCAGAGATGCCTCTTAGAGTTTCAGGCTCCTGCAGAGAACTGTAACTGCCCTCTTTGCCTGCAGGAGACAAGGTGCCTGGCAGTGCCAATGACTTGAAGGCTTGAGTCTTGGAATCATCTAGGCTGAGCTGGTTTATTTGTGGCACCTCATTGTAGACCCAGCCCAGAGCATCTTGCCTATTCCCCACATCTCCCTCACCCCCCAGACACACTCACCCAGCTTCACTTGGAGCGGGGATGGTTTGTAATTCATGGCTACTGACTCACCCTCCCGGGCGTCACAGTCTCCGTCAGAGATGGAGGCGGCGGCTGGGTCCTGTGGGGAGAAAGCAGTAAGACAGAGAGTTGTTAGGGAGTGAAGACAGCGGCTGCTCTCAGTCCTGAAGCTAGCCTTCCCACCTGCCCTCTGGGCTTCTGTGAGCATTCACCCCTCACAGCAGGCAGGGCATTCAGGGAGAGAGGAGCAGACCCATCTACCGTGGGACAAAAACACTGGGCTAGGTAGAAGAACCAAGGATCTGGGTTCCATGTACACCCAACTTGGTGTCTGTCCTCAAAGTCCTGTGTGGTCCAGCCTCCTCCAGAAAGCCCATCATGATTTCTTTAAACTCACAGGACTTCCTTCTCCTAACTCCCATACTAGTAGCCCTTCCCCTCAGGCCCTTCCTGTGTACTTGCTTGGCAAGGTCTTCCTAGGTTCCTGTGAGTTTAAGTCTGGGTTAAGGGGAGAGCAGGTGCTGTCTGAGATGGGTCTTCTCCCTCTGTTTCCCTGTGCTGGACAGGTCCCTTCACAGGATCCAGAGAACTGACTGGTCAAGCCACACCAGCCTTCAAGGCTACAGCCACTGGACAAAAAATAGTTCTAATGAGGACTTCTCCAGTTCACAAATGATGCCTAAAGAGTGTCTCCTGGGAGAACCTGAAAAGTTGGCTAGGTACAGTAGGTGAGAAGACAAATAATGACAAACCAGCAGGTGACCAGTTAGTCTTTTGCTGCCCAGAGTGCAAAACACATTCTACAGATGGTCAGGAAGATAGGAAAGCACACATTCTGTGTATTGTCCTGAGTCTGGAACCTTTGACATCCTCCTCACTGCCCTCTTCACTTCACTAATCTCTAATTGGGCTGGGAACTGTGTGCTGTCCAGAGTCTTTTTTTTTTGAGACGGAGTCTTGTTCTGTCGCCCAGGCTGGAGTGCAGTGGTGCGATCTTGGCTTACTGCAACCTCTGCCTCCCGGTTTCAAGCAATTCTCCTGCCTCAGTCTCCTGAGCAGCTGGGACTACAGGTACACGCCACCATGCCCAGCTAATTTTTGTATTTTTAGTAGAGACGGGGTTTCACCATATTGGCCAGGCTGGTCTCGAACTCCTGACCTCATGATCCGCCTGCCTCAGCCTCCCAAAGTGCTAGGATTACAGGCATGAGCCACCATGCCTCGCTAAGGGTCCTTATCTAGCCTTGCCATCCCCTCCCAAACACCCTCTTCTGCTGCAAGATCCAGGGCCGTGGCCCAGCCTGCCTCAGTCAGTTGGAAGTGGCTGAAGTCATCCACATTCTCCCTGAGACTGTGAGGACCAAATATTGACAGGGGTGCTGCCATCCCAGTTGTCTTTGCATTTTAACCAGGGCCTATAGATTGCTAAGCCTAAGGTGTGAGGAGTGCAGAGGGGATCCAAGGCTGCTGCCTGTTCTGCCTCTGTGGATGCAGGGAGTAGACAGATGGGCATGTAGAATGCTGCCACAGTGTCAGGCCCAGGGATCTCAGTGGCTGCTGGTGACCCAGCAAGAGAAGGATATATAACCATTATGGTGGCTTCTGTTCTCTTTAAAATGAGGCAGTGGGCATGAAAACATGCTTGTCACTAACGGGAAAGGGAAAAGTCTAGCAGGTTTGAGAGGGAAATCCTGGCCTTGTCTGTGTTCCTTCAGGCCATCCAGAGCACAAGGCTCTGGGTGGGCTGTGTTGCCACAGTGGTTTGCAAGTTCCGGAGGGCAAAACCTGTGCCTCCCTCTCCTGCTTTGATCCCTAGCCCTTAGCCTTGACTTAGTAAAAGGGCAGGAGGCTTTGCTCAGAAAGGCTGGGTGCCGCAGTGCCTGCATCTTGGGCAACTTCCCATGCTGCAAGTTCTTCATCCTCCCTGGCTCAGCAACCTCCTTGAGAGACTAATAGACAGCACCTGTCCTGCACAGCCTTGGAGAAGCAAACCTCTAGTGGCCCTCACGTGCCTCTCTGCAGCCAAAACAGCCTCTCAGCTGCTACCTGCAAGGGAGGTGGAGATGGGACAGTTGGGCTCTGGATTTCCTGTGGGCCACAGAGACTGCTCACTGCAAAGCAGCCAGAGGGAGGGCTTTTTAAAGAGCAAATCCCATAAACATGCTGATAGGACCCTACCAGGGCAGCACTGGCACATTTCCAAGTCCCAAGTCACATTCCTTCACTTTTTTGGTAGCATTCGTCACATGTCACATATACCACATCCATTTGGAAAAGGCTTCCTCCCTTGGCTCATCTCTTGCCTCTTTGACTATCATTTCTCTGTCCTCCCACAACCCTTTGCCTCCTCTGTAGGGTCCTGCCCTTGGCCCTCCTCTCTCTCCTTGGGGAGCCCTGATGTCTCCTATAGTTCTGATTGGCATTTTTACACTGATGACTTCTAAATCTGTGGCGTTTCAATCCTGCTTCTCCTCCTTAACCTTCTAACCCATCTATCACATGAGAGTGTTAGGCCTCACCATCCTTTCCCTGGGGCTGATTTTTAAAAACACAAGCCCTTAGACATTTGGAGCTAATTTTTTACTCCTCAGTGCAAATGAGTTCATCAAAGTTTCTTCTCTCAGTCTGGAGGTACTGGGTGTAAATGGTAACACGGGAGGTAGATTTCACAGGAAGGACAGGGCTAGGAAGCTGCTGAGCAACTCTGGTCACAGGGACTCACATGTGGTCCTTGAGGCCTACTGGGCAGTTCCTGGTGGTATTTGATCCTGGGTGAAACTGCTAGCTCCTTTGGACCACAACTCAGGAGGGCCTGACCAGGAGGCAGAGCCCTAGGCTGAGAGGTCCCATGCAAAGCCCACCATTCAGCATCTCCTCCATCACTATCTATGACAGAAGGCCACCTTAGTGGCAAGCACAAAGATCTCTGGCACTGTGCCTACAAACATAAGCCTTTACTGTGAGCTTCCTCTATGTCTTCCCTTAGAAATGCAGCCAATGCACCACAACCATTGCATGGCAACGTAATCAGGGAGATTAAATGTAAAATATTCATGAATTTAAGTACCAGAAAAGACTCCAGGCAGAAGGAAGTGCCTGGCTCCAAGAAATCAGGGAGAATTTAAAGTGCCCCCCAAGGACATCTGAAGGCGTTAGCTAGATCTGGGAACTAGAGTGGGGATTAACAAGATTATTAATAAACATTCAGCAGAGACAGACATTGAAATGCATCTCTAACAGCAGCCCATGTTCTGCAACCCTTCATGTAAATTCTCCGAAGACTACAGAGATGATTAATAGCCCAGCCTCACTGTTTCTGGGACAGGATATACAGGCTAATGGCTAATGCAAAGCCAATATAGCTAGAGGAAGGCAAAAGCATCAGAAGAATCCTTAGAATTATAATAGTTTGGTCCACTGATTTTCATTAAACTGTATTCCCTGAGTGACTGTGAAGGGGAAGCTATAGGATGGTGGTCTGGCTTCCCTTTAATAAGAGTAGATTCACCTTTATTTCATTTATGTATCAGCCTGTTGCAACATTTTGGTTGGAGAAAAGGTTCTATTTTTTAAAAAAGGTTAAAATCTTTTGATTTTAAATGTTTAAAAATGTTTTATTATGGAAATTATAACAAGTAGAGAAAACAGTATAGTGAGATCATAGGTACCTATCAACAGCTTCAACAAGTATCAACTTATCACCCATTCTTTTTAAAAATGAGGAAACCTGGGCCGAGAGGGGAAGTGTCTTACCCAAGGTCAGTGATGGAGTCAATAACCTTTCAAAGCATGTAGGGAGGGACATAGGGAAGAGAACATGATTTGGGCTTGGAGCTAAAGACAGGCCCTCTGGGAGGCTGCTCCATTCCTGCAGGCCCAAGCATCAGTCTGCATATTAACCTCTTCCCCTGTCCCCCTGCCCCAGGGCTGTACCAACTCATGAACTGTCTTTAGCTGGCTGGCCTTACTTGTTGGAGCTGTGGGTAGTGCAGTCAATACAATGGTAGGCTGGGACCCAAGAGATCCCAAATAAGCAGGATAGAATTGGGTGGTAAAAAAGGGAAACAAAGGAAAAAAACCAAAGTGTGGAACCTTCAAGGCTCATGCCTGGAGTCTTAAGAAGGAGGATCTGGATAAGTAGATGGAAGAGTCTGCTCTCCTGAATGACCCGCAGACCTTTACGGGCTACTCTGGTAGGACTCTAGGTGGCAAAAAATAAAACTTGTAGAGGGTCTTGTAGTTCCTAATGTATGTCTTCAGATCCACGAGCTTATCTGATTCTCATAAGTACCCAGTAGACATGTGATTGCCTCCCCAACATTCAAATTATACTCCTCCTCCACTGGGCAACAGACATGGCTTGGATGAGCTGACCTCACTCTCAGTGCTAAAGGGATGCTCTGACTAAAGGAAGACAATCTACACAATCCCATCCTCCTTGCCACACAGACTGAAAGGAAGATTGTAATGGTTAAAAGCACAGACTCTGGAGCCAGAGTGCCGAGGTTCAAATTCCAGCTCCTCCAGTTAGTAACTGTACAATCTGGTTTTCAGCTTCCTCATCTGTAAACGGGACTAACACTAATACCTAGTTCAAGGGTTCTTGTGAGGATAAAAGGAGTTAATATGTATTAAAGCAGTTAGAATAGTCCTTAGCATAGTATACCCTTAGCACTATATCCATGTTAACTGTAAAGATATCATTAGTATAGGTTCAGTGAGACCTATACTATCATGGTCAGTGTGCCCTGGGAGTGGCTGGCCTGTAGCTGTAGCCCTGAAACCACACAGGTTGGAGCCTGGCTTATATATGGAAGTATCTGTAGAAAAGGTGTGCCCTCCTTAGGGTGATGAAAGGCCTGATCACAGGGCACCCTGTTTCCTCTCTTCCCTCACTCCAGCATGATACAATTCTTTCATTTATTTAATGATGATAGGGCTCACAAATACAAATAGAAAAGAGTCCCAGCTGGGCATGCTGGCATGCACCTGTAGTCCTAGCTACATGAGGCTGAGGCAGGAGCACTACTTAAACTCAGGAGTTCAAGTCCAGTCTGGGCAACATATTGACATATTGAGACCCTGTCTTTAAAAATAAAAAAAAAGGGCTGGGCATGGTGGCTCACGCCTGTAATCCTAGCACTTTGGGAGGCCAAGGTGGGCGGATCACGAGGTCAGGAGATCGAGACCACAGTGAAACCCCATCTCTACTAAAAATACAAAAACTTAGCCAGGCACGGTGGCGGGCGCCTGTAGTCCCAGCTACTCGGGAGGCTGAGGCAGGAGAATGGCTTGAACCCAGGAGGCGGAGCTTGCAGTGAGCCAAGATCGCGCCTCTGCACTCCAGCCTGGGCGACAGAGCGAGACACCATCTCAAAAAAAAAAAAAAAAAAAAAAGAAAAAGAGAACAGTCCCATCTTTAAGAAGCTCCCAATAATTATTAATAAAGGTAACCAAGAGCCATATAAAAGTAGAGGGAATGGGACAAAGGGAGGGTGGTCAAAGGAGACACTTGAAAAGATCTTAAAACATTAGGTCACCAGTTTAAGAGCGAGGAGTAAGGACATTCAGGGAACATGCGAAAAGTCTCAGAAGCATGAAACTAGCATAGTGCATTCAAGGAATAGTCGGCATTCTGCTATAGTTGAAGCTCAGAAGGTATGGTGAAAAGTTGCAGGAAATCAAGTTGATGGAGTCAGGAAGGGGGCTCAGATTATGGTGGAAGGTGGGCCTTGATTTTTTTCTTTACTCAGAAGATGATGGGGAGCCAATGAAGCCTTAAGCAGGGAGTAACATGGTCAGATTCGAGATGGAAAAGGACCCTCCGATAGCCATGTGCAAGACGGGTGGGAAGGGAGTGAGATTGGAGGTAAGGATAATTAGGAAACTACTGCAACAATGCCAGCAAGAGATAATAGGGGCCTGAACCAAGCAGCAGCAGAAGATAAAAGGACAGAAAGGAAGATGTCAAAAAAGAGTAGAATTGGCAGGCTTCTGATATAAAATGTAAAACAAAGGGTCTGGACATTCCTGGTTTTCTGTCTGGAGGTAATTGGGAAGAGTAATAATTATTAAGACATGTTATTAAATGCAGAAGAAGGCACAACTGCATTGCTAGGGAAAAATCAGATGAGTTCATTTGGGGACATGTTGAATTTTGAGGTGTCTTTTGGACACCCAGATGATACCACTAGTTGGTAGGATTTGAAGTGTGGGAGCTCAGAAAATGGGTGTGGGCTGGTGGTGATGTAAATCACAGTGAAGAATAAGGTCTCTCAGAATAAGCAGAGTGAAAAAAAAAAAAACCAAGGGTGAAGTTCTGGGAAATATCCAACCTTAGGTAATGAATGGAGGAAGGAGACTGGGTAGGAGCAGAGAGGAGTAAGAGTAGAACTAGGAACCATTCAAGTAGAGTTTCAAGGTGGAAGAAATCAACAGTGTCAAATAAGCAGATGGGTCTATAAGATAAAAACAAAATTTAGAAATAAGAAAGTCATAGGTAGTCTCAGTGAACACAATTTTAGCTGAAGAGTAGAAACAGAGCCCAGATGACAAGGGATTTAGGAGAGAATAGGAGATGAAGAAGCAGACAGAGTGACCACAGGCCGTTCTTTAAAGGAGCAAGACTGAGAAGGGAAGGAATGAGAAAGGGTGGCAGCCAGAGAGAGCTTTAGAGTTCTAGAATTTCTTTAGAGCTAGGGAATACCAGACCTGTCCTAGACTGAGGGGAAGGAAGCTGTGTAGAAAAGGAGATGTTTGAAGGGGCATGGTCTTTGATGAATCATGAGCAGATGGAGCCAGAACTTTGGACCATAGGAGGGAGTCTCCTTAACAAAACAGAAGGGAGGTAAGGAAGGCGAGGTGAGGAGGAGAGGAAAGGAGGAAGGGAGGTGGGGGGATTCAGATAACATGGAGGCAGAAAGGGGATGGAAAGTAAGGGGAGTGCCTTCCTAAAAAAAACTCATTAGTAAAAGGAAAAAGGTGAACACTAAGGGGTTGGGAAAAAGAGGAATATTTGGTGGTTGGCCAGAGTGGAAGGAGATCAGACTGGCTGGGCTCTCAGCTACAATCCTCATCTTTCACCCAGCCATGATCCAGTCCCGAGGATGGAAGGCGCTCTCCGTGGTGCTGAACAATCTTGCCATTGTCTTGTGGACCAAACACGATAATCCAGGGTAGAGACATGATTCAATATCAGCCTTCCCAAGAAGAGAAGGTAACCTCTGTTCTCACCTCCAAGTACTAATTCTTAGGAAGATGAAAATGGAAATGGATTATATGTATGAAGAAGCAAAGCGCTCATACCAATACTATCTAACCCTTCTTCACAGAACACAGAAGAATTTTCCTTTAGTTTTAAGGCTAATTAGGGGAGGCAGTTCTGAGTTGGAGAATGCTAGAAGGCTACTTCTGGAATAAAGGCTACTTCTGGAATAAAGGGAAGGATTATCACACTCGGGCTAGAGTTTGGGAGCTCCAACTGGTCTTGGGAGTAGCTGAGGATTTTCTGACTCCTTAAACAGCTGCTAGTATAGAATTCATTACTAAAAGTAAGCACCGCCAAGCCTTAGTATCTTTAATGGTATTTGTCACTGGGAAACCCAAATGGTGGAGGGTGCTACTGCCCCCAGGCCTAGTAACAACTGTAGCTATGAAAAGTTTTATAGATTTTTCTACTATAAAGTAATACATGCTAAAATTTTAACAAATCACCTTTAGTTTCACCACCTTGAGAAAAACATTTGATAATGTTCTACGGTATGTGAGTCTTTTGCGTATACTACAGCAGCAACACTCTGGGGCTTCCCTTCCTTCTTTGGGAGTTGGTGCTGTTCCCATCTTTATGGTCATAGGAGTGAGCCTCCAGGAACTATGCTGGTTCTATGTGATTCCACCCAATTGAATAAATGCCTGGATGAGGCAGAGCAAATTAGTCTCCCCCAGAATCGGGAAGTGGGACTTAAATGGAGATGTAAAGTTCAAGACTGTGGATTAGGTAACAGAGAGAGCCATTGGGGAGGGAAACAAGAATACAGCTGATGTTCAGAAAGAAGTGAACACAAGAGATGGTGAGAGTGCTCCCTAGGTTTCAGTCTCTGCTTCTAGAGCCTGCCTTACCCATCCAAAGCCTGACTTCATGCTGTGCTTAGGCATTATAAGAAACCCAGCCTAGGCAAGATAGCAAGAAGGTGACTCACCAAAAAGACAAAAAATTAGCCAGGTGTGGTGGCATGCACCTGTAGCCCCAGCTACTCAGAAGGCTGAGTGAGAGGATCGCCTGAGCCCAGGAGGTTGAGGCTGGAGTGAGCTATGATTGTGCCACTGCATTCTAGCGTGAGTGAGAGAGTGAGATCCTGAGAAGAAAAAGAAAGACAGAAAGAAAGGAAGGAAGGAAGGAAGGAAGGAAGGAAGGAAGGAAGGAAGGAAGGAGAAAAGAAGAGAAAGAAAAAGAAAGAAAGAAGAAAGAAAGAGAAGGGGGAGGGAGGGAAGGAGGGAAGGAAGGAGGGAAGGAAAGAAGGAAGGAAGGAAGGAAGGAAGCAGAGAGAAAAGAAACAAACCTAGTGTCTTCATAGTCTGTTCTCTTTCTTAGCTTCAGTTGGGTTTTTTATTTTGTTACTGTAATCAGAGAGTAGCAACTAATA
Organism: Symphalangus syndactylus; assembly: GCF_028878055.3. NCBI lineage: Eukaryota > Metazoa > Chordata > Mammalia > Primates > Hylobatidae > Symphalangus > Symphalangus syndactylus. The sequence continues at coordinate 110,381,424 of NC_072431.2, read as the reverse complement.
CACGTGCATAGAACAACGTTTAAAGAACATGGTATATTTTGTGGCCGGGCACTGTGGTTCACGCCTATAATCCCAGCACTTTGGGAGGCCGAGGCAGGAGGATCACTTGAGGCCAGGAGTTCAAGACCAGCCTGGCCGACATGGCAAAACCCTTTCTCTACTAAAAAATATAAAAATTAGCTGGGTGTGGTAGGGTGCTGAGGCACGAGAATTACTTGAACCCAGGTTGCAGTGAGCCAAGATCATGCCACTGAACTCCAGCCTGGGCAACAAAGTGAGACTCTGTCTCAAAAAAAAAAAAAAAAGTATATTTTGTATTTCTGTATTTTTAAAATTAGTATCAGAACATAATCAGCTCTCCATATTCTTTTTTTTTTTTTTTTTAATAGAGGCAGGGTCTTTCTTGTTGCTCAGGATGGAGTGCAGTGGCTATTCACAGGCACGATCATAGCTTACTACAGCCTTGAACTCCTGGACTCAAGTGATCCTACTACTTCAGCTTCCCAAGTATCTGGGATTACAGGTACATGTCACTGCACCTAGCTTTATCTTCTCCTTCTTCCTTCTTCCCTCTTCCCTCCTCCTTCTTTCCCTTCCCTTTCCCTTTCCCCTTCTCCTTCTTCTTCTTCTTTTTGGAGTCAAGAGTCTCGCTCTGTTGCCCAGGCTGGTTGCCCAGGCTGGAGTGCAGTGGCGTGATCTCGGCTCACTGCCTCAGCCTCCTGAGTACCTGGGATTACAGGCGTGCACCACCACATCTGGCTAATTTTTGTATTTTTAGTAGAGATAGGATTTTGCCATGTTGGCCAGGCTGGTCTCGAACTCCTGGCCTCAAGTGATCCTCCTGCCTTGGCCTCCCAAAGTGCTGGGATTACAGGTGTGAGCCACCATTCCCAGCCCCTAGCTTTATATTCTTACACAGTTTTTGTAACTATCAGTTTAATGGCTGCATAATATCCATAGAGAGGATGTAGAGTAACTTTGTAACCATTCATTTATTTTTGACATTCAAGTTGTTTGCAACTTTTCACTATTATAGATAATGCTACACTGAAATCCACATATATTTACATTTAAGATCATTTCCTAAATAAAGTAGATTACTCAGTAAAAAACATGAGTGCCTTTAAGTTTCTTGATGGATATTGCCAAAATGCTTTCCCAAAGGATTGTTCCAATTTACAATGCCTCCAGTCATGACTGAGAGTATAGCTGGTTTTTAATGCTTTATTTTTCACTGTGTGCCAGGGAATTTCAGGTCATCACATTTACCCATTATCTTCCATGAGAGCTCTCTTCCAGTCCTCATTTACCTGGTTCCCTCTAGGGAATCTTCTTTCATAGAACAGAATTTCCTCTGGGCATCACCTGCCAGACAAAATACTCCTGACTTGAGGCCACCAATTAAGAACAAAAGGAGGGAAGACTCTTACACTGAAGATTGGGAAGGGCTTTAAGTGGAGCACTGGCGCTGCCTGGCAACTGGACACTGTGCTTTAGCCAGTCCTCCCCTGTGCCAGCATGTCAGCTGTAGGAACCGTGATGGTAATTGCGGAGCCAGAAAGCAAATCTCACAGAATGTCTCCCTTGCTTTTAGATGTGGGGTGGAAGAATTAACCAAAATGGCTCTGGAGTTACCCCAGCTAGGGCAGCAGCTCCTATTACCCTACCTATTATTTAGTTTTCAGAAATAGCTACTCAGGAACAGGGAGAGAAAAGGATGGTGAAAGTATGAAGCTGGTAGTGAGATGGTAAAAAAAAAAAAAAAAAAAAAAAAAGATTTGTTTTTGAAATGAAGAGACGGGGCCAAAGAATGTTTTAAAAGATGATTTAGAATCCTGCTCTGCTTCTTCATGGTTAGGACAAGACTGATGTCTTAGATTGATGCTCTGCTATTCATTCCTATCACCATTCACCAGGAAACCCTGTCATCAGAAAGCCTTCATTTGGGAGATAGGATAAATACCTCAACTCAGGGATAATCACTGTAGCTATGGCTTGGGGGAAGCCTGTGCATAAGGGCCTAAGGGCCAAGCCTCATGACCCAGGAGGTAGACGCCAGAGTCATAAGTGGAGAAGGCTTACTTCCTTCTGGGAGGACTGGCTTGGCCTACTCCTGACCCTCATCCCCGGAGCCAGATGTTAAGGAGGCTCCTGCCTTACACTTGGACCAGTTTAAGACATTGGTCTTGGCCTATGTCAAGTCTTGTGACCTACAAGGTCTTTGAACCCCACATCACCCTCATCTCCCCCATTTCAATCTCTTTAGGGAAAGATCATCTAATTTAATGGAGAAAGGAGTTAAGGTACAAAGTTCTTTAAAAATAGATCTACAATGGTTAAAATTGCAGTGGCTCATGCCTGTAATCCCAGCACTTTGGGAGGCCGAGGTGGGTGGATCACTTGAGGTCAGGTGTTTGAGACCAGCCTGGCCAACACGGCGAAACCCTGTCTCTACTGAAAACACACACAAAAAATTAGGCAGGTGTGGTGTTGCACACCTGTTACCCCAACTACTCAGGAGGCTGAGGTAGGAGAATCTATTGAACCTGGGAGGCAGAGGTTGCAGTGGGCCAAGATTGCACCACTGCACTCCAGCTTGGGTGATAGAGCAAGACTCTGTCACAAACAAACAAACAAACAAACAAAGCCCCACGATGGTTAAAATGGTAACTTTTATGTTATGCATACTCTAATACAATTTTTTTAAAAAAGACTGAGAAGCAGGACCTAGGCAGAAAAATAAGAAGGTGTGTGGTGGGCAGTGGGGAGGAGGCAGTCCCTTCTCTTTTCATATTCAGATTCAGACAACACAGACTTTTGGGGATGAGGCCTTTCATAGGAGAGGGAAAATTATTCTCAGAACAGGGGAGTTGGACGGGGCTGGGGATTTGGGGTTGGGTTTCTGGGGGCTTTCTACTTGAGGTGCTCCTTAGGCAGGGCCCAGAGGACAGGAAGATGGCAAGGTTGTTCAAGGTTAACAGCGCTTTAGGGAGCACAGTCCAGAGGATCTTTCAGTTTCCTTCTAGAATGTGGGTTCCAGTTCTTCAAGGTAAGGGAGGAGGCATAGACACTGAGGAGAATACTGCCCAGGAATCAGTACAGGACATGTGGTTGGAGACTCCTTGAGAGCCCCACACCTGGTAGGAAGTGGAAGCAGGAGAAATGCCAGCAGACACTGACATTTGTCTGGGCCAGATTGACTTGTGGATCCTTGTCTGAATCTTGGCCCCAAGTCTCACTTAAGGCTTTTCAAGAAGCTTCAATTACTCAAGGAACTGAGCCTGGCCTGCACTGGTTCATAAATCTTTGGGGCTCCTTAATTTCCCAGGAAAGCAAAGTAATTGGCAGAGTCTATGGGATTTCTTCCCTCTGGCCTTGGAAGAATAAGGACCAACTTGTCTGCAATGGACAATGGACTTGGAGGGCTGGTATCAAATAGCTTTTCCCCTCTGTGGCATTTCCTGTCACTGCCCTTCCTCTCCTTTTTTAGCTTGTTCTAAGTCTCTAACCCCCATTATGCCTGGCAGGCACTACTCTTTGCCCACAAAGATAATTTGCAGCTCTAAAGCTCAGCTCTCTAGCCAGAGCAGTCTCCTAGTCTTTCCTTTTTGTCATCCCAATAATTAAACATTGGTGAACTTGCCACTTGTTTAGAACTTTGATAATCACTGAACACCAACAAGGGGGAAGGCACAATGTACACTGGGGAGGGAAAAACACCAAGCCCTAGTTCTTGCCAAGAAGAATTTAAAAGTGCAGAGATGACAGGCACACAGATCAGCCTATTTAAGGAAGAGAGAGGAACAGCAGAGGCAGGAATGCATGGAGGGTGGTAGGAGCACAGAGGAGAGTGATAATGGTAGTGATATTATCTTCTCTGACATACAAGATTGGGCCTGGGCAGGAGCCGGGTTAAAGCGGAGACCTGGCTATTGGTCACTGGGTACTTTGGCAGAGGGTTTAAAGCAACTACTGGTGAAGCTCCGCCCTGGGGGCTAGGACTCTACCCTTACGACTTTTCGACTTTTCATTGCTGCTGATGTAGTTCCTACCCTGCCACAGGGCACTCACTTACCCCCCACCTCATTTTGGGGGGGTCAGTTGTAGCAGGGCCTTTTCCTTTACCATTGAGATAAACTGATAACCCAAGGGAAGGGTCAAGAGGCTCTAGGTGGGTGGCTGGAAAGGGTTTTTATTAAGAAGGCAATCAGGGACTGAGAGTCCTGTCCTAAGAGTGCCTAAGAAAGAGAAAGGCCAGGCGTGGTGGCTCATGAGGCTGTAATCTTAGCACTTCAGGAGGCTGAGGTGGGAGGATTGCTTGAGCCAGGAGTTCAAGACGAGCCTGGGCAACAAAGTGAGACCCCATCTCTACAAAAAAGAAAAAAAATCTTAGCCAGGTGTGGTAGCATGTGCTTGTGGTCCCAGCTACTTGGGAACCTGAGGCAGGAGGATCACTTGAGCCTGAGAAGTTGAGGCTGCAGTGAGCTGTGATCACACCACTGCACTCCAGCCTGGGTGACAGAGTGAAACTCGTGTGTGTGTGTGTGTGTGTGTGTGTGAGAGAGAGAGAGAGAGAGAGAGAGAATGGCTCTGCTGAAACAAACTTTTGCTGCATCCAGCCAAGCCTAGGGCCTGCAGTCACTCTCACAAGGCCTGCTCCGTGAAGCAGGGAGGTCAGGGCTGAGGGGCCCATAGAGGCTTGGGGGCCAGCCTGGGGTCAAGCAGGTCAGAGAGGGGAAGGGGAGGGTTAACCCTCCTTATGAATTCCCATCTGAGTCTCCCAAGAGAAGAAAATTCATGTGTGTGTGTTATAGGGGTGTGCATGTGCCAGCTGGGGGGACAGAGGTAAGGAGGGGAGATTGTAGAGTAACACCAGCTCGGGGTATGTTTTCACAAGTGAGGCTAGCCAGTTGCTAGTTATGCATCTCCATGGAAAACAATACTCAACTGCTAAGCTAGATGGTCCTAGGGTCCTTGCAGGAGTGTCTCTGCAGGCTCAGGGCAGTAGAGAGCCTTTCCCTGCCCACCTGTCACTCCCTGGTTGGTGCAGTGACACTCACCGGCTAACTCATACTCAAGGCATCAATAGGAAGGAGTACCACCTTGTACTCAAGGCATCAATAGGAAGGGGCCCTGAAACAGCAAATGACCAATACTTCCCAAAGAGCCCCCTACAGCTCTACAGCCCACATCTCTGAGGACACTTCCTCTTCTCTGAGTACATCCCCCTGCCACAGCCTCCCCCGCCCCCATACAACCTCTACCTCTTCTAGACAGCTGACACACCTGCACTGCCTCAACCCTCCACTCCTGCTGAACCCATCTGTGCCCCTAGGACAGTGTTTCTTAATATATTAATGTGCATAGAAATCATCTGGGCATATTATTTAAATGCAGATTCTGATTCAGTAGGTCTGGAACCTGAATTGTCAGCATTTCATATTAGCTCCCAGGTGGTACCAATGCTGTTAATATAGGGGCCACACTTGGAATAGTGTGGCTCTAGGCCAGCCTCTCTACGCCCACACCGTCCCCAGACAGCCTCTCAAAAAGCCCTCCACCCTGACCTTAACCTGGTTACATTCCCAGTGGCAAGAGGGAACAATAGTCTGGGAAGAGAAGAGAGAAGAGGAGGGACTTCTCAAAGCTCACGTTGGGGTGGCAGCTCTACTAAGAACTCTGGCTGGATCCAGGCAGGGAGTTGTTCGGAACAATTTAGCCCAGGTGTAGTTCTTCCAAAACTCATCCAGTCACTTAGTTAATGTTGCATAAATACCTGCCAGAGGTACGGCCATGGTGCTAAGTGCTTTATCTATATTATTTCATTGAATCCTCCCCAAAACCAAGTAAGGCAAATATCATTTTCATTTTAAAATTGAAGAACTAGGTTGCATAAAGTAATATGTTCAAAGTCACACCTGGTAGGCAATTTGAATCTAATTTCCTCATCTGTCTTACCCCAGCCCCTTCTCAGAGACTTAGATAAAGTCATGAGATTAACAACGCACCAGAACTTACACCTCTGTGGGACTGTTGTCTTGCAAAGCAGTCACTTGGAAGGCTGGTACCTAGTCCAATCATGTCTCTAGAGCTCAACACACACTTGTAGCCCCTCTTTAGAAAATAGCATGGATGCTTTCTGATCACAAGCCTCCTGCTCAATGAGTTCTCCACAGGAAGGAAATATTGGAGCCACGGAAGCAGTCGATAGCTCAAGATGGAGAGAGAGACTGGCAGGAAGCAACAAGAAAGAAAATGCGTTGGAAACTGAGAATGGTGAGCCCAGGAGACAAAAGAGGGCAGTGCAAGAAAAGGAGATGAAAGGGGCCTTAGCCACCAAATTCAGTTCTGGTCCTACATTTTAAGGGCATCTATATTCTAGGCACTGTGCTGGGTTCTGGACATATAAAAATAATATGGGCTGGGCGCAGTGGCTCATACCTGTAATCCCAGCACTTTGGAAGGCTGAAGTGGAAGGATTGCTTGAGCCCAGGAGTTTGAGACCAGCCTGGGCAACATAGTAGGACTCCATTTCTACAGAAAAATTAAAGAAAATTAGCCAGGCATGGTGGCAGGTGTCTGTAGTCCTAGCTACTCAGAAGGCTGAGGTGGGAGGATCACTTGAGCCTGGGAGGTTGAGGCTGTAGTGAGCCATGATTGCACAGAGCGACAGAGTGAGACCCCTTCTTCTAAATCATAATAACAATAATAAGGCCTGTGCCCATGAAGAGCTCATAAGCCAGTGAGTGAGGCAAGTGAATAAGCAGATAATTTTAATCATATGCTGAGTGCTATGACAGAGGTTTGTATGTGTACAGGACAGAGGCAACTATCCCACTCTGGGGAATTAGGGAGGACTTCTCCAAAGAAAACTGACGGAAGAAGCAAGAATAGGAAGTATTAGTGAACCAGATGAGGAAAGGAGTGGCAAACAAAAAGAACAAAGAAGAGAAAGGACTGGTGGGAAAGATGCATGTGACTATAGAGCAGGCAAAAAGAACAGGTCAATTTTGCTAGAATGTTAATGTTAGGGGACGAAGTGGCAGGTGATGAGTCTAGAATGACAGGAAGACTTAAAATCATGAAGGGCTTTGTAAGATATGTTCAGGGTTTTGGACTTTACCTGGAAATAATGGGGAGCCACTGAAGGATTTTCAGCCCATTGTCAGATTTAGATAGACTGACTGCTCTGGGAGCAGGTCTAAGGAATGGGCAGGAGTGATTAAACTGGAGGCAGGGAGACCAGATAAAGGTCATTACAGTAGGTGACAAAGCTTGAAAAAGTCAGTGTCAATGGAGTTGGAAAAAAGGAGGTGGAGAAGAAAAACATGTTGAGGTCAAACTGCTGGGGCACTAAGGCTGATTGGATCTGGGTGTGAGGGAAAAGACTTGAGCTAGGATGACTCCCAGGTTTCCTCCTGACTCAGGTGACTGCGTGAATTGTGATGCCACCAAATAAGATGGAGAAACAGAAATAAGAGTAAGGCTTGTGGTTTTGTTTTGTGTGTAAATATGTGTATGTTTATAAATAAGAAGGGCTAGAGAAAAAAAATTGAGGAACACTAATATTGAAAAAGTAAGCAGAAGACTGACAGCTACGGTCAGAGGGGTAGGGAACCAAGGAGAGATCAGAGTCATGGATGTCTAGGAAAGGCAGAGTTTTGAGAAGAATAATGTAAGACAGAGGAACCAGAACCAGAGTCCTAGAGGGGCTCTTGTATGACAAGAGAGACTGGAAAATAGTTGAGGCCAGGAGAAAGAACCAGCATAGAATGGCCACTTGTTTGAAGACATCAGGGAGGACTCAAGACGCTGTTCTCAGGCTTGCTGATATTTCAGCAAAAACTCATTTTGTTCTAAGAAATTATGGGTCTGATTCTTGTGAGGCTTCCAAGTCCTCACAGAGAGACATTCTCTAGTAGAAAAGTCTAGTCACGGTCCAGAGATCATGGCACATCTGCAATTTTTCAGGAAGTGTGGGCAAGGGGTGGGCTGAAGGCAAGGGAGGCTGACCAGGGCTTGGCCAAACTAGAGGTAATAGAAAGCAGTTAGGTGGTAGTCGCCCCAAATTCTGGCTGCACCAGAGTCCCCTGACTTAGTTTTGGCCTATCCTCCCCAGGCTATGGCAAAAAGCATCAAAGACCCTTGACTTCTAGTCCTAAGGCAGGGGGCCAAAGCCAACATGGACCTACCAGGAGTGGCCTGAGAATCCAGAACACAGAGAGGAGCAGCCTGCGTTGCGATTTTCCCAGAACCCACAACACTTGTTTCACCAACAGTGAACATCCAGAGGGAGGCTCAACCATGGAACCTATACTCTGTTATGTGGTAATCATGCTTTCTCATCTTTTTATTTTATTTTTTGAAATACGGTCTCAATCTGTCACTCAGGCTGGAGTGCAATGGCACGACCTCAGGTCACTGCAATCTCCACCTCAGCTCAAGCAACCTACCACCTTAGCCTCCCGAGTAACCAGGACTACAGGTGTGTACCACCACACTCAGCTAATTTTTTGTAGTTTTGGTAGAGATGGGGTTTTGCCATGTTGCCCAGGCTGCTCTCAGACTCCTGAGCTCAAGCGATCTACCCCCTCGGCCTCCCAATGTGCTGGAATTATGGCATGAGCCACTGCACCCAGCCCTTTCTCACTTTTTTTATTATTATTCCTCATGCCCAGTCAAAACTTTCTCACGTTTAAACCCTTCAATAATAGTTTTCTGTAAAAACAAGCAAATGAAGCCGGGCACAGTGGCTCACACCTGTAATCCCAGCACTTTGGGGGGCCAAGGCAGGCAGATCACCTGAGATCAGGAGTTTGAGACCAGCCTGGCCAACATGGTGAAACCCCGTCTCTACTAAAAATACAAAAATTAGCTGGGCATGGTGGTGGGTGCCTGTAATCTCAGCTACTCGGGAGGCTGAGGCAGGAGAATCTCATGAACCTGGGAGGCGGAGGTTGCAGTGAGCCAAGATCGTGCGCCTGCACTCCAAACTGGGCAACAAGAACAAAACTCTGTCTTAAATAAATAAATAAATAAATAAAATAAACAAATAAATAAATAAAAATAATCACTTGACTTAATTATTAGTCTTCAGAGCCAGTAATGTAGTCAGTAACCTGCATGCCTCCACTGTGCTTGGAGAAGTTGAAAAATGTGCAGTTAGTGTTAAGGGGAGATCCTTGTTCTTCTGTCTCCTTCATGCAAACACTGACACCTATGAGTGAGTGGGCAGTGCACTGAGGTGCAGGAAAGCCAGGCTCACACGAGGGCAGAGGACTGGCAGCCTCAACGAGGTTAGACTGACTTTTCCCAAAACTCTGACCTTGGGGACCTACTGCATTATTAAAAAAAAATCATATTCTGGGAAAGAACAGCCTGTGCTTGGCTATTTACAAAAGTAGGTCTGTGAATGCTGTTAGAGTTGAATGAATGTTTTATGCTATTTGGTGCATTTTAAGTAACCCAATAGGCTGAAATATTTTTGTTGTGAAAGGAATGCTTGTTCTGTACAATTAAATTTGGTTAGAATTAGAAACTCCAAAATTCCTTTGTTCCTGGCAGGGGAGCAATAGTTTGTCTTCACCTACTCTGCAACCTTGTGGCTGTCAGAGGGTTAGTTATAAGGCCTTCACATCTGGGCTTCACAGAAGCACAGAATAGCCATTCAAGGAGTATTTTGGCTTTTATACGGACACCTAATTTCACAGGCAGTAGGATCTTGAATTTTTTTATATAATGACTTTCACTCTTTCCACCACTCCCTTCTATTTTTCACTCCAATGAAAACATCCCAAATGTTGAAACATCAATGATTTTGTCCTGTTCCTATGTTTAGGAAAGGAATTTTCAGCTCTTTGTTATGTCCAGGTGGGGCTAAGATGAGTTGTATCTTTATAGATAGGAGAAATGATGGTATATGGAAAGAACCCAAAAATCCCAGATCCTAGTCCATAGTACACCCTGGGCTGTTTTGGATTCTGAGATAATTTTGCATCCTCCCCTTCCCCATCACTAGCCCAGCTCTAGCTAGCTGCACATTGTCTGGATCGAGCTGCTTCGACATGCTGATGTTATCGGCCTCACAGTGCCTGGAGCATGCAGATAGGAACAGGCAATGGCGCCGTCTCACTGGACGTAGTAATGTAATTTAGTTTCTGAAATCCAAGTATAAAATCTTGAAAGCTGACTTTAAAATCTGCCTCAGGAGGGATGGTGGTGGAATTCCCAGCAGAACCATCTAAATAGGGAAATGGCTTCTGTCATGTATTAATAAACAGTTCAGAGCAATGGAAAAATAGAGAGAGGATTGCAGGGAAAGTGAGTGCCTAGTTTTTCTTCCTCCTCCCTCCTCTGAACTGGGCTGCCAGGTGAGGACCACTCCATTTGTGTGATCCCCAGGTTGGGGCTAGAAGCACCTCTCCCTGAGCATTCCTGTGAGGCCCCTGCTGCTAGGAAGATGGAACAGCAGTTTGGGTGGTCTCAACCAGCACTTTTTTTTTTTTTTTTTTTTAAATCTCCAGACCAGGCTAAGAATGATGGCAAAGGAGCAGTCACTTGCCTTTACTTCTATCTCCCCAACCTCATCTTGTGCCACTCTTCTCCAGGCTTACTAGTTTGCACACTGGTCTTCTTTACTCCTGATGGGGTATTGATATCCTTTTTAACCTCATGCTTCCCTTCTGGTTAAATTTTACTACATCCTTCAGGCCTCAGCTGACACACATCACCTCTTGTTTTTTTGAGACAGTGCCTTACTCAGTTGCCCAGGCTGGAGTGCAGTGGCGCAATCTCGGCTCACTGCAGCCTCAGCCTCCTGGGCTCAAGTGATCCACTTACCTCAGCCTCCCAAGCAGCTGGGACTACAGGTGCATGCCACTACACCTGGCTAATTTTTGTATACATACATATTTTTGTTGACATGGAGTCTATGTTGCCCAGGCTGGGACACATCACCTCTTAAAAGAAGCTTCCCATAAATGCCAGGCTCAGTTAGATCCTTCTATAATGTAGTCTCACAGCCCCTGCTCCCCCATATATTTCTTTCATGCACTTAGCAAATTTTATTTAAATGACTATTTGTATAATTTGTTTAATAAATGTTCGTGAAGGTAGGGACCATGCCTGCCTCCACTGTGTCCTCCCAATGCTTGGCATAGAAAATGAAAGGCCATAATCTGAAAAGACAAACACTGCCTTCTACTTGATTTGAAGGCGTGGCAAGGATCTTTCTATAACAGAGAGGTGGCAAACACTCCTGACCTATCAGACCATGCTGGAGTCTTGTCTAATGGTGTCCCACAGACAGATGTTGCATTTTGTGCTCTTTGTAGGACTACTTCTTCACTGTAAGCCTCTGGTCAGGGGCTGAAAGTTATTTTGGAGAACAGCCAAAGTAGGAGTCCCCCAAACCCTCCCTCAACTCATCTGAAGGCTTGGCCTAGTTAAAACTCCACTTAAGGTCCACAGCCAAAGCAGCAACTCAATTTCAGGTCAACTTCTCATGGAGACTAACAACAAACTGAGCAGATAGATGCAGCCTTCTTTGTGACTAAAGGGCTAAGATCAGCCATTGGCTTGCAGATAGATACTTCCACAATCAAATGATTAAGGCCCAACTCTTGTTACTGAGTTCAGAAGAATGGCAAACCAGCTTGGAATCCAAACCATCAGAAAACTCTTTGGAGGGAGAGAGGAGTGGGGCTGTTCCGATCCTCTGTCTGTTCAAAGTGCTTTCTGACAACCTGGTTCTTGTAACCATGTTCACCAGGCAGTAAACACCCAAGGCAGGGAAACTCTTCAGGGTTTAGACATAAGGGCAAACAGATGGCAAAGGAAAATGCATGAAACCTCCTGGAATAGTAAACACAACCTCTGGCTGGAGAGTAGGGCCTATGAACAGTATACCTGTGAACTGCACTGACTCTGAGAGTCTAGACAGGTTGTTTCACTCTCTGAGCTTCTAGGTCTGTTTTTATTCAGGCCCTGAGATCCCAGAAAGAGCCTCCAGGGTAGAGAGTAAATGAGTTGTCCCAGGTCAATGCCAGATGGCAGCCCTGGGATTAGAATTCATGGGCCCTTGTTTGCAGCCAGCTGCGCCCTCCCCTGAGTCCTGCAGTTTCTTCTTCTGAATGCTCAGGATTGTATTCAATTTAGTAAGGTCTGTGGACACATAATCACAGCTCCTAAATAAAACAATTACTACAGAGCATCCACTCTGAGGAAGACAAACACTGGGCACCTTTGCCCCTGAGAGCAGACTGAGAGTGAGCTCTGGCTGAGTTTAGGTCTGTTCCACTTGAACAAAACCCAATACAAACAAACCCTCTTGGGATCTGGCAAAGTCCTCATCTGTTCTTGTTTCTTCTCCAGGCTTCCTTGTGCATTAAAAGAGCCTGTGCTTAAACCCACAGTAAGGGCCTCTGCTGGAAGCTGGAATGTGCTGTTTCCAGGAGCAAGAGAGAGGCCAAGCTGAGGGACAGCCTGGATCTAGATCCTCTGAACATTTTTTCACCCATAAATTCATTACTACATTGTCAATGGCCCCATCTCCAGGAGCACTATCATGCAACACCTCTTGAGGTGGGCTGGGGGCAGCCCTAGTCCTTCCAGCCCAAATTCTGCCAGGCGTACTCAAGGCTCAGAGAACACCAAAAGTTCTTTTCTTCTCTTTGCTATCCCCTCCCATTATGACTGGTTGGCGCTAGAAGAGGGAGCCTGCAGCTGTTCTCTCAGGGTTTCATTATTTAGCATCAATTTCTTTGACCAGGAGGTTCTTTGAGGTATAATGCATGCCTTTGGGCTTGACAGTTCCTTCAATAAGGGACCCAGAAGCCTAAGAGAGGTGAAAAAAACAAGGTCTCAAAAGGAAGAGGGCCTTGCACAAATTCCAGAGCAGGGCTGGTTGAGAGGAACAGGGTCCTGAGTGTTTTCATTGAGCCTCAACCCAGGCAGACTTACCCTCCTCACTCACCAGCTCAGGGAATCATAAAGTGAGAGCTGCTCTGATTCATTTAGCCATGGAAGAGACCTGGAGGTAGAGGAGGAACTTTCAACCAGAAAATTTAATCCCTAGTATATGATTATGATTCTTCTGACCGTTCAGACTCCTCACACATGACTTGGGGAATTGGGAGGAAATCCCTCTATAGTGTGAATTTAACTCTTCTCTGCTTGTGGGCTCTGGGGGCCATGTGCATGACTAGGGCTGGGATGGCAGGTTGCAAGCTCCAGACTCGCTAGTTTTATTTCTGCTTCCATTTGCTACAACCCGCCCCTCCAACTCATGTCAATGTCCTTCCCCCCACAAAAAAAGACATATTTAAATTAAGTATATACCTATTGGTAGGCCGAAAGTCCAGTGATGGCTCATGAAAGGATCCTGCTTCAGGCCTTGAAACCTGCTCAGTGTCTCTCCTTAATTTCCCCTCCTTCATGCTCCCTTCTCCCAGATTGAAGAGGGAAGTACAGGGGTATTAGAGACAGAGGACCTTTTAATATTCCCTTGTTCCACTGGTTTCTTACCCCATCCCCAGGACTCCTACTATCCTGAAGTATTAGGGTATCAGGCCCTGGCCAGGGACAACTTGGGAGATGACATAATTGTCTTGCAAGCTTACTTCACCTTCAGAGTGATGGTGACCTCAACAGAGAGCTAGACGTGTGGGGGGAGGTAGGGCAGCACCTGGAGGGGATAAGGGGGAATCCCTAGACCTACAGGGCTGGTCTTGGAAAGAGAAGAGGTCATGCCCCTTTCACAGCCAGAGACATGTGCAGGAAGGCTAATCAAAATTAAATAGGCATGGTAGGGCTCAGTGGCTCATCCCTGTAATTCCAGCACTCTGGGAGGCTGAGTTGGGTGGATCTCTTGAGCCCAGGAGTTCGAGACCAGCCTAGGCAACATGTCAAAACCCTGTCTCTACAAAACAAAAACAAAAACAACAAAAAAAGAAAACACACGTTGGGAGGCTGAGGTGGGCAGATCACGAGGTCAGGAGACCGAGACCATCCTGGCTAACATGGTGAAACCCCATCTCTACTAAAAATATGAAAAATTAGCCTGGCGTGGTGGTGGGCGCTTGCAGTCCCAGCTACTCAGGAGGCTGAGGCAGGAGAATGGTGTGAATCTGGGAGGCAGAGCTTGCAGTGAGTCGAGATCGCGCCACTGCACTCCAGCCTAAGTGACAGAGCGAGACTCCGTCTCAAAAAAAAAAAAAAAAAGACAAAAGACAAACAAACAACAACAACAAAAAACACTAGCTGGGCACAGTGGTACATGCCTGTAGTCCCAGCTACCTGGGAGGCTGAGGTGGGAGGATCACCTGAGCCTAGGAGGTGGAAGCTGTAGTGAGTAGTGATCATTACACTCCAGTCTGGGTGCCCGAGTGAGACCATGTCTCCAAATAATAATAATAATAACAACAACAACAACAACAACAACAATAAGTTAAAAGGGCACAAGACCTTAAGGACACAGCATCCAGGCCTTTCAGACTCGGCACGAACAGGAGGAGCTCTCCAGGGTTCTGAACCACCTCCCCTTAAGTCCTTGGAGGCTCTGGGCAAGAGCCCTGCCTGCTGGTTAATGCCGATCTTAAATGCCACTGGCTCATCTCTGCCCATAGTTGATAGCAACTGCTTGCTTGGACTCATGGCCCACATGAACTGAAGTAGCTCCTGCATGACTCCAATCTCTCTCTACGGCTGCAGCCTGGGCTTCACGCCAGCAGCCTCGCTGCCTGGCCAGATTTTCAAGGGGTGAGGCAGAGGATCTTGGTGTGGTGAAAAAATATCTCCTAGTCCCTCTGGAAGCTCAGGATAAAATAGACCTGGCTTGGGGACAAAGTGGCCATAGGGGAGGAAGGGAATTCTCCATGTGATAAATCAACAGACAGCTCATCAGCTCCTCCCCTGCCCTCAGCAGCTGCTGCACACATACGGACACACATACAAACTCACACACGCATATACATGCATGCCAGATTCTCCTTCCTGTCACTGCAGAGCCTGTATTGCTGCAGAGAAGGTAGAGTCTCTTTTGTCTGCACTTGAGCAGAATGCACCTCGCTTTGTTTCCCTCATAGATATCACAGAAATCTGGCAAAGAGCACCAAAACTTAAAACTTAAATTAAATAAAATAATTATTTCTTTTCCTAAATCCAAGAGTCGAGAGAGCTGGGTGTGGTGGTATATGCCTGTAGTCCCTGCTACCAGGAAGGCCCAAGTGGGAGGATTGCTTGAGTCCAGGAGTTTGACTCCAGCCTGGGCAACGTATTGAGACCCCCTCTCTAAGAAAAGCTAATAAAAAATAAAAACATCTAAAAAAGAGGAATACATAGTCACTGTAAAAAGTCCAGATAAGCACAAAAGAAAAAGGAAAAAAATAAACTTACTCCTACTATCTAGAGCTATCCAGTGTTAACCTCCTGGCACACAGCCCAGGTCCCTGGGTGTATGTGCATATGTGCACGCATGTGTGAGTGTGTCAGTAAGAGGCAGTATAGTGCAGTGCTTAAAAGCATTGGTTTTGGAGTAAGTCCTATTTGTGCCGTTTACTCATCTGTGTGATCTGGATAAGTTCCTAACCTCTCTGGGTCTCAGTGTTTCATCTTTAACATGAGGAAAATAATAGTACCTGTAGCTTCCAGCCTACATTCTGCAGCCACAGCCAGGAGATGGCAGAGGGCTTCCTTTTGGTCAAAGTTCTCTCTTCCTGAGCTTTGGGCCTCAGCCCTTTCACCCACTTGTTCTGGCCATCACTTTCTGCCTTTGTGCCCAGGGGTGTACCATTCTTCTCCAGGGGCTCCTTACGTCAGTCAGTCCATTTGCCTGGCTTGGGCAAGCCTGCTCCTCACTGTGAGTCCTGGCAATTCGATTCTCACATCCACCACCCTCACCTCTTCTTACCTGCTCTACTTAACATTGTTCTCCCTGCAGTCAGCACTGAGCACCTGGTTAAAAGCCAATGGCTTTTTCTCAGGTGATCTTCTACCACCTTGGGCATCACTGGACAGTGCTGACCACATTTTTCTGGAAGCTATTTTCCCTTGGCTTGTATGGAAACATTATATCTCTATCTGTTTTGACTGCCCTTCCTACTGTCCCTCCTCTTATACTCTAGACATAAGTGCCTTTCCCAGTGGTCAGTGATTCTCTTTCCACATGTTCTCTCTTTGCATCTCATATAAACATATTATTTCAAGTAACAGCTCTCTGGGCTTTACAATCCCAAGCCCATATCTCTAGTTCTGACCTCTCTCTCCAGACCCCATTTCCAACTGCCTACTATTTCCACTGGCGTCACGTTCCTCCCCCAGCCTCGTTCTTCCTTTTAACTATCTTTATCTTGTTATTGGCAAAACACTTTCCCAGTAAATAAACTCAAAAATGGGGGAGGGGCAGTGGGGTATCATTTTAAAAACTTAATTATTGAAGTAGTTTTAAAAAATTATTTAAAAAGATAGTGTCTCACAATGTTGCCCACGCTAGTCTTGAACTCCTGGCCTCAAGAGATCCTCCTGCCTCAATCTCCTGAATTGCTGGGATTATAGGCATGAGCCACTATGCCTGGCTTATTATTGAAATAATTTTGCATTTACGGAAGAGTTACAAAGACAGTCCAGAGAGTCTTTGTATTCACTTCATATATAAAAAATTGGAATCCTTCTGAAAGAAATATTTGTCCTTTCTCCTCCATTTACTTATTCAATCATGTATTTATATCAGTATGGATTAATGTATACTTATTTTGGGAGGTTATAATCCAATATTATCATATTTGTTTTGTTGCTCAAATGGTTTCAGCTTTGGCCATTGAGAACACTTTCAGGTTGGCTCCTGTTTTAACCTCCCTGTGGGCTCGTTTTGATCTACTTTCTCCTTTATCTCTATGGGAAACTAATCATGAGCCTAGAAGGTTCTGCAGAATATCTAACATTTATCTTAAAAAAAAAATTATCAGCCAACAACTGCTTCAGGCCCTTCTCAGCATATTCCAGGATCACTGCAGTAGTAACCCACTCATCTCCCCACCTTGTCTCCTCTTCCTCCAACTCATCTTGTATATTACTGTTAAAAGGCTCTTCTGAGAATTAAACACTGCTCTGATTGCAGTACTCCTTTGCTCAAGACCTTCTGATAGCTCCTACCACTTAAAAACTCCTCAACCTGACATCCAATAAGTTTTAAAAACATGACCCCAGTTTGCCAATCTGGCTGCTCCTCCAACTGCCATCTTTCTAAATCCTTTGATCTCTTTGCCCTAACTGTCAGCCCTCTATGCAGATGACTTCCAATTTCTATATCCAGACTGACTGTATCATTTTAAGCCATTTAAAAAATCTGTATTGGTTTCCTTAACTTATAAAGGTAATGCATATTCAATGGGGAAAGTAAAACAATACAGAAGTGAATCAAGTAGGAAATAAGCCTCTGACTCTCCTCTGCCCTCCCTGTTCCTCAGGTTGGTTTTAAGAATGAAGTGGCCTTGGCCGGGCACGGTGGCTCATGCCTGTAATCCCAGCACTTTGGGAGGCCGAGGCAGGCGGATCACAAGGTCAGGAGATCAAGACCATCCTGGCTAACACGGTGAAATCCCGTCTCTACTAAAAATACAAAAAATTAGCTGGGCGTGGTGGTGGTCGTCTGTAGTCCCAGCTACTCGGGAGGCTGAGGCAGGAGAATGGCGTGAACCCGGGAGGCGGAGCTTGCAGTGAGCCAAGATCGCGCCACTGCACTCCAGCCTGGGCAACAGAGCTAGACTCTGTCTCAAAAAAAAAAAAAAAAAAAGAATGAAGCGGCCTCTCCAGATTCTTCAGTATCTCTCCTATCTTCCTATTAAATTGCTATACCACAGTAAACAGATTTAGAGACATGCTTCTTGACATAAGAGTTTACAATACAAATCAGAAAAGGTTAAATTCAGAAAATATAGATATTTATTTTTATATTGCAACTTAAAATTTCAAGGCTTTTTCCTCATTTTATTTCATTTAATCTCTGATAATCCATCTATCATTTATCTCAATTTTACAGAGAAAAAGAATCTGAAGCCCTATAAAGCTGAGTAACTCCCCTGAAGTCCCATATCCAGAACTGGGCCCCAGGTTTCCTGGTCCCTTTCCCACTTTACCACATAAAATGGCCATACAGAAAACCATAACACAAGAAACAACAGTAATGGGAGGAAGGCCAGAAGCCAAAGAGAACCATCCAGAACATTCAAATATTAGTGATCATAGTTTTACCTTGGGGAATGTGAGAGTAAATGTGTTCCCTTGCTTTCCTTTTCTTATATGGTGAAAGTGGAACTGTAGGAGATCTTTCAACAGGGAGTAAGAAACAGAAACAGGAAGGTATCTGCTCAATGTTGATGGTTTTCTTTCTTTCTTCCTTCCTTCCTTCCTTCCTTCCTTCCTTCCTTCCTTCCTTCCTTCCTTCTTCCTTTCCTTTCCTTTCCTTTCCTTTCCTTTCCTTTCCTTTCCTTTCCTTTCCTTTCCTTTCTTTCTTTCTTTCTTTCTTTCTTTCTTTCTTTCTTTCTTTCTTTCTTTCTTTCTTTCTTTCTTCCTTTCTTTTTTTTTTTTTGAGACAGAGTCTCACTCTGTCACCCAGACTGGAGTGCAGTGGTGGGATCTCAGTTCAGTGCACCCTCCACCTCCTGGGCTCAAGTGATCCTCCTACCTCAGCCTCCCAAGTAGCTGGGACTACAGGCATGTGCCACCACACCTGGCTAACTTTTTGTATTTTTGGTGGAGATGAGGTTTCACCATGTTGGCCAGGCTGGTCTTGAACTCCTGAGCTCAAGTGATCTGCCTGCCTCAGCCTCCCAAAATACTGGGATTACAGGCCTGAGCCACTGTGCCTGGCCAGTGTTGATGATTTTCTGTTTCCAAAGAAATGCCCTGCCTCCTAGAAGCTACAGGGCTCTGTAGAACTTGAGAAGGAATTGGGAAGATGTGAGTAAAGTGTGGCATGTCAAAGCTGGGGTGCGTAGCAGGAACAAGATTGTTTAGACAAGTGACACACAGGTCTCTGGCAGCATTTCCACACTCAATTCATCTTACCCCCTTGTTGGTATGCATACCCAATTTAAAAATATGGAAAGCATGAGCTCTATCACCTGGGTAAAAATGATAGAGTCAAAGAGCATGATTTTTGACCATTTGTTTCCCCAAATAGAAAAAAAATTCAAAGAAAAAGGTGATGTTGTTTTGTCATAACAAATTCAAATGCAAAAAGGTGAATACAGAACATGAAAGTTCTCTTATAATTCATTACTATTGCCAGTTTATTTTATACTTCCAGACTTTAAAAATATGTAATCATATATACCAATTTAAACATAGATGGAATCAGATGATCCATCTTCCATATGTATTTTACCCAGTAACTTTTGTGTTATGTGCACTTTACCACAATGAAATGCATCTATCATGAATATCTTTTTATGTCAATTCATATTAGATTTACATCCTCCTTTTAAAAGGCTGCCCATATGTATGCTATGGGATGGAGGTACCATGATTTATTAAATCAGTCCTCCCTGATGGAGGTTTAGATTGCTTTTTTTTTTTGAGATGGAGTCTCACTGTATCACCCAGGCTGGAGTGCAATGGCATGATCTCGGCTCACTGCAACCCCTGCCTTCTGGGTTCAAGCGATTCTCCTGCCTCAGATTCCCAAGTTGCTGGGATTACAAGTGCCCACCACCACACTTGGCTCATTTTGTATTTTTAGTAGAGATGGGGTTTCACCATGTTGATCAGGCTGGTCTCAATCTCCTGACCTCAGGTGATCTACCTGCCTTGGCCTCCCAATGTGCTGGGATTACAGGCGTAAGCCGCCGTGCCCAGCCTACATTGCTCTTTTCTCACCTTTTTCTCACTATTATAATGTTGCAGCTACTAATAACTATTATAATATCGATTATAACTATTATAATGTTATTATAAAATTATGTATGTGTATTTATTTATAATTATTATAATTTCTGGGATTTTTTGGGTTTTTTTTGAGACAAGGTCTCACTCTGTCACTCAGGCTGGAGTGCAGTGGCAACCACAACTCACTGCAGCCTTGACCTCCTGGGTTCAAGTGATCCTCCCACCTCAGCCTCCCAAGCAGCTGGGACTACAGGCACCTGCCACCATGCCTGGCTATTTTTTAAAAAAATTTTATAGAGATGGGGTCTTGCTTTGTTGCCCAGACTGGTCTCAAACTCCTAGGTTCAAGCAATCCTCCCACCTCGGCCCCCCAAAGTGCTGGGATTATAGGTGTGAGATACAGAGCCTGGCCTATGATTTCTTATTAAAGAAAGTCTTTATATGTTTGTCTATTTCTTTAAGAAAGTCCTAGAAGTAGAATAGCTGAGGGGGTCAATGGGAAATGTACACATTGTATTTTGAGACACTGTTGCCAGTTATTGTTCCAGAGAGGCTGTGACAATGTATACTCTCACCAACTGGCTGTGGGAGGTACTTGGGTTTTGAATTTGGAAAGACCTAGATTAGTTCTCAAGCCACCTGGTTGTATGACTTCTGGCAAGTTATCTTTCTTAATGTCCCTTTCCTTTCATGGGTGTCATATTACCTACTTTGCAAGGCTGGTGTTAGAATGAGATGAAATAATGTATATAGAACACTTTGCAGCATGCCTGGCATGAACAACAAAGGGTAGCTGGTTTTCGTTTGTTTGTTTTTGTGTTGCTCTCTCCTCATTTACTTTGTTTCCATCTAGTCTAAAGTATTCATCAGTCCTAATTTCCCTGCTACCAAAAGGAACTTGGGATGTGGACTAACTTGAGCTATGAGAACCAGCAGCAAGAGGCGTTGCCCTCTTAATGGGTTTGCACTTCCCAGGAAAGCCTTGAAGCCAATTTCCGGGGCTCTATCTTTCATGAGGAAATCTCAAGAAGACAAATACTACTCTCTCACTCTCTCCCTCTCAATTATCTTGACTAGGATCTTAATCAGGTCATGCTTACTCTCCAGGACACTGCCGGATCAGGCCATTTCAACAGCTGGCCCTTCTCTTTAAAACAGGACACTACATTATGATCTGGAGGCTACAAAGGATCCATGGAAACAGATGGGGTGAGAGACCCTGAGACATATACGCCCTGGAACTCTGGGGAGTCCTGGTTGAATTCCATCCCCAGTGTCCTTCCACAGCCAGGGCCAAAAGTGGAGCGCTAGAACTGAAGCGTGGCTTCTTGGGGCTTTCAGTTCTAGAATATACAGACTTAAGAGTTGAATTAACCAGGGCCCAGTGACAATGCTCCAAAATGGCAAAAGGGGGCAGTGCAGTGTTACGGCTAAGAGCATGGCCTTAAAGACTCCATACACCTGGGCTTGAAATGGTTTTGCCACTTACTAGGTTGTGTGACCTTGGGTCTCACTTTCCTTCTCTGTAGATTAAGGGTATACCTTCTTTGCAGAGTTGAGAGGATTAAATGAAACACTGTGTGTCTGGTGGCAGATAAGTAGTAAGTGTTTTCTGAGAGGTGACAGCGTGCTGGCAGTCCTCACAGCCCTTGCTCGCTCTCAGCGCTTCCTCTGCCTGGGCTCCCACTTTGGTGGCACTTGAGGAGCCCTTCAGCCCGCCGCTGCACTGTGGGAGCCCCTTTCTGGGCTGGCCAAGGCCAGAGCCGGCTCCCTCAGCTTGCAGGGAGGTGTGGAGGGAGAGGCGCGAGCGGGAACCGCGGCTGCGCAGAGCTTGAGGGCCAGCTGGAGTTCCAGATGGGCGTGGGCTTGGCGGACCCCGCACTCGGAGCAGCCGGCCGGCCCTGCCGCGGGCGATGAAGGGCTTAGCACCCGGGCCAGTGGCTGCGGAGGGTGTACTGGGTCCCCCAGCAGTGCCAGCCCACCGGCGCTGTGCTCGATTTCTCACCGGGCCTTAGCTGCCTTCCCGCGGGGCAGGGCTCGGGACCTGCAGCCTGCCATGCCTGAGCCTCCCACCCCCTCCATGGGCTCCTGTGCTGCCGGAGCCTCCCCGACGAGCGCCACCCCCCTGCTCCACGGCGCCCAGTCCCATCGACCACCCAAGGGCTGAGGAGTGCGGGCGCATGGCACCAGGACTGGCAGGCAGCTCCACCTGCAGCCTCGGTGTGGGATCCACTGGGTGAAGCCAGCTGGGCTCCTGAGTCTGGTGGGGACGTGGAGAACCTTTATGTCTAGCTCAGGGATTGTAAATACACCAATCAGCACCCTGTGTCTAGCTCAGGGTTTGTGAACGCACCAACGGACACTCTGTATCTAGCTACTCTGGTGGGGCCTTGGAGAACCTTTATGTCTAGCTCAGGGATTGTAAATACACCAATCGGCACTCTGTATCTAGTTCAAGGTTTGTAAACAAACCAATCAGAACCGTGTGTCTAGCTCAGGGTTTGTGAATGCACCAATCGACACTCTGTATCTAGCTACTCTGGTGGGGCCTTGGAGAACCTTTGTGTCTAGCTCAGGGATTGTAAACGCACCAATTCAGCACCCTGTCAAAACAGACCACTCGGCTCTACCAATCAGCAGGATGTGGGTGGGGCCAGATAAGAGAATAAAAGCAGGCTGCCCAAGCCAGCAGTGGCAACCCGCTCGGGTCCCCTTTCACAGTGTGGAAGCTTTGTTCTTTTGCTCTTTGCAGTAAATCTTGCTACTGCTCACTCTTTGGGTCCACACTGCTTTTATGAGCTGTAACACTCACCGCGAAGGTCTGCAGCTTCACTCCTGAAGCCAGCAAGACCACGAGCCCACTGGGAGGAACGAACAACTCCAGACGTGCAGCCTTAAGAGCTGTAACACTCACCGCGAAGGTCTGCAGCTTCACTCCTGAGCCAGCGAGACCACGAACCCACCAGAAGGAAGAAACTCCGAACACATCTGAACATCAGAAGGAACAAATTCCGGACACGCCGCCTTTAAGAACTGTAACACTCACCGCGAGGGTCCGCGGCTTTATTCTTGAAGTCAGTGAGACCAAGAACCCACCAATTCCGGACACACTTCTAAACAGTAGGATACACGTATGCATGGTGTATGGTTGAATGTCAGATACGACATGGGGTTACCAAGTAAATGAGACTAGAAGACAATTCATTCAGTCATTCATTCATTCAACCAAAAGATATTTAGTGAATGTCCATTATGTGAAGGCACAGGAGACAAATGGTAAGTAAAAATGATTCTGGTTTCATGCAACAGCCTTCAAAAGGACCCATGTTAATAGACTAATTATACTTACTTATGTAAAATTATAAATGTGAAAAGTGCAATAAGGGGAAGACTACTGACCAAGTCTAGGGATTGTCCTCTGTGATGAAACTATAGCTGAGCTAAGAACTGAAAGATGAGTAGGAGTCAACAACAACAACAAAAATGTAGAAGGTGCAGCAAAAGCATTCCAGGCAGCAAGAACATTATGTGCAAAGGCCCTCAAGCAGAAGGGAGCCTGGGACATTAGAGAAGTGGAGGAAAAGCCAGTGAGGCTGAATGTAGTGATTGGGGGTAATGTGGTATGAGATGAGCTGAAGAGGAAGGCAGGAGCCAGATCACATATTAGGGTTATATTAAGGATTTGAGTCTTTATAGTAAGAGCGAGTGGAAGCTGTTGAAGTGTAAGGGGCTACACGGGGCACTCCTGCTACTTGGTGACACTTTCCTCTGATGTTTACTTTCATGTGGATAAAAGGGATAGGGCTTCACACAGTCCCTTCTGTGACCGCCCAGGAGAAGGGAGCAAAGAAGTAATCAGCAACAGGTCCCTTCCCAAAACAGAATGAGGCCCTCTGGATTCTCATAGCCTCAGGAAGAACTAGACATAAGGAGGAGTGTGGGCAGGGTATCCAAGGCTGTGAGGCTCTTATCAGAAATCCTGTACTGGGTGGTCAGCTGTCACTGCAGACCTCTATGTTTTCTGGCTGTTGCACAGCTGGTCCCTAGCTAGCCTCCACCTCTCAGACTTCCTGCTCCATCAGATGCTCCATTGTGTTGGGCATAATTATCAGGGGACTAACAGCTCTTAGGCTGGGTAGTAGAAGTGGAAGACTCCCATGGGCAGGGAACCAGACCTAAGGGTGGGTACAGGTTTGCAAGAGGCAGCTTTCAACTTCTGTGTGCTTCCCTGGTGAGCTGGCTTGCAGTGCCCTCCCTCAGTGCATGTACTGTATTTGTCTGGGGCACATGTACACACTCTCCTCTGTGAGGAGAGACAATAGGGGTGGAGATACTGGGGCAACACAGGAATGCCAAAGTACCAGAAGGTAGTGATGTGTTCCAGCCCTCACAGGTTTTTTTTTTCTTAATTAAAAAAAACAATTTTTGGCCAGGCGCAGTGGCTCACGCCTGTAATCCCAGCACTTTGGAAGGCCGAGGTGGGCGGATCACGAGGCCAGGAGATCGAGACCATCCTGGCTAACACGATGAAACCCCATCTCTACTAAAAATACAAAAAATTAGCCGGGCATGGTGGCGGGCGCCTGTAGTCCCAGCTACTCAGGAGGCTGAGGCAGGAGAATGGCGTGAACCCGGGAGGCGGAGCTTGCAGTGAGCCGAGATCGCGCCACTGCCCTCCAGCCTGGGCGACAGAGTGAGACTCGGTCTCAAAAAAAAAAAAACAAAAAAAAAAACAATTTTTAAAGAACTGTTATCTTACTATGTTGCCCAGGCTAGAGTGCAGTGGCTATTCACAGGCCTGATCATACAGCACTTAGAGCCTTTAACTCCTGGGCTCAAGTGATCCTCCTTCAGCCTCTCGAGTAGCTGGGACTCCAGGCTTATGCCACCACACCTGGCTCTCACATAGGTTTTTAAACTTGGCTGGAAAGAGAAAAGAACCTAAGAGTTCTAGAATTGCCTGCCCCATCCCTTCCCCCAACCTCTCCCGGCTTGTAGCCCAGCTAAACAGGAAACCAGGCTTGGGTCCTTGCCAGAGCCCAGGCTGGGGCAGGAAGCTCAGGAAACAAGTAAGACCCTCCTCAGCATAGAAGAAGGCTGCTCAGAAATCCGTGGGAAGCAAAAATAAACCCAGCCCTTGCTGAACTCTCTCCCAGAGGAGGAAAGGACCACAGTTGCTTCTACTCCCTAGCATGAGTCAAGCATAGCCCTAGGAAGATTCAGAGAGCAGATGCAGGAGCTTCATGAAGTGAGATACTGCTGTCCCAGTGAGAACACAGTCAGTAAGGACCCTCCCCTCAGAGAAGCACAGGGCTTAGTGAAGCGGGGTGGGATACATGTGGCCTGAAGACACTCCAGGGCTATCTTGGGCTGATAAGGAAGGAAATGATGGTACAGGATAAGAGCAGTGGTGGAAGAAGCAGACCTAAAGGAGAGAGAGCCCGAGACCAGGTGATACTTGTGGGGTATGAAGGCAGAGAATTAACAGGGTTCTTTGCTGTACAAATGTGAAGGAAATTCCTGATGGAATAATGAATCAAGGCAACGACAGTCAAGGGCTGTAAAAACATCAGGTGAAAGGCTGAAGGGGGCTTTTATTTATTTTTTATTTTTGAGACAGGGTCTCGCTCTGTTACCCAGGCTGGAGTACAATGGCACGATCATGGCTCACTGAAGCCTCAACCTCCTGGGCTCAAGCAATCCTCCTGCCTCCCAAGTAGCTAGGACTACAGGTGCACGCCACCATGCCTAATTTTTGTATTATTTTTGTATGGGGATGGGGTCTCACTATGTTGCCCAGACTGGTTTCGAACTCCTGGCCTCAAGTGATCCTCCTGCCTTGGCCACCCAAAGTGCTGAATTACAGGCCACTATGCCTAACCAACTTTTATAATGGAGAGATCAGGCTAACTACACCACGAATCAATGTGAACACCACAAAAAATAGGATAAACATATGTCATGTGCTTCTTGGTATGAAATACATACACATTACACCTCAAAAGGTAAACTGTGGCATACACATCACACCTCAGAAGGATTCTTTACAAAAAGTTGAATTTAAGTCTGATCAAACCTTGAGATCTAACTACCAATTTGCAAAAATACAGGAGACAGAATAGGATAAAAAACATCAAAAGGATGTAGTCAACAAAATCCAGAATGTGGGAAACTCTATAGGACAAAGGACTGAACTTTTTGTTTGTTTTTGTTTTTGTGTTTTAACAAATAAATTGCAAGAAAAGAAAAAGTGGTGGGAGAAACTACAGATTAAAAGAGACATATCAGGCCAGGCATGGTGGCTCATGCCTGTAATCCCAGCACTTTGGGAGGCTGCGGCAGGTGGATCACCTGAGGTCAGGAGTTCGAGAACAGCCTAGAAAACACGGCAAAACTCTGTCTCTACTGAAAATATGAAAATTAGGCGGGCATGATGGCAGTGCCTGTAATCCCAGCTACTCAGGAGGCTGAGGCAGGAGAATTGCTTGAACCCGGGAGGCAAAGGTTGTAGCAGGCTGAGATCACGCCACTGCACTCCAGCCTGGGTGACAGAGCGAGACTCCATCTCAAAAAAAAGAGACATGTCAACCAAATGCAATGTGTGAGCCAGATTCAAACCAACCAACCAATTTTTATGATGTTAAGGAATTAAAGGATTTTTATGGTATTTATGTTAAAAATAGTAATGGTGTGATAATGGTAGTTATGTTGAAAATTATCATTTTTAGAGATAGTATAATGTTATAGATGATTATTCAGCCATACCCCACCTACTGGATTGTCTTGAATATTAAATTATTAAATTTAATTCAAATATTCAAACATTAAATATTCAAATATTAAATTATTCAAAATAATCCAGTAGGTGGGGTATGGGTGAAATAAGATTAGCCTTGTGTTGATAGCTGTTGAAGTTGGGTGACAAGTACTAGGGGGTATGTGTTTGAAAATTTCCAGGGCAAACCATTTAAAAATGTGAAGGAAGTGAGCAATCTGGATCTGCCTCCTCTAGCCCACTGACATTGGGGAGAATAATAGCAATGTTGACTTTTTCATATGTTTTGTGAGCCCTGAAAATTGACCTTTGGGAACCAAAACAGCAGTAGGACACCCTCCACTGTCACCAATGGTGGGGATCTCTAGGAAGGCCCACTCTGCTAACAGACTCAGCCGCCCTCTACAGGTCCCCCAGCCCAGCCCCACTCAATGGGAATCTCTTCCAGAGATCAGTGAAAGCACAGAGCAGGTCTTTCTCCAGCCTGGCCTCACCACCGCCCTGTCAAGGAGGCCAAAGACTCTTCTTATTTGGTGATGAGAAGAATAACCCATCTCCTCACTCTCTCCCACAAAAGTTCCCTTGGGAATCATGGAGAGAAAATGGAAATCAGCAACCCTTTCATTATCATCAACCCTTAGACCAGAAATTATAATAGAGTAATTTGCAGCTCATTTTCACATACATGATCTTATTTATTTTACAAATGCCTGAAAGAGGTTAGGAAGCTGGCCAAAGGTCATAACAAAAGTGGTAGTAGCTAGGATATACCCAGCCTACTTACCACTGCTGTGCACAGCTCCTGCCCTAAGGCCTGTGTCCCCCACTAGCTTATCCTAATTTCCCCACCCCCTCAAGCATACTCACACCAATTCCTCCTGTGGGAGCTTCCTGTGACTGTCTCTCTGCTGTATCAGAGCCCATGGCAAATGAAGGATGTGAAATATGAGATTTCATCAGGAAGTTCACAGGGAGGCTAACAGATGGTCAAATCTTGGTTCTGACTGGTCCCCTTTGGTACCAATGTTTGCTACATTAAATACCAACCCCCAACTTGGTCTCCCTCCCTGACTCCACATAATTCTCCCTCCCCTTCCCTAAACCACTAACCACCACTTCCTCATATCATTATCCCCACTTGGCCTTTCACTGAGTCCTCTAGGCCAGAGCTGGATGCAGCAGGTCAGCTGAGAGCAGAGAGGACTTTCTGGAAGCTAAAATCCTCAGGGAACAGCTTTGGCATTCATAGGAGGCCCAGTGGAGGCCCCTTTCACCAGCTGCTGCAATTTGCATGCCAATGTGGCTACTGGCTTTCCTACCAGAGGCAAGTCTGCCCCCAGACAGAATGACCTATACATTTGGGTTTTGTGGTAAGGAGAAACCCATGCCTGATACACTAAGAACAGGACATCCAGGCTGGCACTCTTCTTTTCCTCCAAGATCCCCAGAGACCTTATCCATTTCCAGGAGGATGTGTACAAGTCATATAATGTTGGAAGACTCAGGTAGGAGCTCTTCATCAGCAAAGCTAAGTTTTTTCCTCATTAAATATTAAAGCTTAGAACTCCATTAATAGCTTCTCCAGCCCCCACAACAAAGCTGACAGCACAGTTATCAGCTCTGCTACCAATGAGAGAGGGGCTGGATTGCCCTTCTTATGTTATTCTACGTCCCTCACTTCTGAAAATGTACCTAATGCTGCAAAGGGAGAAGATGGGAAAAGGCCAATTTGTAAGGAACTCAGATTGCTAACTCAGCTAGGCACCCCTGTCCACTGGGGAGCCAGGAGCACATCACTCCTTGTAAGAACAAAATCCTTCTCATCCTGTGGTCTGAGTTCAAACATTACTTTCTCATAGAAGCCTTACCTGACATCCACAATCTAATGTAAGAGAATAATTTATTATTCTCTCTTTTCCTACTGCATTTCTTATCTTTTCTATCACTTGTCATAGTTGGTAATTGTGTTTGTGCACTTTGTTTAGTATCTGTCTCTCCTACTGGATTGCCAGCTTATGAAGGTAGGTACCATGTTTGCTTTATTCATCATTTTACTTCCTATGTTTGGCTCAGTGTCTTGCGTATAGCAGATGCTCAAAAGATGTTATTTGAATAATGAATGAATGTCCCATCCCTGTATTCCCCTGAATCTCCCTTAATTCCCCAACATGTAGCTTCCACTCTACTAATTCTCACCTACTCATCCCCCTCTAGGTCTTTGCTGTTCCCCTCCTTAGAATAACTTCCCAACCTCCTTTCCACTCTTACTCATCTTTAAAGGAGCCAGCTGTATTCTTCTGTAGTTCTGTTTCATAAGAGCAAGTATCTTCTTCACCAATCTGTAAGTTCTAGAGGTAGAAGCTATCTGCCAAGGAGATCAAAGGGGAGTTGGGGTGACAAGACTCACAGCACATTAAAGTGGACACCCTAAACCAGAATATCATTTGTATAAAGTTATGTGCTAGAGGTTATAGAGGCTTAGGGATTGGTCACTAGAATATTCAGGGAAAGCTCTCTGAAGAATGGGAATTTGTATTGATCTCTGAAGAATGTATATGAGTGAAATGGGCAGAAGAGAATTGTTAAGAGGAGAGGAGGCCTCAAGGTGCCAATAGATGAAAGAAGGTGAAGGACATGCCTGGACTTACTAGAAAGAAAGTTGGCTTGAATGGTAGCAAGTATGGCCAGCTTTGAGGGGTAAAAGCCTAGTGTAGATGCCTCAAAAGCCAGTGGAGAAGTTCAAGCTTGATGTAGAAGAACTTAATTGGGTTCCAAGTTGTGAAGGAGGGTCTAATCTAGCCCATGCCAACCTCCAGCTGGGTAATGGCTAAGCCTGTTTACCTTTCTGGGAGTCTGCTTGCAGATCTATAAAGTTGGCAAAATGATTTTCCTAATCTACTTAATGAGATGGTTCAGGTGCGTTGGAAACATCTTTTCACCACCTTAAAAAGGAGTTAAAGATAGGCTGGGTGCAGTGGCTCATGCTGTAATCCCAGCACTTTGGGAGTCCGAGGCAGGAAGATCACTTGAAGTCAGGAGTTTAAGACCAGCCTAGCCAACATGGTGAAACCATCTCTACTAAAAATACAAAAATTAGCTGGGTGTGGTGGTGCGTACCTGTACTCCCAGCTACTCGGAAGGCTGAGGCAGAAGAATTGCTTGAACCTGGGAGGCAGAGGCTGCAGTGAGCCAAGATTGTGCCACTGCACTCCAGCCTGGGCAACAGAGCAAGACTCTGTCTCAAAAAAAAAGGGGGGGGTGCGGGGGGAATTAAAGATAGGGATAAGACACTGTACCCATAAACTTTACACAATGACAAGGTATTAGGGCCACAGGACAGATAAATGGAGAGCTCACATCTCACTGAAGGATACAAAGGGATGCCTGAAGAAGATGCTGTTTTTGTGACAGGCCTTGATATATAGGAAACATTAGCAAACACCTATTCACAGAAAACTAGAAAAGTGCTGCTTGTGCTAAGTTCCACAGTGGATTCTTGGACAAGTTTATAGTACACACACATAACACAGCCATGTTTACTGCTAGAATATTATTCCTAGCACCTACTTTGGAAGGACTAGGACACTTGCACAGAGCAGTGTGTCTTCCTGGTGCCCTGGCCTCTGGCCCAGTTTAAGAACTGCTACCGTAAAGAATGTGAGGTAAAAACACGTTCACATTCCCACCATGGCTCTGGTTCTCCCTGTGAAGCTACAGATAACATGAAGACTATCCTCCTTTTCTTTCCTAATCCCAGTCATTTAGGTATTTGAAAACCTTAAAATGCTTTCACTGAGACTGCTTATTCATAGGCCAAACAGCTCAGTTCTTCCAACTATTCTCACATGACATGGTTTTGACTCCTTTCATTATTCTAGTCACCCAATCTCTTGAATGATGATATCAGTACAGAATGGAGGATTTCAGGTGGTGATGACCAGTACAGAATAGGGCAGAGTAGGATGATTACCTCCTAGGAACTGAATTCCATGCTTCTATTAATGTAGCCCAGCAGCACATTAGCTTTGTTACATAGTAGACTTCTATTAAGCTTTCTGTCCACTCAAGCACTAGCTCTCTTTAAAGGTCCCTACCTTCTCCAATCACACAGCCTCCCTAGATTCCTATTGAAATTCTGTCTTGCTGAATTCAGCCAGCTACCTTTCTGAGAATAAGAGTCACATTACACACATGTAGTGTAGTTGCTAATAAATGTGGAACCATCATCTCACTATCCTCAGTGGACTCTTACCTGTATTGGCAGTAAGCCTAGCTCAAGATGTGATTCCAGGTTCTTGCCTTGATTTTACACTGCTAAGGGAAAGGGCTACTGTGTTCCAGATATGTTCTGAGTTCAATATAACAATAGGTATGGCTATTAAATATGATCATGGAAGCTCAACTGACAATAATAAAAGTACAATATCAATATTATGGGTAGTGGCAGTCCCACAATAATCTGTGCTGTGCAGATCACATGTACAGCTCTGTGTTCAGTTTCAGGGGTGAGAAACGTAAAAGTATCCACTAGGGCAGCTAGGATAACTGGGAATTTGGAAGCCAGTGTCCCGGGAAATGGTAAAAGGAAAAAGCAGGCCTATTTAGCCTGGGTAAACAAAAGAGCGCTAAGGCTGTATAACCTATAATAGGGCCTTTCCTCGCCAGTAACTTCTGGCTTATGGGTCTCTTCTTGTAGCCTGTTCCTTCTTGCTTCTTTGGTCAAGGGCTTATAATTTCATATTAAGTGTGGCCAACCACTCACATGAAATTCATGAGATCTTTTCCTGAATCTGCTTCTTTCCCCCTCTTATCTGCTCAGCAGAGTCAAGGTTACTCCCTCTCACCTGGCCTATTTATTTCAAAAGGATTTTAAACTTTATATTAATTCAACACTTCAGAAACCAGTGCTGAAGATCAAGTAGAAAAAAAACAGTTTTCTTCATTTTTTTTTTTTTTTTAAGACAGGGTCTTGCTTTGTTGCCTAGGCTAGAGGGTAATGGTGCAATTATAGCTCATTGCAGCCTCGAACTCCTGGGCTCAAGCCATCCTCCCACCTCAGCCTCCCTAATGGCTAGGACTACAGGCATGCATCATCATGCCTGGCTACTTTTTAATTTTTTGTAGAGACAGGGTCTCACTATGTTGCCCAGGCTGGTCTCGAATTCATGGCCTTAAGCAATCCTCCCGCCTTGGCCTCTCTAAGCACTGGGATTACAGGCATGAGCCACTGCACCTGGCCCCTTTATTCATTTCTTAAGGAGCCATATCGTAAGACTTTAGCCCCTCAGTGAAACAGATTGCTTGGCTGGCTAACATCCCCAAGAGTTCCCCTTTCCTGTGTTCTTTGCCCAAGATAACTATGATGATTCAGGGCCGCTGGGATGGCAAGCAGAATACTAGAACTGTTGTTCCCCCTGCTGAAGACCATAGCAGACACGGAAAATCAACTAAACCATGTCAGTCTTTCGTATGGAACCAGGATTCCGCCTTAGCATCCATCTTAACACAATGCTCCAGGCAGCAACTACTGATCAAGGAGCACTGGCATGAAGGGTAATGCTTGTTTATCATCCGTGCTTTATGTAGCCTGTGGAGTAGGAGGGTATAAAATAATTATGCAGGAATGTCTCTTGAGCTGTTGTGAACAGTGGGAACATTTATTGATACTGCAGAGGAAGTACTGAAACATCTCCTAATCGGAGAATCCACTTTTCACCTTAAATCTCAATTCAGATGGGATTCTTCCTGATGAAAGATTTGGATTATCTTTATCTTCTCTACTGCTTGGCAGAACATAAAAGCACAGAGCACAGCCCAAGGTAAAAATGAGAAATAGAACTAGGCCATGGTGGGAGCTAAGCTATGAGGACACAAAGGCATAAGAATGATATAATGGACTCTGGGGACTCATGGGGGAAGGGTGGGAGAAGGATGAGGGATAAAAGACTACATGATGGGTACATTGTACACTGCTTGGGTGACAGATGCACCAAAATCTCAGAAATTACCACCAAAGAACTTATCCACATAACCAAAAACCACATGTTCCCCAAAAACTATTGAAAAACAAACAAACAAAAAAAAAACTCAGCCATGGGATAGCCACACTGGTTTAAAAGTAAAGTACTAGCTGGGTGCAGTGGCTCACACCTGTAATCTTAGCACTTTGGGAGGACATGGCAGGTGGATCTCTTGAGCCTAGGAATTTGAGACCAACCTGGGCAACATGGCGAAACCCCATCTCTACCAGAAAAAAACAAAAATTAGCTGGGCATGGTGGTGCACACCTGTAGTCCTAGTTACTTGGGAGGCTGAGGTGGGAGGATCACCTGAGCTTGGGAAGGTCAAGGCTGTAGGAGACAGAGTGAAACTGTGTCTCAAAAAAAAAAAAAGTAAAGTACTAAATGGCTAATGTATACAATACATAAATTATATCTCAATAAAGCTGTCCAAAAAAATAAGCATCAAACCAGCATTTGGTAGAGGGACATAAGGGAAATAAAACTCCCTTAGAAATATTATGAGAAAAACAAGGCACTTGGTATTTGCCTGTGCACCTAACCAAAGTTCACCAAGAGCTTCCTACTGATAGCAGCAAGTTCAGACCCTGAAACAAATCAGCAACATCCCATTAGACACTAGCATAGGGCAAAATGGTGTGGGTTATAAAAGACATTTAAAGGAACTAGGAAGACTATAAATCTAGACTGGATCAGCACAGATACTAATTTCTAAGCTAAAGTTTTCCAAAGAGTATTTTCCATGAAACACATTGGTTCTGTAAGATGTTAACAGATGTAACATGAAAAAAGGTTCTATAGTTAAATAAGCTTGGGAAACATTGAATTAAACAAAGTTGAAAAGATGTCCTTTAATGCAGGACGTCTCAGAGCCTTTAAAATATCAGTGGGCATTGTGATGGGATAGAGCATATAGTCTTTCCCAAAGAAATTTTTCTACGGAGCCTTTTCCCCCATGAAGCATCCCAAAGGATCAATATTCCTAATAGAATACTATAGGAAATGCTGGTCTAAACCCTGCATGGTGCGTGGCCAAGGGCTTCACCAATTCCTTCATAAGGATAAAATGGGAAATTAATATGGGAACTAGGTCGGGCGTGGTGGCTTACACCTGTAATCTCAGCACTTTGGGAGGCCAAGGTGAATAGATCGCTTGAGCTCAGGAGTTTGAGACCAGTCTAGGCAACATGGCAAAACCCCTTCTCTACAAAAAATACAAAAAATTAGCTGGGCATGGTGGTGCATGAATGTAATCCCAGCTACTCAGGAGGCTGAGGCGGGAGGATCGCTTGAGCCTGGGAGGCAGAGGTTGCAGTGAGCCAAGATTAAGCCACTGCACTCCAGCCTCGGTGCCAGAGACCCTGTCTCAAAAAAAAAAAAAAAAAAAAGTGGGGGGAACTATAATTTATACCTTGTACATAATTATGTTTAACTACGTAGTGAAATATATGTGGTTCTCACTCCACAGTTTGCATGTAGTTAATTCAATAAATCTTTTTTTTTTTTTGAGACGGAGTCTTGCTCTGTCACCCAGGCTAGAGTGCAGTGGCACAATCTCAGCTCACTGCAACCTCTGCCTCCTGGGTTCAAGCAATTTTCTGCCTCAGCCTCCCGAGTAGCTGGGATTACAGGTGCCCACCACCATGCCCGGCTAATTTTTGTATTTTTAGTAGGGACGGGATTTCACCATCTTGGCCAGACTGTTCTTGAACTCCCGACCTGGTTATCCACCCGCCTCCGCCTTCCAAAGTGCTGGGATTGCAGGCTTGAGCCACCGCGCCCGGCCAATTCAATAAATCTTAAAATACTCCTTCAGGTATTGTTCTCGATAGATGGGATGTACTCTGCTTATAACAGCCAAGAATCTGATGGCCAAATCAGAAAAAACCAGGCAAGGAGCCACAATCACTGGTCTTGTTTCTGCCTGGGTGTGGCCTCTTGTCATATGTTTAGACTTAGGGCTGGAACGGTCATTCAGAAAACACCATTCATAGCTCTATGTCCCCTCTTGCACGCACACTCACATACCTCACCACCATCACAGAAACTTAAAATTGACCTTCAATAACCAAACCATCTGATCCTCAATTTGCTATCTCTGAATAACAATAATAACAACAAATACAAGTACAGATTTGCTTGAACTCTCTCCTAAGAATGTAAAGCCTAGGAAGAAACTCCTGCGGGCGTGTGTCTACCCTCTCTCCCAGGCAGGCCTCTTTCCTAGATGACTTCCCTACTCCAGAGTCCCTCCCTGCAGCCAGAAGTTGATTTGGCTGTCCCACAGTGAGGTCTGTGGATCATGTGCCAATTTCTAAACTCCAGAGCAGACTCAAATCCAGAGCTGGTTCCCCTCCTTCCTTCCTTCCTTTCTCCTGCCCAGAAAGCCAGATTCCCATCAGAGCCTCCTTAAGAAACAATGACTTGGGACCCTGCTGAGCCACACCTCTTGTTTCCTTCAACCAGCACCTCTGGTTATCTGCCTCAGCCCAGTTCTCCCCTTCCCACACGCTCTAGAGCTCCCTGAACCAGTTCTCCCAGGTCTCTAGGAAGGCACGAAGCAGCTAAGCCCAAGAAGCTAAATTTCCCATGTTCCCTTTCCAGACACGAGGCTCCACCTGCCTTTTTAATGAGTTGAGAGGGTCCCTGAGACTAATCAGTTTTGAATGAAGAAGACTGTTTTCCATTTCTGCTCACTCTGGGCTATATAGGCAGTCAAGGGCAGCAGGCAGCTGGGGCTGGGAATGACTCAGCCTGAACCCCAGCTACCACAGAAGCACCTACCCACAGAGGCCACACTGGGACCTCTGAGAAGCCAAGTGACCTCTGAGTGATCTCACCCCAGAATCCTGCTCCTTTGGTACACCTTGCCTGGAAGAAACGCTTGGGCTCTGCTTCCACCCAACTGCAGCTTTTCAGGCTGGTCTCAGAAAAGGAAAGTACGTGTCCTTTTCCATTTTGACATCTTGCAGTGATGTAGTAATACATATATCCATTCCAGAAGGAATCAGTGAAAGAGCCCAGCTCCATCAGTCAGAAAAAAACCCATAGATTTGACTAGAATGATGGTAAAAGGCAAAGCCAGAAACTGCAACATAAAGCACTCAGACAAGAAAGGATTTTATTTTTTCTTCATCAAAGTGCTACTGGAAAGAAAATAACAACAACAAAACCCACTATGGCTCCTTGCTGCTACCACCAATTCTCTTGAATTCATCAAAGCAGGTTGCAGGGGAGAAGTATTCACTGGCAGATGAGTGTGTTTCTCAGCAGCCCTTTTGAGGCAGAGGGGGGCCGAGTGCCACTCTGACCTTTGGTTTTCCAGGACTTCTGGGTTCCTCATAACCCCAAGAATGTAGCTTCAGCAGTAGAGCAAAGGAAAACAGCAGCCTTCTCTGTTGTAAGAAGTCCCTGAGACCAAAAGGTACATGGGCTCCTGAGTTTCCCGAGGTGATGATGGTCTCTTCCTCCATCCAGGTGTCCATGCCACAAACTTGAGAGTCATCCTTAACTCTCTACCTCTCCATTCCACCTCCCAACAGATATCATATCCTGCCTATTCCACCTTATTAGTACCTGTGTATCTGTCCCATTGTGTTTCTCTGCTTCTGCAGGCCTTCATTATCTCCTAGCAGAATTATTACACCCACGTCTGTATTCGTTTTCCAACTTCCAATCTCATCTTCTCCAATCTCTCATCCACCACTAACCTAAACTCAGATTTGATCATGTTATTCCTTTAATTATAACTCTTCATTCATTCCCAATGCACTCCTTTGTTTCTTCTTCCATGCCCTTTCTTTGCTTGGCCTCATTTTGTCAGTTTGCCAAGCTTCTAGTACTCTTCCTATGGCCAGTTCCTAGGGCCTCTGTGAAGCCTTCCCTGACCACTCGACGACAGCCCTTCCTGCTTTCATTTGGTGCGCCTGGGCCTGGTTCTTCTCTTGCAGTGCTCATTATTCTATAGTGCCTCGATCTGAGTTCTAGACTGTGCATCTCCCTGGAGCAAAATTCTGTGCTATTGAGCCCAGAACAACATCTAGCAGAGAATAGGTTCTTACTTGGTGTTTGTTTGATGAGGAGATGAGTAGTAAGGAGCTGCAGTCTTGAACAAACCTGATCCTTAGTTTGTAATATAGGGCAGGAAAGAAGGGTGCCTCTGCCCAGGAGCCTGAGAAATACTGCTGGGTCATGAGCCACATGGACCCACTAGGAGAATCCAACCTTAAACTGAAAAGTCATCTGACCACAAGGAGGCAACTTAAGGTGCCCAGAACATAGAATATATATAGGTCAGTTTTCCACAGTGGCTACTTGCTATCTTTATAATGTTCTCTCCGTCACTTTCAGGAGCCGCTGTGGCCTACCCACTGAATTAATGTCCCGTCCTGACCATCCCCATCCATCCCTGAGTGTCAGGAAGCAGTAGAAGTCTGAAACTCCTTCCCAAGCTCATGTAATCAAAGAGTCAGAATCTCAGCATTCCTCACCCTCTCCCAAAGGAGGGTGTCACTCTTTCTCATGACACTTCATTGATCTCTACTCTTTTTGACATATATCTAAAAACCTTCCTATAGCCATCTGAGCCTTCTCTTGGCCACCCACTGGAGAGATCTTACTTGTCCCTGTATCCTTAAAGTACCTGATCTGAGTAGATGCTCATGAACTAAACAAATGAGTTAACTGATAACCTGGTTTCAGTGAGGCTAGAGTAACATTTCTTTCAGCTGTGCAGAGATCCTATCTGGTGCCACTTGCCATTCTTTAAGTCTCTTTGGTCCCTGAGAGCACAGGAGGCAGGGTGTTGCCTGACACAATTAAGTGCTTAAAAGCTCCATTTGTTCTTACAACAAATCTCTTCCTCTCCAATTGCAGCCGAAGAGAAGACATAGACTGTGCGGCTGCACCAACAAGCTGAGCAGACAGACAATAGGGCCAGAGAGCCTATCCCTGTTGCTCATACAAACAATATACCAAACTCAACCCAACTGATCAACAGAGAGCCTTGGGCTGCTGGGAACTTCTCTAGATCAGTGAAGTGTATGGCTCAGACACAGAGCTGATACACAAAATGTGCCTATCCCTGGCAGTTTCTTTGGGAGAATCTGTGCTCAGAAACACTCAGGATTGTCTGAAAGATAGATACAGCAGGAGTGGAGTCCAGTGGATACATCTCTAAGAGGAGCTCTCACTCCTTTCATAAGAAGACAGGAGGCTGAGTGCAGTGGCTCACGCCTGTAATCCCAGCACTTTGGGAGGCCAAAGTGGGCAGATCATGAGGTCAAGAGATCGATACCATCCTGGCCAACACGGTGAAACCCTGTCTCTACTAAAAATACAAAAATTAGCTGGGCGTGGTGGTGTGCGCCTGTAGTCCCAGCTATTCGGGAGGCTGAGACAGGAGAATCACTTGAACCCTGGAGGCAGAGGTTGCAGTGAGCCGAGATCACGCCACTGCACTCCAGCCTTGGCAACAGAGCGAGACTCCGTCTCAAAAGAAAAAAAAAAAAAAGGAGACAGGAAGAGACCATGGAGAGCTCTCAGGGATAGACCGGGCCTGGTTCAGCTGCTGAGTTGCAACAAGGCCAATTAAATAATTGGTGTGATGGGGAAAGGAGGGAAGCCACTCCTTTCAGGCAAACTCCCACCAGAGACAGGAGGCTCCATGCAGCTGTGACAACAGCAGCAGCAATAACAGGGCAGGGATCTCCTCCTCTTCCTCCCACTAGCTGAGATCTAATGCTTAAATTAGCACCTTGGAAACACCCAGATCTGCTGGCTGCCTTCTCTCCCAGTTCTGCCACGCCCCCAGGCCTTCTTTTCAAGCCTGAGTTTCTCTTTCAATTAAATAATTAAAAAAATAAAGATGTGCTGCCCCTAGAGTTTATCTTTCCAAGTAGGCAATGGCCTCTGGATTCTTCCCATCACTATGGGATGGGGAGAGTTATTTGATGATGGCGCCCATGTGACAAGCCTCTATCCATACAGCTTGGTCCAGAAAGGGGCAATGATGATGACACCAGCATTGCCTGGCTCCCTTGGGGCTTAATGAGTCAGCCCCTACTCTGCCCCCAGTGGAGGATCACACTAAGAGAGTGAGCAAGAGAAACAAACTTTGACAAACTGTGGGTTCAAGAGCAGGGTCACATCTGTGTCTGTGTTGCTAACCACTCTATCCCTAATACTCAGTTTAATATTTGGGACAGAGCAGATGCTCAATAATTATTTGATAAATCAATTGCTGAATCAATGATATCAGGTCTCTGTGGTATTCTTTAGAAGGGAGAGTGAGGAGCTGTTGTTTAAACTTTAAAGAGATAGTTTGTCTTCATCTCATCAATGGAAAAACAATCTAGGAAGGAGGAGAGACTTCCTAGAGGTCTCAATAAATGGCAAAAAAATGAAATAGGTCATAGCTAAGTCTGAGCCTGGGACCCTGGTTTTTATGGCCTATCCAAATACTCTTAAAGAGCCATTTTGCCCTCTTTTTTGCCCTTTACCTCTATGATATGCTATCTTGATTTTTTTTTTTTTTTTTTTTTTGAGACAGAGTCTTGCTCTGTTGCCCAGGCTGGAATGTAGTGGTAGGCACATGGCTCACTGCAGCCTCAACTCCTGGGCTCAAGTAATCCTCCTGCCTCGGCCTCCTGAGTAGCTGGTACTACAGGCATGCAGCACCATGCTGAGCTAATTTTAAATATTTTTGTAGAGATGGAGTCTCCCTGTGTTTCCCAGGCTAGACTATCTTAATTCTCTATGCCCCAAAACGAAGACTCCTGAAGAAACATCATACAAGATTCTGCTGGTCTCAACAATACACAGGGTATTTAAAGGGTTTTGAGGTGCCTCTGGAATACAACCTGGGGACAGAGGTCCGGAAGCGGGGCAATGTCTATGACCCTCAAATGAGGGATGACTATATTGCTATTTCCATAAGGCTCTCACTCAACCTCAATAAAGTATCCTCAGGCCAGGCATAGCAGCTCACTCTTGTAATCCTAGCATTTTGGGAGGCCGAGGTGGGCAGACCACTTGAGGTCAGGCATTTAAGACCAGCCTGGCCAACATAGCGAAACCCTGTCTCTACTAAAAATACAAAAATTAGCCATGCGTGGTGGCATGGGCCTATAATCCCAGCTACTTGGGAGGCTGAGGTAGGAGAATCGCTTGAATCCAGGAGGTGGAGGTTGCAATGGGCCAAGATCGTGCCACTGCACTCTAGCCTGGTTGACAGAGAGGGACCCTGTCTGAAAAAAAAAAAGTATTCTCTTGCAGACAAGGGTGACTTTAGCAGTTAAAAGGGTCTGAAGGCAGTCAGAGCTTTTCTAAGTGCCTCCTTGCCACAGATACTTCTCCAACTCCAGGGCCACACAGACCGGAAGCAGCTCAAGAGTTCTCTACCCAGCCAAACCACTATTCAGAATTTCAGGCAATAACAGAAGCACCAAGGACAACTGAGAGAGCCTGGTGGCTCTATTTCTTCTCCCCTTTCTTTGAACAGCTATTTCCTCCCTTTTTGGGAACCCCAGATGGGAAACAAGAAACAACTCATTGCTTCCTTTTCCTGACACACTTGAACCTCCTCTTCCTTCATCCACCCTCTATTTTGATTCTTCATTAGATGCTTAGAACTGGAAGGGCAATCTAGTTTGACAAGCCAGGTTAGCTAGAAAGAGAACTCAGAAAGGAAAATTATCTTCAGCCAGCCCAAAGTCCTTCTTTAAGTTCATGGGATGGACTTCTCTCCAGGATTTTCTGGCTCCCAAATAATCCAATGACGGCATGAGGCTAGGAAAAAGTCCTGCAACACCTCTCTCCGGTTTAATATTGTATGCTTCTGTACAACTTCTTTGTTTTGGCTCTTAGAACTGTCTAAGTAGTCATGAAAGGGGGAAAAAGCCTTTTGTCTCCTGCTAAGTGGCCACTAATGATTCTCTCTACCATCCCCCAAAAGGTGTGACAAAAAGGTGGTGATGGGTCCCTGCCAAGGCCCATCTTGGCTGCTGTAATGGGTAGGTTACTCGCCCAGGAAGCTACAAAGCACATCTGTCAGCCAGGGGGGTTATAGGCCCAAGGGTAGACCTGTTTCTGGCCACCCTGCCTAACACAGAAGCAGAACTTCAGAACTTGGAGAGCTCAGCTCTGCTCCAGCCAGCATGGCTCAGAGAAATGGGGCATCCACACTTTTGGGTTTGTAGCCCACCTTGCCTCCTTCCAATTCCAGCTCAGGCTCCAGGGGGATAAAGCGAACATAGCCTAGACATTCCCTCTCTTCCCCCCTCACTATACGAGCTGGCTAGGCCTCCACGTCTCCCACCCGGTTGCCTGACAGACAAGCGAGGTCAGGTAGCCCCCTGGGCGGTGGCCAGCAAGCATGGTCTCCCTTAGGCCTAGCCTCGGTGCACCCGAGTTGCCCTCCCCCTTCCATTCCCTCCGCGCCAGCAGCGATGACATCATTCCTCCCTGACTCCGGGACCGCGGACAGGCGGCAGGATCCGCGCCCAGCAAGGACTTCAGGCACGTAGGCCTAAGATGATGGGGGCTCTTCCCAACCAGTGGGCACAGGCAGCTCCAGCGCGACCCCACTTCCTCTCCCGTCGGTTCCCGAGCACTCTCATCTGCATCCCGATTCCCCATCTGGTCGCCGCGCACTCTCCTTCCCGGTTTAGATGCCCGCAGCCTGGTCTGCCTGCGCTCCCCACCGGAGAACGGAATTCCCAGGTTCTGCACCAACCACCTTCCCCCACTGGGTCCCTCGCCCCGGCCCAGCGTTCCTGTCCGTATATCCAGCGGACAGGCGGGCAGGCCCCTCCTCTTCTAAAAGCTGATTCCCAATCTCTCTTAGCCTGACGGCTCCCCCGCCCTAAGCATCACAGGCCTCTAGGGCTAAACGCCTCCCCACCGCCCATCCCAGCCCCCTGGGCCTGCCGCCGGCGTTGCCTCATGGCAGTTCCCTCGCCAGTCCCCGCTATGGGCCTCCGCTAGCGGTGTGCACCTTTGTGCCCCCTCCGTTCCATCCGACGGTGCTCTGCTTCCACCGACGGTGTCCTCCGCCCTTACAGGTTCCTTTGCTCTCATCCAGCATATTCTCCCACGGTTTTCTTGTCCTGCAAGTCCCCGTCCCCCGGCAATACGTTTTCAGGGATCTCTTTGCCCCATCCGATGGCGCCCCTCCGCACGATCCCCCCCGCCTGATTCCCTCCCTCCCCCTCAAGCGACTCCCCCTCCCGGCCTTGGCCTGCCCGCCGCCCGCCCCCTCACCAGCGGCTGCATCTCCGAGTGCGCGGTGGGCACCTGGAACCGGTCGATCTCCTCCATCATGGTGCCGGCGGGCGAGCGGGCCAGGGGCCGGGCGCGGCCGGGGACACCGACGGGACCGCGCGGGGCGGCGGCCCCAGGAGCCCGGCGGGTGGTGCAGACTAGGCCTCCCCGGACCAGTCGGGCGGGCAGGGGCCGGGCGGATGCAGGTGTGGGCAGGAGCGAGAGGTTCGCAGACTGGCTGAGGCCGGCGTGACTTCGTGGGCTTGCCTAGCACTACCGCGGCTGTGGCCGGGCCGAGCCGCAGGTCTTGCCTCGCCTCCTACTCCGCCGCCGCCTCCTGTCAGTAGCTCAGCCACTGCGGTGACTCGGCAACTCCACTTCCGGGTCCGGGACACCGCCCGGAGCTTGCATTATTCATGAGGAGGCGGTGTCTGGGGACCC
Organism: Symphalangus syndactylus; assembly: GCF_028878055.3. Taxonomy (NCBI): domain Eukaryota; kingdom Metazoa; phylum Chordata; class Mammalia; order Primates; family Hylobatidae; genus Symphalangus; species Symphalangus syndactylus. The sequence continues at coordinate 110,339,046 of NC_072431.2, read as the reverse complement.
CAGCCCCACCCACATGCGAGAGTTCCGAACGCGCGGGAGCCCGGCTGTGATTCCTGAGGGGGCGGGGCTTAGTGGAGACTCGCTAGCCGCGCGCCCAACTCCGCCTCCTTCCCGGGCCGGCTGGGCGCGCCAGAAGCGCCTGCGCCTTGGCTGCTGGTCGGTTGCTGGGTAACCGCGTCAGGGAGTTGGATTCTATCCTGCAAGGGCACGGGGACCCACAACAACGGCTGTCCCTAAAGAACCGTTGCGACTGGTAATTGAAGTGGAAGAGAGTCCAGATTTCTTGTGTGTGGTCAAGGAGACGGACAAACTTTTTGTCTTCAGACGAGGGAGCGTTTTGTAGGCTCTCCAGGGGTTGAGATGCTTCCTGCTTCTGCGAAGGCTCCCCATAAACAGCCTCGTAAGCAGGTAACGCACGCACACCTTCCTTCTGATGACCTCTGACTTTCGTCGTCGCCAGTGACCACTAATCATACTTCTCCTACTGATCCTTGATCTTTTCTCTGTTGACCCCAGCCTTCTCACCCCCGTGACCTCTGGCAAGTGCTCCCACTGACCTCTGACTCTGTCCTACTCTTTCCCACTAATCCCGGCCTCCTCTCCCATACTACCCCAACCCACCGTTTCTTACCTCTCTCCTTTTATCCACCATTCCCATCTCTTCACTTCACTTTACCCCATGGACTCATTCTGACCAGTCTATTCTCCTTAACTGCCCCATCCCCGTTCCCACGAGTCCCTTCCTCCTTGTCCTCACATTCTTGTCCCAAAGGAATTTTTCTTTTTCTTTTTTCTTTTTTTTGAGACAGAGGCTCGCCCTGTAGCCCAGGCTAGAGTGCAGTGGCGCCATCTCAGCTCTCTGTAACCTCTGCCTCCTGGGTGCAAGCGATTCTCCCACTTCAGCCTGCCGAGTAGCTGGAACCAAAGGCATAGGCCACCACGCCCGGCTAAATTTTGTATTTTTGGTAGAGACGGGCTTTCGCCATTTGCCCAGGCCCGTCTCTAACTCCTGAGCTCAAGCGATCCTCCTACCTTGACCTTCCGAAGTGCTGGGATTACAGGCGTGAGCCACTGCACCCAGCCTCAAAGGCATTCTTTATCCAACCCTTTGCTGTGTGCCTAGCTCCAGGCTAGGTGGAAACACAGGCCTTGCTGTTTGGGAGCCCACAGAGGGTGTGCAAGAGAACTAAACAGAATACAGGACAGGCTATGTGCAGGAGTGTGATTTTATTTTCTGTGCTGAGAGATTTATGAGGAGAGAGAGGGCAGGCAAAGAGGAAGAGGAGAGAGGCCGTTTTCTCATCCCTGTCCCCACCCCCACAGTGCACAACCCAAACACTCCGCCCTAACTATTTCTAGAGCCTCATATGTCTCTCTTCCCTGCGAGCCCCTGGTCCACTCCTATGGTTCATTCAGCTATGTGAACATTATGCTCTTATTACCACCTGGACAGATGTCATCCCTTCTCACAGGAAACCCGAGTCATCCCCCACTTAACCCACTGAGCACAGAGTTCCGCTTTCTTCCTCAGCATCACCACGGAAGGCAAGGCAGTCCCAGTTTCCCAAGGAGTCTTCTGTGGTGAAGCAACTCAGTCCTTCAGGAACTTTTTCCAAACCCTTTATGAATTACCACTCAGGCTAATGTGCAGTTTCTAGCTCTGGAAAGCAGGACTTCTATTTATTTATTCCAGATTTACCCCACTCAAGTCTAGGTATATTGAGGTTTAGAGAGCCAATCTCCATGCTACTTATGACTTTGCATATTTTGGTCTGGCCACCTCCATGTTAGCCTTTGCTCCTCTGCCTCTTTTACCTGGGCTTCTGTAGCAGATGGACCTGACTTTCTTAGGTCTCTGCAGCCTTGGGGAAGCTGCTAGTCCCATATGAACATGCCCTAATTTTATGTTGGGGTTGGGCTTTATGTTGAAGTTCATGTACTGTGTTTGAGCCTCCTGACCCTATATTTACAGGCAGTTTGCTTTTATTTATTTTTTATTTTTGAGACGGAGTTTTGGTCTTGTCACCCAGGGTGGAGTGCAGTGGCACAATCTTGGCTCACTGCAACCTCCACCTCCCTGATTCAAGGGACCTGCCTCAGCCTCCCAAGTAGCTGGGGTTACAGGCACGTGCCACCATGCCTGGCTAATTTTTTTTTTTTTTTTTTTTTTTTTTGAGACGGAGTCTTGCTCTGTCACCCAGGCTGGAGTGCAGTGGTGTGATCTTGGCTCACTGCAAGCTCCGCCTCCTGGGTTCACATCATTCTCCTGCCTCAGCCTCCCAAGTAGCTGGGACTATAGGCGCCTGCCACCACGCCCAGATAATTTTTTTGTATTTTTGGTAGAGACAGGGTTTCACTGTGTTAGCCACGATGGTCTCGATCTCCTGACCTCGTGATCTGCCCGCCTCGGCCTCCCAAAGTGCTGGTATTACAGGTGTGGGCCACCACACCCAGCCAATTTTTGTATTTTTAGTAGAGACGGGGTTTCACCATATTGGTCAGGCTGGTCTCGGACTCCCGACCTCAGGTGATCCACAGGCCTAGGCCTCCCAAAATGCTGGGATTACAGGGGTGAGCCCCCGCGCCCCAGCAGTTTGCTTTTAAAATAAACATTATTGAGGTTTGGTTTACATATAATAGAATGTACCATTTTAGTTGTACGTGTTGACAAATTTTAACAAATTTACACACGTATAAGCCACCACCACACTCAAGATATAGGATACTTTCTCTATCCCAAGAAGTTCCCTGTGCTTCATCCCACCTCCTATGCCCCACCCCTGGCCTGCCTAAGTAACCACAGATCTGCTTTCTGTCATTACAGATTCGATTTGTCTTTTCTAGCAACTTGCAGTTTGAACAAGCTTGGGTATGGGTTTCTCTAGCCCATTAGGGAGACATTAGAGACTAGTTACACTGAAAGCAGGGAGAGGTGACAGCAGACAGAAAGCAGAAAAAACTGGGTCAACTGGCCCCGTACACATCAGCACTGCCCCATGGAGGGAAGGTTTGTTTTAGTTCAGAGTAAATATTGGTGTGTGGGGTGTGAGAAAAGGTTGGGTTGTGCTAGGTTGTATTCATCATTTTCTTGCCTCAGTGAAGACCAATTTGAGTCAGTGCTAATCAGGTGTGGGATGCCCTAGAGATGTTTGAGAAGTTGTCCCCGTCCTCTGGGAGTTCAGTTCAATGGGGGAGACAGAACACAGGCAGAAAAAGATAAAGGAGGCTGGGATCCCTGGGGATGAAGGGGAGAGAGGCCTGCAGGTTAGAGCAGCAGAAAGGTTTCAGGGAGGAGGTAGGTAAGACTGGGTTGCCAGGGGTGAGGGAAGATCAGGGTTGGGTTTGTTAGAGGGTAGAGAGGAGTTTAAATTCCATTTGTTCATATCACTCCACTAGTTGCCTTTTAATGGTTCCTTGTTGCTCTCAGGATAAGTCCCAAAAGTCCAATTTGCTTGGTATGGCCTTTGCCACCCTGCGTGGTCTTGCCTTTGCTACCCATCCTACTTCAAACCTCACCATTTCTTTATGAAAATTCCACAATCCCAGCAAACTGAACTGCCCTCACTTCCTGGAAAGTGATATTCACACTGTTTATCTCCTCTAAGCTTTTGAAATCTTTTCTGTTTGTGTCTACCTACTCCACTCCACCCTACCCCAAATCTTTCCTTCATATCCTATTCATACTTCGGGCCTAAGCTTGGCCTTCATATTCTTCTACAAAGGATTAAGTCCCCTTTCTGGAGGCAGGATAGGGTGATATCCCCTCTAGACTATAAACTCTGTTATGGTAAGGATCATGTCTGTCTTGTTCATTGTTGATTCCCCTCTACCTAGCACAATACCTGGAATATATTAAATTCTAAGAAAATGAGTTCAATATGAATGCTGAATGCCCTAAGTTGTTCTTGGAAATTATCATCTGAATGTGTTTGAAGGATGGGAAGGGGTGAAGCTGGGATGGGGAGACTAGTGGGGAATTATAACAAGAAAATGTAATTGTGTAAGTATGGTTTTCCAGGTACATGTTTACATCTGCTTTGGCAGTAGGGCTATGAATGATTCAAATTTGAACCACACATATCCATGCCTTAAGAGATGGGTTTTGGAGACTAAGAGATAAAAATATTGATGTGTAAATATTCATGCAGTAATTATTTATTGTGCCTACTCTGTGTTAGGTTCTGTTCTAGGTATTGGTGATATAGCAAGAAACAAAACAAACAAAAATCCCTGCTCTCATGGAGCTTATTTTTTAGTTGGAGGTAAAGTGGCAATAAATAAATTTGTAAAATATATAGTATATTAGATGGTGATAGATGCCAAGAAGAAAACTAAATCAGAGAAGTAGACTAAGAAGTTCAGGGAATCAGAAGATTATCATTTAAATAAGATGGACAGGGAAGGTGTTACAGAGGTGGCATATGAGCAAAGACCTGAAAGAAATGAAAGAGCTATGCAATATCTGGGGGTGGGGTGTGGGGGGTGGGGTGAAGGGGTGGGATAGGGGAGGCATTCCAGACAGATGGCATAGAAAGTATGAAGTCCCTGAGATGGGAGCCTGCTACGCATGTTCTGGATCAGCAAGGAAGGGAGTAGGGAATGTGGCAGGAGATAAGGTCAAAGAGGTACATTCCCCTACCCCATAGAGTTAATCAAATAACCCATGGCATATTAAATTGGTCATTATGGAGCTCCATAAATCATAATTTGTAATTAAAATGCTTGAATGTCAGGCACCATAGACCATGACCAGCTCAAAACATCACTGGTAATGCCCCAATAGCAAAGCGTCCTTCCTGAAAATTGTGAGAGTGCCAACTGGCTGCATGTATACATGTACAGGAGGAGCTTTGCAGCGTTGCCAAACATTGCCTGGCAGCCAAACTTCTTAGTAGAAAACCGAATTAGAATCTTCTGTGAACTCCAGTTAAAAGCTAATTTTAGTTTATGACTAACAAATTTTAGTACCCCTTTATAACTCGGTTGGTTACCATAAAAAAAAAAAATCAGAGTCTGGAATTTTACATCATTCTCCTGTAAAAGCCAAAGAAAAGACTTATTTTGGATCATTTTGTGGTCTCTCAAGAGGCTCCTATGGTGCAATACTTTTAGAAATATTGATCTAGATTAGGGGTGACTAGGGTAGGAGTGAGTGGGCAGGGTTGGGCATAAGGCCAGAAGAGAGTCTTGGATGATTCAGAGATTTTGAGCCTGGTGATGGGGCCTGGTATCCATAGATGAAAAGATAGGAGGTGAACAGAATGTAGGGGAAGGTGATGTGTTTCTGTATGTCCAAAGTAAGATAGCTTCACTCCTGTGACCTCAGTGTCATTCTTACACATATATTCCTCAAGCCCTAGATATGATCTTTTACTCCCTTACCTCTTAAATATCTCTCAAATTAAACTACTTTTTTCATATACACTGCCACCTCCCTAGCCCAGCCTACAATCATCTCTCACCAAAGAGTGCTGTAAAAGCCTAGTAACTAGTCTTCCTTCATTCACTTGTGCCCTTTCCAATCCATTCTCTACACTGCATGAAAAGTGGTCTTTTCAAACTGTCAATCTGATTGTGCCATCCCCCACTCAGAACACTTCAGTGACTTCCCATTGCTCTTAGGATAGGGAGCAGATTTTTAGATAATCCCTCCAGAGACCTGAATGGGCCTGAGACCTACCCGGGTCTCTATACCTTAATTTGTACCACTCTTCTCCATTATTGCTGTACCTTAGTTCTATGTGCTGCCCCCTCTTTCTGGAATGCTCTTCACACCCTCCCTCACACATGTACTCACTCCTAAGATTTCAGCCCCCAAATCAATCCCCACAACCTGCCCCCAATGCCCCCTGACCTGTTATGGAAGGTAGGGTAAGTTTCCTCTGTTACATAGCCTCATTGCTCTGTGTTCCTTTCTTCCATAGCATGCATCACGGTTTGTAATTATTCACTTATTTGTGTAATTATTTGATTATTGTATGTCTCCCCCATTAGATTGTGAGCTCCTTGAGAGCAGGGCCTGGGGATGTTTTTGCTTATATCTGTATTCTCAGCCCCTAAAACAGTGGCCGTGATGACATCAGAAGCTCTTGATGAATGTTGAATGAATGATCAACTGTGGTTGGGGAAGTAGCACAGGGTTCTATGGAAGCACGTGGTAGGGGGTCTTCATTCTGATTCTGGGGGAATTAGGGAAGACTTCTGGGGGGACCACCAGTATTTAAGGTTTGGATAGAAGAAGAAGAGTCCAAAATGGAGAATAAGAAGGAGTAATCAGAGAAGTAAGAAGACAACAAGGAAAAATAATATCCCAGAAGCCAAAGGAAGGATGTGTTTCAGTGAAACTGTATGGTCAACCAAGTTGCATGTTGCTAAGGTGTCAATGAAGATAAACACTAAGATATAACTATTAGATTTAATAACTTGGAAGTTATTGGGGACCTTGGAAAGGACAATTTCAGAGTGAAAAGCTAAACTGAATTGAGCTAAGAAGGCAGTAAGAACTATGTAGGCAAAGATTGTTTTTGTTAAGATGAAAGACTTGAATATATTAAGTGCTGAGGGGAAGGATCCTGAACGGAGAGAGAAGTTGAAGATAAAGGAGAAAGATTAAATAATGACTAGAGCCAAGTCTCTGAGGAAATGATGTTGTGGACAGGAGGAGGCACACTTTGTAACAGGACAGGAGAAGGGATGGATACAGTTGATGATAATTTTGAGGTTTAGCAGCAGAAAGCTGAGAGAGTTTTTTCTTCTTTTCCCCTAGTTGTGTTATGGAATTCCTTCTGGAAGTGATAACTAGAAAACTATTTTTGCCAATGGCAGTTCCATTTTGTTATGATTATAGTCATGCTATTTTCAGAGTTATGGTCTGAGGTTTGTCATGCACAATTATCAGATTACAAAACAGCTGTGAGCATTTGAGGCCAGAACTTGTTTTCCTCCCCTGTGCACTAGGGGGCCTAGCACATTGTTAGCACTCAGTACATGCCAGGTACTCAAATAATAATGGCAGAGGGCTCTTGTGCTCGTTGCTGGGCTTTGCAGCCTGCAAGTTGATGCTAAGGAATAATGTTGACTCTCTGGCTCCAGCTGTGAGCAAGCCACATGAAATTGTTTTCTGCCAGTTAGGAATTTGTATCAAGTGTTCAATCTTTGCAGTCACTGAGCACTGACAGAGTTGTATGCAAGAAGCGAGCAAAGGACACAGCTGTTGTAACTTTAGTTTCACTGGTTTGAGTCTCACAGCACTTTGTCCCACTCATAGAGTCACTGGATTCTGGTTTGTATTGTGGATTTATGTCCTCTGTTTATCTCACCTCCTAGATTGAGAACCCTGGGTGTGAGAACCAACTCAATCTTGGTTCCTCTTTGGCTGTCATCCGAGGACCTGGCACATAGCAGATGCTTAATAAATGCTGGATGAATGAATAATGACTGAATGAGTTAGTTGATGAGTGAATAAGTGAGTGATGGGAAGATATGTACTGTGCTACTCTGAACACTAACTTTTCTTTCTCGGCCTGCAGAAGAAGCAATTCATGCCTCCTTTATCCTAGTTAAAGCAGCCTAATCCTATTAATTATGTAGGGACTCTACCCCTAATGTTAAGCTTATTATTCTACTTTTATTCTTACATCACATCCATTCGCTTATTTACTTATTTTCTCAATGTGTCATGTATTCAGCCTCAAATCTTATTTGGGAACAAACTGGAGTGTATATGGACAAAATAATCTGCTGTTCCTTGGAGGGTCATCTGCTTCTGTGCCTCTGTGTCTTTATTAATTATTTTGTTCCCTCTGCATGGAATGCCCAAGTCTTCTCTACTCTTTCTGCCCTTTACAGACCTGGCAAACTCTAAGGCACATTACTTTAGTTAAGCTCTTTAAGTTACAAAGAACAGAGGCTCACTCAAGTTACCTCAGATAAAAAAGGATGAGAGAAGGGAGAAGGTATATATGTGGGGAGTTACAGATGGTTATTATAAGTATATAGATAACCTAGAATTGAAATTGGAAAACAATTGATTCTGAAACAGGTATAGGGACCAACTACTTTCTCCATATCTCTCACGGCCTCTCTATTTCTCTTAACAACTATGTTTCATTCTTATTCTTATTTCCCAAGTGGCCAGATTTCCATGGTCTCCGCTCCCTCATAATTTTAGTCTGTTTCCAGCTTATCATAGCTGTTCTGACCTCTCTACCTCATAAACATTTCCATGAATATCTCCATCCAACTACTGGTTCTCCCTGTAGTCCTAGTTCAAATTCTTAAGAAGGGAATCTGATTGACCCTAGCTCATCTGTTCATGCTAGGCAATGTCAGCAAGGGACAAGATCCTATGGCTCTTTAAGCAACCAAAGCTAGAAGGAGGTATTCTCTTTGCTCAGCTCCTCCAGTGGAAGATATAACTTGCTTTACTCTAAAGTAACTTCCATATTGTTTCTGGTAAATCTCTTTCTCATGAATTGTGCAGGAAGGGGCCTCAGATTTCTTCTAGTCCAATGCTTTCATTCAGGGCTGATATTTACATTACAAAAGGTCCTGTCTTATAAAAGCCTTTACTATAGGGTTTTAAAAATAGCACATTTCTGCAATGAATTTTAAAATACAGCACACAGGCCAGGCATGATGGCTCATGGCTGTAATCCTAGCACTTTGGGAGGCTTAGGCAGGAGGATCACTTGAGCCTAGGAGTTTGAGACCAGCCTGGACAACACAGCAAGACCCCATCTCTACACACACACACACACACACACACACAAATTAGCCAGGTTGCATGCACCTGTAGTCCCAGCTACTCAGGAGGCTGAGGCAGGAGGATCCCTTGAGCCCAAGAGTTCAAGACTCCAGTGAGCTATGATTGTTACCACTGCACTCCAGCATGGGCAACAGAGTGAGAACCTGTCTCTAAAATAAATGAAAAAAATGCAGTATACTTTATATATAACCTTAAAGACCTTGATTTAGGGGATTTATATTCTGGCCATGGTGCAGAAATCTACACTGGACTTTCCCTCACACTGTAAACAGCTGTAAGCCTGGACACAATATATGACACTAATATTTTTAGGTATTGGACAATAGACACCATAGGACAGTGATTCCTGAGGGAAGGAAAACACTCAACGTGAGTCACATATTTACCCTTGCTCTCTGCCTAAGGACAATTTCTTGATCATGGCTCAGAGAGGTAGATCCAAAGGAGAGCATGATAGTACCAGGGAGTAACACAGATGTTGGGATTAGCAGGCAATGTCTTTAAAGCAGCTGTTATAAATATATTTATGGACATAAAGGAAATATTGTTTTAATGGATGCACGGATGGAGAATCTAAGCAGAAAAATGGAAACAGTAGAAAAATACAATATCAGAAATAAAAAATTCGTTGGATAGGCCTAACAGCTGAATGTGAAGATGGATCCATGGAAATTGTTTAATCTGAAGAACGGAGAGGAAGAAGGTTTTTTTTTTTTTTTTTTTTTTGAGATGGAGTCTTGCTCTGTCTCTTAGGCTGGAGTGCAGTGGCACGATCTCGGCTCACTGCAAGCTCCTCCTTGAGGTTCACGCCATTCCCCTGCCTCAGCCTCCCAAGTAGCTGGGACTACAGGCGCCCTCCACCATGCCTGGCTAATTTTTTTTTTTTTTTTTGTATTTTTAGTAGAGATGGGGTTTCACCATGTTAGCCAGGGTGGTCTCGATCTCCTGATCTCGTGATCCACCAGTCTCGGCCTCCCAAAGTGCTGGGATTACAGGCATAAGCCACCGCGCCCGGCCAAGAAGGTTTTGTTTGGTTTTGTTTTGTTTTTCTTGTAAAAAGAGAGCCTGGCTGGGCATGGTGTCTCATACCTATAATCCCAGCACTTTGGGAGGCTGAGACGGGAGGATCACTTGAGCCCAGAAGTTTGACACCAACCTGGACAACATAAAAAAACCTCGTCTCTACAAAAAATTTAAAAATTAGCCAGGTATGGTGGTATGCCCCTGTGGTCCCGCTATGTGGGAGGCTGAAGTGGAAGGATAGCTTGAACCCAGGAGATCAAGGCTGCAGTGAGCTGTGGCTGTGCCACTGCACTGCAGTCTGGGTGACAGAGTGAGACCCTGTCTCAAAAAAAAAAAAAAGAGAAAAGAAAAGAAAAAACAGGTGCCCTGTTACTGAGGCTCCATTAAAAAATAACAATAATAAAAGAGAGGGCCTTAGTGAGCTATGGAATATATTATATATGTATTTGGAACATGTGTGTAGTTGGAATACCAGAGGGAAAAAGAGGAGGAAAAAATATTTGAAGAAATAATGGTCAAAAGTTTTCTAAACTTGGTGGAAAACATATTGGACTATCAGAAACTCAGTGAGCCCCAAGCAGGATAAATACAAATAAAACCACATCTAGGTCTTTCATAGTCAAACTACCGAAAACCAAAGATAAAACTAAAACCTTGGAAGTAGCCAAAGAAAAATGACACATTGCATACAGGGAAACAATTATATGAATTATGGTTGACTTCTCATCATAAACAATGTAGGCCAGAAGACAATGGAATGGCTTTTTTTTTTTTTTTTTTTTTTGAGATAAGGTCCTACTCTGTCACCCAGGCTGGAGTGCAATGGCATGCTCACAGCTCACTGGAGACTTGACCTCCTGGGCTCAAGTGATCCTCCTGCCTCAGCCTGCCAAGTAGCTGGGACCACAGGCATGCACCACCAAGCCCAGCTAATTTTTTTGTTTTATATATAGAGAGACAGGGTCTCACTATGTTGCCTAGGCTGGTCTTGAATTCTTGGGATCAAGTGATCCTCCTACCTCAGCCTCCCAAAGTGCTGGGACTACAGCACTTTTTTTCTTTCTATTAATTTTCTTTTTGTTGTTGTTTTTGGTTGTTTGAGACACAGTCTTACTCTGTCGACCAGGCTGGAGTGCAATGGTGTGATCTCAGCTCTCTGCAACCTGTGTCTCCCAGGTTCAAGCAATTCTCTTGTCTCAGCCTCCTGAGTAGCTGGGATTACAGATGCTCACCACCATGGTGACTAATTTTTTTTGTATTTTCAGTAGAGACAGCGTTTCACCATGTTGGCCAGGTTGATCGCAAACTCCTGGCCTCAGGTGATCCTACTGTCTCGGCTTCCCAAAGTGCTGAGATTACAGGCGTGAGCCACCGCGCCCAGCCCTTCTATTAATTTTCTTAAAAGACAGATGACTGTTTAAAGCAAAAAACAAAACAAAACCATTATTGTCAAGTGGGGCTTACACTGTATACAGAAATAAAATATGTGACAACAATAGGGCAAACGATGAAGTAGTGGTGGTAAATAGAATTAGCATGTTATGAGATTATTACATTGTGAAGTGTGAAGTGATACAATATTTATTTTTAGTAGACTATGATAAGTTCAGGATGCATATTGTAACCCTTAGAGCAACCACACATGCACAAAATACAAAAAGGCACATATGAAAAGCCAATAGAGAAAGCAAAATAGAGTACTAAAAAATTTCAGTTAATACAAAAGAAGGCAGAAGGTGAACAGAGAAACAAAAGCAGATGAGAAAAACTTCTTAGAAAACAAAGAGCAACATGGTAAAGACCTCCAATTAAGAGGCAGAGTTTATCAGGCTAGGAAAAAGAAAAAAACAACTATATGTTGCCTGTTACAAGAAATATATTTTAAATGTAAAAACATAGAATGTTTGAAAATAAAAGAATGGAAAAATAAACTATGCAAATGGAAAGCATAAGAAATCTGTATGAGTATCATTATCAGACAAAGTAGTCTTCAAGACAGGAAGTATTCCCAGAGATAGATGGGGACATTTTAAAATGACAAACGATCAATTCGAGAGGGATACATAAAATCACAAAGTGTATGCCTCAAGATATAAGAATCAAAAGAACTTCAAGATGTAAGCATCAAAAATTGACAGAACTAAAGGGAGAAGTAGAAATATTCATAATGATAATTTGATATTTTAACATTATTCTCTCAGTAGATCTGAACAGTGCTGTTAACCAACTTGACCTAATTAACATTTATAGAACACTACACTCAAGAACAGTAGAATGAAAACTATCCCCAAGAACTGCAGAATTTTCACAAGGTTGAGCCATATACTGGGACATAAAATAAGTTCAAATGCATTTCAAAAGGTTAATATCTTACAGTTTAACTTAATTCAAATTCAACATCCATCCTTGCCAAAAAAGAATCTCATCACATTAAGAGTAGTTTGAACAAAATAGAAGTAAATAATATCTTTAAAATCTCTGGGTATTTAGAAATTAAAGAATACTTCTGAATAACCTATAGGTCAAAAAAATCATAAGGGAAATTAAAAAATATTTTTAATTGTAATGAAAATAAAACATATAAAAATTGTGAGGTGCTGCTAGAATTGTGCTTAATAGAAAGGTATAGTTTTAAACGCTATATTAGAAAAGAAAGGCTAAGTGTGGTGGCTCATGCCTGTAATCCCAGCACTTTGGGAGGCTGAGGTGGATGGATCACTTGGGCCCAAGAGTTTGAGACCAGTAGGCAACATAGTGAGACCCCTTCTCTACCAAAAAAAAAAAAAAAAAATTAGCTGGGTGTGGTGGCGTTTGCCTGTAGTCCCAGCTACTTGAGAGGCTGAGGTGGGAGGGTCGCTTAAGCCCATGAAGTAAAGGCTGCAGTGAGCCATGATTGTGCCACTGCACTGTAGCCTGGGCAACAGAGTGAGACCCTGTCTCTCCTGGTCCCCAACCACCACCACAAAAAAAAAGAAAAGAAAAGGAAAGAAAAAGTTTAAGATCGTCCGGGCACAGTGGCTCAAGCCTGTAATCCCAGCACTTTGGGAGGCCGAGGTGGGCGGATCATGAGGTCAGGAGTTCGAGAGCAGCCTGGCCAACTTAGTGAAACCCTGTCTCTACTAAAAAATACAAAAAATTAGCCAGGTGTGGTGGTGGGCACCTATAACCCCAGCTATTCAGGAGGTTGAGGAAGGAGAATTGCTTGAATCCAGGAGGCGGAGGTTGGAGTGAGCTAAGATCAGGCCATTGCACTGCAGCCTGGGCTACGGTGTGAGACTCCGTTAAAAAAAAAAAAAATCGAAGTATTTCTTCATATTAACAGGATAAAGAAGAAAAAATCCTATAATGATGACATCTCAATAGATTCAGAAACAAAAACATTGACAAGATTAAACATCCATCCACAAAAGATTGTTATAATGATCAAATAATATACTCCAAAATGTCTAGTAAACTGAAAGATGCTACATAAATGGGAGTATTTTTATTGTCATCCTTCTGCGGTGACACCCTGAGATGCACAGGCTCCTTTCTAATAAGATTTCTTGGGACCTGGAAAACATACTATTCAATTATTCATTCTAAGCCCTCAGAATGGAACTCAATTGCCTTGCATGGCAGACTGCATGGAATAATAAAAATAATGACAGCCAAAATGTCTACATTGCCACTAGTACTTGAGGGCTTACTTTATGCTGGGCTCTGTGTTAGTGCTCTTCATACATTATTTTATTTTATACTCACAGCAATTCTATGAGGAGGGCACTAATATTTTTCTCCCCCTTACAGATGTGGAAATGAAGTTTAGGGACTAAACGCCTTGCTCAACATCTTACATATAATTCGTAGCAGAGCCAGGTATCCAGCAAAGTCTTACTCTAGAGCTCCAGCTTTTAAATCCTATACTTTCTGGCCTTCTGCAGCCTTATCTGGGAAGGGTCCTATATAATTGGCTTCTGCCCTCCTGTGTTTCCAGAGAGGAATGGGGCTGGTCTTGTATTCTCTTTTCCAGCATTCTGAGCACTGTGCTAACACTACATTCATAGGAAAGAAAAATTTATCTTGTTGATTTTCACATTCTTAATTAGCATTTGAAATTATAAAAGTAATGCATATTTACATTTAATATATTAGGCTGGGTGCAGTGGTTCATGCCTCTAATCCCAGCATTTTGGGAGGCTGAGGCAGAAGGATCACTTGAGGCCAGAAGTTTGAGACCAGCCTGGGCAACATAGTGAGACATTGCCACTACAAAAGATTTAAAAATTAGCTAGGCCTGTTGGTACATGCCTGTATTCCTAGCTACTTGGGAGGGTGAAGCAGGAGGATCCCTTGAGCCCAGGAGGTCACAGCTGCAGTGAGCCGTGATTGTGTTGCTGCACTCTAGCCTGGCGATGGAGTAAGATCCTGACTCAAAAAAAAAAAAAAAATTAAAATTATGACAATGAGTATATAACAGTATTAGTCCCCTTCCCCACAATTCTGTAGTCACACTGCATGGACAAAAACCACTGTCAACAGATTCTATATATTCTTCCAGAAATTTTGTATGTATATGCAAATACACATATACACATATTCTTAAAGTAAACAGATGGGGCATCTATTCCTGTAACTTGCTTTTTTATTTGACAATATGCCTTGGAGAGCTTTCCATAGCAATACATAAAAGTTTACTTCATTCTTTCTACTTTATTTTTTCAACAACATACTATTTTTTAATTGACAAAATTGTATATTTATCATGTAAAACATTTTGAAATATGTATACATTGTGGAATAGCTAAATCAAGCTAATTATTATTATTATTATTATTATTATTATTATTATTTTGAGACAGAGTCTCGCTCTGTCATCCAGGCTGGAGTGCAGTGGCACGATGTTGGCTCACTGCAACCTCCGCCTCTTAGGTTCAAGCAATTATCCTGCCTCAGCCTCCTGAGTGGCTGGGATTACAGGTACCTGCCACCAGCCTGGCTAATTTTTGTATTTTTAGTAGAGACGGGGTTTCGCCCTGTTGGCCAGGCTGATTTCAAACTCCTGACTTCAGGTGATCCGCCCACCTTGGCCTCCCAAAGTGCCGGGATTACAGGTATGAGCCACCATGCCCAGCCAATCAAGCTAATTAACATATGCATTACCTAGCATATTTATAATTTTTTGGGGTGAGAACACTTAAAACCTATTAGCAATTTTCAAGAATACAATATATTGGTTGGTTGGTTGGTGGGTGGGTGGGTGGGTTAGTTGGTTGGTTGGTTTGAGACAGGGTTTAGCTCTGGTGCCCAGGCTGGAGTGCAGTGCGTGATCACAGCTCACTGCAGCCTTGACCTTCTGGGCTCAAGTGATCCTCCCACCTCAGCCTCCCAAGTAGCTGAGACTATTGTTACACCCCACTACACCTGGCTAATTTTAAAAAATTTTTGTAGGGACAGGGTATCTTGCTATGTCACCCAGGTCGGTCTCGAACTCCTGGACTCAAGCATTCCTTCTGCCTAGGTCTCCCAAAGTACTGGGACTACAGGCATAAACCACCACACCCAATCCAATACATTGTTATTTACTATAGTGACTATGTTGTACGATAGTTATTCTTTTAAAAATATGCATAACATCCCATTGAATTGCTATAATTATTTTGTTATTTATTTACCTAGACTCATATTGGCGGATATTTGTGTTTTTCCATTTTAAAAAATTACAAATAAAGCTGAAGCAAGCAATTTTGTACATACATCTTATGCAGGTGTGACTATTTCTTTTTTTTTTTTTTTTTTTTTTTTCTTTTTTTGAGACGGGGATTTGCTCTGTCACCCAGGCTGGAATGCAGTGGCTCAGTCTCAGCTCACTGCAGCCTCTACCTCCCGGGCTCAAGCGATCCTCCCACCTCACCCTTCCGAGTAGCTGGGACTATACAGGCATGCACCACCACGCCTGGCTAATTTTGTTTATTTTTTTGTAGAGATGAAGTCTCACTATGTTGCCCAGGCTGGTCTTGAACACCTGGACTCAAGTGCTCCTCCTGCCTTGGCCTCCCAAAATGCTGGGAGTACAGGCATGAGCCACTGCACCCAGCCTGAGGTGTGAATATTTCTTTTTTTTTTCCTTTTTTTTTTTTTTTTTTTGAGACAGAGTCTCCCTCTGTCGCCCAGGCTGGAGTACAGTGGCACAATCTCGGCTCACTGCAACCTCCGCCTCCCGGGTTCAAGTGATTCTCCTGCCTCAGCCTCCTGAGTAGGTGGGATTGCGAGCATGTACCACCATGTCCGGCTAATTTTTGTATTTTTGGTAGAGACAAGGTTTCATCATGTTGGTCAGGCTGGTCTGGAACTTCTGACCTCGTGATCCACCCGCCTCGGCCTCCCGAAGTGTTGGGATTACAGGCGTGAGCCACCGTGTCCGGCAAGGTGTGAATATTTCTATAAGAAAACTCAAAGTGGAGCCATTGAGTTGAGGGGTATATGCATTTTAAACTTTGGTACACATTGCAAACTTTGGTACAAAAAGTTTGCATCAGTTGGCACTACCACAACAATGTATGTGTGCCTGTTACCCTGCATAGACCACTGTTCAAAGTTTTAATATTTTTTTCGACTATAAACACTTATTGAGTGCCTTCTGTGTGCTTTAGACACTGCACTAGGCTCAGAGATTTAAAATGTATTCATTGTAGCTGGAGGAAGATTTGTTGGTGAATTGCTGCTGTTCCTTTGGGACTAAGAGCTTTTACCCTTTTAGAAACGGAAACTGCAAGCTGGTGAGGTATTTAGTTTCAATTTAGCTTAATGGAAACCTGTTAGTGAGTTTTAAAATAAGGACCAAGACAACTGAGATGGTAAACGAAGTCTCCTGGGCCCCAGGAAGGAGGATGCAGCATCTGTGGGTTTGCATGCTTCGAAGAGCCCCTCTTTCCAGGAACAATCATGTTTCAGCATTGAACTCTCGAGTGGAGACGTGAGCTGCTGCAATCTAGTCATCCGTAAGGCAGGTACTTCTTAGTAGGCAAAGGGCCACACAGATCCCGTGTGACTGACAGCAGAGCAGGGTCTACAAGTGGGAAGGTAATGCTGTCAGCCATCATTTATTGGGCACGCACTCTGGCCAGTTGCACATAAAGTGCACCACACTATGCACCTTATGTGTGTTGTTGACTCATTTAATCCTCATAACAAGCCTATGATTGTCTGAGGGTGTCATTATAATGCCCATTTTTAAAATGAGGATACTGAGGTTCAAAGAAGACAATTAACTTGCCTGGTGTCATTATAATGCCCATTTTTAAAATGAGGATACTGAGGTTCAAAGAAGACAATTAACTTGCCTGGGGTCATAAAACTATTAGCAGGTAGCAGAGTGGGGAATCAAACCCAGCTATGGTTGACTTCAAAGCTCACACTTGGGTTCCATGGCTCCATCTGATCACATACTCATTTTTAAAATATTATATATTTATGATAGAGAACAGCTTAAGAATTTTTTATCTCCTTATTTATCCCTAAAATATGCTCAGGGACAAATAGATCGCTTACATTGTTCAGTGGGGTCATGAACCAAAACAGGTCTAAATGCAGGTAAATGACCAGTAGGTGGTAATATTAATTATCTCTTACATTGACAGAATTTTTGTTTTCAGTGTATCCTTCCATTGACCGTGTCATTTGATCTGAACAATTCTCAGTGTCCTTGTCTTTAAGAGGGGAACAGTTTTACCTACTTTGCAGGAAGGCTGTGAAGATTGGGAATAATGACCGTACAGTGCCCAGCAAGGTGCCTAGCTATTAGTGAGTGCTCACTAGACTGCAGTTAGGGATGATGATGGTAATCAGCTGGTCTCTGCCTCTGTCCCCTCCCATAACCCCGCTGCAGATAGTACTAGGTTGATAGACTTCAAACATCTGCCCTTGGTGTGTCACTGCTGTACATGAGAATGTCTCTTTCCAACCACCTCATTCTCTCTCAGCTCCTCTTCACAGCTTTCCAGACTTCTTTGGGACTTCCTCTCTGCCCTTTGGCTTCCTCAAGTGTTCCAGGACAGACCGAGTGGGGCTGCACTGGAAGCTGCTTATGGAAAAAGACAGTCCTTAGGGCTGGGCCAAGTTAGGAGGGGTGTTAACTTAAAGATCATCCAAAAGTAGGCTGAGCCAAGGAGGTGATCCAGAGCTGTGCTAGAAGAACAAGGGGGTTAAAGGCCCAGAGAGGTGGCATCTTGAATGAGGTAAAGGGACCCATGCAGACGCTAGCCTGACAGAAGGGTGGCCAGACATCATGGTTGGTAGTATTGAGGGAAGGGAGAAGGATGCTTGGCATAGAGCAGTGAAGTCAGATGGTCCATGGAAGAAATCCTGTGAACCTAAGGAAAGAGAGGAGGCATTTTATTTGGGCAGCTCCCTTCTAAATCAGCCACTATCACCTGTGTGAGGCTTGGGGCATATCTAACCACTGAGCACACAGGCTCAGTCCCTCTGCTTACATGGCTCTTTCCCACATAAGCTTAGGGAGAATTGTACATGACTGAGTGTGGCTGTAGGAGGGGAAAAGTAGGAGATGAGGTTAGATGCCATGTTCAGGGGCTTGGGCTTCATCTCATGGCAGAGGGTGGGCTCTTGGAGGCTTTATTTTATTATTTTATTTTATTTTGAGACAGGGTCTCGCTATGTTGCCCAGATTGGAGTGTAGTGGCACAATCATAGCGCACTGCAGCCTTGAACTCCTGAGGTCAAGCAATCCTCTTACCTCAGCCTCCCAAGTAGCTGGGACTACAGGCACACACCACCACACCCAACTAATTAAAAAAAATTTTTATGTAGAGATGGGGTGTGGCTTTGTTGCCCGGGCTGGTCTTGAACTCTTGGAGGCTTTAAATCAAGAGAATGACACAATCATATTTATGTTTTGGGAAGATCATTTGGGAAGATCATAGATAGTGATTAAGAGTTTGGGTTCAAATCCTGGTCAACTTTGGGTCAGTTGCTTGATGTGTCTATACCTCAGTTTTCTCATTTGTAAAGTAGGAATAATGATAGTTCATACTCCGTACGGTGGTTGTGAAGATTAAATGAAATAATGTACATAAATAGCTTAGTAAATGACCGGCCCAGAGTAAGTTCTCAGTAGCAGTAATTATAATGATATAATCATTAGAGTAGACAGAAACTGGAGTCAGGGAGATCAAATGTGGTTAGGCAAAAGATAGTAAGGTCCTCAAATAAGGAGAGGATTATTAAGAAAGATATTAAAGAAATAGAATTGTTAGGCTTTGAAACATAATGCTAGTGAGAGAGTGAAGAAAGGGCAAATATCTTTAATGGTTCCTAGTTTCCAATCTGGGTGACTAAATGGATTGTGGTGCACTTGAGTGAGAGGGGGAATCCTGGAGGAAGTGGCAGTTTAGGGTGAAAAAAGAACATAATGAGATCAGTTTTAAAGATACTGAGTTTGAGTACTCTGTCATCAATTTGAATATGAGGTTCTGGGAAGTCTAAGCTACAGAAATAGATCTGGGGAGACCAAGACCCTGTCTCTCTCTCTCTCTTTCTTTTTTTTTTTTTAGTCTCAGCTCACTGTGATCTCTGTCTCCCGGGTTCAAGTGATTCTCCTGCCTCAGCCGCCTGAATAGCTGGCATTATAGGTGTGCACCACCATACCTGGCTAATTTTTGTATTTTTAGTAGAGATAGGGTTTCACTATGTTGCCCAGGCTGGTCTCGAACTCCTAGCCTCAAGTGATCCGCCTTTCTCAGCCTCCCCAAGTGCTGGGATTACAGGCGTGAGCCACAGTGCCTGGCCATGAGACCCTGTCTCAGGGAAAACAAATAATAATAAGTAGATTTGAGCTTTATCATAAGGTGGAAGATGGAAGATGAAGCTACAGGTGGGGATAAGAGCACCCAAGGGGAGGGTGTACAATAGGAAGACCAGAGGGTCAAGCATATATCCCTGGAGAGGTCAAGGATATTGAGGAGCCATTGGAGAGATCAGTGACATGGAAAAGAAAGTAGAGACATTTCAAGAAGGGGGGAGGGAGCCCTCAGGAATGTCAAGTCCTATAAGAGAACTGAGAAGTGACCACTAGGCAGCTGAGTTGTGATTGGTGACTTTTATAAGAGCAGTGACCTCTATCCAAATGCTAGCCTCTGTGCTAGTGATCCAAAGACGAATAAGACTCAGTTCCTGCTCTCACAGTGCTCACACTGAAGTCCACAACAAGAATGGAAAAATGCTCTGCTGTGAAAGAGTTCAGGCTGAGACATCTGTTATCCCATTGATCTGCAGGGCTAAATTGTCTGCCACGGTGGGCTGGGAGGGTTTCCCCTCCCTGCTTCACTCTTTCATAGACATCTTCCCTTGGCCAAATAGAATGGCTTATCCAAGAGAACAGGACCTTCTTGGGTCAATAGCATAAGAATGCCAAGCTGCCTCCTATGTGTACTGCAGTGTGATGCTTCTTTTCATAATACTATTCCCTTCTGTAGACCAGACCCAGAGACTGTAACAGAGTGTCTATTTACGTTTGATCATTCAGTACTTGTGATGGAAGATGGAAGGTGGAGGTAGCCTTGCTTAAAGTGAGGAAAGGAAGAGTAGAGGTAGGTAGGAGAAAAGTGGGAAAGGAAAAGTTAGATAAAGGACTAGCAGAGGCTAGTTGGGTAGGGTTTTGTTAGGCAGAGATAGTGGAAGCAGGGAGAGGGAAGGGGAAGATGGCATTCCTGGCAGAGGAATGGTAACAGCAAAGGTGGAGAGGTGGGAAAACACAGGCCAGGCTCAGGGACTCGCTGGACTGCACCTCGGAGTCCTAGCACATGAGTAGTAGAACAGGCTGGAATGGAGGCTTGGGGCCAGTTGACAGAGTTTTGAGGGCTAGGCGAGGAGTTTAGGCTTTCTTCTGTAGCTTGATAGCTTCTGGGAGGAACCACCAAAAGCCTTTCAGGAATTCAGGCTTGTCTGTCTCAGGTTTCTCATTCTGCAAGACCAAGGGCCCAAAGTGGCAGCCTGACATTCTATCTCCTTTGCCATGGTTGGGAAGTTAGGGCTGCAGCTGATTTTATTGGCCTGTTTTGCATTTATTATAGTGTGGCTTTTATAGTGTGTTAATTGAAATATTTCCAACTGCCAAAAACAATTACACTCAAATTGCCTTGTCAGTTCTTTTATTGCCAGATAAATGTTTTACAGACATATTTACAGGGGGCAGTGGTAACTGGATCTCGTTTTCTATTTAAGGCTTGTGGTTTGGGTTGGGATTGGCCCTCCTGCGCTCTATTGTGTGAGCCTGAAAGTTGTTATACGTTGTGACGCTTCCATCCCATTACCTTATGGATCAGAGGCTCTTCAAAGGAAAGTAGCTCTCTGGCTCGTGTGGCTTAGCCTCAGAGAAGGGTTCCCATCGTTGGAAACCTTGGCAACCTGACAGCAATTTGAATCCTGCTGCCTGCTCTACCAGCAACAATCCCAGCTCAAGATAAGGCATGCTTTTCTCTTTCCCTGGAATTCCTTTCCTCCCTTCCACCCTCCAACCCTCTCCCAAAGACCCTATCATGCAAGAGCTATAAGAGCCCATCTAGTCTAACTCCCTCTCTTTGCATTTGGGAAACTGACTCCCCTCTCTTTGCATTTGGGAAACTGAGGCTCCCCCAAGATCACACAAGTGGTCAGTGACAGAGCTGGAAGCAGGGGTTCCTTTCCAATGTGCCATGCTGCCACCAACGTGTGCCCTTCTGCTCCTCTGCTGCATTGAACCCTCCTGCAGTGCACCAGGCCTGCTCCTTCCAGGAGTCCCTCCCTCACGTCTCCAGTCCCCTCATATGCTTGATCATCTGAAACACCTATTTGTTCTGTATATATACTGTGGGATTATTGTTGGTTTGTTTGGTGGAACTTTTTTTTTTTTTTTTGAGATGGAGTCCTGCTCTATCACC
This sequence comes from Symphalangus syndactylus, assembly GCF_028878055.3. Lineage (NCBI taxonomy): Eukaryota > Metazoa > Chordata > Mammalia > Primates > Hylobatidae > Symphalangus > Symphalangus syndactylus. Next base: position 110,317,341 of record NC_072431.2, on the reverse strand, counting down.
CAGGCTGGAGTCCAATGTGCGATCTTGGCTCACTGCAACCCCTGCCTCCTGGGTTCAAGCGATTCTCTTGCCTCGGCCGCTTGAATAGCTGAGATTACAGGCGTGTGCCACCACACCCGGCTAATTTTTGTGTTTTTAGTAGAGACAGGGTTTCGCCATGTTGGCCAGGCTGGTCTCCAACTCCTGACCTCAGGTGAGCTGCCCACCTCAGCCTCCCAAAGTGCTGGGATTACAGGCATGAGCCACCGCGCCCGGCCAACTTTGTACATGATGTTTTCTTCTTCTGAAAAACATTTTCTCCACCTAGACAATGCATACTTGTCCTTTGACACCCAGTTAAGAAATCGTCACCTCTGGCCGAGTGCGGTGGCTCATGTCTATAATCCCAGCACATTGGGAGGCTGAGGCGGGTGGATCACCTGAGGTCAGGAGTTTGAGACCAGCCTGGCCAACATGGTGAAACCCTGTCTCTACTAAAAAATACAAAAAATAGGCCGGGTGCAGTGGCTCACGCCTGTAATCCCAGCTTCTTGGGAGGCTGAGGCAGGAGAATTGCTTGAACCTGGGGGGCAGAGGTTGCAGTGCCTGAGATGGTGCCACTGCACTCCAGCCTAGGCAACAGAGTAAGACTATCTCAAAAATAAATAAATAGGCTGGGCGTGATGGCTCACGCCTGTAATCCTACCACTTTGGGAGGCCAAGGCAGGCGGATCAACTGAGGTCAGGAGTTCAATACCAGCCTGGCCAACCTAGTGAAACCCTGTCTCTACTAAAAATACAAAAATTAGCCGGGCGTGGTGGCAGACGCCTGTAATTGGGAGGCTACTCGGGAGGCTGAGGCAGGAGAATCGCTTGAAACCAGAAGGCAGAGGTTGCAGTGACCCGAGATCGCGCCACTGCACTCCAGCCTGGGCGAAAGAGTGAAACGCTGTCTCAAAATAGTAATAATAATACTGTTTTTGAAATCCCTTTATTGCCTGGTACAGAGACGAACACTTAGAATATGCTTTAAAAATATTTGTTGAACTAGTTGCAAATAAAAAATTCCCAGTGCTAAGTTACTTGGTCGTGCTCTTCATGGGTCAGTCCCACTGATGCTGAAACTGGGTTGCCTCAGATATAGGACCTGTCTGGCTGGGTGAAAAAGAATTATGTTGCCTCTGAGACTGTTTCTGAAACTTGGGAAGGCTCAACATCCTTTGACTGTGAGATCCCTGGGCAGGAGCCTCCCTGAAATGCTGTTTATGATATTTCCATGTCAATTTGCTTGTGACTTACCTTCTGTTTTCTGTTCTTCATTTAGAGCATCAGCATAGGCAGAGGAACCAGGAAGAGAGTAAGTGCTGAGACTACCATGGTCTCTCAGCAAGATGCTAATAGTGTTTTTTTGTTGAAAATATTATTTATATGTTTTTAGAAAATGCAAATGAACTAAAAGAAGAATGTTAAAATCACCCTTAAACCTACCACGCTATAATAACTTTAGTTAACATGTGATGTTACATCCTCTCAGATATTTTTATGCATATATAAAATTACATGTATTTATTTATTATTTTTCTTTGGAGGAATAAGAGAGATATATTTATTTTTAAGTGGAACCAAACTATATGTGTTATTTTATAACATGTTTTTCACATAAAATATTTAGAGTGCCTTCCATTGCTAATAAATATATTTTTATAGCATCATTTGAAATTACTGCATAATATTTTACCATATGTTCCTTAAGACTGTACCATAATTTGTTCAACCATGCCTCATTGCTGGACATTTAAATGTTTCCTTTTTTGGCTGGGTGTGGTGGCTCATGCCTGTAATCCCAGCACTTTGGGAGGCCAAGGCAGGTGGATCACTTGAGGTCAGGAGTTCGAGACCAGCCTGGCCAACGTGGCAAAACCCCATCTCTACTAAAATACAAAGATTTGCTAGGCATGGTGGTGCATGCCTGTAGTCCCAGCTATTCGGGAGGCCGAGGCAAGAGAATTGCTTGAACCCAGGAGGTGGAGGTTATAGTGAGCCGAGATCGTGCCACTGCACTCCAGCTTGGGTGACAGAGCAAGACTCCATCTCAAATAAATAAATAAATAAAAATAAAAATAAATGTTTCCTTTTTCACTGTTATTATCAATCCTCTAACAAACATCAGTGCACCTAAATCTTTGGGCATATTCCTTAATATAAATTCCTACATGTACAAATTTGAGTCAAAGAGTATAAACAGTTATTAGGCTTTGATAAATATTTTCCAATTGGTTTTTAGAAAGGTTAGACTAATTTGTGAGAGCTCATTTCCCCACAGCCTCATGAATGCTGGATATTAGTTTTAGTTGTTTTATAGTTTGCCAATTTTATAGTGAAAAAAATGCATTGTTTTATTTTGTATAATTTTGATTGTTAGTGAGGGTGAACATTAAAAAAAATATGTCATGGGCCACTTTGGCAAGATGTTTAAGTGTCTACCAGGGAAAGGCAAACCTTCTAGTCCTTGATTTTTTTGCTCCAAGGACCTAATGGGACTGTGAGGCTTAAAGTAACTAAGTACAGAGACTATTGAGTAACCTTAAGGTGGCAGTTGGGAAGATAAAATATAAATTAGAGTTGAAGTAACAGCTTGTCATCCTTTCTTGATGTCTAAACCACTTTGCATAAAGTACTGCCTTTGGCTGTTGGTCCTAAACATTAGCTTCTGGGCTTTACAGAAGGCAATAGGGAGGAACCAGTTCTTCTGGTCCCACTACTGGGGCCAGAGGCCTACCACAACATTCCAAGTTCCGGCTAAGCCTGACCCCCAGGGCAGAGGTGGCCAGGATCTTCCAGGCAATGAGAACTCTGGCCTGAGAAGTTCTTTTGGACTCTTTCATGAGTGGTATGTTGTACATTTTGTATTCTACATACAAGGGGCAGAGCTTGGCTTCTGGGAGTGTTTGTGAATGAAGGGGCTTCCTGTATGCTTGTCCAAGCAGAACAGACACTCCCAAGCCTCATGTGAGGTTTTTGTCTAGGATGAAGATTCAGGGACTGAAGTGGGAGAAGGCACAGATGAATGGGCCCAATCCAAAGCCACAGTTAGACCTCCTGACCAGCTGGAGTTGACCGATGCGGTGAGTGAGTAGCCTCTTGTCCTTGCTCCTTGTACCTCTTCCAGTTTCGGAGATGTGTTCTTCCATAGTACATGATTAGGAGCTTGCCCAGAACCTGGGTGTGAGATGTCTGCTTGATACTCTGGGGGATCCTCCTAAGCCTCAGATAGGGTTGGGGGGCCTTGGTGTATGACTGTCTTGGTATTTCTCTCCCTCAGGAATTAAAGGAGGAGTTCACTCGGATTTTGACAGCCAACAACCCACACGCACCCCAGAACATTGTCAGGTACAGCTTCAAAGTAAGTCATCCCCTCCTGGGCAGGGGCATCTATACCCATCTCCTTGGAGTGACAGCGACTTGCTACATTGCAAAAGCCTCTCAGTAATTCTAGAGGAGAGCACTTTTAAACTGAGGTCCTTGGCTAGAATCCTCAGATTTCACATGGAGTTTTCTAGAAGTTTTTGAAATTTCTTTATAAATCTCCCTTGCAGTCTTGCTAATTGTGGTCTTAAGTGTCCTGCAGAGCCAGTCTTTTCAAGAATCTTGAAATGAATCATTTGGTTAGAAAAATGCTTTTCTGATATATGTAACACATTTTTCACTAACATAAACTATTGAGTCTTCAAAAGCTGAGTTTTACTCTAGCCAGGCATCTGGATGGAGTACAATTTCCCTCTAGACAAAAGGAGCTGGTCTCCTCCCCTCCCCACCCCCAGCCCCACTGGAGAAGTTCTAGCAGGTTCCAGTCTCAGCGTTTCTTGACATCACAGCCAGACAGGCTGGTGACCTCCTCAGGGCCCTCCTTTAGTACACATGGCGTGGGTGGGTGAGTTCTGACTTGGTAGACACATACTGGTATGCCTATATAGGGGACAATACTCTTTTCACTTATAGCAAGGTCAGCTCCTGTGGGTATGAACTGAAGAGAATTTCCGAGTACATTTGAGCTGCAGTGGAAGGGGTGCATATGTTTCCTATTTCGTTATTCTGAGACCCATTTGTTCCATGCTTACTGTGTGCCAGTGTCAGGTCCTATATTAGGTTTTTTACATGAAATATCTCATATAATCCTCCCATTTCTTTGGTACAGGGACTATTAATATTCTAATTTTATGAAAACTTAGATTAAATTAGATAAACAAATTACAAAAGTCACATGACCAGAATTCAAAGCAAGATTTCAACTAGTTTGTCTGACTCCAAAGCAACATTACATTGCTTCTTTAAAAAAAATTTAAAATATATATGTATAATATTTTGAAAATATAATAGAAACCTATGGTGCAAATTTCAAAAGATTCAAAAAACAATGAAAACACAGTCAAAATGAAACCTCCCTCTCTCCCCGTCCTCTTTCCTGAAGACAAGAAGAATTTCTTTTTTTGTTTTTTTGAAAATTTTATTGATATTTAATTTACATACTATACAATTCACCCACTTAAAGTGTACAATTCAGTGGCTTTTAGTATATTTATGGGTTGTACAATGACCACCACAATTTTAGAACATTTTCACTTCCCCCCAAGGAAACCCCAAGCCACTTAGCTGTTCTGCCTCAGTCTTCCATCCCTTCCAGCCCTCAGCAACCACTGAACTATTTTCTGTTCCTATAGATTTGCCTATTCTGGATGTTTCATATAAGTGGAATTATACACCATGTGGTCTTTTGTGACTGGCTTGTCTCACTTAGCATGATGTTTTCAATTCATGTTGTAGTATGTGTCGCTACTTCATTTCTTTTTATTGCCAAATAATATTCACTTGTATGAATATACTACATTCTATTTATCCATTCATCAGTTGATGTTCATTTGAATTGTTTCTGCTTTTTGGCTATTATGACTAATGCTGCTATGAACATTTGTGTGTGAGTGTTTGTGAAAGATTTCTTGAACACACTGCTTCTTATTTAAGATTGTGTAGTCAACCCCTACACAAAGAGGCTGAAACAAATCCAGAAATGTTTATTTATTTTTTTTTTTTTGAGACTGAGTCTCGCTCTGTCGCCCAGTCTGGAGTGCAGTGGTCGCACAATCTCGTCTCACTGCAAGCTCTGCCTCCCGGGTTCATGCCATTCTCCTGCCTCAGCCTCCTGAGTAGCTGGGACTACAGGCGCCCGCCACCACACCCGGCTAATTTTTGCATTTTTAGTGGAGACGGGGTTTCACCATGTTAGCCAGGATGGTCTCAATCATCTGACCTCGTGATCCGCCTGCCTCGGCCTCCAAAAGTGCTGGGATTACAGGCATGAGCCACTGCGCCCGGCCCCAGACACATTTCTTGAAAGGTGCTACTTGTGAGTTTTGCGAATGGCTTCCCTTGGGCAGCCTGAAAAGGTCAGAGGGAAGCTGCCTTATCCTCCCTGATGTTATGCTGGAGCACAGTGCACTCTATGGGCTCCTGTTCTTCTGACATCTGAAAGAGGACCTCTGTAGGACTCAGTGTGCTGACCATGGGAAGCACACTACAGGCAGAGGATTGGCATTGCCTTGTCAATTTCTTTTTTTTTTTTTTTTTTTTTTGAGACGGAGTCTCGTTCTGTCACCCAGGCTGGAGTGCAGTGGCGCAATCTCGGCTCACTGCAAGCTTCGCCTCCTGGGTTCATGCCATTCTTCTGCCTCAGCCTCTCCGAGTAGCTGGGGCTACAGGCACCCGCCACCACGCCCGGCTAATTTTTTTTTGTATTTTTAGTAGAGACGGGGTTTCACCGTAGTCTCGATCTCCTGACCTCGTGATCCGCCCGCCTCGGCCTCCCAAAGTGCTGGGATTACAAGCATGAGCCACCGTGCCCGGCCTGCCTTGTCAATTTCAGCGTACTCTTCTTGCCCCTCATTTGGGAGCCCAAGTCTCCTGGGAAAGCTCACCTTACCCAACCTTCCAACAGCCTCCCATGACTGGTGGCATCTTCCCACAGAGCTGGTTTCCATCTCATTGGTCCCGAAAGAGCTTTAGGTCCCCAAAGCTGCTACTTTCCTTTGATGTGGTGGAGTAGGGAGGCAGATGGTTCTGATCTAGGCATGCCTTCCCTCCCCTCACAGAAGCAATGGAGTCTGGGTTTCATTCCTAAACTGAAGAGGAGGATCCCAGTCAACCACTGGGGACAGGATGAAGGTGAAATCTCAAATAAAACTGTAAGGGTAATTTATTCCCTTGGGAATCTTCATCATGAAAATAGTTACTATTTTATTGAACATTAATATTGAGCATTTATTATGTGTCAGACACTGTGTTAATAGGTTGTTTTTATTATTTTTAATACTTACAATTATCAGGCAAATTAGATAGTATTAGCCTTCTTTTGTAGATGAAGAACTTAGGGCTTAGAGTGGTTAAGCCCAAAGTCCTGAAGATAAGAAGCAGCAGAATAAAGATTCAAACCCAATTCTGCCTGCCTCCAAAGACCGTGCTCTTAACCACTGCGCTGTCTCATCTTCCCATACATCTGAGTTACTGAAAGAGGAAGGGCTCCGTGGTGACTTTTAAATACAGAGCTTTCCAACCTGTGTGATGGCGATCCTTCCAGCCCTCCAGGGGCAGGGAGATCTGTGCAGCTGGACCCCATGAACTGGTTTCCTCTACTGTGAGTTTACCATAGTGTGCCATACAAACATAGTTTCTATATGGCTTGAAAAGGATTTGCATATCTGTTTTAAAAGAAGGAAGAGATCTCCGGTCTCTAAGTCAATTTTAGTGGTTGCAGGGGTGCTGATCAATGAGGAGGCTATCTGCAGGAACCAGACTATAAGCTCTGTGAAATAAGGGATTGTGTCTACTTTTTCTCAGCTTTATATCCCAGGCATCTGGAAAATACTTGGCACATTGAAGCTGTTCAAAAATTATTTCAAGAATGGATGAACAAAATGACCTGGGCTGTAAGCCTAATCCTGCTTCTCATTTGCTGTGTGACCCGGACAAATGCCAACCCGTATCTTTTCTAGAATTCCATGGTCGTCTTGTATGGAACTAGGGGATTGGGGTTGTCTCTGAGGATCTATCCAGCCTTAGAATCCACTAAGTACAGTGGAGAGAGGGCTATGCCAGGTGTGTTTGATGACTCTATCTGCCCAGGATATGTGGTATGGCAAGTGAACTAGAAACCCTTGGCATGGAAGTAGGAGACAAGACATATAAGCCAGTGATAGGCAAATCTGGAGCCACTTGAGGTTGGAAAGGCAAGGTATTTTAAAATAAATCCTTGATGATAACTTTAAAAAAGATTTTATTTCATTTGCCTTCTCTTCCTTTTCTTCTTTAAACGGAAATGCAGTGAAATCTTCAGATTAACTGAGGATTTGGTGAGTTACATTTCTTTTAACAAAGATGGACTGTCTTTGATCTTAGAGAATGAAAGCAGATTACATTGTGACTCCAGCTCTTTTAGGGACCCCTGGTCTGACTCAGCCCCTCTCTTCTTAGGAAGGCACATATAAGCCTATTGGCTTTGTGAACCAACTGGCAGTTCACTACACCCAGGTTGGGAACCTGATCCCCAAAGACTCAGATGAAGGACGGCGGCAGCATTACCGCGATGAATTAGTGGCAGGTAGGACTCTGGGCCATCCTGAAGCTACAGCCCTGAGCCTGTTCCCTTATTCTGGTCACTCTAGGGAGTATACCTCTAAGCCAGAACTTTGCAGAGCCTCTACTAACATAAACTCCAGGCCGGGCAGGGTGGTTCTTGCCTATAATCCCAGCACTTTGGGAGGCTGAGGCGGGCGGATCATGAGGTCAGGAGATTGAGACCATCCTGGCTAATACAGTGAAACCCTGTTTCTACTAAAAATACAAAAAATTAGCTGGGCGTGGTGGTACGTGCCTGTAGTCCCAGCTACTCGGGAGGCTGAGGCAGGAGAATTACTTGAACCTGGGAGGCAGAGGTTGCAGTAAGCTGAGATTGTGCCACCACTGCATTCCAGCCTGGCGACACAGCGAGACTCTGTCTCAAAAAAAAAAAAGCCCAATAGCTGGCTGTCCTGAATAGGTCAGGGAGCTAACCCATGACACTCAGGCCAAGGACAACCCCAGGGATAGGTAGTGTCTGAAAAGCAGAAACCAAGAAAGCCCTCCCTGCCACAGATTGGGAGAGCAGGCTTAGACTTTGAACTCTTTGGCAGTATCCTACCAAGGTTCTCAGGAGTCTGCCAAGGTGATTTCAGAAACAGAAAACCTCGAAGAAGATGAAGAGCCCAAGGAGTTAGAAACTGAGCCTGGGAGTCAAACAGATGTGCCTGCAGCTGGGGTACAGTATAATATCGCTCTGTGTCCCTCTTCTTCCAGCTCGAGCTGTGGATGGGTAACTTGGGAAAGGAGGGAGACCAAAGGTGAGAATAGAGGCTGCAGGTGCCAATGTGTCTGGCAGCATCACTCTCTCCTACCTCTGTCCTATCCTAGGACAGGACTTGCCCCATCTCCCGGTTTTCTACCACCTTCTCACAGCTGAGTCCTGATCCTCTGGGTCTTTATTTTCAGGCAGCTGAAAAAGTGACTGAAGAAGAATTGATGACTCCTAAGCAGCCCCAGGAGCGAAAGCTCACTAACCAGTTCAACTTCAGTGAGAGGGCCTCACAGACCTTCAACAACCCTCTCCGGGTAGAGCAGCCCCCACCCTAGCCCCTCTGCAGCTCTTCACTGTGCCTGGCAGGGAAGAAGCAGGCCTGACCCTGGCCCTAGCAGACCTCAGCCTGGCAGGGGTGACAGGACAACAGATGCTACAGTTTATCTCCCCAAGGAGAGCTGAGAGCATGCGTTCAGGTCTCTGTAAGCTATCCAGGCAGGAGTTTAGAGGGAGTAACATGGAGGCTAGAGCTCCCAAAACTCCACTGGAAGGCTTCAACTGGATCTGGGCTTTGTAGAGGGGTAGAAATTAGGACTTGGGAGGGGAGGGGAGGCCACAGTGTGTTCAGGGAACAGGAGGCCTAGGAGCCAGTTCAACTGAAGTTGATGATCTCTGTGATAGACCAGCTGGCAAAGGCCAGAAATTTCCCTGACTCATAAGAGAGGCTCTTGAAAACCAGGCTGAGGGAGCCTCTCAGGGTTTCAGGTGAGAGACTCATACGTAAGGGGAGGGTTCTACAGAAATGAATTTACAGATGGAGGGCGAGGTCTACAGGGTGAGTTTTTGACAGTGCCTCATCACCCTGTGTGGTCCCTATGCTGACATTTGTTAATCTGGGTGATACACAATGGGAAGGGGGCACATTCCCCTGGTGGAGCCAGAGACCCTCATATTAGAGAGGCCTTCTCAGGGCAAGGGGTGTTAGTCTGATGGCCTGATAGAGGCTGACCTCTATGCCCTGGCCTGGCATCCTGCAGGTCTATTCATCCCCCACTTGGACTGTATCTTGGTTAAAATGGGCACAGTCAGGCTTCCCTGCCCCTGCTTTCCAGCTTATACTTCTTCTGAAGGAGGCCAGAATGGAACACAATATGGGCTTTGAATGCATCATTCAGTTATTCACCCAAGCCCGTCTTTACTTCCCCAGCTCTGTGTCCCACACCTCCATCAGCCCCAACCAAAATGCTTCTCTCAAAGATATACTGTTGGATTAAGTGAGAAGGAGTTGAGGGCTTTTTGTGGATCTCCTGTTGTCTTGTTCTGTAGGATCGAGAATGCCAGATGGAGCCTCCTCCCAGGAGAAACTTTTCAGCCACAGCCAATCAGGTAAGACCCTGGGCCAGCCTGAAACCCCTTACCACCCACCTCTATGTATCCTTTCCTCATTTAGCAGCAAAGGCAACACTGGGTCAAGGGCTCCTCTGGCAGTCTGCCCTCCTCATCTACCTGCCTCCCTGCTCACTGTCCTGAGCATCCAGGCTCTGAACACCAGGTACATGAGACAGTAGGTCCCTATCCAGTGAGCTGTGGGCCAGCCACATGACTCAAGGGCAAGGTTGTCCAAGCTGGAAACAGGCATGGCTTCTGGATGGAGCTTCTTCCATGGCCAGGGGAGAACATTTGCTTCCATGGACTGTCTGGAACCTGTGGCACCCTGTGACTCTGTGACTGACTCCAAAGTGTTAGCACTCTGACCCTGCCCTCCCAGCAGCCTGCAGTGTTCCTGCAGCCCCCCTCCTCCCCCTTCAAGTCCTCCTGGATGGCCACACTTATTTGAACAGGATATGGTGCCAGGAGACCTGATCTCAGACCTCACATTTTCTGTTCATACTTTAAGGTCCTGAGCAAACCATGTCACTTTTAATGCCTCAGTTTCTTTCTCTCTAAAGAGAGGATGACAAGCTGCTTCACAGAGTTGTTGGAGGGTCTGAATGAGATAACAAAGATTGGAGTACTTTGCAATGTGGAATAGGAGACTGTGGGGGAATTATTAAATGTAAGGTTTGCTTATCTGACCTCCAGGTGGCAGTGACTGCCCAGCTGTAGGGAGCACACGGTGTGATCGGGGGCATTTGCCCAGCCCCAGATCCTTGCTGCTTCCTCTGCTACTATCTTTGGGCTTCTCTTCCTGTCAGATCCATTTAGCAAATGTTCCCTTACCTTTTGCTTATCTCCTTTTAATGCTGAGGTGTGGTCAGTGCCATAGACAGCCAGCCCGAGCCAGTATGTTTATGCCATGTCCGGGGTGGGGGTGGGGGTATGTATATATATATATATATATATATATATATATATATATATATATGCATATATATATATATTTGAGACAAGGCGTTGCTCTGTCACCCAGGCTGGAGTGCAGTGGCACGGTCTTGGCTCACTGCAACTTCTGCCTCCTGGGCTCAAGCGATCCTCCCACCTCAGCCTGCTGAGTAGCTGGGACCACAGGGGCATGCCACCACACCTGGCATGTTTTTGTATTTTTTGTAGAGATGGAGTTTCGCCATGTTGCCTAGGCTGGTCTTGAACTCCTGGGCTCAAACAATCCACCTGCCTCAGCCTCCCAAAGTGCTGGCATTACAGGTGTAAGCCACTGTGCCTGGCCTATTTTTTTTAAATGTTCTAGTTCAGAGTCTTTTAAATCACCAACAAAAATGGGAACTAGCCTGATGTTTGCCCATTTGTTCTGCCTGCCGGGGGCTGCGTGCTAGAACAATATTGATCTTCACCTGAAGACCCAGCCTCTAGGTTTCAGGATATGTAAGCCCAGCACAGAGATGTCCTTAGAACTCTTTCATTCTTGTTCCAGAGCTGATGGTTAGTAGGGAAGACAGGTATTGAATACATAATTCCAATGGGCCAAGTAGAAGATGCTTGTTGCCAGGGTTAACATGACCAATTCCTTAAGTCTTGAAGGCTGAAAAGATCTGTCTGGGTAAAAATTGCACCTTACAATGATCCTTCTTATCTCACCCTTGCCTAGTGGAAGATCTATGATGCCTACGTAGAGGAACTTGAGAAGCGGGAAAAGACCAAAGAGAAGGAGAAGGCAAAGACCCCAGTGGCTAAAAAGTCAGGGAAGATGGCCATGAGGAAGCTGACATCTATGGAGTCTCAGGTTTGTTGTTAGTTCCTACAGCTCTGCCACAGAATTTCTGAATGAGGCCTTGGCTTCTGGGTAGACAGAAGCCTGGCTGTCTGGGAGGGGTTCACAGATACTTAAGTCAGGGGCTAATGTTGAGGTATAAATAGTTCTTTCCTTAGGGGAAGTTGTGAGGAGAGCTACAGCTGCCTCTAGCATTCCATACCTCCCCCCAAGTAAGATAGATCTGGAGGCTGGCAGTATTTCAGAATTATTGAGCTAGAGGGTAACAGAAGACATATTCCTTATTGAAAGCACTACATGCCTTCTGGAAGAGCTGGGGAGTCTGCTCAGGATGGGGGTGGGATGTGAGGATAAGGCACCACTTCCCTCAGCAAGGGCTTATAGGATCTGGGAAAGTGAGATGTTTTTTCACTTTCAGTACTTGGGTTTACTTGTGTCCTATACTGTAGGTGAATCTTCAGGGCCAGGAGCCAGATCAGAGATGATAATAGGTACCATCAATGCTAGGCCAATGGATTTGGCCACCCTGGGCTAGATTTTCCATGAAGAGCCATGTAGAAGTCATTATAAAGGTCATGGCTGGGGGGCTCACTGTGGGTCTAGCCAGCATAGGTTTGGGGATCATCATGGGAGTCACAGTGATGCAACTATAGGGAGTCACTGAAGGGAGCGTCACCACAGGGAGACGCTGAAGGGCCACATTTGTCCTTTAACAGACAGAAATCTGGATCAGGAACTAGAGTCCCATTGTGGATCAGGATGGGTTTGACTTGCAGTGGCATGAGAGGGACAATGTCCACAGGAATCTGGGGGCTGGTTTCAGCACCTCGGAGAGTTCCCATGGCTGCTCTCGGGGAAGTGGTTCTGCTCCACTCCAGAATTGAAGCTGGACCAGTTAAAGGAAGTGCTGCTTCCTATGCCTGAGGTGTGTCCACTCTCGCTTAATTCTGTTTCATTATCCTGATCATGTCACATTTTAGGGGAAGTTTGAGGGTCCCCTGCCTTGGCTTTATAGGAACTGTCGCAATGCTGTTTTATTCAGTCACTGACCAAGTACCTAGTGATCATGGCCATGCTGGGTACTGGAACTCTGAGGTGAAAGATGGAGCCCCTGCCCTGCTACTCTGTGCAGACCCTTGGCTTCCCCTGATCCATTCTCTAGAGGTTAGAGGCTTCACAGGGGCCACTGGCCTAAGTCAGGGTTCACATGAAGATCCATCAGGGGTTATGAGCTCTGTGCTGGGACCCATGGTTGCAGAAACCTCAACTATAATCACCAGGACCTAGAAACCAGAAGAAAAGTCCCTGTGGCGGAGACTAGAATCTGACCTGTGTCTTCTAAGCCTTGCCAGAGTTGGTGTCTAACATCCTCGGGGATGAGGGACCATCCCTCTCTATCACACTGGACTCTTCCAGCTTAGCTGACTTGGAAGACTATGGTACAAGCAGATTCCAGCCCTCTGGACCAAGAGTCCACATGGGAGGCAGGACACCCTCCCCCAGCCCACCCAGTGAATGCCTTGCTGTGCACCCTCTCCCCAAGGCAATAATTAGAAATCCCAAGTACTGGGCCAGGCTGTCTGTGCAACACAGTGGGAGAGGCAGTCACCTTCCCCATTGCCCAGGCCCAGTGCTTGAACAGAGTGACACCCCTTCCGCAAAGAATGGGGTCTGATTATGTGGGTAGAAAACTCAAATGTGCTGGAGGGGAGAAAAGATAAAAACTTCATGATATCCTATAGGAAGGGCCTCCTTGGTGGACCTCAGGTCTCTGTCTCATTAATGATTTGGGTGAATGCACAGAAATCAATGCACGTTTGTCTGATCTGAATAATTAGGTAGGAAAGGAGGAAAGGGCTCACAGCCTGCAAGTTCAGTCAGAACTAATAAAGATGTGTGGCTGCTCCAGTGGCATAGTATCTGGGACAAGGGAGGTGACAGCCCACAACACTCTCCTTAGAACACAACTGGAAACCTGCATCTCCCAGAGCCAGGAGAGGAGTGGTCAGACTGGGGAGGCACTGGCTGGCTGTGTGGGTCTGAGATCATGGACCCTGGAACCTACAGACCTGGATTTATATCCTGGCTTTGCCATTTGTTAGCTCAGTTTTTCTGAAACCTCAGTTTCTTCATCTGTAAAGATACCCTAATGATACCTACTTTGCAAGATTTTCATGAGAACCCAAGATAATACAGTGCAGCCCCTAACATAACACTTTTGTGCTACTGATCAATAAATGGTAGCTATTGTTATTGATATGCCATTTCATGACTGATGGAGCTGGGAGGAGTCACCCGAGGAAGTGCTAACTTGAGGGCATGTGGCTGTGTCCTCCTACCTCAAAGGAGCTATCACCAAGCATCCAATTCCTTGTGGCCAGAGGACAGAGTTGGGCCCATAGGTAGAAGATGCAGGGAGGGAGTTTCAGTTAACTGGCCATCTGGCCACAGAAAACACTGCCTGACCTGGGGGGAGTCACACTTGCCAGGAAGCTGCTAAGGGGAGAGGATTCCCGCTCTGGGTCAGAGAATAGAGAGCGTAGCTGGAACCAGGTGAACTCTGAGGTCCGTGACTGCAAGACTCCAGTGAATGCCCTCCTTGGTCAGTTTTCTAAGATAAACTTGGAGTCTCTTTCAGGCGTGCAAAAGGTCCTCAAAGGTCAGTTCCCCAGAATTGACTTCATAACCCTCCGCTGCACTACTCTGCATGTTTCCTCTGACACCATCACCACCGGGAACCGGCTTAAACACTAACATGTATTATCACATTTCACCATCACAATGACCTGATGAGGCAGATGCCACCATCTGCCTCCACTTACCAGGGGGACTGTAAGACTCAGAGAAGCTAAGTAACTTGCCAGAGGTTGCCACTGGGTTCTAATTTTGGTGGGATGGGATAGGAGTGCAGGTCTGTGCAGCTCTAGAACCCGTCCTTTTAACCGCTACCTGATGCTGCTGTTTCTGAGACCTTGAATCTTTGGGAGCCATGGGCCTGGCCCCCTGGCCCCACCCTGGAGGGCTGCCCATTCAGCTGGCTCACTCCTGCCACCTGCCCTAAGCCCTCTGGGCCTTTCCTGTTAGTCCCAAACTCTTTGTTCTTCTGTCAACCTGCCAAGCACCTCATCTTGGGGATTTATGGAATTTCACACAATGGCAAGCTTCCTTTTGGTTCAAGATGAGTCACGTTTTCCTGAAGTTAAGCTTCTTGCTTTCCCATTGGTCTGGGCTGTGGGGAGGGCCTGGAATTAGGAGTCTCAGTTCTGCCTTGTACTCCATGTATGTAAGCATGTCTCTCCCCTCTTTGGGCCTTCGTGCGTTTCTCAGCCTGTGACTGAGTAAGGGATAAAACCAGATGATCTCTGAGGCCTTTAATGGGAGTCTTTCACTCTCTGAGCTGGTAAAACTTTTCTGTCTCCACCAAAGAAGGCTCCAACCTGCCCTTGTCTGCTCTCCCCTGCAGACCCTGGGCTCTCTTCAATGCCCTGTCTTGTGCTCAGAGATAGGCCTTCTCCAAAACAAGTCCAGAATGAAAGCATGAAGCAGGTTGTACCCAGGGGCCAAGTATATCAGCTCAGACCCTTTGTGCCACCTGTGAGGTAGGAGTTCCTAGAAGAGGGTAGTGGCATGAGCTGGGCCTTGAGACATGCAGAGAAACCTTTACAGAGCTATCTGGGGTGAGTAGTGTCAGAGAGGTACTGCTGAATCAATTGCAAGTGTGACATGGCTCAGGACATATGACCTTGCCAAGTGCTGGTTTATGAGGACTTGAAGTTTCTGTATCCCCACAGACTGATGATATCATCAAACTGTCCCACGCTGCTAAAATCATGGAGCGGATGGTCAACCAGAATACATACGATGACATTGCTCAAGGTAAGAGTTGAAGTTCTGGCAACCACTATTATTGCCTGCATTAAAAATTTCTCATAAAAGCTTGGGTTACTTGGGTGTCTCATGCTAGCTCCTATAGGTGCAAGCGGAGAAAAAATAATCCCTCCATCCTCTGGATGTCACTGGGAAGACAAGACTTATGTGGATTAACCATGACTGATGGCGTAAGAAACAATGTATATACTGATGAGATCTGGAAATGGTGCAGCAAAGAATACCTGCACATTGGTGATCCAATCTCATCTTCCTGATAACCCTGGGAGGCAGACAGAGCAGAGACTTGCCCATACTGTACACATGAGGAAGATAAGGCTAAGGCCACCTAACTAGTGAGTGGCAGAGAGGACCCAAATAGAGGTCTCGAGCTTCCTCATTCTATGCTCTGTCCTCTACTCAGAGAACCTTGGGAATGCTATAAATGCCAGAATGTATGGGGTAGACAGAAACCACTCTGGGGATCCTCACATAGGAGAGAAGGAAAATGAGGGATGAGTGGGAGTAGTTATGGAAGGCTTTGGAGAGGGCTTAGCTAGATGCCAAGGGAGAAGCAGAGTGTGTGAGAGAAGATAGCTACAGGGAGGATGTTCTGGACAGGGCTGGCACGAGCAGTGTCTTGGCAGTGAAACTGAATAGGAAGGGACTCTGGGGACAAGGGACAGCAGGCTCCCTGACCCAAACAGGATCTTCATTGAAAAGAGATGAGAGTTCAGGCGGAAGAGGTTGTTGGAGCCCATTAATGAAGGGCCTTGAATATCATGCAAGGAATGTGACCTATCTCTGCAGACAGTTCAGAGAACTGAAACTTTCTAGGCAGGGACACAGCCCGAGGAGAGCAAGGCTGGAGGAGGATGTGATTGTGTAGAATATAGGGCAGAGGTGGAGGTGAGGCTCAAATGTGGGGTGGAATGGGCCTTACCACACCTGACCTAGCCTGTGTCTTAAGGGATGGAGAAAGGGGAACAGTTATAATAGTGAGAAACAAGCTCCAGCATTCACTGGGAGTAGCCTGTGTGTCAGGCATTGTGCTATGCAATTTACGTGTTATTATTTTGTTTGTTCCTGACAGCCACACTGTGAGGTGAATACCATTATTATCTCCATTTTATAGATGAGAAACTTAGGCTGGGATGTTGCCACTTTTTCAAAGTCACAGCTAGTGTGAAGTGTGAGTGGCGGAATCAGAACTTGAACACAGGCCCCTTGGATCCATCACCTAAGCACTTTGCCACTAGCCTGCAAAGCCACTGAGCTGGAAGAGACATTTCAAATAAACACACTCAATAGATCTATCCTGGTGATTAATTAGTGATGAGTTGAAGAAAGAGATTGATTCAGAAATGCTTAAATCCTGGGGGCCTGGGAAATTCTGGTGTCTTTGACAGTGTCAGGGAAACGGAATCCTTCCCATGGCATGAACAGCACATTCCCAAGTGGCTTGTATTTCCCTAAGAGGTTGTGCATTTATTTGGAGCAGCTGCCTTCCCAGAGTTGGCAGCTCCTCGATGCTGGCTGGTCTCCTTTGCTGACAGCCTAGGGCTCTTCTTGGTGACTTGATGCTCATTGCTCACCCATGGGACACAGAAACCAGGGCTGCCAAAACCAGCAGCCTAAACAAGCCCCCTCATTATCATTCAGGCTGGAAAACGACCTTGAGTGCTTTTCAAAGCTGTCAAAGTACACAGCAGCTGTGAATGAGTTTGTCACTCACACAGCGTGGCTTCTTGAAACCTAGCCTCTGCAAGTGGCCCACCAAAGGGCTGCAAACCTGATTAATATCCATGGAGAAATTGGCCTTGGTGAACCACTTTCATTTATAAGAACACAGTCACATAAAAATGCATTGAACTTTGATTTTTTTAATTGCATACTCCTTTCCCTTTGGGAAAGTGTAATCATGAAGGAGACATGAAAATAGAGAAGTGTTACCAATTAATCTCTGCTCTGAATTGAAGTATTTTCAAAGATAACCCAAGCTGGGGAATCTCTGATGTAATCAAGGCTCACGCCTCTCTGACCACTTGAATCTTTTTTGTTCTGAGACATTTTTGAGGTTTGAGTGAAGTCCCACAACCTCAAGATATGGGCACTATAGGAGATGTCAGGGCAATGCCTGGGCATGTTCTTGGCTTCACTGAATGACAGGATTCATTTTCTAATTGGTCACCCTTTGTCAAAAGAAGATCAAGAACTACTTCACTTCTGTTAAGGAATTTCACTGCATTCTTTAAACAGTTGTTGGTTGTCTGTTTTGTGGCTGGCCCTGTGCTAGGCACTGGGGACTCAGAGAATATATATGTGTCCTGCTCTACAGATACTGTCTGGTGCGGGAGAACAGGCAAAAGGATAAATAGAAGCAATCTAGTGTGACAGATGTTTCGGTAGAGGAGAGGCAGGGCTGGAACAGAGGAAGAAATTAACTCTGCTCAAAAGAAAATGAAGGCCTTACAGATGAGGAGGAGTTTGATCTGGATCTGGCGTGAGTAGGAGTTTGCCAGGAAGAACAGGGCATCTTAGACATGGAAAACTATGTAGAAACACCCAAAACAGGAGACAACTGGACTCATTGGCATGATTTGATATGGAGGAGACACGGACAGCTGACTAGAAATAACGCGGATCTCCTCTGCAAGGAGAGCCATTGAGGGGGTTTCAGTGGAGTGAGGAAAGGGGTGTTGTGAGGTGCCTTGTTTGTACTCACACTGATTGTTCTGGGAAACAAGGGTTGGAGAAGGAGTTACTGGAGGTAGGAGACCAGTTAGAGGGATGTTGTCATAATACAGGTGATGGATGTTGGGGACTGAACCTGGGCAGGGGCTATGGGTTTGGAGAGAAACGAATGAATTAAAAAGATAGAAGAAAAATATGAGAAATTATGGAAACAGATCAGTCAAGGATTACTAATTTCTGGTTTAGACAAGTGGGAGGATGGGGCATCTATCTAACTTAAAGAAAGTGGGAGGCAGAGACAATTTTGTGGGCGGGAAATGAAGTTGAGTTCAGAGAACCCATGGGGGATCTAGGCAGCTTCATTATAGGGAGGCTTGGCTATGGATATGAAAATGGGCTGCATTTTAGGGATTTAGGAGGCAGAATTAATAGAACTATTAATCAGCCCCTGGCAGCTGAACCCTTGAAATTTGGCTGCTCCAAACGGAGCCTCCTGAAGTGCTAGGGAAACACATGGGAACAAGGGCAGCGAACCTGGGATTTTATCCGTGTAGACATGGCTGGTGTATTGTAATGTACCTCCAACAACAACGACAGTAACAATAGCTAACACATAGAGCTTACTATGTGCCAGGCATTTTTCTAGGCTCTTTGCATATATTAACTCAATTCATATATCCTCACAACAGAACTCTGAGATAGGTAGTATTATTATTCCCATTCTAAAACAGAGGCTCATTGTTTTGCCCAAGGAGGTGTAGACAGTAAGTGGTGGACCTGGGTTTGCCATAAAGCGGCAGTCCCAGGGCTGACTCTGCCTGTGTGTGTTTAAGATTTTAAGTACTATGAGGATCCTGCTGATGAATACCGGGATCAGGTGGGTACCCTGCTGCCGCTCTGGAAGTTCCAAAATGACAAAGCCAAGCGCCTGTCCATCACCGCCCTCTGCTGGTAAGTATAGGCATTGCAGCAAACGCAGAGCCCCTGAGTGCCCTCTACATCCCAAACCCCCACTACCCCCTTCTGCACTTAACCATCTTGAGTATGACATGTGACAGTATGGAAAAATATGGAACTTGGATTCTTATGGGATCGCAAGACCACCCCCAGGACTCCCAAGTGGTGAGGGCCTAAGCTGGAGAATAGATGTCTGTAGTATATTTAGGCACCAGTGCCCATGGGAAGGCCCTTGTCCACAGGAGGGTCATGTTCATTTCCTATGCCAATGGATTCATATTTTTTTTGTAGGAATCCAAAGTACAGGGATCTGTTTGCAGTGGGACATGGCTCTTGTAAGTGATCTGGCTATTCATTTATTTGCTCATGTAAACAGCAAACACTAAGTACCTACTCTGTGCAGAGCTCTTTGCCAGTTGTAAGAAATACAAAGATGACTGCCCACAGGGGGTTCACAGTCTAATGGGGAAGACCCACAATCCTACTGTCAATTAGTGCTGGGTGAAGGAATATTCTAAGCTGAATGTGCCAATGGAACCTTGAAGGAATTATTCTGGTGAAGAAAGAGGGGAAAACACTTCTGGCAGAGGGACCTGCATATGCAAAGGCTTGGAGGCATGAAGAATATGGCAGAATATGAAGCTGCTAGTGGGGGCCAGGGTCAGCCCTCAAAGGGCCTGGTAAGCCATTCCAAAAAGCTTGGATCTTCTCCTGAGGGGAAACCACTAATGGAATTCAAGGACAGGGACATGACCAGTGCAGGGAGGAATTGCAGGCATTGCAGGCCTGAGACTGGACGCCAGGAAACCAGTTAGGAGACTGATGCAGGCATCCCAAGGAGAGATGGCAGGACCTTAACCACACTGTGGAGTGGGGATGGAGGCCCCCCCTTCCTGCCTCCTCCTCAGGCCTTCCTGATCGGGTGGGTGGGGGCATGGGGGATGGGATCCCCTGAACCTTGGGAGCCCACTGCTGTCCAGAGTGTGCCCACCCCTGCCAGTTATCCACCCAAGGCAGGAAGGCAGCACAATGGAAACTGTGTCCAGGCGATTTGCTTTCCCTTCATGTTACTTGGTCCCAGAAGAAGCCCCTAGCGCTGTGCTGGCCTGGACATTCCCCTTCCCAACGGGAGAGGGCCCTACACTTCGCAGTAGTCTCGGCTCCCCAGTGCTAACAGCTTGTTCTCTGGCTGGGAGGATCAGCTTCTGCAAACACAAAAACCTTTCCATTCTCCAAGCTGCTGCTGGCTGGCAGGCATACAAGCTCCCAGTCACTGCCCCTCAGACTGCCTGTCCGCCCATTCTTTGACCAGCGTGGGGAGGCGGAGGGGGTGTTTGTCATTCCTCTCAGGGAGGAGACCTTGGAGCTGCTCCCAGTCTTGTGGTCTGGGCCGCCTTTGAGGATGCCCTAAATGCCTGCTTTGTGTCCCCACTCCTGAGGGTAGGCTGCTGCCAAGTGGGAAGTGCCCTCCCCCTCTGGCAGGGAACTAGCACATTCCTCCCCCTCTGCTGCAGCTACTGGGCCTGGAACAGGGCCTGGGGGTTGGGTTGGGCAGGCCCTCCCAGAAGTGGGTGTGGACCCCCCTGTGAGGCTACTCTAAACCCAGGCTTTCTGCCCAGGTCTGAGGCAGGGATATAGGGGTTGCTCCCTAGAAGGTGGGAGGGGAAACTGCTTCAGTTTTAGCGCTATTCTCCCCCCACCCAGGTTCGGAAGCAGGCTCAGCTGGTCAGGGTCATGTGAAGGCTGTCGTGGGGGCTGAGCAGCCTCGGGCAGGAGCAGTAGAGTAGGTCACCTCCCACCAGCAGATGACCTCGAGCCTGCCCAGCAATGTCCTTTGGGCAGGCACTTACCTGAGAACGGTCTCTTTGTCCTTCCTTGATCCCGTTAGCTACATCCACGTGCCTGAGTGGTACCTGTCGGCAGCTACAGTCCTGGGGGTGGGGGTGTCACTTTCCAGTGACACCTGGGGCCAGAAGCCTCTCTGAGCCTTGGTTTCTTCATTGGTGACACGGAAAGGCTGACAACCTGCCAGGCCTCCATTCCAGGGCTATTGTGAGGTACACTTGAGAGAGAAGAAGTAAACACGCTCCAAGTGGAGGAACCACCTACACATAAAGGACAATCATTGCTGATTTGTCTGTCATTCTTTCTCATAGCTTTCCTGCAGTACCCTCCGGGGGCCTGAGCAGAAAAGGGAGGTGTGGAGAGAGAGGTAGTCTCCTAGGGAGCAGGGCCCAGTGGCAGCGGCAGTGGTATTTGCTTTTGCTGTCACTGGCTCAGGGGTTGTTGGCCGGCTTTCAGATGAGCATCTATTCTCCAGAGCCTTGCATATCTCAGAACCACCTGCAGAGGCCTGAATAGAACCAGGCTGGGCTGAGACTCAGGAAGGCCCCTGCATCCATCCTGAGCTTGCCTCTGGGAGTCCCATGCTCTTGAGTGCCTCCATGGGAGAAAGAGGGCGAAGCTGGGGCAGACAGAAGGCACCCTAGCTGCTGGATGGGGTCGCTATGAGGAGCAGCTGGTCTCACCAACATCCATCACACTGTCTTTGGAAGCTCCCAGATACCACCCTCCCACAATCAGATTTTGCCCCATGAGGACAAATACTAGAGTGAGAATTTGGGTTTGTTGTTGGATTTGACTCTGGTGAGCTGAGTCTAGACTTCATAAACCTCCTTTTTATGGTATTCCCAGATATTTATTCTGTGACTCAGCCAAATAAAACTTTGGCAGGGGTAGGTATATACCCTAGGAAGGACTATGGCCATTCCCTCATTTCTGGGAGAGGCCAGGTTGCTTGGAGCCAGCCAGGAACAAGCAGGTAGAGAAAAGGGAATCTGGGCAATTGCCCGCAACAGCACAGAAACATCCCTACCTGCTTCCCTTCTATAGCTGCTGGGTACCAGGTAGTGAGCACAATAGGCTGCTTAAAGGGCAAAGATTGGGATCCCCCTTAGGGCCAGGCTACATGTTCCCAGCAGAGTAGAGAAAGAGGCTGTCAGTAGGTATAAAGCAGGTGGAGGAAGGTTAGAAGAAAAGGAACTAGCCCAAGAAGAGATGGCCTTGGGACTGCTGGGATGCAATGACGTCAGCCGGCTGTACTGAAGGGGTCCTTTCCAGCCCATTAGCCAATTCATAGCAGGGAAACAGGGACTTCTCATGGTCTGCCAGGCATGGATGGTGGAACAGATCAGGATGCTCTGTGTGGTCCTGAGGCTATCACACAGGAGATGGGGCAAGAAGCTTCCCAGAGAGCCACGGATTGGAAGAGCAGGGGAGCCAGCTGTTCCCCAGCCCAGCCTCTCTCTGGGGACAGCACCCTCAAAAGGGGTCAATGTCAGGCTCTGAGTCCCAGCTCTAAATCCCTTCCCACTCTGTCCCACTACATCCTGGCCTGTCCCTGGGCCTGCCCAAGCCAGAGATACACTTTTAGGGATTTAAATCTTTCCTGATCATTTATTTGTCAGCTTCACTAATTAAGCAGTGTTAATTTCATTTACTGAAAATGGAAATTCATCTACCTCATTTCTCCTCATTCATCCTCCACACACAAAATCCATCACTCCTCGGCTGCAGGCTGCGTAAAATTTACAGGACTAATTATGTTGTCAGGTCTCTTTGTAAATACAGTCCGTGAAGGCCACTGTGCTTGCTGGGTTGTAACGCAAGGGCATTCCTGTTGTTAGTTTAATTACTGGTTAGTTATTTAGGTTCTCAAATGTTTGCCTCATTTTCCCTAAATCAAATTAAATGTCCCGCTTGATGTATTCTGTCTCTAAGGCCTTGCTCTTATTTCCACACTGTTTAAATATGACTTCTAATCGAATGAGAGTGCCTGGAAAAGCCCAGCTGCTCGAGAGGGTGAGCCCAGCTCGGCACCATGGCCTCGGGGCCATGCTTGAGGTTTTGAACCCTCTAGCAACTGATACCCTTCTTTAGAGCAGCCTCGGGCTAGTCCCCTGCCTTTGGAAACTGTGAAAGTCCTAACGCAAGAGGCATTTTTGTTCCTGGAGTCGCAGGTGGCAAGGCTGAAGTATGGGAAATGGAGAGAGGGTTTCATTATTGTCATCAGAAGGGCAGAGGAGCATTGCATCCATCCAGCTGACTTCTAGAGGGACGGCTTCCAAACCATCCCAGAAAAAAAAGTGCCATCTGTGGGAGCCTGTCTCTCTGATTCCTAAAGTAGATTTGGGTCAATTTTCCCTAAATGTCTACTATATTAGTTTCCCGTTGCTGCTGGAATAAACTACCACAAATTTAATGGCTTAAAATAACACAAAATTATCGTATAGTTCTGGAGGTCAGAAGTCCAAAATAGGTTTCACAGAACCAAAACCAGGTGGTAACAGGGCTGCATTCCCTCTTGAGGCTCCAGGGGAGCAGCCCTTTCCCTGCCCTTTCCAATTTCTACAGGCTGCCCACATTCCATGGCTTGTGGCCCCCTTCCAGCAAGCAATCAAATCTTTCTGACATCTGCTTCTATGGTTATATCTCCTTCCCTGACTCTCCTGCTTCCCTCTTTCCCTTATAAGAACCCTTGTGATTACATTGAGTCTACCCAGATAATCCAGGATAATCTCCTCCATCTCAAGGTCTTTCACTTAATCAAATCTGCAGAATCCCTTTTGCCATGAAAAGTGACATATTTACAGGCTCAGAGGATTAGGATATGGACATCTTTGCAGGGGGGCCTTATTCTGCCTACCACACGCCCCCTCCAAGTGCCTCTTGCATGACTTAATAAGGGAGTCATTAAACAGTTGCTGTCTTGGAGCCAGTCCTGGGCTAGACTCATTTAGGACAGCACAGTAAGAGAGGAAGCCTGCTGTCAGTGGCTGGCCTGGTATCCTTGTCTCTGTCGCGTGGCATCTACTTCCTCCTGTCCACTGACCTGGCCTGATGCCCCTACATGCCCTCTGCCTTAGCAGAGTGCCCCCAGGTGGGGGCTGCACTAGCCTTCCACCTCTCCAGCTTCGGCTCCCCTGAGCTTGGTGAGGAGGCTGGGAGGACCGAGCTGGTGGCGGGAGGGCTGGGACTATGTTCATGACTACATATCAGGATGGGCGCCAAGTACACAGAAAATGAAAGAAAGAGTGGGAGGCACTCCCTTGACATGGGGCTGGTGGGGAGAAGGGCCTCTGCTGAGTGGTCCATTGTTGATCGCCAAAAGCTGCGCCCAGGCCAAATGGGCCTGTGGAAGCCTGACTGGCTGGCCTGGGACTTCTGGGTTTGGGGAGCATGCCTAGATCTAGGGCTCAGGCTGAACCTGGGACTGTGGGGATATGCTCATAGGTGGCTAGTTTGGGACTCACTGTAGACAATTCGATGTTAGTTCAAGCTTAGCCCACACTTAGCTGGGGGGAGGGGTACATGGGCATTATCCAGGCATCTATGGAAAGCTGCCTGTCCTTGGCTGGGCATCCAAACCCCCTCTGAGGGTTCTGCTCCTTCCCAAGCTCACACACCTTCTTCACTTAGCAGCCCTTTGAGCCAGCATCCCCCTTTTCTGCACCTCGGGGAGAATTAGGAGAATAAACCTGGTCACCTTGATTGGTTATTGGATCTTTCCATGATCTCTGAGAAGGGAAAGGTCACATCTCATAATTCCACTTCACAGATGGAAAAGATGAAGCCCAGAGAGGAATCCCACACTCTTGACAGATGCAGAGCAAGGCAGGGCTTGCCCATCTAGCGGGGTAGGGGGTGAGGGCACTTCCCCAGGCAGGGCAGTTGGATCCTCCAACCTCAGCCGCCCATCTTCCCTGGGTAGATGACTTCATGAAGCAGAGCCGGGGCATGCTGCTGCTCTACAGCTTGAAGAACCCCAGCTTCCCCGAGTACATGTTCAGCAGCGACAGTGGCATCATGTGTCTTGACATCCACGTGGACCACCCCTACCTGGTGGCAGTGGGCCACTATGACGGCAACGTGGCCATTTACAACCTCAAGAAGCCCCACTCCCAGCCCTCCTTCCGCAGCTCAGCCAAGTCTGGCAAGCACTCGGACCCTGTGTGGCAGGTCAGCCTAGAACCAGGGTGGGAGGGGTGGGGATGGGAGCAGCATGAGGGTCTGGAGCCACTGGAGGAGGGAGGGAGCTTGGGGAGGAGAGGACCACAGGCAAGGAGACGAGGATGGCAGGTACCATCAGGCCAGGATCTGGGTGTGAGAAAAGGCAGAAAAGGGCAGAAGGTGAAAGTCAGGAGGCAAGAGGGTCTCCAGTGAGAGCTGGGGTCTGCTGCCCCAGAGCTTCCCTCAGGAGGGCCTCCATCTCTTTGCTGAGGATCTCTTAGATGTGGCGATCAGTAACTCAGAAGACATAGCCAGAAGCCTCCAGGGTCTGACAGGCTCCAGCTGAGTACAGTGGGCCTTTGGACAATGTGGGAATGAGGGGCACTGACCCCCACACAGTCAAAAATCTGTGTATAACTTTGGGGTCCTCAAAAACGTAACTACTAATAACTTACTTTTGACCAGAAGCCTTACTGACAACAGTCAAATAACATATATTGTGTGTTATGTATATTTTATGTACTGTATCCTTACAATTAGGCAAGTAGAGAAAAAAAAATATGTTATTAGGAAAATCATAAGGAAGAAAAAATATATTTACTGTTCATTAAATGTAAGTGGATCATCACAAAGGTCTTCATCCTCATCATCTTCACATTGAGGAGGCTGAAGAGGAGGAGAAAGAGGAGGGGTTGGTCTTGCTGTCTCATGGATGGCAGGGGCAGAAGAAAACCTGTGTGTAGTTGGACCCATGTAGTTCAAAGTCATGTTGGTCAAGGGTCAACTGTATGTTAAAGACCAGGTCCTTGTCTACAAGCTTCCTCAACTCCGCACAGGGCCTTTCCTCTGCCATCTGGGCTAGATTTGGGGAAACTCCCAGGCAGGGGTGGCTGCTGCTGGTTGCCTGCCCTCGGGTGGGACTGTAAGGCCTGGTAGGCAGGTCTGTCCCTGAGCCTCTCTGTAGCACCCACTCTTCTCCAGACATTCCTAGAGTGGTGGGTGGGGCCTCTGCAGAAGTCTGACACCAGCCTGGAACCATTACCTCGACATTGGGGCTGGATTTCAACCCTGACTCTGTGTTTCCCATCGTATTCCACTGGGCGTAGATTTCAGTTTCACTCTCAGAGGGTCTCTTAGCTGTGGCTTTGCAGGCCCTTCCTTATTATGTCCCAAAGGTCCCCTTCTTTCAAAGGCTGTGTACTACTTTTCCATGGGCAGGTCTGGGAGGACCTAAGGATGAATTTCTGCCTCAAGTTGCTCAAGGTGTCTGGGCTCATCAGGCAGCACTGGGACTCTGTCTTCTCTTCTTTCGCTTCCCTCCTGCCCTGACAGTCTGCAGGCAAGCTCTGCACTTCTGCCTCTTATGGCCCTGAGCTCCCTGAGACATGTGGACACCTTCCCCAGCACTATAGGCCTGAGCAGAGGGAGGACTGTCCAGGCACAGGGGCCATGGTGCCCTCTCAGCTTTATCCTTTATCCAGAGCCTGGGGCAGAGGGTGGGAGGGAGGCAGCCCCTCCTGCCATACGCCCTCCCCGGCTACTCTCCAACAAAGCAGAGACCAGAGGTTGCAGCCTCAGGAGTTTTCTCCACCAAAAAGTCCACCTCCCAATTAATCACCAGGCCTTCCAGACACCTGTAGGTCTCCAGGCAGGGGGAGGATCTCTGTAGAAACTTTAAAACTCAGGGAGAGGAGAAAAGGCATGTCTTGATCATACCTGGCCCAGCCCTGCCCCTGCTTTCCCAGCTCAGATAGCCCAGGGCCAAGCGCAGAGCATCTCTGGTTGGCCTGACCACCTTCCTTCCTCAAGCCAAGCAGAAGGTCAGAGGCCCAAGCCAACCACCCTACTCCTACTCTGCTATGTCCTGTAAATCAAATAGCCGATTGCAGGGAAAATGGGGCATTGAGAGGAAACATTATTGCTTTCACTGAGCAGGTCTCAGGAAGACAGGAACTCAGCTGGACAGAGAAGCCTTCTGCTCTCCTGTCCTGCCAGGAAAACAGGGCTGCTGCCTTTGCAAAATGGAAGACTCAGTTTCTTATATAGAATCATGGCATGTGACATGGTCAGGACCCACCTGTCTCTCACCTGTTTACTCACTTCCTGTTCTCTTCTTTTCTTCTCATTCCTTCCTCCCTTCTCATTCATTCACTTACTCATTCATACATTCAGTGACTCCTCCCTGTGTGCTCCTCTGGTTGATCTCTGGAGTTCCTACTAGGGAGGTAACCACAGCCACAGACTGACCAGGGCAGGGCAGTATGCTAAGTGCTAAAGTAGAAGTGCGCAAGGAGGGGCGCCCACACTGTTCTGGGTGGGGACCAGGGGGTGGAGGGCTGGGCAGATCTTTCTAGAGGAAGCAACACCTGAGCTGGATTGTGAGGGAGGAGAGAGAGTTAGTGAGATGAAGAAGGGTACAAAGGGGTCACATGGGCAATGACATGGGGCATCAAGCAGAGTAGCCTGTTGGGAAGTGACACGTCATTTGAAGCACCCTGCACTTATCTATTAAGTTAAGATGCTTGGACATTGTACATCTGTGGTTTCAAGCAAAGTGTTCATGCAGAAGCCCATGTTAAAAAGATGAGATTAATATTAAAAAGAGATGAGAAAATATTAAAAAGATGAGAGTGGTGCTCTGTTAGGACCAGGTCCCTGCTTGCTTAAGGGTCCGCTATTTTCGCTCCCTCTACCCCCTGAGCATAGTTCGAAAATTGCTGCGCAACCATCAGAGAGTTTGGGGCAGAGGAGTAACACGGTCATGTTTGTCTCTTGGAAAGATCCTCCGGCTGCAGCATGAGTGATTTTGAAGCCTGAGCTAGGGCAGGGGCAGTGGAGACAGAAATGAGAAGACAGGGTTGAGAGCTGGTGGGGTAGTAAAATCAATAGAAGGAAATGATTGATTAGATATTAGATATAAGAATTGATGCTGCCTGGGTTTGAGGTGCTTAGTAGGCCATCCATAGGAGTGAGAAATGGCAGAAGAAAAACAGGTTTGGCCAGAAACTAATACAAGAAACCCAAGGGACACCCAGAGGGAGGCGTCCTCCAGGCAGTTGGCTATATGAGCATGGAGGTTGAAGGAGAGCCAGGCTGCTGAATGAGATGTCAGAGACATCAGAGTCTAAGTCCCTCTTAACAGGACTGTGTCAGAGATACTGTGTCAGAGATATATGAGGGAGGCCAGAGAGGTTGTGTTAGATCTCAAATGCCAGGCTGAGGCAGAAGGAGTTTGTTCTGTTGGCAGTGGTGAGCCACGGAAGGTTTTGGAGCCAAGGAGAGGACTGTCTGTTCTAAGAAGATTGGGCTCCTGTCCCACAGCACAGGCTTCTTCTCCAGGGAACCTGCCTGAGTAGCCAGCTCTGTGCAGGCCCTACTGTGAAGCTTCAACCAGCAACACTCTGTGGGGTGTGTGTGTGTGTGTGTGTGTGTGTGTGTATGTGTGTGTGTGTGTGTGTGTGCTGGTGCAATTCTGGGGAAGGAGGCAGGAAGGATGTACGAGCAAGGGACTAGGGTCAAGCAGGTCTGCCCTAAGCAAATAAGGCAGAAGAGAATAAATCAGTGAAGCAGGCTCCAGCTCCTCCCTACCACCTGGTCCCTGGGAATTCATTCATTTTCTTAACCTCACTTACCACCCTCCCTCTTTTGCTTTATTCCTACTGGCTCACCTCCACCCCAGGAGCATGTGTGTGACTTGCGCACATACACACATACACAGTCACTTGCAAATACATACACACCACCCCCCACTGGGCATCAGGCTGCTAAGTGGGGTGTGAAATACAATTTCCATGCGGTGCTGGCTTCTGCTCATTAAACACTTCCCTTTGCAGCTCCCTAGCGCCTCTTACAGCCTGGCCTTTGACACCTGACAGGGGGTCTCCCCCCTTTAAAGGGACCACCTTTACACAGAAGGAGAAGCGGTCTCAGTATTAGGGCTGGCTCTGACTTATGCCTCACAGGCTCTGTAGCGCTCTCAGTCCAGTGAAAGTGCAAAAGAGCCAGCTGCCTGGACAGACCAAGACGGGACTCAGCCCGCCCTCCTGAAGCTCCGATTCACCAGGCCTCAGGCTGGCTGGGGAGAGACAACCCATTCTCTACTTCCCTCCAGCCCCCAACAACCCTGGTGACAGCTGCAGTTACAGGCAACAGGCAATGGCACTGGGTTCTTGGCCTCCCTCACTGGTCCTCTGCTAGTGACAGGGGAAGGGGACAGGATGGTGGTCGCAGCATGGGCGGTCTGGAGGGAGCTAGAGAATGGAAAACTCTGGGCACCCAGCCCCACCCCAACTCTCTGGGACATGGCTTGGCCAGGCCTCCACATCTGGCAACAGAAACTTGAGTCTCAAGTGTGTCATCTTCATAAGACAACAGCTCTGTCTCCAAAACACTTTCCCATATGTTTGCTTCCAGCCCTCAGAAGATGGGTGGGGCAGGATAATTAACCCTGATTTGCAGCTAGAGAAACGCAACTCAAATCTGGGACTGGGAGCAAAGTTCTGGGAGCAGGAGTTAGTAGCAAAAGAAAGGTGGGAAAGAGGAGACACTTCCTAGAGAAAGGCCAAGCCTGGAAGAGGTGGGCAGGAGACAGGGACCTGCTCCTCTTCACCCCCCACTAGCAAGCAGGGAAAGGCCCCTGCAGAACCTTGGCACCCAGATTCCTAGGATGATGCTAACAATGAGGACATTAGCTAACATGTATCGAATACTTCATATGTGCAATGTTCTGACGTAAGGGCTTCACATATATTATCTCATTTATTTCTCATAACAAACCTATGCTATTATGACTCCTGTTTTATAAACAGGAAACTGGTTGATGGGCCCTGTTCTTTCCAGGCCATGCTTATTTACGTAAGGTGGTTGAACCCATAGCCACTGCCTTCTCCCCACAGTGGAGCTCCTGGAATCCAACCCAGGGAGGGATTGGGTACCTCCATTGCCAAGCCAGTAAATTAAGGCAATGCTTTGACTGGGCACTATTGCTCCAGGATGGTCAAGAAAGGAATGAGAAATCCCCAAGAAAGGAATGAGAGACACAGATGGATGGAAGGAGGGAGAAAGGACCAATCATGGGATTCTGGGAACTGGGCTCCCAGAACTTGCTTCTGAGCCTCAGATGGGCGCTTGGGGGAGCCCTGCTCTGCCCACAGCCCTAACTCAACTCCTTAGCAGGGTCCCAGAGCTCACATTTTGGGATGTTTCAGGTCAAGTGGCAGAAGGATGACATGGACCAAAACCTTAACTTCTTCTCTGTATCATCTGACGGCAGGATTGTGTCTTGGACTCTCGTGAAGGTGCCTATTTCCCAGAGAGGGTCACACTGGGGTGATTGGGGAGGCGGGGAGCTAAATGGCAAAGGGCACCCCCCAGCCCTGCTCATCTAGCCCAACCCACGTGCCCTCCCCGCCCACATCCCTCTGTCTGTGGCTACAGAGTGAGCTGGTTCACGTAGATGTCATCAAGCTGAAGGTGGAAGGCAGCACCACGGAAGTTCCTGAGGGGCTGCAGCTGCACCCAGTGGGTAGGAGCCCCAGCCCTCTCATCTCCAGGCCTGGCCAGGTCATTCAGGCCCAGTGAGGGTCAGTGACAGTGGTCCTTCCCCTGACTGAGTGCTCCCTCCCCAACCTGTGCCAGAGCCTGACAAGAGGTTATAGGAAGGCCTGGCCCTGTCTGCTGAACCCTTGGCTCTTTGTAGACCCGCCCTGTTTATGCAGTTCCCATCCCTGTGTTTGCAGACCCTGTTCCTGTTTATGCAGATCAGGTGCTGTTATGCAGATCCAGCCCTGTTTATGCAGATCAGGCCCTTGTTTACCCAGATCCTGTCCCTGTTTACTCAATTCCTACCCTGTTTATGCAGACTATATCCCTGTTGTCACAGATCATGTCCCTGTTTGCAGACCCTGTCCCTGTTTACCCTGACCCTGACCCTGTTTAACTCAATCCCTGCCTTGTTTACCCAGGCCCCCATTCCTGTCTGTAGAACCCCTGGCCGTTTGCAGAATCCTAACTGCCTGGGACAAGCAGGCCAGAGGGCTGTTTTCTGTTTGCCTGGCCTGGTCCCAGCCCTTACAGGGGCCCTAGTTCAGTCTGTCCTGCGCTAAGTCCCGCGCTGAGAGTGCCTGGGCTGAGCTCCTTTGCTGAGTAGGGGAGGCACTGGGAGCCTCCCTCTTGGAACTGGGCTAAGCCTGCCCCTCCCTCTTTTCCCAAGGTTGTGGCACTGCCTTTGACTTCCACAAAGAGATTGACTACATGTTCCTAGTGGGCACAGAGGAGGGAAAAATCTACAAGGTGAGGCTGCCCTGTGCCAGCTCCTTAGAGGGCCACTTAGACCTGAGCACCTGGGGAGCTTAGAGTTCTCAACAGATCCTATTTTGATGGATTTTAGTTCCCATCAGTTCTAGAAGGCCTCTTGAGGGAAAAGAATGTATTTCTTGACCTGCTTGGGTGATAGGAATAAGGGCTAAATGCAGGAAAGGGGATGGAGAATCTAGGGGGTGACTTTAGTCCAGCTCAGCATCTTTTCCTCTGGGCCCTCCCTCCCTTCCTGGGAGTTGAGGTAGAAGGGGGAATTCGGAGGAGTTAGAATATTTTGGGAAAACTTCCTGGAGGAGATTTGTACTTGAGCTGAGCTTGGAAGGCCAGAATTATCTCTGAATACTGGGTACATCCCAGCCAGCAGGATGGAACCTCACGGTCAGTTTCTACAAGGTCTCAGTGGTAGTAGGCGAACGTCCTTCTGAACCTCCATCCATCCAGAAATAGCTCTGCTGTAAGCTTTTCTTAGGCTCAGAGACTCAATGTTAATTACAGGCAGCCTCTTGGGAGCCCCTGAGGCCCAGCCAGAGCTGGTCTGAATGCAAAAGAAGTCCCCACCCCCTCTTCACCCCTCCCACTGGCAGCCCAAGAGAGGCAGGAGTAACAAGAGATTACTCAGTCACACTGTCTCCTGGAGTGAGGGAGAAAGGGGCATGCTGGTCAGGGCAAAAAACTGAATAGGAAAGCTGGAGATCCAAGTCAGTTTCTGGCTCTGCACCTGCTCTTGCCTGGACAAGGTGGGATGTTATCACTGTTGCAAGGATGATGTCTGGGCTGCAGGTGGACCCAGGGCTCTGTTTGTCCACAGGCCCTGGCCTGGAAGATGGCCAGACCACACCTCACTCAGGGCCTGAGACCTGCTCTGCCCTCTCTTAAGGAGAGAAGGCTTTTTCTGCCTGGCCTGGAATCCTCTGGGGTCAGGGCACTACAGCCATTTCCTTCATCCTGCAGGAAGGCTCCCCTGCCCATCCTCAACCCCCAGATCCTCAAGCCCTTCCTTTCCCCCAGGGTGTGCTGAGGGTGGGAAGGGCAGCCAGGAGCTTGGCCCCAGTTCAGCTGGGATGCAATGTGGGGTAAGGACAGGAGTCTAAGGCTCTGATCCTCCAGACCCCCAGGGAAGTGGTGGCTGCTGACCTTTCTCTCACTTCTGACCCCCGTTCCCTCCCCCACCAGTGCTCTAAATCCTACTCCAGCCAATTCCTCGACACCTATGACGCCCACAACATGGCAGTGGACACTGTGTCCTGGAACCCATACCACACCAAGGTCTTCATGTCCTGCAGCTCCGACTGGACAGTGAAGATCTGGGACCACACCATCAAGTGAGGGGCCTGTTCCTGGCCCTGCCCTGGGCCCTCCCCTGAGCTATGGCACTGTGAGCCCTCTGTGCCATGGGCTTTCCACCTTCCACCTCTGCAGGACCCCGATGTTCATCTATGACCTGAACTCAGCTGTGGGTGATGTGGCCTGGGCGCCATACTCTTCTACTGTGTTCGCAGCAGTCACCACAGATGGGAAGGTGAGTGCCAGCGTCCTGACCTCACTGAGTCCCTACTGGAGATCAGGTGTGGTATCTCAGGGGCTTCCTGGTGGAGAACCCACCCCATGCCTAGGTCAGGAAGGAGAAGGCGGGACACAAGGACTGTGTATTTTCCAGGGGCAAGCCATCCAGGGTCCAGCCAAAAGAGGAATCATTCATCCCATGAGGCTTCAGGGAGGAAATGGGGCTGTTCACCTTGGAAGAGAAAGCACTCTGGGAAATGAGATGCGGTGGAGCAGTTATTTCCTCTGCTGTATGGTGGGGAGCTAGAGGGTGGCAGGGCCCGGCTCCATCTAAGGAAAAATGTATGAGCCAGAGTTGATCAGTGACTGAGTAGTGTCTATAATGTAGTGAAGTCTCCATCCCTGGGAGTGTGCAAGCTGATTCTGAGGGAACTTCAGTGGGGTGGAATGGGAGGGGGCTATTCAACACTGAGAATTGGTGAGAGCTCAGAAACAAACATCTTGTGAGCTTATTCTTGAATGCAAACCCATTTTCCCTATGGACTTCGGTATAAACTGAGAAGCACTGGCTGCCCCAAGAAAAGATTGCAGCGATGAAGGCACCATCCTAAAGTCCATCAGTCGTCTCTTCCTGGAACAGATAACTACTAAGGGCCAACGATGGTGCCCAGCTCTAGGCTGGACCCTGGTGGCTTAGATACCTGCTCTTGTGGAGCTTATGTTCTAGTGAAGGGAAAGATACAAAAAGCAACAACAAAATTCTCAGTGTTAAGTTCTAGGCAGAGAATTATTAATAAAAGACTGTGATATGTAAACATAAATGTTCATGGCAGCATTACTCATAACAGTCAGAGTGGCAACAACCCAGTGTCCATCAACTGCTGAATGGATAAACAAAATATAGTCTCTCCTTGGGGATTATGTCAGCAAGGACAAGGAATGATGTGCTGATACATGCTACAACATGGAGGAACCTTGACAACATGCTTAGCGTAAAAAGCCAGTCATGAAAGACCACATACTGTATAATTCCACTTACATAATACATCCAAAACAGGCAAATTTGTAGAGATGGAAAGTCAATTTGTGTGGCCTAGGGTGGTGAAAATGTTCTAAAATCGGTTGTAGAGAAGGTTGCATAACTGTGAATATACTAACACCAAGAATTTGATACTTTAAATGAGTGAATTTTATAGTATATGAATTATATCTCAATAAAGTTGTTACATTAAAAGAGGAAAGATAGGTTCACAAAGTCCAGGCAACGAAAAAGAAAAAAAGAAAAAGAAAAAATAAAAGGACTGGGTGGTCTGTTGGATACAGTGGTCAGGAAAGGCTTCTTTGAAGAGGTGACACTCACGCTGAGAGTTGACTGGCAAGAAGGAGGCAGCCATGTGGAGATAGGGCAGGGGAGCAGCCCATGGTGAGGGAGCAGCTGGGGCAGATGCCCTGAGGTGGGAACCACCTTGGGGTTTAAGGAACAGGAAGGCAAGTGTGGTTGGGGTATAGTAAGCAAGGGGCGAGAACATGAGATGAGAGTGGGGAGGTGGGCTAGAGTGAGGGATCTAGATTTTATTTATAGTGCCAAGGGAGACTGTGGGAGGATTTTAAGTGCTTTAAAGGTAAGCCTGCTGCCATATGGATGACGGATTGTAGCAAGGCAAGAGTGGAAACAGGGAGACCAGTTAAGAGGCTGCCACAGTTGTCCAGGTGAGAGTTGGTAGTGGTTTGGTCTGAGGGTGTGGTGAAGGTAGCATCTAACATGGATTGAGCATTGGTATGTCAAGCACTGCCTTTGCACTTTACATATATTAACTGGTGTAAGCCCTGGCTCTGCCACTTACTAGCAAGTTAGCCTCTAAGAGCCTCTAACTCCTCCGTTATAAAATAAAGATAATGACAGAACCACCTTATAGAGTGGTTGTGAAGAGCATAATGAGGTGATGCAACCATATGATGTGCTTGCCCAGAGTCTAGTACATAGTAAGTGCTCAACAAATAGTAGCTGCTATTTTCTTTTCTTTTCTTTTTTTCTTTTTTTTTTTGAGACAAGATCTCACTCTGTTGCCCAGTCTGGAGTACAGTGGCTCCATCTTGGCTCACTGTAACCTCCACCTCCCAGGTTCAAGTGATTCTCCCACCTCAGCCTCCCTAGTAGCTGGGACTACAGGCGTGCACCACCACGCCCAGCTAATTTTTTGTATTTTTGCTAGAGACAGGGTTTCACCATGTTGGCCAGCCTGGTCTCAAACTCCTGACCTCAAGTGATTCACCCACCTTGGCCTCCCAAAGTGCTGGGATTACAGGCGTCAGTGAGCCACCACGCTCAGCCTATAGCTGCTATTATTGTTAATTCTCCATAGATTTAAAATTTCTCCTAAACTTTTTTATTCTTACTCTTTCAACCATAGGAAAAACATAGAGACACAAAATTCCCCCTCCCTCCACCTCCAGCGTGCTAGCCATTAGCCTTCTACAGTCTTTTCCCAGAAAGTCCAGGGACTCATTCCTCTGAGGTGGAAGACAGGCCTCATTACCCCTGAGTGTGCTGACACCGACCTCTCCACAGGCCCACGTATTTGACTTAGCCGTCAACAAGTATGAGGCCATCTGCAACCAGCCTGTGGCGGCCAAAAAGAAGAACAAGCTCACCCACGTGCAGTTCAATCCCATCCACCCCATCATCATTGTGGGCGATGACCGTGGGCACATCATCTGCCTCAAGCTCTCACCCAATTTGCGCAAGATGCCAAAGGTACAGGCTCTGGGACTTTGAGCTGCTACAAGAGGTGAAGTCTCCAGGAGGGTGGGGATGACAGAAGGGAGAAGCCAGGGTGACCACCCAGTTTCTGACTTGGGAGACCCAGGGTAAGGATGGTGTCATTGCCTGAATGAGGCTCACAGTAGAAGCAGGAGGTTTGTGAGAAAGTAGCAGTTTGACATGCTGCATTTGAGTTACCTGTGGGGCCCCAGGTGACTCTCCCAGGTGGAGACATCCAGTGAGCAGGTGGATCTGAAGGCTGCAGAGGCAAATGTGGAGGTATCATTGATCTCTTCCCAGTGGAAATGCTGTGGGTAGGGCAGGTCACCTAGGCAGGGGGCTTGGGGCTGAGCCACTGCCTCATTGGCTGGGCTTTCACAGGGCTTCAGCCCCAGTGGTCCCTGAGCTGGGAGCTGTGGGTCTATACAGAGGAAGGAAATGAACCGCAAGGAGGGTAACTAGGTCAGCAGCTATGCAGCCCTCCTTCTGAGCTCTGGTTCCTGTTTCTAGGGTCTCCAATGATCAGGAGACCCTGCCCAGAGGCCAAGGGCCCCAAATACAGGTCTGGAGCCCACAGCGATGACCTTAAAGTCTAGATCTGAGTCCAGATCCAGACTTATGAACCCGGGCTTTGCAGCCCAGGCCTTAGAATCCTGAGCCCAAGAACCCAGAGCCCAGTCCTGCCCATTTGTGTGCTAAGAGTAGAGATGGCTCTTTGCTTTCTGCCAGGTTCTGGGCCAGGATCAGGACTGGGCCAGCTTGCCCTGATGACCATCCCTCCTGGCAATTTGAGGCATTTACTGCAGTTTGAGGCAGTGGCAGGGGCCTGTGTCTTTCGACTACTGACTTCCCTGCACTGTGCTCCTACCAAGGAAGGGACTGCTGCACCATCCCTCTGGTGCTGGCTTGGCCTGTTCCCCACCATGGCCAGGGAGGCAAAGGCTGGGAGTGTGGCTGGCCCTGTAATTGTAACCAGCTGGGGGAGGGGGTGGACTTGGCTATAAATACTCAAAAGGCTGCTAAGCGCCTGCAGCTGTGGCCCAGAGGCTGCGGTGGGCTTGAGGGGGAGGGAAGGAGTCAGGCGTGGTCTGAATCTCTTTGCTGAGCCCAGCTAGTTGGCCTCAAGGAGGAGGAAGGAGGCAGCATAATATGTGGAGTAGATAAAATGTGTTCTTAATTTTCTGAGGAGAGAGACCCAGGTTGAAGCTGGCAGAGTTGGACAACCCTCCAGGAGGGATGATGGTCATTCTCTGGGGGAGGAGTACATGACACCATGAGGGTGGTAGACATGGGTGGGAGCCTGCCCTGCCCACTCTGATCCAGGGAGGTAAGCACCTCCCATAGTTTCAGTTCCCCTCAGAGAAGGGTCAGTCATGGCTGGGAGAGCTGGGCTCTGTGTATCTGGGGACGTATGTCTCTGAGGACCTGAGAAGGGACAGGTGGGAGCTGGTGGGTACTTGAGTGGATTAGAGGTTCCCGTGAAATTGCCATCTGACCCTATCAGCCAAGTGACTCATGCAAAACGAAATCCTCTGGGCATTCCTACTTCCCTTCCTCTGTGAGCTGCAGACTCCCTGCCCCTTCCAAATGGCTTCCCCACAGAGGTCTGGACCTCCCTGCCCAGGGAGCTCCCATGATGGGTGTCAAGAGCCCAAAGTGTTCAAGGCCAAAGACTGTCTTTCCCTAACTACAGGATAGATGGGAAACTGAAGCTCAGAAAGGCAAAGGCCTTGCCCAAAGTCATATAGGGAGTTAATGACAGAGCTGGAACTAAAACCAGGTCCCCTAACTCCCGGGGGATGGGGTGAAGCCAAGACGAGAACCCAAGCTTAATTAGGAAGGAGAGAGGGAAGAGAGAGAAAAAGAGCTTTTTGTCCTCTGCCTGGAGAGGGTAGAGGTGAGCTAGGTAGTGGCAAAAAGGCACTGGGCTGCAAGGGGATAGGGGAGAAAATTTGGGAGCAGGTATGGGGTCACACCAGGGGGAAATCTGAGCTCCACATGGTGTCAGCAGCCAAAAAGGAGCCAAGGAAGGGCCTACTGTCCCTGCACTCACCCCCCCCCCCCCATCCCCTTTACAGCCCTGGCCAGACCAAGGTAAGGCTGGGGTAGGTGTCAGTGAGCAGTGGGCACAGGTGGCTGAGAGGATGGGGGCCCAGGAGCAGAGCGAAGGCAGGAAATGGGGAAATGGCAACTGCCCCGCCTGCCCCAGCATAGCCCTCACCCCCCTGCCGGGACAGCAGGGAGGGTGGGACTGGTGCTGGTCTTCCAAGGAGTTCTCGGGACCTGTGGGTGACAAACACTCTAGTGTCCAACTTATAATGGAAGGATTAGAGTGCTTTGCAGGTAGGGTGATGGGTCATAAACTCAGGATCTGGTCTTCTAAGGGACAACCTCAGCCAACGACACCTGGAGTCACATGGACTATTCCCTCTGCCCTTATGGGTCTCTTGACACTCTTCCCAACCCTGGGTATGTCTGACACAGCAGGTCTCGCCCCAAATAGCACCCACTGCCAACCTGACCTGAAGGCATCAGGTGAGAGGACTAGGTGAGGGCCGGGCCCCTGAGGCTCTGTCCACAGCCCCTCCCTCCCCAAACACATACCCATTAGCTCCTTGATAGGTCTCGGCCAGGGACCTTCCCATGGTAAGGATGGTGCCAGCAGTCAGCCCCCCTGCCTTCCCAGAGCTGGATTTCCCTGGCCTGGAAGGTTGTTCCCCCGAGGGTCAGGGAATGGATGCCTTTTCCCACTCCCACAAGCGTCAAGACCCCATGTCCATCTGAGGTTCAAGCCAGAGCTGGACTCCTTTTTGCAGCCTGTCAGCTGAGCCCCCGTGTCACCTAACCTGAGTTGGGGAATGATCGTATCAGAGAGAGGGGAGGCAGGGATCCAGAATTTACTGGGCAGGGGAGGCGCAGGGCACAGCTGGACAAGCTGGGCAGAGGAGGTGGTGCTGGGACCCAGAGAGGGGGGGCCCACCATTCCTCCCCCATGTATACTTTCCCTCTCCCCAGGAAAAGAAGGGGCAGGACGTGCAGAAGGGTCCAGCTGTGGAGATTGCGAAACTGGACAAACTGCTGAACCTGGTGAGGGAAGTGAAAATCAAGACCTGAGGGGCTGGCCTCAGTCTGTGTCCCATCGCTTGAATCCAGTACTCCTAGGGCTTGACCCTGGTACCCAACCCACCCTTAGTACCCAGCATGTGACCCCACTCCTGATCAGGTCCCAGCATCTTCCCTTCTTATTCTGTTCCTTAAGGTCCCAGCACCTTACCCCAGGACTTGGTCTTCAAGCACCATTACTCCTCTAACTTTGCACAAATAAACCTGTCTAGAAACCCACCCCACACCTTTAATTGTGCTACCACGGGGCCCTCAGGAAGAGAAGAAAATCTCAGGGTACAGCCATAGTTCCATTTATTATCCAGCCAACAGTGGGAGGACCGGGGGAGGGGCCCAGCCTGGACACCCTCCTATTATTGCCATGGGTTCCAGTTTGCTTCCCCAACCTAGAGGGCCTAGAGGTGCTCAGCCTAGGGAAAGAGTGGACCCGGCCCCTGACCCTTGGCCCTTGGGATGGAGCATAGTCCAGATGGCCCTGGCTCTAGCACCAACTCATAAGCCCCCACCCCAGGCCCATCTCCTCAGGGCCACTGAGCTCCTATTGGAGCCAAGCTGGCTAGACTCTGGGCCCCTGGATCCAGCTCCAAGCAGGCGGACTCTTGAGTTCTGGACCCCAGGCTGGCTGAACTCTGGGATCCTAATTCCAGGCTCTAGGTGAGGTGGACTTAGGTCCTGGGCTCCAGGCTAGGCCAGGGGCCTTCAGGGCTGCAGCAGGTAGCTGCCTTCATGGCTGGGCTTCTGGGGTGGTGGGGCCTTCTCAGGACAGGGGCCAGGGCTGGAGTTGGGACTGGATTCAGAGAGAGAGTCAACGTCGGCAGAGCGAGAATGGCAGGCCCAGCAGAGGATGACCCAGAGCAGCAGCAGCAAGAAGCCCACGAGACCGTTGCAGACGATGGCGATGAGGGCCCCCTGGGAGATGGCTGCCCCCATGACGGGCAGCACCCTCAGACCAGCACAGACAGTGGAGCTGCCTCAATGGTGAGGCCCATGCCGAGGCAGGACTCTGGTATGGCCGGCCTTCCGAGGAGGCTGTGCTGTCTGCACGCTCAGTGATTCCTGGGCAGTGGAGATGTCTACCTGCAGTCCTGAGCCTGTTGGGGGTACACAGTAAAGGAGAGGGTGGTGAGGAGGGAGGGTGGGGTGAGGCCTAGGAGGAGAGAGGTAGGGAAGAGAGCCTCCCTCCCACATTTCTGGCCTCCCTGGTGAAAGACCTTGGGTCCCAACAGGCTCAAATACCCCACAGAGCCATCACCCCCATCCGCAGGCCTGGTTCTGGGCACCTGAATGAGTGTGTAGCCAGCGTGGGGAAGCTGAAGTAGGCAGCCGCATCTCATTCTCCTTAGACCTGGTGGGCATGCCCTGGTCCTGCCCACCAAGCTTGCAGCCCTCAAAAGCCCTCTGTTGGTGGGTGGGATCCAGGCAGCCCCCGGCCCAAAAGGATGGGGGTTGTAAGCAGCTCTGGTGTGGCCTGGGCGCCTCCTCTTTCCCAGGACTCCAGCCAGCCCGACCAGGAGACCTCCAGAGGCGCCAGCTTGCACAGAGGGAACTTTGTGGAGGCCCTGGCAGGCATGTGCAGGCTCTTTGCGTCCAGGGCTGTGTGCCTCTATGTGGGGCTGCCTCTCTGGGTCAGGTGTGTGTGTGTGTGGTGTCTCACTGTCCCTCCGTTGGATGTGTGCCGGTGCCTCTGCACACCCACCTCTGTGTGTGTGTGGCTGCCTCTCCGTGTGTCCCCATCTCTGAGTGTGTCTCCTCTATGTCATTTCTCTACCAGTGTGTCTCTGTGTATCTCTGCATCAGTCTCTGTGTCTCTGTCTCTCTCTTCCAGGCTGTATCTCCCTCTGTTCCCATGGACGTGTCCCTCTCCCCTTCTCCGTGGGGTCTTTTCGGTGGTTCCTGTGTCTCTGTCTTTGTGTTCGTCTCTCTCCGCGGCAGTGTGTCTCTGTCTCTTTATCTCCATCTTCGGGTCGCGTGTTCTTGGCCCCCATGTCCGTGGCGGGAGGCCCTTCTTACCTGAGTTGAGCCTGGTGCGCGCCCGCGGGAGGGTCCGGGGCAGCGGGATGCTCGGCGCCGACCAAGGCTCGGGAGCCTGCGGGCGGGGGGCGGCGGGAGGTGGGAGACCAGCAGAGGCGACGTCCGCTCCCCCGGCCCTCCCCCTCGGCCGCGCAGCCTCCGCCGGCCGCTCCCGCCGCGGCGCGACCGGGGCGGCCTCTGCCGCGGGCGGTCTGCGGCGAGCGGGCACCTCCTCCCCTTGGGGCCGCACCTCCTCCGCGGCCGCGGCGCTCGCTCGCTCGGCAGCGCTCGGGCGGCGGCGGCGGGAGCTGCGCGATGTTCGGCTGGGCTCGGCTACGTTCGGCTGGGTTCGGCTGGACTCGGCTATGTTCGGCTGGGCTCGGCCGGGCTCGGCGGCCAGCAAAAACAGCGAAGAGCCCCGCCTCCTGGGAGGCCGGCGGCCTGCGGCCCGGGGGCGGAGCCATCCCAGCGCCGCTGCCGCCACTCAATTGGCTGGCCGAGCCCTGGTTCCCGCACCATTGGTGGTGCGCTGGGGTGGGGACCAGCCCGCTTCTCGTGCAGGCGCGGGGCGGGAGGAGGGCCGAAGGAGTAGCTGGCCCTGGATCCTTCCTGGGAGAGGGGATGGCGTGGGGGCGAGGCCTAACCTCTGGTAGGGATTTCTTGCACCTTCTACACCTGGAAGCGTTGTACACCCCACATCCGAGAAAGGCCAAGGCCTCTGCATTTCCACATCTGAGGAAACCACCCCTCTGTATCTGGGAGAGGTCTCCAAGTAAGTCATCCGGAGGAAGGCCCCGCGTCCCCACGCCTGGCAGGAGACTGTATCTCCTCACCTAGGGAACCGCCTATAGTGCAGTCCCGTACTTCCCTCTGCCACCTGGGTGTGGACTCTGCATTCACACTTTAGAGGGCCCCGGGTTCCCTGGCCCTAAGAGGTGTGAAAATCTCTGGCAACACAGGTTCTTTGGA
The DNA here is from genome assembly GCF_028878055.3 of Symphalangus syndactylus. NCBI lineage: Eukaryota > Metazoa > Chordata > Mammalia > Primates > Hylobatidae > Symphalangus > Symphalangus syndactylus. The sequence goes on along the minus strand of NC_072431.2, from coordinate 110,275,605 downwards.
CACATATTACTGAGTTCCTACCCAGTGTTGGTCGCAGGCTTGCTGCCAGGCTGTTGGGGAGTCTGGGACAGAAATGGAGTGTCCTGAGCGATGGTTCCGCCCTGGCTGGAATAGATGCAGGCGTGGTGGAAATCCTGCCTTGCCATCCTAAAAGCTCTCCTAAGAAGAAGATAGCTTGGACAGGAGCAGTGAGGTAGACCTTGTCCTCCCCGACCTTCACAGCCCAGTGATTGTCACCTATTCTGATCCGGCCGTCTTCTCATCCCGCTCTACATGCTCTCCTTGGAGGATCACATCCCTGAAGCTATATCATGAAGACTCCCAGTGCTCCCAAGTCTAGCCTTTAACTTCTCTCTGGAATCCTAGACTCATATAACTAAGTGCCTACTGTAATTGGGGCGGTATTGATTCCTGGTTCACTTACTAACTTTGTGATCTTGAGCAAGTTACTTAATCTCTCTTAGCCTCAGCTTCCTCATCTGTAAAATGGTTGTAATAATAGCTACCTCTCAGGGTTGTTATTCACTAATTTATACCAGATCAACCACATCTCAGCAAATGCCAGCTGACACAACCCCCAGGACCATGTGACTAAGAGGCCCCTTCCCCCAATCCAATGCCATGAAATTCACATAAGACCCCTATAAATCCAGATGCTATCTTGAAAAGAAGAAAGGGAAGACTGAGTCATCCAAAGCTACCAAAGTACTTAGAGACTGTCTAAAATAAATTATTGGATCCTATAGAGTTTACCAGAGTGGATTACTTTTAGCTCCCCTCCACTGCCCGTTACCCAGCAGGGTGAGGGCATTGTGAGAAAGATCAGACTAGTTATAGGAAACAGAGGAGACTTAAATCATTGCACATCTGAGTGTAATGTGAGCGAATTTTGTGACCCAGCTGCAGGAGTTCAGATTTTATCCTGAAAACAGTGGGGAGCCACTGAAGAATTTTTGAGCAGAGGAGTAATGTGATCATATCTAGAAATTAGTAGGATGATTTGGGCTATGGTGTGGAATGGGGGCTTGAAAGCATTTGAGAGTGAAGGCAGTGGTTATAATAAGGGACTGAAATGATGGAGGGAAAAAGTTGCGGAGAGAAAAGGAGAGCATTGAGGATATTTGGGAGCTGCTGTTGGTGGGACTTAGAGAACTAGAGGATAAGGGATGTAAGCAGGAAGGAAAAGTCTGAGATGACTCCCAGGTTAGTGACTAGGGATACTGTGATGCCATTTACTGAATACACAGATTCAGGAGAGAGGTCCAGGCTAAAGATAATATTTTGTGAGTTGTCAGCAAAAGAATGGTAGTTAAATGAGAAAAATAGCTGAGCTCACCCAGGGAGAGTGAGAACTAGTTTAAGCAAAAAGATAAATTTATAATCAGATACTGAAACCTAAGGGCAAGGATGACTCAGGAACAACTGAAACTAAGAGATCAAAAGCCACCCAGAAGAGTTCTCTCTCCACCTCTCAACTCTGTTACTTTCTGCCTGCCTCCATTTCCCTCCCCTGCCCCAAGTCCCTGTCCTCCCCATCCCCAGACTGACTTCCAATATTATTCTAGTCCACATGGCAAAAAAAACAGGACTTCAGACAATTGTAAAGTTTTAAAGTTTGTTGTGTAGGCATCCAAAGAGACTGGCTGCTGCTGCTGCTGCCAGCTCCTCCTCGTCCTCCTTTCTTTTTTTTTTTTTTTTTTTTTTTTGGTTTCCAAAATTTTCAGGAAATATTTTGATTCAACTTAGATGCTTACCTTTGGACTAATCAATGGTGGTCAAGGGATGAAGATCAAATTGATTAACATGATAACCCTATGGGCAGTGGGGAGGTGGAGGTGGTGGTTTCCAGGGGAAGGAGCATCATAAAGAAGCAAAATGGCAGGTGTCCATACAGTCCACCCTTTGTTTGCCCAGCACATGTACATCATTTCCTATTATATGATTCCAAAAAGGCCCTCATCTGCATAATCCAATCATCCCACGATACAAATGCTAATAAATTTGTCTCCTTTCCAGTGAAGAACAATTCAGTGACACATCCAGCTGCTGCTTCTGGAGATCATAGCACAGATCAGGACCACTGTTCTTCAGATATAGGTTCTCCAGGTAATGTCCCTTCCAGTGAGGTCTCCATGAGGTATGAAATGTGGCTTCTAATAATCCCACTACCTTTTAACTGCCTTTGAGCTATTTTTAAACTACTCCCCCTATGAAAAAGTCCTGATACGTAGAGATAGAAGAAATAGAGAATAAAACTGGGTGAAAAGGAAGCACTGTGCATTGGTCACTAATCCAGAATATCATCTACTGTAGATGTTTTTGGCCATGTGTAATAATGAAATGATAGAACTAGCAAATCTCATGGCATCTGTTTGTTGACTTGCTCCTTTGGCTGTGGAGTTCCTTGGTCGGCCAATCTGGCTGCCTTAATTTTTGCCCACAAGGTAGAGATCCCTTATCCAGTGTTTTGAGAGGGTCATTATGGAGGATTTCTCTGTGCGGCACTGTACTGATTAGCACTACACCTTCTGGTGGTGTTTTACAGATTATCCTGGGATTGAAAAATCACAGAGCCCTACACTTAGGAGGATTGGATAAGGGCTTTTCCCTCAACAGATTATGCAATTATTTTGAAACCATAATCAGCTGCCTATCAATTTCATTTGGAGAAATTCCATTTGCTAATAACATGTTTGATTGGTTCTAAGGTGCACTTTTTTTCCCCAGTTTAAACAAATATGTAATCAGAATGTGTCTTTCAATTAATAGCATGTAACCATTTTTTTGCCTCTTTTTTTTTTATTATTATACTTTAAGTTCTAGGGTACATGTGCACAATATGCATGTTTGTTACATATGTATACATGTGCCATGTTGGTGTGCTGCACCCATTAACTTGTCATTTACATTAGGTATATCTCCTAATGCTATCCCTCCCCCCTCCCCCCACCCCACAACAGGCCCCGGTTTGTGATGTTCCCCTTCCTGTGTCCAAGTGTTCTCATTGTTCAATTCCCACCTATGAGTGAGAGCATGCGATGTTTGGTTTTTTGTCCTTGCGATAGTTTGCTGAGAGTGATGGTTTCCAGCTTCATCCATGTCCCTACAAAGGACATGAACTCATCATTTTTTATGGCTTCATAGTATTCCATGGTGTATATGTGCCACATTTTCTTAATCCAGTCTATCATTGTTGGACATTTGGGTTTGTTCCAGGTCTTTGCTATTGTGAGTAGTGCCGCAATAAACATACGTGTGCATGTGTCATTATAGCAGTATGATTTACAATCCTTTGGGTATATACCCAGTAATGTGATGGCTGGGTCAAATGGTATTTCTAGTTCTAGATCCCTGAGGAATCGCCACACTGTCTTCCACAATGATTGAACCAGTTTCCAGTCCCACCAACAGTGTAAAGTGTTCCTATTTCCCCACATCCTCTCCAGCACCTGTTGTTTCCTGACTTTTTAATGATCGCCATTCTAATTGGTGTGAGATGGTATCTCATTGTGGTTTTGATTTTCATTTCTCTGATGGCCAGTGATGATGAGCATTTTTTCATATGTCTGTTGGCTGCATAAATGTCTTCTTTTGAGAAGTGTCTGTTCATATCCTTTGCCCACTTGTTGATGGGGTTGTTTTTTCTTATAAATTTGTTTGAGTTCTTTGTAGATTCTGGATATTAGCCCTTTGTCAGATGAGTAGATTGCAAAAATTTTCTCCCATTCTGTAGGTTGCCTGTTCACTCTGATGTTAGTTTCTTTTGCTGTGCAGAAGCTCTTTAGTTTAATTAGATCCCATTTGTCAATTTTGGCTTTTGTTGCCATTGCTTTTCCTGTTTTAGACATGAAGTCCTTGCCCATGCCTATGTCCTGAATGGTATTGCCTAGGTTTTCTTCTAGGTTTTTATGGTTTTAGGTCTAACATGTAAGTCTTTAATCCATCTTGAATTAATTTTTGTATAAGATGTAAGGAAGGGATCCAGTTTCAGCTTTCTACATATGGCTAGCCAGTTTTCCCAGCACCATTTATTAAATAGGGAATCCTTTCCCCATTTCTCGTTTTTGTCAGATTTGTCAAAGATCAGATAGTTGTAGATGTGTGGTATTATTTCTGAGGGCTCTGTTATGTTCCATTGGTCTATATCTCTGTTTTGGTACCAGTTCCATGCTGTTTTGGTTACTGTAGCCTTGTAGTATAGTTTGAAGTCAGGTATAAATCACCCTGGGCAGTATGGCCATTTTCACGATATTGATTCTTCCTATCCATGAGCATGGAATCTTCTTCCATTTGTTTGTGTCTTCTTTTATTTCGTTGAGCAGTGGTTTGTAGTTCTCCTTGAACAGTTCCTTCACATCCCTTGTAAGTTGGATTCCTGGGTATTTTATTCTCTTTGAAGCAATTGTGAATGGGAGTTCACTCATGATTTGGCTCTCTGTTTGTCTGTTATTGGTGTATAGGAATGCTTGTGATTTTTGTACATTGAGTTTTTTTTTTTTTTTTTTTTTTTGAGACGGAGTCTCGCTCTGTCGCCCAGGCTGGAGTGCAGTGGCGCGATCTCGGCTCACTGCAAGCTCCGCCTCCCGGGTTCACGCCATTCTCCTGCCTCAGCCTCTCCGAGTAGCCTGGGAGTTTGTATCCTGAGACTTTGCTGAAGTTGCTTATCAGCTTAAGGAGATTTTGGGCTGAGACGATGGGGTTTTCTAGATATATAATCATGTCATCTGCAAACAGGGACAATTTGACTTCCTCTTTTCCTAATTGAATACCCTTTATTTCTTTCTCCTGCCTGATTGCCCTGGCCAGAACTTCCAACACTATGTTGAATAGGAGTGGTGAGAGAGAGCATCCCTGTCTTGCACCAGTTTTCAAAGGGAGTGCTTCCAGTATTTGCCCATTCAGTATGATATTGGCTGTGGGTTTGTCATAGATAGTTCTTATTATTTTGAGATACGTCCCATCAATACCTAATTTATTGAGAGTTTTTAGCATGAAGTGCTGTTGAATTTTGTCAAAGGCCTTTTCTGCATCTATTGAGATAATCATGTGGTTTTTGTCATTGGTTCTGTTTATATGCTGGATTACATTTATTGATTTGCGTATGTTGAACCAGCCTTGCATCCCAGGGATGAAGCCCACTTGATCGTGGTGGATAAGCTTTTTGATGTGCTGCTGGATTTGGTTTGCCAGTATTTTATTGAGGATTTTTGCATCGATGTTCATCAGGGATATTGGTCTAAAATTCTCTTTTTTTGTTGTGTCTCTGCCAGGCTTTGGTATGAGGATGATGCTGGCCTCATAAAATGAGTTAGGGATCTCTTTTTCTATTGATTGGAATAGTTTCAGAAGGAATGGTACCAGTTCCTCCTTGTACCTCTGGTAGAATTCGGCTGTGAATCCGTCTGGTCCTGGACTTTTTTTTGGGTGGTAAGCTATTAATTATTGCCTCAATTTCAGAGCCTGTTATTGGTCTATTTCTGAATAGACCAATAAGATTCAACTTCTTCCTGGTTTAGTCTTGGGAGAGTGTATGTGTCGAGGAATTTATCCATTTCTTCTAGATTTTCTAGTTTATTTGCGTAGGTGTGTTTATAGTATTCTCTGATGGTAGTTTGTATTTCTGTGGGATCGGTGGTGATATCCCCTTTATCATTTTTTATTGCGTCTATTTGATTCTTCTCTCTTTTCTTCTTTATTAGTCTTGCTAGCGGTCTATCAATTTTGTTGATCTTTTCAAAAAACCAGCTCCTGGATTCATTGATTTTTTGAAGGGCTTTTTGTGTCTCTATTTCCTTCAGTTCTGCTCTGATCTTAGTTATTTCTTGCCTTCTGCTAGCTTTTGAATGTGTTTGCTCTTGCTTCTCTAGTTCTTTTAATTGTGATGTTAGGGTGTCAATTTTTGATCTTTCCCGCTTTCTCTTGTGGGCATTTAGTGCTATAAATTTCCCTCTACACACTGCTTTAAATGTGTCCCAGAGATTCTGGTATGTTGTGTCTTTGTTCTCGTTGATTTCAAAGAACATCTTTATTTCTACCTTCATTTCATTATGTACCCAGTAGTCATTCAGGAGCAGGTTGTTCAGTTTCCATGTAGTTGAGTGGTTTTGAGTGAGTTTCTTAATCCTGAGTTCTAGTTTGATTGCACCGTGGTCTGAGAGACAGTTTGTTATAATTTCTGTTCTTTTACATTTGCTGAGGAGTGCTTTACTTCCAACCATGTGATCAGTTTTGGAGTAAGTGCAATGTGGTGCTGAGAAGGATGTATATTCTGTTGATTTGGGGTGGAGAGTTCTGTAGATGTCTATTAGGTCTGCTTGGTGCAGAGCCGAGTTCAATTCCTGGATATCCTTGTTAACTTTCTGTCTCGTTGATCTGTCTAATGTTGACAGTGGGGTGTTAAAGCCTCCCATTATTATTGTGTGGGAGTCTAAGTCTCTTTGTAGTCTCTAAGGACTTGCTTTATGAATCTGGGTGCTCCTGTATTGGGTGCATATATATTTAGGATAGTTAGCTCTTCTTGTTGAATTGATCCCTTTACCATTATGTAATGGCCTTGTCTCTTTTCATCTTTGTTGGTTTAAAGTCTATTTTATCAGAGACTAGGATTGCAACCCCTGCCTTTTTTTGTTTTCCATTTGCTTGGTAGATCCTCCTCCATCCCTTTATTTTGAGCCTATGTGTGTCTCTGCACATGAGATGGGTTTCCTGAATACAGCACACTGATGGGTCTTGACTCTTTATCCAATTTGTCAGTCTGTGTCTTTTAATTGGAGCATTTAGCCCATTTACATTTAAGGTTAATATTGTTATGTGAGAATTTGATCCTGTCATTATGATGTTAGCTGGTTATTTTGCTCGTTAGTTGATGCAGTTTCTTCCTAGCATCAATGATCTTTACAATTTGGCATGTTTTTGCAGTGGCTGGTACCGGTTGTTCCTTTCCATGTTTAGTGCTTCCTTTTGGAGCTCTTGTAGGGCAGGCCTGGTGGTGACAAAATCTCTCAGCATTTGCTTGTCTGTAAAGTATTTTATTTCTCCTTCACTTATGAAGCTTAGTTTGGCTGGATAGGAAATTCTGGGTTGAAAATTCTTTTCTTTAAGAATGTTGAATATCGGCCCCCACTCTCTTCTGGCTTGTAGAGTTTCTGCCGAGAGATCAGCTGTTAGTCTGATGGGCTTCCCTTTGTGGGTAACCCGACCTTTCTCTCTGGCTGCCCTTAATATTTTTTCTTCATTTCAACTTTGGTGAATCTGACAATTATGTGTCTTGGAGTTGCTCTTCTCAAGGAGTATCTTTGTGGCGTTCTCTGTATTTCCTGAATTTGAATGTTGGCTTGCTTTGCTAGATTGGGGAAGTTCTCCTGGATAATATCCTGCAGAGTGTTTTCCAACTTGGTTCCATTCTCCCTGTCACTTTCAGGTACACCAATTAGACGTAAATTTGGTCTTTTCACATAGTCCTGTATTTCTTGGAGACTTTGTTCATTTCTTTTTATTCTTTTTTCTCTAAACTTCTCTTCTCACTTCATTTCATTCATTTGATCTTCCATCACTGATACCCTTTCTTCCAGTTGATCGAATCGGCTACTGAAGCTTGTGCATTTGCCACGTAGTTCTTGTGCCATGGTTTTCAGCTCCGTCAGGTCCTTTAAGGACTTCTCTGCATTGGTTATTCTAGTTAGCCATTCGTCTAATCTTTTTTCAAGGTTTTTAACTTCTTTGCATTGGGTTTGAACTTCCTCCTTTAGCTTGGAGAAGTTTGATCGTCTGTAGCCTTCTTCTCTCAACTCATTAAAGTCATTCTCCATCCAGCTTTGTTCCGTTGTTGGTGAGGAACTGCGTTCCTTTGGAGGAGGAGAGGTGCTCTCATTTTTAGAATTTTCAGTTTTTCTGCTCTGTTTTTTCCCCATCTTTGTGGTTTTATCTACCTTTGGTCTTTGATGATGGTGACATACAGATGGGGTTTTGGTGTGGATGTCCTTTCTGTTTGTTAGTTTTCCTTCTAACAGTCAGGACCCTGAGCTGCAGGTCTGTTGGAGTTTGCTGGAGGTCCACTCCAGACCCTGTTTGTCTGGGTATCGGCAGCGGAGGCTGCAGAACAGCGAATATTGGTGAGCAGCAAGTGTTGCTGCCTGATTGTTCCTCTGGAAGTTTCGTCTCAGAGGGGTACCTGGCCGTGTGAGGTGTCAGTCTGTCCCTACTGGGGGGTGCCTCCCAGTTAGGCTACTCGGGGGTCAGGGACCCACTTGAGGAGGCAGTCTGTCCATTCTCAGATCTCAAGCTCTGTGCTGGGAGAACCACTACTCTCTTCCAAGCTGTCAGACAGGGACATTTAAGTCTGCAGAGGTTTCTGCTGCCTTTTGTTCAGCTATGCCCTGCCCCCAGAGGTGGAGTCTGCAGAGGCAGGCAGGCCTCCTTGAGCTGTGGTGATGCTCCACTCAGTTCAAGCTTCCCTTCCTGGAAGCTTTGTTTACCTACTCAAGCCTCAGCAATGGTGGGCGCCCCTCCCCCAGCCTGGCTGCCACATTGCAGTTCGATCTCAGACTGCAGTGCTAGCAATGAGTGAGGCTCTGTGGGCGTAGGACCCTCCGAGCCAGGCACGGCATATAATCTCTTGGTGTGCTGTTTGCTAAGACCGTCGGAAAAGCACAGTATTAGGGTGGGAGTGACCTGATTTTCCAGGTGCCGTTTGTCCCTGCTTCCCTTGGCTAGGAAAGGGAATTCCCTGACCCCTTGGACTTCCCGGGTGAGGTGATGCCTCGCCCTGCTTCGGCTCACACTCGGTGCACTGCAGCCACTGCCCTGCATCCACTGTCCGACAATCCCCAGTGAGAGGAACCCAGTACCTCAGTTGGAAATGCAGAAATCACCCGTCTTCTGCATCGCTCACGCTGGGAGCTGTAGACTGGAGCTGTTCCTTTTCGGCCATCTTCCTTTTTTCTTTTATTTATTTATTTATTTTTTGAGACAGAGTCTCACTCTGTCACCCAGGCTGGAGTGCAGTGGCACGATCTCGGCTCATCACAACCTCTGCCTCCTGTGTTTAAGCAATTCTCCTGCCTCAACCTCCTGAGTAGCTGGGACTACAGGCGTGCACCACCACACCTGGCTAATTTTTGTACTTTTTAGTAGAGACAAGGTTTCACCATGCCGGCCAGGCTGGTTTCGAACTCCTGATCCGCCTGCCTCGGCCTCCACTGTGCTGGTATTACAGGCAAGAGCCACTACACCCAGCCCTCTTTTTTCTTAGTCGTTTATAAAATAACTTGCCTCTTATAATCAATGGAATCTGAGATTATTAAGTATAGTAATTTTATCAGTCAGGGTTCTTTTTCACAAATAATACAATCCATTCTGGATAAAGCAGAAAAAGGATTTGTTAGAAAAGATTATTTAGCTCAAAACTGTTAGGAGGGCTGGGGAAATGGACTTGAGGCTAAGATCCTAGAACAACACCCAAATCATACCACACACCTGATGGGGAAACCACAGCCATTTCCACTCCGAATACTAAATACCAAGAGTTCAATTTGACTGCCAATTTTACAAGCTCTATGGCCCTTCCGTGATAGGAACTCAATATTGCAACCACTGGGAAACCACTGCTGTTGCCACTACCACCCCCAAAAGCTGGACACTTGTGTTACTACCGGCAACAGCAGAAATCGAAGCCCTGTGTCTAACCTGCTTCCTACCTACATCAATCAGGATTAGCTAGGTAACACAGTAGTTACAAACAACCTTCAAATCTTACTGACTTAAAACAAGAAAAAATGTATTTCTTCTTCATGCCATAGTTCCAGCATGGGGCGGGGTGGGAGGTGGGGTCGGGAAGTCTTGCTCACTGCGGCCACTCAAGCGCCCAGGCTGCTGGAGGCTCCACCATCTTGTGATGATGCTGCCTTCTTGACCTTCTTGACATGAGCTTTCAGGGTTTGCCGTGGCAGGAGAAAAAAGTGAGGAGAAGCATACACTGGCTTCTGCTCACATTGCATTGATCAAAACGAATCTCACAGCCATACCTGACATCAAGGGACAGGAGAAGTACAGTCTTCCTGGTACTCAGAAAGAGAGGAGACCCAGAAATATTGGTGAAGTTTAGTGTTTCCCTCACTCATTTTTCTCACTTCCAAATGGAAGTCTCACGTGGGTGAAGTATCATCCCTGTAAACAATTGTACGTGGTGAATTTCAGTTCTGACTTCTATATTGAGTAGGCTGGATTTTGAAATGGGAATTTTCTCATATTAAAAAAACTGTATGAAAGGTGAAGGACATCCATGAATACATTTCTACTACCATAATCAATACCAGAATTTTACAGAATCATGCTTCTAGAATCTCTAGGTTTACCAAGATGATTCAGGGCCTGAGCACACTTTTGGAGCCATTTCTCTTTTTTAGCTCTATGTCTGGGTCTTTTTCAGTCCCTCTGACTATGCCTTGTGGCTTCATAGGAAATCGTAGGCTGGACTAGAAGGGCTGGGATCCTTTCTTCTTCCACCTGCCCTGGAACGATGCCCTTGCTTCGCCCCATTCCAGTCAATGCACTTTACAATGGGAGGCACCATCACATTTGCCTGGCAAGGTGGGGACAAGAAGGGCTTTCCAATGCCGAATCTTCCAGTGTAAGTCCTGATTGCTAGGCTCGTACAGTTTCCTAATCAGGGTATTAACATTAGAGCGCAGCAAATAACCCAGCTCCTGAAATTCAGCAAGGCAATAATTATATCTTACTCCTAGTAGTCTGAGGTCAAGGCTGAAACAAATTTCCTTATCCAAGTAAAATGCTGACTCTCTTGTCCCCTAACTGCGCACAGACCACCCATTTTGAATAACTCATTTTTGTTGTCTTGGCTTTTTATTACGGTATTTTCTCTTCTTTTTTTTTTTTTTTTTTTTTTTGAAACAGTCTCACTTTGTCACCCAAGCTGGAGTGCAGTGGGGCGATCTCGGCTCGCTGCAACCTCTGCCTCCTGGGTTCAAGCAATTCTCCTGCCTCAGCCCTCCCAAGTAGCTGGGATTATAGGTGCCCGCCACCACACCCGGCTAATTTTTAAATTTTTAGTAGAGACGGGGTTTGGACATATTGGCCAGGCTGGTCTGGAACTCCTGACCTCAAGTCATCCACCCGTCTTGGCCTCCAAAAGTGCTGGGATTACAGGCGTGAGCCACTGCACCCGGCCTATTACCATATTTTCAAGTGCTTCAGCTTCAGTCGACATATGAGCTAAGACACAAGAGACAACAGGTGCTAGTTCAACTAATTGCTTTGCTATGACGTAAAAAGGACTTCCAGTTTCCCAGGCTGGGATTAGGAGATTCTTACTGCCCCTCTACACATCTCAACTTAGTTTCTCACTTTAAGTTCTATCATTTAGAATACTTTGGTCCTGATACCTGATTTCCTAACTTGAACTAGTTTAGGCAAAGGGGGCATTTATTTTCAGAAAACTATAGTGTTTCGTAGAGTCCTAGTGCAAGAATATGGCTGGAACTTGGGAACAACTGGATCTGGCAATTGGAATGTCATCAGGACTCTCTACTGCTCATCTACGTGCCTTTCTGCTTGCTTCCTCTCTCCCCCCCCACCTCTCTCTGTCCTTCTCTCTCTCCCCCTCAATCTCTCCCTCCTTCCCTCTTTTCCTTCATCCTTCAACCTCCCTCTCTAGTCTACATAATAATAAACCGAGCTCCTGACAATTATCAGACTTTGCAGCTTACAACCCAGGTACCCAAGAAGATGTTGGCTCTTTTTCAGTTCCAGCTCCAGCTTATCCTTGTAAGTTTCAGTTCTGTAATTCCTCAGGACTTGCTCTCATCAGCCCGGTTTTGGACAGATGCCATTCCCTGCACCAGTAATCTGTTGGGGAGGTCATAAGGCCAGGGCTTCCATGATATCCACAAGAATGGTTCCCACCAGAAGGGGATGCCCTCCAGACATAACATAAAGGAGTCCACCATGCTAACTTTCATGGATGCAGGGTAAAGACAAATCTGCAAAGTAGATAAGGAAAGATATGTCAGAGACGCAGAAGGAAAACTGGGGGAGACCATAATTTTAGGGAAGCCAAGAAAGGACAGAGGTTCAAGAAGGAAGGAAGGGGTCACTACTCCAAAATTTCAAAGACAGTCGCAGTTATTGTAGAAAAGGGACCGTGGGACTTAAGAATAAGGAGGTTCTTGATTATCCTGACAAGGAGTAGTTCCAGTGGGCAGTAGGAAATGGAAATGGGGTATGTAGTGAAAGCCAGAGTTTAGTGGTTTCCAGAGTGAGTAAGAGGTAGATATAGGCTGGGAGCCATGGCTCATGCCTGTAATCCTAGCACTTTGGAAGGTTGAGGTTGGAGGATCACTTGAGGCCAGGAGTTTGAGACCAGCCTGGGTAACATACCAAGAACCTGACTCTGCAAAAAATATATATATATAAAAATTAGCCAGGCGTGGTGGTGCACACCTGTAATCCCAGCTACCCAGAAAGCTGATGAGGGAGGATTGCCTGAGCCTAGGAGTTGGTGACTGCAGTGAGCCATGATCATGCCACTGAACTCCAGCCTAGGTGACAGAGTGAGACTCTTGTCTAAAAAAAAAAAAAGAAAGAAAGTAGATACAACATAGAGGATTCTTTCAAGAGAATTGACTGATTGACTGTGAAAGTTAGAAGGAAGGAGAACAGATCATAAAGACATGGAGTCAGAGGAAGTTTTTTTATTTTAAATAATTTCTTACATGTTTCTGACATGGAATGTTTAAATACTGGTGGGATGGAATCATGAGAAAAGATATAATTGATGATAGCTATTTTTGTTAGCTATCTCCCATCTCCCCTGGGCTGGAAGGGCCAGGAACAGGAGATAAGGCCCAGGCTAAAGGTGTGAACCATTTCAACTTTTTTCCCAAGCCACATTGGAAAGTAGGGCAAAGAGAAGAGGTGCCTGTCCTCAGCACTGGATGAGCCAGGTTGGGGCCCAGGGCACAGCCAGGGGCCTGGGATTGTGTGGAGAACAAATGGTCCCAAGGCTGGAGCCAGTCCTCTGTGGTGGGGGAAGGGTGGGCACAGAGCAGCTACATCCAGTGGCAGGCAAACTTGCCACAGGCTCCGACTTCCCCATCTCGAAACCCTGCCTGTTGCTTCTCTGCCCACCTACTACTCAGTGTCCCTGCCTAGCTGCCACCTGTTGTCTCAGCTCCACTTTCCCACCTCCCATCACTCCCCAGCCGCTGCCCCTGCCTTCTGCTCTCACCATCCCTGAAGTTGGCTCACCAAGGTCACTTTCACCTCCTTGTCACTTCCAGTGAATACCTTTTAGTCCTGATCTGTGTTGACTACTTGGCAGCCTTGAGGCTGTTGGTCCTGTTTTGAAACTCTGTCTTCCCGTGTCCTCCATGAAGCTGTTCTCTCTGGGAACATTCGTGCCTCCTCCTAAAACAACAACTCCTTTATTAAGCACCTAGTCTCTGTCGGGGCTTTACATTCATTATAGATAATCCTCACCTGGATGCAAGACGGGTCCATGAGACAGATGAGGAAACTGAGGCTCAAGGTGGTCAAGGGGTTTTTCTAAGGCCCCATGGCAGCAGGTGATAGAGCCTGGATTAGAACCGAAATTTGCTGCGCTGCCTTCAACTCCAGCTTGTTGTCTCCCTTACCTCTTGGGCCCCTCCTCAGCTTCTTTGGTGGGCTGTGCTCTCAGCCCCCACCCTCTTCTCCTCACAACTCAAGTGAGCACCTCTGTGTCTATGGCTTCCATGCCCATTTTTCTTTTTTCTTTTTCTTTTTCTTTCTTTTTTTTTATTTGAGACAGAGTCTCGCTCTGTAGCCCAGGCTGGAGTGCAGTGGCACGATCTGGGCTCAGCCTCCACCTTGGCGGCAACCTCTGCCTCCCAGGTTCAAGCAATTCTCGTGCCTCAGCCTCCCGAGTAGCGGGGATTACAGGCGTGCACCACCACCCCTGGCTAATTTTTGTATTTTTATTAGAGTCGGGGTTTTACCATGTTGGCCAGGCTGGTCTCAAACTCCTGACCTCAAGTTATCAGCCTGCCTTGGCCTCCCAAAGTGCTGGGACTACAGGTGTGAGCCACTGTGCCCAGCCAGTGCCCATTTTTGTGCTGACAATGCTTTAATACTAACCCAGACCTTACTCCCAAGTCCCAGACTGGTATGCATTGTTGTTGTGGCTGCTGCTATTGTCATTAAGAACTGAGATTCATGGAGTGTCCATAATATGGCAGGTACCACGCCAGTTTCTTTATATACATTAAATCCTTACAACGGCTGGGTGTGGTGGCTCACGCCTGTAATCCCAGCACTGTGGGAGGCCAAGGCCAGCAGCTTGAGCCCAGGAGTTTGAGATCAGCCTGGGCAACATGGCAAAATCCCGTCTCTACAAAAAATACAAATATTAGCCAGGCTTGATGGCGCACACTTGTAGTCCCAGCTACTCGGGAGGCTGAGGTGGGAGGATCCCTTGAGTCTGGGAGGCGGAGGTTGCAGTGAGCCAAGATTGCACTGCACTCCAACCTGGCTAAGAGTGAGACCCTGTCTGAAAAATAAAATAAAATAAAAAGTAAAAATCCTTACAACAACCCTATGAGGTAGTTACTATTATCCGATTTTCCACTGAAGGAAACCGAGCATTAAAGAGATTAATCAGGCTGGGCGCCATGGCTCACGCCTGTAATGCCAGCACTTTGGGAGGCCGAGGAGGGTGGATTGCCTGAGCTCAGGAGTTTGAGAGCATCCTGGGCAACATGATGAAACCTCGTCTCTACTAAAATTACAAAAAATTAGCTGGGAGTGGTGGTGCACGCCTGTAATCCCAGCTATGTGGGAGGCTGAGGCACAAGAATTACTTCAAACCAGGAAGTGGAGGTTGCAGTGAGCCAAGATTGCACCATTGCACTCCAGCCTGTGTGACAGAGCAAGAGACTGAAAAAAAAAAAAAAAAAAAAAAGACAGAGATTAATAAACTTGTAAATTTGTCCCAAGGTCAACAAGAGCCTAGGTTTGTCTGACCCCAGAGTCATTCTCTTGACTGCTATGATGATTCAGTGTCTTCTCCCAAGAGGTCTTACACTTGACATGTCTGCATCTGAACTCATCTGTCCATTGCTTCGTATATGACTGTAGGCAAGTGAGTGAATGTCTGAGCCATAGTTGTTCCACTTGCCCAAAGCCTGTCCTCCTCCCATGCTGTTTCAATAAACAGTCCTGCTGCCTCCCAGTCAACAGGAGCTGCACAAGACTCTTCCTTTTCCCTTCCCTCCCAACCACTCACTCATCAAGACATGGCGACTGTGTGCTCTAAAAGCCCCATTCTCACTACCCTGGGCCTAGTCCTCTCCTGTCTGGATATAGCAAGAGCTGGCTCTCAGGCCTTTCCCATCATTCATTCAAAGAACCTTCCTTAGGCCTGCTCATTTTCTCAGCCACCATGGGTCCCACATTCTCTTCCCTCCTAGCCCTACTCTGCACAGCCCCCAGAGCAGTCTTTCCAACACACAAAGCTCACCAGGTCTCTCCAGCTCCCTGAACCCCTGATTCTGAGCAAAAGCTCCTGAACCTCAGCCTGGCTTTCAAACCACAGACTGTGTGGTTCCACCTCCTCTGCAGCCCCAGCGCCCACCCAACCCTCTCCTGAGCACAGGAGCATCTGCACCATTGCTGGTCTTCCCGCCCATCCTTTCTCCCGCTCTGCCCTGCATGGGTAGGGGATGTCCTCTGCCTCTCCACAGTCTCAGCCCCACTCCCCATATGTGTTTTTCTAGTGACACTGCCCAGTGGTAGGCGTGCTAAGGTATGCAAGATCAGTAATGTCTGTTTTATAAAAACTAAATATATGGTTGTACAGTAATGTGAATGTATTTAATGCCATAGAACTGTACACATACTAATGGTTAAAATGGTGGCTGGGCATGGTGGCTCACACCTGTAATCCCAGCACTTTTGGAGGCCGAGGCAAGAGGATTGCTTGAGCCCAGGAGTTTGAGACCAGCCTAGGCAACACAGAGAGACCCCATCCCTACAGAAAATTTAAAAATTAGCCGGACATGGTGGTGCATGCCTGTTGGGGACCAGCCTCAACACCACCCGTAGAGTACCTGAAGTCTGGTGGTGACAAAGGATTGAGAGGAGACAAGAGTTGAAAGGTGGGGAGCCCTGGGGGCCAGCTGCAAAATGGAGGCTGCAAAAGGCTTAGAGCTCTGGTCTCCACACTATTGGGTACAATCACTTAGATCTGAGAAGCAGATGTTCAGGGCGAAACAGTGAAAGGGAGGCAATGCGTCATAGGCGTAATCTATAGTAACAGCGGTTTAAATGAATCTCCTTTGTGCTCAAACAGCATATCTTTAACTTATCAGAGAGTAGCTAGTGGGAGCGGGCTTAACTAGGAGCCTGCACATCTGTCCACCTTCCAGTGTTTGGAAGGCGTGTCTTTCTCCTTGAACAGTGTTTACAAATAAGAGAGTGTGTCTTGCTCTGAGCAGGGGAACATGATGGCAATTAGGAGGCTTTCCTCCTGAGAGGCCTTTTGTGGCTGTCCACAACTTATTGTCCCATATTTTTATGGCCAGTCTATGCAGGAACCCCATAAGCCTTTTTCCCAACACATACCTGTAGTCCCAGCTACTCAGGAGGCTGAGGTGGGAGGATTGCTTGAGTCCAGGAGGTCGAGGCTGCAGTGAGCCATGATTGCACCACTGCACTCCATCCTGGGCGACAGAGCAAGACCTTGTCTCAAAAAAAAAAAAAAGGGTTAAAATGGTAAAACAAAACTAAATATAAATGCCTCCCTCAGGGTTCTAGTCCCTGGAGCGAGTAGATAGGTCATGATTGTCCCCTCTCCTCACCCCATCCTCCCCAGCTTACAGAGGGCCTGGGTATTTTATGCTGTGATCCCCATGGGCTCTGCCGAGATGCCCCTGTTGGGAGGTCAATGTCCAGGAGCCTCCCTTCCTAAGCCCACCCTGCTCCCACTCCTGGGGTACCATTAGGGAGTATTAGTGGGTCCCCCTGCCCATGCAACCACAGACTGTCTTTCAGTGTGTGTGTTGGGGGGTCTGGATTGCTTCCCCTCCTCTCCCTTCGCCTTAGTATAGTTCTCTCAAGAAGTTTAGGGTTCCAGAAGGTCAGGGTCAGGAAGATGGCTGTGGTTGACTTCAGCTTTGGGCCTGAGATCCTCCCTACAAGAGACAAGGAGAAAAAAAAAAAAAAGCCTGACGCAACCTTCTGCACGAGACAGGAAAGGGAAGATTGTGATGGAGCAAAACTCAGTTAACATCCTTGTCAGTCATCCTGGCACACCAGCTCCTGCAGCAGGCAGTCCAACCCCCTGAGGGCAGAAATCAAAAGGTGTCCTTCCCTGCATATGCAGACACACACTGACAAACACGCATACATACAACCCACAAAGCAGAGACACATACATACAAGCAAAGATGTATGTACAGACAAGCCTGCCCACAGACGCAGGCATGCACATAAAAACACATCCACACAGAAACACAAATGATTACACCAACTACACACATACCACATGGCTGGGAAAACACATGAAGAGATTCACAGGCCTCCATCTCTCTCTCTCTTTCTCACACACACACAAACACACACGCAAAGATAAGCCTACCCAGAGTCACTAATAGGTGTCAACAAATGTGTTCTAGACCAGTGACTAAAGGAAGAAGTCAGAGAAGTCAGAGATAGACACAGATCAGTTTTCTAGAGATTGGAAGAATGTATGTATGTGGAGGAGGACAGACTGGTGGGAGAGAAAGCCAGGTAAACATAGGGAAGGGAGAGATCCTGGCGCCAAGAAAGGAAGGTCTTGGGTAATTATCAGGTGCCAACCTCTCCCCCAGCCCTCCTTGATTCATCTATGCGTTAACAGTTACTGAGCTGAGTCCTCTGTTGGGCCCCAGCCCTATCCTCACATATACACAGCCCGGGAGGAAGAGAGACCTGTCCACGAGGAACTATCACACAGAGTGGCATGTGCTATGCTGGGGGATGCACAGCCCAGCCCCACTCTGGGCAGCAGTGGAGGGCAGATGTCAGGGAAACGTGAGTAAAATGCTGAACATGTAAGAGTTGGCTGGATGAAGGGGATGGATGGGGAGGTCACCTTGGGCCAAGGAAACAGGTGTAAACATTAGTTTCCTTTTGCTGCTGTAACAAATTACCATAAATGTAGTGGCTTCAATACAAAAATTAGCCAGGCACCTGTAGTCCCAGCTACTTGGGAGGCTGAGTCAGGAGAATCGCTTGAACCTGGGAGGCAGAGGTTGCAGTCTCCAGCCTGGGTGACAGAGAGAGACTCAGTCTCAAAAACAAAAACAGAAAAACAAAAAACTACACAGATTTATTTTCTTACAATTGACTGTTCAGAGGTCTGAAATCAGTTTTTGTGGGCGAAAGTCAATGTGTTGGCAGAGCTGGTTCCTTCTGTAGGCTCCAAGAGGAGAATGCATTTCCTTGCCTTTTCAGTATCTAATGGCTGCCTGCATTCCTTGGCATGTGGACCAGTTCTCCTTCCTCAAAGCACAGCACTCCAGTCTCTGCTTCCATCATTCCACTGCTGTTTTCCCTGACTCCTCCTGCCTCCCTCTCTCCTGTCGGAATCATTGTGATTATATCACCACACCTCAGATAATCTAGGATAGTCTTCTCATCTCAAGATCCTTGACCACATCTGCAAAGTCTCTTTTGCCATATAAGGTAACATTCACAGGTTCTGGGAATTAGGATGTGGACATCTTGGGGGCCATTATTCAGCCTACCACGAGGGGAGTGGCATATTATCTCACAGTCTTTAAAATGCCCTCCAATTTTGTTATTACCAGGCTGAAGATAAGGAATTAGAGGCTTATAGAAGTTAAGTGATTTGCCTTAGACAGGCTGACAGATAGATAAATGATAAATGTTTTCTAAAATAGACAAAAGAATACAAAGAAAAATGCAACAAAGCACTCAAAACCTCACCACCCAGAAATGATCAGTATTACATTTTGTAACCATATACATAATACATAAAATTGAGGAGAGAGGTTAGAGAGAGAGCCAGTCAGGTAGAAAAAATATCCAAGAATGGGACTGTTCTCATAGTCCTAATGGGATATACTATAGAAACTATTTTCTTTTTAGGCCAGGTGCAGTGGCTCACGCCTGTAATCCCAGCACTTTGGGAGGCCGAGACGGGCGGATCACGAGGTCAGGAGATCGAGACCATCCTGGCTAACATGGTGAAACCCTGTCTCTACTAAAAATACAAAAAAATTAGCCCGGCGTGGTGGTGGGCAGCTGTAGTCCCAGCTACTCGAGAGGATGAGGCAGGAGAATGGCATGAACCCAGGAGGCGGAGCTTGCAGTGAGCCAAGATCATGCCACTGCACTCCAGCCTGGGAGACAGCGAGACTCTGTCTCAAAAAAAAAAAAAAAAGAAAAAGAAACTATTTTTTTAACCAAAAGTAGAAAATGTACGTTTACTTGAGTTTAATAGAGAAAAAAAGAAACTAAAGTGAAAATGAAGGAATAGCTGAGATATTTCTTCACCTTAAAAGAATAGTCATTCCTAAAAGACCTCTCTCAAGAGCCATTTCAATTAAGAGATTGGGCCAGGCGCAGTGGCTCACGCCTGTAATCCCAACACTTTGGGAGACCTAGGCAGCAGGCTCACTTGAGCCCAGGAGTTCGAGACCAGTCTGGGCAACATGGAGAGACCTTGTCTTTACAAAAACTTAAAAATTAGCCAGGCGTGGTGGCACATGCCTGTGGTCTCAGCTACTCGAAGGCTGAGGTGGGAGGATTGCTTGAGACCAGGAGGTTGAGGCTGCAGTGAGCTGTGATAGCACCATGTCACTCCAGCCAGAACAACAGAGCAAGACCCTGCCTCAAAAAAAAAAAAAAAAAAAAAGGAGGTTGGAGTAGGATTTTACCATTATATTCTAGTTTTATCTCTTTATTGACGTAGCTATGAACGAAGATGTGATTAGTACTTTTGCTTTCCTTGCTACCTCACCTCTCCATTCCAGACTGCATAACTTTCGACTCCCCTGGCATTACTAATAGCCCAGTGTTGATGAGAAGCCTGATTAATAACATAACAATTGATTTGCACATATTTTATGTTGTATATATTGTATACTGTATTCTTACAATAAAGCTAGAGAAAAGAAAATGTTATTAAAAAATGATAAGGAAGAAATAATATATTAATATTTACTATTCATTAAGTGGAAGTGGATCATCAGAACGGTCTTCATCCTCGTCTTCATGGTGAGGAGGCTGAGGAGGAGGAGGAAAAGGAGGGGTTGGTCTTGCTGCCTCAGGGGTGGCAGAGGCAGAAGAGGGAGAGGGAGGCAGGAGAGGCAGGCAGTCTTGGTGTAACTTTTATTGAGTTTATTTAATCTGTGAATAAGTGGACCTGCACAGTTCAAACTCGTGTTGTTCAAAGGTCAACTATATTTACAGTGTTTTGCAACTAAAATTCCCACAGTGTAATCTTAGCTTAAATTGAATTAAGGTTAATTCCTACATGGAATTAATGTCACCACCAGTTCTTTACCATGAATTTCCCTTCCTCAGCTCCTGAACTTGACTAATCTCTTGGCCGAATGGATTTTGTCATTGAGTGGTCTTTTTTGGAAAGGTTCGTGAGTACACCATCCCCCAAATTTATGATTGAGATCAGCCACTCTGTTGGTTGCGGTTTAGGGTGACACTTTTTTACCCTCAGAACTCTGTAGATATTGCTTCATTGTCTTCACTTGTCAAATGCTACCTTGGAGAAGTCTGAGACCAGACTGAATATCCCCCCTTGCAAATAAATGGCTTGCTTCTTCTGTCTAGGTGCCTTAAGTATTCTTACTTTAGCCCCAAAGTTTGGTAACTAAATCAATGTGTCTTTTTTCTTTTTTAGAGGGAAGGGTCTCACTATGTTGCCCAGGCTGGCCTCAAACTCCTGGGCTCAAGTGATCCTCCCGCCTAAGTCTCCCAAAGTGGTGGCATTACAGATGTGAGGCACCTCACACAGCCAAATCAATGTGTCTTAGTATCAATTACTCTGTGTCAACTTTTCTGGTATACAGTATGCCCCTTTCAATCTGAATATTCAGTTCTTTCATTTCAGGGGAAGAATTCTGTATTTCATACCTTAATATCATTTTAAGTTCCATTTTTGGAACCCCTCCTTTAGGGCTGTTAATAGTTAAGCTTATGGTAGCTTGTCTTTGTCCTATTATCTTCTCTCCAGTTGCTTCAGTAGCTTTATCTTTTCCCACCACATTTACTCTTAGTATCTTAAGCCTTTCCTATTACTTTGATTTTTAACCACTATCTAATGGTTAAAGTCTATTGATATCTATTATATTAATATTGATTGTTTCTCTGTTTCTAGTTTATTACATCTTTAAAAATAAGATTTCAGTCCTCTATTATTTTACTTGCTTCTCTAATATCCCTTTCATCTAATTCATTGTTTTATCATCTTGCCTGAGTTCTTTGTTCTCCTGATTTCATGCTATTAATAAGGCCTTCTATACAACAGGAAGGATTTGCCAGGACTCTGCTTTTATTCCTTTGGGTGTGTTTTCTTCTAGATCGGGGTCTTCATCTGTTGTTGTTTTTTTTCGTCATCTTTCTTGCTCCCTTCCTTCTTTCTCTCCCTCCTCCTTTCCTTTCTTCCATCATCTCTCCTTCCTGCCTCCATTTTGGCTGTGGTCTTGGTGTCTAAAGGCCATGCCATTTCCTTTCCTCTTACTCCTCTCTGCCATGGCCTATGTTTAGCCGACCTCTCCTTGCCCTGGTGTGCAGGCCCTGGAGCCCCTTCCCATCTTGTCTGGGCCCATTTGTCTCCTCTGGAGCCTATGGTTTGCACGCTGGCTGTTGCTTTCGAACTGTGCCCACCCCTGCCCCCGTGAGGTCTATGGCCTGAGGGTGCCTGGCTAGGGCTGCCTGCTGCCCTTGATGGGGCCTAAGTGCTGTCCGTCCTCTGAGGTCCTGTTAGACATCTTGTTCCAACTGGTGGGTGGGGCACCACCCATTCCCGTAGGCACTGGCTTGTCCCTGCCAACCCCTGTCCCATGCCCTGGAAGGCACCAAGCCATGGCAGCTCTCCTTGCTTCTACTGAGGTCTCATGGAGAAACACAAGGTCTTCTCCTTACAAAGGTTTTTTCCCAGACTTTTCCTAAGCCTGCCTACGCACCCAACAGTCCACTTCTCTTAGATGACAGGATATTGGTGTTTCGTGGACTCACCTTTTTGGGAATGGGATTAGGAGACATACTACTCACTCACTGCACCAGAATCTTCTGTTGTTTCTTTGGATGTCACATTTTAAGGTTTATAAAAAGGATTTCCTTGTTTGCTTGGACTTAGTGAGTTTGTAGTAGCGTTGTTGTTTTTGTTTGTTTTGGCTTGTGTTCATTTTATTAGAGGGAGGTGGGGTGGGGGGATTCTGTGACGGTATTACTTTGTCTCATTAACTCAGAGGTCCCCACCTTGCTTTGTCCATACCTCTCTCCCTTTGGACCGGCCCCTCTGGCAGCCCCAGCCCCCAGCACTTTCAAGTTCCTGGGATGAGACAAGGGCCCATAGAATTAGGCCTCAGCACACAGTGGGTTTCAGTCCAAGGAAGAGAGGGAATGAGCAGGAAGCATTTCATAGAGACAGAGTCAGAGGGAACTCAAATGCTTCTCGGGAGGGCATCTGGGCAGAAGCACAGCATGAACCAAGGCATGGATGTAGGAGAGGATGGGAACAATTACTGGGGAACAGGAGGAGTCCAGCTGGAGAAGTGCCAGCTGGAGAAGCTGGGGAGAGCCTGGAGTGGTGGGCAGGCAGGGTCCAGGCAGGGGCTGCCCTTGTTGTGACCAAAGCACTTAGCTCTTGGGTCTGGAATCTCAGGGATACTAATGGTGGGCGGGGCAGGTGTAGTAGGGAAGCCTGGTTCCCATTTCTCCTCCCCATCCTCAGCCCGTCCCAGAGACCTTCCTCTGAATGCTACTCTCCCAGTGCCCCCTTGTCCTGGTAATGCCCAAGGTGTTCCTGCTGTCGTCCTGACTGCAGGTAAAGCCTCAGCCATGGCCACACCAGGCACACGCCATCACACACGAATGTAGCACATATGCATCCCTGGTCACCTAGCCACACTAAAACAAACATGGTGCACAGCTGCATACCATCACTGCCATTTGCACGTGATGGCTCAGTGACACATGCTGTTGTGGGCATACTTTGCACACAGCCCCACAGTCTGGCTCCTTCTCTGGGTCGGTGGCTTCTGAATTTCCCGAGAACCTGTCCTGCCCCCTGGTGGCCATTCCCCAAGCCACTGCCCCTCTGGAAGGACCCCTTCTATCTCCTTCTTGCCTAGAACAGGCTCTTCCCTCAAACTGGAACTATGAGACCAGGCCCCTCAGACATCCTCCAGACCAGTCTCCCCCATCGGACATCCTCCAGACCAGCCTCCCGCCTCAGACATCCTCCAGACCAGCCTCCCTCCATCAGACGTCCTCCAGACCAGCCTCCTTGCTCAGACGTCCTCAAGACCACCCTCCCCCCTCAGAAGTCCTTCAGACCAGCCTCCCCCCTCAGACTGGTGCTGTCAGGCAAGGCCTTCCCAAGCAGGGTGATCGACATCCCAGTTTGCCTGGGACTGAGGGGTTTCCAGAGACTTGAGATATTCAGTGCTAAAACTGGGAAAGTTCAGGCAGACTAGAACTAGTTGGCGGTTCTAGTCTTTGGATCCATGTTCCTTCAGCTCAGTCTCCGCTCAGACTGGACCCACCAGACCAGGCCCTTTCAGACACCCCTGGGTCAGCTTACCCCTCAGGCTGGCCCTTTCAAACGACAGCTCTTCTGATGCGTGTCCCAGACCAGCCGTGGCTCAGGCTCACCCAGTCGCGTGGGCCCTCTCAGACCCACTCACCCTCAGATTGGCTTCCCCATCAGAATGGCACTGTCAGGTCCCTTCCAGCCTCTCCCCAAACTGGCTTCATCTGATGCCCTTCCTCAGATCTCCTTCCTCTCCCTCTCCTCTGAGACGAGGCAAGGTAGGGAGATTACATTCCAATCCCTCCTGCCCCCAGGACCTTAGCCCTGCATCTCGCCTTCCCAGGGTCCTGTGGCTCTGGGCTGTGGGCCTCAGGACCTGAAGACAAGCAGGTGCAGGATGCAGGACTGGGACTGGAGCAGGGGATTCTGTTCTCTCCACGTGAGAATGAACTTTCTCGGGGTTCCCTCCTACACAGGCAGTGAGCTCACAGGCTCCGGGGAGTTCTCAGGGCCGGAGGCTGCCCAGGAAGGATTCCTGCCTAGTGTTGCCCTCTCTCCTGGCTGGCTGCTGGGAACGCACCAGATGTGGGATGTCTGTGCTGAGAGCTGCCAGCCTAGGAGGAGGAATGAAGGGCAGGCAGGTGGCCGAGAGGGGGCAGCAGAAGCCAGGACAGTCCCTGGCGCAGGCCGGAGAGGAGCTGCGGCCACAGGCTGGGGTCTGGATAGGGGTGGGAACACAGAGGGAGGCAAAAAACAGAAGGACTGACAGAGTCAGGGAAGAGGGAGACAGAGGTGAAGACATGGATAGAGATATATACAGAGACACAGAGATGGGGATGGAGACACATGAGACAGAGATGTAGAGAGAAACAGACAGAGATGGGGATGGAGACACATGAGACAGAGGGAGAGGGAGAAGGCAGAAAAAGAGCAGACAGACAAGGAAGAACAGATGCGAAGACATGCGTGGAGAGGGATGAATATAGAAATGAGGGAAGAAGAGACAGGAGAAGAGACTCAAGATGGAGACATACAGAGAGACAGGGATGGAACAGAGACATACAGAAAGAAATGCAGATAGGAACCAGGACAAAGACAGATTCAGAGATAGGAACGGGACAGAAAGAGATAAATATAGGCTGGGCGCAGTGGCTCATACCTGTAATCCCATCACTTCGGGAGGCCAAGGCGGGTGGATCACCTGAGGTCAGGAGTTTGGACCAGTCTGGCCAACATGGCAAAACCCCGTCTCTACTGAAAATACAAAAATTAGCCGGGCATGGTGGTGGGTGCCTGTAATCCCAGCTACCCGGGAGGCTGAGGCAGGAGAATCGCTTGAACCTGGGAGGCAGAAGTTGCAGTGAGCCTAGATCTCACCATTGCACTCCAGCCTGGGAGACAGTGAGACTCTGTCTCAAAAAAAAAAGAAGAGTCAAACATATAAATGAGAATGGGTTCAGCAAGAAGAGAGGGGCAGGGTGCACAGAGACAGGTCTAGAGTTGTAAGAATGGAGCAGAGCCACACTGGAAGAGAGATCAAGTGGGCAGGGGGCTGAGAGGCCAGGACACAGAGCGGGGCCCAGCCACAGTGTATCGTGGGGGAGCAAAGAGAAGTAGGGGGCTGGAAGGCTGGGCCCCTGTGCAATGCACCTGGGGTCTGGGATCCCAGCCTCCCCTTCCCTCCACACCTCAGGGTTGTTTTAATTCTCCAGATTCTGTTTTAGCTCCAATAACTGATGTCTGCACTTACGCCTGGCTCCCCAGAACCACCATGGGAACTGGATGTGGAGGGACAGTACTATAGAGAAGCAACAGTCAGCAACTGAGACCCTCCAAGGCAAACAGCCTCTGTGAGGCCAAGGGCCCAAGACCCACAAGGAAGGTGACCACCCGCAGGCCCAGGCCAGTTGTCTAGTCAGAGGCAATGACACTGCCCCTCCAGCCACCCTGGGCTTGAGGCAGAGCAGGGTCTCTCTGTTAGGGCTGGGGGCAGAGAGATAGAGGCCCCAGTCCTCCCCTCCATTGGCCTCTGAAGCTCCAGCAGGCCCCCCTCCCCTCCTTCTGCCCCCTCCTCCTGAGGCCCCACATAATTGCTTTCCCATGTTGCTAATGGAGGCCAGATTGCTGATGCCCAAGCTCGGTGGGCGGTGGGTAGGTCAGGGCTGACCAGGGCTCTCAAGGCAGAAAGGCAGCTCAGGCCAGAGACTCCTCACTTCATCCCACCCACCCCAAAGATGAAGGGTGGAAGTTCTGACACATCCCAGGAATGTTCTGGGGGAGACCATTGGTGACCCCCTGTTATCTCTACTCATGCTCGGACCTGGAGCCTAGGTTCAGGCTGAGCCACACCTCACGGAGACCAGACCCCCAGGCAGAACTCAGGGTTCAGGGTACAGAGCAGGTCCACAGCCACCTCTCAGGATATCCATCCTGGGAGCCTCTTCCTGTGAATGAAGAGCCCTGCGCTTCCATAGGTGGGGCTGTTCAGCTTGAAAAGCCACAGGCTTCACCTTGACACCAGGCCTTTGCTTTCATGGGTCTCCCACCTAGAATACCCCTCTCTCTTCTAAGCTGGAGAAGAGACGGCCACTTTACTCTGAAGCCCCTCACCAGGCCCCACCTCTGGGACTGTGTCTTGTCCAGGCCGGACTCATTGGTGCTTGAGGCACTGTCAATCCCCCTCCCAGGGCACGATCCCAGGGGGCCTGGCGATCCCAGCAAGGGGTATCCATTTCCGGAGCCTAGTCTGAGGGGAAGGGTTTGAACTGGGAGAAAGTGTGTGATGGCATCAGGGTGGCTGGTGGCTCTGTAGAGGTGGAGTGCTCAGTGCCTGCCATGGGGAGTGTATCAGGACACATCTGTGCACAGGTGGGTGTGGGTGTGGACCTGACTTTGACTCCATCCCCCTCTTCTTACTCCAGGAACCCAGAGCAAGGCCAAAACCTGGCTCCCCACGTCGGAGCTCCGACCTCCGCTTTCACCCCTGCCCCCAGGTCACATGGCCTGCCTACTTGGCCCCAGCCCTGGGCATTCCCAGCTGAGAAATGCCTGCTTATGCTCAGTAAGGTGGCTTCTATAAGTGGGGTCTGGACCTAAACAGGCCTGCGACAGCCAAGTGTCCTCCTCTGAGGAGAAGTCAGAGGGATCCTGGAGCCCCAGTTTGGGGACTGGAAGGGTGTGGGCAGTATCTGAGGCTGCACCAAAGACTGACCATCCTGTAAAGCCAAAGCCCCACCCTCTCCAGCTCTACACTGAGTCCTGACCATAACCCAGCCCTGGGAGTAAGCCTTGTACTCTGTCATTCCAGTCCTGAAGCCCAGGTCCCGTCCCTGGTCACACTCCAAGCAGCCTCCTCCTTCAGGCAGCCCCCCTGCCTGCCCAGGCCCAGGACACTCTGTGCTCTGAGCCCTTGTGGCCTGGCTGAGCCCTAGGCCTGACATTCTAGCACCCCTGGACTGTCTCTTGGATGGCAGGGATCACGCACTACCCCTGGCCCCAAGGATGAAGCCTGCCCCTCCCTTCTGCCATCTCTACCCCTGTGCACTGGGCCCAGGCCTGGGCACTCATGGAAGGCAGTTCTAGAGGTGACCCTTGAAAGGCTTCTGCCCCAGCCAAGACTTCGGCAGCCTCCCGGACTGACTGGATACCCCCATGGGATCCCTTATTTCCCACAATTTTTCCCTGGCTACAACCCTGTGCTCCAGGGAAGCCCTACCCCCCAAGAAGTAGACAACACTGTTACCAGATACACTGGCCTGAAAGCTGAACACCTCTCCCCACCTTCCCCAACCACAATTTCTTTCCTCCGCCAGCCCTGGATGGAGTGGGGTCCTTGGAAGAGGGGTACCCTCCCAAAGTGGGTCTGTTCCAAGGACTCATGAAATGGTGACGTTTAATGAGAACCCCCACCCCCCCGACCCTGTATATACATCTATAAAAAATTCAAATACAGCAAGTTACCATTGAGTCAGACTAGAAGGGACTGACAGGGCATTAAATACTGTGGGATAGGAGCAGGGCCAGGGGAGGGGTGTACAAAACAGGGCAGAGGGGAGGGGACTGAAAAGTGTGGGTGCTGGGGGGAGGGGGATGGCTGGGCCCCCCCAGCATCAGGAGCTTATAATCTGATGGTGGCAACAGAGACCCTGGGATAGACAGGAGGCTGGGGCAGGAGGAGAAATCGGATGTGAGAGGCTCCCCTCACGTCCCCCAAGGGCTCCTGGGAGTCGCTGGCATTGGAGGGTCCAGCCCAAGGGGCCAGGGTGAGGGCGTCTTTGGTGGGTGGGTTAGCTGCATGGCCCACCTCCCCTGAGGGAGGAAGGAGGGCCAGCTTGGTGCGGCAGGGCTGGGGGGCGGCAGGCCCGGGCCTGCCGGGGTCTCCACAAATTGTGTCTGAAGAGAATGCAAAAGGTCCTCCTGCCCGTGTGCAAAACAGAAACCGGGGTCTGCAGGCTCAGCTCCGGCCTCCTGCTCCTCTGCAGGTGCTCTGCATGTCCTCATGGGGTGTCGGGCTCTGTAGAGACAGGGAGGGGTCTGTCAGGGAGGGGGCTGGAGTGGGGGTTCCCTCAGGCTCCCTCTGCCACCCAGCCTCACTCAACCTACCAGATCAAGAGACTGCTGGCAGTGGCGGCAGCGGCAGCCAGGGCCAGAGTGACGGGGACGCTGACTGAGAAGGGTGCATTGGGTCCCCCACCGCTGCCCAGCTCCCCAGGGTCACAGATCTTCGTGGTAGGTGGGGGTGCCAGGGAGCTGGTGGTGCTGGTCGTGGTCTCTGGGGAACATGGGGGAAACTCAGGGCAAGGCCAGGGCTGGGGTCCCATCCAGATCTGGGGGCTCATAAGACATACCATTCTGCTTCCTGCATCAGACTGGTACTGCCTCCCCCATCAGACAGCCCTGCCTCCCCCATCAGGCAGATCCTGCTTCCCAAGGCTCACAGATAACCCCCCCACACAATGACCCCTACCAAGGATGTCCAGATAGCAAGGACCAGGAATGGCAGGAGTTGGACAGACAGGCAGAAATGTGGTTACCCCCGGGAGCAGAGGCTGGAGGCAGCAGGGTAGAACCAGGCCACAGGTTCTACCACAGGCCTCCAGGACAGCAGAGCCAGGAGGCAGGGGCAGGAGCAAGCTCACCCGCAGCCTGGGCCTCCGTGGTGAGGTGTCGCGGTTCCTCAGTCCAGGGCGTAGCGTGGGCGGCCACGCTCCAGTCACTCCATGTCCCGATCTCATTGTCCTTGGCTGCCACCTGGATAATGTACTCCTTCCCGGCGTAGGCATCTGTGATGGTGTGTGCTGTGCCGTCGGACAGCTCCACCTGCAGCCAGACCATGGGGTGGGGGTAAGGACACACTTGGGGGCCAGGAGGGTGTGTCCATGGTATTACCATGGCTTCTGGTCAGAGCCTAGGTTCCCAGATGCCCAAGGCACCTACCAGCCTGGCCCCAGCTGAGCCTCTCCTTAGGAAGGCCTCAGTGTGGTTATCACCCTGCTGGGGCGGAAAGGGGTGGCGGACAGCCCCTGGAGCTGCAGGGCGCAGGAGAGCTGCTCCATTTCCTCCTGGAGGCATCGCCACCCCACTCTCACCCCGCTGGCCCCATCCTGCTGGTCTCCCCCAACCCTCCAGGCCAGCCTGCCTGTCCGGCGCCCCTTCCAGGCCCAGGCTGGGCTCTGGTTCATCTCAGCGGCACCCGCTGCCTCATTAAGCCGCCTCGTAAACAGGGGCAGCCGGCAGGGGCGGAGGAGGGGGCCGCTCTGGGCCACTTCTGGCTTCAGGGCTTTTTTGGTCCCTGTTCCAATCTTCCCCCCAGAAAACTGGGGTCTGGGCTATCTGACCTGACAGGCTGTGAGTGCATGCACACGTGTGTGTATGTGTCTGGACATGTGTGGTGGGTCCAAGTGGGGCAGGAAGCCCCTCCAGTTCCTGCTCAGCCTGTGGCCCTGATACGGTGGTAAAGGTCAGGGTCATGGTGAGACACCTTTTGGGCCCAGACCCTGGGCTCAGTAAATCCTAATCTCAGCCCTGGAAGATCGGAGGGTCCCAAAGACCCTCTTCTCCTGGAGCCAGGGTCCCAGTTCCACCTCTGGCACCCCAGTCCCTTTCTGCTCGGCAAAGATACCCTCTGGCTGAGTAGCCCCGGCTCCTTCAGCTCTGTCTCCCTCCTGCCAGGATTAGACCACAGGCCTCCATGTCAGTCTCTCCCTACAGGGAGGGAGCCACGGGGAACAGATCAAATTGCCACCTCATTGTGGGCTCATGGTGGGCACCATACCTCTAGGAATGTGGCCCCCAGGAGGTCAGTGCTCTCCTCAGGGCCACATATCCTAGACCAGGATCCTTCTTGCTAGGTTATCAGTGATCCCGTCATCCTCCCTCTCAAGAGAAAGGCTTCTCAACTGGCAGGAACTCCCTAGTCACCGACATCGGTCTCCCCTGGGAGTCCTCCATGGTCTGCTGGAGCAGATGCCAGACACGCCCTCCAGGCCTCCCTGCCGAGTTAGGGCCAGGGCAGGAGCTGCAGGGAACCCATGCTGGGTCCCAGTACTTGCCTCCCTCTTGTCCATGCTGAGACAGCCCCTGCCCAGGGCCCATTCTTTTGCAATTCCTGGTCTGTATTTTCCTCCTGAAAATCCAAATGTTTTTCTCTGTTCTGCCCTTCTCGCCCCCTCCCAGTCATACACCTGCCTCTCCCCAAGGTCAAGGATTGGGGAGAATAGACTCTGTTCAGAGCAAAACTTCAGCTGAAAAGAACCATAAATCTAACCAACCCCAATGCCAGTGAGACACAGAATGGGGCTAGGATGCACTACAGGCCACGTGTGTTCTCGCCACAGAGCCTGCACACTTTGCTCTTCCCACCTCAGTGTGGGGGTCAGTTTTGCGCATGGTCTTGGCATGTTAGTCGCACACACGTATGGTATATGGTTCCTGCTGGGAGCCGCGTGTGTGTGCATGTTCCCGTGTGTGTGGTGGGCGGTGGGCCAGGTCCACTGCAAGGCGTGTGCGCTGCGACGCGCGGGGCTGCTGCCTGTAGCTCGTTAGCGGGGGAGGGGGGGCTTGTGAAACTAGACCCTGGTTATTAGCAATGCATTAGGCTTGGGCAGCTGGCCAGGCGGGAGGGACTCCGGACTCTGTCAGGGAACATGTGAGTGCATGAGCAGGCTTTGTGGGGGACAGGCACCCAGGAATCGAATTACACACTTTAAAGGCCTGAAGGGATAGGGGCACGAGGAGCTGGAGTTGGAGCGTGGTAGATGAGGTGGGGGTACAAGTTGACCCCCAGGAACCAGCCTGGGTTGTCCCATGGAGCACCCTCCCAACCCCAGTCCTAGCCCACAGGCCTCATGGGCCACACAGAGTGCCCACGACCCTATGGGCCCAGGGCTCTCAAAGCAAGAGAACCCCAAGTCTGCCCCAGACCTCTGGCTGTTTCCCAGAGCTCTTGATCCAGACCATGGTCTGACCCAATACTGACCCTTGTCCACTGCTTGGTTCCCAGCCAGGCTACCTTCTGACTCATAGCCTCAAGCTGACCCCTAAGCTGGGTCTGACTTTGGAGTCCGGATGCCAGTCAGGGCCTAAACTCACATGCTGGACCAGACTTGACCCCACTGCCTGATCCTGACCCCTTGGGCCCATCTGTGAGCCCTTGAGGACAGACACGTTCCTGTCCCTTGGGGCCAGCACAAGCCCAGAGCCTGGGCCAGAGTGTAAAGAGGGAGATGCCTGGTCAGGGCGGAAATCGAGGGAAGGAAAGGGCGCCTTGCCTGTCCTGCCCGCCATCTCCCTTCCTGCATTTCTTTCCACTACCCTGGGGAGCCACAAAAAGACATAGGTGTTCCCACTGCACGAACAGGGGTCACTGGGAACCCCTAAGGACACCTGCCTCAGTTCCATCCATTCTCCCAGGCCCACCTGTCCCTTTTCCCCGCAGAGAGCCTGATTCATCAGGTCTCACACTGGAGCTGCTGCCACGTGGGATATGGGTGCCACTTACTCCACCTGATTCTAACTCAGGCACCCAGGATCTTGGCAGGGCAGGGCACTCACATGCTGCCACTGGTCCAGGATGAGGGGTCGGTAGCGCAGAAAGAACTTGAGAGGAAAAGACTCAGGGTCAGGCCAGGTCGAGGGGGTCTGCCACGTCACCTCCAGCCGGCGAGGATTGCTGGGCACTGGCCGGGCTACCACATTTTCTGGAGGATCAGGCTTCACTGTTCAGGAGACATAGCTTCATTACTACACTAATCTCTGGCAACAACCCACTTTGTCAACTCCAGCCACCATGTTGACCTTCTCATATTGCCAGCCATTGTCATCGACATCATAGCCAGCATGCCTCTTCTCTGTTGTCAATTCTGATAACTACCATAGACAACTGTCTCATTAGTTCCAAGTCTGACATCCCGATCATCACCAATGACTGTCGCTACAGTCACTGTCACCAACTCTTAATATCAACATCCCAAATTTCATCTCATCATCCCATCATCCCAACCCTATCCTCATACTGACCTGCATCCCAGTAACTAAGACAATATGATGCCTCCATAGTTACCACTGTCACCCCCACTGTTACCTGGATTACCCCCTCCTACACCAGCATCACATACTCCCCCAAGCCTGGTTTTTCACTTCAACTTTTCCAGTTCCAAACTAAGACCTGGGTCAAGGGTAAAAGACAGTCCACAGGTGTTGCAGATCTGGAGGTAGGCTGGGGATATCTGATGGGAGTGCCTAAGGGCCCAGCTTATGTAGAAATACTCTGGCTAGGGATCCAGCCACGGGGTCTGGGGAGAAGACAGGCTCAGGCAGAAGGTCTGGCTGGGGAGGGGGAATAGCAGGCAGAGAGCCTGCCTGGAACAGGGCAGGGGCAGGTAGAGGGTCTGGCTGGGATGGGGGGGTCAGGGGGAGGGCTGTATCTGTCCCAGTCCTGTCTCCTGTTCTGACACCTCATTCATCACAGGCCGTAAGGAAGCCATTAGAGTTGGGGTGGGGGGCAGTGGAGGCTGCAGCTGCAAAAGGTCTGGCCCAGCCTGCCCCCCCTTCCCCCTGCTGCATGTTCTGGGAGCCAGAAAAATGATCGGAAGAGCTGCTGGACAGGTCTCTCGGCCCTTCAGGTAAAGGACATTCACTTACACGTTCACAGGTGTATATGTCATGCATATATGTGCACATATATGTGCACTGTACATACCTGTGCAGAGGCATGTACATGCCATGTATACATGTGCATGCATGTGGACATCCCCACCAATGGCACACATCCACTTACATTCCCACTGGAGTAGGCAGCAGGTCCCCCCAACCGCCACACGTACCAATGGTGAACTCGTCAAAGGTGATAGCTGTGGCATTGTGGCCCAGGGCATTGCTGACACTTATGGAGACCTTGTACTTGATGGTGGAGAACAGGTGCATGTAGCGAATGTGGCAGCGGTTCTTGAGGGCTGGGTCCTTCTCACAGACCATAATTTTGGAGCCATGCCTGGGGAGAGGTGAGACCCAGGTACTGTTACCAACATCAAGGGTCAGGTGGGACAGAGGTTGAGGAAAGGTCAAGCCCAAGGCAGGGCTGGGGTATGGACGGAGGGCATGGTGGTGGGATGGGGGAGAGGTCAGAGGTCAGGGCTGGACCCGGGTCAGAGGCACAGCTACTCACAGCACAGTCACATTGAAGGTGTTGGGAATGTAGGTGGGGGTGGGCAGATGCCAGCTGCAGTAGAAGCCCTTGGGATAAGTGTTGGAGCGGCAGCTGAGCACAGGCTCCCGCGGCGGCACTGGGGGTGAGGACAGTATGGTCAGGGCATTCTTGGAGCTCCCAGTCCCCTGCACCGTATGGGGACAGGTGGGCCCCAGAGCCCCAGCTCTCCCCCCTCAACCCATCATCAATGCCAAAGTTGTCGGGGGGAGGCTGTCAGCGAGGGTCTGAGGCTTCCCAGGCCACAGAGAGCCAGATGTTTAATTAAAGAAAAACAAGGGCTGTGCGGACAGGGAACCCCCCCTCCACCTGCTCAATGGAGGCAGGAACCGTGGGGAGCAGGGGGCTGCGGGCCTCAACTCATCAATCACAGGATGGAGGTGATGTCTGGGGGAATCGGCCCCAGCCCCACATCTCCTGCCACTTTGTGTCCACTCCCAGAGGAATACTGTGCTGCAGAGACGAGGGGAGTCTTGAATGGGTCCTCCGACTGCTGGAGTATTGGGTGCACTTCCTAGAGAGGAGACACCCCAGACTTCCCTCAGTAGAGACGGAGACACAAGGACAGGCCTGGTGACTACACAGGAACAGCACTGGGCAGCTGTTTGTGTGCATATCTGTGTTTGCAGATGTCTGCATGCAGGGGTATACATGCCACATGCATGTCTCTATGTGACATGAATGAGTGACCAGGGATCCGTAGGAGCAGCTATGCGGATGTGTGTGAATCTGCATGTCTGTGTATGATAGTGTGTGTGTACGAGTGCCTGTTGAAAGGAAGCTGCTGTTCCCTTTGTGTGTACCTCACCCTAGTGCCAGCTCCCAGCATCTCCATCGCAGACCCTTTAAGAAGCCCTTTACATGGTAAGCAGCTGCCCTCACTCTGGAATAGGAAGGCCCAGAGAGGGATAAGGACCCCTCAAGGTCAGACAGTAAAGCCAGAGCTAAACCTTAAGACAGGGGTAACCCTATACACACACACTTGGGAAGTCCTTTCTGCTGTCTAGCCCGCACTCTTTTGCTGCCGTGAGCACTTAGCCCTTAGCCCAGCTGTCCCACCCTCAGGCATTGGGTAAGGCGTGAGGACAGGCGGCTCAGGTTCCTGGAAGGAGGCAGCTTATGTGATCTGACCCAAGCAAGGAATGTCCGTCTGTGGCTCCAGGGACACTGACACCTCCCTCCTGTGCCTCCCCCCTCCCCCGCCCCCGGCCTGACAGGTGGACAGGAAATGGGAGGGGGGCAGCTCAATAAGCCAGGGACAGTGAAGGGGAGTGCATGTCTATGCTTGTAGAGTGGCCATGGTGACACAGGGGAACAGTGGGCTTCCATCCACAGTGTGCATGTGACTGTGAGTGACTCTGTGTGATTGCGTGTGCGTGTCCAGTATGTGTGATGCTGGGAGGGGCCTGGGGCAGAACCCCCAGGATCCAGATCTGGCTTTGCAGCAGAAGAGATGAGGGGGCAGAGGCATCAGGAGAACTCCAGGGCACCAGGTGGAGGGGGCAATGCTGTGGGCGGAGGCAGCTCCATTCCCCAGGCCTGTTGGGCAAAGCAGTGCCCAGCTGAGACCCCACAGGGCCAACCTGCGTTCTGCCTTCCACCGTCCACCTCCCTTGGGAAGCCTTCGGGCCCTGCGTCCATCTCATGTTGTTCCATGTTCATCCTGTGTGCCTTTAGTGTCTCTTCCCTGTCTGCCCACGGGTGCAGAACTCTGCCTGGGGGTGGGGTGGGGGGCGGCCAAGGACACAGGAAGTGCCTTCTGGGGGCCTGTTGGCCAGGCCAGAGTTGGCAGCCACCCCAGGAGGAAAGGACATTCCGAGGTCGGCCGGCCGAGAAGCCTCCACTCCCCGCTCCTGCCACCGCCCCCCTTACCCCCAGGAAGGGGAAGGGCGCTGGGGGTGGGGTGGGGATCAGAGTGTGCAGAGTCAGCTCCCTGCTGCCCGGGACTCCTGGAGGGCAGAGCGGGCCACGGCACTGGACTCACAGGCCCCCACCCCCGGCCAGCCTCCCCACTGACCAGGCTCCTCCACTCCCCGACTGTCCTCTCCCCTCAGACCAGCGTCCCCTTCCAACCTCCCCCTCACGGCAGTTCCTCTCCCTGACTAGGGAGGTCACGGTGGGGTGGGGGTTGGGGGGCCGACTGGGGGCTTTGTCTGTCATCTGGCTACTCCTGCCTGGCCCTGGGCCCTGAGCAGGGAAGGGCTTGGGTTTCCTGACAGGGACCAGGTTTCTCAGAGGGAAAAGGAGGAAAGAAAAACAAAAGGAAGAAAAGGAGTGACTTGCTGCAGCTGGAGCCCAGCTGAGGGGCCGGGTGGGTGGAGGTGGGGGTGCTGTGAGATTGTAGGACAGTGTGGGATCAGGATGCCTGTTGTGAGTGTGTTGTGAGTTGGAGGAAAAGCTGTTTTTAAGACGCTGTGATTGCAAGGCTGTGTGTAACTGTGAGGCTCCGTGTGTGTGACTGTGAGACTCTGGGCAGTTGTGTAACTGTATGATGGGGGGCTGTGTGGGACTGGATGACTGTGTTTGCACATGACTCAGGGTGAGGCTGTTCAATCTCGAGACTGTCTCTATGTGCAAGGCTGTGTGGCCAAGGTACTCTGTTAGAGTTCCTGTAAATGTGCCATTGTGTCTGAACACAGTGACAGCTAGAGCTCATACATGAGGCAGTGCATACGTGATGGAGCATAGTGAGGCTGAATGTTATTTTGCAAACCGTGCATGTGGGAGGGTGCCCGGAATTCCCAGCATGTTCACACGTATGAACTGAACACCGTGTGAGTGCATGTTAAAGAGAGTGTGTGAGCAAAAGCTCCTATGCACACAGGTCACAGTATCAGGCTCTGGGCATACAGGGCATCTGGGTTGCCCCTTGTGGGGGCTCTTGAGACACCCAAGTGACTGTCAGCCTGTGGCAGGGCGTCCCTGGGTCCCACGCGGGGCCGTGTGCGCGTGTGTATGCGTGCGTGTGCCCCCGCTGGCCCAGGGTTTGTTTGTTTTCCTCCTAATTGGCTTGTTTTTCCATGTCCAGCCCACCAAACCGCATGTTTTTCCTCTCATCTCGCCAGCCCGCCTGGGCTGGAGCCCCCGGCACGCATGAGGCCTGCCCGCCGGCCCAGAGAGGAGGAGGACAAGCTGCCCACACCCTAGGCCGGGCCAGATCAGGCAGGGTGGGGCAGGGTGACCCTTCCACTCCAGCCCTACCCATGCCCCACCCACACGCCGCCTCCTGCCTGGCACTCAAGGCTCAGGCCTGGCTCAGCCTTATCTCGTGGCATCCCTTGAGGCATTCCAACTTCTGGACTCCCAAATGCCCCGGCGACCTCCCACTTGTGATTTCTCCCCAGACATCTTCTTTGACCATAGCCCTCTCCTCACTCTTTCCTTTCCAGCCGAACAGGGCTGCAAGGAAAGGAGTGCTGAACGAGGGGATCCAGAACTGCCATCCTAACCAATCAAATAAAAGTTTTAAAAAAACTGGACAAGGAACTGTCCATTTAAAAATCATTTTAATCTCTGGTTTGTTTTAGCTTAAGATCAGAACGATACAGAATCAGCAGTGTCTTGTAAATAAAAAGATGCTACTAAAAGGAACACTGTGATCTTGCTTCCTAATGTGGGGGGCCTTCCGTCATCCTAGGGAGGAGAGGAGTCCTTAGGGCTCTGCTCGTGAGGATCCACTTGAGAGCAAGAAGGTGGATCAGGAGAAAGCAGTTCGGGGATTAGCCTGGTTAAGGAGACTTCCAACAGAATACTGTTAAGACCAAGTTCCCTTGTAAACAGAGACAAATTGCATGTGTTTAGGATAAATATTAAATAATTTTTGGTTTGAATGACCCACAAATCGGGGTAACTCTGTCCTGTTCTCTGAGAGCTGACAGGAAGGATAATTTGATATTGAGTGTTGCCAAAGCCAGTCTCTTGTTACTAATATAAAGTGACTGAGACGATAATGATTAATATCCCCTGTTCCTCTGACCAGGTCTTTAGAAGGAAATAATGCAGTGAGAGATAAGTACCTGAAACTAATGCTACAGCCAACTCATGGCCAGCCTTCCTCTGGCAGCAGGGCCTGGAGGGCAGTGAGCACTCTATATAAAAGGTCTGGGCCCTGGTCACAACAGGGCAGCTGTGGGCATGTCCTGTGGGTATAGACTATGGACATTACTTCAAGACCCAATTCCCCCCCAACGACCTCTCAAAGAACATCACATCATCAGGAATGGGGGTCCAGGGTCATCAAAGCCCAGCCATCACAGCCAGGGCCCAGCCATCACAGCCAGGGCCCAGCCATCACAGCCAGGGCCCAGCCATCAGCCAGTCTTGTCCATCCTGAGGACTTCTGGGACCCAAACTGAGAAGACAGGGATGTGGGTGACCGGTGCCAAGTTGGGTTCATCCTTTTTCCATGGCACTCAGTAAGTGGCCCTTTTCCCTCTGAAAGGGCCTGGGGCTAGGCTGAGTGCTCCACTTCTGAAGGACCCCATGGTGGGCCAAGGAGAATTCTGTTAGGCTGGTCCTGCATTTCTCAAGCTGGCCAACAGGGGTCACTCCACCCGTGGCTTGCAACTAAAATGTTGGGTTTTGAACGCCATCTCTTCAGTTTAGACACATTAAACAATAACCAAAAAAAGGCCTTCCCATGGGGAAAGGTACATTCTCACCAAAATACGTTTTCATACCTCTTTAAGCCCTACTGGTGGGTGTTTTTGTGGAAGACCCTGAACAACCTTTCAGCCTAACATTTTACATGGTGTTCTACACCAGTCTTCTGACAGCGAGGCAAGTGTCTGCTCCCAGATCCCTTAAACATCTCCTAGGTAGCTTCTAGGGAATAAGGAGACGATTTTTGGGCAGTGGGGTGAACCATACCCAAATAAAATGAGGCCAGAGGAGCTTGAATCATTGGCTCAAGAGAAAAGAAATGAAGAAATGGAACTATGTTCAGAGTATTCACTCTGTTGGTGGGTGCCTCCAGCTGGGATCTGGATGCCTGCCCACCTCACCCTCAGCAATGGTGATGGCCTTGTCATTCTGACTTCTCCCTCTTCCAAATCACACTCACCTGGTCTTCCCTCTACCTTCTTGCTGGCTCCTTCTTATTTCTTTTTGTGGCTCATTTCCCTCCATCGACCTCTTTAAATGCTGATGGTCTTTAGGGCTCAATTCTGGGTCCTCTTCTCTCTTCACTCCACGATCTCTCCCTTGGCCATCTCACACCCTCCCATGGCCTTAATGCTGACAACCCCCCACACATATCCATCTCCAGCAGAGGCCTCTCTCCGAATCCCAGACGCTCAGACCCACTGGTTACTAGCCATCAACTCCCGGTTGTCCTCCAAGGATCCCACTGAACAGGTCTGCAGCAGATGTCTAGGGAGCCACAGATCCCTTGCCCATACTATTAATACTTCTCACTCCCAAATTCTGCAGTTATTTGCCTAAGCGCTTTCTTTTGCTTTGCCTGCTGGGACATCAGGGCAAAAGTGCTGGGGAATCAAAGCCTCCCTCCCACCCCAGGTGAATCTCTCAACCACTGATGGGCAGGAGCTAGTGTAGACACATCCCAGCTCCCTCACCCTCAGGCAGGGCAACTCAGGTGCATGTTCTGCATCTGCACCTTCGGTGGTTAATGTCAGTCGCCAAGAGGCAATGTCTGGATAACTCACTCTTTATTGACTAACTTAACTTCCTTTTTCTGTGTCACTTTCCCATTCCTTCATGGTATTTCCTTCACCTGCCAAATAAACTGCTTGCATAAGAATTCTCATCTTGGGATCTGATTCTAGGGAAACCCAAACTAAGACACTGTTCAAGCAGCACACATTATCTTTTCCTTCCGTTTTCTTCCTGTTGCAGTCATGGATCCCTCCAGCTGTCTTGACTCCTCCCACCCTCTACTCTCCTGTCCTTCCCACCTCCAATCTAGCACCAATTCCTCGACATCCAACTGCCCCTTCTCAGCTTCCCCAGCTCCATGCCCTGGTCCCAGGTCCTCATCCTCTCTCCTGCATCCAGTAACAGTCTCCTTCCTACCTTGGTTTTTCTCCATCCAACCTGCCTCCTTCCACTCAGAGTGATCTTTTAAGAACATGACCCAGAAGATGTCACTGCCCAGCTTCCAGGATTATGATCTGTCCCCCTGTCCCTTCCTTCAGCTCCCTCTCCACATCAACACCAGCCCAAGTGGCCTTTACATGCCCTCCCAGCCGCTGAGGCCTACAGTCACACCCAGCTCTCTGCCAGAAATGATGTTTCAATGCATCTTCTAAATCACCATTCGCTTCCCAAGTCTCCATTCGCTTCCCACTCCAGGACGCCTTCCTCCTTCCCTGGGGCCTCCTGGAGCGCCTTGCCTATACCTGTATAACCACATATCCCACTTCCCTCCCTGAGGCCCTCTGACTAGCCCTTGTGGGAGCAGACACAGTGAGGCTCCTCCAGCTCAGATCCGTGACCTGAGGGTCTCTCCCCACTCATGTCCCAGGTGAGCCATGCCTTACCAGCTCTCTGTCTATGTTGTCAGAAGGAATAGGGTTTTAGGATACCCAAGGGGGTGGGATCTGTGGGCAAATTGTCTAGGGGTCTGGACTCAGTGGGCAAGACTGGGCTCAGAGGCCAGAAGAGCGGACCAGGACAAAATCAGAGGGCAAGGGTCAGGCTGTAGCTCTCCCTTCTCCGTGTCCCCCTAACAGGAAGGGGACTTGATCTGGGCTAGGAGTCTGGGTCTCAAGGAAGGTGGGAGGCTGGATGAGGGGTGGGGGCAACACTTACAGCCCACATGCAGCAGGACTTGGTGGCGCAGGTGCCAGGAGTCACGGTGGAAGCAGGCGTAGAGGCCACTGTGGCCCAGTTCCAGGCCACGGAGCACTAGCTGAGAGCCATTCAGCAGGTCAGGGGCCAGGTCTGTCCCATTTACCCGCCACGTCACCGCGGCATCCCAGTTTGCTGTCCCACATGGCAGTGTCACATCAGAGCCCAGGCGCTCGTACTGCACATGGGGTGCGTCTGTGGGGGGGGGGGCACAGGGCAAAAGTCACAGGTCACAGCCCTGCCCAGCACCCTCAGGCGAATGTGCTCAGGCAAGAGCCTGTGAGGATGTATGAGTGAGGACAAGAGGCTCGATGTCTGTGTGAGTGGGGAGATGGAGAGTGTTCAAAGCTCCTCTATGCCTGTGCAAGTGTATGGGTATATGAGTGTCTCCAAATGTGCATGTGAGTGTGCATGTACAGGGGCTAGGTATGTGAATGGGCGATCTTCTGTGTGTGTGTGTGTTTGCATGTGACAGAGAGTTTGCATAGTGCTGAGAGGGATCAGTTCTCAGAGAAAACCCAGTTCCTCTCCAGTCCCTGGGTTTTTAAAAGTTTCCTGACCTCCATGACCCTGATCTCTTGCCACCCACAGGCCCAGCCCAGTCACTGACGTCCATTATTACCCAGGCAAGCTGGCACTGAGGAGCCCCACTCCTGGACTCCTTTTTCTGTCTCCCTATCTCTTTCTCTTCCCCACCCCATCCTTGTCTCTTTCTGTCCTGTCTCTAT
Source organism: Symphalangus syndactylus (assembly GCF_028878055.3). NCBI lineage: Eukaryota > Metazoa > Chordata > Mammalia > Primates > Hylobatidae > Symphalangus > Symphalangus syndactylus. The sequence goes on along the minus strand of NC_072431.2, from coordinate 110,234,591 downwards.
CCCCACCTCCCCCATCTTTCTTCCTGTCTCTCTCCCTTTCCTCTGCCTTCCCAGCCTGCCACCCCACAACAACCCGCCCCTCAGCCATCCAGGGCTCAGGCAGCAGCAGGAGAAGGGAGAACGGGCAGCAGGGAACCCTAGGGAACTCCTGGCAGCTGTCAAGTTCACAAGGCAGGAACTACTTAGGGCAGGTTGGGGGCTTGAGGGGTGCGGTGCTGCTGGGATGGAGCGAGCACTGTGATCATTCCTCTCCTGCCCCCAGGAGCGGCCTGTCAGAGCCAAAAGCAAACCCCAGCCCTGCCTTCAGCAACTCAGGCATGATGGACGGAGCCCAGGAGACTGGAAATGGAAGGGTGGAGGCGAGCACCTGTTGACAGGCAGTGCGAAGTGGGGGAAGCGAGCAGGGCAGAGAGGCAGATTTAAGACGCAGGCACACAGAGATAGGGAGATGGGAATCTCAGGACACCCCCTTCTCATCCTACCCCGAGCCTGAGGGACAGACACTTCCCAGGTCTTGGCCAGATCTGTGGAGTGAGGGTGGGAGAGGAGAAGGGAAGGGGGAGAGGGCAGCAGTTGGGGTGGGGGGCTGCGGGATCCCTCGTTAACACTCGCTTACATCTCCCCTCCAGAGAGCCACCCTGCTGAGTTGGGGGATTTTCAGAGGCAATTCCTGTTAACAAGCCAATTAAGTTGGGCCAGTGGCCTCTTAATTAGACTTGTTAACACTACCAAGACTGCAGGGGTGGAGGGATCCCCCTTGGATCCACTGGCCGCCCCCTCTCCCCATTGCAGCCCCCTCCTCAGCCCTGCTTTGCTCTGCGCTGGAACATCTGTCCCGGTTTGCTGCCTCTGTCGTCCTCGCTGTGCCAGGGTCTCTCTGTGACTCCAGGTCTCCTCTCTCCCTTGCTGCCTATCTCTATCCTGCCCCTCTCTGAGCCTCTCTGAGTCTCTCTGTCCCTGTCAGAGAAGAAGGAAGCAGGAAACCCAGCCAGCCCTGACCACTCGTCTGTGGAGCCTGGGACCAGCCGAACAGAGGATGAACGGGCGGAAGGGCGGTGGCTGGGGGCCTTGGAGGCCACAGCTGTGAGGCTGGACCAGACACTAAACAGGGGCCTCCCCCTGACCAGAGGCCCAGTGTCCAAGACTCCGGCCACTGAGCCCCCACAACAGTCCACCAGCTCCAGCCACTGAGCCCCCCTCCAGCCTCCCTTCCAAAAACCTGGAGCTTCCAGGAAACATGCCAAGCCCCTCTCTCTGCACCCCCTAGCAGAGACTTTGCATCCAGCTGCCTGAGGAGGAGGCTGAAAACTGACCTTTGGGGAGGGGGCGTGGCCATCATGGTCCCAGCAGCAACACATCAACACTGACCAGGCAGCTCAATGCTAACATGGACCCAGTGTGGCCCTTAATCCTGGGGAGCAGGTACAGCCACCACACGAGGACACAGCGACCGAACAACACATTAAATACAATGGCTATGGGATAACACCTCCCCACCACACCTTGTCTGCTGCACAAAAAAAGTAGAAACACAACCTGACAATAATGACAAACCGATGATGTAAGGGCAGGGCAGGATGAAAAAATGACAACACAATGGCAGAAGACAACGACAGGCCACGTGGAGAGGTGGAGGGGTAAGAGGACATGACAAGCACACGGTGTCACAACTGCTACAATAACACAACAATGGCAATACATGCAGCCATGCAACTGCTCCAAAGATGGCAGTGATTTAATCTTTTGTCTCTGGACAGCTCTGCTCCCGCCCCGTGGGTGCCCCTACTGATGTGCTGTCCATTTCAGAAATTAAATCAAGCAGCAGGGGGAGGATGGGGTTCTTGGCCCTGATGCGGTGACAAATGCTCCAAAGGAATCAGCTGTGAAAAGGTTGTTAGAAGCCAGGATGAGAGACAGAGACAGGATGAGGTCATGGACATGGAGAACACAGAGGGACAGAGCTGACAGCTCCCTCACACCTGCACACACAGGCTCACAGGGGGACCACATGCCAGAAACAGTCCCCCCGGGCATCCTAAAGCAACTTCACTTTGCCACACACACAGGAACAAGGGCAGTCACCCCTAAAGAAGAAGGACATGCAGGACAGTCATCCACAAGGCCACAGTCACACACAAGTTCAGTCACACAGGGACACTGTCTCACTTCAGGGATGGTAACACCTGATACGAGATCACATGTACACGTACAAGAAGGGCACCATCACCTGGAGACACAGCCGTTATGCCCAGGGACACAGGGAGACAATTTAATACAAACACACAGAGAGAGACAGAGAGATACAATTACATGTGGGGTACAGTCTCAAACGCAAGGATACAGCTCCACAAAGGGGATGCAGACAGGCAATGTGACATAGACAGACAATGTCACATGTGAGGAACAGCCCACAAGGATACAGCCACGTGGAGAAATGCACTCAAACAGGGACACACTCTCACCCTCACAAGAACACATTTTCACACTCTCAGAGAGGTGGCCTTTTGTCCAGGACCATGGGGGCACAAGGTAGAGACCACTGGCAGGCCCTAGGGATGCCCAGTCAATGCCCCTGGGGCTGGCCAGGATCTCTCTGGGTCTCACTGTTGATCTCATAAAGAAGAGGCCATATAAGCCTCGACTCATTACCCACAGCCTTGAGGGTGGCAGAGCCCAGCCACCAGGGTCTGCTCCATGCCTGGTCCCTGGAGAGGCCCTCACCCTCTCTGCTTTCACCCAACCCAACTGACACGGAGTAGGAGGTGGGAATCAGGCAGGCTGGGAGCTTAGGGAGCCTCGTTCAAGGTGAGTTTTGAGTTCAGACCTTGGGCTGATGTTGCTGTTTGAGGTGCTGCCTCAAGTGCAGTAGAGGGGCAGGTGGTCAAGTTAAGAGGGCCTCTGTTTCTCCCCGCAGGGACACGGCTCCTTGTCCTGTGGGCTGTGGGCAGGCCTTGCCCCTCACTGGAGAAATAGGTAAAGGGAGGGCAGGGAAGCTGCCAATGGCCAAGCCCTGAGTTGTCCCTCCCCCGTGTGGCCATTCCAGCTGATTAACCTGTCCCTTCCTTAGTGTACTGGCTCTCTCCCGCATGTTAGCCTGTCCCCTCATCTCATTCTCAGTCCACCTTCTCTGTCCCCATCCTCCTTCTGGGATGAAGCCGAGGGTAGAAGGTGACCTGCAGTCTTGCCCACTGTCTCCAATCAGTGCCTCCAACTGCACCCCCACAAATCTCCGAGAGATCCCCTTTCACCCAGATACAATATACAGGTCCTGCCCCAGCCTCCCCCGTCAACTCCCATCCCACCTGCCTGTACCCTATGCCACCCTAGTAAGAAGACAGATCATCTCAAGCCAGAGACACCATCAGCATTCGACCACCCAAGTGTGAGTGTGGAGGACTGTGCATATCAGTGTCACATGACTCCATGTCCCTCTGGGTGGTCATGTGTGACAATGCCAGTGTGTGACTCTTGGGTGGTGTCAGGATGCAGCTATGCCAGTGAGGGTTCATGCCCAGCTCTGACAGGGGGGTCAGCAGGCGGCCCCCGTGAGCACTCACCCTGTGGACTGTGTCTCTGGGCGTAGACAACTGCGGCGGTGGCAGCAAGCACAGCACAGCAGGCCCACGGGACAGGAGCAGCCATCTGTTGGGAGAAACCGGGGTGGGGGAGGGGACAGCATCAGCCCAGACAGGACTGTCCTGGGAAGCCCCTCCTGTTCTCAGGCAAGACTGGGAAATCCCAGCCCTAGGGCCAGAGCATCTTGACCCCAAAATGCCCTTCTTAATGGGGCTCAAGATCTTCTTTCAGGCAATAGAAAGCAACAATATTGGCATCTGTAGGCAAAGGTTTGCTAAGATGGTAGAAGGCAACCTATGGTGGTTTGCTGTTCAATAAGACTGCTGGCTACACAATGTTGTCAACCGCAAATGAGTTATAGAATATTGGTAATGCCAGGGCCATTTTTCTAAAAAAAAAAATAACTTTACTGGTGAGGTTAGCTAATTAGCTATAAACATCATAAACTGAAAGCGTAATGTTTTAACTTAATTGGAGGTCTGTACTTCTCCAGATTGCCTTGAATGGAAGGCCCCCTGCTGTGCTCCTGGGGAGAGAGCCTGAAACCTGGATGCTCGGGAGCCCTTCAGATCCGTCATCTGTCCCCGACACCCCTGCGGCGAGCCTTGCCACTGGGCCCTGAGAAGCTCAGAGCAGTCGAGTCAGGGCAGTGGGACATGACCCAGGTCAGATGTGGCTTTTCCGTAATTGTATACCAATGATCAAGAGAAAATGAAGGATTTTAATATGTAAGTCCTTGTCAGGGACCCTGGCCCACCCTTGACCCCAGCTATGTGCCCCTAGGAGCCTGGGACCCCAGCCCAGCAGGTGTGCATCAGTGTCCACATGCACCCATGCAAGTATACAGGATGCACTCAGGACATGGCCCCAGAAGCCAGGATGGATCCAGTGCCCCCAACCTGGTGTCCTGCTTCCTGAGATGAGTCCAACTATTCTCTCCTCCTCCCCCAGCACACACCTACACTTGATGGCAGGGAAATAATTATTTCCTGCAGAATGGGCTGCAAATGTAACAAACCCCCTGACCTTCAGTCTGAGGAGAGAGAACTATCAACCACACAGAAGCAAAGATCCAGAGAAATACTGAGGGATGCTACCAGACACTCAACCAGGGCCACTCTCCGAGATTCCAGCCAGTCACACAGCAAAGATGCTGGCCAGGGACACTGCCCCAAACCACCAGACAGAACCCCAAAGAAACAGCTCCACACACAGTGGAAGATACACCAGAGACTGTTAGAAGGACCATCAGACAAAGCCAAAGAGACAGGTAGATGAAACCAGATAACCAGCCAGAGAGGTGGTCAGAGAACAGCGACACAATCAAAGTACCCACCAGAAACACTGTAAAGGACTAGGCTAGACCCAGGCAGATACACTGCCGAAGGACGAGCAAGGAGCACAGGCAGCGAAGCCGTCGGTGACAAAGCCGGAGAGCTAAGACACTGTCAGAAACAGTGCCAGAGAAACCGTCTGACACACAAGCAGAGAAATACCAGAGAAACTGATAGACACAAACAGGCGTACACCCAGAAAAACAGCTTGAGAAAAGAGCCAGAGCCACAGCCAGATGCTCAGTCAGGAAGTATCCACACCACTCCAAACACTGCCAGAGACACTGTCAGACACACAGTCAGACACACTGCCAGAGACACCGTTAGAAAGACTGCCAGAGAAACAGCCAGACACACAGCCAGAGAAACTGACAGAGACGCAGTGCCAGATACACCCCGAGAAAGTGCCAGAGACTCAGCTCCAGACAGTGCAGACATAGCATAGCAGAGACAAATGTGGGTATCAGCCTGAAGCAGCTGCGGAGAGGCTGGAGAGCAATGGACTTCCTGGGGCTTCTTGTGGGAGTGGGCTCCTGCCTGCCTTTTGCTACCCTTGACCCTCTCCAGGAAAGTCCCCTCCTCTGAGCCTGCTTTTCCTTTCCTCCCTGTCACAGCCATAGGTGCCCTGACTGCCCCTCCCTGGCACAGCAAATCTCTCTGTGTCCTAAGTGGCCCCAGCTACCCTTTGTGCATCAGTGACTCCTGGAGCCTTAGCTACCACTTGGCCTGGCTCCTTCTGACCCTCAGCCCCTCACCACTCTTCAGCTACTCCTCAGGCCTAGGAGGTTAAGACAATGGCCAAAGTTACACAGCCAGCAAGCGGTGAAGCCAGGAAATGAACCCAGGACTGCCTGAATTCAGAGCTGATGTAAGAGAGAGAAAATGAGACCAGCAGCCGGAGGCCTACCTGGTTCCCCGACCTCAGCCCTGGCCAGTCGCCCTCAGACCCTCCCCCACTGCCTCTGCCATCTGTCCATGTCTTTCTCCTCACAGCCAGGAAGATCCTTCGCCTCGGTGCCAGGCCCACTGCCCACCACATGGGAGCAGGAACCAGGGCACGGGCAGGCAGAAGAGCAGGCAGAGCGGCTGAGGTTAGATCCAAGGATGGGAGTGTTCAGGGAGAGGAGGAATGGGTGGCCTCTACTCCCAGCTCCCTCCTGGTCCACACAAGCACACACTCCCACGTGCATGCGTGCACGCGCGCGCACACACACACACACACTCACACACTCAGGCCCCCGCAGGGGGAGGGGTGGCTTCTTCATCAAAGTCGCCTCCATCAGCCCGATGAGTTACTGTAAGGGCCGGGCCCTGGGCCAACGGGGCTGCAGCCACGGGAGACGGGCGCTGCTGAGAGTGAGTGCTGCAGAGTGGGGGTGGGGTGCCAAGACAGACACTGCAGGGTTGGGGGCACCCAGAAAAGGGAGAGATTCAGGGAGGGGAAACAAGAGGCAGGGAGAGAGGAGGAGCTCTGAGTGGAGACCCAGAGGGATAAGGAGAGGCTGAGATAGGAAGAAATAGAAGAGACGCAGGGGGAAAGATGGGGTACATAGGAGATGGGCAGAGACTCAAGGGCAGAGGGAGAGGCAGATCCAGAGAGAAGAGAGGAGACCCCTGGCAGGGTGTCTGCCCACCCTAGAGCATCTCTGTGGCCTGCCCAGCTCCTCTAGCACAAAGAAGGATGGGATGGTGGTCAATGCAATGTGAGGCAAGAACAGGGCCTTCCTGGAGGCTGGAAGGATTCTTGCTGGGGATCTAGGACCCTAACCCCTAGGGTACAAGGGTAAAACCCCATCCCTGCCCCTGCCCCTGCCCCTGCAGATCCAGAAAGCCCCAGGCCAGTTTCACTTCCCCCTTTCCTCAGACTCCCAACTGGGCCCACTGCCCAGGTCGGGAGGCTGAGGCCAGAGGCATCCAGGACACACCTCCATCCTGCCCTGGCTCACTCTAGGCCACCCATCCCAGGGCAAAGAGCATCTTTCCTGGGAATTTTCCAAGTCCACACCCCATGGCTCTGAGATAGATTTGCAGGATAAATCCCATAGAGCCCCAGATAAGGGCTATGCAAATTAGCCCAGGATTCCTATCAGCCCCTCAAAGAGGTCAGCCCCAGAATGAGGAGGGAACAGAGGGGGTACCCCATAAGCAAGAAAGGAGCCCAGCGCCCAGAAGCCCCTGAGTCCCTTGTCAGCACAAGGGTCCCTGTACCTCTCCCAGCACAGAACCCCAGTGTCATCATTACTCCCACACAGTTAACACATTAAGAGTCAAATTCTGGCGCCCCAACTTACTGCCATTGTCCCACTGTGGCACAAAGACACCATTACACAATGATAACAACACTCATTGAAAATGACACAGTTGTACCGTTGACAATGACACACAGGGATGTTGACAGTCACCACAATGACAATAATGCAGTGAGTGATAGTCACACACATTGACACCAACAAACAGGGCAATGATACCGGTTGACACTGACACAGTCACAGTGACGGTAACCTCAGAATCAAAGATGCAATGAGACTCAGTCACATAGAGTAACACTGACGGTGACATCAACACAGTGACACAGTGATGTTGATAGACTCAGTAACAGTCTCACAAAATGATACTAGTCCACAGCAATACTGGCAGCCCTGGAGTTTGACAGCCGCCATCGGTAACAAACAGACACAGTGACAGGCTCCAGGACAGGAACCCTTATTACCCAGTTTAAGAATCTGGCTTAGGACCCAAGACCCAGGAACCATCTTGCCAGTCCCAGCAATGTTCCGGTTGCCCTGTACCCCTCCCCTCACCCCATGCCCAACTGAGGGCAGAACCTGGGGGAAGGAGGTGTGAGTTTTGGAAAGCCTCTATTTATCCCTGCAGAATCACAGCAGTTTAGATTGTAGAAGGCCAACCCTGGGGAAGCCCTGCCACCATCAGGTCAAGGTGGGGGATAATAAGCACCACTAACTGCATCTCAGCTATAATTGTGTGTGCGTGTTGATCTGTAATAGTGTGTTGTGAACTTCAGGGTTTGGGTTGCTGTGGGCACGCCGAGGGTCAGGTAGGCTCAGTCTGGCCTGGACAATGAATGATCGGGGGGCCTCAAAGCAAATGACCTCAAAGCAAGGTTACTATTCCAACTCTGAGGCAGGGAATTGAAATCCAAAGAAGGTCACCGGGATGGACTCCCCCCATTGCCAGGGATCAGGGTGGGTTCAGAACATCCATCTGAGGAAGGGCATCCGGCCCAGCACAGAGCAGAGGGGACTCCCCACAGCTTCCAGTCCCCACTCTGACTCCCATAGCCCAGACTCCAGAATCCCACAGTGAGGGGGAAAAGGCACCTTTTATCCTGGAGCCTCATCTCCTTCACCTCTCCCCACAGCAGCCTAGAGGGCCCATCTCAGGAATGAGGCAAGAATGCAGGACGCAGCACGGACTCACTGATTCAAACGCCTGGGGACTCTAGAAGCCTCAGACCTGCAGAGGAATTAGGTTGGAGCAGGAAAGAGAGATATATAGACTTGGAGATGGAGAAGGAAATGAGAGACAGAGCGGGGGCAAAGACAGGGGCAAGGACATGGTGGGCAGGGAGGAACAGTACTGGCTGAGGGGGAGCCTGGAAGAGACAGTCAGGGCAGGCGGGAAGCTCCAGGACAGGGAGGAGGGGCTGAGGCTGGGAGGCCCCCAGATCCCACCAGGCCTAGGCAGCCTGGACAGCGTGGGCGGTGGGGGCGGGGGCAGAGGCCTGAACGGTCCAGAGGCTTGGGGGGTGGGGGGACCAGGCCGAGGAGGGAGGCCTGGCCCCTGGCAGCTGGCCCGGCAGGCCCCTCACCAGGGAGGGGCGGGCCTAGGTCAGGGGCCAGCTCGTGGGCTGGGGCCGGCTGGCCATGGGCAGGCAGGTTCCCACTCCCTATGGTGTTTCTCCCTCCTGTCTCTGAATCTCTGATCTCTAGCCCCTTCTCTTTTCCCTCCTCTCTGAATCCAGACCTGCCTCTCCTCTCAGCTCTCTCAGTGACCCCACCTCAAGTGGCATAGGGCTCCAAACTGTGCCTGGGTTCAGGATTCAAGCTTTACTTCCTCCTGGGCTACCATGTCCCCACCCACGCCAGGGGCAAGCCTCAGTCCTCAGGAGAAATGACCCTACCCAAGCTTAGGCCCTGTCCTCCTCCTCAGAGGGGGCAAGATAAGCCAAGCACCAGTAGGAGGGGGCCAAGAGGGAGGCAGGGGGAGCGGTCCCCCAGCTCTCGACGCTGGCTGAGGCCGTGGAAAAGGAGGCAGCCCAACTGAGTGAGTTGGGGGGGTTGGTATCCGCACCTGCTGTTGTGACCTCCACAGCCGGAGATGGGGGCCTGGAGGGGACAAGATTCCGATGGATTTTGGCAGCGGCCTGGACTCTGAGTGCTCAAAACCCCCATTCCCAGCCTCTTGCACCGTGGGGACCCTGAGATCAGCATGTGCGTGCCCTGCTGCACGTGTGTGCGGGCGTGTTGTCGGGGGAGCCTGGGGCCCTCCCATGATGGGCCTGGCTGGGCAGCTGGGGAGGCATCCTGGGGAGATGGGAATCTGTCACCAGCCTGTGCCCACATGTGGAGGCCCACTTGGGGCCTTGCATGCTGCCTGATGACCTGGGCATTGGGCTTGTATATGCACATACATGCAGGCCTGTGCTTAAGTAGCCCTCTAGATGCAGAAGGTCTGGGCTTTCACCCTCGAAAGTCATCTGGTCCAGCCCCCTGCCTCTTGAATGGAGAGGAGGAGCGGGCAGATAAGTTCATAACCTCCCTTTGGACACATAGGCTCTGGAGAGCTTCACAGAACCTGAGGTACTGGTGCCAAATCCCCCAGCCCCTAACCCCAGTCCAGTCTCTTCTGACTTCCAGAAGAATCAGGAAGCCCCCTCCACCCAGGAAAGGCACACACAGCAGTCAGGTTAAGTCTGTGGGGAGTGGGGTGCTGCTCCTCTTGTAGGGACAGAATGCTGCAGCACGTTAGACAGTTGGAAGAACTCAATGAAAGGCAGGGGATGGGCAGAGCAATAGGGTTGACTGAGACTTCCCTTAGCAGGGGGGATGGGGTAAGGAAAGGCCTGAAGCGGACGCCGGGGACAGGAAGGAGGCTGCAAGGCAGGGCCCTCCGTGGAGACAAGGATGGATAGAATGGCTTTCCAGAGTTGGAGATTAGGACGAAGACCTATTTGCCTCAGCATCTCCTACCACACCCACCCCTGGCCCCATCACTGCTATGGTGCAGACACACCCTTGAATCCATACCCAGAGGCCCATGCATGCAAGCTCACACACACACACACACACACACACACACCCACACCCACACACACACACACACACTGGGGGGTTGGGGGCAGCAGTGCATGTGATGCATTCGCTTATAACAAAAAAAACCTGAAGATGGTCGTTCTGACAGAGCCAGAGTTGGGTGGGGGGAAAAGAAGCTTCGAATGTCTTCTGTGTTCTGTTCTCTCTGCCCCCTAACGTGCATATGCACCATGCACGCTACTTCTGAGGAGTCTCCTGGTCTGCTGGGCAAGACTGAGCCATCCTTCCTCCCCTTTCCTCCCCTCCTCACAGTGGGGAAGCCAGAGCAATCTGTTCCTGATGGGTAAACACAGGCGTAAGTACGCGCACACACATGCTCACACACACACCAGCCACTCAGGCCACACAGCACCCAGTGCTCACTTCACCCCGACAGAGCACACACTTGGGCTCTCACTACACCCGGCAGAGCTCTCAAAGCCCCCGCCTCCTCAGACACACAGGGCCAGAGCTTCACAGACACACCCAGGCAGCCTCTCGCAGACACTGGCATTCAGAGCCTACCATCGTGGCCACACATCAGGGCCTCCCACATGGACACCCACTCCCACAGCCCCGTACACGCTGGTGTGTGTGCACACATTACAGTCACACTCACACACACAGACTCCCTCACACAGCCATGGTCTCACATATGGATACCATCACACACTCCAAACAGTCAACCTTCCACACAGACATCACTGTACACCTCCAGAAGCTCAGGGCCCCCAGTCGCCCTCGGCCTCTCACGCCCCGACACCGGCAATGGGAAACACCCACATACACACCCTGAACAGCCACACTGTGCCAGGACCTCAGGTTGCCTAGCCGTGCCTGAGGGGAGGGACAAAAAGCCTAGGGTGGCCTAGGGCAGGAAAGAAAAGGAAAGGAAATACATTGTTGGTCCCTAAAAAGTGAGAAAATGGATGATTATTCCCCAGGCAGCTCCTTCTTCCCCAAACCCTGCTTTCAACAGCATTAGAGAATGAAGGGAGATCCATTCCAGACAAGAGAGGTGAAGGAAGTACCTGGGGGAGACAGATGGTGGCACTGGCATCAGCAAGAGCCAGAAAGGCCCAGAAATCAGCCGACTCCCCAGGCCCTTGCTGCCTTCCCTCATCACCCTCTCTTCCCCACGATGAGGATTGGCAGCAGCTCTCAGCCTAGCTATCTGCTGTGTGATCCCAAGGCCTCTTCAAAACCTCTATGTGCCCACAACTGTCTAGTGGGCACCCAGATGTCTGGCCTGGCTGCAGAAAGGGCAGGAGAGGGGAAGGAGATGGGACCTCCACTCCAGCCCCCCAGCCCCCACCAAAGCCCTGGCATCACTGTCAGCCCGCAGAGAGGTAGGGCAGATGCCCAGCAGCAGGCGGGGAGCAGGCAGAGCCAGCGGGTGCTCCTCTAACTAACCACTGAGGAGGAGAGTCCTAAGGTGTCCTTGGACCCTGCAGCCCCGCCCCCATCACTGGAGGAGTAGACGCGGAGTCGCTGTCCAGGCAGAATGGAATCCAGGCTGTGCTGGCCAGGCCCCAGCCCAGGAAAGATCGGCAATGCTGCAGACATCCTTGCCACTTGCCACTCCAGGTGTAGCTGGGGCCCTGATGCCTCCATCCTAAAAGGAGTCTGACGTGACTCCACGGAAGCCAGGCAGGACCTAAGGAAACCAGGCAGGGGTGATGCCACAAAGCCAGGTGATAGGGACTTCCGGGAAGGGGGCAGTGGGGACAAAAGAAACCAGGCAGCAGGGTGTAAGGAAACCAGGTGACAGGGCCCCAAAGAAGGTAGGTGGTGGGAGCCAAATGAAACCAGGCAGTGGGGACTAAAGTTAGCTAGGAGGTGTGGACAAATGAAGCCAGGCTTTGGGGATCAAATGAAACCAGGCAAGAGGCCCACAGGATGTGAGAAAAGAAAGATATCAGGAGCTCATCCCCTCTGTCTAGATGTCACCCCCACACCCTGGGCCTCTCTCTCTGTAGCCCCCCTTCCACTCAGGCGGTGGTCCCCTCCCCCAGGCCAATGGACACAGCCAGAGCCCCCTCCCCTCTCAGAGGCCTGGTCCGATTGCAGCCAATGGGCCCCGGCCCCATCCCTGGGACCTCAGGAAGTCCCAGTCCCTCCCACCGGCTGCAGAGGCAGGGGGGCTGGGGGGAGAGAAAGAGAAGAGAAGAGAGACAGCTTGGCAGGGGGAGCGCGCCGAGCAGCCGCGGGGGGCGGGGGCCGAGAAAGGAGCGGGAAGCGCCGAGGCGGGCTGGGCGGGCTGGCGGGCGGGCGCGGGGCGGGGGCGTCGCGGTGGCGGGGGTGACAAGTCCTCCGGCCTTGTGGCCACTGACCTGGGTCCCCACGCAGGCGCCCCGTCGGTGCCTCCGGCGCTCCGTGGGTCCGCCTGCCCGCCTGCGGGCATCGGGTCTGCGGGGCTGGGGCCCGGGCAGCCGGAACGACCCGGGAGGCAGGAGCAGCCCCCACAGCGGTCCCGGCGGGCGGGTGGGCGAGGGGCCGGGCCACGCGGTGAGCGACGAGGGCCGAGCCCCAAGTGAGCGACCGGGCAAGCGGGCCGGGAGGAGGGGAGGAAGGAGCGCGCTGCAAGCGAACGAGCAAGCGAGCTAGCGGAGGGAGAGTGAGGGACGGCATGCAGTGAGGTCATCCTTTGAATCTAATTGTCTGAGTCAGGAGGAGATGTGGCACTTGATGCTGGGGGAGGGGAGGCAGAAGGGACCCTCCCCGCTCCGGTCCCGGCCCCTCTCCACACCCAGGGGTGGCCGGGGCCTCCTTTTCCCTCCCAAGGAGAAGTTGCCGCAGGCCAACTCGGGCAGACCACTGCTGGTCTCAGGGCTGACCTCTGCTGCCTGGGGCTATCAGCAAGTGGTGAGAGATGTGGGACCCGTCCCCAGCTCCGGGCTACCCTCCTCCTCCCGGGGTGACCGCCCCCCCCAAGGCCCAGCTCACTTTCCCACATTTTTTAGGGCACGGGAGGCTCCCAGCCTACCCCCAAGTCCTATTCCAGGTCCTATTCCTGCTCTGTGAGGATAAAGCAGGAACTTCAGCCAGCCTTCCAAGTTGCCTTACTTTAGGAACATGGGGCCCCAACTCTATTCCCCAAGTTACTTCCAGTGCTGGGAATTTGGGGGAATCTAGAAACTGAACCCCAGGCTCACCATCCTGCCCTCTGGGAGTGATAGTGCAATGCCACCCGTCCTCCAGTTATTTTCTGCATTTGGGATGAGGACCCCAGGTCCCCCTTTAGGAAGGACAGGAGCAGGGCCAGACTCCTAGGGTCTCCAGGGAGGGACCAGGCTGCCCAGAGGGTGAGGGGCAGGTTGGTCACTGGACCCTGGGCTTGTCAGGTGTGCACACCCGTACACGTACACATGAGCACACGCACACACACACGTGCACATGCACATCCACATGGGGTCGGGGGCACCAGACAGCTGGGGATGCTCACACCAAGGGCCATACCCTCCTCCCTTTGCCCCCGTGGGGGAGGGGTGATAAATATTTAAGGGGCTTTTAGCTCAAAAGGGGCTGGAACGGGGGAGGGAGGGGGATCCACGCTGCCTGATTAATGGGGTTACGGGCTTGGATCAATCCGTCCGCCCGCCGCTCCCTCCTCCCCCTCCTCCCTCCCTCCGCCTAATGCGCTTTATCAGGAGACGCTTTTCTGACTTGGCAGCGTCGGGCGTTTTAAATAGACCCATTTAGAGCTGGGGTTGGGGGAGAAGGAGGGGGGTGGAGAGACAGAGATTGAGACAGGCTGGGAGACAGAGACAAATCAGGAAAGAGAGATGGGCCCTAGAAGAGAGAGACTGGGAGAGGAGAGACAGAAGGAAATACAGAGATACCATTGAGATAAGACACTGAGGGCGAGGCTCCCACAGAGGCTGAGATGGACAGAAAGAGGGTGATGGAGACAGAGAGGGTGATGGGAGGCCAAAGGAAGCTGGGGGGCTGAGGAGCAGAAACAAGCAAACAAAAAGAGACAGGGAGGAAAGGAACCATGGGCAGCAGGGAGAAGCCCAGAGAGAGGCTCTCTGCAAGGGCTGAGTGCTAGCCTGGGAGAGAGCAGATATTCTTTATTTCCAAAAACGGTTTTTCATCCACTTTGTTAAATTAAAAAGCTGTTTTTAAAGTGGTGCTGGAGGTGCTGCTGGGGGAGGGTGAACAGAACTGCCAAGTCCTCCCTCTCTGGCCTCCTCCTCCTCCTCCTTGGCCCCCACAGAAGCTGCCTCAGCCTGAGCCCCTGGGGTGTTCTCCAGCTCCCCTGCTTGCTGAGGCAATCCTCTGAGATCCCCAGGAAGAAGGTCAGGGCATCTGAGCTACTGTTCACTGGCAGGAAGTCCTTCCCGCTGTCTGGCCTCCGTTCTTCTTGCTGCAGGGAGCCCATTCTTTCCCCGACCACTATCCTTCTCTTCTCCAGCTCCTGTCCCGGCTCCCTAAGGTGTTCCCAGTTTGCGGAGGATTATGTGCCCTCACAGCCCAGTAGCACACTTTCCAAATAAGCCATCAGACTCCTCCCAAGGTACCCCCCATAAATATTATCTTTTATTCTGTAAATCCATCTCCTAGCCCCATCCTAGTCTGAACTTCTATCAGATACACACCCCATGTCCTTGGGTCCTCTGGGAACAGTGGGGTGAAAAGCTTAACTCTCTACAGCCTTCTCAGGCCTCCCTTCCTCCTCTCCTGGGCCCCAGCTCCATCTTAAGCCCCTTTTATGTGTCAGCCTGGGGTACCCCACTCCACCCTCAACAACACCCTGGTCCTAGTTGTGAAGGGTTAGTCCCCCCTCAGCCCCCAGCCGGGAAAATGGCCAGTCTGTTTGGGAGCTGAGATGAAAAGCCCGGCCGGCCTTTGTGGGCCTCTGGCGGGTTTTGGACAATAGGCCCTTCCGTTCCGCTCCAGTGCCTCGATTCCTTGGATGCCCCCACCCCCAAGCTGCCAATCCAGGGGCCTTGCCTAGCCTGAATGAGAGACAGGGAGAGTCAGGCTTGGCCCCACAGCTGGCCTCAGAAGATTCTGGACTTTCTGACCTCCTATCTCATCTTTTTAAAGCCTAGCTGCTCCTCCAATCAAGTAAGAGAGATGTCTGGGAAGCAGACAGGAAACCTGAGGATACTGAAACAGAAACATATTCCCATATCTGGGATTCAGCCCCCCCCTTAGTATAGAACCCAGTCTCCTAACCTGGTGTTGCCCTTGCCTGTGTGACCACAGATAAGTCTCTTCCCTTTCTAGGCCTATTATGAGAGCATGAAAAGCCTCAGCCAGGCTGAGCCCAAAACCTCTGGAAAAAGAAAGGACAGGCGAAGAAAGGAAGGAATCTCAGGTCCTCCTCCACTCATGTCCCCTAGACGTACAGCCCCACTACACCTGCCTGAGTCCTTGAGATTGATCTGCCCCACCTGCGCCCCAGCACCTACCTCTTCACCACTGGCCACACACCAAGCACATCAATGTCCTCCTCCTCCTCCAGACCAACTCTTCAGGACTTCCAAAACCAAGGGGGCAAGATGAGGTGACAAGGCTAGAGTCTAGAAGGGCAAAGGGCACAAATCAGAGGTCACAGAGGAGCCACAGGCCTTAGTCCAACTCAGAGGCCATTCCATACTCACAGCCCCACTGTGTGAAGAGGAGACTGAGGCAGGCAGCAGCTAAACGTCTGGAAGAAGAAAAGTTGAGAGTAATACAGACCCCTCCCAGCACCCCTTGTTGACTTCAGGTTCTGAACCACAGGGACAAAGGTTGCCAGAAAGCAGTGGCCTGATACAACACACAGATACACACCCACAGACAATCCACAATTCCTATACAATCAGTTCGCAGACACACAGGCACCTCCATATCACATGCATCCTCACATGCACAATCCTAGAGTCACAGGGTCACAGGCATGGTGTAAATAACCACCATCATAACACCCCCTTCCTTATCACCACTATGATTTATTGAGCATCTATTATAGGCCAGGAACTGTGTTTGGCACTTTATATGCATTATCTTACTTAATCTTCATGATTTCTCCATGAGGTAGGTTTTATTGTTCTTCGCATTTGATAACCAAGGAGATTGAGCTTCAAGGAGGTCTTGCCCAATACCACAGAGCTGATCAGTTCCAGAGTCTAGATTTGAGTCCGTATCTAGTTCCAAAACCTTGCTGCTATACCAATTTGCCTGTGCAGATCTCTCGCCCACCTGCACAATGCCTTTCCCAATAATAATAACAGCAGGTATCACTTGTTCAGGGTCCTTGGTTACCCAGACACTGTGACAAGTACTTAATTTACATTTTGGTACTGAATCATCAAAACAAGCTTCAAGGCCAGGCATGGTGGCTCACACCTGTAATCCCAGCACTTTGGGAGGCTGAAGCAGGTGGATCACCTGAGCTTAGGAGTTCGAGACTAGCCTGAGCCACATAGTGAAACCCCATCTCTACCAAAAATACAAAAAATTAGCCAGGCGTGGTGGCACGTGCCTGTGGTTCCAGCTACTCCTGAGGCTGAGGTGGGAGGGTCACTTGAGCCTGGGAGGCGAAGGTTGCATTGAGCCAAGATTGAGCTACTGCACTCTCCAGCCTGGGTGACCAAGTGAAACCATATCTCAAAAAAAAAAAAAATAAATAAAATAAAATAAAATAAAATAAAATAAAATAAAAAACAAGCTTTGGAGGTAATCCTGTTTCTATTTTACAGATCCTGAAACTGAGGCTCAGAGAACAGAAGCAGCTTGGCCAAAGTCATACAACTGGTAGTTGGTAAAGGAGCTGGCCTTGAACTCAGGGTATCTTGAAACCACTGTTGCTTCTATGGACTCTAGCCATTCAAAAGACCCCTCACCTTCTATAAGACCCCAGGAGATCCTCAGGGTCCAACTGCTCCCCTGAAAGCAGGTCCCAGATATATCTGCCAAAGGTATGATTAGGAGCCTAAACACATACCATGAGAATGGGATTCCACGTCTTCCAATCCTGCCCAGAGATGCAGAGACATCACCACCCAGGGAGAGATAGCCAGAAACTAAAATAAGGTGTTAGAGACAGGGTGGTTGATAGTGACAGATACAGCCACACCAAGACAGGTTCAAAGGGAGGGAGACTGAGGGGAAGCCAGAGACAGAGAGGGACACATTAGGCCAAAGAATGAGAGAGATAGCTGGAAAAGGAGACAATAGGAGTAGAGGAGGGTACAGGCTGACATGAAAAAACACAGACAGATGCACTCCAGCATGCAGACAGACACATATAGACCCATCTGACCTTCACAAGAAACAGACTGTTAAAGCAAGCAAGGCTCAGGCTGTGTGTGGCGTGCGTATGTGTGTGTGCGTATTGCGGGGGGAGCATGCAGAGTCTGTATAGCTACGCACATTACACCAGCTGCTTCCAGCAATTTCATCTGATTAATAATAAATGCCCCATAATTACAGCCGCTCCCCCAGCCCTTCTTCCTGTTTTTTGTCAGCTGCTGCCAGGCCAGCCCCCCATAAACCCTATGGTCCCCTTCATCCTCACCTGCTGTCCTCTAGGAGGCTGAGAGAATGTGAGCTGGTGGAGGAGGCCATATTCCCAGTTTGAGGAGGGATACCCATCTCCCTATCTTGGATTAATGCCCTTTGCTTCCAAGCAAAAAGTCATCTTACTTAGGTCTCACTCAGAACTCTTCCACTGCATGGGTATAACCTGTGACCCCTAATATGGCCTAGGGGCCCACATCTGGGATGCAGAGAGATGAAATCCCCTTGCCCACTCTTTATCACTAGCTGGCTAAGTCTCCATCCACAACCTTTACCTAGCCTCAGAACCCTGTAGGCTCTCGAGGAGGAAGGGACCAGGACAGGGGCCCTCACCCCATCATTCCAATCCCAGACAGCCCGAATCTCTGCCCACTCGTATACCCTCAAGCTCTGGACACTAGATGGCTCTGCCTGCCCATTCCTGAGCACCCCCAACCCCACCCCCACAAGTCCACCTCCTTCCAGGCCTCCCACCCAAGCTCTCCAAGGCATCTCTATCAGAATCAGCTGCTGGGTTGTGCTGATCTGTTTCTAATCGCTGGGGCCTGGTTCACACTTGCCCCCACCCCCCAATATTGATTCCATTATTTGGAAAGTCATTGACGTCAGGGGCCTGGATGGGTGCCAAAACCGCCTTCTCTCCAGGCCTGGGCCAGGGCCCAGCCCCCCATCCCGCAATTTCACGGAGGGGCCCGGAAGGGTCAGCTCATGGGCCAAGGTCACATGGCATCTTCCCTCTGACTCTGGGCTCCTCTGCCTTTTTGGAACCACTGTGCAGCTCCCTTCTGGAGAGAGGGGCTACGCAAAGCCCTGGGATTTAGAAGTTGGGGGAGGCTATAAAAGGGAGTCTTAAGACCCTCATTGGGACTCTGGCTGCAAGGAGGGGCTCT
Organism: Symphalangus syndactylus; assembly: GCF_028878055.3. NCBI lineage: Eukaryota > Metazoa > Chordata > Mammalia > Primates > Hylobatidae > Symphalangus > Symphalangus syndactylus. The sequence continues at coordinate 110,215,967 of NC_072431.2, read as the reverse complement.
GAAGAGGTAAGGAGGAGGGCAGTGGCTCGGAAAAGGGTAGTTGGGAATACTTTGTGTTTTTTGCCACACTCTTAAATTTTGGAACATCCTGAAGCTGGTCTTGAAATGGATCCTACTGACTACTTGGTTTTTATGTCTGACATCAGATGTATCTCCAGACTCTCTTAGAAGGAAATTCTCTGGAGCGTAGGATAACAGATTATCCTAAATGTTGCCATAATTTGACTAACTGGCACCAGTAATTTTATAAATCTTTGCTCCACATAAAACAAAGGCTCTGTTTCTTGTGTATCTCTCACCTATGCTGCCTCAGTTTCCCCACATTCACACCGTCTCCCAGTCTTTCCTGGCGTTGGATGTGTGTTTCTTCCTCTCTGTCTCTATCTGACCAAGATGCAGCCACTGACACACTGGCCCACGCCAGCAACTCCTGGGCTCTGGCTGGACAGAGTATTTTTAGGATCCAAACCCCGTGTTCTCAGACAGGCATTAATAAGCAATACAGACAGTCTGTGGTGCCCACAACAGCTACACAGCCTCAGAGCCCAGCCTTGGAAGGTCAGAGATGGGGTCCATTCCTTCAGCTAGAGGGTCAGAGATGGGGTCCATTCCCCTGAGGGAATTTCTTCTTGTCCAAGAAACTCACACCTAGAGGGTAAGGGACGTGTTCACCACCACATAGGAAAAAAGGACCTTACCTTCTGCAAAATCCTGAGGCTGGGAAAGGGCAGGATGACCTCTGACCTCTGCCACCAAATCAGGGTGATTGCCCTGCCCCAGCCTCCTCTGGTCCAGACCTTTCCAAGGAAGGAGCCTATCATCTGCACTCCTTCCCTGAGTGAAGGAAAGCCCTTCCTCTAGTCTAGCCTGCAAACCAGTCTTCCTTTGAGCCAAACGGGTGTAGGACAGGGGATGCTGGGTCTCAAACCACAAATCCCAGGAGCTTCCCTCTCCCCATGATCTGTCCCACTCAGTGATTCATGCCTCAACGTTTATTGAGCACCTCTTCCCTGCCAGGCACTGTACAGGGAGCCAGGCACATGGTCGTGCCCACAGGGAGCATTCGGTCCAATGAGAGAGAAAAAGATGTATTACTGTTCACACAAGAATGCCTTCCTTGGTATACGAGGTCTGTGCCAAGGGCAGGCAGGTACAGGGTGAGCAAGGTAGACCCAGTCCTTGAGTCACACAGAGCTCATAGGCAACTACTCTGCAACCTTGCTGAGTGTCACGTGGGGAAAGTACAGGTAGGATATATGGTGGGGCACACTGACTGCCCTGGGGTCTGGAGAAGCCTGTCCTCCTACAGGCTAAGGACTCTTCAGTTTGCTCCTAAACCCAAGATGGGCCCTCAAGCTGAACACAAGTCACTATCATAGTTTAATTTCAGTTCCTGCTACTGTAGCTCTAGTCTTAGCTTTTGGGAGCTGGCTGCCCACAGCAGCAGAGTCTAACTCTTCCTCAACATCTGCTCCAGCTCCTCCTTCCACCCCTTGGCCCCAGAGCGCCGAGCTCTGGTGACCCCCAACTGGGCACAGCTCTGTGCTTTGGGACTCTCTTTGCCCTCTGCAGAGGTAAAAGGGACTGATGACCTCAGTGCTCTCCATCCCCAGGGACCACTTGCCTTCCCAGCCCCTCCCCACAGGAAGCCGAGAGCCCTTGTGGGTTTGGTCACCCAGGGCCACAGGAGTTTACAAAGCTGAGGTCTCCACCACTACCCCCACCCAATGGTGGGTCTGGAGGAGGGGTCAGTTCTCACTTCTCAGGCTCCTTGCTCTCCAGGACCCCCCAAACCAAGCACACATGGTCCCCCCCAAACCCATCTGCATTTCAAAGAAAATCCACTCCATATGTTTCCGATGCATTTACACTTCAACTCAGAGAGCACGGGTGCCTTGCCTCCAAGTCTCCCACCCCCATAGGGGGGCTGTAAAGCGTGTGTCCCCTTCAGGACGGGAAGCAGTTACAGCCCAGCCATCTCAGCATTGGGAGGGACTGCAGGGCCATGTCCCTACTGTGTGGGTTCCCATGGGGGAAGACAGCATATCTCAGGCAGCCCCACCCACTGATGTTCATAGCAGCAGAGCACGCAAAGTCCAGGGCAGGGTCTCCATGGGAGTTAGAATACCAGGGCTGGCTGCAACCTAGGTACCCCAGGGCTACTGCTCTTTTGGGGAACACAGTGGGGAAGGCTAGGCATGCCCTGGAGCCAGGATAAGGGCTCAACAGGCAATCCCAGAGATACTGTGAGACACGCACAACAAAACATGGTTCCTCCCCCTCCCCAGCCAGGGCAGAGAAGAGAAGAGAGGGTGGGATCCCGTCTCCTCCTCCAGCTAACTTCTCCCCACAGATCTAAGGCTGTTATCTCTCCTACAATCACAGATTCAACACCCTGGAGCAGTTGCAGGAGCCAAGGTCTGCTCCCTCCAATCTGCACACCCCTCCCATCCTAAGAATGATTGAGATGTGTTTGTGTATGGGGCGGGGGAGATGTCTGGGGAGGACAGGAGTCTTATTTCCCCCACCTGGCCTTCTCTACCACAGAAGTGATGTCCAAAACTATTCAAGGGGGATGGGTGTGCATTGACATGGCACACGGAGGAATCTAAAGGTTCACATCACTCCTGTACCAACAATCCACTCAGATCTTCCTGCCAAGAGCCTAGTCTCCTTATGCAAGGACAGCAGGGAAATCTGACTGGGTTAGCCTTTACCACCACTCCCCTCCATTAGCCCACAGCCCATTGTGAGGGATTTGACCAAATGTGTATCCTCTCTCCTCCTCACCTTTGGAGGGGACAGATCCTGTAGCAGTCTCTGTTCCTCACTTCAAGTGCCCCAATACTCACCACAAACCAAAGGAAAGCATGGGCATATCTGACCATGAGTCCTAAGTTCCACTGGGATTGTGAATGCCACATTCTTAGTGTGGATCTGAATGTGAGCCCAGGATGAAAGTGTGAGTTTAATCTAAGTGTCACGATCTAATGTCCATCTAAGTGAACTCCAAGATGCAAGTATGGGTTTGAGTATGAGCCCAGGTCTCAGCATGCATCTGACTGTAAACCCCAGTGGGTCTGAATGTAAGCTCCAGGACTGAAGTGAGAGAGCCTGTGAGTCCCAGGATTCCTGTATAAGTCAGCATAAGTATTAGAGTTCTAGTGTAAGTCTGAGTGTGAGACCCTGGTCATAAGGGCTTCTGAGTATGAGCTAAGGTGACTCATATGGAGTCCAAGTGTGAGCACTGGTATCCCTTTTTAAGTCTGAGTGTGAGTCCCAAAGTGCCCTTGAAAGTCTAAGTGTGAACATCAGAATCCTACTGTGAATCTGAGTGTGAGCTCTGAGATCCCAATATGAATCTGAGTGAGTCACAGGACTTCAAGTGAGTCCTACCAAGATCCTGGTATGAGTCTATGTGTGAGCCCTAGGTTACCCATGGAGGTCTGACCCCCAAAGTCCCCATATGAATCTAAGTGTGAACCCAAAGGTCCTAGTGTGAATCTGAGTGAGCTCCAGGGTCCCCATGTGAGTCAATGTGATCCCCAGCTTGGAAGTGTGAATCTGACTATGAACCCCAGTGTCCTCAGCGAGTCCTGGAGTTCAAATGTGAGTCCCATGATCCCCACGGGAGTCTGACTAACTCGGAGTCCCAGAATATAAGTGTGAATTGGAGTGAGCACGAGGGTCTTTGTGTGAGCCCCAGTGTGAGCCCTAGGACCCCAGTGAGATTCTGGGTGTGAGCTCTAGGTCTCAATGTAGATCTAAGCTAAAGGATAAGACCGTGAATCCAAGCATGACCCTACAGTTCCAGTGTGGGTACCAGTGTGAGCAGAGTTCCAATGTGAGTCTATGTGGAAACTCCAGGACTGAAGTGTATCCCTGGATATGAGCCCCACAACGTAAGTGTGAGTCCATATGAATGTAAGCCCCTAGACCCTAGAAGGAGTTGAAGTGTCCCAGTGTGCATCTGAGTATGGATTCCAGAGCCCCCAAAAGTCCTGTGCATGAACTTTAAACTCCTAGTCTTTGTGTAGGCTCAGGGTCTCAGTTGGAGTATCAGCCCTGACAGTGTGAACCTTAGCTCCATCTCACCAATGCTGACCAGGAGCCCCTGGCACCAGCTGAGAGGATTTGTGTGGGTTGTGACAGTGGAGATAGGGGGGCATAGTTTGAGACACCTAGGCCCTTCTAGCCCCCAAGTCATTGCTAGCCCTACATCCCTGGGAATCTGCAATGGTTCAAGCCCCATTCCCACACGTGTAATAGCACACCATCACACCCAGAGTTAGATACACAAAAATACACCTGGTGTTTCAGGCCCCTCGGACACACAGCAATTACAGATGCACAGACACACCCAGCATTTCAGACTCTCACCACCTCAGTGATCACAGCCACACAAACACCCCCAGTGACACAGACACAAATTCACCAAGTATTACAGGCAGAACAACTAGTGTTAGAGACACACTCCTACAGCGGCATGCAGACACACACCCAATGTTGCAGACAAGCTGCCAGGCACACAGACACACACAGACGCTTCTCAAAAAGAGAGACTAGACGGAAAGAGAAAGAAAATCCTGAATTTTCAACAAGGCGTGAAATAGTCCTGCCCGCCTGAAGCTACTGGAGTGGGGAGGGGGACAAGGGAGCGAGCGAGCGAGCGAGCTCACGCTGGAGGAGAGGCTCGGGAGAGGAGAGGAGAGGAGCCGAGAGGGAGAGCTGTCCGTCTGGTGACCTCCCCACGGCCCAGCCCCCACACACGCGGAGATACACTACTCCGCAACACAGGGACACCCAGACTGGCTCACACTGAGCAGCACTGGAGGAGACACACACGAGCAGACTCACAGACACTTGGGGATACACCATAGGCAGACTCACACAAGCCAGGAAGACTTACAAAGAGACACTGGAGGAGACCCACTACATGGAGATACATCCAGGCGGACTCAAGAGAAAACCATGGGGACGCCGACCGACACACACACACATATGCACACACACACGCGCGCGCGCGCGCGCGCGGATTCGCACGGACACATGCACTGGCAGACGCGCAACCGTCGGTTCGCATCCCCGGGCGCTTTGAAGTCCAGATTTCTGCCCGAGAAAGAAGCCACCTTTGGGCGCGCAGAGGCCACTACGAACCCCCCAAACCCAGGAATTTTTCCAGACCCCGAGCGTGCAGCTGAGGGGTGGGGAGAACAGGGACACTAAGACAAACCGCCGGAGCTACCTCCCTCTAGTCGACAGTCGGCCCCACCACCACCACCACGCCCAACCCCCCGGAGCGCCCGGACGTGGGGGGCCGCTTCTCCAGAGCCCCCGCCCCCGAGTTTGCAGGCAAAGTTTCTCGTGAACTTTCCTGTCGCCCCCGTCCGTGGGCCCAGGGGTGTCCCCTCACTCTTCCCGCGCGCACAAGGGCCGCCGGTCTGTTGGTCAGCCCGGGCTCTGAGGGTCCGGCCGCGCGCACTCCGCCGCAGGGTACTCACCGCGCCCTCGGGCCACCCGGGCTTCGCGCCGCGCCTTCCGACCGCCCCCGGCAGCGAGCGAGGCAGGGAGCGCGGAGCTAGCACCGCCCGCCGGATCCCACCGCCGAGCCTCGCGCCGCGCCGGCTGGAGCCGCCGCCTCCGCTGCCGCCGCCGCCCGCTCTGCACCGGCTCCTCGGCGCTCGGCGGCTTTAACCCCCCCATCCTCCTCCCTCCCTCGCGCGCTCCCTCCCTCCTTCCCTCGCCCATGTGACCGCGGGCGCCCGCTCGGCCGCGCGCGCCCTCGCTCCCCTCCCCCTCTTGCCTTGTCTCCCCGCGTCTCCGCGGCCGCGCGCCACGACCCCTCCCCGCCACGGGCCCCGCGCGCCCCCGCCTTGGCACGCTCTCGCTCCTGGCACACGCGGCCCGCTCGTCCTGCGCGGGCCTGTGAGCCCCCACTCCCACTCGCCCAGAACTGGCACGCTCTCTGCCCCCCCGCTGGCACACTCGTCCGCACTGGCACGCGTGGCCCCCTCGCGTTCACCCTTTCTCGGGCGCGCCCTCCAGACGGCTGTGGTCCCCGTGCTTCACGCGCAGCCCCGGCCGCGGGTCTCGCAAACGCGCGCGCGCGCACACACACACACACCCACTCCGCCCGCTCCCCTAGGGCGGCTGGGCGCGCACCCACCCCCGGGATCTCTCCTTCGCACTCACTCTCCCTCTCGGCCTTGGCCAGGTCTCTCCTGCGCACACTCCCGCACATTCAGGCCCTGACGGCCTCGCACCGACTCCCTGGCACACCCCGGGCCAACTCTCGGGGTCCTCCCTCCGGCGTCGCCGTGAGAGGAACGCGAGCCAGAACCCCCAACCCCCACTTTGGGCAGAAGAAGCCAGCCGGCTCCGCCTCTCCCCTATTACTACTGCCCCCCGCAACGACTCCCTTCCCGGTCACCCCCTCGCGCGGGGGAAAGGGGCTTCCTTCACCGCGGATGGACCCGGCCAGGAGCCCAGGCCCATGCCTCCCGTGTCTCCGATGACACCAACACCACTACTCGCATGTTCCTCGCGCCCCGAGGACACATAGCCGGGGGAGAAGCCTCCACTGGAATGAAGGGGTAGGGAGGGTGCACCCTCAATGCCGGGCGCAGGCGCACCCTTTGATAGGAGGCTCACTGCCTTCGCAACCTGGGCCTCTGAGGGGCCGGGGTGTTCACTGAACTCGCCCCTGGGCCTCCGGTCTGGCTGCAACATAGGAGAGTAAGGTTAGACAACCTGACCAACTTCTGAGGCCACGTGAAAGCGCAATGGAGTGGCAATGGCAGAGGCGGAAACCGAGAAGGCCACCCCCGTCTCCACCCCTTGGATTTTTCACCTGACCCTTGACCCATAATCCTGGGCCCTGCCCCTCCGGGGAGCTGCTCTAGGGCTGAGGGCGAGGAGAAGGGAGGGAAATGTCTCGCTGTTTCCTCACATCCTTCCTCAGTAGGCTGCCTAGAGCGCCCGGGCCCTTTCCCAACAAATGCCTCAGGGACTCCCACTGCAGAGGAAAATCCTTCTTCCCGCCACGGCCTGGGCTTTTCACTTTCACTTCCGTGGCCACAGAATCCCCTTCCTACAACTGGCAGGGGTCGCATGGGCTGGAGCTCAGAGACGGCCAGCTAGGACTTCAGGACACACAGCAAACTAGCTGCGCCCCGCTGAGGGCCAGCGCACAGCCGCCCACACAAGGTGTCCTCTCCCCGGGCTTTCTGGGCCGCCAGCCTCCTGCTTCCCGGGCCGCAGACCGGGATTAGACTGTGGACGCGGGGAAGGAAGGGGGCGTTGCGACGGGATCTTGAGGGGAGCAGGACTTGCCCCTGCCCCTGCGGCGAAGCTCTAGGCCCTGGGAAGGTTCGGTACACCGGGGGCCGCTCCTCTCCAGGGGGCTGACCGGCCTGGGCGCTCTAATCCGGCCGGGGAGGGGCGGACGGGGTGAAAATCGGCGAGTGGTTTGGGGAACGGACTTGACCTCCAGATGCTCCGGTGTCCCTGGCTCAGCCTCTTTCTGCCAGGTTGGGAGCAGTCGGGAATTCTGTCCCGGTCAAATGTCCCCCTCGGCCCCCGGGGACGCAGAGGCTGCTGTCGGCAGAGCCGCAGTCCACGGCTGCGGGGACAAGATCCGCACTGGGAGTCTGGGGTCCTGGAAGTGGACGTGTGGATGTCAGAGGATAAAGGAAGGGAAGAGGCGCACGTCGGACCTCTGTCCAGGCGTCAGTCGGTCAGCAGCTCCTCCCGACGCTGGACCCAGCAGCCTCGAGCGCTTCCCCGGGGCCGAAGCGACACCTGGCGGACGGTGCGGGACGTGCGTTCCCTTCTGGCTGCTGCTCCTGCTCCGCGCTGAGGCCTCGGCCACCTACGGAACACCGGGTGCTGCCACCTCTCCACACAGCCGCCACTCGGCTCACAACCAATTTTCCTCCCCCCAGAGCTGGGTCAACAGACTAGTAGTGGTTTGTGCTCCTGCCGCCTCTGATGCCGTACCTACACAGTAGCCTTTGAGCTTGTAAGCCTCAGTGCTGAGCCCTCCCCACCGCCTTGAGGGCAAAGTTGAGTTTCTTAGGTGGGGCTTCAAAGCCCTGCAGGATGTGGCCCTGCCTCCCCTCCAGCTTTATTAAGCGCCCCTATTCCCGGCCTCCCCAGCTCTGCGCCAGCCCCCTTCTATGTCATGTCACTTATCCTTAAGCCAACCCCACTTCACTGACATCCTCTCCCCAACTCCATCTCCAAGAATTCACTGCCTTCCCAATCTTCACCATCTACGTTGCCCATGATGAAGTGGCTGGAAGTAACACCCCCAGGCCAGATCCCTTGTGCCCCGCACGTGATGGGGATCTCACATTTGGGCCTGGGGAAATTAGGGGAAGTTCCTCATTGACTTTCAGTTCCTGGAGTTCTCTACCATGAAAGGGGCTCTACGGCCAGGATTTCTGACACCACCCTCCACCCTGGCAGGTGACCTAAACTTGGGCCCCCCACACACACCAAGGGATCAATTGTGCCATTCCAAGCCGTTGGGCAAGCAAAGACCCTTCCTTATTCTTACTGACATGTCTCCGAGGAAGGAGAGCTCCCTCCCCATCTCCTATAGTCTACCTTTCCAGTGCTCCTTTAGGAAACAGTGCTGGTTTCTAACTTGCAATACCATCAGAAAGTTTCTCCCTGGAGCACACACCTGGCTGTCCAAAGTTACAAACACACACACTCTCACACACAGGCTGTCTGTATTACAAATGCCAAACACATGGTCACATAAAGTCACACACCCAATCTCAAACAGTAAAAGGTGTATATTCAACTTCACTATGGTACACTGAGAGTCAGGGTCCCCAGCTTGGGCTAGGAACTAGAGGTCCCAAAAGAGTAGGAGAGTCCCTGAGTCACACACACCATACCCACACATAGACACAATTACACACACAGCCATGAACTCGGTCACACTGAGTGTCACACAGGCACACACAGAGTCACACGCGCTCTCAATCACACTGGGGTTTGGCGGGTTGGGGCGGGCTCCAGGAGGCAGTTACGTAAACGCCCTCAAGCCCCCGCCCTCGCTCCCCCTCACCCCGCCTGCTTCCTCACACAGTGCCAGCGCCCGGGGCGGCTTGGCCGGGGCCCGGGAACAGCTCGGCCTCGCGGAGGCTCCAGGCGCCGAGAAACCCGATCCCACAGAGCCCCGGGCCGGGCCAAGCCAGGGAGGGGGGCCCAAACCCCCCCAACTCAGGGTCCAGCCCAGGCCCCTAGGGACGACTTACCCCTGCATCCAGAGACAGCTCCCAGCACCATCCTGAGATAGTACCTGGGGCCCACTCACAACATCCCCATCCTGCACACCCCCTTCTGGAATCCTATCATCTGGATGGCTGCCTGTGTGCCCTAAGCCTTCCAACCTCTGGCACCAGAAAGGGCAAAGATCCCCTAAAGGTAGAGAATGGGGGAAACTAAGTATTCAACCTTGAATTACCCCCAGTTCCTGGAACTATCTCCTCTTCCCTTCTCATCAAGGCCCTCTAAATTCACTCTGATAGAGAGGGGCTTTCATTCCTGTCCAGGTCCCCCTCAGATTTGCTGCCTATCGATTCCAATATATTCTGTCAGAATTCTAAATTATTCAGGTCCAAGGTCTCCCCTCACGCCCTTTGATATCCTTTCTTCCTCCTCCACTGGGAGTTCTAACTCCAGTCTAATCCCAGTTCCTCCGGTTTGCTAAAAGGAAATTTTGAGAGTAACCTGAGGAATCGGGAACAAAATCACCAAAAGGCAGAAAGATTAAGGCTCAGGAAACCCCTGGAAGTCAGGAGTCTGAGAAGAGGGGAGACAATGTCTGTTGTACGCCCCCCAACATAACCCCCACCCCATTCTGCAGCCTAGACTCAATTTTTCACAATAGCTTTTGAGTGTCTGCTTGGGCCGCCCAGGCCCAGGCAGAAAGGGAATTTCCCGCTATGTTCTCTGTTAATGAACAAAACATTTCATGTTGAAATTCCTCCTCTGCCCCCAGCCCAGTGCCTCCAGGGCCCTCCAGCCTGACCAAGCAGGGGCACCATTAGCAGGGGGGTAACAGAGTAGAAGGAAGCCCCCAGGGGAAGCATACTTTACACTAGGGGGCATCTTTTAAAAAAATAAATAATTAGGGTGACTTTTTTTTCACTTTTGGCTACAATTATCCACTCCTGTGGCGGCTTCCCAGAAAGGGCGGCGGGAGGGCGGCCGGAGCTGTCCCGAGGCCCAGGACATGGCCCCCCTCCCCCGGGCGAGGAGCCTTCCTCAAGTTGTTTTCCTGGTCTCTTCCTCTTGGATGTTTTTTGATTATTAATCACATTTTCCATCCTCAGTCTCAGACCAGACCCCCTCCCCCCAGGGTCAGGGCTGGACAGACGGAGGAGGAGCGGGCTCTGGGAAGATGACTAGGGGACAAGATGGGCAGTGACCCCTGGCCCTGGCTGACCTGAAGGACACTGTCAGTGGCGTGTCACAGATCATACCCTCACCATCCTAGCACATCGTAGGTGGCATCCTTAATCAATACAAGTGAAGTAAATGAATGAACAGGTGTCTAGCTTTCATAGCACCCAGCTGGCACTGAAAAATAAAGCCCCTAGTGCTGGTCCCCTTATGCTGCAGACAGAGAAACAGCCCAGAGAAAGGGAGTCACTTGCTCAGAGTCACCCAGCAAGTTAGTGCCTTGGCCAGAGCAGGACCTCAAGAATGCTGATGGCTCCCCGCTTCCTAAGTCAGTCAATAAATATATATTGAGCACCTACAATATGCCAGGCATTGATCTAAGTAGTGAACCAGACAAAAATCTCTGCCCTTGCAAGGACATAGAGCAACTAGAACACCATAGAATGCTAGTGCACGTTAAGTTGGTACGACCACTTTGAAACACTGTGTGGCAGTATCTACTAAAGCTGTGCATGTACTTATTCTATGGCCTAGCAAGTCCGTTCCTAGATATATACCCAGGAGGAATGATCAAATATGTTTACCCAGAATGTTCATAGCAGCTTTACTAATGATAGCCCCAAAGTGGAAACAACACAAATAGATAAACAGATTGTGATGTAAGTACAGCAATGGAAAACAACCAGCTACATACAACAATGTGGATAAATCTCACAGACAAAATGTTGAGCAAAGGGGAAAAAAGACACAAAGAGTACATAATGAATGATTTCATTTATATAAAGCTCAAGAATAGGCAAAACTAATGTATGGTGACAGAAATCAGATTGGAGTTACCGTTGTTGGGGGAGAGTGGTATAAGTATCTGTTGGGAATTGGTTCCAGGACCCCCTGAGGATACCAACTCTGAGGATGCTTAAGTCCCTTATATAATAAATGGCATAATATTTGTGTATGATCTAAGCACATCCCCACATCTACTTTAAATCAGCTCTAGATTCCTTGTAATATCTAATACAATGTAAGTGTTATGTAAATAGTTGTTATACTGTTTTGGTTTTTAATTGTATTGTTTTTTATTGTTATATTTCTATTTTTATTGCTTTTTTTTTCCTAATGTGGTTGGTTGAATCAGAGGATGCAGAACTCACAGATATAGAGGGCCAACTGTACACATGCATTAAAACTGTACACTGTAGGCTGGGCGCAGTGGCTCATGCCTGTAATCCCAGCACTTTGGGAGGCCAAGGTGGGCGGATCACGAGGTCAGGAGATCGAGACCATCCTGGCTAACATGGTGAAACTCTATCTCTACTAAAAATACAAAAAAAAAAAAAAAATAGCCGGGCATAGTGGTGGGTGCCTGTAGTCCCAGCTACTTGGGAGGCTGAGGCAAGAGAATGGCGTGAACCCGGGAGGCAGAGCTTGCAGTGAGCCAAGATTGCGCCACTGCACTCCAGCCTGGGTGACACAGCGAGACTCTGTCTCAAAAAAACAAACAAACAAAACTGTGTACTGTATATATTTGTTCATGCAAAAGTCCCAAGTCTGGTTCCCCAGCCCCCTCAGGCAAGAGGTGGCAGCCTAAATGACACCTAAGAGAGGCCTATACTAAGCCCTTTTGTCCTCTCTCACAGTGCCATCCTCTTTTTCCTTATAGTAGTTAGTTTGATGCCTAATTATCTAGTTACTTCTGTGATGCATGTGAGCTCCAATGAGGGCAGCCCTGTGGCCTCCATCTCCACTCACGTAGAGTTGGGTCTGGCATAGAACAGGTGTGCTCAACGTTTGAAATAGATTTAAATAAATGTTGACGGAATGAATGATACAAGTAATTAAGTAGGACAACCTTGACCTGTGAGAAGTAAACCTAAGCTCCAGAGCACAGGGGTGGGAGCCTAGATGAATGGGTCGCAGCCCTGAGGGATGGGAAAGAGGTTTAGTGACTAGTGAGGTGGCAGAGACCGGAAGGCAGGCTGAGGCAACCTGAGTGGCTCAGACACCACATCCTGAAATGCCTTTGGAGCCAAGGCTGTTGAGGCATAGAAGGGCATAAAGAAATCAGGAATATAAACACATTGGAGTTTTAGCAAGACCATTGAGGCTGCTGGGTAGAGGGTGGTGAGGATGGTGGAGGCTGGAGGTAGGGCAGCCACAGAGAGGTATTTGTGGTGACCCATAAGAAAGAGATCTCCAGCCTGACCTGGGGCAAGGAGAGAGAGGACAGGGTTTGGGAAAGGGGCAGGACATCAGATTCATCTGCTTCATCTGCTCCCATGACCCCCGGGGGATCTCCCACGTCACTTTATATACAGAGAACGGGCTCGCTGGACACTTAGTCCTGTGTCTGCTTTCCCAAGCACCCTTCCGCTGGGTGATCCCAAAGTTTGGGCTAAGTGTGGAAAGAGAAGCAGGTGGGGAGAGAGGGAGCCGAGTATCCAGAAGAGGGACAGGGAGAGGGAGTGGGAGGCAGGGACAGGGATAGGGAAGATGGAGAAACTAGGAGTCAGGGGACTGTGTATCAAAGGTGGGAGCAGGGGCATACATTTGCAAAATCACAGATACAATTTTTCATTTTGCAAAAATTTGCATGAACAAATTCCCTGCTCAGAAGCACAAAGTCCCTTCATGCTTCCCCACCCAAGTGGGCACTGATCCCACCTACCCACCATTCCTCATGGAGGAGAAAACTATCCTCAAAGGATTGTCCCCCCTAGTACCAACCCAGAATCTGACATTGCTCTCTGCTGCTATAGAGCTGGCTCCTGGATAACAGCTGGGATTTCCAGGAAGGCCTGAGGACCATGTGTCCCTAAGATTGGATCCCTCCCTTTGCCTCCCATGGCTCTATTTCCCGCCAGCCTGTGATTCCCTGAAGTAGGGGAGAGGGAAGAAAAAAGGCCCCAACTTTCCCCCAGAAACTCAACTGTGGTGATTGGGAAGGCAGATAAAAGTCAGAGATTTGGAAACTTAATGCCAGCGTTACCATGTCTGAGGGAAATAGACAGAGGCAGAGGGAGACTCCAAGAGAAAAAACTGAATTAAATTCAGTTCAACAGACGTTTATTAGTGCCTACTGTGTGCCAGGGCTAGAGGGAACATTGTGTACAAAACTACAGATGACTCCCATGCTTTTGGCTTGAGAGACTGGGAGTTGATGGTACCATTCACTTAGCTGGGGAGAGAGAAGGGCCTTGACATGTTCAGTTGAAGGGTCTGTGGTGTGACAGCTAGGTATGTAGCCCCTGTTCAACAGTTCCCAGCATCCTTTATGCTCAGCATGTGCTGGAGGCTTGGGCATTTAGAGTCTCAGACTAACCTGGGCATTATGATGGTGCTAGAGGATGATAAGATAGATCAGAGAACGGCAGGGGAGGGGTGGTGATAAGAAAGGAAGAGGAGAGGAGGATTGAAACTAAAACTCGGGGAACCCATGATTAAAAGAGAGGAAAGGGATGGTGATGCACACCTGTAATCCCAGCACTTTGATAGGCCAAGCCTGGCGGATCACCTTGAGCCTGGGAGTCTGAGACCAGCCAGGGCAACATACTGAGACCCTGTCTCTACAAAAAATATAAAAATTAGCCGGGTGTGGTAGCATACACCTGTAGTCCCAGCTACTCAGGAGGTTGAGGTGGCAGGATAACTTGAGCCCAGGAAGTAGAGGCTGCAACAAGCCATGATTGTGCCATTGCACTCCAGCCTGGGCAACAGACTGAGACTCTGTCTCAACAACAACAACAAAATTGGGGGTGGGGGGAGCAGTAAAAATAAATAAATAAATAAAACAAAAATAAACAAATAAAAATAAAGGGCCGGGTGCGATGGCTCACTCCTGTAATCCCAGCACTTTGGGAGGCTGAGGCAGATAGATCATCTGAAGTTGGGAGTTGGAGACCAGCCTGGCCAATATGGTGAAACCCCATCTCTACTAAAAATACAAAAATTAACCAGGCGTAATGGTGGGTACCTGTAATCCCAGCTACTGGGGAAGCTAAGGTGGGTGAATCACTTGAACCCGGGAGGCAGAGGTTGCAGTGAGCCAAGATCACACCACTGCACTCCAGCCTGAGTGACAGAGTAAGACTGTCTCAAAAAAACTAAAATAAATAAATAAAATAAAAATAAAACAGGAAAGATGAGGGACTTCCAGAAGACAGGGAAGGTGTAGTGGTCCTAGAGATAGAAGAATCAGGGTTGCATGAGGCCAGAAATAGCCTGGTAGGACCAAGGAAGAGCCCAGGTCTTTAGCAGCCAGGAGAGGGGTGGGGCCAAGGGGACAAAGCTAGGGGTATGGAACAGGCTGGTGTAGACTCCTCCACAGGGGCCTGTGAGTAGAGTGTAGACCCCTCCTTCCCCAGCCTCCATGCTGTTCCCTGGAGCCCTGCTTGGGTTGGGGGCCTCTCTCAGCTAGGCAGAAGAATCAAAAAGCTCCTCCCAGGCCCCTAGACTTCCATCCCCGAGCCCCTGGTTTTTGGTTCCCCAGGAGAGTTCTGAGCCTTCCTCAGGCTCAGGAGCATGCAGTGGTTGGGGAACCCTGGGGACCCTGGGGGTAATTGAAACCAGGGCTAAGACATTAGAAACCATAACGCTGACTCTGCGGCTCCCCCAGGATAGCTCCTGGTTTTCTTCTCACCCCGATCCTCCCTGCTGTTGACAGCTCAGCTCTCCCAGGCCCCCAGCAGCTGGGCTGCTGACCCTCCTCCTCAAACCAACTAGAAGGGGCCTCCAACCAGAAGGCACCCAAAGCCGGCCCTCAGGGACCTCTTCTGTGCTCTCAGAAAAGCTTAGTGTATACCAGGCTAACCTCTTCATATTGAGGCATCCCAAATTCTAGTCTTAATAATCCCTTTTTGCAGAACCTAGCAAGTTGAAGTTAGACAATGGGAACAATTTTGCCATAGTGAAAAACAAAGGGAGGAGGTAGATGTGGGGCATGAGTGCCCGTCAGCTAGCAGGTGCTCAATAAATATGTGCAGAAAAATAGATCTCAAAGCCTGGACCCCACCAGAGGGAGGTGTTGGCTGGCCAGATCTGTAACAGGGGCAGTACAGGCTACACACCAGGGTAGCAGGAAGTGAGAAGGTCAGATAAGGAATTCTGTGGCTGGAATCTCTCTCCTTACTTGGATGTCTCTCTTTCTCTACGTTGCGGTCCTTGTCTCTTACCAAAACGACCAGAAGCTGCACTTTTGTAAGACTGATGGGAAGGCCCTCCCCCTGCACAGCTGTCCAGAGATTTCAGGATTCCTAGATTCCCCAAGTGCTGGTGTGGAGATTTGGGCCTGCCTCTGTCTCTATCTGTCTCTCTCCCTGGCTTTTTGGTTAGAGACAGAGGGGTTCAAATACCTACTCTACTACCTACTGACTTTGTGGCCTCAAAAAGTGACTTAAGGTCTCAATTACCTCAGAAGTAAAATGGGATCATAACAGTGCCTATTTCCTGAGACTGAGGTGAAGATTAAGTTAAATGAGATAATCCAGTCAAGTGCTTAGCGCTAGCCCTGGCAGGTGCTAAAGCCCCCTTCATCTGCTGGCTTCGGCTTCCTCCCAGTCGATGTCTATGTCTCCTCTGTCATGGCCTTTCTCCCCATCTCTCTATCAACACTATCCTCTGTCTCTGTCTTTTACTGTCTTTCTCTTGATCTCTTTGGTTCTCCTTGTATCTGGCCCTGCCTGCATGACCCTGCTGCAACCCTCTGGCACAATTGGCCTAGGTGAGGTAGGGTAGGCGTGTCCAGGAAGGTAAATTCAAATATGGCATTCATGGCAGCAGGGTCATGCCTGAGCCTGAACATAGGGGAACCACAATCGTTGGAGTGAGTACTTCTGTCTATGGCCCTTTCTGACTGGGCAGGAGAGATGGGGGCTCACTCTGGCAGTCCTCTTAGAGGAGGAGGGACTTGTCCTGACTGTTCTGGCTGCCCCCACACCTGGACCCAGGCCAGATCCCCATAACTAGTGCCTGCCTGAAGGTGAGGCAACCTGCCCAAAGGCCATAACTGAAAGGGGTAGCCCTCTACCTCCACACACAGGGTTGCTTACCTGACCTCAGAACATTCCTGGCCCACCCTCATCCAAGCTCTGATCTGAGCCTCCCACACCCCATCGCAAACCCTGTGTGGAAGCACATTGCCTCCATAGATCTAGTTGCTCTTGTCTCTGGCTCTTCCTATCTCTGTCTCTATCTCTGTGTCTCTGTCTTCTCAATCTCGATCTATGACTTTGGCAACTGCATAAGCCTTGCACCCCTAAGCTAAGACCACCAGGGATAAGAAACTGCAGGGGTTGAAGAGTCTGTGTTCTTCACCTGGTCCAAAAAGCTCCTTCTTGGTGGTGGTGGTGGCGCGAACACAAGAAATCCAGATGTCATTTCCATGTCACTGTGGACTCTGCGAAGGCAGAGGGCATGGCATAGAATAGGTGCTCATCAAATATAAACCAAATGAAGGAGGGGCAAAACAGAGGACTCCAAACAAGGAACTGAACGGCTGACGCTGTAGCAGGCAGAAACATGGAGAGACTATGGAACGGCTGCTGCTCAACTTGGTGGCTGAACAAGGAGTCTTCTTTAGGGGTCAGGATTGGTCTCAACTAGCCCTAGATGCCGCCACACCTGGGCCCTGGCCAGCCCCTTCACGTCCGCTCTTGGGCAGAGAGCCAGATGAGTGAGCCACTAAGACTCCCCCATCACTTCCCTACTCCCAACACACCAGTGCCTCAAGGTGCCCACCAGCTTCAAGCAGAGTGCTGGGAATACACAGCCAGAAAGGGAGAAACTCTGGGCAGGGGCACATGGCAGGCAGAGGCTGAGGCAGGAGTCTGGTGTCCTGGTAGCCAGCCTGGGCCTGTCATGAGGATCCTATGCCAGTACAGTGATGGGGGCCAGACCCGAAACAGGATTTTATGTGAGGAGAGAAGCCAGGAATCCTCGAACATGTGGGCAGCTGGGCAAGGGGCGGAACGTCCCATCAGGTAAGGACAGATGTGCAGCTTCTTGTCCTTCTCGTTAGATAAAGACAAGCATTGAGACAAAAGGTTCACAGAGATAGAATCAGAGCAAAAGAGAGAAGAGAGAGCCTGGGAGACAGACCGAGAAATAGAAACTCTCAGAAACACAGTCAGGCACAAAAACAAAGATGCAGAGAAAGATGTGAGTCAGAGACACAGACAGGGAAATGCAGAAGAGAGAGCAATAGAATTAAAGACACAGAGACCAAGATAGGGAGGGATATGAAATCAGAGAGAAACTGTCTCAGTCACAGAGCAACAATGTGGAGACAGACTCATACAGAGAAACACAGAGACAGAGAGAAAAAAAAAATTGAGAGAGAGACAGAGAGATGGAGAAGAGAGAGAGGAGGACAGCGACAGCAAGATCAAGAGAGACAGAGAGATGGACAGAGGACAAGGCAGAAGGAAGCAAAGACAGGGCGAGGCAAAGAAAGAGATCAAAACATTAGGAGTGGGAAAAGTGGGTGAGGGACAAAGGAGTTTCCTGGCCTCAGTCTCTCTAGCCTGGTCTCCCCAGGGTGTTGGACCCTTACTTTGCTATTATCTGGTTTCCATAGCAACAGGGAGGGCAGCACCAAATTTGCATACACATTTACATCCTTTCTATTTGAATAATTCAACAGGTTTCTGTGCATATTCATGAGATAACGAATGAAGGTGACTCTCAATCCCTGCTCAAAACCTGGCTATGGTATCTCCTGCTTTGTAGTATATGGTATGGCTCTGAGCCTGGTTTTGTAGGCCTTGACCTGTCCCTGCCAGACTCTGCTAACAATGCCAGACCCTCCTCCCCAAACATCTTTTGCATTTTCCTACCTCTAGGCCTTTCTTCAGGTTATGCTCCTCTGCCTGCAGGGGATGCCCTTCCCTCAGCATCAGTCCTGCCAGTGGCCTCTGGTAAGGAGTAGCAGGAGATGACAGGGGTGACCAGGGCTCATCTTGGCTCTCTGGTGGAGGCGATCCTTCAGTCACATTCCTAACTGGGGGTGCTTGAAAGGGTCACACTGAGAGAGGCTGGGGTGTAGGCTGAGCTGGAGTCTAACAAATCTACCAACACAGAGCTACCTAGGACACAGTGGCCTCCATATGGAAACTGACAAAGCCCATGGTTCCAGCTAGAATAATCAGAGGAGCTGAGATAGCACCAAAAGGAATCTCAGGAACAGAGGGGCTGAGGTGGCTCAGATGGTGGGGGAGAGAGTTCCTAGGGCCAAGAACCCTTTCAAAGTGCCAGGCATTGAATGGCCTTGTGGGCTGGGAGGAGCTTCTTCAGGGCCTGCTCCGCTTATAATTTTGGCCTCACTGACTACCCCCTGGATCCCTACAGCAGCTTTCTCACTGCTCTTCCTGCCCTGTACCCCCAATCCACTCTCCACATTGTAGCCAGAGTTCTCTTTCTAAACACAGTCTGCTTTCCACAGAACTCCCACCTTGAAGCCTTCAGTGACGTTCCATCTCCCTCAAGACAGAGTCCAAGCACCTTTGGCCAGGCTTGCAGGCCTCCCTGTCTGACCCCTACTCACCTCTGAGCCTCATCCCTTACTCTCTGCCTTGAACTTCATGCTCCAGTGATCATCTCTATGCTGCTTCTATGCCTTGGCTTATCCCTTCCCTTCACTTGGAATGTCATGCCCACTTCTCTCCTAAGCTATTCAAGATTCCACACAGGTATCACCTTCTCTTCTTTAAATCTTTGTGTGTCTCTAAAGGTTGGAATAGGGGCTCTGTCTGAACTCATGCAGCAGTAAACTTGCCTAATCTGTGTACTTGTCACACCATAGGGAAACTTTTTTTTTTTTTTAATGGAGTCTCACTCTGTTGCTCAGGCTGGAGTGCAGTGGTTGGATCTTGGCTCACTGCAACCTCCGCCTCCCCTGTTCAAGCCATTCTCCTGCCTCAGCCTCCCAAGTAGCTGGGATTACAAGCGTGCACCATCAGGACCGGCTAATTTTTGTAGGTTTCACCATGTTGACCAGGCTGGTCTCGAACTTCTGACCTCAAATGATCTGCCCGCCTCAGCCTCCCAACGTGCTGGGACCACAGGCGTGAGCCACCGCACCCAGCCTCCATAGGGAAATTATATATGTGGCTATAGCCCTCGTGGGGTTGGAGGTTCCAAGCCCAGTGACTATATTTGTCATATTGTGGATGATCATCAGCTGTTTGTTGAATAACTGAGGGGTCACTGAGCCCATTAAGGATCAAATTTCAAGTCTCTGTGTCTTGGGACTCTTGAGGCCCTCTGCGCAGACCCTGGAAAGGAATGGGCTATCCCTTTGCAAATGCTGCCACCTTGTGGCCAAAGCCAGAAGTGAGTGTAGCCAGAACATGACCTATCAATGTGAGAGCTGGACCAGACAAGTATTACAGTAAGGAGTGGGGAGGTAGTAGGTCCCAAGGGAGTGCTCAGAGGCCAGCACCCGTGTCCTTTGAACATTCTTGACGAGTTCCAAGTAGACAGAATGACAAGAACAAAGACTCAGAGGCAGAAAATCGTATGGCACTTGGGAAGTGTGACCGTGGTCAGAGCCTAGGGTCCAAGAGGACCAGGTCAAAGACGGACTAAGCCATGGGCAGGGGCCAGGCAAAGGGGTCCTTTAAAACCACCCAGTGGGCCGGGCGCGGTGGCTCAGGCCTGTAATCCCAGCACTTTGGGAAGCTGAGGCGGGCAGATCACCTGAGGTCGGGAGTTCGAGACCAGCCTGACTGACATGGAGAAACCCTGTCTCTACTAAAAATACAAAATTAGCCGGGCGTGCTGGCACATGCCTGTAACCCCAGCTACTCAGAGGCTGAGGCAGGAGAATCACTTGAACCTGGAAGTCAGAGGTTGCGGTGAGCTGAGATTGCACCATTGCACTCCAGCCTGGGCGACAAGGGCAAAACTCCATCTCAAAAAAAAAAAAAAAAAAAAAAAAAAAGAAAGAAAGAAAGAAAACGGAAAAGAAAAAAAAAACCAAACACCTAGTGAATGTAGTGAATGAACTTGGATCCTGCCCTCTAATCTTGGCATGGAGGCTAAGGGAATAGAGGAATGACATGGTCAGATCTGAGTATGGCCCCATATTGGGGGCGGGGGGGCTCAATATTCATTCATTTACTCACTAAATATTTATTGAGTACCTACTATGTGCCAAGTGATGTTCAAGATCCTTAGGTTACATAAGGGAATGAAACAAAGATTCTTGCCCTTTTGGAGCTTACATTCTCATCAGGAGGAGACAATAAACAAAAGTATTATTTTAAAGGCATAAATATCATAGAGGTTAAGAAGAACTGGAGTAGGGGGAGAGGCAGGGTAAGGAATATTGAAAGTGCTGGGCTGCAATTTTAAATGAAGTGGCCAGAGTAGGCCTCACGAAGGTGACATTTTAGCAAAGACTTAAAGGAGGGAGGGAGATAACCATGCAAGTATGGGGGGAAGAGCATTCTAAACAAAGAGCTCTGAGGGGAGTGAAGCACAGAGATGAGTATGGAAACTGCCGAGCGATAATGAGTGGCACAAACCAACGAGGCTTTGGGGATGGAGACCTAGAAGGCAAAACGGGCAGAACTTGGTGCCTGCTTGGATATTGGAGGCACATAACTCCTCCAGGCATATTGTGTTCTGATGTCCCCATTTGAAGGGAACAAACACAAGGTGGCTAGACATGCCACCTCTAAGACAGGTAGTGAGAATGCTCAACACATTCCATCCTGGATGACTCCATTGCCGACCAGAATGCTCCCCACCTCACCTTTCCCAGCCTCAACTCACCAACTCATCTTCCATGTCTCTTTCTCCAGATCCTCCAGCCATCCACTCACATGCCCACAAATCCTATCAGCTCCAAAAACCCTCAACCCTATTCATACCTTCCCATCCTTTAGCTGTGGTTATGGGTTAAATTGTGCCCTCCACTCCCACCACCCCCCAACCAAAACCATTTATAGATATCTTCATCCCCAGTACCTCAGAATGTAACTTTATTTAGAAATAGGGCCTTTATAGAGATAGTCAAATTAAAATGAGTTCATTAGGGTGGGCCCTTATCCAATATAAGTGGTGTCCTTACAAAAAGAAGAAATTTGGATACAAAGACACACAAAAAGGGAAGATGGGGTGGAGACACAGGGAAAATGCCACGTGAAGATTGGCATGATGCACCTGTAAGTCAAGCATGCCAAAGGATGCTGGCAAATCACCAGGACAAGGCAAGAAAGGATTCCCCCACAGATTTCAGAGGGAGTGTGGCCCTGCCAACACCTTGATTTCAGACTTCCAGCTCCAGAATGGTGAGACAATAAATTCTGTTGTTCTAAGCCCCCCAGTTTGTGGCACTTTGTTACGGCTGCCTAGGAAACCATATAGCTACAACGTTCCTGTCCTAGGATAGTCCATCTCACTCCACCCCATCTTCATGGGGATCTCCAGGCCACTGACTCCTGTCCCTTTTCCCTCACTTCCCTCCTGGCCCAGTTTGGATGCCTTGGTCGTTCACTACATGTACTCTCTTGCTAGTCTCCTCGTGCATCTTCCATCATTCCTACCTGTCTTAAAGTCAGTCTGGAAGAATGCAACTGTGCTTTTTCTGAGTCCTCACCTATCCTGTGGGTGCTGCTAGAGCTCACACACCCTGACCAATGACCCTACAAGTTCATGGTCACCAGCCTACACTGGGCTTTTAGCCCTGCCTGGTCATCATCCTGTACCTCTCCTAGTCACCTCTCCTAGTCACCTCTCCCAACTGCAACAACTATCTCACACGTCCTTCCCTCCAGCTTCCTTGCCCACTCTCAGCTATGGAGCTGGACTCCTGCTTTGAGGACATAGAGGCCTTCTGAACTCCCTCATGTCTCATCTTCACCTCCAGACCTATCTGCATACATATCTGTCCTCAACTCCATCCCTCCTGTTACAGGAAGTCATCCCTCCTCTTCCCTTGGGAGGCCCTTACCTCCATGCTTCTGGATCCCATTCGTTTTTACCTGCTCAGGAACTTCATGCTGTGAGTTATCCACAATCTCCTGCATCCTTCATCTCTTTCCCTACTGGCTTCTTCGTCTGTCAGCCTATAAACATGCTCAAGTCCATGCTAGTATATTAAAAACAATAACAACAACAACAACAACAACAAAACCCAACGCTCTCTGTACTCCACACTCCTCTCCTATCTATCACCCCTTTCCACCCATTCACAATCCAATTTCTTGAAAGAGCTGTCTCTACTTCCTTACCTTTTGTGCCAAGACGTGACCTTATGGTGGCAGAAGCCATATTGCAGTGAATTAAGGAGAAAGTGGACAGAACTAGACACAACTCTTGTGCTCTCTCGTAAAGCTGGTCAGCCTTTCTGACTCCAAAGGGCCCAGGTCTCTGGTCCCCTCCCTGCCATTCCTCCTGCAGGCCCCAGCTGGGCCCCGTAGAGACCAAAGACAGAGAGAAAATGTCCCTCCTGGGACTCCAGAGCTCGCAATGCCACCTTCAGCACAGATCACCATAATTATTATATGTGATCCCTCCACCCTGGCCATCAGCAGATGGGATGAGATCATCAGCCAAAGGTCAGTAGTCTGCAAGGTAGCCTGGCCTCAAAGCTCTGGAGATCCAATGATACTCAGAGAACTGCTGATGGCAGAAGACACACAAGTGAAGATGTTCAGAGAAAAAGCGTATGCAGAAGCTGAGAGGGAACAAAATCCCTGAATTAGCTGCGAGGAGAATGGGGGAAGTCAGTCAGTTGCTGGCAGCAAGACACCTGAGTCACTGCCACTGCAGCCATAATTGCCTTTAGGAGTGTATTAGATGCTTCACGACCCTGTGCATTTGAAAGACCTGCTTGGCAGCCACCGAGGTTTTCTCTCCTAATCTCTTCTGAATCCTCGTCACCTACCCCTCCCCCAGGGTCCTCCACATCACTCAGAGCTAACCTAACTTTGAAAGCAAAGGATGCAGTATTTAAAGTTTTGAAAACTGCCTGCTGGCCCTGCGGTCACCTCACCCCTCCTCCAAGCCCTTATCAAGGGCTTCAGTCCTCTAATTCCCTCTCCTTCTCAATCCTTCCTGCCTGGTCTCAGTTAAGTATCACTGCAACATCCTTACATTGCTGGACCCATTCTACTACAATGTGAGCCCAGAAGAACTCCAGCCTTCTGCTTTCCTCATGACTGGGCACCCAGGCTACCGGACACCCAGGCTGCTGGACACATTGGAGAAAATCTTGAGATCCATGGGAGATCCAACCGATTCAATTCTTCAGAGTTCACTACTGCCCATAATCCTGCTCTAGTTCCCACAGCACCCCCTGCTACTGATGCAACCTTCACTTCTCTTCTCATGCCCCTGAACCTGAGAGTTTAAGGCCGAGGCAAAGCAGAAAAAAAAGCAGCAAAGGGAAAAAAGGCAAGGATGTGGCCAGGCACAGTGGCTCACGCTTGTAATCCCAGCACTTTGGGAGGCCGAAGCGGGTGGATCACCTGAGGTCGGGAGTTCGAGACCAGCCTGGCCAACATGGAGAAACCCTGTCTCTACTGAAAATGCAAAATTAGCCGGGCATGGTGGCGCATGCCTGTAGTCCCAGCTACTCCGGAGGCTGAGGCAGGAGAATCGCTCGAAACCGGGAGGCAGAGGTTGTGGTGAGCTCAGATTATGCCATTGCACTCCAGCCTGGGCAACAAGAGCAAAACTCCATCTCAAAAAAAAATAATGATAATAAAAATAAATAAATAAATAAATAAATAAATAAATAAACAGGCAAGGATGAGACCTGGAGAGACATGTGGGATTGAGGCGTGTTTTTTTTTTGTTTTTTTTTTTTTGAGATGGAGTCTCGCTCTGTCGCCCAGGTTGGAGTGCAGTGGCGCAATCTCGGCTCACTGCAAGCTCCGCCGCCTGGGTTCACGCCATTCTCCTGCCTCAGCCTCCCGAGTAGCTGGGACCACAGGCGCCTGCCACCACACTCGGCTAATCTTTTGTATTTTTAGTAGAGACAGAGTTTCACCTTGTTAGCCAGGATGGTCTTGATCTCCTGACCTCGTGATCCACCTGCCTCGGCCTCCCAAAGTGCTAGGATTACAGGTGTGAGCCACCTTGCCTGGACTTTTTTTTTTTTTTGAGATGGAGTCTCGCTCTGTTGCCCAGGCTGAAGTGCAGTGGCAGTTCACTGCAACCTCCGCCTCCTAGGTTCAAGCAATTCTTCCACCTCAGTCTCCCGTGTAGCTGGGATTACAGGTGCCCACCACCATGCCTGGTTAATTTCTTTTTTTATTTTTAGTAGAGACAGGGTTTTACCATGTTGGTTGGGGTGGTCTCAAACTCCTGACCTTGTGATCTGCCCGCTATGGCCTCCCAAAGTGCTGGAATTACAGGTGTGAGCAATCGCCCCTGGCCTTTTTTTTTTTTTTTTTTTTAAGATGGAGCCTCATTCTATTGCCCAGGCTGGAGTGCAATGGTGTGATCTTGGCTCACTGCAACCTCTGCCTCCTGGGTTCACGCGATTCTCCTGCCTCAGCCTCCCAAGTAGCTGGGATTACAGGCGCGCACCACCACACCCAGCTAATTTTTGTATTTTTACTAGAGGGGGTTCACCATGTTGACCAGGCTGGTCTCGAACTCCTGACCTCCTGATCTGCCCTCCTTGGCCTCCCAAAGTGCTGGGATTACAGGCTTGAGCCACTGCGCCTGGCCTGTTTTGTCTTTTGAGACGGAGTCTTGCTCTGTAACTCAGGCTGGAGTGCAGTGGTGCAATCCCGGCTCACTGCAACCTCTTCCTCCTGGGTTCAAGCTATTCTCCTGCCTCAGCCTCCCAAGTAACTGGGATTACAGGCATGCACCACCACGCCCAGCTAATTTTTTGTATTTTTAGTAGAGATGGGGCTTCACCAAGTTGACGAGGCTGGTCTTGACCTCAAGTGATCCACTCGTCTTGGCCTCCCAAAGTGCTGGGACTACAGGTGTGAGCCACTGCGCCCAGCCTGTTTTCTGTTTTTGAGATAGGGTCTCTCTGTCACCCTGGCCGAAGTGCAGTAGCACAATCATGGCTCACTGCAGCTTCAACCTCCCGGGCTCAAGCGATCCTCTTGCCTCAGCCTCCCAAGTAGCTGGGACTAAAGGTGCACACCACTATGCCTAGCTAATTTTTAGATGTTTTTGTAGAGACAGGGCCTCCCTACTATGTTGCCCAGGCTGGTCTCCAACTCCTGGGATCAAGCAATCCTCCTGCCTCAGCCTCCCAAAGTGCTGGGATTACAGGCGTAAGCCACTGTGCCCAACCCAAAGATATGATTCTAAGATAGGAAAAAGCATGTTTGCAAACTAGTGGAGTTGAGGATAAATGTGTATACAGATAGGTCTGGAGGTGAAGATGGAACATGAGGGAGTTCAAAAGGCCTCTATCTCTTCAAAGCAGGAGTCCAGCTCCATAGCTGAGATTGGGGCAAGGAAGCTGGAGGGAAGGAGGTGTGAGACAGTTGTTGCATTTGGGATAGGTAAGTCATTAATAACGATAATAGCAATTAACACTTAATAGCACTATGTGCCAACGTGGTATCTAAATGTCATATATGTATATTTCCTTATTTAATCTCATAACAATCCTATGTGATAAACACTATCGTATTCCTGTTTTATGGATAAGACCACTAAGGCACAGAGCAGTAACTTGCTAATAAGTGGCAGACCAGGAGTGAAACCCAGGCAGGTTGGTACCAGAGTCCATGCTCACAACCACTATACGATACTGTATGTTGCAGATGGAGAGAAATGTCTGACCTGGCAGTGTTCTTAAACCAGGCCAAAGCAGGGACAAATAACTACCCAGGGAATTAGATATATTCAGTACTGACTGAGGCTTCTTGTAGACACTAGATTCTCCCAGCACCGGCCTGAGCCTACTCTTCCTCTGTCTTCACCCAATCAGCCCCCGGGGGTAAGGGCGGGGACTCCCATTTCTTTAATCCCACTCCACATAGCAGGCTGAGTAGAGGCTCGTCAAATAGGTAGAAACTTTATTTCCTAAATCCCTCCCTGGACCTCTTTCAGAAGGCAGTTCAGATGCATTGTAGGTAGAAGGCAGAGTAAGCCCTTATTTAGCAATGCGGAACTTGGCAGAGGCCCCACATCTGTCATTCTTCACAGCAGTCCCTTCCCACATGCTAGAGGGAAGGGGAAGCATGATAGGGAGGTCCACTTTTGTGGACTCAAACCTTGATGGGGATGTTGAGCAGTCACAGGGCTTCTCAGAAAAGGCACAAGCACCCCAGACATTCAGACCCGGAGAACAGGCTGGTTCAGCAGGTCTTCACGATCGGGTGTCTCGAGCCCTTCTTCGGGAACGAGGGCCACAGCTGGAGCTGGGCATGGAACCCAGGCCAGGGGGTGCTCCTGGGGGTTGGTAACCACACTCATTGGGGTCCAGGGGGTCCCGGCTGAGCAGCACCCACACTGCAGGCACATGGCGGCGCACTGTGAGGGGGTCTAGCCCTGTGTCAGGTAAGGCTGGGACCCAGCTGTCCTCAGTCTGAAGGAAACGTAGCTTGGTGAGCTGGTGCAGGCCTGGGACCCGCCGCTTGACAATCTCAGCGCAGCTGACAGCCTTTCCTGCAGCCCTCCCAGAACCTGAGAACACTACATGCCGTGCACTGCCGCCCTCCAACCGACCGAGAGCCAACCCCAGCAGGTTGCGAATTTTGCTGCCATCTCGGACCCGCATCTCAAGGGTATCAGGAGGTAGCTGGGGCATTGGGGAAGGCGCTGGGAGCTCTACAGAGCCAGCTTTCCGGTAGTGCTCCATCCTGCTTGCTGTCTTGTCTGTGACTCTCGCTGCCCACTGCAGGGAAGCATCAGATAAGTGCTAAGCAATGTGCCCCAAGTCATTGTCCACCATCCCCTATCTCCATTCAGGATATGGCCCTGCTCGCCGTTCCAGACTTCCCAGAAACAGGGTCATGTCCCCTCGTCCTTAGCATCTCGTGACAAGGGCCATGCCTGCCGCAGTCTGGGAAAGGGCTGTACCCCATACACCTCGTTCCTCTACAAGGGCCATAACACCCCCACCTCCAATCCTAGAGTCCCAGAGGCAGGACCACATTCCCCAAACACTGAGCTCTTTGGGAAAGTGCCAGGCCCCCTCATCCCAAACTCTCCAGGACTGGGGCTTAGCCCCCCTTATCCTGGACTCCTTGGAACAGGGCCTGGAACCCTCACCCCAGACTAATACCAACAGAGAGCGCTCCTCACTTGGGGCTCTACAAGGACAGAGACAAGGCCCTTCGCCCCAGGCCCCCCGGGAAACAGCCAAGAACCCTTATCCAGTGCTGCCCCCAAACAGAACTGACTCCCTCTCCCAGAGATTACCAGGGTCGATCTATGTCAACCCAGGTCACTCAGAAACTCGGGGGCAGAGGCTCGGCTCGGAGGGCTGCTCAGGCTATTCCAAGACAGCCTTGGCCGTTTCCATAGCCACGGTCTCTTCCAGGGTCCTGCCGGCCGCTGCAGCCAAGCCGCAGGCGTCCCCCCACCCTACGAGCGCCCCTCTGCCCGCCCGGTTCCGGCTCTCACCGAAGCCGCCTCACTCACGATCCGGAGCCAAGATGGCGCGCGGGCCCGGAGCGCACTAAGGCCGCGGGGCCGCGCACGCCCCCGAGGGGGCGTGGCAAAGAGGGGCGGGGCATGAGAGACTGGCCCCGAGGCATCTCCGCCGCGGAAACTACCCGCTGGCCAGGGCGCCCCTGACCGGTCCCATGGGGGGTGGTCATACGATCGCAGCCTCCGCTGTTACGCCCCGGCGGGAGGCAGGACAGTTCCCTGCGGTAGAAAGGAGCGGCCGTCGGGGAAGTCCTGCGTCTGAAGGAGGGGTATCCGGCCTTTAGAAGGGAGGGCTGGCGTTAGCTGTTGAGCAAAGGGGGAGCTGTGGGTTTCACCGTGGGTGCGAACAAAGGCTTCAGTTTGTAGTGGCTGCTGTTGCATGGGCGAGAGCCTTAGTTACCGACTTCTGAGCTTCGACCTCATCCTGTGGGCGCTGGCGGACCACGGGGGTTTTCCAGGGGCCAGTCGAACCAGATCTTGTGAAGGGAGCCGAGGAGGGAGTGGTGGGGAAATCGGGCCACGGCCCCTGACGACACCTGCCGCGGAGTCTGGGGGCTGAGGGGGCGGGGGTGCCCACGGAGTCTAGTATGGTGCCTGGCGTATGACCGTCCCTCAATGTTTGTTAAATGATTTGTTACATTAATGAACCAGAGAAATCGCAGTGGGAATGGAAAAAAGATTAAGTTGGGAGATACTAGTAGGTTCAGTGACGAGTTGGCCACTGTTTGGACGGAGAAATAGGAAATTCCGATCTAGGGTGACTCCCAGATTTCAGAGCGGTTTGGACACGCTGAATTTGAGGTGCCGGAGAGGTCGCACAGGCGGGGCGGCCAGCGGGCCGTTGGAAAAAGGGTCTGGAGCCAGAGCACTCACTGAGACCACAAGGGGGCAGCAAACATTTGGCGTACTACGGTGCCAATCTGTTTCTCAACATGCTTGCCCCAGCGCCCCTACTTCCCAACTTCCCCTCCCCAGGACCAAAACTTCCTGCATCCAAACCTCTTAGGCTGCCCTTCTCGGCTAGTGGCAGCAGGTAGGCTCCCAAGAGAGAAATTTAAAGGCCTTTGCACATGCTGCTCCCTTGGCTCTGAAAGTCCCTGGATATCACTTACCAGGTCCCTTCAGTCCCTTTTTTCTTGTGTCCATCTGATAGGACTGTCTATCCTGCTAGCCCGTGCAGGGCAGGGATGAGGTGAGTCCTATCTACTCCCATCATCTGACATTTGGAGGTCTCTTATTGGTAAATGTGGGATAAATGGATACATAAAAGAATATCCTATTCACATAATCAAATGAGAGCCTTCATCTTGAGAGCTCTACAACTGCCAGAAAGCCAGACCAGGATGAGTTTAGTTCCCAGTCAAACGATTAGGCCGGCTGACACCTCTGCCCCCCCCCCACCTCCATCCTAGACCAAGAAGCCAGCACACTCCTCCAGTCATCTCTATGGTTTATTGTCACTGGAATAAGAACACTGATTTGGGGGAGGGTGGGTGTTGCAAATTGCAAACCTCAGGTAACCTGACCTCCAACTTTAGAGCCCAGAGTACAGAGAGGTGGGCCTTGAATCCAATAAATACAAAGCTTCCTCTGCCTTGTAACAAAGGCAGGTTGCATTGGGCCCTGGAGCCTGACTGCCCAGGCCCACTTTGGGATGGGGAGCAGCTGTCACTCCTCTGCTGGCTTCACTTGCTTGGCGGCCTCTAGCTGGCAAAGTAGCTCATCCCACTGCACGAATTGCTTGGAGAGAAGCATTGTCTGGTTGTAGGTCAAGGTGAGAATAGGAATCTGAGTGAGGAAGTTTATGAAAAGTGGGGAGCAGGCAAACATAGGTGGGTGGGATAGGATGAGAGAGAGCTAGAGGTGGAACAAAAGGACAGGGCTTAGGGACAGCACCCATTAGGGTCCTAGTTGAGCAGAAAGGATACAGTCTTGTTGTATTCCTCCAGGAGAGCCTTGGACTCCTCAGTGATCTCCACACACTGGTCCTGTAGGGCCAAAGTGTAGCACACAAAGGAGCTGGGCAAAGCCCACATCTTCCACTAAACTTCCTGCCTCATCAGGGACTCCCACTCCCCATGGAGCCTAAAAAAGATGATGCTTAACCCCAAAGCCAAAGGAGCAAATGGCTATGGCAGCACTTTCAGGCTCCAGGATGGGTGCCCTAACAGCAGTCCAAAGACTGATGGAAAAGGGAGTGGCCACACATTAAGTAAACATTCCCCCTAGTATATGTCTCCTCTTCTGTCCTTGTTTCTGAACTCTCTTTGAACTTTACACTAGGGCCTGGGAATAGTGAAAAAAGAGCCCCTCTACCCACAGTCAATGACATACCATCCCCAGGAATTCTTGGGTACCTCCCAGCCTCAACCTTATGGTGTCTCAATAAAGTCCTGCTCTGGAAGCAGAAGGTTTGTACATGAACCTAGGCAAGTCCCTTTACCTTCCTGGGGCATATGCAAGATAAAGGATAAACCCCAAAGTTTCTGCTGAGCTTACAACAGAAAGGCCTGAAGCTGCTTCCCCAGGTGGCATGAGTTGGGATGAGGTGCTGTGCCACCTCCATCTTCCCTTCTAGTCATCACCCCTCCCATACCTGCTGCTGAATGTGGATCTGGGCCAAGCGCTGCAGGCGGACGGCATGCTCAGGAACGGCTGTAAAACACAACGCACACTGCTGGATGATGCTTGTGCCCTCCCCCGGGACTGCTCAATAGTCTATTAGGTCTTTGGCAGGATTAGAGTATTGAGTGGAGAAGCTAAACAAATGCCAGACTTCATCGACCGCTGCAGCTGGAGGTGGTGGTGGGGCTCCCTGCCCACTCCAGTCTTACTCCAGGACCCATAGGGGAGGGGAAGATACATGTCCCGAGGAGAAGACAAAACCCTGGGGTTCCCAGTGTTGCTCCCTACCCCGACCCCAGTGCTATAAGCAGGACCAGGTAAAGAGAGCTTTGGCTATTATAGGACCTGTCCCTTTGCTCTCAGCCCAGTGGGGGCAGGTCTGCCTGGCCTAGGGAACAGGGAGTCTGAAGATGGATGCCAGGTCCCTAAGCTGGAATCCAACATGCCAAGGCTTGGCCACCATGCTGGGCTCAAAGCTTAAGGCTGTCAGATACTCAGCGGGCAGCTGATCAGGGGTAGGGAGGGGGAGCTGGGAAAAATACCTCCAGAGACAGACAAGATGGATATCTGGATTCAATTAAAGCCACTGTCTCCTTGTCAAAGTCCAGGCCCAGGGACTGCTCTCAGCAGTGCAGCAGAAAGAATTCACATACATTCATGGACCTGGCAGAGACTCTGATAGTAAAATCTGGGTTCTGCAGCACCTTGAAGAAGAGATGCTTGGGGGTAGGTAGAAGGCAGAAGGAATCCCCAGAGCTGGGGACTGCTAGAGCTTAGGCTAGTGTTCTCAGGCCCAAATTGCCTGAGGTCCTAAAACTGGGCTCTCTATCCTGGTAATTTTAATTGGTGGATGTGGCAAGTACCTCAGGGTGAAGGTAAAGATAAGGAACAGGCCAGGCACAGTAGCTCACGCCTGTAATCCCAGCACTCTGGGAGGCCGAGGTGGGTGGATCACATGGGGCCAGGAGTTCGAGACCAGCCTGGCCAACATGGTGAAACCCCGTCTCTACTAAAAATAGCCAGGTGTGGTGGCACACACCTGTAATCCTAGCTACTTGGGAGGCTGAGGTGGGAAGTTTGTTTGAACCCAGAGGCAGTGGTTGCAGTGAGTCAAGATCATGCCACTGCACTCCAGCCTGGGTGACAAGAGTATGACTCTGTCCAAAAAAAAAAAGATAAGGAACAGACCCAACCCGAATCCACACAACCTGAAACACAGGAAAGTCTTGCCCATCCATCCACCTACCTCCCCAACCAGAGTAGTGAAGCTATAACCCCAGAGAGATACCTTTGATGTGAGCACTGTCCAGCATGGGCACCAAGGCATTCACCTGCTCCAGGAGTGCAACCTGGGAAAGGATAAACTGCTCCTCTAAAGCAAAAATGGACAAGATAGTTGCAGTGAAGCAAACCTGGGCATTGCTACTCAGCCCATGTAAGGGCCTGAGGACCTGGCAAGGGATATGGCTAGGTCCTAGAGCTTTAGACAGTGACTCTGTCCTCTGCCCCCTTCTCTAGGTACACATTTCCATCCTGCCCCCAACTCTCCTGGATGCCTCAGGTCTAAGGAGCCTAAGGAGCCTCTCAATTTCTCCAAATCCCACCTTTCTCTAAGGTTTAACTTCAAGACCTCTTCTTCTAGCCTCCTATCAACAAACTCAGGGAGCACCTCCTAGGCCACGGGATACAAAGTACTTCAGACTTGGATCCCCACACCCAAGGGTCCCCAGGAAGGTCTAAAAGAGGAGATATGTGGCAGACTACACCAGGCAGGTTCTGCTCAGTGGCTCTCAGAGGCTTAGACAATTATATGCTGGAGGAGAGCTGGGACAGTAATGGAAGAGTCCAGTGAGGAGAGCAGGATCTGGGCTAGGCCCTGTATGCACAGGGGATTTCAATGCACTGAAATCCATAGAGTGGGAAGGGTATTCAGGAGAGAGGACTGTTACGTGCAAATGCTTAGAGGCAGGAATGCCTGTCAATTAGTAGAGGGGAAAGAATTCAATTAGCTGAACTGGAGCAGGGAGAGCACAGGAAACAGAGTTGGATGGGAGGGTAGACCTGGCCGACTGAAAGGCTTTGAATGGCAGACTATGGAATTAGGACTTTATCCTAGCAAGGCAGGAGACACTGAGGTTCCAAAGTAGGCAAAGTGACATGTTGGAAACATGTTTTTGTGAGGGTGAGACTGAACCACATGCAGGAAGGGAAAGATTAGGGTCAAGAGTATAATTTAGCAGACTGTGCAACCATTCATATGCAAGTGGATGCACAATTCCTGAGGCAGTGCCACAGGGAGGGATGGAGAGGCTAGACTCAAGAGTCAGTGCAGGAGAATATCTAAACTTGGTGCTTCAGCCATGGCAATTGATCAAGAGCCTTTTGGGAACTCTGACAGCCGTTTTAGCAGGAGTGGCCCATCCTTACCCAGTCCTCAGTGCTGCATTGCACTGATCAGTCTCCTGGGAGACTGATCTCCCATCTGGGTTATAAGCTCAGGTCCCTGAAGCAAGGACCCTGTCTCCCCTAGCTCTGGCTGTGCCCATGAGGGCAGGGACTTTCTGGTTCACCACTGTATGCTTCCTCACCTAGGAAAAAACCTGGATCAGAGTAGATGATCATTATACACCTTTTGGATGAATAACGAAGTTTAAAAAACCCTAGCTTATAGAATGGCTGACTGATTAGCAGACATTGCCAAGGCAATAGTTCCTGCCTAGAATTCTGACACTGCAGAGCTTTCTCACATGAAAGAAAGATGTTGAAACTCATGCCAATACTGTCTCTTTTCTTTAATGGCAATGCTCTCTGCCCCTACCCTTTCCTAGAAGCTCCTCTGTCTAGTGAGCAGAAGTGAGGAAGGTTCTGAAGGAAAATCCAAGAGGCAGATTATTGATAGAACACTGGACTAGCTCCCACTGTGGCTGGCACCATGGCCTGCAGCTGGCGCAGAGGTATACTGTACTCAATGTCTACCAGAGGATCCACAGGATCCTCAACCCAGAACCAGGCCACAATTCCAGAGAGCAGCATCCAGGGCTTGTACCCATCAGAAGACTGGATGGGGAGGCCATGTCTGTACTTAACCTCCCCAACAACCCACATCCTCAGATGCATGTACACATGTAGTCCAGCATTACCTGCTAAGATGAATTGCAGCTTAGAGGCATCAGGTATGGCAATGCGGTCGATGTACTCAGGATCCAGGTACTTGATCAGATCTTCAACTAGAAAAGTAGCGAGACGGAGAATGGAATAGGGTTGGGCAGTAGAGCTCTGCCTTATGAAGGATGTTTCACAAGTGGTCAGCCTTGAGGACAGCCTTCAATGAGGAGCTGAAACCCAACAGTGCCACATGAGCAGGGCTCCACCAGGCTCCCTATCCCCACTTCCCTATCTCTCCACTCTCTTCTCTTGAGGTCTCTTCTGACATCAAGCTTCAGAGCTGAAAACACAGTTGCCACCAGCACTCTGGGCGCTTAGCATTCTCACTGACCTATCCTCACCAAGGGTAGAAGGCCTCTTTTCTCCTAGATGTCACCAAGACAAGCCAGAGCTTTGTCTAATTTCTAGTTACTAAGCAGGTTACTAGCTCTGACATAACCAGGCTCTCAGTGTCTAATTTGTTTCCTGCCCCTTAACCTTGCCTGGGAAATCCCATACCCTTTTTACCCTCCTTCACCAAGAGAAGCTTTCAGGTAGAGCTCTTATCTCATAACTTAGGACACTGTCATGGGCTTGAGGTTTAGCCACAAGGTAGAAAAGCACACCACAATTTACCAATTGAATTGGGTGCAGGTAAATGTCCTCATAATCTTTCTATCCCCAAAGGGCTATTCCAGTGACCTAATGAACTGAAGGGCTAGGGCCAGGTCCCAGGAAGCCGAGGGGTGGGATGTCGGGCAGGCAGGCACATCATGGAAGCACTTACTCTTTTTGTAGAGAATCTTCACCCTCTCCCTCTTGCTGGAAATGTTCCCCAAAGCCACCTGCACCTTGACCAGGCCGTCAGCCACCTGTAAGGGAAGTGGTGGTTAATTCCAAGATATACTACCTGGCTCAAGGCTTGGAAAAGTTAAAGAACCCTCATTCTCCCAGACTCTCAAACCTGAATCCCAGTAATCTAGGTTGGCCTCCCGTCTCTAATATTAAAGGAGTTGCAGCCCCACTTTCCAGGAATCCTGAAAGTGGAGAGAGAGAATCATGTACTCCTTGGGGAGTTTCAAGTCTGATGGGGAAGATAATGAACTATTTTAGAGTCTATGGAATATATAGTATACACAATATATTTTCTGGTTCCTAAGTCCTGGGTTTGGGCATGAGAAATGCAAGCATCCTCATTCAAGCCTTCATGACCTCTAGATAGGCTGGCCTACCTCTAGCCCTATCCCCTCCACATCAAATTTAGTGTGGGAGATGGAAGAGTCCAAACAACTGGGATCCCAATGATGGTGCAATCACTGAATTAGGGAATACAGAAGAGAATCAGGTTAGGGGAGAGAAAGAGTACATTTAAGAGCATATAGATTGAGTTTGAGATGACTATTGGATATCCAAGTGGAAAAGTCCAGTAGACAACTGGACATAAAAGTCTGATTCTCAGAACAGAAATCTGGACCAGAGATATACATTTGAGACATATTGACATGTAAATAGTAATTGACACCATGGAAGCGAGTGAGCGTACCTAAAGTTTAGGGGTAGAATGTAAAGAATCCCAATATTAAAGGGTCAAATAGAGGAGGAGACTAAGGAAGTGACTGCACTCACTCAGTTTTTAGGGTAGAGGATGAGGAATGCCAGGGGGGAGGCAAATAACACTGAGAAGCAGCAGTAAGAGGTAGAAGGAAAACCAGGAGGGTCAGCGTCATAGATCTCAAAGGAAGAGACTGTTTGAGAAGTTAGTTCTGAAATGGGAGCACAGTCTGCTAGTGACAACTAATTCCTCATTTAGTGTACAAACAGACATCATTACCTTGGACGCACTTAGCTCCAGGACATGCCTGACACGCCATCAGAAGTTCTTCAATAAAAGGTCTTCCCATAGTAGAAAGGGGAGGAGAGGGCACCTGAGCTTCGTAGTTGTCAAAATTCTGTCACTGGTATAAAGCAGTGCTAGTCCACATCTGAATACCCAGTACCCAATCTCTTCCCTTCCTAATCCTGGTCCTTTCAGACCTCACTTCTCACCCTTTGGAGTTTTCCTTATCCACCTCTGCTCTGCTTGCCCAGGGGTCCCATGGACCTCTTCCTGCACAATTCATTTAGCAATTAATTATGCAGGGCTCCATGACGGGCCTTCCCTATCGTGGACTTCAGCTCTTATTGAAACTCTCATTAGTCAGCTTCTCGAGTGTGTCAGGTCTCCCCAACTACAGCCCGCGAGGGCAAGGGCGGAGTCTCAGCCACAGCAGGTACTGAGCCCATGCTCAGGCTGGCTTAACCACCCGCAGAGCCCCCTATGACAATGGACCCCGATGGTCCAATCAGCTCTGGGAGGTCCCGGACCTTTGTTATTTCAAAGGCCGGGCTGCGGAGAACAGGACTGGAGCGGTTGCATCCCGAGGGCCAGGGCAGTGGACCGCTCTTGCTCTGCTCCAGAAAGGGACTACCGGACCAGACTACTCACCTTCCGAGAGCCGCGCGCCCCGCCCGGCCCGTACACCCAGCGCTCCAGCTCTTCCACTCGGGCCTGTAGCCTCTGCAAGTCAGTCAGACCCGCCATCGCTACCATCGACCCACCTCGGCCAGGAAACGGCCAGAGGGCGGGACGTCCGTCCAAATAAGAAGGCTAGCCAATCCGAGTGCACGAGCGGTCCTTTATACAGGAAGTGACGCCATGATTCAGGCCTTCAGTGCCGGAAGTTACTGCTCGGAGCTGTCAAAAGCTGATTACCTTGGCAACGGCTCTGTCCCAGCCCTCCTCTGGCTTCCAGTGCCTGGTTGTCAAGATAACCTTTGCTTTTCGGGTACCAAAGAGCTTTCCCCACGCCATTCCCTGAGTTTGCACGTGTACCAGGATAGGTCCATTCCCATAGATACATCATTAGGAGGCTCCATGAGTTACCATAAACTTTTGGAGTCTTCTAAGGTTCAGTTGATTAAGTAACTTGCCCAAGGCCACCCAGCACTATAGGGACAGAAATGGGACTTGAACTCAGGCTGTCTGATTCAAGAGACGGAGCTCTTCTATTCTCACGAAACTTTGCCATTCTGCCTTCCCCTCTGAAAGCCCCTGGCACAAGGCAGCCTATGTTCCACATCATTCCTCCCCACCTCCCATACCCAAACAAGAAAGGAGGCATCAGAGAGGGAGGGATCACAGCTTTATTGTCTAGATGTGACCTGAGGGATGTCTCTTTCACAGTACCCCAACCCAAACTTTCACTTGGCTCCTGAAGAGAAGCAGGGCTGACTCAAAAGGGTAGGGTCCTAGAGATGACATTGACAGAAAGGACACATGAGGAGATGATGGGGGTTACTGGAGGAAGAACCCTTTGGTAGATGCTGCCGGAATCGGCCAGGGAGGAGGTGCCCTCCCTTTACAATGAGGTAGGTGTAACATCAAAAGAAACTTTGGTTTTAAGTCCACATGGCATGGGAGGTGTGGTCCCCTCCCAGGGCTGGGTCCCAGAGTGGGCAGCCAGAAAGAATCAAAGCAGGGGGTCTCCTCCCCCCTCAGCAATGGGGCTGGGACTCTTAGTTTCAAGTAGGACCTCTCAGGGCAAGGTGCTGGAAGGGGGACCTGTGGAGGGTGGGGGTGCAGGGTTGGTTGGACCCTGGGAAGCTGGCACAGGCTGGCGGCGGGCAAAGAGGACACCTGGCAAAGGGGTGAGGAGATGGTAGAGGGCAAAAACAAGCAGGAGGGGGTAGGGTATGGAAACAGAAGAGGGGAACAAAAGTAAGCGTTCTGGTTGCTAGAACACTACACACGTACCCCTGCCACAAACAAATGAGGACAAGCTCCTTGGGTCAGTAAGCGACTCCATTGATAATGTAGATACCCTCAAACAGGTAAACAAGGAATATTTATGCTGATACATAGGCCCAAGACAAGACAGACATCCCCTGGTACTCATGCCAGAGAGGTCATGCCTTGGATCCCATGCCATGTAGTCACCCCCTTTAACCCATGCCAGTCTAGCAATCCCCTGAACCCCATGTTACCCATGCAAGTTTATATATCCCTGAACTTCATGCTAGTAGAGGAAGTCTAAAATCCCCATGCCAGCCTAAATACCCCGACCCCATGCCAGTGTAGACAGCCTGCAGTACCCATACCAGTGTAGACCACCCCGTTGATCTCTAGGGCCATGTTGATACTGCTGATGCCACTGCCTGCCAGATTAAGAGGCCCATCCAGCCGCTCTTCTGTCCAGGAGGGGGCAGAGGAATCACATTTTGGAGAA
This sequence comes from Symphalangus syndactylus, assembly GCF_028878055.3. Lineage (NCBI taxonomy): Eukaryota > Metazoa > Chordata > Mammalia > Primates > Hylobatidae > Symphalangus > Symphalangus syndactylus. Next base: position 110,177,934 of record NC_072431.2, on the reverse strand, counting down.
TCAGACATCAGACTTATTAATAGAATTTCCTCCCTCCATCCCCGTAGACAGCCCCATTCCACTTCAGCTCCACACCTATACTCACACAGTTGTCTATAGAGGAATCTGTCTGCCCCGTCTCTAACACCTATCAGGTGATGGGTCAATCCTCCCTCGGTGTACAGTCCCGAAGCCCCCTCACAACAAGCCCCTCCTCACCCCTCAGGGGAACCTTGCCACGGGGCAGGAAACTGGGGGGCATGCCAGGTCGAGGTGGGTCCATAGGCCCCATCAGCACAGCTCTCTTCTCTGGGGGCTCCTCTGGTGCCAATTTCTCCCGTGTAGGTCCCAATGCCAGGCCCACAGGCAGTGCCAGGCGAGGGGTTGGAATTCCACTCTCCTCTAGAAGAACAGGTTATTCAGCTCCCCTGGCCAAACCAGCCCATCTCTGCATGGGTTCTCCCCCAGGCCTGGGACCAAAAGAGGTAACTCAAGCTCATGTACCAATCTCTCATCCTTCATTCGATCTATCTTCCCATCCACAGCCTCAGCCTGGAAGCGCTGAAGCTTTTCTCTAGAGCCCAAAGGATCAATGTACATGTCTAGAGAATTTGGGGGATTGTTTTTGGCTGTTGGTTATTAAATAATCCAGGTCACAAGAGGCACAAACTATATGCAAATAGGAGCACTGGGTGGACATGTGTGGAATGGAGCTGCTGTGATTAAAGGACCTTTTCCTGGCCAGGCGCGGTGGCTCAGCCTGTAATCCCAACACTTTGGGAGGCCGAGGTGGGCGAATCCTGGCTAACACGGTGAAACTCCGTCTCTACTAAAAATACAAAAATTAGCAGGGCATGGTGACGGGCGCCTGTAGTCCCAGCTACTCGGGAGGCTGAGGCAGGAGAATCGCTTGAACCCGGGAGGCGGAGGTTGCGGTGAGCTGAGATCGCGCCACTGCACTCCAGCCTGGGCAATGGAACGAGACTCCGTCTCACAAAAAGAAAAAAGAAAAAAGAAAAAAGGACCTTTTCCTGAACTTCAGCCCCTACACTTCAGTAACCCGTACCCCAGAGCTCTCATTTGACCGCAAACCTCAGGACCCCTAAACCTTAGTGACCCCCAAACCTCAGAAGCCCGTCAGACCTTACTGCTCCCATACCTCAATGCCTCCCCAGACCTCAGTCCTCACATTTTAATGGTTGCTGTATCTTAACGCCCACCTAAACCTCAGAGACCCCGAAACCTCCACCATTCTCCCCTCGCACCTTTCTTAATAGGGCTTGGACTCAACTGAGCGCATGCGTGCGCTGGCAGGCCGGAGGCGGAGCTCTGGGCGGGGCCGGGGCTGGGCTGGGTCGCCGGAGCGGGGGGGCCGGGACCCAAGGCTGGGCCCTGAGCGCCCCGAGGGGGCGGCCCTGCCAAGCCGAAGAGCGGAGTAGCGGTGTAAGCCTGGCGACGGCCCTCGCGCCGATTGCTGTCTATGGCGGCCTGGAGCTCCCCTGGGGAGCTGAGCGCTCGAGTCTCGCACTCGTACGGGTACAGGTATTTCATGTACCTAGGGGCGGACAGCGGGCAGTGAGTGTGTGGGAGACTGGGCCCAGCTGGTCAAGTCCCACACCCGGACGCCCGCCCGGGGACCCTCCCCGCCCCGCCCCATCCCGACCCCGTGCCCCCTTCCCTTCCGCTCGCGCCCCTGGCCTCACTGGGTGCGTAGAGTGAAGGCGGCCGAGGTGATGGTGGTGGGTAGGCTGAGGCCGCGCGTGACTTCCCGCCACACTTTGCGGTTGATGACTTCCACCAGGCCGCCCTTGGCGGTCACCAGGCGAAACAGAGCGTACAGGTCGAGCACCTGCTTCGCCATGATGGGCACGCGGTTCACTGGCGTCCCTGGTGGGGAGCGGGCTGCCGTCAGGACACTGAGACGAAGACCCTGTCTGCAGCATCCCCAGGGACTGATACAGGACGGGAGCCCCGGGGAGGGCGGGAAAGAGGGAGACTTGGGCGGAGCCCACAGAACCCCAGGGTCTCTATTTTAGCAGGAAGGACAGGAGGCTAGAACAGGGGTGTGCAAAGTTCTGTAAAAGGCCAGATGGCTAAATGATCTCTGTCACAACTACTCAACGCTGTCATTGTAGCCTAAAGGCGGCCATACAGAATACCTAAAGGAATGGATGCGGCTGTGTTCCAATAATATAGACTCTGAAATTCGAATTTCACCAGTCTGGAGATGTTATTCATCTTTTAATTTTGTCCCCCAACTATTTAAACAAGTAAAAACCATTCTTATCTTGCAGGCAGCTAGATTTGGCCTGCAAACTTTAGTTTGCTGTCCCCTGGGGTAGACCGCAGGAAGGACTTCCGGACAGTGCTGACGAGCCGGCCTCCCCTAAGCAGCAGCCCCCGGGTGGCTGCCCAAGGCTGGGGATGACGGGCGGGAAAAGAATCAACTCCCGCCTCGGCCCGCCGACTCCGCAGCCCGCGCCGCCCCCGCCGGCCAGTCCTGACAAAGGGGCCTGTCTGCGCTGAGCGATGGGCCCCAGTTAATTCCTTACCGATCCCGTCCCCTTCCGCCGCGCCTTTGGACCCGAACAATTAGCTGCGGCCTGATTAATGGGGGAAAATTATCGGCCCCGCGGGACCCCCTCCCCCTGCAGCTGGAGCGGTGGGAGGCAGGGACCGAAGGGAGGCAGAGCTAGTGGGGAGGGGCGGGCAGGCAATGCTGGGATCGGTTCACACCCGCTACCCCAGTGGAGGGGAGGCCTCGGGAGGAAGGGCCAGAGAGGGAACACTGGAACCAGAATGGGCCTCCCTGGGAACCAAAAGGACTTAGGGCCCTAATGAGGGTCCCTGGGAAGGGAAGGGACCCGAAAGGGGTGCTGGGGCTGGGGTGAGGGCCAGGGGCGGGAAGTGGGCCAGCAGCTGCACTAAAGGCGGTTGGGCGGGGCGGGGGGGGAGGGCGGGGAACAGTGCAGCCAGTTAATTAGCGGCTTATCAGGCTGCGCTCTGAGTAAGTTAATTAGCTTTGTAGAGAGAGATAATGAGTCAGTGTTCGGTCCCATGAATCTGGGGAGAAGCTGAAGTGATGGACTGCTGCCCACCCTGATGCCCTCCTGGACCCTTCTTGTGTTCTCCTCCAGCTCTGACATTCCTGGAAAGGAATTTCTCCTCCTGCACAGCCTCAACTCACATAGTCCCCAGCCCACCCCTTGGGAAGTCCTTCCTTCAGTCTAATCCTAGTCCTTCCTGCTGTAGAGCACATGAGGTGTCCCCTGCCTGAATCAAGAGAAAACAGGAAAGACATGGCTGGAGGGAGGACCCTGGACAGAGAACCAAGGCATTCTCAGCCCTCTGATTCTGGGACCGTCCCACCCCAGGCCAGCCTCCCATCAGTTCTCCCTCCCACCCTCCCAATTGATCCCACACTCATTAACCTGCCAGTGGGCTGGCCACTAATTAATCCTGGGGTGGAGGAGGGGGGCAGGGTCAGAGGTTAAAGACGCTATTGAGGGCCCAAAGGAGAGGTGCTGCCAAGCTCAGGCCTCTGCAGGGAGAACCCAACCGGGTTTCCTCAAACCTGGTAAGGGGGCAATTCCAGGGCCCTTCCCCCACATCATGCCACTCACCCCTCTTTTGCATGAAGCTAAACAGGTCATCCAGAAATTCCTTCCTCTTGGGGTCTGCATCGAGCTCATACAGCTGGGGAAGGATTGGGGTCATTCTACAGCTCTGCTGACCCCACCTCCCTCCCTTGACCCCAATTCAGGTTGTACCTTGAACAAGGGTCCCTAGCTGAAGGAGTCAGTAGGATCTCAATGTGGACTCCCTGGCATTAGCATTAGGCTCTCTACGCCTAGGGGCAGGCAGGGGTGGCTTTTTCTAGTACATACAGAGACGGGTACTGGTAATGGTACCCTGGGCCGTTCAAACCACCCATCTGGGGAGTAAGGGAAGAGAGGAACAGGATGGAGCTTGGAGGCTCAGCCTGTCCTCTGGGGCTCAGTCTTCCCCCACCCTCATGGGAAATTTAGAGCCCCAGGAAGGAAGCTAGGCTGGGGTTGTATACCAGACTGAGGAGACAAACATATATCTGATACTCTGATTCATTCATGCAAGGACTTCATGGTGTTCACATCCCTGTATGCCAGGGCTGGGGGTGAGTGAAGGGCAGAGATGCTCCTAACCCACCACTCAGGCAGGGTGATGCTCAGAAGCTCCTGAGTTGACACCCAGGGCCCTTCAGCTCGTCTTCTGGTCTGATTTCCTTTCAGAGGCAGTTACCCTGACTACAGAAGCTGCTATAGAGGCACTGGCCCTGTGCCACCTAGGACCTGTGGGGTCAGAGTTTAAAGGATCCACAGGCCATCTCAACTCTTCCTGGTAATCTAGAGTCCCACCTCCTGCATCAACACCCGAATACTAGTCAAGAGAACCACCCCTAGAGTCATTGACCCAGAGTAACAGTCTTTGAGTAACACCTATAGATAATATTCCATCACTCCATCCCCATAAGAATCCTCAGAGTATGAAACAAACAAAATACCCATGAGTAATAAACCCCAGATCCGCCTTTAGAGCCACATTCCCACAAAAATTGAGCCCTAAGTCTAAGATGTTATTACTTAGATCCAAGTAATAACCCCTAGAATTATACCTAGAAGAAACAGTCTCTAGAGCCACATATCCAGAACAGAGCCCTGAGTAACACTCAGTTTTATACTAATGCCAGAGTACTAGTCACAGATCAACACTTTTGGAATATACCCAGACCAACACCCTACAAGTACCAGAATAGCACACCTGGAGTCACAGCCCTGTGTAACACCTTCATAGGGACAGCCTTGAGTAGTGTCCTTAGAATAACACCCAGAAGGGTTCTCCAGGGAGAAAGAACCTCAGATTAAGGCCCTGTGAATGAAGTCTTGTCATTCTGAGTTGCAGAGGAGCGCTTTAGTCATACTGCGGCTGTAGTGGCCATCACAGGCTGGGAACTATCATCCGTGGAACTTAGGCCAGGGAGATTTGCATGGGGCCGGGGTTAGGAGGAGGTGACAGGAAAGAAAGGAAAGGTGTATCAGTCTGCCAAGGGAGTGATAACCTCCATTCTGCTTCCAAAGACAGAGGAAGCAACTGGGACACCCCCACTGGTCACTGGAATATGACCTTGTGACTTGATGTGTGAGAAGGTAGGCAGGGTGGTGCTGGCATTGGAATCCCCAGCCCCCAGACTGCCTTCCCTACACCTGGCTGGGCATGGTGGCTCATGCCTGTAATCTCAGCACTTTGGGAAGCTGAGGTGGGAGGCTCACTTGAGGTCAAGAGTTCGAGACCAGCCTGGGCAATACAAGAAGACCTTGTCTTTACAAAAGGAATTTTAAAAAATTAGCCAGGCATCTGTCTTTCCCTCCCTGTCACTATCCTCCAATCTTCTCTCTGTCTTTCTATAGGTCTCCGTGTCTCTGTGTCTCTTTTCATCTTGCAGAGGGTGGTGGGGGTGGGTGGGCTGCTAATCACCTGGCTCTACTTTTGCCAGAAGAGAGAGATAGGGGAGAGGGCCAGACATTGAGAGCATAGGTCCTACCTGCTTGAATTGTTCCTCGTAGGTCCACTCATGGGGATGGAGTCCAGGGGGCTGGCTAGAAGGCGAGCTGGGGCCCTGGGCCCCTGGACGGCTCTCCTCAGCTGCCTCCTCCTCTGCCCCAGCTTCCTCCCCCTTCTCCTCATCTTCTTCAGCATCTTCCTCTTCCTCAGCCCCAACCTCCCCCAAGGCCCCCTCAGGGGCCTGTAGGGTCCGGTGGTCAGGCAGGGGAGGCCGCGGTGGCAGCAGCGGGCGTGCAGGGGCCAATGGCCCCACCCCCTGGGCCAGCCGAGCTGCCTGCTGCTTCTGCAGGGCCTCCATGACAGCTTCCAGGCGCAGTCCCCCAGCTGAGGGGGGCCCTGGTACCAGGCGGGACCCCGAGGAAAGGGCCGCCTGTGGGGGAGGGAATTATGGGTGCTGGGCCCTACTGCCCCCACAGCCCCCCAACACAGGGGGAGGTGGTCATGGATTCAGGGAAGTGCAGGGGTCACAAGGAAAGAGGCAGAAAGATGGCTTTCCCAGAGGTGAACAGAAACAGGACCAGACCCGGGGAATCAGAAATGGCCATTGACTGAGGACTGGAAGAGTGAGCAGGTCAGAGAGGGTGACAGGGACCAAGAGACATCGGGAAAGGTGAAGGAAGGGAGAGAGAAAGAAAAGGAGAAGGGGGATGTCCGACAGAGACAATGACAGGGAGATGTGAAAATAGAGATGGAACAGGGTGACAAGGAGAGACAGAAGTGGGGTGACACAGAGACTGAGAGGGACCAAGATGGAGAGAGGCAGAGGTATCAGGCAGAGACAGGGTAGAGAGACAGAGATGGACAGAGATAGAATATTGGGTAGAGAGACAGGGAGGGTAAGAGAGGTAGAGGAGCAAGAGATAAAAGACCTAAGTGACAGGTAGCTCAGAGACGAACAGAGACGGAGAGACAGAGGCGGAGATAGACAAATAGACAGGGGTTGAGAGATAGGGAAAGACCAAGACAGCAGGAAACAGAAGAGAGAGATTAGAAAGAGATAGTTAAATAGAGAGGGGCCGACAGAGACAGGGACGGGAAAAGCAGCCGGAGAGAGGGGCAGAGGACAGGGACCAAGGAGTCGCGGGGATGGAGGGCAGAGCCTGGGACGGGCACGGGACCGGACGGGCAGGAGGCGGCGGAGTCGCGACGCCCCACTCCCTCGCTCCGGGCGCCCGGCGGCCGCACTCACCTGCCTGGCGTGGCCCGCTGCCCCCGGCGTCTCCACGGCGCTGCCTTTGCTCCGCCCGCCTCCCGGGCGGCCCTGGCCTCGTCTGGGTCCCGGCGGTGCGCTCCCGCCGCCCTGCGCTCCTCTGGCGGCTGTGCGCTCACTCGCCGCGCTGCTTGCGGCGGCCGCGGGGGCGGGACCCGAGAGGGGCAGGGCGGGCGGGGCGCATGGGGAGAGGCTCCTGTGGGCTCTGCCGCTCTCAGCTCCCCAACAGGTGTCTCCCACCTTCCTTCCAGCCAGCTTCGGGGGCAGGGGGCGCTGGAGAGCTGCGGGGGAATCGTACGAAAGTGAGGACTTCACCGCCACGGGACTCCGGACCAGAGCCCAGCCCAGCCTCACAAGTCGTGCCCCCGACACCCACACTCAGCACTGGGCTTCCATACACAAACAGCCGCATTCACACACCAACACACCTTGTCACAAGTTCAGGCGCACAGCTGCCCAGTCTCACACGTTCGGTGACATAGTCACCACAGTGCCAATGGCCTGGGCACGCTGTGATTAGGAGGGGAATCCCTCTGCAAGATGCTGGGGTGTGCGTGGAGGGCCTGGTTAGAATAGAAGCTTCTCCCCTTGCCTTGACCACCCCTGCCCTGCCCACGTGCTGTCCCCAACTGCAGGCATGCTGCGGTTTGCACACATGCGTGCACATGGTGGTGGACCCACACCTATGCAGTCAGACACACTCAGAGGTCTTTAAACTGACTGCACACTCACCGCATGCAGATACACAGCCACACACAGTTTTTGTCTCTTTTGACATTCTATTATGGAAATTTTCTTTTCTTTTCTTTTCTTTTTCTTTCTTTTTTCTTTTTTGGAGACAGAGTCTCACTCTGTCACCCAGGCTGGAGTGCAGTGGCGCGATCTGGGCTCACTGCAGCCTCCGCCTCCCAGGTTCAAATGATTCTCCTGCCTCAGCCTCCTGAATAGCTGGAATTAGCTGGGATTACAGGCGCCCACCACAAGGCCCGGCTAATTTTTGTCTTTCTAGTAGAGATGGGGTTTCACCATTTTGGCTAGGCTGGTCTCAAACTCCTGACCTCAAGTGATCCGCCCACCTTGGCCACCCAAAATGCTGGGATTACAGACGTGAGCTACCGTACCCAGCCTGTATTATGAAAATTTTGAAACATAGATGAGTGAATAGTATAATGAACCTCTGGTACTCATCATAGGTTTGTTTCAACAGTGACCGGCACTTCGCCCATGTTCACACACATTCTCCACCTATGTGTGCCTGACTGCCACATCTGTATCTCCAGACCCCCTCAGCCCACTGCTTTGCGCCCTCCCCCTAACTATTCCCAAGACGCTGAAATGCTGTTCCTTATTTGGGGGTTCTGAGTGGCAGGCCTCTCAGAATTTCTGCTCTGAACAGCCTGGACCCCACTTCTCCCGGGGAGTCCTCATGCTTCCTATTTCTTCCTGTGCCCAAGGGGACCACCTACCAAACAGAGGGACACTGTGAGGTGATGCCAAGTGTGTAAGTGAACAGCAGGTGTCTGTAGGGGTGACACCTGGCATAGGTATGAAGCTGTGGCACCAGACACTGTCTTCTGACCTCACACCCCCAGAAGGCAGGAATCCAGACATGACCTTTGTCTCCTCACTCCTCCCTTGTCCTCTGCCAATCAGTCCACTCCTCTCAGCCTCAGCTTGCTCTGGCTCAAACCACCAGCTCTTCTGACCAGGATCCCATGGTGGGTGCCTCCTCCCTGCTCTCCCTGCCTCCAGCTGCCACCCTTCTCTGCACCCTTCTGTGCCCAGCTTCTACTGCAGCACTAAGTCCTGGTTATCTGTGGCCCATTCCTGGCCATGCTGAGGCTCAGCCCCATTCATTCCTTTGGCTGCCCCAGTGTCCTCCATCTCAGATTTCAGAACTCTGAGCCCATCAGAACCCCCCAGCCTCCAGAAGCTCCAGGGATCCAATCACTGTCGGTACTGATGCCTCCTCCCCCATGGCTTTGTTTGGTGTGAGTATCCTGGGGCAGAGCCAAGCCTCCTCTTCTGCCCAACCCTCCCTGATGCTGGGAGGGGAGAATCAGTGAATGTGCCAGGCAGACAAACATGCCCTGGAAGTCTACTGGAAGACTGGAGAGCAGAGGGTAGCAATCCGCAGAACCGTTGTGCCCTGCTTGCTCCCTTTTCCCCACCACAGCTTCCCCTGGCTGCTCAGAGGAGGTGCATGGACAAAGGTAGGTGGTCAGAGTCTTCCTGGAAAGGTAGGAATTGGCTTGGGGAAATTCTAGTTATGACTGTTTGGAGATCGCTTTGTAGGGTTTGGGTTGAGCGGCAAGGGGCTGGGCAGTCACTCCCCCAGCCCCCAAATCCATCAAGCAAAGTTAATCCACTTTTGGGGTCTGGGCCAGGAGGGCTACAGCTGGGAAGGGCTGAGGGGAAGGAATATGCTTGACTGTGCTTGACTGTGACTTGGTTTATCTCTCTTCATCTGTGAAAAGGAAAGGCTGCCTCCCATACCCACAGTCTGGTCGTATACCTCACGGAGACGGAGACAGACCTAGACCTTCAGAGACCCATGCTTCATTCATCCAACACATATTTATTATCTATTTTTTTGCCAGACACTGTTGGACACAGGAGCAAATAAAACAAAGTCCTTACTATAATGGTACAATTCTAAGTGGGGGAAATATACAGTGTGTCAGATAGTGGTAACTACCATGGAGAAAAATGTAGCTGAGTTGGGGGGAACATAAAGGGGGGCATTAGTTACCTATTGCTGTGTAACAAATCACCCCATAATTTAGCAGCTTAAAACAAAAAACATTTATTTTCTCACAATTCTGTGGGTCTGGATGGTTCTGACTCATTGTCCTGTAAGGTGTTGTAGTAAAAAGGTTGGCCAGGGCTGCAGTCATCTGAAGGCTTGACTGGGACTGCAGGATCTACTTCCAAGATGGCTCACTTGCATGGCCCTTGGCAGGGGGCCTGTTTCCCCCCAGTGTGGGCCTCTCCATTGGATTGCTTGTATGTCCTCTCAACATGGCAGTTGGTTTCCCCCAGAATGATCCAAGAGAGACTCTTTAGGCAGCAATGCTTTTTGTGGCCTAGTCCTAGAAGTCACACACTGTTTTTTATGCCACATTATTTATGAAAGTACATAATTAAGTCTAGCCCACTCAAGGGGAAGGAATTTAGGCTTCACCTCTTGAAGGGCAGAGCATCAAAAATTTTGTGAAGGTATTTAAAATCACCATGCAAGAGATACTATTATATAAGTGTTGAAGAACTCAGTGAGCAGGAATTGAAGGAGGGGAGGAAGAGAGCTATGACTACGTGGATACCTAGGGACGAGCACTGCGGTCAGAATAGCAGGTACAAATATCCTGGGATAGAATTTTACTTGATGTGTTGGAAGAAAAGCAAGGAGGCCACTGGGTTGGAATAGGGGGGCTGAAGGGGTGAGTGGCTGGAATGTCTGATCAGAGGAAACATGGGCCTTGGAGTAGGCCCTTGTAAGGAGTAAAAGGACAGAATGAGATGGAAAGCCACTGGGTATGTCTCAGCACAGAATGAAAGTCTGACTGGCTGCTGCGTGGAGAACCCTCCACACAGGATGCATGCGTGAAGATCAGTTAAGGGGCAATTTTGCAATAGTCTATAGGCAAGAGATGATGGTATCTCAGACCAGGGTGGGGGCAGTGGAGGTGAGAAGACATGATTAGAGTCTGGATATATTCTGCAGATAAAAACAGTATTTGATGATGGATTGGATGTGGGACATGAGAGAAACAGATGTGTCCAAAATGACTCTGGGCAGCTGGGTAAATGGAGGTGCCCTTAATTCAGACAGAAAAGACTACAGGATGGTGGTGGTGTGGGGCTGGAAGAGAATTCGGTTTGCTTTGGATATCTCAAGTCTGAGATACCTATTAGACAGCCAAGTGGAGATGTTGAGTAGAGATGAAGGCAGTAAGATTTCCAACTCTAGTGCTCAGGGCAGAGATTTAGGCTGAGACAAAAATTTAGAAGTCAAGATATACAGATGGTAAAGTCACAGAATCACCTGGGAAGGGGTGTAAACAGAAAAGAGGTTTGAGGACTAAACCCAAGAAAGTCAGAGAATGAGGAGATAGGAATCCAGTAGCTGGGAGCAGTGGCTCACACCTGTAATCCCAGCACTTTGTAAGGCCAACATGGGCAGATCACTTGAGGTCAGGAGTTTGAGACCAGCCTGGCCAACGTGGTGAAACTCTTGTCTCTACTAAAAGAAAAAAAAAAAAAAATCCAGTAAAGGAGGCAATTAAGGAAGAGTAGCATCCCAGAAGCTAAGAGGGCCTTCAGAGTGATTACCTGTGTCAAATGAAAGCTAAGAACTATGAAATGACCAATGGATTTACCAGCAGAGATTGGGAGGGGCCTGGGAGCCTAGTCCTTTGTGGATGTTTGGGAGGAATGACAGGGCAAGCTGGGTCATCCCTGACATGTGGGCTCTGAGCCTAGAGGCAGAGCTGGGTTACAGAGTAGGAATCCCCCAAGGAGGCATGGCTTTGCAACCTGGGGTCAATGGAGAGGAGCCAGCCAGGGCCTACTATGCCTGACACGGTGGTATTGGGGGTGAAGAGTCAGGTTCAGGTTGGCCAACTTACCTGGACTCCACATTCAGTCACAAATTGACTTTTGATGTTGTTTCTAAATGCAGTTATACATACAGTCTTTCGGATTTGTGTTCTTTAGAATGTTAAAATATCTAATTTTTATAACCATGTTTCTTCCATTTTTAAAATACCAGGAATCCTGAGAAGCAGGAGTGATCTATGCCTTACCCTCAGAACAGGGCCAGGACGAGGGTGAGGCATGCTTGGTATGTAAGATGCAGAAGTTAAGGCAAGAGCAGGGTCTTTGGGAATGAATGCACTTTAGGCACCTCTCTTGCCTTACCTGAGTCCAGGCCCTACCTACCTCACATACTGCCAGGTAGTGTGCCTGCCTTTCACTGTGGGAGCCTCCACATTAGTGGTGCGTCCTGGAGAAGGCACACCATAGACTGGAGGAATTCCTGTTCTGGGTAGGGGCAGACTCCACTCTCGGAGCCCAGGAAAAAAGCCGACTGAGAACAACTATGCCTTTCAGCTAAAAAGTGGGTGCACACTGCCACCCTGTGGCCATCCAGGGGAAGAGTCTTAGTACTGTTCCCAGGATTGCACCGGCAGAGGTAAGGCCAAGACACACTTCAGGTCACCCTGCCCTGAATTTCTCAAATTGTGACATTCGCAGCTGTGTTGGAGGGAATCTTATTGAACATGTTGATCTCTCGCAATGGAGCTCAGTAGTCTGAGCTACTGACTCAAAGAGTGTCCTAGGTGATTCTAAGGCACACTCAAGTATATAGTCCCTACTAGTCAAAAATCACTGTCTTGTCAGGCACGGTGGCTTGTTTCTGTTATCCCAGCTACTCTGGAGACTGAGGAAGGATCACTTGAGGCCAGGAGCTGGAGATCAGCTGGGGCAACATAGCAAGACCCCGTTTCTAAAAAAAATTTAAAAAGCTAACCAGGCATGGTGGCATTTACCTACAGTCCCAGCTACTCATAAGTCTAAGGCAGGAAAATTGTTTGGGACCACGAGTTCCAGGCTGCAGGGAGCTATGATCATGTCGCTGTGCCACTGCACTCCAGCCTGGGCAAGAGGAGACCCCATCTCTTAAAAAAAAAAATCTACCATGAATCACACAGCAAGAGAGAGATCTTTCTGAGGTCCCCAGGAGTCAGAGGCTTTTTCCAGCTGCTCAGACACACAAAAAGATGGAACAGATCAACAAATCTTTATTAATAGAAACAGACAGATGGACAGAGAATGCAGCAGGGGCTGTCTGAAAACTGTGATGTGTGTGTGTGTGTGTGTGTGTGTGTTGTATGTGTGTAAAAGGCCTTCTCCGGGCCAGGAAGGGCCCCTTAGAATTAGGCCCACCTGTCTAGATCCTCTCCTCAGTGGTGGGTCCTGGGCAGAAACCAGCTTCCACATCATACCCCCAAAGGAAGAATGGGGGTCTTTCTGGAATGGAAGACGCTGACTGCAAGCATTCTTCACATTACTCTGGTTCCCCAGCTGAGCTTGGTTGCTGAGGGGGTTGGGGACAAGCCACAGGGGCACTTGCATAGCAGGGGAGTAGAATGGGGATAAGGCATATGGTGAGGACAGGGGAGAAGGGGAAGGGCATCAGAGCTGCAGGTGAAGGGGGCCTCCAAAAGGCAGCTCCTCTTCCCCCTCATCCCCTCAAATTGCTGCTGGGTTGAGGAGTCAGACTGAGGCAGTATAATACCCTCCCCCATCCTTAACTCCAGAACCCCGGTTCGGTGGGGAAGAGGTGGGAAGCTGTGGAGCTCTGGGAAGGACTGAGTTAGTGAGTCAAGCTTGTGATGTGTGTGTTTGAACACAACTGGCTCCCTTGGTATACTGGGGGCTCCCTCTCCAGATGGGTGTGAGTGCATGGTCCTACTGTGCACACAGGTCTCAGTATCTATATGTGTCTCATTTGTTCCCATGGGTCTCTGTGTTTGGATACATAAGCATGGATATCCCTGCTCATACAGCAGGAACTCAGGATCTGCATGGTGTATGTCCCTGTCTGTAAACATGGGGTCCAGCAAGTGGATATGTGCGGGCCTGCCCGCTCCTGTCCATCCACAGGTCTTCCTTCAGGCCTGGCTGGTCAAGGGTCCCGGCCGAAGAGGTAGGTGGTGAGCTCAAGCCGGAGGCCCCGAGCATAGGAGCGAAGAGTATAGAAGAGGGTGAGGAAGTCCTGGGTGCTGAAGACAGTGTCGGCCAGCGCGAAGGCCAGGGTGGATGGGATGACACCCCGGCCATACTCCACCATCCATGTGTTTGGCCCCCACTCCACAGCTGTTGCCTCACCAGGCCCGTGCACTACCGTCTCCCCTGGGGGACAGGGAGCACCCAAGTGAAAAGCCAGCTCTGCCCTGCCCTTCCATGGCTGCTGCTTTCCTGGCCCATGGACTAACTAGGGGTGGGGAATGGAGAGGGAGCTTCAGAAAAACAAAAAGCCCTACCTCACTGGGCTGGCCCAGACGGCCACTCCTAAATGTTCTGTGGCATCATCTGACCCATGTCCTCTCTTTGGGGAAGCCATGGACGGCTACCTCGCTTGGCCATGGACCCACTGTATGGAAGTCTGCACTCCCAAGCCTCACTAGAATCAAGCAGAAATTTAGCTAAACCTGGGCTGGGCTTGTAGCTAGGAAAGGGGTAGTTCCAGGACTTGTGAGGCTTTATCTGAAAAGTGTTGCTGTTCAACCACCATGCCTGTGATGCATACACCCAACCTCAAATATACTGGGAAGTCCAGTGCTCTATTTCTTAATCCCAGAACGCCTGTAATCCCAGAACTTTGTGAGGCCGAGGCGGGTGGATCACGAGGTTAGGAGATCGAGACCATCCTGGCTGGTATGGTGAAACCCCATCTCTACTAAAAATACAAAAAAAATTAGCCGGGCCTGGTGGCGGGCGCCTGTAGTCCCAGCTACTCGGGAGGCTGAGGCAGGAGAATGGCGTGAACTCGGGAGTCGGAGCTTGCAGTGAGCCGAGACTGCGCCACTGCACGCCAGCCTGGGCGACTGAGTAAGACTCCGTCTCAAAAAACAAACAAAAAGATAACTGTCTGTCTTGTCTTTTGGGGTATTGAGAGCGTTTCTGATTACCCACTGCCTCCCCAACAGTTGTTGGAATATTGTCTGGGCAAAATTGTGCCTGGGCAGATAAAAATCAGACATGTTTAACAGGAAGTTGTTATGTTTTGTTTCCCCTTAACAGAGGAAAGCAAGAGTCCCTCAACTCTGCCCCAACCAATCACCTGTGGCTTATGGGAGGGTGGAGGAAGGGAACCATGAGGAGGGCCCCCCCAAAACACTCCTTTTCCATGCCATGCTCCCCGCAATTGTGGGCACCCCCCGCGTGAAGGGACCCACTCCTCTAACAGAGCCTTCTTACCCACCTGGGTAGAAGACCTCACTTTTGGTGGTGCCCTCTCTCCACTGGTGGAAGGTGCCAGAGATGATGGTATCCGAGATCTCAGCCCAGTAGCGCCCTGAGTGACAATCGCACAGTGACACTATCAGGGTATTCGCGCCATTGCATGGCCCAGCCAAACATCAGAAAGGAGGGCATGGGCCCCTTTACAACCCCAGCCTCCCAGTCCGGCCCGCCGCTAGCACTGACCCGAGTGGCCGCGGGAGCCCAAGGCGGTGCCGAAGAGCAGCACATACTCGGACAGCGAGGCGTGCAGAAGGCACATGGCGCCCATCCAGCCACCCGCATTCACGAACACCCACTGCAGCTCCTCGTCGGGCAGCACGTGGCCTGGGTGCAGCCGCCGCAGCTCCACGATAAGCCGAGAGAAGGCCAGCTCGTGGTCCAGCCCTGGCGGAGGCAGAGGGGCGGCGGAGTCAGGGCTGGCACCGGTCCTGGGTCCCGGGATGGCGCCTTCGGAACCCTAGGCTCCGCTCCCGGGCCGGCCGCTCCCCTCCCTGCCCTCTGCCCGCTCACCAGCGTACTGCCGCGCCAACTGCGCTATCTCTTCGCGCTGGAAGACGAAGCTCTGCGTACCCAGCCAGAGCCAGACGACCTGGGTCAGCACCGCTGCGACAGCCAGGAGCAGCGCGGCCCACGCCCACCGCCGGCCCACGGCCCACTGCATCCCGGCGGGCGGCCTGGCACGGCGCAGCTCAGGAGGGAGCCCGGGCCTGAGGCTTTGCGCTCACGGCCTCGGAGCCCGCCGGCTGCCCACGAAGCGCGCCCCCGCCACTGCCGTGGTACGGCTCGCCCTGACCAATCAGAGCGGCCCGGGCACCTTGGCACCGCCCCTTCGGTCGAACCATTTCCTCGGCGGGAGCACGGAGGAGTGGGGCGGTGCCGCGCAAGGGAGGCGAGGGGGCGGGACCAAGTCGCCTAGCGGCAGATGTCAGGGTCTTCAGGCGAGATCTGACCACTCTACCGACGGATAGGTGTGGGGGTAGTGAGACCCAGAATGGACTGGCTCGCCCGAGCTCACTGGCTGGTGAAGCAGACAAGCCCGGAAGTGGAGCCTTCTGGGACTCAACGATTGTTAAGGCCCGCCTTTACCAGGACTGAAGCGGAAAGGAGGCAGTTCGAGCTGGGAGCCCTAGGGTGGGCATTCCAGAGGCGGTGACACCTGATCAGTGTCTTTAAGAGCGCGCAGAAGGGGCATGCCAGCCCACAGGGACCGGCCCCTAGAGCAAAGGCCTCCGAGGAGAGATAGCTTGGGGTCTTCAGGGGCCTACAATTCCTTCTCTGTTCTGCAGCACAAAATGTGAGAGGAGGCCCTTGTAAACCAGCTGAGGGTTATCAGCAAGGGAGAAAGGGGATTAGATTTTGCCACCGAGTGGCACAGGACTGTGGAGTGGAGGGGAGCAAGATGAGTCAGGGAGACCATGACTGTGGGCCAGGTAAGAGGGAAGGTCTGTGTCAGTGGAGATGGAAGAAAGAAATGAGCTTAACAACTCAGGAAATGGAGTTGGCAGGGCTTAATCTCTTCTTCCTGGAATACTCTTTCCCCCTTTATCCTATCCCCAGTTTCCCCTTATTTGGCTAATATCCTTTGCATGTCTAGTGGGCAGTTGAGTGTCCAGGTCTGGAAGCTCAGCTCCAGTCTGGAGATAGAGCTGGGAGTTGTCATTCATTCAGATATTTTGTTGGCACTTGTATGTGCCAAGTTCTGTGGTGACCATTAGGGATATGGCTAGAAACAATGGTCCCACTCCCCAGCTTAGAGAGCTCACTGGAGAGTCTACAGAAAACCTCTAAGAATGGATGAAATCTCACAGGGAGAGAGAATAGAGTAAGATAAGGCTAAAGACAGAGCCCCGGAGAGCAGCAACAGCAAAGGGTAGGCAGAGGAAGAAGAAAGCAAAAAGGAAAAGAAACAAAAGAGAAAAGAGGCAGCATTGTGCAGTGATTAAGAAATAAACTCTGGAGCTGGACTGCCTGAGTTCAAAGCCTGGCTCCTGCTACCTACTGGTTGTCTGATCTTGGGCAGGTACTTAAAATCTCTGTAACTTAGTTTTCTTACCTGTAAAATGGATTGGAGAAAAGTACCTACCTCATAGTACATATCTTCATTGTGATGAGATTAGATGGGTTAATATTTATAAAGCAGTTAGTGCCTCACATGGTGAGCATTTTATGTGATGGTTATATATATAAAACATAAAGGAACTGGAAGAGAGTACCCTCATACGTCTTTGACCTTAAAGAAAGAAACTGAGGCCGGGCGAGGTGGCTCATACCTGTAATCCCAACACTTTGGGGGGCTGAGGCAGATGGAACACTTGAGTCCAGGTATTCGAGACCAGCCTTGGCAACATGGTGAAACCCCATCTCTGCAAAAGGTACAAAAATTAGTCAGGAGTGGGGGCGCACACCTGTAGTCCCAGCTACTCAGGAGGCTGAAGTGGGAGGATCGCTTGAGCCTGGGAAGTGGAGGTTGCAGTGAGCCAACAGAGTGAGACTCTGCCTCAAAAAAAAAAAAAAAAAAAAAAAAAAAAGGGCCGGATGCAGTGGCACACACCTGTAGTCCCAGCACTTTGGGAGGCCAAGGCGGGCAGGCAGATTTCCTGAGCTCAGAAGTTCGAGACCACCCTGGGCAACATGGTGAAACCTCGTCTCTACTAAAATACAAAAAATTAGCTGGGCGTGGTGGCAGGTGCCTGTAGTCTCAGCTACTCGGGAGGCTGAAGCAGGAGAATCGCCTGAACCCAGAAGGTGGAGGTTGCAATGAGCCAAGATCGTGCCACTGCACTCCAGCCTGGGCAACAGAGGGAGACCCTGTCTCCAAAAAAAAAAAAAAAAGAAAAGAAAAAGGGGCCGGGCACTGTGGCTCACGCCTGTAATCCCAGCACTTTGGGAGGCCGAGGCGGGCAGATCACCTGAGGTTGGGAGTTTGAGACCAGCCTGACCAACATGGAGAAACCCTGTCTCTACTAAAAATACAAAATTAGCTGGGCGTGGTGGCGCATGCTTGTAATCCCAGCTCCTCGGGAGGCTGAGGCAGGAGAATCACTTGAACCCAGGAGGCAGAGGTTGCAGTGAGCTGAGATCACGCCATTGCACTCCAGCCTCAGTGTGAAAGAGCAAAACTCCGTCTCAAAAAAACAAAACAGGCCGGGCGCGGTGGCTCACACCTGTAATCCCAGCACTTTGGGAGGCCAAGGCAGGCAGATCACGAGGTCAGGAGTTTGAGACCAGCCTGACCAACATGGTGAAACTCCATCTCTACTAAAAAATACAAAAATTAGCCGGGTGCGGTGGCACGTGCCACCCACTTGGCCCAGCTACTTGGGGGGCTGAGGCAGGAGAATCGTTTGAACCCAGGAGGTGGAGGGTGCAGTGAGCAGAGATTGCACCATTGCACTCCAGCCTGGGTGACAGAGTGAGACTCTGTCTCAAAAAAGAAAAACACACAAACAAAAACAACAGTGAGGAAAAAAAAAGCTGAGGCAAAACTAATATAGAGAGTTTATTTGGGCCAAGGTAGAGAACGACTGCTCGGGACACTTTTCCAAGTTGCCCTGGGGAATGTTGATACAAGCATTTTTTATTTTTATAAGTGGTTTTTACTTTTATTTTTTATTTTCTTGGAGATGGATTCTTACTCTGTTGCCTAGGCTGGAGTGCAGTGGTGCAATCTTGGCTCACTGCAACTCCCGCCTCCCCAAGCTATCCTCTTCCCTCAGCCTCCCGAGTAGCTGGGACCACAGGTGTGCACCACCATGCCTGGCTAATTTTTGTAGTTTTAGTGGAGACAGGTTTTTGCCATGTTGGCCAGGCTGGTCTCTAACTCCTGACCTCAGGTGATCCACCCTCCTTGGCCTCCCAAAGTGTGGGATTACAGGTGTGAGCCACTGCGCCCAGCCACTTTATTCTAACTTAATTTTGTTTTTGAAACGGTGTCTCCACTGTTGCCCAGGCTAGAGTGCAGTAGTGTAATCTCAGCTCACTGCAACCTCTGCCTCCCAGTTCAAGAAATTCTCCTGCCTCAGCCTCCCGAGTAGCTGGGACTACAGGCACCCGCCACCACATCCAGCTAATTTTTTTGTATTTTTAGTAGAGATGGGGTTTCACCATGTTGGCCAGGCTGGTCTTGAACTCTGACCTTGTGATTTGCCTGCCTCGGCCTCCCAAAGTGCTGGGATTATAGGCGTGAGCCACCGCACCCAGCCTATTTTTATTTTTTGAGACCGGATCCTGCTCTGTTACCCAGGCTGGAGTTCAGTGGCACGATCACAGCTCATTGCAGCCTTGACTTCTTGGGCTCAAGGGATCATCCTGCCTTGGCCTCCCAAAGTGCTGGAATTACAGGTATGAACCATCATGCCCAGCCACAAGCAAGTTTTTAGAGGCAAAAGAGGACAAGGAGTGGGCTGATACAAAATTGTTTAACAGGAATTCTTATTGGTTTACAGAAACAACGTTGATTAGTGATTGGCTATACCTTGTTGAACTATAGGGTATGAGTTATGGTGTCTAGACTATGGCATTTTATGGCTATGTGGTATCAATTTAGAGCCCACATAGCAAGTGGCTTCAAGAGGTAATTATTTAGCTCCATGGGGGGTGGGGGAAGGTGAGATATGACTGCTGTTACATGCTGTCACTTCTTTTTTTTTTTTTTTTTTTTTGAGACTGAGTCATACTCTGTTGCCCAGGCTGGAGTGCAGTGGCACAATCTCGGCTCACTGCAACCTCCACCTCCCGGGTTGAAGCGACTCTCCTGCCTCTGCCACCCGAGTAGCTGGAATTACAGACACCTGCCACTACGCCTAGCTTTTTGTATTTTCAGTAGAGACAGGTTTTCGCCATAATGGCCAGGCTAGTCTAAAACTCCTGACCTCAAGTGATCCCACCCGCCTTGGTTTCCCAATGTGCTGGGATTACAAGCGTGAGCCACCGCACCTGGCCTTTTTCTTCTTTTTAAAATTATTATTATTATTATTATTATTATTATTATTATTATTTTGAGACGGAGTCTCTTGCACTGTCGCCGAGGCTGGAGTGCAGTGGCGCGATCCTGGCTCACTGCAACTTCTGCCTCCCGGGTTCAAGCAATTCTCCTGCCTCAGCCTCCTGAGTAGCTGGGATTACAGGCGCCTGCCACCATGCCCAGCTAATTTTTTGTATTTTTAGTAGAGATGGGGTTTCACCATGTTGGCCAGGCTGGTCTCGAACTCCTGACCTCGTGATTCGCCCACGTTGGCCTCCCAAATTGCTGGGATTACAGGCGTGAGCCACCGCGCCAGGCCCATGCTGTCACATTTTAATGCCTCTCTGGCCTGATAATTAAAAGGGGCTGGCATTTCTCAGATAAAAAGTTTCTTTTCTTTCTCAAGAGTGATGCAATGGGCCAGGCGCGGTGGCTCACACCTGTAATCCCAGCACTTTGGGAGGCTGAGGTGGGGGAATCACCTGAGGTTGGCAGTTCAAGACCAGCCTGACCAACATGGAGAAACCCCATCTCTTCTAAAAATACAAAATTAGCCAGGCTTGGTGGCGCATACCTGTAATCCCAGCTACTCGGGAGGCTGAGGCAGGAGAATCGCTTGAACCTGAGAGGCAGAGGTTGTGGTGAGCTGAGATCACGCCATTGCACTCCACCTTGGGCAACGAGAGCAAAACTCCATCTAAAAAAATTTAAAAAAGAGTGATGGAATGAAGGGTTAACACAGTGAAATATAATTGTGAGATTCAATGAGATGATGGGAAACGATAATTAGACTTCTCAGTAGGGGCATGTGGCAGAGACAATGCTATACATTCACAAATCCATTTCCTTTTGCTCTTAGACAGCTAGATTACATTCCACAGTCTACTCTGGATCATGTGATTACATTCTGGCCAATGAAATATAGATAGAAATGACGTATGACATTTCCAGGGCTGGCTCCTGAAGTCTCTTCTGAAATTCTTTTTTTTTTCTCTTTCTCTTTTTAAGAGACAGGATCGTGCTATGTCACTCCCAGACTAGTATCAAACTCTTGGGCTCAAGTGATCTCCCACCTTGGCTTCCCAAGAGCTGGGGGACTACAGGCACATACTACCATGCCCAGCTTGAAGTTCTTTACATTTTCTTTCTTCCCTCGTCTATTACTGTAGTTATAGAGGATCTCTAGTGGAGTATTCTGAGACCCTAGGAAATGGCATAACTACTAGATGGATGGCACCTGGATCCCTAAATACTGCTTGGAACAGAGCTCCCTGTTACCCCCAGAATTGACTGTAGTGCTAAGTCATTGAGTTTTGGGAGTGTTTGTTACAGCAATTAAGATTACTTACCCTGACAAATATAGGGCAAAAGATGTGTTACAATATACCATGCAGCTAAGAGTAGAGATCAGAAAGATGGCCTCTGTTTTTAAGAAACTTGGCAGGCCAGGCACGGTGGCTCATGCCTGTAATCCCAGTACTTTGGGAGGCAGAGGCAGGCGGATCACCTGAGGTCAGGAATTTGAGACCAGCCTGGCCAACATGGTGAAACCCTGTCTGTACTACAAATACAAAAATTAGCTGGGTGTGGTGGTGCATGCCTGTAATCCCAGCTACCGGGGAGGCTGAGGCAGGAGAATCACTTGAATCCAGGAGGCGGATGTTGCAGTGAGCCTAGATTGTACCACTGCACTCCAGCCTGGGTGACAGAGCGAGACTCCATCTAAAAAAAAAAAAAAGAAAAGAAACTTGGCAGAGAAATTAAGGATAAAGAAGGGATTATCTAGAGGAGAATGCAGGATTGAGGGAACATGTTTTTGTATTGGTTCTGGCTTCTGTGGCATTCCCGACTCGACAATTCACTACGAACCCTGGGCAGCAGGGATTAGCCCCCAAATTTGGTCTCTGCTCCCCATTCCAGGAACAGCTTTCTGGGATCATCTGGGCCTACACCTCCCCTATCTGGTCTTTCAGAAAGCTTTTCCAGGCCTTTCCAGGTGTGGTGGCTTACGTCTGTAATCCCAGCACTTTGGGAAGGCCGAGATGGGCAGTTACCTGAGGTCAGGCGTTCAAGACCAGCCTGGCCAACATGGTGAAACCCTATCTCTAAAAAATACAAAAATTAGCCAGGCATGATGGTGGGTGCCTGTTAATTCCAGCTACTCGGGAGGCTGAGGCAGGAGAATCACTTGAACCTGGGAGGCAGAGGTTGCGGTGAGCCGAGATCAAGCCACTGCACTCTAGCCTGGGCAACAGAGTGAAACTCTGTCTCAAAACAAAACAAAACAAACAAACAAACAAACAAACAAACAAAACCATAAAAACGGACAACCAGCAGCCCTCAGGGGTGCTCTGTCTATGGAGTAGCCATTTTTTTATTCCTTCACTTTCCTGATAAACTTGCTTTCACTTGACACTATGGACTCACCTTGAATTCTTTCTTGCGTGAGATCCAAGAATCCTCTCTTGGGGTCTGGATTGGGACCCCTTTACTGTAACAACACCTCTGGGATCTGGCAGGGAGGGAGCTGGTTAGGCCCCATCTTAGTCATTCTCCTCTTCCTCCAAAATATGACCTTGGGGACTCATAGAGGAGAGTTAGGGAGATGTTCCTGAAGAGATGTTCCTGATGGGGGTCAGGATTTAGTTAGCATGATTCAGGGGGTGGCACTGAAGCACTGGTGTTCTTGGGAAAATGGAGCTGTCTACAAACTCTAGTCACTCAAACAAATATAACTGAGAGAACAGAAAAGCAGATCTCCTGTTCCTGTCTCACCTCTTTGGGTAATATGAACAGCCAGTGGGACAGATAAAACCCCCGTTTCTCAGTCCTCAGCTCCCTGCCCCCTACCTCTGAAGGTAGCCTCTTCCTATTCCAGTCTGAGGACCCTAGGGCAGAGATCAAGTAAATGACCCATGACCTAGTTTTTGCAGCTCAATTACAAAACACCTAGCTTGGCTTGGTCTTGACTGGGGGAAGGGATGTCCCTGCTATGGCTCAACTTCTAACTCACTGAGTCTCTGTCCTGCATTCCACTGAAGTCTCAGAGGCATCTCACAGCACTGGGAAAAGCCTTGGAAACTTGCACTCAAATCTCAGCTTGGCCACTAATTCTCTGGGTGACCTTGAGTCCTCTCGCCCCCACTGTGAAATGGGGAAGAGGTTTAGACAATATTTAGATGGCTCTCTAAAAGTTCCAGGGGGCCAACTGTTTGGGAGGCTGAGGTGGGAGGATCACTTGAAGTCAGGAGTTCAAGACCAGCCTGGCCAACATGTGAAACCCCGTCTCTACTAAAAATACAAAAATTAGCCGGGTGTGGTGGCACACACCTGTAATCCCAGCTACTCGGGAGGCTGAGGCAGGAGAATCGCTTGAACCTGGGAGGTGGAGGTTGCAGTGAGCCAAGATCACGCCACTGCACTCCAGCCTGGGTGGCAGAGTGAGATTCTCTCTCAAACAAACAAACAAACAAACAAACAAGTACCAGGGGAGGAATTAATTTGAATTTTATCCTAGTGTTAGCCAATTGGTCCCATCCAAGGAAATTTAGAAAAGGGAAGGGGATGTGTAAAGGAAACACTAGGCCACACCTAGATGGTAGCTGGAGCTTCTGATAGTCCTGTACTCTCCACATTTTTAGACTTTCTTTTACTTTTTTTTTTTTTTTTTGTGACGGAGTCTGCTCTGTCGCCAGGCTGGAGTGCAGTGGTGCGATCTCGGCTCACTGCAACCTCTGCCTCCTGGGTGCAAGTGATTCTCCTGCCTCAGCCTCCTGAGTAGGTGGGACTACAGGTACGTACCACCACACCCAGCTAATTTTTTTTTTTTTACTAGAGACAGGGTTTCACCATGTTGGCCAGGATGGTCTCAATCTCTTGACCTCGTGATCTGCCCGCCTCAGTCTCCCAAAGTGTTGGGATTACAGGCGTGAGCCACCGAGCCCAGCCATTTTTCGATTTTTTTATAGCCCTTTTACCCCTCTTTTACCCCTCCCACTTCTTGTGCTGTCTTGGTGTGTGTATGAGAGGGAGAGAGAGAGACAGAGAGAGAGAGCAAGAGTGAGAGAAAAAGAATATGGTTACTCAGCCATTTTTCCCAAATCTGTTTTTGCTTTTGGGGATAGGATATGGTTATGGTGAAGTACTCCACACAGACCCCACCAAGTTTGCCTCTCCTCCGCTACAGCCACTGAGCAGGTGACTGAGGCGCTGTTGATCCAGGGTCATATCCTTACTCACCCTAGAATGTAAGCTCAGGCAGGGCAGAGGCCATGCCTGACATGTGCATCCCAATGCTTTACACAGCCTAGGTGCCTAGCACATGCTAGATGCTCGGTAAATATTTGCTGAATGAAAGATCAAATGAATGGTTGCAGCAAGCAAGTCCTGTAGGCATCCTGGAGCCCAAGGATTCTGCAGTAGGCAGCTTTCACAGAGGTTCTTCCAGTGTAGTGGCTGTAGCTCTGGGTGAAGTAGGATCATCAATGTCGGCCCCCAGGGTTCACAGCTGTTCTGAGCCCCGCCCCCAGGTGGCAGGGCAGCCCAGTCCGTCAGTCACGTGCTGGCGGCTGGCCAATCATCGGGGGCGGCGCGGGGAGGGGTGGTGTAGACGGAGAAAGTGAAGGGTGAGGCACGGCCCTGCAGATTTTCCAGCGGATCCCCAGGTGGCCTCATGTCGCGCAGTGGAACCGATCCTGAGCAACGCCAGCAGGCGTCAGAGGCGGACGCAGCAGCAACCTTCCGGGCAAGCGGTAACTGCACCGCGGCAGGGACTCGCTGGGGCGCGGAGCCGAGCCCTCCCCTTCCTTAGGAAGCTTTCGTCCCCTCCGAAGGCTGGAACGCTCATCCCGAGCCAGACCGACTAGGCGTACAGTCGCCCGCGTACGAGCTGCAGGCCAATTGGCGCTGGGAAAGTCCAATCCTGGGCCTCTAGCTCCTGAGCGGGACAGGGCTGAGAGGGCGCTCCGGAGCTTGGGCCTGCTGGTGGGTGAGACCCAGGAGAGAGGGAGCTAGAGAGCTCTGAGGACTGATCTTGACTGTCTGCCCCCAGACCATCAGCATATCCGCTACAACCCGCTGCAGGATGAGTGGGTGCTGGTGTCAGCTCACCGCATGAAGCGGCCCTGGCAGGGTCAAGTGGAGCCCCAGCTTCTGAAGACAGTGCCCCGCCATGACCCACTCAACCCTCTGTGTCCTGGGGCCATCCGAGCCAATGGAGAGGTAAGCCTGTAGAGCCCTGCATCTGCAGGCTGGACCACGGGGAGTAGTTCCCTCTTAGAGCTGTCCTCCACCCACAGGGATAGTGAACCTCCTTCTGGGTCATATCTCACCAAGCTTTTTGGTTCCCTAGGGTGGGCCTTCCCTACTCCCTTGTAGCCTGTCCAGTCTTTGAAGCCCACCAGGTAACTGGTGGTATGGGGCAGTGAGTGCTTCTAGCCCATCCTTGTCAGTAGGTGAATCCCCACTACGATAGCACCTTCCTGTTTGACAACGACTTCCCAGCTCTGCAGCCTGATGCCCCCAGTCCAGGTAACCTGGCTCCAACTGCTGCTGGGGAGGAGGGTGGCTAGACCTCTTGAGGGACTTCTGCTGCAGAGAGTGATACTCCTTTACCTCAGGACCCAGTGATCATCCCCTTTTCCAAGCAAAGTCTGCTCGAGGAGTCTGGTAACTACGGATTTCCCCTCTTAAAACTTTCAAACCAGGGTTGGAAACTCAGCATTGGGGTTGGGCCCTGCCTGTAGCACAGCCAAGCCCTACCTCTCGGTTATCTTTTCTCTCCTCACCACCCAGTAAGGTCATGTGCTTCCACCCCTGGTCGGATGTAACGCTGCCACTCATGTCGGTCCCTGAGATCCGGGCTGTTGTTGATGCATGGGCCTCAGTCACAGAGGAGCTGGGTGCCCAGTACCCTTGGGTGCAGGTTTGTGAGGTCGCCCCTTCCCCTGGATGGGCAGGGAGGGGGTGATGAAGCTTTGGTTCTGGGGAGTAACATTTCTGTTTCCAGAAATGTGGTCAGGAGGGAGTTGACTTGGTGTCTTTTGGCTAACAAAGCTCCCTATCCCTATCTGATAGATCTTTGAAAACAAAGGTGCCATGATGGGCTGTTCCAACCCCCACCCCCACTGCCAGGTAAGGGTGTCAGGGGCTCCAGTGGGTTTCTTGGCTGAGTCTGAGCCAGCACTGTGGACATGGGAACAGGATTAATGGATGGGACAAAGGAAATATGCCAATGATGTGGAGGCTTGGAGGTAAAGGACCTGCCTGTTCTTCTCTGCTTTTGCCCCTTGACAGGTATGGGCCAGCAGTTTCCTGCCAGATATTGCCCAGCGTGAGGAGCGATCTCAGCAGGCCTATAAGAGTCAGCATGGAGAGCCCCTGCTAATGGAGTACAGCCGCCAGGAGCTACTCAGGAAGGTGGGAGAGAGCCAAGCCCTGTGTCCCCAGGGAGTCCCTAACTCTTATCCCACGAGAGAGAGGTGTGCAAAGGAGAAAGCTAGAGGGGAACTAGTAGAGAGAGACTTGCTAGGAGGCCTTGGCAATAATCCAGTAATCTAAAGGAAAGATGATGGTGACTTCGACTCAGGTGGTTAGTGGTAGAGGTGGTGAGAAGACATCAGATCCTGGGCACATTCTTTTCTTCTGCTTCCCCTGCCTATTTGCTCACCCCACTCCGGCTCCTATGTCACCTTGATGACTTCCTATCCATTCTGTCTGCCTAGGAACGCCTGGTCCTAACCAATGAGCACTGGTTAGTACTGGTCCCCTTCTGGGCAACGTGGCCCTACCAGACACTGCTGCTGCCCCGTCGGCATGTGCGGCGGCTACCTGAGCTGACCCCTGCTGAGCGTGATGGTCAGTCTCCCAAGTAGGATCCTGGGGCTAGGCACTGGATGGGGGTTGCTCCCAGTAGGGTCAGCATCCGGACTCCAGGCTGAGAGTCAGGCTCTGATTCCAGATCTAGCCTCCATCATGAAGAAGCTCTTGACCAAGTACGACAACCTCTTTGAGACGTCCTTTCCCTACTCCATG
The DNA here is from genome assembly GCF_028878055.3 of Symphalangus syndactylus. Taxonomy (NCBI): domain Eukaryota; kingdom Metazoa; phylum Chordata; class Mammalia; order Primates; family Hylobatidae; genus Symphalangus; species Symphalangus syndactylus. The sequence goes on along the minus strand of NC_072431.2, from coordinate 110,151,121 downwards.
GGCTGGCATGGTGAGGCTTTTCAAGTACCTATATCTAGCCCCAACACCATTTCTGGGCTCCTGGGGCTCAGCCCAGTGAACTGCAACCCCAAAGGAGCAAGCCTTGAAACAGTTGCTGGGGGAAGTGGCCAGAGCAGAGATGCTGGGACTGACGGTGGAGCAGCAAACTTGGTGAAACTGTGTCTCCAATGTGCTTTCTAATCTCCTGCCAGCTCTTCTCAGGCAGGGGATCCTGGGAGATGTAGTTTTCAGATACCTGGTTGGGTTTGGGGGTAGGTGCTAAGCTGGATAACTGTAAAAGGGCTCTCTCTCCCCACTGTCTCTCTTCTTTCTGTCAGGGGCTCCCACAGGATCAGAGGCTGGGGCCAACTGGGACCACTGGCAGCTGCACGCTCATTACTACCCTCCGCTCCTGCGCTCTGCCACTGTCCGGAAATTCATGGTTGGCTACGAAATGCTTGCTCAGGCTCAGAGAGACCTCACCCCTGAGCAGGTCAGGACTCAGAGCAGTCTGGCTTCTTCAGACTCTCACATGCAGTATGTGCAGGCACCTGATACTTCTGTTGCCCTTGTGCTCCAGTCATTGCACAAGGCAGAAAACAGCTCTGGCAGGAAGGGACTGCCAAAGTTAGGAGCCCTAGGGCCTGGAAGGAGAGTATGGTCCTCAGATCCCCTTTCTCTCCTGCTTCCTCCAGGGAACCCAACAGTCATGACCCTGATAGTTCCCATAACAACCTGGGCATTCCTTGGGACTCAGGAGCTGCTCAACTCTTTCATCCCCAGTGGCTTCAGCAGTCCTTATCACCAGCCTCACGATCCCACAGGCCCACCCCCAGTGGGCCTGTGGCATTCATATTTCATATTCATATTTCAAACCACAATATCCAGCAAAATATCTCCTGAGCACCCAGAACTTCATACCATCGGCTGGGTGTGGTGGCTCATGCCTTAATCCCAGCACTTTGGGAGGTCAAGATGGGAGGGCTGCTTGAGCCCAGAAGTTCGAGACTAGCCTGGGAAACATAGGAAGACCTTGTCTCTACAAAAAAAATGTAAAAAGTTAGCCAGGTATGGTGGCATATACCTGTGGTCCCAGATACTTGGGAGGCTGAGATAGGATCACTTGGGCCCAGGAGTTTGAGGCTGCAGTGAGCCATGATCATGGATGGCATCATTGCATTCCAGCCTGGGCAACAGAGCAACAGAGCAAGACCTTGTCTCAGAAAAAAAAAAAAGAAAGAAAAAAAGAAGTCCATATCACCATTCTTGGCAGCCCAGCCCTTATCCTCCTTAATTGCTCTCTGTCCCTTTTCCAGGCTGCAGAGAGACTAAGGGCACTTCCTGAGGTTCATTACCGCCTGGGGCAGAAGGACAGGGAGACAGCAACCATCGCCTGACCAAGCCGACCACAGGGCCTTGAATCCTTTTTTTTTTTTCAACAGTCTTGCTGAATTAAGCAGAAAGGGCCTTGAATCTTGGCCTGGAATTTGGGCAGATATAGCACTAATAAAACTGTGTATCTCAAACTTTTATCACATACTCTAATATCAGAGGAGTGTGAACCTTCAGAGATCTAGGGTTAAAAGCTAAAGACATAGCTCCAGCTACAACTTTTCTTTGTCTACAGGTGTGTAAAATCTTGATGCAAAAATTTACCCCAAATTTCTGAACAAAATTAATATTCAGTATTATATCTAGCCTATAGATTCTCTTACTCTTGGTGTAATGACAGCATTCCCAGTTTAGGAAACTGTTTTAAAATCTTGTGTCTTGGTTGTGGCTGAGGCTTTGGGAAGGCCAGAGCCTCCTTTGCCACTACCCCTAGGGTGTCAGCTCCAGGCCTGGGCCTAAGGGTTTGATGGGGAGCGGGTGAGCTGGATCCTGATCCCAGTGGTCAGTGGCCAGATCCTGGGCTGCTGGCCAGAACCCTGGCTTTGTGAGTGGCTGTAGCTTGGCTCTGCTCCAACCCACAGGGGCTAAAGGGGTGGGTAGGGAGCGGGTAGGGAGCGTGTACGTGGCTTTGTGTCCTTGGCTCCTCCAGACTCTCACATGTGCAGGCACCATATACTTCTGCTGCCCTTTTGCCCTAATCATTGCACAAACAGAAACAGCTCTGACAGAGAAGGGACTGCTAGTTAGGAACCCTAGGGCCTGGAAGGAAGGTATGGCTCTCAGAGTGACCTGGGGTCTATTCAGTCCCCTCTGGACCTGTTTCCCTGGCAACGCTGTGGGAACAACAGTCTATGCGACACAGGAGATCTGATGCCACCTGGTGTTCTCCAAATTTTAAGGTGAAGGCAGGGATTGTGAATGATACAGGGATGGCCAGAATGGTTTTTGCCTTCGTTCTTTTCCCAGGGGAACCAAGCCTGTGGGTAGGGAAATCACAGTGGACAGTGACTGAATCTGGCCCAGGAGAAACTTGGCTGCCTGCCTTCCAGGCCAGGGTTTTTCTTCCTTGAGATCCTGGAGGGGAAGTACCTGGAACTTGGGAGTGTTGCCCTGGTCTGGAAGATCTGATAGACATAGTATGCACACATTTCCCTCGAGCTTCCCATGACTGGGAACTAGATGAGAACCCTGAGTGGGTGGCTGGTTTCTTGAGGCATACGTATACCCGACACGCCTTACACCTCTGACTTGGCTGCATTTTGGAATCATCTGGGAAGTTTTAAACAATACTGATGCCTAGGTCCAACCTCCAGAGATTCTGATTTAATTGGTATGGGGTGGGGTTTTGCAGTTTTCAAACCACAATATCCAGCAAAGTTTGAGAACCACTGCCCTACACAGCCCTCCTTCTTCTTTATCTTATCTGGAGTCAGGGGCACCTTCAGCTTCTCCAATCACCTGGCCAGTGGCTCTTGTTTCCAGTCCTGCTGTTCCAGGGTGGATAGGCCTTCAGGCGGAGACCCAGGAATCCAGCTCCAGACTCTGTCCCAGGCAGCCTCTTCAGTCCCGGACGGGACAGGAAGTGTCCGGCGGAGGTGGGGGTGGAGGTGATTGGCAGTTGGAGTCTCCAATGGGCCAGGAGCCCCCCTATTTCACTCCTCTCCTTCCATTGGCGCCTGGGCGGAGCCGCCCCCGCTGCGGGGGCCCAGGGCGGGAGGGAGTAGAGGCCGGGGCAGAGGGCGAGGGCAGAGGGCGCTGGCGGCAGCGGCCGCGGAAGGTGAGGCCTGGTGTAGACGCCAAAGTCTTGTCAGGAGTGGGCGGGGCAGGGTGATGTATGATCTGAAAGGCCGGGAGTGACTAACGACTGTCAGTGTGTGTGTGCCTGTGAGGCTGTGTCTGTGTGACAGTATCATTGTGTGCGATTCTGAGTGTCACTTGGTGCAGCTGTCAGCTAATGTGACTGCGTGTGTCAGTGTGCATGGAGCTGGGGGTGCATGTGGCTGTGCAAGTGTGGGATTACGTGTGTATCTGTCAATGCACATTTTTGGTGGGACTGGGTTGTGTGTTTGTGTGAGAGGGACTGTGACCACATGAGAGAATGTGTTTTGGGAAGGTCTCTGTGGGGTTTGAGACCATGTCTGCCAGCGTGAGAGTGGGTGGCTGGCTTCGTGTGTGCCAATGTGTGACTTCAGCAGTAGCAGAGCAAAAGTGAGGTTTGTGACTATGTGTGTGTCCTGGGTCCTAACTTAAACCGTGTGGGAGTACAGCTGTATTCATGTATTGGGGGACCTACTTCAAGAGCCCATGGGACTGACCTGCCTCTTAAGTGTCCAGCATGGACAGACACACCCACAACACACGTGGGTTCCCCTCCTTCTTCCTCTGCTCAAGAATCCCCAGCATCAGGTCTACTGCTCCTTATTTTCTGTTTCCCTGCTTGGCTCAGTTTCCCTTACGTGCCGTTTTCTCTCCCTATTGCTGTCTTACTAGAGATACCTCTGTGTGCTTCTTCACAGCTTTGTTCCCCTGGTCTCTCTGTGTGGGTGCATTTCCAGTTTTGCCTCTCCTGCCTCTCTGTCTCTCCCTGTGCCCCTGTGCCTGCCTTCCCTGCTGATCTTGATCTCTTTGGCTAGTTGGGGGCCTGTAACAGTGATGAGATGTGGGTCTGCCACTGCTAAGAGCTCCCTGAGAGAGGGGGCTTAGACCATGATGAAGAGTTGCTTTTAGGCGGTGCTGTGAGCCCTGGTAGGGGCTGTGTGCGTGTGTGACTGTGTGAGTGTATGAATATGTGTAAGTGTGTTTGAGTCTGAGACTGTGTGGCTGTGCCCGTGTGACTGTGAGTGACCGCATGTGAGAGTGTGTGAGTCTGAGGGTAACTGTGGGTCTTGCGTATTTGGCACCAAGGGACCAAAGGCATTTCCTGGTGCTGGGGCCCAAAGAATGGAGGGGGAGGTGAGAAATGGCTGGAACTTCCAGGGGAGGGGGAACTGGACTCTTTGGCCTCTCCTTATATCCCCCAACCTGGGGCCTCCCTTCCCCTGGAAGCACAGCCAGCTGTACCCTAAGGAAACATTTGGTGAGGAGTGAAAAGAGGGGGAGTTTGTATCTGATTTTTCATTTGATTGTGTCCACGTGTGTTCAAAGGCATGCCCTTTTGTTAACTGTGCCTCGTGAGTCTATGTGTGAATGTGACTATGTCTGGCTGTGTGAAAACACAGGGCATCTCTCACTGACAGGGGCATAAGTATTAGCCACCCTCCTTTCCCTCTTGCTGGCCTTGGCTGTGTCTGTGGCTTCCTTTCCAGACTTGGGGGAGGCCTCTTCCCTTCCCAGGGCCTTGGGTGGGAGGGAAGGAGGGAGGAGGCAGGAGCGGGGAGGGGGCCTGGCTAGGGGCGGCTGAGCTCCAGGGCTTAAAGGGGGCGGGGCAGGGAAGGGGAAGGAGGGGATGGCTCTGGGGTCCCAGAACTGAGTGGAGTAGGAGACGGGGGCTGTAGCTGGTGAGAGGAAGTCCTGGAGGCCATGGACACTCTGCTGCTGGGATCACCGAGGTAGGGTGGGGCTAAGCAGGGTAAGTGTGGCTGGGTGGCCGGGGTGAGCCAACTGGACACACTCAGACAGACACACAGACACGTGGAGGCCCTGCTCTGCTCTACTCCTACTCCTGAAGGGTCCGTGCTCTTCCTCTTCTGGTCTTGTTCCCAGAGCCCTTTCCCTGCCTGCCCCTTCGTTCTCCATCCACTTCACCACTGCCTTCCTCCTTCTGCTCCCCTTCGTCCAGAATCTCTCTCTCCTAGCATCCCCCACCTGCCATATAGACACACTGTTAGCTTTTTGAGTTATCGCTGACCCCAATCCAGTCTTTCCAACACTTCCCACACTGCCCCATCACCTCCTAGTCCTGATCTCTGAGTATCTCTTGGTGCTGTGGCCCCCATGCCTGTCCCTGCAGGCTCCCAGTTCCTCTCAGCCTCTCGTCCCCTTCCCTTCCCTTCCCTCCCCGCCACCCTGTCTCCATTTCCATCTGCTGGCTCCTCGCCCACCCCCAGCCTCTGGCAGCAGCCGGGGCATCTGGATCTGCTTAACTACACAGCCCCAGCCTGCACCCTAGCCCCATCCAGCTTCACAGACTGGAGACCAACGAAGTGTCAAGAGCCAGGCCCAGATGAGTGGCCCAAGTAGCCAGAGCAAGGAGCCAGGTTCAGGCGAGCAGCCTGGCAGCCAGAGCAGGGGTAGGCCTCAGGGCGGGAGTGCAGGATGGGCTCAGATCCATGATGACGCCCTCCCCTCAGGGTGATAAGGTCTGCCCAGGTTAATCAGAGGCGGTGATAAGCCCTGGACCAGGTGGGGGTAAATACCAGAATTCCCAACAGCTGGACTGGAGGGGTTAATGGGAGTGGCTGAGCTGGTGCCAGTGCTTGGTGCCAGGGGTGGGCGCCAAGGGCAGTGGAGGGGGAGTTGCTGGCACAGTCTGTTGCCTCCGGCTTTTGTTCTGGGCCCTAAGCCCAGGACTGAGATGGAGGGTGTGAGGGGGTGTGTGTGTCCGTGTGTGTGTGTGTGTGTGTGTGTGTGTGTGCACATGCGAAGCACTGGGTATACAGTGGGAAAGGGGACCTCAGGTCAGTTCCCCCAGTGATTTCTTTTTTTTTTTTGAGACGGAGTCTCGCTCTGTCACCCAGGCTGGAGTGCAGTGGCGCGATCTCGGCTCACTGCAAGCTCCGCCTCCCGGGTTCACGCCATTCTCCTGCCTCAGCCTCTCCGAGTAGCTGGGACTACAGGCGTCCGCCACCACGCCCGGCTAATTTTTTGTATTTTTTAGTAGAGACGGGGTTTCACCGTGGTCTCGATCTCCTGACCTTGTGATCCGCCCGCCTCGGCCTCCCAAAGTGCTGGGATTACAAGCGTGAGCCACCGCGCCCGGCTCCCCCAGTGATTTCCAACAGCCTTACCCCACTTGGTGCATCAGTTTTTCTCCTACGAAGCGTCAGTTTTGGAGAGGAAGAGCCAGGCTTTAGCCTCCCATCTCAGGGGTCGGGGATTTCTGACTCTACCTCTCCCCACAGATGAGCAGCAGCTGCTCAGGGCTGAGCAGGGTCCTGGTGGCCGTGGCTACAGCCCTGGTGTCTGCCTCCTCCCCCTGCCCCCAGGCCTGGGGCCCCCCAGGTGAGAAGCACCCTGCTCTACAACCCCCCAACTCTGACTTGTGACTTGGCCACCCTCACTGTGGCCCCTTCCCATGCCTAACTTGTGACACCACCCCTGCTCCTGTCATCTAACCTGGATCCCCTCTCTACCCTGTTCTCTGACCTCTGTCTCCACTCTGACCTCTGTCTCCAGATTATAACATGATGCTTTGATCCAGTGAGCCCCCCACCACCCAGTTTTTAACAGTCTGCTTCTTATCTGTCATTCTCACAAAGTTGGGAGGGGGGTAAAGGAAGAGCCTCACCTCAGAAGTGCCCTCCACAGGGGTCCAGTATGGGCAGCCCGGCAGGTCCATGAAGCTGTGTTGTCCTGGAGTGACTGCCGGGTAAGTGCCCCACCTGCCTGTTGGTCTGACACTCATGACCCTTTCTTGACTCTGCCTAGTCCTCATGTCCCGCCCCTCCCATCCTTGCCCGCTCTGTCCGTAATCCTCACCTCTCTATCTGTCCTAACCCTCTAATTATTCTTATTCAACAGAAAATTCAACAGGTATGTTTTGAGCACCTGCCAAGTGCCAGGTCTATTCTAGGCTCTGGGATAGAGCAGTGCTAATGCCAGGCAAGGTGCCTGCCTTCACAGAGCTTACATCTTAGTGGGGAAGACAATAAGCAAAGGAGAATCTTGCCAGATAGTAACACCTGCAGGGCAGAAAAACCAAAGAGAGGGATGTTGAAGAGGACAACTGAGTAGTTACTTTTTTTTTTTTTTTGAGACAGTCTCACTCTGTTGCCCAGGCTGGAGTGCAGTGGTGCAATCTGGGCTCACTACAACCTCTGCCTCCTGGGTTCAAGCAATTCTCCTGCCTCAGCCTCCCAAGTAGCTGGGATTACAGGCAGGTGCCACCAGGCCCGGCTAATTGTTTTTGTATTTTTAGTAGAGACGGGGTTTTACCATGTTGGTCAGGCTTCGAACTCCTGACTTCAAGTAATCCACCCGCCTCAGCCTCCCAAAGTGCTAGATTACAGGCGTGAGTCACCGTGCCTGGCCTGTGGTTACTTTTTAATTGGTGATTAGGAAAGGGCTCTCTGAGGAGGTGATGTTGAAGCTGATTTCTGAAGGTCACGAAGGAGGCAGCCATGCACACATTAAGGTATAAGCGCTCCTGACAGAGGGAACAGCTAGTGCAAAATGACCTGAGGTGGGAATGAGCTCAATACCCCCGAGGAATAGAAAGAAGACCAATGTAGCTGGAGTTTTCAGTGGGTGAGGGGGAGAGAGATACGAGCTGAAGAAGGAAAGGAAGGCACGGGCTGGCTCACGAGGGGCTTTGAAAGCCAGTAAAAGGAATTTGGTTCTATTGCAAATGCAGTTAGAAGCCAATGGAGAGCTGTGGCATGGTCTGACTTATGCTTGACATCTTGTCTTTGTCCATTGTCACCTCATCTTACTTCCAGGGAACCAGTGTCCTGGTTTCGGGACGGGGAGCCAAAGCTGCTCCAGGGACCTGACTCTGGGCTAGGGCATGAACTGGTCCTGGCCCAGGCAGACAGCACTGATGAGGGCACCTACATCTGCCGGACCCTGGATGGTGCACTTGGGGGCACAGTGACCCTGCAGCTGGGCTGTGAGTTGGGGAGGGTGGCACTGATGACACATGGGGATCCTGAGGGAGTATGGGACCTAAGTAAGCCCTCTGGGACCGGGAGGACCTGAGGACTGCTCAGTCTCCAGGTGTACCCTCTGCCTCTAGACCCTCCAGCCCGCCCTGTTGTCTCCTGCCAAGCAGCCGACTATGAGAACTTCTCTTGCACTTGGAGTCCCAGCCAGATCAGCGGTTTACCCACCCGCTACCTCACCTCCTACAGGTGTGTGCATGATCGGGTGTAGATGCCTACACATTTGTGTATGCTGGCGCAACGTGGGTGTGGGAGGCAGGGAGGTGGGTTCTGAGGAAAGCCTCAGAGGGCAGAAGGCCCTCTTTTCCTTCCTGACTTCTGATGGCCCCCTCCCCACCAGGAAGAAGACAATCCTAGGAGCTGATAGCCAGAGGTAGGACGTGAGGGAGCATGTGGGGGCTCCAGCTGGGTCCTATAGTAGGCATTTTCAAAGCCGAAGACCACGTCCTCCCTTCTAGGAGGAGTCCATCCACAGGGCCCTGGCCATGCCCACAGGATCCCCTAGGGGCCGCCCGCTGTGTTGTCCACGGGGCTGAGTTCTGGAGCCAGTACCGGATTAATGTGACTGAGGTGAACCCACTGGGTGCCAGCACACGCCTGCTGGATGTGAGCTTGCAGAGCATCTGTGAGTACCCACCCCAGACCTCCCCCGGACCCCCATCACAGAGACCCCAAATGGACTCAGATCTCTCCACTCCCAGAGCTCCCAGTTTCCTCCCAACATAGACTCCATTTCACACAGAGAAGGCCCTGTGGAGCCTGAGAAGGCAAAGGGATCAGAGCCCAGGAGGCATGGTTATTTCAGCACACACTCTAGAGGCTGCTGCTGCTACTCACACTGCCTGATTGGCTGCCTAGCCTCAGAGCAGGCTCTGCACCGAATGCAGCCATATGTCGTGTCCTCCCTTGCTGGCCCCTCCTTCCTTGACCTGTGCATGGGAGTGGGACACTAAAACTCTAGCTGGAATTTGGGCCAATTCATCTTCCTTGGATGAAAATAAGAATTGCTCTTTTATTCACGCAACAAGCACTTCAAAAGTCCACCCGCAGATCTCAGGTGGTTTCTTTTTTTTCTTTCTCTTCCTTTTTTTGTTGAGATAGGGCCTCACTTTGTGCCCAGGCTGGATGAAGTTCAGTGGCGTGATCTTGGCTCACTGCAGCCTGCAACTCCTGGGCTCAAGCTATCCTCTCACCTCAGCCTCCCAAGTAGCTGGGATTACAGGCATGTGCCACCATATCTGGCTAATTTTTAAAATTTTTTGTAGAGACAGGGTTTTGCTATGTTGCCCACGCTGGTCTCAAACTCGTGGCATCAAGTGATCCTCCCGCCTCAGTCTTCCAGAGTGCTGGGATTACAGGCACGAGCCACCACACCCGGCCTCAGCCCATTTCATAATACAGGTGACTGGTCTGAGTCTAATGGAAGATCAACTTTAAAATTTCCCCTCCCCTCTCAGGAGTGTCTGGCTAAGGCTCCTTTAAACACACACTTTGGGAAGTGGTGGGGAAGTGACGGAGACCCATAGCCTACCCTGACCTTGTGTCTTGATGCCCTTAGTGCGTCCTGACCCACCCCAGGGCCTGCGGGTAGAGTCGGTACCAGGTTACCCCCGACGTCTGCGAGCCAGCTGGACATACCCTGCCTCCTGGCCGCGCCAGCCCCACTTCCTGCTCAAGTTCCGTTTGCAGTACCGTCCGGCTCAGCATCCAGCCTGGTCCACGGTGAGGCCTGGAGTGCGTCCCAACCCGCGGCTGTGGGTCCTGTCTCTGATTTCATGATCCTGGGTGTTCTGTGTAGCTTTCCAGTGCTGGCAGATCACTGAAGACCCAACACTTCCCTGTGGGCCAGGCTTTGTACTGGGTGCTGGGTTGCAGTGGTGACTGACAGACTGAATGTCTGTCCTGTGGGGCTATAACTATGATGTAAAGCCCATCTGTGGGAAGATAGCAATGGCTTTTTAAAAAAATAACTCTTTTTTTTTTTTTTTTTGAGAGGGAGTCTCACTCTGTCACCCAGACTGGAGTGCAGTGGTGTGATCTCGGCTCACTGCAACCTCCACCTCCCGGGTTCAAACAATTCTCCTGCCTCAGCCTCCCGAGTAGCTGGGACTACAGGTGCCTGCCACCATGCCTGGCTAATTTTTGTATTTTTAGTAGAGATGGGGTTTCACCATATTGCCCAGGCTGGTCTTGAACTCATGACCTCACAATCTGCCCACCTCGGCCTCCCAAAGTGCTGGGATTACAGGTGTGAGCCATGGCGCCCGGCCTAAAAATAACTCTTAGGAAAAGGAGTGCCTTTCACCTAGAGGCACATTCTCCTACAAACACTCATACCCAGCTGAGGATAGCAGTGAATTTGCGTCTCAGGAGATGTTAAAGATTGGCTGGTATCAGGACTGGGGAGCAGCAGCATCAGATAATAGCTAATATTTACTTAGTGCTGCCTGCCTGTGGGGTACCTGGCTACACTTTTTGCATACATTGTTTTGTTTAGGTATATTCACCTCTATTTTACAAATGAAGAAACTGAGTCACAGAGAGGCCCAAAGGGTCATTCAATATGTGGTTCACAAAGATTTGAACCCAGGCCGCCTGATGCCACAGCCTAAGTAATCACTACTGCCGTCTTACAAACACGAGGTGTAGACTCAGCCCCACCAGACACCCAACATGAGACCTAGACAGCTCCACTAGGCTTTAGGATGAGACTGGGAGCAAGGGGTGCTCTTTGTAGATGGTGGCTGGGAAGGCCCTGCACTTACAAGCTGGGTAACAGTGAGTCATGTTTACCCCCAGGTGGAGCCAGCTGGACTGGAGGAGGTGATCACAGATGCTGTGGCTGGGCTGCCCCATGCTGTACGAGTCAGTGCCCGGGACTTTCTAGATGCTGGCACCTGGAGCACCTGGAGCCCGGAGGCCTGGGGAACTCCGAGCACTGGTGAGAGACAAAGCCAAAGAAAAGGGCAGAGGCCCCACCCCAAAGCATCTATCAGCTGAACCAATTCCAAAAGACAGCCAGGTGGCACATGCCCTGCCCACACAGGCACGGCAATTGCTGTCCCAGACTTCAGACTTGTTTGCCTACAGCCCTGTCTCAGCTTAAGTCCTGCCCCTTGGCCTCCACCCCTGCAGTTACAGGCTCCACTTCTACAAGCTTGGAGCTTGCCATGCTCCCTAGGAGCTGGCCATGCCCTATCAGGCTCCTCCTTCTAGGTACCTTGACTTCCAACCTAGGCCTTGGCCTTGAGCACAAGACGTGACCCCTGTCCCCACCAGCGTATGGACACATATTGGGTCTTGCCTTCCCTTAGGGACTGTACCAAAGGAGATACCAGCTTGGGGCCAGCTACACACGCGGCCAGAGGTGGAGCCTCAGGTGGACAGCCCTGCTTCTCCAAGGCCCTCCCTCCAACCACACCCTCGGCTACTTGGTGAGCTTGGGCAGATGGGCAAGACTTGTAAAGGACTGAAAACCCCAGAGAAAAGGGGACACAGAGCTTGGTCAGGCTTGCTCTCAGTGACATGTGGCCCTCCCCCTCAGATCACAAAGACTCTGTGGAGCAGGTAGCTGTGCTGGCATCTTTGGGAATCCTTTCTTTCCTGGGACTGGTGGCTGGGGCCCTGGCACTGGGGCTCTGGTAAGTGACTGCCATTGGTCCCTCAGCCTCTGATCCTCACAAATGCTCTGATGCCCATAGAACACATTCATCTCCACCCTTCATGAATGCCCGCTGAACCTGTCTGATTCTGGAACTACCTCCCCATACCTCCATCCCCCATGCCCCACTTGATTTTAACTGATTCCTCTCCTGACCCTTTACTAATAAACCCTTTGGAGGAGACTGAGATACCCCACATTGTTGGAGAGACAGCTGCCTTTCTATGCCCCAGGCTGAGGCTGAGACAGGGCGGGAAGGATGGATCCCCAAAGCCTGGGTTCTTGGCCTCAATGATTCCAATGGACAGGCATCCAGGTGAGTAGGACATCCAGAAGATTTGGACTTGGAGATGTGTGCCCCTATTTTGAGTGTCCAGATTAAGAGCTGGCTGCCCTAGTCATTTTAAACATGCTGGGAATCCAAGTTGGGTCTCCTCATTTTAATGATGTCTAAGCTGAGGGCTGGGCCTTTCATTCTTGAGTCCCTGGCCTCAGAAGTGGGTCTCTTCCCCTTCTCTCAGGGTACTGAGGAAGGACCCCAGGTGGACTTCCCTTCAGGGTATTAGTATTAGTGTTAATACTCTTCCAGGGTATTAGACTCAGCTGGATATTCAGCCTTTTTTTTCCAGGTGTCTTGGATCAGTGCTAGGTCCCCTCCTTCATTGTTGTTGTGCCTGGGCCCAGAGCTAGGTCCACTCCCTTATCTTCAGTGTGTTGAAGAGGCTCCCTCAGAGCTGGGCTCCTCTACTCATCTTCAGAGTGTTAAGCTTAGAACTGAGTCACCTCCCTCATTCTCAGGGTGTCTGGGCCAAGATCCAGTCTTACTGTCTCTCCTGATTTGCCTCCTGCTTCTTCTAGGAGCTCCAAACCTGTAAGAGGACCCAGGAGGGCTTCGGCGGTTTCCACCTATAATTCTGTCTTGCTGGTGTGGATGGATGGACAGATAGAAACCAGGCAGGACAGTAGATCCCTATGGTTGGGTCTCAGCTGGAAGTTCTGTTTGGAGCCCATTTCTGTGAGACCCTATATTTCAAATTTGCAGCTGAAAGGTGCTTGTACCTCTGATTTCACCCCAGAGTTGGAGTTCTGCTTGAGGAACGTGTGTAATGTGTACATCTGTGTCCATGTGTGACCATGTGTCTGTGAGGCAGGGAACATGTATTCTCTACATGCATGTATGTAGGTGCCTGGGGAATGTGTGTGGGTCCTTGGCTCTTGGCCTTTCCCCTTGCAGGGGTTGTGCAGGTGTGAATAAAGAAAATAAGGAAGTTCTTGGAGATTATACTCAGAGATTATTGTCCAATGCTGCTTTATTATTTGGCTATTGGGGGCTTCAGCCCATTTTCCTTAGCATCCCAAAATTCAGCTTGGGCAGAGTCCCGTGGAGCTTTCTCTCTTGGTGCTCAAACCACTGTGACAGGCTGGGGTTCTGGGGGTGGATGCAGATGCTGCGTTGAGCCAGGTGAAGCCTGGGTAGAGAAAGGTCCAAAGCTATGACCATAGCTTGGGGATGAGATTAGGGTCCAGGGGTTAGGAGCAAGGACCAGATGAAAACCTGAGTTGGCATCAGAATTAGCAGTTAGGGCTGGGGTTGGGATCAGCATTAGGGGCTGGGACTGAGGTCAGAGTCAGGGGTGGGAGCTCACACGAAAGCCTGGAGGTGACAGTCCCCATCAGCCTCCTGCAGTTCCACCTGGATGACCTTCCTCAGTAGCTTGTCTGAGAGTGGCTTTCGGTAGAGCTGAGTACAGCAGGCAGTGCTGGGTGGCAGTAGGAATGCTAGGGGACAACAGGGCCATGTGTTCAGAGGGATCCTGACCAAGAACCTCTCTGCCAGACAGCTGGAGGTTAGGTTGGATTTCCTGGCTCTTTTCAACTTCATCCCATTCACCCAGACCCCCAGCTTCTATACCCCCAAGTACTCACCTGCTGTAGGGTCTGGGCTCAGGAGCAATGACAGCAGCAGGAGGCTGCAGAATGTTGAGGGCCCCTTCATGTTCCTCAGCCTCGACTCTTCCTTCTTTCTGTCTCCTCCTCCCCTACCTTTTATCTGGGTGCCTTTTACCTGGGGCACTAGGTGAGTCAGAGGCAGTTGGAGATGTATGTGTAACCTGTGACACTCCTGGGCCCTAATTCTCGGCCTGTTGCCACAGACTCCTTCCTCATCTAGGATAGCCATTTCCCGTGTGCTCCTAACCTCTGGGCAGTGAAGCTGGGGGAAGGATTAGTGTGTGATGTAGGGACTGATGGAACAGTGAGTAAGGGCAGTCAAGCATCCACAGCAGCATCTAATGATAGACATTCACACTCAAATACGCATAGCCACACATTCAAAGTCACTCCTCAATCACTTGGTCAACCTCACAAAGTCATACTCATGATAAGACAACCATAGACAAAATTAGATAGCCCCGGTTATACTCAAAGTCCCCCTCCCACCCAGTTGTGTTTTCACGGTCATCCATTCACAAGCAAATTCACACTAGCACACACAGATTCTGATAGGGGAGTTGTGGGTGGGGTGGGAGCAGAGGGCGGGCCAGCACCAACTTGCCTTCACCTTCTCCTCCCCACTTCCTGGCTTGGCCTGCCTGTCTTATCAGAAGAAATGGATGGGAATGGGTCCCTGGAGCAGGCCCTTCTGGCTGAGGAGGGTTCTTGGCTGAGGCCAGCCACATTCACAGAAGCTGGGGGAAGGCCCTTTATGGTAATATTAAGGGTGTTTTAGAGATGCTGAGGTGGGGCAGCTTTCCCCAGGATGATGAGACAGGGAGGAAAGATAAGGAGGGAAGATAAAAGCTCTTTGGTGCTAGGTTACTGTTGTCAAAACAGGTACAAGGCCCAATGAATCTTACCTTCCTGTTTTTGTCTAGTGCTGTTCCAGGAATGCCAACCTCTTGCCAGCAGGGACCTAGGGTCTCCAGATCCAGTCCCTGACTTGTTGAAGACATCAGACTCAAGCACTCAATTACATCTTTGTTTTACTCAAATTCCAGCCTCCTTCCTGGGCCTGGAGGAACATCCCCCCTCCCTACCCGGGTTCAGTCACACCCTCATGTCCAACTGCTATACCTGCTGCATCCCACCCTCCAGCTATAGCCGCTTCTCTCCTAATCCCATACCCAGCCGTCACTCCATTCTTTACCCCCTCCCCACAATGCAAAGCTCCTATTCATCTTTACCCAGTCCTTTCCAGGAAGCTGGGAGCTGCCTAGGGTGGGGGTATGCTGCCAAGTTCAGTGCCCCTGGCTCCTTTAAGAATTTCTCACTCCTGGTCCAGGGATCTCAATCTGCAAGTCCTGCTCTATATTTGAAACATAAACCAAGTCATAACGCAGTAATCCAGCCCTTATCTTGTTGCAGTCGTCTGCTGTAGGGTCAGCCACTCTCTATGGAGTAGGCTTTCTCTTGGGATAGGGCTTAGGCCTTTCTCTTGTGTCCCAAGGCTTGGGTGTAGCCACTGAGGAAATCCCAAGGAAATCTCCCAGGTTCCTCGGTCTTGTCATAGACCTTCTTCATCAGTTGGCTGTGCGCTACATACTTTCTGGTCTTTCCTGGACTTGTCGGTTCAGAGGCCTTCGGAAGGCAGAAAACAAATGCTTCTGGGTGTGCACCCATCTCTCCCCTTTAAGACGAAGTCTTCTCCCCAGCCACAATCTGCTGTAGCTTTGGCCCCAGCCAGAAACTGGGCTGTCTCTTTCTTTAACTTAATCTTGTGGTGCCCTTTCTGGTGCTGGGTCCAGTCCCTAACTGGAGGCAGGCCCACATAGCAGTCCCTGATTCTCACCACTTGAGGAGTTAGTGGGTCCCAGGCTGATTGGGTGACAGAAGGGGGCAGCAGAGAGTAGTGACCCTTGGACTCTCCTAGGGAGGGAGCAAGGACTGCTAGGTAGGCTGATGCCAAGGATCTCTAAACTTGGGATCAGACTGGAGGAACCAAAAGTTGGGGTATGAACTGTAGGAAAGGTCGCCAACCCAAGTCACTCCTCTGTGGCAGGCAGCTTCTAGGAATCTCCCCCTCTTCTCATTTACAGCCTGCATCCTACACCTCTGCTTAAAATGTTTTAGATACACTTCCAACAGAGAAGATTCTTCAGACAGCTGGCAAAGTCCTGGCTCCGAGGAAGGGAGTGACAGGCAGGATTATTTAGTTCTCTTCATATAGGCGACTCACAGTATGGGTTTTTGGGGGTTGGGGTTGGGGGAGACAGTCATTGATAGTAACAGGAGGCCTGACACTGATGAGGGGCTTTGACGTGGAAGGGCACCCTTCCAGGGAGGGACGCCCTGTCAGTACGGAACAGAGCCAGTGTGGGGAGGGGCGCTCGGCTCGAATGGCGACAGCGGCGGCAGAGTCAGGAGGTCAGTACGGTGGGCTTCGGTTTAAATCTTTAATGCACTGGCTGGCTGGGCAGCGGCGGTGGGGCTGCGGCGGGGGAGGCCACGACCCGAGCGCTGGGGAGCAGGACCCAGGCCGCTGGACAGACAGCTCATCAGGCCTCGCAGAGGCTCCAGCTTCTGCTCCCCGGGGTGCGCCGAGCTGTGGGGCGACCCGACACTGGCATGAGGCGGGGCGGGAGCTACCGGATTCCCCCCGATGGGTCCTCAGAGACTGAGTCCCGTCCATGCCCGGGGCGGGTCCGCGGTATCGCAGCCCCCTCACCTCCGCTCCCTCCGCCACATGCGAAGCCAGGGGAAAAAGTAGAAACAGCCCCAGTAGATCCTGCAGAGAGAGGGCAGACCCGGGCGGGGCGGGGCGGGGCGGGGAGGAGCTGACCCTACAGACTCCGCCCCGCAGTGCCTCGCCCTCGAGGAAGGCTCCGCCCCGCCCCTAAAAGCAGCTCCCTTCGCGCCCACGCCCCTGGGAGGCTCGCCCCGCCCACCCCTCGCCCCCGCAGAACTCCACCCTCCCCCACCCCGGAGCCGCCTGGTTCCTCCTCCGCAGAACCCGCCTCCACTCACTCCTCCTCCGCCTCCAGCGCCACCTCGTATCTCCTCATTCCCGACATGTCCTGGGCTCCGAACGTCTCCTGGGGAGCGGCATGATTGAATCAGGGATTCCCTAGCCCCAGGTCCCCTTCTCCGTCATTCTCAGGACGAGGCTGCCCAGTTCTCAGGTAATCTGAGGCTGATGCCCCCAGGAAGCCTCAGTTGCCACCACGGGACAGGGTGGGCTTGGAGATTTGGGAGTCACTGGAAGTTAAGGGGTGAGGAGGCCGGTCATCTCCGGGGCCTGGGGCATTTAGGGGGCCAGGGCGAGAGGTTTGGCGGTCATGGGGCTGGGAGATTTGGGGCCCTGGGTGAGGATTTTCAGGAGCTGGGGTCACCTGAAGGGGGGGCTGAGAGGGGTCAGCGCAGCCTAAACTCCCGCCCTCCCTGGCTACACCCCGGAAACGGACCGTTACCATTACGTCACAGGGATGCCGTCGCGCACTAGGTTTGCCTGTCCCCCGGAAGGGGTGGGGTCTGCATGTCTCCCAGAGGAGGCGGAGTCGAAACGTCATCTTACGGGGTGAGGCCAGGGGCGGAGTCGGTTGATTAAGATGCGGGCAAAGGACCCTCTTTTATAGGTGTCGAGTCAGGTTTTGGAGCTACACCTTGGGAGGCCGAGGCTTCCGCAGCAGGCAGCAAGAAAAGAGGGTTGGGACTAAGTCCAGTACTGTTTTCCCAATCCCCACGTCTCCTCTACCCCTCCCTGGGCTTCTGCCCTGCCAAGTGCCTCTCTTGCCTGCCTCCCTCCCTCCCCTTGTATGACCCTGGGCTGAGGAGGAATAGGTCCTCAGATAGAGTCCAGTCTAGAAAAGGCCAGGCTACGGAAATACCTGGTTGAGTGGCCTCAGCTAAGTCACTGAACGGCCGGAGGGTCATTGCCCTTCCTCTCTGGCCTGAGACCTATCTTCCTGTGATTTTTTTTTTTTTTCGCTACATTCCTTCAATCAAATATTTGCTGAATGACCACCTGTGTGTCAGGCACTGTGCTGGACATGGGGATGTAGTAGTAAAGAAGACAGGTGGCCGGGCGCGGTGGCTCAAGCCTTTAATCCCAGCACTTTGGGAGGCCGAGGTGGGTGGATAACCAGGTCAGGAGTTCAAGACCTGCCTGGCCAAGATGGTGAAACCCCGTCTCTACTGAAAATACAAAAATTAGCCGGGCGTGGTGGCAGGCGCCTGTAATCCCAGCTACTCGGGAGGCTGAGGCAGAGAATTGCTTGAAACTGGGAGGCTGAGGTTGCTGTGAGCTGAGATCGCACCACTGCACTCCAGCCTCGGCGACAGAGTGAGACTCCGTCTCAAAAAAACAAAACAAAACAAAACAAAACAAAAAACACAACCAACAAGACAGGCACCTTGTCTGCCCTCTGAGAGGTAGGGGTAGAGCTGGGAGGATCAAAAGAGAATAGTGAGATTCTTACTATGAATGGAGCAGGCTGGCTGGAAGAAGTAGAAGGTGCCAAGAAAGGGCAATTAACCCAGTGTGGGAGGTTGGAAATAGCTGCCCCAGACCTCTGACATCCCAGCCAAGGCCCAATACTGAGCTGTAGTTGGTATGAGTAAGGGGAAAGACAGTCTTGGGGCTGGGCTGACTGTATAGGAGGGAGTGACCAGAAATAAGTGGGGTGAAAGTTTCCTCTGGGTGAAATGTGAGGAATGGATACCCCTCTTCTCTCCCCCATCCCACCCTCTTTCTCCCTCTCATTCTTGTCTTCCCTTGCCTGAGCCACATACAGATAGCAGACAGAGAGATCCATGGGTGCTAGGTGGTTTTATTGGAAGCACTGCAGTCTGGGAGTTGGGAAGCTATGCTTTCACCACGTTCACACTTTCACTCACATTCACACTCATGTTGACACTCCAGGCCTGGCTGGGTCAGGTCTGGTGCTGAGGAACTAGAGGCCTTGTCTTCCCTTCTGATCCTTGGTTCACCAGGCCAGGGCTCTCTCTGGCACTCTCATGGGCTAACTGCTGTGGCTCTTGCTCTGGGAAAGGAAGGAGAGGAAGGGCCATGGGCTGTAATCTTAGACGGGGCTCAGAGGGGGCAGACAAGACTGGGGAGGGCCAGGCTGTCCTTGGCAGAGGTCTTCTGCAGTCTCCAGATGGTGCAATCCATCCAGGGCTGGTCTAGAGGCTGCCTTTCAGTGTGGTGAATCTGCAGTCAGAGAGAATGGAGCCATAGAACTCATCTTCCCGAAAGGCCCTGGTGTGAGGGGCAGATGCTGGGGACCAGATCTGGGAACCTGTTTTAGGGGCTTCCTTGTGGGAGGGATTGGGCAAGGAGAAGTGAAGGAAGTAAGATGGTGAATGGAGACCTGGATGATGGAGGAAGTGATTGGGACGGGAGGAGACTGGACATTCTCCACCCCGACTCAGGACAAAGTGCCCTGCAGCCATCCCTGAAGAGGAGGTAGCAGAAGGCACCAAAAATGTTCCCAGGAATTAAGTGTTGATTTACTAAGAGGCAGAGTCCTCAGAGTTGTTGGTATCACCCAGAGCTAGGGAGTGAGTATTAGCTTTAGGGCTTAAGATGGGAAGGCCACAGCCCTGACTGGAACTTGGGATGTCTGTGTCCAGAGCTTTAGTGTTGCTCTCTACTCCACCCACATGCACTGTCCTATTCTTCCTCTGGGAAGTCCAGGCTAGAGAGACAGAGCCTATAAAGAGAAGAGCAGCCAGAGGCTCCAGGACCCATCCGGGCACTGATACATACAGGAACAGCTGGGGTACAGGCACATCTACATCACACAGGTGCACACAAAGGGCATAGGCATACCCACACCACACAGGCACACACATAGACTGCAAAGGAATACACACAATGCACAGGTATACCCATGTCACACAGGACATACAGTCATCACAAGGGTACACCCATTTGGCATATGTACAGTCTCGGGTTTATACTTGGACCTGGATGTTGACATTGTGAAAGGAGAATAAATCTCAGGACCCCCAAATCATTAAGCCAAGGGGAAAGTCAAGCTGGGAATTGTGTCAGGCAAACCTGCCTCTCATTTTATTCCTAAGAGAGATAGCTACAAAGAAAAAGCTACATACTTCCCTCACAATTTGTCCACAGGGAAATTCCTTGTGGGCCTCAAGATCTTTACTTTAAAACAGTTGTGTTGAATTTCACCCTGGCAATGTAAACTGATAGCTTATCTTCACAGGTGCAGGACAATAGACAGAACTCAAAGTCATCCCTCTGCTCACCTGAGACAAATGCATATCTGATTGCTTTCCCTCTGCTCACCTGAGACAAATGCATATCTGATTGCTTCTTCTGCCCTATTGTTTATGCAAAAATGCAGATCCACTGAGCCAGACTAAGGCATGAGTGTGACTATTCCTTTACTCCCCACTCCATGTAAATTGTGTATTCAGTGAAAGGCTGATCAAAGCCCCAAAAGAATGCAGCCTTTTGTCTCTTATCTACCTATGACCCGGAAGCCTCCACTTCGAGTCGTCCCGCCTTTCTAGACTGAACCAGTGTACACCTTACATGTATTGATTGATGTCTCATGTCTCCCCAAAATGTATAAAACCAAGCTGTGCCCCGACCACCTTTAGCACGTGTTGTCAGAACCTCCTGAGGCTGTATCATGTCATGAGTGTGTGTTCAACCTTGGCAAAATAAACTTTCTAAATGGATTGAGACCCATCTCAGATACTTTTGGATTCACAACATGAACTCAGCTTCCTTTACAGACTCCCTGAGACCTGCGCGTTGATCCCTGCCATGCCCCTCACCTTACCATTTAACCTCTGCCCCATTTTACTCACTCCTGGCAAGAAAACCAGTATGCTGAGAAGAGGAGTGGTGCCATACAAGAGGCCATGGAGGATGAGCAGAGATGGACAAATGAGGAGAGTCCCTGGGAGCAGCAGGTATGCAGGAGGCCTTCTGCTTGTGTGGAGTCTGTGAGACTGTGTGTGAGGTTGGATGGGGAGAGCAAGCAGGAGAGGGATCATGATCATGAGGGTGAGGGAGTCCTTGGAAGACTGAGGGTCCATGAGTGTATGTGGATCTGTAGGAGGCTGTGGCTGTCTCCTATTTATGGCCCCCTAAAACTTTCATTTTCTATGTTCAGAAACTTCCTCCCCTTCTGGTGTGTAATAAAGAATTTGATTGGCCTTTGTCCCTGGCTCCTGAGGGGGAGGCTAAACCTTTGGAATTTCCCAGGTAATAGGAGTGTCTTTATTACTCATGAGCCCCTTGGAACACACCTGGGTTTATGCTAAGAGATGAGATGACTCAGGTTAGAGGTTGGTCATCGTAAAGACCAACCATGTGGTTAGAGAGTTGGGACTTTGGGCCAGGCTGACCTCTGGGGAGGAAGGGGGCGCTGGAGATTAAATTCGGGTATGTGGCCAGTAATTCAATTTTGCTGATGTAAGGAAATCTCAATAAAAACTCTGGACACCAAAGCTCATAAAACTTTCTGGTTGATGAACACATTGATGTCCCAGGAGGCTGATGCACCTTATGTCTCCACAAGGAGAAACCACTGAGAGAAGCTCTGCATTTGAGACCCTCCTAGACTTCATCCTGTGTGTCTTTTCATTTGGCTGTTTCTGATTTATACCCTTAATAAACTAATTAAACACAGCACTGTCCTGAGTTCTGTGAGTCACTCTAGCAAATTATCAAAACTGACAGGGGTTTTGGGAACCTCCCAGACTTGTAGCCAGTTGGCCAGAAATGTGGGTGGCGTGGAGACCCTACTTGTGGCTGGTATCTAAACTGGGGACAGTCTTGTTGGGGACCTTTACCTTAAACATGTGGAATCTGGTGCAAACTCTACGTGGCTAGTGTCAGAAGTGAATTGCAGTCCGTGAGTTGGTAGCAGAATACCTTCCCACTGGATAGCTCCCCATCGCCTCTCTCTCCCTTTTTGTGGAGGAAACTCTTTTCTCTTTCACAACTCTCCGCAGTAGACTGCACCTGTTTTTCACTTTTTGGCTTCAGCTCTGAGAATCTCAGCAATAAGCAGTTTGGACAAGGGGAGGAGAGTTTGCACTATTACCATTAGGGGAAGATTTGCAAGGTTTGTGATGTTGCTCCTTTGGAGGCATTTGAGCCATCAGTCTCAAGGCTGGGAGTCAGGGTTTGGTTCAAGATTAGGGTCAGAGGTAGGAATGTGTCTCTTCCCTAGGTTCCTCATTGCCAGCTCTTCTCTGTAGTACTAAGACACCTGGGAGTAGGAGGAGTGGGAAAGATGGGACATAGCCACCCCCTAGATTCCCTGAGGGACAATCACAGGAGCAGGGTAAGGATGAGAAGGTCCCCTCCCAGAATCTCCAGACCTCCCTGGGCTCATCACAGTGCCTATATATCTACCATCTGAGATCCATTCCTCCCTTGGAAAGTGAAGCTAAAGGGAACATTCTTTGGAAGCAGGTTCAGCTCCCCTATCTCTCATCTCTGGACTCTGGGACTTCACCTTCCTGGCCCAGCCAGCACTGTCCCTCTCCCTTATTGACCCATTTTCCTATGCCCCAGAGCTGAGTTAGAATAACTGGAGGAGAACTTGGCCTAGAACACGCCCATTCTCTACCGTGGCCTCCCTATCCTGGGAATTGAGAGGGATTTTTGAGGAGAGGGTTTGGTCAGCTCACAGAGTAACAGGGAAAGAAAGGAATGAGGGAGTCCTGCGAAGCAGGCTTACTGTGTACTGGTTGCCAATTTGTCTGAGTCCAGTGGGAGAACACATCCAACAAGTTAT
The DNA here is from genome assembly GCF_028878055.3 of Symphalangus syndactylus. NCBI lineage: Eukaryota > Metazoa > Chordata > Mammalia > Primates > Hylobatidae > Symphalangus > Symphalangus syndactylus. The sequence continues at coordinate 110,128,529 of NC_072431.2, read as the reverse complement.
ATGAAATGAATTTATTACTTTCAGGTAGGCAGCAAGGGAAACAGAATCCCAGGATTAATTGTGAGGCAGCCCCCGAGGCTCAGGAAAGCTGTCCAGGGCAGATGGTTTCATCTGCCTATGCTGCACTTGCTGCACCCAAGGACTCCAGAAAGCAGCCTGCCTTGGGTTTTATACCCCAGGGCAATGTGACTTCCTGGGCTAAAACATTGAAGGATATTCTGTTTCTGGGGTGGGACTAGAACAGAGCCTGTTCCTTATCTGTTTCTGTCACCTCTTCCTTATCTCAAGATTTTGCATTCCAAATGAGAAAGGGAGGAGACCTGGGTCAGTGTACGGTCACCCAGAGAACTGTTCTGCCAGACCCAAGAGATAGGCCTCTCAGAAGACACTATTGTGGAGTGCTATTCTGTTTCCCATTCCAGATCTAGAGTATATAATGGAGCAGATTTAATTGCTTGTATTTTTCTGCCCCATCTATCCATCCATGTGTCTATATGTCCACTCATCTTTGTCTCTTCATCAGCCCATTCTTCCTTCTTTCATCTTTCATTTATTTTTTCATATATTCATTGTGACCTGTTCATCTCTATGTTCAACCATTATTCATTTATTGTTTCCCTTCATTTATTTGTCTCTCAGTTATGGTAATAATTAACATTTATTGATACTTAAGTGCCAGGCACCATGCTAAGTTCTTTAAATTCATTGTCTCATGACAAATCCATGAAGTAGATTGCTGTGGGCTGTTTTTGTTCATGCAGACCACTTTTCTACTTTTCTATACCACTTTTTGTGGTTCCTGTAGGAAACTCGTTTCCCACTTAACATGGTCTTGGTGGGGCTGTCAGCTACAGTGCTCTGATCAGAGTACCCCTTTTCCTGGCCACTGTGATAGACTGAAGAACTGAGTATGTATCACAAGTGCAGTTAACCAGAGCTTTATGAGATTTGATGTTTGGATGCTAGGAGAAAGAGGGTTTCTTTTAGATCAATCAATATAAAAATTTAGGCTTGAGGCTTCTAGTGGCCATATTTCTTGCTACTAGAAGAGCACCTGTATCTTAGACCATTTTCTGTGGCTTAAAACAGAATACCTAAATCTGGGTAATTTATAAAGAAAAAGAATTTATTTCTTACAGTTATGGAGGCTGAGAAGTCCAAGATTGAGGGGCTATACCTGGTGAGATCCTTCTTGCTGATGGGGACTCTGCAGGGTCCTGAAGTGTGGCACAGGGCATTACATGGTGAGGGGGCTGAGTGTCCTAGCCCGTGTCTCTTCTTAGGAAGCCCCTAGTCCCACACCCATAATAACCCATTAATCCATGGATGGATTCATCCATTCATCAAGGCAGAGCCATCATGAGCCAATCACTACTTAAAGGCCCCACCTTTCAATATTGCCACATTTGGGATTAAATTTCTTTTATTTATTTTTAATTTGTTATATATTTTTAAGAGATGAAGTCTCACTGTGTTGCCCAGGCTGGAGTGCAGTGGCATGATCATGGCTCACTGCAGCCTTGAACTCCTGGTCTCAGCCAGTTCTCCTGCCTCAGCTTCCCAAGTAGCTGAGACTACAGCTACAGATGTGCACCACCATGCCCAGCCAGGGATTAAATTTCAGCATGAGTTTTGGAGGGGACAAATATTCAAACCATAGCAACCTGTCTATGACAGGAATGAGATCCCTACACAAAAAGATTAGGCAGGGCACGGTGGCTTATGCCCGTAATCCCAGCACTTTGGGAGGCCAAGGTGGGCAGATCACCTGAGGTCAGAAGTTTGACACCAGCCTAGCCAACCTAGTGAAATCCTGTCTCTACTAAAAATACAAAAATTAGCTAGTTGTGGTGGCATGCACCTGCAGTCCCAGCTGCTCGAGAGGATGAGGCAGGAGAATTCTCTAACCTGGCAGCAGGAGGTTGCAGAGAGCCGAGATCATGCCACTGCACTCTGGTCCGGGCGACAGAGCGAGACTCTATTTCAAAAAAAAAAAGAGAGGAATTAAGGTAAGAGAGGGAGATAACAACATTTAAACCCCTGGATCCAACCAGGGTTGCAGATAATCTTCTCCTTAATGAGAAGCTTTTTTGTCGTTGTTGTTTGTTTTTTTAAGATGGAGCCCCGCTCTGTTGCCTAGTCTGGAGTGCAGTGGTGCGATCTCAGCTCACTGCAACCTCCACCTCTTGGGCTCAAGTGATTCTCCCACCTCAGCCTCCTGAGTAGGTGGGTGCCACAGCCTGGCTAATTTTTTTTTTTTGAGACAAAGTCTCTCTCTGTCGCCCAGGCTGGAGTGCAGTGGCGCGATCTCAGCTCACTTCAAGCTCCACCTCCCGGGTTCAGGCCATTCTCCTGCCTCAGCCTCCCGAGTAGCTGGGACTACAGGCATCCGCCGCCACATCTGGCTAATTTTTTGTATTTTTAGTAGAGACAGGGTTTCACCATGTTAGCCAGGATGGTCTCGATCTCCTGACCTTGTGATCTGCCTGCCTCAGCCTCCCAAAGTGCTGGGATTACAGGCGTGAGCCACCGCACCCAGCCAGCCTGGCTAATTTTTGTAGAGACAGAATTTCGCCATGTTGCCCAGGCAGGTCTCAAAGTCCTGAGGTTAAGCAAGCCACCTGCCTCAGCCTCCCAAAGTGCTGGGATTACAGGCGTGAGCCACTGCACCTGGCCTCATACCTAGTTTTGATATAACAAATTTAACTTTTTGCTGAAGCTGCTTTGAATTGGGTTTTTGCCATTTGCAACCGAAAAAGCCCTCAGTAAAAATGACTGTATTATCCTTATTATACAGATGGGGAAACTAAGACCCAGAAAGGTTAATTTTCCCAAGATTTCCCAGTTTATATCCAGCAGAACAATGGTATTTGGAGCAAAACTCTGCTTTATTACCTGTATGTGTCCATCTGCCCATCTATCCATCCATCCATCCCATCCATTTATTTCTCTGACCATCTTTCAATGCCAAGACACTGAAGGCAATTAGTCTTGTTTCACTTGCCAACTTCAATTCTGAAGCTGAGTCTGGATCAGGGATTGGTAAACTTTCTGTAAATGACCAGATAGTAAATATTTAAGATTCTGTGGGCCATACAGTCTTTGTAGTAACTACTCAGCTTTGCTGTTGTAGCACAAAAGCAGCCATAGATATATTTAAATGAATAAGCATGGCTGTATTCCAATAAAACTCCATTTACAGAAACAGGTGGCGGGCTGCATTTGGCCCATGGGCCATAGTTTGTCAATCCTAGTCTGAATCAATGGGGAAGACATATTATGTTCTATTATTGGGAACATGAACAGGGAGTGCCCTTGTGTTTGTACTGTGATTATATGCTTAAATGATTGTAGTGTGTCCTTGGTGTATGTGAGTGATTGTGTGATTGATTATGTGTCTGTGTATGTATGTGTGTGGGTAGAGATGCGTAGGCGGGTAAGGGTGTCGGCAATTATGTGTTTGTGTATGGTGTTTTTGTTGTTGTTTTTTGAGATGGTCTCGCTCTGTCACTCAGGCTGGAATGCAGTGGCGTGATCTCGGCTCACTGTAACCACCACTGGGCTCAAGCTATCCTCCCACCACCCAAGTAGCTGGGACTACAGGTGCGCGCCACCACACCCCACTAATTTTTTGTATTTTTAGTAGAGATGGGGTTTCACCATGTTGCCCAGGCTGGTCTCAAACTCCTGGGCTCAAGTGATCTGCCTGCCTTGACCTCCTGCAGTACTAGGAGTACAGGTGTGAGCCACTGCGCTGGGCGGGTTTGTTTTCTGGCTTTTTCAATCCATCTCTTTGTGGTTCTCAATCTGCAGGGCCTGCAGGGGGAGTCCAGTGCCTAGGGAATAGGGGCTCCTGGCCTGGACTCTCAACCTCATGGGGCCTGCAGAGGGCGTCTAGCATATGGGGAAAATGGAGTGTGTGGTTCCTGGCCTGTGGAAGTGGGGATCTGGCCTAAGTGGGCTGTCGTGTCTTGTTCCAGAAAGGGGCTGGAAATGAGCAAGAATCCAAATTACTCAACTTCTGAAAGTCCCTGATCCTGGGAAGGGGTCTGCTTCACTTCCTATCCTTTTGCAAATCCTCTATTCATGTCTGGAGGGTCTCAGTCCAGCTGGAGGGGCAGAGCTTGGCTCTGCAGTCCCAGATTGTGGGTGGAACATTGCACAGAACTTCTGGAGGTGATGGGATATCAGGATAAGGGGAAGTCTTGAGCAATAGCATACACCCCTTCCCTGCCTCCTACTATCCCCTGGAGCTTGAGGTAACGCCACTGCCAGGGTTTCCTCAATAGTTCTCTCCTCTATTCCCTACAATCTGGGCCACTCTGAACCTCAGGGTGCCTGGGCCTGGGCTGAATTTGCTTGGGAGAAGCTCAGGAAACAAGGGCCCCTGGATGCAAAGCTGAGGGTGACCTCTGCTATGTGGTTGGAGATGGGGAACCCTGGGGTGTCAGAGGGAAGAAGGGAGGGGAGGCTGCCTGAAGGAGAGAGCTTTGCAAAAAGAACTTCAAGGATGGGTGGGAATGGAGAAAGGACATTCCAGATAGAATGAACAGCAAGCACAAAGGCTCAGAGTAGGGACATAAGAGTTTGTGATTAATCCCACTGTAGGTGGGGCGGGGAAAGGGCTATTGGTGGGAGAGGCTACATGTGTGTGGGAGGTGGAGTGGGGGAGTTATTTCTGGTCATATATAATTTTGAAAAATTCCTGAGGAAGGAGCCATGGGGATGGCCTAGCCCAGATGTTGCAAGTGCCCTTAGGAAGGAGGCTGAAGTCAGGGCTGGGCTGTAGTAGCAGGGCTGAAGAAGTGGGGCAGATACCAGAGACCTTAAAGAGGTAGAAGTTGGGCTGGGCATGGTGGCTTACGCCTGTAATCCCAGCACTTTGGAAGGCCAAGGCAGGTGGATCACTTGAGCCCAGGAGTTCGAGACCAGCCTAGGCACAATGGGGAAACCACATCTCTACAAAAAATACAAAACTTTGCTGGGCATGGTGGCGGGCACCTGTAGTCCCAGCTTCTCAGGAGGCTGAGGTGGAGGATCTCTTGAGCCTGGGAAGTTGAGGCTGAAATGAGCCATGATTATGCCACTGTACTCCAGTCTGGGCAAGAGAGTGAGACCCTGGAAGAGCCAGGGATGGTGTACAGATCTACTTCTGGGTTCCAGGCTACAGAGCCAACTGCCTATTTGGGATTTCCTTGGCTTTCTTACAGATACTGTATTGGGCTGTTTTTGCATTGTTATAAAGAAATACCTGAAACTGGGTAATTTATAAGAAAAAAGGTTTAGTTGGCTCACAGTTCTGCAAGCAATACAGGAAGCGTAACACTGGCATTTGCTTCTGAGGAGGCCTCAGGAAGCTTACAATCATGGCAGAAGGTGAAGGGGGTGCAGGCGTCTCATATGGCAGGGGCAGGAGCAAGAAAGAAACAGAAGGAGATGCCATATGCTCTTAAACAGCTAGATCACATGAGAACTCACTCATTTTTGGGAGGACAGCACCAAGGGGGTGGTGCTAAGCCATCCATGAGAAACCCATTCCCTCGATCCAATCACCTCCCGCCAGGCCCCATTTCCAATACTGGAGATGACGATTCAACATGAGATTTGGGCAGGGACACATTTCCAAACTGTATCAGATACCTTATTCCACAACCAAACTCCTGATTCTCAATGCCTCCCTCCTAGCTTGTCTTCTCCCCAGTTATCCATCTCAGAAAAGGAAGCCACCATCCCTCCAGGGGCTCAGGCCTGAAGCCTGGTGTCATCCCTGGTTTTTCCCTTGCCTTTATGCTTCAAATATAATCCATCAGCTCAGTCTCTTGTTCTACTTATAAGTCCGTATTGGATTCCTCTTCTCTATTCTAACTGCCACCACCTAGGTTAGGCCAGCATCATTTCTTTCCTAGACTACTGGAAGAGCCCTCTGACTTCCCCATTCTTTGTACAATTCATTTTTCCAGACTGCTGATAGGGTCTTTGTAAACTGTTACTGAGATCATGTTATTCCTCAGATTAAATCTTTCACAGCACTTATAGAACAAAATCCTCACTCCTTCCTGTGGCCTGCAAAGACTTGGATCCTATGATTCCAGCCTCCGTGTCCTACCTCTTATGCCATCTCCTCCTCGTCCATTGTCCTCTGGCCACACTGGTCATTCCTCCTTGAATGGCTGGCTTCTTCTCTTTTAGGTGTCCTGGTGGTTAATACTGAGTGTCAATTTGATTGGATTGAAGGATACAAAGTATTGATCCTGGGTGTGTCTGTGAGGGTGTTGCCAAAGGAGATTAACATTTGAGTCAGCGGGTTGGGAAAGGCAGACCCACCCTTAATGTGAGTGGGCACAATCTAATTGCTCCTGGCAATATATGCAGGCAGAAAAATGTGAAAAGAGAGACTGGCCTAGCCTCCCAGCCTACATCTTTCTCCCGTGCTGGATGTTTCCTGCCCTCGAACGTTGGACTCCAAGCTCTTCAGTTTTGGAACTCAAACTGGCTCTCCTTGCTCCTCAGCCTGCAGACGGCCTATTGTGGGACCTTGTGATCATGTGAGTTAATACTTAATAAACTCCCTCCCTTTATATATTTCTTTCTTTCTTTCCTTCCTTCCCTCCCTCCCTCCCTCTCTCCCTCCCTCCCTCCCTCCCTTCCTCCTTCCCTCCTTCCTTCCTTCCTTCCTTCCTTCCTTTCTTTTTTTGGAATGACATTTTGCTCTTGTTGCCCAGGCTGGAGCACAATGGCGTGATCTCGGCTCACTCTGCAACCTCTGCCTCCTGGGTTCAAGCGATTCTCCTGCCTCAGCCTCCTGAGTAGCTGGGATTACAGGCGCCCGCCACCACACCCAGCTAATTTTTGTATATTTAGTAGAGATGGGGTTTCACTATGTTGACCAGGCTGGTCTTGAAATTCTGACCTCAGGTGATCTGCCCACCTCGGCCTCCCAAAGTGCTGGGATTACAGGCGTGAGCCACCACGCCCAGCTCTTTCTTTTCTTTCTTTTTTTTTTTTTTTTTTGAGACGGACTCTTGCTCTGTCACCCAGGCTGGAGTGCAGTGATATGATCTCGGCTCGCTGTAACCTCCGCCTCCCGGGTTCAGGCAATTCTTCCACCTCAGCCTCCTGAGTCTCTGGGACTAGAGGCGTGGGCTACCATGCCCGGCTAATTTTTGTATTTTTAGTAGAGATGGGGTTTCACCATGTTGGCCAGCTGGTCTTGAACTCCTGACCTCAGGTGATCTGTCCGCCTTGGCCTCCCAAAGTGCTGGGATTACAGGCCTGAGCCATCACACCCGGCCCCTTTAGATATGTCTATTCCATTAGCTGTGTCCCTTTAGAGTTTAAGCTAACACCTGTCAGGTGTTAGCTTAAATATTGTCTCCTCAAAGAGGCCTTCCCTAGGCCCCCTATTTAAAACATGTCAGTGCCATCTCATCCTGTTTTTATCTTTCTTAACCCCTTTTATTGTGTCTTTCATATATGCACCCTATTTGAAATTATTTTATTTCTATATTGTAACAGACCTTTGTTATTTTTGACCCACCAGCATTTGAACCCCCTTCCTGCATAAAAGCCCAACAGGCCAGATACTCACATTCCCAGCCTCCCTTGCATCTAAGAAGGTCCAGCCAATCTGGATGTACCTTCTCAGGGCTGTGAATCAAGTTCTAGTGATGCAAAGAAGCAAGGACCATGGGGAATCCATTTTGGTGGTGGCAGTAGAATTGGTGGCAGTGCCATTGTCTCTCACTTGGTCCTTTGACTCAGCAGATCCAGTGGTGTTTGAGGTGTCTATGGCCAATTGCCATGCAGTATGAAGCCCAAGAGCAGGTTGCTCACATTTCCAGCATGCTTGCTCCTGGGTCATTTTCACCTTTCCCTTAGTCTGCACCTGCAGCCTCATGGAGAGTTCTTGATGACCATTGACTCATAAGCCAATTTTTCAGCTGCGTATATATGATTCTGCACAATTTTCTGGAACTAGTTTAGAGTGGATCACTATAGCAACAAGGCCCCATTCAGGGTGATCCTGAAAGATAGTGGCGGGCGGATCACGAAGTCAGGCGATCGAGACCATCCTGGCCAACATGGTGAAACCCCGTCTGTACTAAAAATACAAAAATTAGCTGGGTGTGGTGGCACGTGCCTGTAATTCCAGCTCAATATTCAGGTATTCCAGCTGTTATACTCAGGAGGCTGAGGCATGAGAATCGCTTGAACCCAGGAGGTGGAGGTTGCAGTGAGCCGAGATCGCGGCACTGCACTTAGCCTGGTGACAGAGCAAGACTCCTTCTCAAAAAACTTCCATATTGTGGAGAGGATGATGTGTCAGTGAACGGCAGGCAGTTCTAGGAGCTGGGAGCTTCAGTCCTAAAAGCACAACTACCAAAAATAGCAGTGAGTTTGGAAGAGGGCTCTGAGCCTCAGATGAGATTGCAGTGCTGGATGACACCTTGAGTTCATTTCTTTTATATTTTTAATTTTTATTTTTGCCTGACAGTCTGAATATGTTTGTATGACACCTTGAGTTCAGCCTAGTGAGGCCAAGATCAGAGGACTCAGTCAACCTAGACCTACACTTCTGGCTCACAGAAGCTGTGAGATAATAAATTTGAGTTATTTTAAGCTGCTAAATTTGTGGTGATTTATTTTACAGCAATAGAAAACCAATACAAGGCTGGGTGCAGTGGCTCATGCCTGTAATCTCAGCACTTTGGAGGACAAGGTGGGCAGATCACCTGAGGTCAGGAGTTCGAGACCAGCCTGGCCAACATGGTAAAACCCCGTCTGTACTAAAAATACAAAAATTAGCCAAGCATGGTGGGGGGTGCCTGTAGTCCCAGCTACTCGGGAGGCTGAGGCAGGAGAATGGCTTGAATGTGGGAGGCGGAGATTGCAGTGAGCCGAGGTCGCGCCACTGCACTCCAGCCTGGGTGACCAAGGGAGACCGTGTCTCAAAAAATAAAAAAATAAAAAAATAAGAAAACCAATACAAGAAGAGAATAATAAATGTCAGCTAAGTCCCAGAACCAGTTGCAGAACTACTGACTGTAACTTTTATCCCTATTCTCTTCCTTGTGAAATGTGTCTATTTTTCTGTTCTTTAACTGACTCCTCCTTTCTTTTATCCTCCTTTATTGCGTTCTTGAATATAGGTTGTTGTGGTGGTATTACTACTACTCAGCAAGATTCTGGTTTTACTTCTCATCTTGGGAGTTACCACCTTGACGTTAGGTATGGCTGTGTGACCCACTTTGGCCAGTGAAATGTGAACAGAAATGGCATATGTCACTTGTGGACAAAAACATTTAAGCAATAATTTCCCTGGCTGTCTTCCTTGACTGGAGCCACCATGGAAGCCTGTGTTGAGATGAAGAAGCATGCCAGCAGATCAAAACACTTGAAAACTTGAGCAGCCACATGGACTACAGCTGTGCTGGAGACTTGCCTGGACCCACAGCAGGCTTGGTATGCATGGGGAATAGAATTTTGTTGCATTATGCTCCTCAGATTTGGATGTCATTTGTTATTACAGCATTACCTAGCCTATTCTGACCAATCAGGTGTGTTGGTGGTGGTTACCAGGTGTTAGAAAATAGAGACGTAAGATTACAATAAAACTGCAGGGGGAAAACATGTCACCCCAATATCTTGGATTTAGAATCGGATGTTGCTATGGAATGAATTGTGTCCCCCGCAAATTCGTATGTTAAGTCTTAACCCTAAATGTGACTGTATCTGAAGATGGGGTCTTTAGGAGGTAATTAAGGTTAAATGAGGCTGGGTGTGGTGGCTCACACCTGTAATCCCAGCCCTTTGGGAGACCGAGGTGGGTGAATCACCTGAGGTCAGGAGTTCGAGACCAGCTTGGCCAACATGGTGAAGCCCTGTCTCTACTAAAAATACAAAAATTAGCGGGGTGTGGTGGTGTGTGCCTGTAGTCCCAGCTACTTGGGAGGCTGAGGCAGGAAGAATTGCTTGAACCCAGGAGGTGGAGATTGCATTGAGCCAAGATCGTGCCACTGTACTACAGCCTGGGTGACAGAGTGAGACTCCATCTCAGAAAAGAAGAAGAAGAAAAAAAGGTTAAATGAGTCATAATTCGATAGGTGTATAGACTTAGAAGAAGAGGAAGGGACCTCTCTTTGTCTCTCTCTGTCACATAGTAAGAAGGTGGCTGGCTGGTTGCAAGCCACAAAAAAAGCTCTCACCAGAAAGTGACTATCTTGGCACTTTTTTTTGAGGCAGTGTCTTGCTGTTGCCCAGGATGGAGTACAGTGTCATGATCACGTCTCACTGCAGCCTCAACCTCCCAGGCTTGAGAGTTCCTCCCAGCTCAGCTTCCCAAGTAACTGGGACTACAGGCACCTGCCACCACACCCATCTGATTATTTCTATTTTTTTTGTGTGTGTCTGTGTAGAGCCATTGCCCAGACTGGTATCAAATTCCTGGGCTGAAATGATCCTCCTGCTTTGGCCTCCCAAAGTGCAGGGATTACAGTCATGAGCCACTGCGCCTGGCCCATCTTGGCACTTTTGATCGTGGACTTCTTACCTTCAGAACTGTGAGAAAATAAATTTTTGTTGTTTAAGCTACATACTCTGTGGTATTTTGTTATGACAACCTGAACAGACTAAGATGAATGTGGTAATTTCTAAGGCTCTGAGTTGTCTGTCTTTGGGGAGGGGTGAATTTTTTTTGGCTGCATAAACAAAGGTGATACTATGTTAGGTGATACCCTTAATTTTCTAAGAAGTCTAGGATTTGGGAAGAAGGATGTATGTTGATCTTGGATAGCCATAGTGTGGACTCTAGAGATATTTATTATTATTATTTTCATTGCCCACAAAGTTAGACCCTTTCTGTGTTTGAGAAATTTCCTATTATATTACTCTTGGTTACTAGTAGACTTTGCGTTCCATCATAGAATCCCCAAAGGTCACATACTAATTTTCCCAGCGCCCTCTGCACTAGGACTTGGACACATGACCTAGGCTTTGCTAATCATAGGACTGTGAATAGGAAACTAGTAGTGATGTGAATGAATGGGGTTATTAGAGAATCCATTGTTGGTGGTGGTAGCAGTGGTGGTGAAAGTGATGTCTATTTTACAGGGGCAGCTGTAGCTATGATTCCAGAGGTGGCATCTGGCAGGCTGACCACCTAACACTGGTAAGGCTTGGGGCAATAGTACAAATGGAGGCCCACTATCTAAATATTTAAAAGGTAAAAATCAAGCTAACAAGTTGTCAAATAAAAAATATGTCTGTCTTCCTTACCTTGAGAAATATACTTTTTTTTTTTTTTGAGATGGAGTTTTGCTCTGTTGCCCAGGCTGGAGTGCAATGGCACGATCTCAGCTCACTGCAACCTTTGCCTCCTGGGTTCAAGAGATTCTCCTGCCTCAGCCTCCCAAGTACCTGGGATTACAGGCATGTGCCACCATACCTGGCTAATTTTTGTATTTTTAGTAGAGAAAGGGTTTTGCCATGTTGGCCAAGCTGGTCTCTAACTCCTGACCTCAGGTGATCCACCTGCCTTGGCCTCCCAAAGTGCTGGGATTAAAGGCATGAACCACCATGTCCGGCCCAAAAATATACTTTCAAAACAACTTGGAGGCTAGGTTCAAGTTGAGAATTCTTGAACTCCTTGGAGATCCATGATGGAATGAGGTGGTAAGGGGAGGGCCCATCACTAGCCCTCCACTTGTCCCTCTCCTCTTCCTATCCACAGTTCTATCCTGCACCATGAAGGGTCTCATGTGTCTGGGTGTAAATATTCCAGCCCCATACATACAAGTTCCCTCTACATTCCCTGCAAATAGCTACTTCTTGGCTACCCTCTGGACCTGGTAGTGTGTATATCAGTAACATAGTCTATCCTAGGAAGAACAAATCTGAGGAAGAGGCCCATAATGATATTGGAAGCTATTTGGGGGCATTTGGGCAGGAAATTCTCTGTTTTTCAATTCCTGAAATGTGGTCTAGAAGAAAAGAATGAGTTCTGGGTGGGTGCTCCCTTGGTCCTGTGGACTTTTTTTTCCTGTGTCCAGAGATATGATTAGAGGAGGGCCAGATCAGGGTCATCTAAAACATGGGATGCAGGGCAAGGGCCCCAGTTGTCTGGACATAAGCGTTGTCCTGGCCACTTGGCATCCCCTTTTGGTGGTGCCACCATGCTGTCTTGGAGGCCTGTCTGGACCATCTGTATGTAGTGTATGCTCTGGGAGTGGTTCTGGCTGCCTAGGATCACTTATTCTTGCTATTTTCTGCATCTTCCCAGGGTCTTTTTAATAAACTCCTTTTCTGTTGGAATCAGCCAGTGAGTTTCAATGGTGCAAGTAAGAATCCTGATCAACACTTTTGTTTATTTGCCTTTTGTTTTTGGAGGAGAGGAGGAAGCTTCATGAAGACCAAGACCATATCTATCTTGTTCACTATCAGCACCTAGAATAGTGCCTGGAATGAATCAGTGTTCTGGGTTGCAGACAGTGATGAGGCATCACTTTAGACATGAGGGGTTTTCCCAGGGCTGGAACCCTATGTGATGGCAGCGCTGAGACTCCTGGGGGCCCTGCAGAGTGATACCCTGGCACTCAGTGCTGCCATACCAGGAGCCATTTACGTAGGCTACAGAGAGGATGGTGCCCCCTGGAGTTGTGCAGTGCTGCTGTCCTGCCTGACAGGTTTAAGTGTTCCTGACAGTGGTATGGTTTCCTAAGAGGAATGGTGGCTTGATAGTAATGGGGGGACCTTGACCTTAATGGGTGTCCCGTCAGCAATGAGGACATAATAGGTATTGGGACATCCTGTCAGGGATGGGGGTTCCTCAACTGATGAGCACTTTACAGTGTTGAGGCCCTGACAGAAGGGCTGGCTTCCTCTTGGGAGAGGACCCTTGAAATGATGGTTTGACAGGAATGAGGTCGACGTGGTGATTGGGGTTTGGATGGTGTTAGGCTCAGATTTCCAGGGACTGGGATTCTGAGGTCAAAAGCCCTAGGAGATCTGGTTGTCCCAGAATGGTAGTGTTCCTGCAGCTGGGGCGAAAGCTTTCCCACCTCTGCCAGGTTGGAGCCAAGGGCGGCTCACATCTTCTGCATCCACCTGGAGCCACGGGGAAGACCCAAAGGCCCTAGAAGTAGGGTGGGGAGGCCTGATTCCCTCATCTACCCTGATCCTTAGAGGTCCTTGCTCTTTTCCTCCAACCCTGCCCTGCCTGCCCCTGGCCCCTTGAGAGATGGAAGTGTCCCCTGGAAATGGGCCTTTTGAGAGTTGATGCTGCCTTGCTGCCCTCAGATGCTTTGCTCTTCAGAGGTCCTCTGCCACCTGCTGATCAGACGCCTGGCCCCACTCCTTTCCAGGAGCCCTGCCTGTCACAAGGTTCCTTGTCCTGCCTCTCCCCCTACCCTCCAGATCCCCAGCACTGTTCCTACATTCCTCATTTCCTTTCAATATCACCAGGTCCTGGCATCTGATACTCCCCTGAGAATAGGAGTAGGGTGGGCATTGCTGTGGCCCAATCCCCTTCTCTACTCCTCTGTTGTTGGGAAAACTGACGTCTGAGTAAACTCCCTCTTTGAGGCTCTGGGGAAGCTGATACCTCTTCTACTGCAGAGGCCCAAGAAGCTGGAAGCCCTCTAGGGTGTGTCTTTGTGTCTGGGTTCAAGTGTTAGGACCCCACCTGTGGCCACCAGCTTCCTCTCTTGTTTTTTCCCCAGCTCTTTCTAGCAAGCTGAGCTTTTCTACCCCAAGTAGACTTCCCAGCCCCCAGCCCTCAGTCCAAGTGCTGCCCATCAGTCAGGCTTAGACTGCAATCCCAGCTTTGCCACTCACCAGTTGAGTTGACTTGGGAGGTCATTCTCCTCTGTGCTTCAAATTCCTTATATATAGAATGGTACTAATGATGCCTCATGGGATTGTTTGAGGATGCAGTGATGTAGTGCCAAGAAAGGACTCAGCTTGGAGACTTGCACATGGCCAGCACCCAAAAGTAGTGGCTTTCCCTATTCCCATGGGCCGCTTCTCCACATCTGGCCTTGCTGTACTGTTCTCCATTTGTAATTAGGAGATAGGTCAACTCAGAGAAGTGGCATGTGTAATAGTTCAGAGTAGATATTCTGGAGCCAAACTGCCCAGACAGGAACCCCAGCTCTGCCTTTTTTCTAGTTGTCCATCCTGGGCAGGTGACTTGACCTCTGTACCTCAGTTTTCTCAGCTGCAGCATAAGAATGGTAATAGCACTTAAAGCAGTGCCCAGTACCTGGTAAGCATTAGTGGTGAATTAGCTAATACTCAGAGCCATGTCCTTCCATGTGGACAAAGTCTCAGGGATCACCTAGGAAGTTATCTGACTGGAGAAATGCCTGCTGATTCCTACAGAGGGGCACTTGGAGGAAATTTCCCAATTAGGAGTCCTGAGCCTTCATGAAACTGTTATTTCTAAGGTTTTCTGGTGGTTTCTGAGTTTCCCGTAGCCTAGAAGGAGGGGGTGACATGGAGCTTGCCTGCCGAGAAGTTGAATATGAGATGATCAAAACATGATCAAAACCCTATGAAGCTGGCTGTGAACAAACGCTCAACCCACAACAGATATAGCCCCAGCTGTCTTGAGAACTGGATATGCTCGTGGTGGGGGGCGGGGCATGGTGGGAAAAGACCATGTTCAGTTCCATTTTGGTTAATCATATGTGTATTGGGGCTTATTTCATGCCAGACCCTGGCAGAGCAATGTTAGCAATGGAGTTGGATGAGGCCCAACCTCTCCCTCGGGAGCTCTCTCAACAAATAGGAAAGGGAACTTTTCATCCCCCAAAGGCTAAGAGCAACCTGAGCAGGGATGTCAGATAATTTTAGGGAGATATTGGCTGCTGAGATATTGGCCTTTAGGATGGGAAGTATCACCCAGCTGCAGGCCTTGAACCTGTAACAGATGCCATGTGCCCTAGAGAAGAAGGTGCCTATCTAGAGGCAGGCAACAAGGCCTCCACATCCTAACTGGGAAGCTAGGAGTCCACACCACTCCTCCAAGAGCTGACAATCTCTGATGGGCTCCTGGCCCAGCAGAACTCTGGATAAATGAAAATGCAACAATTGTCAGTGACTCACCGTGAAACAGGAAGCAGATGTTGATTAAATGGAGTCACAGTGCTGAGAATGTTTAGAGTGGGGCAGGATGCTCCGTTGCTCCAATTGCTCAGATTGCTGGGCAATTGTACCTGGCGGGGAGATAAGGGGTTAATACTCAGTGCCCAGGATGGGTTGGTGTGGTTGGGGGGTGGGAAAAAGAGGAAGGCAGAAAGCTAAGATGGAAAGCATTGGCTGTAGAAGGAGTGGGGAGGGTTGCATGCCAGCTCCCCTGGGACTCTGGTGTCCACGCCCTCAGATTTCCTCCAAATTCTTCATTTCCCAGGCTTCCAGGGTCAATTGAATCCAAGGCACTTCACTAGCTCCTAGATTATTTTCTCTTTTTATGAGCCTCAGCATCTCCTTTGATCTCAGAGGGTGGCCCCAGGGAGAGTTTTCTGGATGTGCAAGACTTTGTGGGGTATCTGTGCAAATGCTGGGGGTTTAGCATGAGAACCAAAGATTCAGTAGCCAAGTCTTTGTTTGGAAGGAGTCTCAAAAATCAAGGGCCTCTCTCCCATCTGACAAATGGGGAAACTGGGTCTCGGGGTGCAGAGTGGAAAAGGAACTTGCCCAGAGTCACACAATGAGTGGGGCAGAGACAGGATCATGGGACTCTGGCCCAGGCAGTGAATTCAGGATTTGCTCTATACCTCCTGGCGGCAGTATCATGGAGGTAGCGTCCAGGGGCCCCTGTCCTGGTAGCATCTTCTTCAAGGCTCCCACTCTCACCTGCCCTACTCTGTGTGTTCCTCCGATAGTCCAGAAAGATCACTTTTGTTGCTTCTGTGGCAGGCTGACTTCCTCTAAATGTCACTGGCACTGAGAAGGATTTCAGGCAATGTGCTCCCCTCCCATGTGCGTTTGTCCTCTGAGACACCAGCCTGCTGGGATGCAGGGCACGGGGTCCACAGCTGGGAGACCTAGAATGCCATGGCTGGCTGGCTTGGTGGATGGATGAAAGAATGGCTGGGTGGGAAGTGGGTGAGTGGACAGTTGGATGGATGGAGGTCTGATGAATGCAGAAACAGCTGAATGAATGGATGCATGGATGCATGAATGGATGGGTTATTGCAGCTGTTCTTGAAAACTATCCCTATCCCTCCCACCCACCTGGTATCCCAGGTGATTCTGAGACCTGGGATACCCAAGGTTTTGAACAGCTGCATCTGGGAGCAGAGGAGAGGAAGAGGATGTCATGCTCTCAGTGAGGAGGGGCTGCCACAACTCCCTCACCATTTCTCCCTTTTCAAGGCCTGCCCAGGCCTGGTTTTGTTACTGGCTGAGGTATACCTGATATAATGACAGCTCTCTTCCCAGGCAAGGGTGCTCAATCTGGCCTCCTTGCTGTTGTCTGACCCCAGTGGCACAGACTTGTCACTCCCAGCTGGAGAGGCCCTTAGAGAACACCATCTGGAGGCTAGCCTGCTTCCCCAGGGGACTTCTCAAGTACGAGGTGCTCACTCTGTACAGAGAAGCCCTGTGGGATGCTCCAAGAGTCACACGGCTCTCATCTCCTAGAGCTGAGATTCCTTTCTGGTCTCATCTGGGGAGATGTCTCTGGTCTCAGTGTTGCCTTTGAGCCCTGGAGCCCATGTAGACTGTAGGGGTGGTGGTAGGGCTGCTCTATGTGGAATCTCCTGTGCTTCCCTGGCTACTCCTTCTTCCACCCCGTGGGCCTCTCTCCTGTCTCTGACCTCTGACTCCCAGGTCTGTCTGTCAGTGTCCCTGAGAGGCATGGCCCCAGGATTGCAAAGATGGGGCTGGACCTTGCTCAGTTTGGCTGAGAGAGGAAGGCTGGCCTGGAGGTCAGATTCTGTATGGACAGGATGAACAGATGGACCCTCAGCCCCGGCTGCTGAGCCTTTCCTCACATATGTATTCATTCTCTAAACAAATATTTATTGAGGGACTGCCTTGTGCCAAGCAGCATGCTGGACACCAGAAAAACAGTGGAACCCAAAGCAGATGTGATCCCAGTCCAAGAACATGCACAAATTTGGACAAACCAGCAAATATAAGTCAGTGTGATGAATGCTGTGAGGGGCCACTGCAGGAGGCTACCTAACCCAGCCTGGGGTCAGGGAAGGCTTCCTGGAGGAAGAGGCATCTGGACCCAGATGGGAAGCCAGGTGGGCAGAGGAGAGAGAAGAGTGTGCCAGACCAAAGGAAGGGCATGGGTGGGTGGATATTTTCCCCCCAGGCAGTAGAGCTGGGCCCTTTGCCCCACTCCACCTCCCCCAGCCGTGAGAGCTGGTTCCCCACAACTCCCTTCCCCCTAGTGACACTGGACCCCTCAGACACCTGGATGCTTGAACACCTGCCTTGGAGAGCAAAGACTGGGAGGCATGAGACGCTGGCTTATTCAGGGAACTGACCCAAGCTTAGTGTCGCTGAACTATGGAAAGCAATGAGGCTGATCCTGAGAGCATCAGGTTGTTAAGTGGAGGTGAGCGAGGAGACCCCCTAGGCCACAGAAGAGAAAATAGATCCTGCCATTCCACCTCCCCCTTCCTATTCCTGTCCACCTGGCTAGACAGCAAACAGACAGCAGACAGATCTATGGGTGCCACGTGGCTTTTTTTTTTTTTTTTTTTTTTTAAGGCTAGTCAAGCAGTGGGAGTGGAGAAAGAACAAAGAAATCTGTAACGGGTTGTGATCAATTAGTTGTAAACACCGGGTGGCTTTATTGGTAGCATTGCAGTCTGGGGGTGGAGCAGCTTTACTCTGACCACACTCACCCTCTCGCTCACACTCACACTCACACACACCCCAGGCCCTGTCCTGGCTGGTCGGGTCTGGTGCAGAGGAGCTGGAGGCCTGGTCCTTCCTTCTGGTCCTTGGTTCCCCAGGTTAGGTAATAATTCACAATGCTTCACTCGGACTCCGGGCTCCCTCTGGCGCTGTCATGGGTTAACTGCTGCGGCGCTTCATCTAGAGGAGGAAGGAGAGGAAGGGTCATGGGCTGGAATCTTAGACAGGAGCTCAGAGGGAGGAGACAGGGCCAGGGAGGGCCAGGCTTGCCTTGGCTGAGGTCCTCTGCAGTCTCTGGATGATGCGTTCTACCCAGGGCTGGTCTGGGGGTGCACAGAGCTGGCGGCCCCTCAGTGTGGTGAACCTGGGGTGAGAGGCCAGAGAGAATGGAGCCCCAGAATCCGGCATGTCTGGGAACCTGTTTCAGGGATTTCCTTGAAGGGGCTGGGCTTGGCATGGAGAAGGGGAATAATAAGGTGGGAGTCTCAACAGGGGCTAAAACGGGAGATGAGGCTAGACACCCTCCCCACAACTCACACTACAGCAGGCACCCTGCAGCCATCCTTGATGAGAAGGTAGTGGAAGTTCCTCACGATGTACCCCGGGATGGGTTTCTGGGTCACAGACAGGCAGCAGTCTTCAGCATCATTGGTGCCACTCAGAGTTGGGGCTGGGATGGGGAAAGAAGGTGACAGGACACAGGGACCCTTGAGGGTGGCATGGCCATGGCCCTAGCTCGGATTGAGAACACCTGTGTGTGTGTGTGTGTGTGTGTGTGTGTGTGTGTGTGTGTCTGTGTGTCTGGTGGGGTGGGGGAGGAGTTAGACCTGGTATTCAGCCATTATGCACCAATATGGCTGTGGCTCTACTGGTTGCTAAATATATTGTCATACTTCTAAGCTGTTTTGTAAATAACCACTGCCCTGAGCCCCACAAATGACTTCCTGCTGCCCTGATCACCCCAAACTCTCTCCCAGGACAATCCAGCAAGTAAAGAGTTAATGCAGGTCACAGTGTGGGAGGGGCGTGGGGTGGGGTAGGCTGGTGTTAGGAGCCTTATTAATTGCTAAAATTTTTTAATATCAGCCTTGGCTTAGTGTCTGCCATTCTCCCTACCTTAAGCAAATCTCCTTCTGCCTGGGAAACTCAGGCAGCAGGAAATAGAGCTTGCAGAGACAGCCACAGCCATAGGCCCCAGGATGTGCTAAGAGACACACCTGCGCTGGGATTCAGGGGCACAGGGACACCCACACTTAGAGGCACACATGCAGGGACCCGCCAGGCTCACCAAAAAAAGCATTCGCTTGAACTCCCCATGTCCCTTACGTCCAGTGCCAAGCAATCTGAGATCTAGACATTACCCACTGCCAGCCCCCCACTGCCCCTGACCCTGACTCTCCCTTCAGCCTTACCTGGGGAAGTCCAGAGAACCAGCAGGCTGAGGGCCAGTAGCAGGGCCATGGAGGGTGAACAGAGGCAGGCCTACGGCAAATGTGTGAGCGCCAGCTGTCTGGGTGGGTGCAGGATCTGTGTGAGGCTGCAGGGCGACTGGGATGCAGGGGTGAAATGCAAGGTGTGAGTGATGCGAGGCTGGGAATGTGAGCCCTGCAGCTGACTCTTATTTATGGCCAGCGCCATTTCACTTTCTCTGCCTGAAATTCCCCTTCATGTCCCATTCTGTGATTCCCCTGTTACCCCCCTCTTTCTGGCAGAATCTCACCCTGCCCCCCCTTCTTCCCCCTGCGGTTGCCCTTTCCTTCTGCTTTCCTTGGCTCCTGCTCTGAGAACTTAAGTCTGCAGTCTGGCCCAGTAAAGGCGGCTGTGCACTGTTTCTCCAGAGAGAGGGATTGCCCTGTCATCCCACTGGTGGCATTTGCATCATCAACCATGAAGCTGGGGTTCAGAAGTGATGGTCAAAGGTGGGGGCCACAGTGAGGAACTGTGCTCCCTTCTTTAGGTTTATCCCTTGTCCTTACTGGTGCTTCTTTCTTGGGAGGCTGGTGGTGAAGAAGTCTCCCTGGCACCCTCAGGACAACCATGAGAGCCTGGGGTGGCCTCCAAGTCATCGCAGTGCCTGCCCACCCACCATGTGGGAACCAGTCCTTCCCTTGGGGCAAGCAGAGCTGAAAGACCAGGTACCTTGGGAGGAGGCCCAGGACCCCCATCCCATATCTCAGGCCTCTGGGGCTCAGCAAACCCTCCCCTTCCTCTATTTACCGTTTTCCTATGTCCAACACCTGGGTCAAAGGAACAGCTGGAGGGAGCCTGGCTTGGAATAGCCCCCTTCATTTTCCCGCTTTTCTCAGTCCTGGGAACCAAGAGGGGATTTCTAAGGAGAGGGGCTGGCCAGCTCATATTCAGACAAATCTTAAAATTTCAAGGAATCGGCCGATGGGGGAGGGGACAAGTGACTTCCCATCCCTATGAGAAAGGTCAGAAGAGAAGGCCTCGAAAGAGAAACTAAATATGAAACGCCCATTCACCCGTCGTCACCCAAGCCCTAGACCCTCTTTTGGATGCAGAGAGGGAGGTGGAGCATTTCTCTCTGAAATTTCTGACTTAGCTTCTTTCCATTCATTAATCATAATAATAGTAATGGTATTTTTGATTGTTTACTATGTGCTAGGCTCTATATCAAGGACTTTACCACTATTACCTTGCTTAACTTTCCCAAAACAATACCATTGATGTAGTTTTTCTTATTTTCACATTATTATTCTTATTTTACACATAAGGAACATGAGGCTCAGAGCACAAAGCCACACAGCTAGTAAGTACTGGAGCATGATTTGGACCCAGGTGTGCTCTAGGGTTTGCAGTCTTTTTTTTTTTTTTTTTTTTTTTTTGAGACGGAGTCTCGCTCTGTCGCCCAGGCTGGAGTGCAGTGGCGCGATCTAGGCTCACTGCAAGCTCCGCCTCCCGGGTTCACGCCATTCTCCTGCCTCAGCCTCTCCGAGTAGCTGGGACTACAGGCGCCCGCCACCACGCCTGGCTAATTTTTTTGTATTTTTAGTAGAGACGGGGTTTCACCGTGGTCTCGATCTCCTGACCTCGTGATCCACCCGCCTCGGCCTCCCAAAGTGCTGGGATTACAAGCGTAAGCCACCGCGCCCGGCCGGGTTTGCAGTCTTTACCTCCACCCTACACCGCCTGTCTGCCACTTGGTCATGGCACAGCGCGGGTAGTACACGGTGCAAAGGAGGGAGACTCTGCAGACAGAGTGCCCAGCTTGGGATTCAGATTCCACCACTTACTAACTGCGACAAGGTGAAAATTCTCCAGTCTCTGTATCTTAGTGTTCTTATTTGTAAAATGGGAATGGCAGAAGATCTACTTCTTAGGATTAAATGAGATACCCTGAGTAAAGCCCTTAGCTTAGAGCCTGATGCACAATAAGCTCTGTTAGTCATTGTTCTTCTTTTGTCCTTTTTTTTTTTTTTTTTTTTGAGACACAGTCTCACTCTGTCACCCAGGCTGGAGTACAATTGCGCGATCTTGGCTCAGAGCAACCTCCATCTCCCGGGCTCAAGGGATTCTCCTGCCTCAGCCTCCTGAATAGCTGGGATTACAGGCACCCACCATCACGCTGGGCTAATTTTTGTATTTTTAGTAGAGGTGAGGTTTCACCTGGTTGGCTAGGCTGGTTTCGAACTCCTGACCTCAAATGATCTGCTCGGCTCCGCTTCCCAAAGTGTTGGGATTACAGGCGTGAACCACCATGCCTGGCCTTCTATCCTTTTATTCAGGTATCCGTTCATTAATTCATCCATCCACCCCTCTTTGCATTGATCTATCCATTCTTCTGTCCGTGGTGGTTCTGGTTATTCTGTTTGCCCCAACCTATCCATTCTCCACTCTTCACGGCCCTGCTCTGCTCCCTGGAAGGCTGACCTCTGCAGATAGCATTATTCAGGGTTGCCTGCTCTCTGGCTTCTGTTTGGGGCTGGCCCATGGGAAGCAGCAACAGGAGATCAGTGGTGGAAGGAGAGGCTGGGGTATTAATTCCCCAAATCCTTCATCTTGCTGCAGTTCTGGCAGAGAATAATTTCCCCTGTGGCAGTTGTTCTCAAAGAGTAGCCTTTGGGCAGCAGCAGCAGCATAACTTGGGAGCTTGTTAGAAACACGAATTCTTAGATTTTACTTCTCACTTACCACATCTGAGACTCTAAGGATGGGGTCCAGCAAACTGCATTTTCACATACTCTCCAGGTGACTCTGATATGTGCTAAAGTTTGAGATCCCAATGAGCCTCAGGGATACCATCAAATGTACCTCATCACAGGAGTCTCAGGAGGAGAATAGAGAGAACAGGGCATTAAAAAAATTGAAGAAATAATGACAAAACATCTGAAATCTGATGAAAAGTATGAATATACATATCCAAGAAGTTCACTGTGCCCGGCCTGCTATGTTGTTATGTTTATCAGAGATCTTTGTTTCTTTGTGTGGCTGTAAGTTATTACTTTTTGTCCTTTTGTTTCATTCTGAAGGTCTCCCTTTAGCATTTCTTTGTTCGTTTGTTTTTTCTTTCTCCCTTTAGCTTTTCTTATGGGCAGGTGTACTATTAATGAAATTCCTAAGTTTTGTTTATCTGGAACAGGAGTTTGAGACCCGCCTGGCCAACATGGTGAAACCCCATCTCAACTCCTGACTCCTCAGCTACTCAGGAAGCTGAGGCAGGAGAATCCCAAGGCTCACCTTGGCCTCCCAAAGTGGTCTACAGATTGAGGCCCACTGGTCTACAGTGATCCTTTTGGGTTGCCTCCCTTCCATGGGTCTATCTCTATTCTTTTTTTTTTTTTTGATACAGAGTCTCAATATGTCACCCAGGCTGGAGTGCAGTGGCACAATCTCAGCTAACTGCAGCCTCTGCCTCCCACGTTCAAGTAATTCTCCTGCCTCAGCCACCTGAGTAGCTGGGATTAGAGGCACGCACCACCATGCCTGGCTAAATTTTTTTTTTTTGAGATGGAGTTTCACCCTTGTCACCCAGGCTGGAGTGCAATGGCACAATCTCAGCTCACTGCAACCTCCGCCTCCTGGGTTCAAACGATTCTCCTGCCTCAGCCTCCTGAGTAGCTGGGATTACAGGGACCCAACAACACGCCCAGCTAATTTTTTTGTATTTTTAGTAGAGATGGGGTTTCATCATGTTGGCCAGGCTGGTCTTCAACTCCTGACCTCAGGTGATCCACCCGCCTTGGCCTCCCAAAGTGCAGGGATTACAGGTTTGAGCCATCATGCCTGGCCTAATTTTTGTATTTTTAATAGAGACGAGATTTCACCGTGTTGGACAGTCTGGTCTCAAATTCCTGACCTCAGGTGATCCACCCACCTCGGCCTCCCAAAGTGCTGGGATGACAGGCTTTGGAAACACTGTTCCCTCCTCTTGCCCCTTCAATGGCTTCTCACCATTGCTACACCCCAACTGCCTATCATCCCATGTTGGTTCCTTAATCCTGACCCAATCTCTTAAATTGTCCCTTTATTAAAATCTTTCCAGTTAAATTTTTTTGAGTGTATGTGATATTGTGAAATATATACCTGGTCTTCATCTTCCTTGGAATCTTGGGAGAGATTGTGTCTTTTCTATGCTGATGCGATAACTGGTGGCTGGGGGCCTCTAGACAGCCTCTGGATGGGAGCCAGTCAGCAGAAGAACCAGCCACATGGTTAGAGAGTTGGAACATTCTCTAACATTCTCTAGTGGTGGGGAGTCCCACCCACTCCCCACCTCTGGGTAGGGGAAGAGGGGTTGAAGCTTGAGTTGATAAACCAATGGCTGATGATGTAATCAATTATACCTAGGTACTGATACTTCCATTAAAAACCCCAAAGTACTAAGTTGGGGTAGGGGCTTCTGGATAGCTGAAAACATGGAGGTTCTGGAGGAGGGTGCTCAGAGAAGGCATGGAAGCTCCACACCTTTTTTTCCCCATACCTCACTCTGTGAATCCCTTTCATCTGGCTGTTTATCTGTCCTTTGTAATATCCTTTATAATAAATGGGTAAGCATAAGCAAGTGTTTCCCTGACTTTTGTGAGCTGCTTTAGCAAATTAATTGAACCCCAGGTGGGTTGTGGAAACCTTATTTATAGCTGGTCAGTCAGAAGCATGGGCCACACTCTGTGCTTGCAGTTGGTATCTGAAGTAAGGGGGCAGTCTTGTGGAACTGAACCCTCAACTTGTGGGATCTGATGCTACCTCCAGGTAAATGATGTCAGAATTGAATTGAATTAGGGGACACCCGTCTGGTGTCCACTGAGGAACTGTCTGCCAGAGAATTTCTTGGTGGGGAGAAATCCCCCCACACTTATGGGTAACCAGAGGTCACATAAGTATTGAGTGGTGAGAGGGAGTAGAGAGTAGGGAAACATGGTTTTCCCTGTATCCTTGAGTGTGCTATCTGTTTCCTGCCAGGGTCCTCACTGATATAATTGGTAGTACCAGGACATAGATTCCCAAAATGGGATTCTAGGATTGGCTTGCCCTTGATGAGGGCATGGATGGTCTCTGTGCTTGGGAAAAGAGGACACAAGTAATCTGGAGCACGTAGAAGCATCACGGTCACTTAGACTATCACTCGTGAGGCATGGATGAAATGTTGGAAGTCAAGACATTAGGAGATAAAGTACCTGAGGCAGTTACTTACTATGGCTACAAATGATGATTGCAAATGGTGATTACTATATTGTTACTATAGTACTACATTGAGGCCAGAACCTCACTGGCCATTTCTGATTTTAGTAAAATTCCAATAAAAAAGATAAGGTTAGGCCAGGCACAGTGGCTCACGCCTGTAATCCCAACATTTTGGGAGGTTGAGCGGGGCAGATCACTTGAGGTCAGGAGTTTGAGACCAGCTTGACCAACATGGCGAAACCCTGTCTCTACTAAAAATACAAAAATTAGCCAGGCACGCTGGTGGGCACCTGTAATCCCAGCTACTCAGGGGGCTGAGGCAGGAGAATTGCTTTAACCCTGGAGACAGAAGTTGTGGTGTGCAGAGATCATGCCATTGCACTCCAGACTGGCGACAGAGCGAGACTCCATCTCAAAAAAAAAAAAAAAAAAAAAAAAAAAGGTTAGACCATGAACTTCTAACTCAAATGAAAGTCTTAAGGAATGTTTATTGTATGTGGCCACATGACAGATATGGCTGAGGATCAGATCCAAGACCCAAGTGTCTTGGATTCATGTCTGAGTGATGATGCCCTTATCCTAGAATAAGGGCACTGTTGGGAAGGCATAGGACTCTGAAACTCGGAATGGTGACATCTGAGCAGAGATGAACAAAGCTGAGAACTTTGGACCTTCAGATCCCCCTGAATCTTCCTTGGTGGTAGAAGATAATTCTCCCTTCCCCTGTAAACCATGAAGGATCCAACCTTCCCTTCCATTAGATAATAACTCTCTGGCAAAGGGCATGCCTTTTCTCCTCAGGACCCACCCTGACCAGCCCTCAGAGTCTCCAGGCCTGTACTACAAGTTTAATCCTAACATTGTCTAGACAGGAAAGTACAGGATGTGCTCCAAGAGCAAGAGTGTAGGTGCTGGGAAATTTGCAGGAACTTGTCAACTTGTCCTGGGAGAATCCCAGGAACCAGTGAGGACAAATTTATTGCTATAGGTGTTCTCATGTAGGATTTGGGTATCATTGTGTTAATATTAGCTGAGCACCTGGGAGTTGTGCTAATATTCTGTTGGGTTGATTCCTGGAAGTCTGGATTTGACAGTGGCCTGTGATCAGTGAGGTTGAGGTGCTAGAACCTCGCTGGCCTGTTGTAGAACACTGCTCCTCAAACTTTAATGTGTGCATGATTCACCTGGGAGAATCTTATTAAACTAGATTCTATTCAGTACGTCTGTAGTGAAGCCCAGAATGTTTCATGTTTCACATTCACAATTTTTTTTTTTTTTTTTGAGGTGGAGTCTTGCTCTGTCACCCAGGCTGGAGTGCAATGGCATGATCTCTGCTCACTGCAATCTCCACCTCCTGGGTTCAAGCGATTCTCTTGCCTCAGCCTCCCAAGTAGCTGGGATTACAGGCACATGCCATCACGCCCAGCTAACTTTTGTATTTTTAGTAGAGACGGGGTTTCATCATGTTGGCCAGGCTGGTCTTGAACTCCTGACCTCAGATGATCCACCCACCTCGGCCTCCCAAAGTGCTAGGATTGCAGGCCTGAGCCACCGTGCCCAGCCTTCACGTTTCACAAACTTTTAAATGATGCTGATGCTGTGGTCCTTGGACTATACCTTGAATAGTAAAGTAGAGGAAGAAGTTCAAAGGTTAGAAATGAATGTTGAAATTACCTATTTTGTACACCTCCAAAGGGTCCAGAAAGATACTTTCTTCTTCAAGGCAGCAAGAACACATCAGTGAGGGGAATGCCAACTCTTTGAAAAGCACTGTGTGACTTTTTTAATAGGCTAGAGATGAGGTTGTGAGATGCTCTCTTGGGACTGGGCAGCCTTATTTCAAGGTGAATGATGGAATTCTTGCGTGGTAGAGGACAGGTGTTACCACCTAACCATGAGTGATAAGGTGAGTGAAATTACTATGAAATCTGTAGGGATGAGTGGTAATCATGTGCTTTGCCCCATAGGAATATGTGGTGGTAGCTAATTAATCATGGTGTTCCTAGTAATGAAATAGATGGACCGCTTACTGGTGTTCTACTTGACCCATACAAGTGGAAAAATTCTAGACCTTGTAAACAGAAACTTGATTTTCAGGTTATATTAAGGATTTACAGTCTTACCCAGTTCCTAGACTCAAGCCAATTTCCCAGAACTGAATCCTCTTGATTGGGTGGGAGGCTGGGAGATCCTGGATCTCTTTCACAGGCGGATTCCATAAATCTTTCTCCTAGTCGGTGTTTTTCAAGATGTGGTGAAATTTCCAGGCTATGGAGATGGGGACAAGCTGAAAAATAGTCATCTAGGGCATAACGTTAAAGAGCATTTTGGATTTTAGAGGCACTATATACTGTATTTATATGTACTACTGCCAAATGTACTGCAAAATATACTACTGCAAAATGACTGGATATTGCATAAAGGCTCATAAAGGTGACAGTTTTTTTTTTCTTTTTTGAGACGGAGTTTCACTCTTGTTTGCCCAGGCTGGAGTGCAATCGCGCGATCTCGGCTCCCAGGTTCAAGGGATTCTCCTGCCTCAGCCTCCTGAGTAGCTAGGACTACGGGCATGCACCACCACACCTGGCTAATTTTGTCTTTTTAGTAGAGATGGGGTTTGTTCATGTTGGTTAGGCTGGTCTTGAACTCCGGACCTCAGGTGCTCCACCTGCCTTGGCCTCCCAAAGTGCTGGGATTACAGGCGTGAGCCACCGTGCCCAGCTGAAGCTGATAGTTTTGAATGAGGTCCAGGCTCCAGGGAAAGTTGCCCTGCTGCTCTGGCTGAATGACCCACAAATCCAGTGAACCTCATGTTGTCTGTGGCAGATAAGGGTGTGCTGTAGGAGCCCTAGTAGGAGAGTTAAAGCAAAGAATCTTAGCGTAGTGGAGTAAGGCCATGCTTCTTCTGCTAACAGTTCTTTTCTATTTGAAAAGCAGTTCTTGATAGGTCTTGGGGCCCTGGTCTAAAACTCAGATTACAGTTCATCCAGTGACAATGTGACCTAAGGGTGCTATCTAAGCAAATGATATAGTTGGATGTGCACAGCAGCATTTATTATGCAATGAATTGTATATATGAGATCAGACCTTGAAGTTTCGGAAGGCACGAACAAAAGCATGGCCAGATGGCTCGGACTCCTACCTGTGTTGTTTTCTGCTTCTTCCTCTGATTACACAGCTTCATGGAGAGGTTCTCTACAAACAGTTAACAGAGGGTCTGTAAGGTATGCTGGCATTAGCTGGAAGAGACAGCTGACTACAGCCCCAGCCAGGGCTGGTCCTGAAATACAGTGGTTAAGGCAAGTCCTCTCAGTGGGCAGAATTTGGGGCAGTACATTTAGTGTACACTTTGCCTAGAAGAAGAGATGGTCTGAGGTTTGGAGCTATACTAATTCACGTGCAGTGGCTGCCTACAACAATCCTGCTCTCACCTCTGTAAGTGGTCCCTTCACTAAATTCTTTTCCATTAACCTTTTTTGAGCATGCCATTTGTTTCCTGCCAAGATCCTAAATGACACAATCATATAGTGTAAAGCTGGCGGAGAGGTTTTAATTCAATTTCAACACCATCTGCCTGGAGTGCCTGTTGGGAAGGACCCTGAGAATCAGCAAGAAAGGGTGAAATAATGAAATAATAATAAACAAGGCATTTGTTACACATTCATTCAATAAATATTTATTGAGGGCCTCCTATGTGCCAGACACCGTTCTTGGCACTGAGATACAGCAGTAAGCACAGCAGATACACGTTCCTGCTCTTGCAGAGTTGTTATGCTAATGAAAGAGACAGACAATAAGCAAACAAGAAAAATCTATACCATCTCAGATGGCAATAAGTGCTATGAAGAAAAATAAAGAAGGCAAGAGGGATAGGGAGTATTGAGGGAGGGTGTTATTTTAAATAAGGCCGTCAGGAAAACCCTTACTAATAACATTTGAGCAGAGAGCTGACCTGAAGAAGGTGAGGGAGAAATCCATGCAGAGGTCTGCGGGAAGATGTTCTAGGTAGAGAAAACAGCAAGGGCAAAGAGGCAAGAGTGTATCTGAGGAATATCAAGGAGGCCAAAAGGGGAGGGTGGTAGGAGATATACAGTCAGATAATAACAGGGGCCAGATAACACAGGGTTTTGTAGGCCATTGTTATGCTCTGCTGAGTGAGATGTGGAGCTATTGGAAGGCATTGAACAAGTGTGACACGATCTGACATAAACTCTTTCTAGCTGTTGAACGGAGAGTAGACCAAACTGGTGCAAGAAGGGAAGCAGGGAGACCAGGGTGGAGGCCGTTGCAACAATCCAGGGAGGAGATGATGGTGCGTGGAGTTTGTGAGAAGTGCTCAGATTCTGGAAACAAAGTAGAGCCAATAGACTTTGCTGAGGGGTTCAGCATAGGATATGAGAGAAAGAAGAGGAGAGAATACTGCAAGGTTTTTGACTTAAGAAACTTGGATATAATTTTAGTTAACAAGATGAGGATGATTGAAGAGGAGTGGGTTTGTGGGGAGATCAGGACCCTGGTATAGACTTAAGTTGAAGCTGCATGTTGGGCGTATTAATGGAAATGTGAAGTACGTAGCTGGGATGAGTCTGGAGTTCAGGGAAGAGATTCTAGCTGAAGACACAAATGTGGGAGTAAATGGATGGTATTTAAAGGTATAAGACAATGAGGTCACCAAGAGAGTGAGTGTAGATAGAAGAGGTCCAAGTTCTAAGTCCTGGGCCTCGCCAACATGAACAGATCAGGAAGAGAAAGAGGTGGCAGTCAGGGTGTTACGAAGGTACCCACTATCATGGCAAAAAGGGAAAGGACACAGGCCCGGTTGGTGAAGGGTTTAAGACACCTACCCACAGCTGTTGGTTTAGATAATCCAGTGGGGGTGGGGGACTGGAGGTCAGGGAAGTGTTTGAAACAGTTTCTGACCACAGGTACAGAGGCATCAACGCTACGTGCTTCGCCTTGTTCAACCTCTTCCCAGCCAAGTCGTCTATACATGGTTCTTGGTTCAGCCTGAGCTTTGGGAATCTTGTTCCAGCTCAGGGCAGATCAACCCACTCAGCCCAACCTAGCCTCACTCTCTGTCAAGGAGCCTGCCCAACTTCCGTGCTCCCAGGTCTGGCCAAATCCCTGCCCCAGGGGTAGGAGATCCTGAATGCGGGCGTACTAGCCATTGGGGCAGGGGAGTCAACCAAGTCCGTGGTGGGGGTCGGGGTGGGTGAATGATTGTAGGGAGAGGACTCTGACTAGATGGTTAGTGTATGTCGCATGCATGAATGTGCGTTTCCCGAACTGTGTCTGTGGGGCCGTGCGCGACTGGGGCACGTGTGCGGATGTGTGTCCGCGCCCGTGAGCGTGCCCATGCATCTCCCCTCCTGGGCCTGCAGGGGGCGCTCCGAGCCTGGGAAGGGAGGCTCTGGAGCGGGGCGCGGCTGCGGCAGAGGGGTAGGCGCATGCGGCTGTGACCCCGCGAGCTCCTCAGAGAGGCTGCGGTGCGTGCGCGTCCGAAGTCCCTGGGCCTAGAACAGCCTCTGGCGCCCTCCCGGCTCCCTGGCCCCGCCGTCCCTGGGGTCCCCGCGCGCGGGCCGGGCGTATTGGGGGAGGCTCGGGCTGTGGGTGGTGCCCGCGCCTCCGATGACCTGGGACGACAGTTACCCCGGGGCAGGGCACCCCCCGTCCCGCCAAACCCCCGCCACCCAGGCCCCCGAGCCCCGGGGGTCCTCTGCGGGGCCGGCCCAGCCCGGTGGCCGGGGGAAGGCCCGGGTTTGTCGGCGAATATGAGGCATTTATCTTTCCTTCCCACGCCCCAAATATTCCCGTTTTACCCAGAGCCCGAGGTGCCCAATGTTGAAGTCTTGAAATAATTACTGTTTGGCTTAAAGGCTGAAGGAGGCTTCACATCACCTCTGGCACTTCCCTCACACCCGATAGATATCTTACAGCACTCATTACGGGGCCAACGCTAAGAAAGGTTTCCTTATTCCACGGAAATGTATTGAGAGGCTAACCGTGTGCGAGGCGCGAGGCTGGGGCTGGAGGATGAAGGGCTATAGCCTGACATGGGCGGAAAAGGAACTTGTCTTGCCCATAAGTGGACACAGGGAAACGCGCAACCTTTGGCCTAGAATGAGACACGTGTGAGAACAAATCGTAAAAATAATTGAAAACAAATTGGTCCTAGAAAGATGAAGGAAATGAGAATAGAAAATTCAACCCCCACGCCTGTTTTCCTTTAGCAGACAGAGGACTGCTGCCTCCTGGTGGCCGAGCAGGGCAGTGAGCGCCTCCCAGCAGGCGGAGGCTCACAAAGCGCAGGGGATACTCCGAGCAGAAGCTGGCGCTGGCAGCTTAGGCCTTCACAAGTGCTGTTCAGTTATTCTCTTAATATTGGATTGAAATTTATTATTACCACAACCCATGATTCTAAAGCAAAAGTCTCAAAGAATATGGTAACAGAGTTTCTCTGGGGTGTTTTCGTTTGCTGCCAACTGAGAAATGGTTGTCTTGAAGAAAACAGAGCTTTCAGCCTCTTGACATAGCAATAGACGTAGGTCACCAAGGTCTTAAGGTCATACAATTCCCCTTAAAGTAGGCACTACTAGAAGAATTACAAATATAGGCCTGGCACAGTGGCTCATGCCTGTAATCCTAGCACTTTGGGAGGATGAGGCTGGAGGACCCCTTGAGGCCAAGAGTTGGAGGCTGCAGTGAGCTATTACTGCACCACTGCACTCCAGCCTGGGCAACAGAGCAAGAGCCTGTCTCAAAAAAAGAATTACAGATATAGGCGTTAGAAAAAAAGAGAGTTGGCAATTTCAGCATCCATAAAAATGGTAATCCAGCCCAAGACTGATGGCAAAGGATAGAAACGTTGATGACTTTAACAAAACAGCATTATTTTGTCCCCAGATACAAGGAGAAGTAATGCCTGGATGTGAGAAAGAAAAAGAACTTCACAAAGGATACCAGCTGAAGCTTAAGACGTAGTTCACAGGTAAGTGATTACAGCTGGGAAACAAATTAACATCACCTTTCATAGACAACAAGTGAGAGACCCCACCCCTCTGACTCTCACTAGGTCATTTGGCATGGTAGAGGATACCTAGTGTGTCGTTCTGGTAGCCCCATAATTAAAATTTTTTTTTTTTTTTGAGACGGAGTCTTGCTCTGTTGCCCAGGCTGGAGCGCAATGGTGTGACCTCGGCTCACTGCAATCTCCTAGGTTCAAGCAATTCTCCTGCCTCAGCCTCCCAAATAGCTGGGATTACAGGCATCCACCACCATGCCTGGCTAATTTCTGTATTTTTAGTAGAGATGGAGTTTCACCATGTTGGCCAGGCTGATTTCGAACACCTGACCTCAGGTGATCCACCCGCCTCGGCCTCCCAAAGTGCTGGGATTACAGGCATGAGCCACTGCCCCTAGCCCATACTTTTTAATTTTTAAAAGAAAGGTATCAAAAGAAAGAACCCAACAGTTGTTGGTAATCACAGCCCTCTGAAAGGATATCATTAATGAGTAGGAATTGTGGCCAGCCAAAGTGTGGCCCAAGTATCCTGAAGGGAGGGCTTCTTAAGAAACCTAGTTGCTTACTCTAAAAAAAGTTTTTTTGTAGGCTACTTTGCCTATGGAGTAACTATTCTTTTATTCCTCTACTTTCTTCATAAACTTGCTTTCACTTAAAAAAATTTCTTGTAATAAAATGTAGAGACAGCGTCTTGCCATGTTCTTCAGTCTGGTCTCAAACTCTTGGGCTCAAGCCGTTCTCCTACCTCTGCCTCCCAAAGTGCTGAGATTACAGGTGTGTGCCACCACGCCTGGCCAACTGCTTACTTTGGAATTGGTCGCAGGTTTATAGGACTAACTGAAGCTTGTTTGTTTTTCACTGCAGCCTCTTGAACGCCGGAGTTCAAGAGATCCTCCCACCTCAGCCTCCCAAAGTGCTGGGATTACCGGCATGAGCCACGGCTCCTGGCCTGAAGATCTATTAGCTCTAATTTTTTGTTTTATAAAGATGGGGTATTGCTCTGTCACCCAGGCTGCAGTGGTGTGATCATAGCTCACTGCAGCCTTGAACTCCTAGGCAATCAAGTGATCCTCCCACCTCAGCCTCCAAGTCGCTAGGACAATAGGCATGTGCCACCGTGCCTGGCTAATTTTTTCTTTTCTTTTTCTTTATTTTTGTAGAGACAGGGGTCTTGCTTCGTTGCCCAGGCTGGTCTCAAACTCCTGGCTTCAAGCCATCTGCCCGCCTCAGCCTCCCAAAGTGCTGGGATTATAGGCGTGAGCCGCCATGCCTAGCTAGCTGTAATTCTTTACTAGTCCCACCTATCCTCTATATCTGTATCAAAGAAGCCCTTAACATACTGACAAGGAAGGAGTGAACCAGGAGAAGCAGGAGGAGATTCTGAGGCAACACTGACAAGTGGGAGTCAGCCCATGATTTCATTAGTGTGTGTGTGTGTATGTGTATGTTATCATTTCATGGAAGAGATAGTGGTGAAATTATTTAAAAACATGGTATGGCCAGGCGCAGTGGCTCATGCCTGTAATCCCAGCACTTCGGGAGGCCAAGGTGGGAGGATCCCTTGAGCTCAGGAGTTTTAAGACCAGCCTGGGCAACATAGTGAGACCTCGTCTCTACAAAAAATGAACAAAATTAGCCGGGCGTGGTGGTGTGTGACTGTAGTCCTACCTACTCAGGAGGCTGAGGTGGGAGGATTGCTTGAGCCCAGGAGGTTGAGGCTGCAGTGAGCTGAGATTGCGCCACTCACTTTAGCCTGGGTGACAGAGCAAGACCCTATCTCAAAAAAGGAGCAAATAAAAACAACAAAAATACATGGTATTAATAATCTTCTGGATGACACTGAGGAGGACTCATTGTTAGAAAATAGTGATAACTCACTTTTAAAGCAATAAAGTGCTTCTGTGGTTCTGTGATAAAGAACAGTCAGGATTACAGGGATTACAGTGAGTTTTCATCCGCCTCCCGGGTTCAAGCAATTCTCCTGCCTCAGCCTCCCGAGTAGCTGGGATTACAGGCCCCTGCCACAATGCCCGGCTAATTTTTGTAGTAGAGACGGGGTTTCACCATGTTGGCCAGGCTGGTCTCGAACTCCTGACCTCATGATCCGCCTGCCTTGGCCTCCCAAGGAATGAAGGTTTTGTAGATTTTAGAGATTTTGCTTAAGGAATGAAGATTTTGTAGATTTTAGAGATAATTCATATTTAGGATTTTTTTTTCTTTTTACATTTCTAGTAGAAGTCATTAATTGTTTCCCTGTTGGATACTGGCATATGAATATTCAGTAAATATGAATTTTTACTGTATTCATGAATAAGACATTAGAAATCCTTCATATTTATAATTTTATTTTATGCTTTGTATCTATTTTTATTGAAATATTTACGTGTCTCAGCAGTAGTTGGAAAGTTACCTTTATCTCCTCTCCTATTTGGGCTCTTGTGGGTTTATTCCTTTATTTTATTTTTAAAATTAATTTATTTACTTTGAGACAGGGTCTCTCACTTTTTAGCCCAGGCTATATGGCTCCCAGGCTCAAGTGGTCCTCCCACCTCAGCCTCCTGAGTAGCTGGGACCACAGGTACACACCACCAGACCGGCTACTTTTTTGATTTTTTGTACAGATGAGGTCTCATTGTGTTGCCCATGTTGGTCTCAAACTCCTGAGCTGCAGTGAGCGTCTTGGCCTCCCAAAGTGTTGGGATTACAGGCGTAACCCACTGCACCTGGCCTTGGTTTATGCCTTTACACGCATATATGCACCAAAAAAATTTACTGTAGTTTTAGTCGGGGCTTGGTGAGAAGTGAAAATAAAGGCATGTGATTAATTTTCCATCCCTACCCTGAACTCCCATTTGTTTTAAAATTTAATGGTGTTGATCTTTAATGATTTATGTTTTATGATTTTATGACTTGTTTAAGAAACTCTTTTTGGCCAAGCAGAGTAGCTCATGCCTGTAATCCCAGCAATTTGGAAGGCTGAGGCAGGTGGAGCGCTTGAGCCCAGGAGTTCAAGACCAGCTTGGGCAACAGAGTGAGACCTGGTCTCCGTCTTATTAAAAAAAAAAAAGTTATTTTATACCTCGAAGTTATAAACACATTCACCTATATTTTCTTCTACGTATATCTTAAACATTATGTTTTGAATCCATCTCATATGATGAAGAATTTGAAAGGCAATCTCAAGATAGAGGTATTTTAAAATGTGAAGGGCATTAGAACCTTTAAGAAAAACAAAAAGATGGCTGGGCGTGGTGGCTCACGCTTG
Source organism: Symphalangus syndactylus (assembly GCF_028878055.3). Taxonomy (NCBI): domain Eukaryota; kingdom Metazoa; phylum Chordata; class Mammalia; order Primates; family Hylobatidae; genus Symphalangus; species Symphalangus syndactylus. Next base: position 110,093,727 of record NC_072431.2, on the reverse strand, counting down.
TAATCCCAGCACTTTGGGAGGCCGAGGTGGGTGGATCACGAGGTCAGGAGATCGAGACCATGGTGAAACCCCGTCTCTACTAAAAATACAAAAAATTAGCCGGGCGTGGTGGCGGGCGCCTGTAGTCCCAGCTACTCGGAGAGGCTGAGGCAGGAGAATGGCGTGAACCTGGGAGGCGGAGCTTGCAGTGAGCCGAGATTGGGCCACTGCACTCCAGCCTGGGCGACAGAGCGAGACTCCGCCTCAAAAAAAAAAAAAAAGAAAAACAAAAAGATGAATGACAAAGGAAAAGTGAGCTGCTTTTGTCTGCAGAGAACATTTATATAGTCAAAATAATGTAATATGTGATAATACATATTATGTAATAGTAATCCACAATAATATAAACTGTAATTATGATCTAAATATGATAATATAATCATGATCTAAATATCATGGTATGACTGTATTTAGAGGATGCAGTGACAGGAGAGGAGAGTTGGCAAGAGAGTTAAATCTTCACTTTTTATAGTAGAAAGTCATCTGGTAATGTTTAAAATAGGTAAATCAAGAAACAGAGGTATAGGCAAAGTACTTAGACATATGGCACTAAGAAATAGCATAAGAGTTAAAGTTGTTGGAAATGATGTTATTCAGAATAAACCTTTTGGTACTTTTGGATATATTTTTTAACTGTGAGTGTGTATTATGTGATATTTTTTGAATTATGCATCAAGGGAATAAGAGAGAAAAGAGAAAGAACAGGACAATGTTGTCAAAGATGAAGGCAGACAAGGAGAGTGGCCACTCATGATCTGATGGAATAAATAATATATTGCATGCTTACTCAGAGCAGGGCTTGAGACAGATACCAGGCATGCAGGTGTGGCAGGAGAATTTAGTGAAATAGAGAGTTTTGTTTTTTCTGCCTATGTTTTTCTTTTCACTATAGAGTAGGCAAGAGTTTTGGCAGGGCTGGGAGTGATGTCCAGATGTCAAAGTGAGCCTGATGTCAAAGGCCTTTTGTAAATGTCTTAAACCAGGGGAAAATGCCAGGCATAGAGGCTCACACCTGTAATCTCAGCAACTTGGAGCCTGAGGCAGGAGGATCCCTTGAGCCCAGGAGTTTGAGGTTACAGTGAGCTATGATCCTACCTTTGCACTCCAGCCTGGATCACAAAGCAAGCCTTAAAAAAAAAAAGTCTTAAAAAAAAAAAAAAGTAAACTTGTAAACTTGGGGAAGAGGTTATGCCCTGGAGGGGCTGAGGAGAGGGAGAGAATTCTTTATGACTGCGAAGGGATTAGTGTGTACATCCAGCCAGAGTGGGCACTGGGCTCTAATTTCTGTCTGTGATGGGGCAAGTGACAGGACTGTTGAGTAGATGGCTTCAGGGAGTATCTGGGGAGGTCAAGTCCAAGCCCAGAGGCTGTCATATCTGAATTCTTATGTCTCAAATGTGGAGTCTAGGACTTGAAGAGATATACCTGCTGGAACCACAGGGGTCAGAACGCTCACTGGTGAGACTGATGTCCAATGATGGGATGGTGTAGGAGGCAGGTAGGAGGCCTCCCTTGGGACTTGAGGTTTCTGTGACCTTTGCGTAACCCTTGGCAGATGGGATCCCCCAAGAGTGCCTGATGTTGAATTTCTCGTCAGCACTCTGGTGCAGTAGCTTGGAGTAGGAATTAAGTTCCTTTAAGGAACATTTCAAAAGTAGTATTTCTTGCATATCTGAGTTTATAGATTAATTTCACGCCTGCTGCCCTAGGACAGGTAGGGGAGAGGCCCTGTCTTCACCTGCTGCAAGAGGAGCAGACAAGCCAATACTTGAGGATGTTATGATAGGTGGTAAGTGCTGTGGCATACTCAGGCTCCTACAGAAGGAAAAGGTGATGGAGCAGCCACTTCTAGCTTCTGAGGTTCCTACCTTTCTTCTTCTTCTTCTTTTTTTTCTTTTCCTGAGATGGAGTCTTGCTCTTGTCGCCCAGACTGGAGTGCAATGGCATGATCGATCTCACCTCACTGCAACCTCCGCCTCCCGGGTTCAAGCGATTCTCCTGCCTCAGCCTCCTGAGTAGCCGGGATTACAGGCGCCTGCCACAATGCCTGGCTAATTTTTGTAGTAGAAATGGGGTTTCACCATGTTGGCCAGGCTGGTCTCGAACTCCTGACCTCATGGTCCGCCTGCCTTGGCCTCCCAAAGTGCTGGGATTACAGGCGTGAGCCACCGTGCCCGGCCTTGAGGTTCCTACCTTTCTTGCCCCTCCCCAGGATCTGTTCCCTTCTTTCTCACATTGCCTGGCCCAATCTGATGGCCTCTTCTCTCCCTGCCTGGAGGTGAGTGGGGGAATAGAAGGGTCTTCACTCTGGGGAGGAAGAGGTAGAGGAGAGCCATCTGAGGCCTTCCAGGAGAGGAGACTGATTCACACCTGAATCCTGGGGTTCTGAAAACCTGCCCCAGGAGACTTATTCCTTGACTTGAAAGGGTTTAAGGGGCTAAAGTAGTCTGGATCCCAGCCAGGAAAGAAAGGAGGAAAAAAAAAGGGAGGAGGTTTTTCCATCTGGAAGGAGGCTGAGCGAGTCCAGGGGCCCAGATAGGAATAGAAGGAGAGCACAACAGCCCCATTAAACAAAGAGGAGAGGTCGAGGCCCGAGCTTCACTGAATAGGGCTGACGCAAGTCCCCTTGGGTCTTTGCCTCCCAGGGGCTCTCTCAGGGCTGGAACTGTGCTAGGGCAGGTTTCAATATAACTTGTGTTTGTCTGTGTTATAGATGGGCCCAAGCCACAACTTCCCTCCTAGGGACCCTTCCAAAGAACTACTTAGAGGGTCTCACTGAATAGTTCCCAGGGAAAGGAGAGGAAGCCTCTAGGATATCTGGGGAAAGGTCTGAAGGTCATGGAAAAGATCCGAAGGTCACTCCTGGAGTTAGTGCAGGACAGAATCAGGGTCTCAGAGGTCTGCAGAGCTGTTGGGGTGTGTGCTCCATGTCCACCATCTCTCCATTGGCAGGATTCCTCAGAAGACTGGGTCCTACCCTGTCCATCAACCTCCCTTTAACTGCTCAGAGGTGCAGGCACCTGAGAGGCAAGGAAACTCTTGGGGTAGATGGGAACATAGCGTTTGTCAGCCTGAGCTTTCGGTTCAGAGTGTGTGACCCCACCCTATAGGAACTTTGGCATCTCGGTGGACATAAACACATGGGAACAGGTACTTGGGTGGGAAGACAGAACAGCTTTTTATTCAGTTAGGTATAAATCATATTTACAAGGAAGAGGTGGGGTGCACTGGGGAGCCGTATCAGGTCCAGGGTCCTGATGCTTCTCCTTCGAGGGGACAGTCCTGCTGCCTCCTCTCATGCTCCCTGGGAGACTCTCCCTCCTCGGTCTCTCTGGGCCTGGCCTGCTGTGGGCAGCTCAGCCATGCAGGGTAGAGCTGGGAATGCAGATGGGGTGGTTAAAGCAGGAGAAAGAGTGTGGCAAGGCCAGCATGGGGTGGCTGCTCCAGGGCCCCTGAGCATAGCCTCCTTCTTGCATCTTGGGTTCAGGCTTCAAGCCCTGGTGAGGCTGGTGGGGTCTCTAGGGCTCCAGGCTGCTCACTGGGCTATGGCCCTTTAGGGGTCTGTGACCGCTCAGTCCTGTGAGGGCAGAAGAGGGGTGTGAGGGGCTGACTGAGGCTCCCCTTTACCCACATCCCTTCAGATTCCTCACCTCTTGCAGCCTTTGGAGCCCTTTCCCTTCTTGCCAGTCTTGGAGGCCCCCCTGTCCTTCCTGCAGCCCTGGGCTGGTTTCTGTGGGGACGGTGTCTTGTCCAGATGCTGCATCAGCTGCTGCACCCAGAGCTCCTTTGGGTCTGCACACAGCTCTGCCTGAGAGCGCTTGCGGGGCAAGAACCTGCGGGTGGAGGCTGGTAAGCCTTCTTAGTCTTGCCCACCATGCCCTCCCCACCCCATCACCAGCCTGTGCCCACCCCTTTGTGTCCACTCACAGGATAGCTGGGATGGAGCAGCCTAAGCTTGCTTCCTGCTTCCGGTAGCTGCGAACAACCTTGGCGGGAATCTTCCTTTGGCTGTACTTGAGGCAACAGTCCTGAGCCCCTCCATCACTGCCTGCAGGGTGGGATTCACAGGGAGCCAGGGGCTGCTGGCAAGCTCCTACCCAGGCCTCTTGATCCCCTTAGCCCCATCCGAGGCCCCTCCCTGCCTTGGTACCTTGGGTCCCGGGGATGCCAAAGGCCAGAACCAGGATAAGGAGGCTCAGAGCCAGTGACTGAGCCATGTCTGTGGTGGAGGGTGAGTAAGAGGCCAGAGCTGAGGGTGAGGGGGGCAGCTGCAAGTTGGGGGTCTGTGCGTGGGCTGGGATTGGCCTGCTATTTATGTAGCTAGACACTTTCACTTCCCTTAACGTATCCCCACTCCTTTTCCTTCCTGAAAGCTGGATCTGCTGGCACCCAGCCCCACTTACTCAAACTAAATGGACAGTGCTCAGCTGCCAAATTTTATGTCCTCATTAGTTGAATATGTCTGGGCCTGAGCCTTCCTTCTATTCCCAGCTACTGCTTTCATGCAGGCCTCACTGCCTCTCCCCTGGTACACCATGACTGTCTCCTCACTACGCTCCAGGATCCATACCCTTCCCCTCCTTCCAGCAAATCTGATTATTAAATTGTAAGAGTTTTTTTTTTTTTTTTTTTTTTGAGACAGGGTCTAATTCTGTCACCCAGGCTGGAGTGCAGTGGTTGATCTTGGCTCACTGAAATCTCCGCCTCCTGGGCTCGAGTGATCCTCCCACCTCAACCTCCCCAGGAGCTGGGACTACAGGCAAGCACCACTGCGCCAGGCTGATTTTTCTATTTTTTGTAGAGACGAGGTTTCACCATGTCTAGCCCAGGCTGGTCTTGAGCTCCTGGGCTCAAACGATCTGCGTGCGTCAGCCTCTTGAGGAGCTGGGACCACAGGCACATGCCACCACGTCCGGCTACTGTTTTAATTTTTAATTTTTATTTTTTCTAGAGATGAGGTCTTGCTGTGTTGCCCAGTCTGGTCTTGAACTCCCGGGCTCAAGTGATCCTCCTGCCTTGGCCTCCCAAAGTGCTGGAATTATAGGTATGAGCGACTGCACTTGGTCTGTAGCATAACCATTTTGATTCCCCTTTGCTTTCCTTTTCTATATATTTTGTAGTTATTTTCCTAACGGATACCTTGGTGATTATAATTAACATTCTAAACTGATAACAACCCAGTTTGAATAATACCAACTTAGTTTCAATAGTATATAAACATTTTGCTCCTATACATTTTAGTCCCTTCTTTATATTGTTATTGTCACAGATTACATCTTTATACATTGTGTTCCCATTGACATAGATTTATAATTATTGTTTAATTCATTTTCCTTTAAAATTATATAGAGAAAAGTGGAGCTACAAACTAAAAATACAATACTAGCTTTTAGCTTTTTTTTTTTTTTGACACAGGCTCTCGCTTTGTCACCCAGGCTGGAGTGCTGTGGCACAATCTTAGCTCACAGCAGCCTCGACCTCCTGGGCTCAAGTGATCCTTCTACCTCAGTCTCCCAAGTAGTAGGGCCACCATGCCTGGCTAATTTTTGTATTTTTTGTAGACACGAGGTCTCATTATGTTGCCCAGGCTAGTCGAGAATGCCTGACCTCAAGCAATTCACCCGCCTTGGCCTCCCAAAGTAATGGGATTACAAGTGTGAACCACCATACCTGGTAATGTTGTTACTTTTTTTTTTTTTTGAGACAGAGTCTTACTCTTTCGCCCAGGCTGGAGTGCAGTGGCACGATCTTGGCTCACTGCAACCTCCACCCTCCGGGTTCAAGCCATTCTCCTGCCTCAGCCTCCCGAGTAACTGGGATTATGGGCACCTGCCACCACATCCAGCTAATTTTTCTATTTTTTGTAGAGATGGGGGCGGTTTCACCATGTTGGCCAGGCTGGTCTCAAACTCCTGACCTCAAATGATCCGCTCACCTTGGCCTCCCAAAGTGCTGGGATTACAGACATGAGCCACTGCGCCCGGCCTGCTATGTTGTTATGTTTATCAGAGATCTTTGTTTCTTTGTGTGGCTGTGAGTTATTATTTTTTGTCCTTTTGTTTCATTCTGAAGGTCTTCCTTTAGCATTTCTTTGTTTGTTTTTTTTTGTTTTTTCTTTCTCCCTTTAGCTTTTCTTGTGGGCAGGTCTACTATTAATGAACTTCCTAAGTTTTGTTTATCTGGAAATGTCTTATTTCTCCTTGATTCTTGCAGCATAGTTTTGCTGGATATATAGAATTCTTGTTTGACTTTTTTTTTTCTTCAGTCTTTAAATATATCCCCCATTGTCTTTTGGCCTCCCATGGTTTCTGAAATCAGCTGGTAATCTTATTGAGAATCTCTTGTACATAATGAATTACTTCTCTCTTGCTGCTTTTAAAATCATCCTTTTGTCTTTGGGTTTCAACAATTTGACTATAATTTGTCTTGGTGTGTATCTCTGAGTTTATCCTTCTTAGAGTTTGTGAACTTCTTAGGTATGTATATTCATGCTTTTCATCAGATTTCAGATGTTTTATCATTATTTCTTCAATTTTTTTAGTGCCTTGTTCCCTCTATTCTCCTCCTGAGACTCCTGTGATGAGGTACATTTGATGGTATCCCTGAGACTTGTTTATTTTTCTTCTCATACTTGATCATTTTAATTCTTATCATCAAGAATACTGATCTTTTTTTTCTGCTTAAATCAGTTGTTGATTGCCCCTAGTGAATTGTACATTTCAGTTATTGTATTTTTGCCTCCAGAATTTCCGCCTGAGTCCTTTTTTCTTTTTACTAATTTCCATCTCTTTATTGATAGTTTCATTTTGTTCATACACCATTTTTCAGATTTCCCTTAACTCTTTGCCCATGGTTTCCTTCAGCTCTTTGAGCACATTTAAGACAGTTATTTTTTTTTCCAAAAGGGCCATTATTTCCCAATTTAATTTGAGGTCATAATAAGACAAGCAACAAAATAGTATTTGAGATTTCAGCTTCTCACCCTTGTCATCAAACCTCCCATCATCAATATTTATTGAGCATTTACAGTAAGATAGTTAAAGTCTTCATCTACTATGTCCAATATCTGGGCTTCCTCAGGGATAGTCCCTGTCAAATTCCTTTCTTCCTGTGAATGGGCCATACTTTCCTGTTTCTTTGTATTAGTAATTTTTTGTTGATAACTGGGCATTCTGAATATTACAGTGTGGTATCTCTAGAAATTCAGTTTTTTCACTCCTTAGGGGTTGCTGATATATACTTGTTGAGAACTGTGCCATCAATATGTGGTGAGTTTTTCAAACTGTTTTTTGCAAAGTGTGTATTCTTTGTTTTGTGGGGTTACTGAAGCTTCTGTTTATGACCTGACAAAGGGTTCTCTTCCTTCCCCCCAAAAAGGTTCTGTCCCTTTAAATCTGATATATGTGGCTCAGAAAGATGCTGCAGCCCAAGAGGGCCGAAACCAAGCAAGCCTGTCCCTTAGGGAAGCAGAAGACAGTCCCAAATGCAAAACCCTCATCTTTGGGGGACAGGGTTCCCCCTGCCCACTCGGTGACCACCCAGCCACTTCAGGAATGTGGGCTACTATCCCCACTCTGTTGGTTGGTAGCTAATGCATGCATTATGCTCTCTTTTGAAAGACCAGCAACCTCTCCCTTCATCAAGTACCACCCCCCCTGCTTGTTGTAAGTGTCCAATCAGGCTCCAGACTTCTGAAAGAGTCGATTCCAATTGCTCTTTCCACCTCAGTAGTTGCTTTGGTGGAGGGACCAACCCCTATAACTTCTTACTCTGCCATTTTGTATGATGTTGTTTCTGTAGTTTAATTTTTAACATTTTAAAATCTTTTATCCATTTGGAGTTTATTGTGGTATATGATGTGTGAGGATTATTGGGTCATAACTTAGAATCTATGTTTAAAACTGGATTGGGACTTAGAGTTGTAATCCTCATGTCAGAGCTGGAGAATCCATCTGGTTTCCAGAGTGCTAAACCCAGCAGCAAGCTCCTTACAGCTTATTTTTTGAAGGATGGCTTATGACAGGATAGGGAAACCATAGGAAGAGGAGGAAACAAGTGTCAGGAGACATGTAGTCAGTACAGCAATGGCCAGAGACAGAAATATTGGGTTGCTCTTGGGAAGGATGGGATGCAGAGGGCATGGGGTTGAAGATGGAGGTACTGTTGGGAAGGGGTAAAGAGGTGGTGTTTCATTCCAAGGTCCACAGAGTAGAGGGGCTGGAATTTGGTGGCCTAGAGGAGAAATAATTGAGCTCTTGAGTCTGAGGTTTTCAGACTCAAGAGACCTTAAGGCTGAGACCTTAAGCAGGGCAGGGAGTGACTCTGTTGGCAAGAAGCTGGCGTTCCTGGAACAAGACTAGGCAAAAACAAGGAGATAAGATTTCTTGGATCTTTCACCTGGTCTGGAGGCAGATCCTGGCACCAGAAAGTTTTAAATTCCCAGCTCCCTTGTTTCCCCACCTGCCTACATGGAAGTGACTAAGAAAGTAGTGAGCAGCCTGTCTCTGAAGAATTCTCAGACAGATAGAATAGCATGGGCTTGGGAGGGGGGCATGCAGATAATTCCGAAGTCATATTATATTAGTTTGCTTCCAAACTTGGCTGCATTTCAGAATCACCTGGGTGACTTGTTAAAAACACAGAATTAGAAGCAACACGCCAGACCGCCTTAAATAGAATCTCAGAATAGAGCCAATGAATGTGTATTTTTACCAAGTTCTGCAGGTAATTCTAAGCATTTGGTGGGGTGGGGCTGGGAGAGCCACTTGGGCCTATTCTGCTCCCCGTCCCACACTCTAGATTGACACAGAGCCAGTGAAAGGGAACAAAGTTGGTCTGGGGAAAGGAAAGCTGGAGTGATGCCCCCCCTACCTCCCCTGGAGGAGGAGACTTTCTGGCCTGGCACAGATTGTAGAAAAAAAGGGGAGATGGCAGGGAAGAGGAGGGGGCTGTACCTTTTTCTTTCCTAAAAGCTCAGGCTTGCTGTCTCTGCAAGACACCTGCCTGTCTCCCTTACCCTTATTCATGCCATCAAAGAAGCTTCTTGTTGTGTCAGATGGTGTGCACAGCCCCCTAGGTCCCATCCCTGCCTGGTCTTCCTAGAAGCAGGAATCTAGGTTGATTAGGCGTCAAGCCTAAGCCCCTACCTGTGAACTTGAGCCTGCAGTGGTAGAGCAGTCTCAGGCAGATGTTCCATCCTGGAGATATTGAGGTGTGTCTGCTTGGTCCTGGAGCTTAGAATCAAGGTTAGGAGCCGTAACGGAAATGAAGGAAGCAGCAGGGTCTTTTCTGGAGGTGGAAACCTGGCCGGACAAAATCCAGGGCAGAAAACAGCTGCCCTGAGAGTGAGGATGGGATAGTGAGTCGCTACCCCGTCTCCAGTCTGTGAGTGGACCTGCTGGCAGGGGTGGTGAGAGGGAGGCACTGAAGCAGGGTAGAAGAGAGTGAGGAGCTCGGATAATGAGAGAGCCATTACCCTTTTCTGGGAGCCCAAGTCTTCTGAGCCATTCCTCTGCCCTCAGCTGCTGGCCTGGGCTCATTGTACCACACAGTCCCACTTGAACTCTAAGCTGGGTTTGGGGATTTGGAGCCTGCAGCTTTGACCCAAGCTCCTCTCAGTCCTCAGACCAGGCTGCATGCAGTGCTTGGGGAAGGGGACACAAAGACTCAGATGGCTGCACATCCGAGATATGGGTCTCCACCTACAGTTCCAGTCCTCTGGGTGAAGGTGTTGGCTTGGTGAGCTCCTGAGAGAACCTGGCTATTTTGTGACAACCTCTGGGATGGCCTAGGTGCAGAGGAGTGCTTCACTGGTACCCGGGGTGAAGGATAAAGGAGGTACACATGGCTGACTTCGGCCCTACCCGTGATGATGAATTCAGCTCTAACACACTCTATCACCAGACTGAGACCCTGGGAGGGGGAGAGGAACTGTGCTTATTCACACCTACCTCAGCAGGCCCACTACCTCTCTAGGACAGGCACCTGGAGTAGACATCCTAGGTGTGGGTGTTGCAAGAGTCTGGAAATCCCCTCATTGGAAAGGGCCACATTCCCTTCAGTCTCAGGCCCGTTTGCTCTTGCCTGGTGGGGTTTCCAGGGCAGCAGATGCTCCCAGCTTGGCAGGCAAGAGCCAGGGAGGGGTATGGCGGGAATTTCAGCTCAAGGGCTAGGCAAGTCCTGGAATAGGTTGGGGTGGGCTGGAGCCCATGGGCCTGTATATCCGACAAGGGTCAAAGGGCCTGGGTGCGTTGCTGCTCCTGGGTTCTCAGTGGAGCATTGAGCCCTCTAGAAATAAGATGACCTGTGGACTGTGCAGCTGTTACTGAAGGAGCTACTCAGTTTCTGGGAGTCATAAGTGTGCAAAATGTGTGTGTCTAGTGTAGTTGCATGCATTCATCAATGTGTAGCTCTACCAAGGGTTAGGGTTAGAGTTAGGATTATGCTTAGAACAGCATTGATGTTGTGGTTCCAAATTGGATAGGGCTGGAATCATGGTGATGTTAAAGCAGAATTTGGAATTGGGTTTGTGGTTCCTGTTGATAGAAATAGGCATATCTTAAATGAGGATTGTGTTAGGGTTGGAGTAGGGCACTGCTTGCATTTAGGATTTGGATTAAGAGTGAGGAGATCTTAACCTAAATCCTAAATGATCTTAATCCACAGAGATAAATTTTGTGTTGGAGGTTGCTTTTAAGTTTTCTCTCTCTCCTTTTTTGTTTGTTGTGTTTTGTTTTGTTTTGTTTTGCTTTGTTTTGTTTTGTTGAGACAGGGTCTCACTCTGTCACCCAGGCTGGAGTGCAGTGGTGCAATCTCAGTTCACAGCAACCTCCACTTCCCAGACTCAAGCTATTCTGCAGCCTCAGCCTCTTGAGTAGCTGGGACTACTGATGTGACCCACCATGCCCAGCTGTTTTATTTTATTTTATTTATTTTTGTACTTTTTTTTGTAGAAAGGGGGTTTCACCATATTGCCCAGGCTGGTCTCGAACTCTTGAGCTCAAAGCGATCTGCCCACCTCAGCCTTCCAAAGTACTGGGATTACAGGTGTGAGCCACTGCACCTGGCCTGGTTTTAAGCTTTCGAGCTAGTGTGGAGAGGGACTTACACTTCTGCATAACGTGTGGTATTGACCTGATATAGATGACAAGGTGTTGTCTGTTTTCCAGGACCTCCACAGTTGAGGGGTACAGAGTGGCCCCTGCAGCTACGAGCCAACTAGGGGAGGGAGGCATTCAGCTCCCGGGGAGAGGGCAGATCAGTTTTCTATCTCAAACTTATTTGGCCATGTAAACATTTTTGGATCACACCCACCAGCATTATCTGTCTGCGTACAGTTGTTCCCAGAGTCTTATTTGAAAAACTATGGTTTAGAGTTTTCTTTGGGAATGGGGTTGGAGTTGGGTTTAGAGGTATGGTCGATAGGGGTGGGATTGTGGTTAACATGAAATTTAGGCTAGAGCTACATATGAGATCAGCGTCTTGTGTAAGGGTTTTCTAACTGGGGATCCGGGACCTGGTTCTTCATGGTTTCCTGAGGATAACGGGGACTAAGTGTGTCTACGTGGTTTGTTCTTCCCTTGTGTCTGCTATGTCAAAGAGTCTGAGAGTCAGGACCCTTCAAGGATGGAGCCAGCAGTAAATTGGGGGCCCTTGGGGAGATGCGTGTGTAGATGAAGGATGAGGCTGCTGAAGAGGGCAGTGGACTCTCTTCCTGACCCTGACATTCTTTAAGAGCACACAGCCACATTGTTGAGACCAGGGGTATGCACGTGAATCCAAAGCTATCCTATTAAAGGACAAGCAATAGGACAGAAACGACAAACCAGAGTTTAAAGGAGAGATGAGCCTGGTCTGAGGTGGCCTAGAGGATTTATGGAGGAGAGGGGCTTTGCAGGATGGATTTGGACTGCATTTGCGTCTGTGGGTCTGTGAGATGGGTTCTGTGTGCAAACCTGTCTTTGTGTCTGCATGTGTGTTTGTGCCCGTGTCTGCTCGGGCACGTCTGACGCAGGGTGTTCATGGGTCCATGTGACTTTGTCTTCCTTGATGTGTTTGTCCTTACTCTGAACTAGTTTCTGAGTGGCACGGTTGACTTGTGTCTTTTTCTGTATGTACCTGTGTGGTGGGATGTCTGTGTCCATGTGTCCTTGACTGTGTGTATGTGATTTTTCCCTGGCCCCTTACTGTATCTTCCACCTACCCTGACATACCCCAGCTGCTAGCACTATTTACCGCAAGGAGGGCTTCCCTTCCCGCCGTCTGGATTCCCATGGGTCAGTCCGCCTGCCCAGGGACCTGCCCCTGTGGCCTTTGTAGTAGGCCTGACCTTGGACGTGACACATTCTGGAAATCCCCTAATATGCTACTTGCCTAGCCACTAGCTGAGTGTTTATAGTGGAGGAGAGGGACAAGGCAGGAAAGGGGGGCAGTTGGCAGCACCCACCCCTCCTTCTGGAAACTGGATCTCACTGGCCCCTTCCCAGGCCCCCCTCCCCCTCCCCATGCTCTCTCAGGGTCCTGGCCTCACTGTCTCCGGGCATGAGAATGCACAGACCTCTGCAAGACTGGTCAGCCCTGTGAGGCATCTGGTCCTTTGTGTCCCCAAGCACTTTACATGCCTGGATTGTGCTTACCTCTCATATTGCCACCTGAGCTCAAGGAATTCCTTCCTTCTCTTCTGTCCCTGCAGAGGACACAGGGGCTATTCTGGCCCTTCCATCTATGGCAGGCCTGGCCTAGACCATGGGCTCCAGAAGCCAGGTAGAGTATTCGGCCCTGGTTAGCTGGTTAAGCAGCAGAGGCCCAGCCACCTCCCACATGGTGCAGGAAGCAGTGTCTCCATGGAGTCTATTCCTGTGTTCATCCTGTGTTCCTTGCCCTCCCTGCCTGGGCTGCAGTGAGCAGGTACAGAAGTGAAGCAGCCACGGTCCCTGCCCTCAACAACTCAGCGTTGAACACAAGTGATGTTGTGGAGAAGCCACCCTCCTCCCACTGCTGGTGGTCGGTTTCCTGAAATTCTCTCCAGCCAATTCTGAAGTGCCTTTCTGGAAAGCCCAAGAGAAGAGCTCTGGAAGGTCAGGGTGATTCACCATTCACCATTCACCAAAGACCCCAAGCAAGCACTGATGTATTCCTAGCATCTACCCTCAAACCTGAAGTAGTAAATTTTCTTTTTTCTTTTTTGAGATGGAGTCTGCCTCTGTCGCCCAGGCTGGAGTGCACTGGCACGATCTTGATCTTGGGTCACTGCAACTTCTGCCTCCTGGATTCAAGTGATTTTCCTCCTTCAGCCTCCTGAGTAGCTGGGATTACAGGCGCACACTACCATGCCTGGCTAATTTTTGTATTTTTAATAGAGACAGGGGTTTCACTACGTTGGCCAGATTGGTCTTGAACTTCTGACCTCAAGTGATCCACCCGCCTCGGCCTCCCAAAGTGTTGGGATTACAGGCGCGAACCACCGCGCCTGGCTGAAGTAGTAAATTCTTGAGTTTGTACTCTACATGTGAATTTTGCTTCTTGCCTCTCTTCACCCTGGGGAAGATAGAAGGTGGGGTTGTGCTGGGGTTATGGGATGGGATGAGCAAAGCTTCATCCACCATCAGCATCCTGCATGAATCATAGGCTGTGACCCTGACTTTGCTTAGCTCTCGAATTTGCTGAGAACTCAGAATCCTGAAGGTATCAGTTCCAGCTCATCTTTGCCCCCAGTTCTGTGTCATGGGACTTTAGTTAGCGGCATGAGCCCATGCTGGCCTCAGGCAGGTGGGAGCCTGTAGGGAACCATGGGAGGGACCTGCTCCACCCTAAACCAGGATGTATGCACGCTAACCCCTGGCTCCCTACCTGACGCTGCTGTGACCCTCCTGAGTCAATTCCCTTCATTCTGGGCCTCCCTCTATTCTAGCTGTGTGGCTGCCTGCCCCGCTCCCACCAGGCAGGGAGGATGTGCCTGTCACAAGACCTCCTTTGATCTTCGGGGATGCTTTAGGAAAACATCTGTTGCATGTTGGTTAAGCAGGTTTGGGCCTTGTGCCTCTCTGCCCTGGGGACCATGTATGGGCTGGGCCCCCATCCCTTAGGCACAGAATCAGCATTCAGAGCAGGGACACATCCATGCTTCTTCCCATCCTGGCTCTTCTGTATCCAAGCAGTGGACACTTTGTGCTAAATGCTGGGGTCCTATCAGAGGAAGAAAGTCCTGCCATCACCTCCTCCTGATGATGGGATGGCGAGTGATCCTGGGTTTCCTTAGGAACCAGGGGCATCCCACTGTCCCTCCAAACATGTCATAAAGAAGTCACAGCACTTCCTGCCCTTTTTCCAGCTCTTGGCTCCTCTGTGGTAGGTCAGAAGGGGAATGCAGAGGTGCCACCTCCTGAGGGATAATAGCTGTCCAAAATCGATGTCCCTTCCATCTTCTCAGGGCAGCTTCTTTGTCTTCCTGCTTCCCAATCCTCTCGTCCCACCCATATAACCTCCCTGGTCTCTCACCTCACTGAGCACTAGGATGCCATCTCTGCCCTGTTTCTCCATCTCCAGCCTCATGCTCTTACACAGGCTCCATGCATTTAGAGCTTTCTCTGTGATCTCTTCTGCTGGTACAGTCTTCCAAGAGCACCTGCTGCACAGGTATCAGCAGCAGCTTTGATCACCTTTTCACCCACCTATGTACTCACAACCAACTGCTTGGGACCTAACAGAAACTTTCCATGGTAACTTCTAGAATCTTTCTCCACCTCCAGCTTTCCAGCTTTGGTTCTCCATACGGTTCCCCCTTCCCACAGACATGGTCCCTTCCCAGGTCCTCACTCATCCCTCTGGGTCTTTGCCCACACTCCCTTATATGTGGAGGAATCCTTTCTTCTAGTCCATGAAGTCCTCCCTCATTAACTCTACCTTCTCTCTACCACCAGTGAAGTTCTGTATTTTTAGCCAAAGCCAGCCTGTCAACTTGGGGACTTGCTCCCATTCCTTCACTTCTGCACCACAACATTGTTCCAGCAGTTCTCCCCTTGAGCTCCTGTGTCGTTAATTTATCCATCTCAACTGGATTTTTTCCATTAACATCCACCATGCTATGTCTCCAGTCTTTTTTGAAAAGCCATTTTGGGTTCTAATGCCTCATATTTCTGTATCTTTATTTGAATAGACCTCCTTGAGGAGTTTATATTACCCTTTCTTTTTTTTTTGTTTTTTTTGAGACAGAGTCTCGCTCTGTCGCCCAGGCTGGAGTGCAGTGGCGCAATCTGGGCTCACTGCAAGCTCCGCCTCCCGGGTTCATGCCATTCTCCTGCCTCAGCATCTCCGAGTAGCTGGGACTACAGGCACCCGCCACCATGCCCAGCTAATTTTTTGTATTTTTAGTAGAGATGGGGTTTCACCGTGGTCACGATCTCCTGACCTCGTGATCCGCCTGCCTCGGCCTCCCAAAGTGCTGGGATTACAAGCGTGAGCCACCGCGCCCAGCCTATATTACCCTTTCTAACACTAATTGCTGTCTTTCCATTCTCTCTCTCTCTCTCTCTCTCGGAGTTTTGCTCTTGTTGCCCAGGCTGGAATGCAATGGCACAATCTGGGCTCACTGCAACCTCCGCCTCCTGGGTTCAAGTGATTCTCCTCAGCCTCCTGAGTAGCTGGGATTACAGGTGCGCACCACCACGCCCAGATAATTTTCGTATTTTTACTAGAGACAGAGTTTCACCATGTTGGCCAGGCTGATCTCGAACTCCTGACCTCAGGTGATCCACTCGCTTCAGCCTCCCAAAGTGCCAGGGTTACAGGTGTGAGCCACTGCGCCCAGCTGTCCACTCTCTTGAATCCACTCCAGTCACACCTTCATCTCCATCATTCACCTGAGGCTGCACCTCTTAAGGTCATGAATGATCTCTGTGTGGCTAAATCTAACACTCCTCATCTTAGTTGGCTGACTGGCAACTTTTCATGTGGTTGATCTCTCCTTGAAAAACTTTCTTGTTTGGCTTCTAGTATTCCACACTCATCTTGTTTTCCTTCCATCTCACTGGCTACTGCTTGTCAGTTTCCTCTGTTTACTAGTCCCTCCTTTACTTTCCAGTTTCTTAACATAGAAGAGTCTCAGGGCCCACTCCTTAGATGTCTCCATTTACACTTAGTTGTTTGGTGTGTTATCCAGTTGCATGGTTTTCTCTATCTCTCTCTCTCTCTGTATTATCTGAAGCCAGGACCCTCCCTGAGGACCATCAGGCTTCTGTGTTGAAGATGAACTGTTGGTTGGTCTCAGGATGAAATGGGGAGATTAGTTATGATGCTACTGGAGTGATGGTAGCAGTAGAGAGGGTGAGAAGTGGGCATTTTCTCGATGCATGCTTGAAGGTAGAGATAACAGGATTTACTGTGGGTTAGGAAACAAATCAAGGATAACACCATTGTTTTTGTCCTAAATAACTGGAAAGATGGAGCTGCCATTCACTGAAGTGAGAAATATCGTGAATAGAGTGGGTTTGGTATGTGTGATTGAGTGGTGGTGAAGGGTAGAAAACTAGTTCATTTATTTTTGTATGGTTTGAGACGAATATTGGGCTTCCAAGTTTATAATCTGACTGGACAGTTTGGGAGTAATAGACTGTCGACCCCATGGGATCATGAGCTCCACTGGGTCAAGGCCTGTGTCATGTTCATTGATGTGTTTTGCATAGTTCTTGGCACATAATAAACAGTCAAATATTTAATTGTTGAAAACAAGATGCTTTCAAAGTAATTTTTATTATTTTGAGAGTAATAAAATTTTATTACTTTGAGAGTAATTTGATTACAGCTCCTCACCAGCTGATTACTTCCTCCTGTGGCACTACCACACACCTCATAGCCCCATTACAATGATCAATGCTTCGTCTGTCTCCACAGCCCTGACTTTGGATTCAACTAATATAAGGTCTTACTATGCATTAGCCACTCTCCTAGGCCCTGGAGTTATGGGACAGTGGAAAATATTCTGGTGGGATGGATGGTAAATGTTCAGAAATCAAGCATGACCTTTAACTTCAGTGCACTCTAGATAAGGGCTTTTCTTCTTTGATGTGGAATGGTGACCCATCTGAAAGGTAAGTCAAAGCTCCTTCCCTAGAGAGGAAGGACTTTTTAGCCTCCCTCACACCTTCCCTTAACACAATACAGCAGAGACAAGGAGCAGACAATGTATTGCTGAGAAATATAGAGTGTATTTCTAGTGGCACCTGCCCCACCTGCACATTTATGGAAATGACAATACTGGTCCTCTGGAGGGCTGCAGCAGGTGGGGAGCCACCTGTATTTCTAGTGGCACCTGCCCCACCTGCACATTTATGGACCAGTATTGTCATTTGGACCAGTATTGTCATTTCCATAAATGTGCAGGTGGGGCAGGTGCTACTAGAAATACACTCTATATTTCTCAGCAATACATTGTCTGTCTGCTCCTTGTCTCTGCTGCATTGTGTTAAGGGAAGGTGTGAGGGAGACTAAAAAGTCCTTCCTCTCTAGGGAAGGAGCTTTGACTTACCTTTCAGATGGGTCACCATTCCACATCAAAGAAGAAAAGCCCTTATCTAGAGTGCACTGAAGTTAAAGGTCATGCTTGATTTCTGAACATTTACCATCCATCCCACCAGAATATTTTCCACTGTCCCGTAACTCCAGGGCCTAGGAGAGTGACTAATGCATAGTAAGACCTTATATTAGTTGAATCCAAAGTCTGCATGTTCTTCTTGAGCAGACTAATTTAGTTTGTATCTGAGGTGAGGGTCAGGAACTAGGTTGGGTGCCCTGGTTTGGTGGCACAAGCCTCTCGAGGACAGTGACAAGGGCAGTGGCGGGGGTAGCCCAGGGCTGAGGCAGAGCCAGGTTGTCTGGAGTGTAGCCGGAGCTTATTGTCTAGGGACTGGGGACCATCCAAGAAGGCTGGGCCCACCAGCTTCTGAGCAGGACGAGATTGGGCCTTGGAGCACCCTGTCGGCTTCTCTGTCTTACTTCTCCCCACAGGGCTCTTGGCTGGAGCCAGGACCTTTGCAGCATTTTCTTTTCTGGTTTTGGCCACCTTCGCAGCAGCTGTGAACATGGAGTCCTCATGCCCTTTGCCTTTTGTCCTGGGCATAATATGCTGCAGAAAACACTTAATTTTATTTGTCAAGCTAGATTCTGGAAGGCTGGGCTTCTTTTGAGTATGGGCTGGCATCACCAGCCCATGCAAAACCTGGCCTTGCAAAGTTTGGCCCTGCAAAGGCTTACCCTGGGTTGGTTGGCTCAGGAAAGGCTGACCCTGTGAAGCCTGGGGCACCACAGTCTGGGCATTCTTAGTAATTGTTGCTGGTCCAAGGATGACAGTTAGTTTGACTGTCTTGCAGGTCACTGTCAGATTCTTTCTCCCCAGGGACTCGTGCAGGTAGCTGTGGGAGCTTAAGCTGAGGGTGGTGCTGGGGTCTATGTTGACAGGGATCAGCAAGATGAAAGCTACGGCTGCATCGCCAGGACCCTCGGGGTGTCTTGTTTGGAAGCATCCCTGCTGGCCTCTGGTCTGCAGCAGGGCGTCTCTCTTCTCTGGTTGAGGAGCGCCCAAACCCCGCATCCCCTTCTCTGTGGTCTCTGGCTGCTTTGGTTTCCTCTGGGTCCTCTCTCTTTCCTGCTAGCATGGGGACATGGCCTGGGTCCTTGCTCTTGCCAGGGCTTTGGGGCTCAGGGCCCCAGGGTTCCTCGAGGCTGGGGTTGTTCACATTGGCGTCCACCCGAACACAAAGCATGTGGGCCTTTGTCATGTCCCCACTGCGTTGTGAGATCTTGGAGACCGAGTGGGCAGAACCCTGGGGTACAGCTTTGGAGCTAGATCGCTTTTGGTTCTGCTGCACTGCCTTCAAGTCATTGGCCAGCTGTTCTTTAAGGTGAACCCCTTCTGGATTAGGGGCAGGAAGGGTGTCTGGTGGGATGGGCAGTTCCTGGAGCAATGTCTCCCCTTGGTGGTTTAGACTTTCAAGAGACTTCTGTGTGGATATGTTCTCTGATGTTGCAGCAGTTTGTTCCCTGGACTTCCTTGCCCTAATGGGAATTCCCCATTGTATCTCTAGGACCTTTTTTCTCAGGTGGAAGTTTAGTTTGTTCAAGGTATGTGTCTGGAGTGAGTGGGGGCTAGCAGGATGTGTCTGGCTTTCTAGAGGCAGCGTCTCCACAGGCCTAGGCACCATCTCGGTGACGACAGATTGGCTAGTGACTGCCGGGGCCAGGGCCCTGGGGAGCGCCACACAATACAGAGCAGGCAGCCCCGACAGGAAGGCCAGATGCTTGTGCCGTAAAGTTGTCTCCAGTTTCTCAATGGCTTCCATAGACAAGACTCGGAGCAGCTTAGGGTGTTCAGTGATAGTACCTGGTAAAGCCTTTTGCTGCTGATCAAGGGCCGTTGGCATCCAAGGCATAACTTTGTGATGTGGGTCTGGGTCACTTGCTCTCCGCAGTACCAGGAACTGGCTTTCTGGAATGCAGGTTAAAGGAGCCACTGCCAGGCCCCCAGAAATTCTGCAGTCCCAGGACCTACGTACACAGGCAGGGATCTTGCCCTGGTGGATCTGTTCACATTTGGAGTCGATGTGGTTCTGCAATATTGCCTTGGCCTGGGTTAACAAGTGTGGCATTGGGATGGACACTGGGGCCACAATGGGTGACAGCACATCGCAAGCCCCATTGGCCTCTAGGGCTACAGTCTGGGGGATGCTCACATTGGCTAGGGCTGTGCTGCTGCAGGACACAGTCTGCTGGTCAGTGGAGGTAAGGAGCAACTGGATGGACTGCTGGATCTTCTGAGGCAGGCCCCAGCGATGGTGAATCAACTGTTTCTGGATGTGGAATTCCAGCAGCTTCCGGGCATGCTCCGGGAAGAAGAGTGATTCCCTGGTAAGCACTGAGATGGGCTTCCCTGGCTGGGAAGCTGTCATGGTCTCAGGAGGCTGAGCTTTGCCACAGGGCTCATGCTGCGTGAGGCACTGGGTGTGCTGAGACCTCTGGAGGGCAGCTGGCCAGCCCCACTGAAGCTGGAGTTGCCTCTGTAGCAGGTGCCACTCCAAGGCTTCGTACTCGGCCAGAGTCAGAAATGGGACATTGATCTGAGCTCGTTGATGTTCAGATGGAGACACCCAATTTGGGGAAAGTGGGGAAGAGGGTGGGGCTGACTGGGGTGAAGTTTTAGGGAGCAGCTGGGGGAAGGAGAGCTCATTGAAGAGAAAAGTATCCTTCAAGGCGGGCTTGGGCACTTTTTCTTTCTTGGGGCGGCCTTGAGATCTCATGAAAGTGGCAACCAGGGACTCACTGTGCAGAGAAGGGAGCCCACAGAATAGCTGGCTGTATTTCTGCTGGAGATCACTCCCTGAGTCATTATCTTGTCCCCCAGACAGTGGATGGGGGCCACTTAGGGCTTTAAGGGCTGGAGAGCGCAAGGCTAGAGCCATAGGGTTTGGACTTTGCTGACAGTGGTGTCTTTGTTCTGGGTTCATAATGGACCATTCAGAAACCCAGAAGGTCTGGGTGGGCTGGCCAGCCACACATGAACACCAGGTCTGCAGGGAAATGGTCTCAAATCTATGAAGAGAGACCTGAGAAGTATTATTCAGTTTGAAAGAAACTGGCTGGTCATTTCCAGGTTGGTAGTACACTGGTGGGTTTGGCATAAGCTGCCTCAGGGACTCCTCCACACGTCTGGGCAGCCCCCACTTCTGGAAATGCATCCATTTTTTAACATGTACGTCAAGAAGCCTCATCACTTCAGGACAGTGAAATGGCAGGTGGGCAGGGAGGACCATATGTGAGGCCATCGGATGCATCAGGTTCAGGGTTTCTGGGTTCAGGGACAGCAAGGAGACCTGGGAATTCAAGTGATGCTGGCCTTGGTTTCCCTGGACAGAGCTGGGGTTGCTCTGCATCATCTCCTCCTGGTTCAGTGGAGCCCTTGGCTTCTCAAGCCTTGAAGAAGCCATTGTGTTTGGGCCCGTGAGCACATCTGGCACTTGAAATTCCGGCCCTAGGTGGAGGTGATCAGCCCAGTGATCTCGTATGCCATGTGTATATGTTGACTGGGCAGCTGACTGGGTTAAAGATTTCTGACCCATTAATTGTGACAGTGTTGGGGTTACAGATGCCGGTGAAAGCTCTCTGGTGTGCCAGGAATGAAATTCCACACTCTGATCTAAAGACATACTGGACATAGACAGTGTCTCTAGGCAAGAGGAGCCCGTCAATGGCCCCGATAAAGTCAGGGAGATCTGGTTGTTCTCACCCGCCAGCAATTGCTGAATCTCCAGAGCCACAGAATTGCAGATTTGGCAGCAGGGATCTGCACACAGGATTCGCCGCACGCTTCCCTCTGGAGGAAGCCAGCCCTGGCTGGGAAGGGAAACACGGCAAAATTAATGATGGAGTGACATCTGCCTTCTTGGAAGAGTGTGGGCTGGAGTTGGCACTCTCCTTTCCCAGTCCTGAAAACCCTGGGGCCTATACCATCTTGTTGTCTACCTGTCTGCCTTCCTTGCTAAGAAAATGACATTTGGCAAGGTGTGGTGGGCTGGGCTGATGGTCTGGAGCTTGTTGGGCAAGGCTTCAGACAACCCATGGGAGGGCATGGCCCTCAGAGAGGGCTGGGAGCTGGGGTCAGTTCTCTGTTGACCTTGTTGAAAAGCTGAACTAGGAGAACGGAGCCAGGCGGTTAGCTGATGGGGCATCACCAGGAACATCACCAGTTAGAACCCAGACCAGTCTCATTTGAGGCTAAGAAATCCAAAGCCTGTATTCAGTACTTCCAAGCTGTAGAAAATGAGGTCCTTGTGGGACTTCTGCATTCTGGAGTATTTGGTACCCCTAATATTATACCCAGCATCTCTTGGGAACCAGTCCTGTTCTCTAGAGCTCTTAAGGAGAGGATAATGTAATAGACTCCTGTGTAAGGAGTGTCCCAAGTACTGGCCTCACTGAAGACAGAACCGGAGGAGGCCGTGTCAGCAGAGTCTAGCCAGAGTCAGGTATTTTCCCTTGAAAAGGTATGGCTTTATTCCCTTGAAAGAGTATAAAGAGAATAAGACAAGGATGACTTCTTTATTCAAAACCCATTCTCTTAACTGGGTAACTTATCTCATGGCTGAGTGCAGCTCCATGTAATATGTTTTATGAATTATGCACTAGTAAAATCCTGAATCGTAGAGCTGCTGTTATCCTAGCACAGAGCTGAACTGGGCGGCTCATCTCTCCTGAGACATGTGAACCCCACTCTTCCCTGGCAACCCTCTCAACCAGTGTCCCTGCTTCCACTGTGCATGTCTCCCTCCCAGCCGTTATCTTTCTCCTTAGTCCTGCCCCAGGCCAAGCCAAGAAATCATCATAGGCCAGTCTGGTTGTTGAAAGAGTGCAAAGAGCAATAGATCACCTTTTAATGATGGAGAGCAGCTTCTGTGGCTTCTCAGCTTCTTTCCGGGAACATCTCCTAGCTGAGGAACGGGGAGACAGTGTTATATGGCATGGGATAATTTCATAGGCATCCTACAGGAAGCTGAATAGTAAGGCCTTTGACTCTCATCAGGAAAAGACTACAATCCTGAAAAGTCCGTACTCCAAGGCATGTCTGAGTACAGCATCACTATAACACAGTGTCCCATATCTAATTTCACTTGATTTTTACAACCACAATGTGAGTGAGGCAGGATTGTCAGTGTTTTGCTCATTTTGTGGATAAGAATGAGAGATGAAATGACTTCCACAGGGTCATAAAACTAGTAAGTTATACAATTAAGAACATCTGCTCTACTTTCTTAATTCTTCATTTCCAGGGCATTGAGGTACAGGATTTTGGAACATTCTCAAGTTATGATTTCCCACCCATGGAAGTTTCAGTCTGGGGAACTGGAGTCTTCAGTGGCAGAGAACCTGGCTTTTGGCTCCAGAAGTCACAGAGGGACAGGATTCATGGGAAACACCCGCAATGGAAGGGAGTCACAGGAGAGATTGGGACTTTACCTGTTGATGCTGCACCTCTAGCTCTTTGCCTGACTTTACGGTGACACTTAGAAGACAAAAACATTAGAATGTGAAGCTAGGACACCATTTTCTTTCTCATGTCCAAAATGAGACAAAACTTACATACATTTTCCACTCCCTTTCTATATATCTATCTGTATTTTATGCACTCTCCTGGATTTCCTTTGCCTATTCCACCTTTTTACCCCATTTTCCTTCTCTGCTTATTTCGGATTCACTTGGAGGCTTTTCCAAGTTCTATACCTCCCATCTGATTCCTAGATAAGTCCTGCTGGGTGCTGAGGATGATACAGGAGGAAAAGCAGAACAGACAAAAGGGTAAATGGTTCTAACAACCAAAGGACTTCTGCTTACGAAGCCCGCCAACCAGAAAAATCCCCCATATTCAGAGATCTCCCGAGATCCAGCAAGATAGACTTCTTATTATCTAGTTCTCAACCCAAGCCAAATAGAGAGGTTCTTGGCTTTTCAATCAGAGTATGTTGCGGGAAGGGCCTGGTAAGGAATTATAGTCTCTGAGAAGAAAAGTATTACACAAAGGGAACTGAAGGTATGCTATAAAAATTCTGGGGTGGGGATTATAAGGGGGCACGCTAAGAACTTAATAAGCTTCTTATCTGAGGCTTAATTAGTTCAGTTAGGATCATAGCCCTACCCGGCAGCAGCTCCTTTTAGGCTCCGGACTCAATTTATGGTGGCTCCTTTTCACTTGCCAGATAATTAGAATAATGATGAAGATGGAGCCATAGATGTATAAGGGATATCCAACATCCCACGGAACAAAAGTAGGGCTCAACATGGTCTCAACCTCATTAGCATGAGATCAGCGATCCCTCTATCTCGGCGTTCAGGGTTCTGGTGCCTAATGACTCCCAGTGCTAGGCCTTGTCATGTCCACCTCACAGAGGACGGAACTAGGCCACCAGACTGCATCACAAAGCTCTCCTGTGTCATGAGGCACATGTAATAGGCAAGCTCATGTGGTGATTCAATCTGTAGATGAGGGTGTTGTGAGCCTGGGACTGAAGGTGCCACAGGCAGTGTCTATTTCCCAGTCTGTCTTCACTTTCCACTCCCTATACCAGCCTGATGTCTTGGCTGTCTCCGTCACAACTGTATGGTCACCTGTCCTCAGAAAACTGAGTGCTTTGGCACAGGGGTCACCTCATGAGAAGGGGTGGTTAGGCTGGAGGAACCTCCACTAACTCTCCCACTAGTTTTAAAATATACCTGAGAAACACACATGAATTTAGGGAGGGCGGAGTCTTGTTATGGCTTGGAAATGGAGATCTTTGATGTTTCAGGCAATGGGTGATTGGTAACAGAGGTGCAGGAAGGGGACCATGGCTGATGTGGTAGGGTGGTAGGGAGAGGCCAAGGTAGTTGTACATATCCGGTCTGTGTGGCCTCAAGCTTGCAGATGGGTTAGGGGAGATTGTAAATGCTACCTTCCATGGAGGCACATTCATGCTCAGGGAGATGAATGCCTGCAGAGATAGGTTAGCGGCCACTTCTGACTGTGGGTCACAAGTGACTAGTTGCTGTTCATGGTTGGATGTATGCTGTTTGCCTGAGGATGTTTTTTGGTTTGTTTATTTTTCTC
This sequence comes from Symphalangus syndactylus, assembly GCF_028878055.3. Taxonomy (NCBI): domain Eukaryota; kingdom Metazoa; phylum Chordata; class Mammalia; order Primates; family Hylobatidae; genus Symphalangus; species Symphalangus syndactylus. Next base: position 110,069,066 of record NC_072431.2, on the reverse strand, counting down.
AAATCTGGATTTTGTAAATTTTTAGGCAGGGCATGTGTTTTCCAATTCAGCTTCAGGACCCATTACTTCCATAGCCAGACTATTGATTTACCTGCATAGCTTTTGTAGATATTGTGATATGCCACCAATACCTCAGTATTCCTGAATTTGCTTGAGAGAGTCTTGCTCTGGCAATGGTGGTCTCAGGCCAAGAAACCTTTGTGCTCAAGATCTCTGAAGAGGCTTTGGTCCTTCCTCAGTATCCAGTCCACCCAGCAGATGTGGCAAGCATCCAATATGTGCTCAGCCCTAAGCTGGGGAATGCTGAGGATACAAAGACATTTGAGCCGCATTGGCTTTCTGCTTTCAAGATACTTAAAAATGTAGTTTCAAAGACAAGACAAATTCATCCAAAGCAAGAGCCAACAATCAGGACAAATAGACTTATATACTCATTTGTAAGGCTCTGGCCACAAACATTCCATTTCAGAAAAGAGAAATCATAGTGAGGATCATGGTCATCAGAGAGGGCTCCTGGGTAGTTGAAGTTAAGTTTAACAGTGCAGGCTGTGGGTGAAATGACTCTTCCCGGTGGGAGAAAAACTCACCGGCTCACGCTGAAACTAGGGAATGGGCCATGGAGTTCATTTGGCAGTAAGAAATGCAGTGTATCTCTAGCAGAATATAGAAGGGTGGACTGGAGAGCAATTGTGAGAAAGATTGGAGGATCAGGATAGAGGCCTCTTGATGGAGGGAGGGCCTTTGTATCTATTTTATTTCAATCCCTAAGACTATTTTTTTTTTTAAAGTAAGCATACTTATACATGGCACAAAATTTAAAAGTTAGAAGAGGTGTATAGCTGTCTCTTTCTCATCCCTGTCTCCTCCTATCTTTCTTCCTCATGTATCTCTCTTTTAAAAAATGTTTTATTTTTATTTTGTATGGGTACATAGTAGGTGTATATATTTATGGGGTACGTGAGATATTTTGATACAGGCATACAATGCATAATAATCACAGGGTAAATGGGATATCCATCACCTCAAGCATTTATCGTTTCTTTGTGTTACAGACATTCCAATTATACTTCCAGTTATTTGAAAATGTACAATAAATTATTGTTGACTGTAACCACCCTGTTGCGCTATCAAATACTAGGTCTTATTTATTCTATCTAATTATATTTTCTGTATACATTAACCATCTGCCCTTCTCCCACCCAAACCCCCACTCCTCACCCCACTACCTTTCCCAGCCTCTAGTAACCATGATTCTATTTTCTATCTCCATGAGTTCAATTGTTTTAATTTTTAGCTCCCACAAATGAGTGAGAACATGCAAAATTGTTTTGCCATGCCTGGCTTATTTCACTTAATGTAAAGTTCTTCAGTTCCATCCAGGTTGTTGCAAATGACAGGATCTCATTCTTTTTTATGGCTGAGTAGCACTCCATTGTGTATATGTACCACATTTTCTTTATCCATTCGTCTCCTGATGGACATTTAGTTTGCTTCCAAATCTTGGCCATTGTGTAAACATAGGAGTGCAGATATCTCTTCAATATACTGATTTCCTTTCTTTTGGTTATTGGTTATCTGCCTAGCAGTGGTATTGCTGGATTATATAGTAGTTGTATTTTTAGGTTTTCTTTTTTTTTTTTTTTTTTTTTGACAGGTTTTTGCTCTGTTACCAGACTGGAGTGCAGTGGCGTGATCATGGCTCACTGGAGCCTCAACCTCCTGGACTCAAGCAATCCTCCTGCCTCAGCTTCCCAGGTAGCTGGGACCACGGACATGCACCACCACACTCAGCTAATTTTTGGATTTTTTTTTGTAGAGACGAGATCTCACTTTATTGCCCGGGTTGGTCTTGAACTCGTAGGCTCAGGTGATCCTCCCACCTCAGCCTCCTAAAGTGTTGGGATTACAGGCGTGAGCCTATGTTTAGTTTTTTTGGGGAACCTCCATACTGGTCTCCATAGTAGCTGTACTAATTTACATTGCCACCATCAGTGTACAAGGGTTCTCTTTTTCTGCACATCCTTGCCAGCATTCATTATTGCCTGTCTTTTGGATAAAAGCCATTTTAACGGGTGAGATGATATCTCAGTGTAGTTGTGATTTGCATTTCTCTGATGATCACTGACGTTGAGCACCTTTTCACAGACCTGTTTGCAATTTGTATGTCTTCTTTTGAGGTATGTCTTCTTTTGAGAAATGTCTTTTCAGATCTTTTGTCCATTTTTCAGTAGGATTATTAGATTTTTTTTTCTAATGAGTTGTTTGAGCTCCTTATATGTTCTGGTTATTAATCCCTTGTCCAGATGAATAGTCTGTAAATATATTTTCTCCCATTCTGGGGTTGTCTCTTCACTTTGTTGGTTGTTTCCTTTGCTGTACAGAAGTTTTTTAACTTGATGTGATCCCATTTGTCCACTTTAGCTGCTTTGGCTGTCTGTGCTTATGGGGTATTGCTCCACAAAGAAATCTTTGCCCCCAGACCAATTTCCTGGAGAGTTTCCTCAATACTCATGTATCTTTCAGAATTAATTTAGCACGGGAAGCATAAATAAATTGATATATTTTCTTCGTAAATGGAAACATGCTAGATACTGTTTTCCCTTTTACTTTTAATTATTATGAATATATCTTCTGTATATAATTTTCTTTAATGTTTGTACAGTCTTCTTTGGTAAAACTATAACATGACTTATTTTCAATCCTATATCCATGGATATTTCTTTAAAGTTTTTTTGTTCTACCAAATAACACTGACATGAACCTCATGTGTATAAGTTCTTGTACACTGGTATGAGTATATAACTAGGAGAAATTCCTAAGAGTTGAATTAATGGGTCAAAAGGTGTGTGTATTTTAAATGTTGATATTGCATAATTGCCTACCAATTGAATGAATTTGCACTCTCACCAAAACTCTGTAAGGGTGCCTCTCTTCCTATGCTTGTTGACTCAATATTATCAATTTTTTTGATCTTTGTCGATATGAGAAGTGAAAATTTGTATTTTATATATTTATAAATTTGAATATATGATAATCACCTTTTTGTTTCTTTTCTGTGAAATATCTCTTCCTATTCGTAGCTCACAGATTATTGGGCAAAAATCACTTATTGATGTATAAGTGTTTTTTAATATTAACAAATTAATTCTTTATATATGTATCAGAAATATTTTTCTCAGTTTGTCATTTGATATTTATGATGAGTTTTTGCCACATGTAAATTTTTGAATTTTATGTAGTTGAATTTATTAGTCTTTTATTTTATGGCTTCTGTGGGTCTTATTTTTTTTGAGACAGAGTCTCACTCTGTTGCCATGTTGCTGGATTTCAGTGGTGCCATTATGGCTCACTGCAACCTTGATCTCTTGGGCTCAAGTGATCTTCCCACCTCAGCCTCCGTAGTAGCTGGGATCACAGGCACGTGCCACCATACCTGGCTAATTTTTATTTTTATTTTGTAGAGATGGAGGTCTCCTGTGTTGTCCAGGATGGTTTTGAACCCCTAGTCTCAAGCAATCCTCCTGCCTCCGACCTCCAAAGTGCTGCGGTTACAGGCATGTACTACTGTGTCCGGCCATGGCTTCTGTGTATTAAGTCACACTTAGAAAGGTTTTTCTCTTCCTGAAGTTATAAAAAAGTTCCAATTCTTCAGGTACTCATGGTTTCATTATTTTTGATAAATGAATGAAGTTAGAACCTGTATTAGTTAAGAATTACATTGAGGTACATCTAACAGAGATTCAACTACAAAATAGGGTTTCTCAGGCTTCTGGATTCCTGAGAAAGGAAAGTTGGAAGTAGCATTACTTTCACTCTTACAACAAAAGAAATCACAAGACACTCTGTAAATTCACAACTTTTCTTGAATTTGTCAGCAAGCTGAAGTTCTAGGTCAACTCAACCTTAATCTAAGGAAAGACATCTTGATGGAGATGTAGCACAGGTGCACTTGCTTATTTGGAGCCGACTCCCCCACTCCCCTCCCGTCAAGGTTGTAAGAATCCAGATAAAAGTTTTAATGAATTGCTAAAGGCCAACTGTAGCCCAGCATGAGAATACAGAAATGCTGGGACTTACAAGTACAGGGAGAATTCACGCTCACTTGCAGGGTCCTTTCCACGAACCTTAGTGTGTATTCACAAGAAAGACTGGGGGTAGTGTGAGAGTCCTGAAAAAATATCACTCGTGGTACAGGCCTGGGGAAAAGGAAGAGCAGCTGCTGAGGGGAAAGGCACCAAGCCCTTCCCAGATTCTTCTCCCTTCTCTTCCCTATGGAAACAAAAGCCTTAAGTTGCTAGATGAAAAGCAGTAAGTCCTGTCGTTAGGCCATAAGTCACATATAGGTGAAGACCCATTGCAGCTGGAAAAAGGGAAAAGAAAAAAATCCTCTAACTTTGTAGGCCCCAGACCATCCGAAGTATTCCAGCTGGGGGTGGCATAGGATCAGGGAGAAGGCCCTGCCCTGAGACTCAGGGGCACAGTGCCTGTCTAAAACTGAAGCTGAATCAGAAAAACAGAATCTCCCCACCCTGACCAACCAGGCTAATAAGCATTAAGTAACAACTGCAGTCTACTGCCGAAATACCATCAAGAGCATGGAGGACGACATTGAGCAAACCTCTGGCAAACCAGCCTCAACCATAAACACAGAGTAATATTAGAGAAACCTGGAGCCTGTTACGCACTGACATTAACATAGCAAGAACAAAATCCAAACACAGCTCAGCTCCTGACTAGAATCAATGTCCCATACTAAAGTCCTAGCAGAAGGAAAGGGGTGATCATTTTCAGGTATAAAAATGATTTAACTCAGTCTTTACTCTCACAATAGATGTCCAGCTTTCTTTTTTCCTTTTTTTTTTTTTTTTTTTTTTTTTAAGATGGAGTCTCACTTTGTTGCAGGGCTGGAGTGCAATGGTGTGATCTCAGCTCACTGCAACCTCCGCCTCCTGGGTTCAAGCGATTCTCCTGCCTCAGCCTCCCAAGTAGCTGGGATTACAGGCACCCACCACTATGCCCAGCTAATTTTTTGTATTTTTAGTAGAGATGGGGTTTCACCATATTGGCCAGGCAGGTCTTGAACTCCTGACCTTGTGATTCGCCCACCTCGGCCTCCCAAAGTGCTGGAATTACAAGCATGAGCCACCGCACCCAGCCCAGATGTCCAGCTTTCAACAAAATATTATTACAAGGCATATGAAGAAGGAAGAGAAAATCACCACACTATAAAGTGACAAAGCAGGCCGGGCGCGGTGGCTCTCGCCTGTAATCCCGGCACTTTGGGAGGTCTTGGCTGGTGGATCATGAGGTCAGGAGTTCAAGACCAGCCTGGCCAATGTGGTGAAACCCCGTCTCTACTAAAAATACAAAAATTAGCTGGGCGCAGTGGCAGATGCCTGTAATCCCAGCTACTCGGGAGGCTGAGACAGGAGAATTGCTTGAACCCAGGTAGCAGAGGTTGCAGTGAGCCGAGATTGTGCCATTGTACTCCAGCCTGGGTGAAAGAGTAAGACACTCCCTTTAAAAAAATAAAAAAGAGAGAGAAAGCAATTAATGTAACCAGACTTAGATATATGATACATATATTGGAATTATCAGGAAGAAACTTAAGGAACTATGTTTAATATGTTAAAGGATCTAGTGGAAATGGTAGACAGCCTTCCTGATCAGATGGGTAATTTCATCAGAGAGATGGCAACTCTAAGAAAGAATAAAATGGAAATTCTGGAAATAGGAAGTATAGTTACACAGATAAAGGTTGCTTTTGTCAGGCTCACCAGTAGTAGTTTTTTTCCTCCACAGTGGAGGAAAAAATAAGTGAACCTGAAGATAATTCCATAGAAATTATCCAACATGAAACAGAAAGAAAAAAGTGAAAAAAGCAAAACAATACCAGAACAGAGCATCCAAGAGCTGTGGCACAATATTAAACAATCACACGTATATGCAATTGACATCCCAGGAGAAAAGAAAGACAATGGAACAGAAGAAATATTTGAAGAAATAATGGCCAAGCATTTTTCAAAAAAAGGAAAACAACTTTTTTTTGAGACAGGGTCTCATTCTCACCCAGACTGGAGTGCAGTAGCACGATGATGGCTCACTGTAGCCTCGACTTCTCAGCCTCAAGAGACCCTCCCATCTCAGCCTCCTAAGTAGCTGGGACTATAGGCATGCACCATCTCACCCAGTTAATTTTTTATTTTTTGTAGGGATAGGGGTCTCCCTATGTTGCCCAGGCTGGTCTTGAATTCCTGGGCTCAAGTGATCCTCCCACCTTGGCCTCCCAAAGTGTTGGGATTACAGGCATAAGCCAACATGCCTGGCTGAAATTCTCAAAATTTATGATAAACACCAAGCTAAAAATCCAAGAAGCTCAGAGAATACTAACCAGGGTAAACACTTAAGAACAGACCTAGACATATATTATTTGAACTGCTGAGAAAGGAAGACAAAGATGCTAAAGGCGGCTTGAGAAAAAAGGAAACATTATATAAAGAGTAACAAAGATAAGAATTATAGTAGACTTCTGATCAAATCTATATAAGCTAGAAGACAGTGGAGCGGCATCTTTAAAGCACTGGAAAAAAATGTGTCAGTGTGGAATTCTATACCACACAAATGATACATTTCGAAAATGAGAGAGAAAGAAATATGTTTTTCAGGCCACCAGGGTTTCTCTTCTTCATAAAACTCTTCTTCAAAAAGTTGGCTGCCAATCATTGATTCTCTCACTTCTTCCTAGCTAACCGAATGCGTATTTTAAAAATTAAGGTAAAATTTACGTGTCATAAATTCACCATTTAACTATTTTAAAGTGTATAATTCAGTAGGTTTTAGTACATTCACAACATTGTGCAATCATCACCACTAGTTCTAGAACATTTTCATCACTCTCGAAGAGAAACCCTGTACCTATTAGGCATTCAGCTACTATTCTACCCTCCCCCTAGTCCCTAGCAATCATGAATCTGCTTTCTGTCTGTATGGAACTTCATATTCTGAACGTTTCATATAAATGGAATCATAGAATATGTGACCTTTTGCACCTGACTTATTTCACTTAACACAATGTTTTTAAGTTTCACCCGTGTCTTGGAACCTATTACTACTTTATTTATTTTTATGGCTGAAGAATAATCAATTATATGGACATACCACATTTTGTTTATCTGTTCATCATTTGATTGACATTTGGGTTATTTCCAGTTTTTGGCTACTACGGATAATGCTACTGTGAACATTTGTATACAAGGTTTTGTTCCTGTTTTCAGTTCTCTTGGGTATATACATAGGAGTAGAATTGCTGGGTCATGTGGTAATTCTATGTTTAACTTTTTGAGGACCTATCAAACTGTTTTCCATAGTAACTGCACCATTTTACATTTTCACCAACAATGTATGACGAACCCTAATTTTTAGTTAGAGCTGCAGAACCCTGAGTACACTGCAATTCCCAATTCCCCAGGATGAATTGTGATTTCTAAAAGCCAATTGAGGCATATTATATTTTCCAAAAATTGCAGTGATATTTATAGTCTGACATGCTTTTACTGTAACTTGTCACTTCATCATCATGAGATGGTGTCTGTTTCCTCTCCTTTTGACATTGAACAGATTTTGTGACTGATTTAACAAATAGAAGATAGTGTAAGTGTTGTTGTGTCATAAAAGGCAACATGGCTTTGTCTAGCTTTTTTTTTTTTTCCTTCAGGACACATGCCCTTGAATCCCTGAGTAGCCATACAGGAAGTCCAGAAGATTATGCAGAGAGACTACATAGAAATAGAGTGAGATGTTCAAGGACCCCCAGTTGTTACAGCCTCAGCTATTTATCTTCTCAACCTAGGCATCAGATATGTGAATAAGTGAGTCTTCAGATGATCCAGCACCAGCATTATCTGACCGCCACTGTGGCCAGATCCCAAACAAGACTGCCTAGCTGATCCCAGTCAGTCCCACAAACAGAGATAATAATATCGTAATTGTTTTTTAAGCCACTCACTTGGGGGTGATTTATTAATCAACAAGAGATATCAAAGCAATTGGTCCCCTTTGTCAGATTCCCAATTTTTAGACTTCTTTTTTAAATTTTTTTAATTTTTATTGAGACAGAGTCTGGCTCTGTCGCCCAGGCTGGAGTGCAGTGGTGCAATCTCGGCTCACTGCAATCTCTGCCTCCCGGGTTCGAGCAATTCTCCTGCTTCATCCTCCTAAGTAGCTGGGATTACAGGTACCCGCCACCATGCCCAGCTAACTTTTTGTATTTTTAGTAGAGATGGGGTTTCACTGTGTTAGCCAGGATGGTCTTGATCTCCTGACCTCATGATCCATCCACCTCGGCCTCCTAAAGTGCTGGGATTACAGGCTTGAGCCACCGCGCCCTGCCTAGACTTCTTTACATCTAAGGATGGACATGGGACCCAGTTCTGACTGAGAATATACAGGGAAATTTTCTGGGAGGACTTCTGGGAAGGAGTTTCTTTCTGATATAAGAGATGGGGTATAGGAGGACTTGCTTACAGCTCCTCAGCTTATGCTCCCTTTCTTCCTGCCCTTTAGTGAGAAGTATGGATGTCATGCTTATACCTAGAGCAGCCATTGTGGTCCTGAGGGGATAGGCCAGAGGTTAAAACATCAGTATCTGAGGATGATGGAGAAGAATGCACAGTGTTAGGCTGTCCAATGACATTAATCTCTAAAGGAACCCTGGAACCTCCTGAGTTTGAGTACTGTTTCTGAGCCAGAACACTTCTATTTCCTCTACCTACTTTTCATTTTCATGTACCATGATTCTGGGTTATAGCTGTTTCCTAGTTTCATTCAAGTTGCAGTTTTCTATTTTTCTTGTTGTTTTGAGGTGATTTTCTAGAGAAGGAGTAAGAAACCTATGTATTCATTATCTTGAAACTGATCAACTTTATTCATAGTAAGAAAGTTCAAGTTAAAACAAAATAAGATCTCATTTTCATTTCAGGTTGACAAAAATAATGTTTGATTATACAATATGTTAGGAGAGGTATGGGAAAGAGACACTCTTATATAATGCTGGTTGGAACATAAATTGGAACAAACGTTTGGAGTGCCATTTAGGGGTACTTATAGAAATGTGAAATGCACATAGCCTTTGATCCAGCAGTTCCCCTTCTGGGAATTTATCTAATAGATAAACTCATATATTTGCACAAAAACATATGAAAGGATATTCACCGTATCATTATTTAGAATAGTGAAACAGTGGAAACAACTTAAGCGTCAGGCTCATTAAATAAATTGTTATATATCCTTACAATGGAATATTATGCTACCATTAAAAAGGATGAGGTAGATACACATGGTCTCATATGTAAATTGAACAAGTGTGTATAGTGTACTCTCTTTCTCTGTCTCTTTTTTTTTTTTGGTGATGGAGTTCCACTCTTGTCGCCCAGACTGGAGTGCAATGGTGTGATCTCAGCTCACTGCAACTTCTGCCTCCCAGGTTCAAGCAATTCTCCTGCTTCAGCCTCCCGAGTAGCTGGAATTACAGGTTTGTGCCACCATGCTTGGCTAATTTTTGTATTATTAGTAGAGACGGGGTTTCACCATGTTGGCCAAGCTGGTCTTGAACTCCTGACCTCAGGTGATCCACCTGCCTCGGCCTCCCAAAGTGTTGGGATTACAGGCATGATCCACTGCGCCTGGCCTGTGTCCTCATTTTTGGAAAAAATGTTTAGAAACACACACACACACAGACGCGTATATATATATATATATATATATATATATATATATATATGGATCATTAAGGGCTATCTTAAAGGCTGGCTACTAGACAGGTAGATGAGTTTTCTATTTTCCACTTCTAACAGATTGTTACAAGGCAGTATTTCTTTTCTTTTCTTTCTTTTTTTTTTCTGAGACGGAGTTTCACTCCTGTTGCCCAGGCTGGAGTGCAATGGTATGATCTTGGCTCACCGCAACCTCCGCCTCCCAGGTTCAAGTGATTCTCCTGCCTCAGCCTCCCGAGTAGCTGGGATTACAGGCATGTGCCACCACGCCTGGCTAATTTTGTATTTTTAGTAGAGATGGGGTTTCTCCATGTTGGTCAGGCTGACCTCCAACTCCCGACCTCAGGTGATCCACCTGCCTCGGCCTCCCAAACTGCTGGGATTATAGGCATGAGCCACCGCGCCTAGCCTGGTAGTATTTCTCTATCACCTGTCCAGCGATGTTCTGCATGGCCAAGTGACGGCTAGGCTGGCTGTGTAATGTACCACCTTCTATTTGCTTTCCATCCTTTCCCGTCTCATGTCCCTTTTCCTTGACTGTCCCTGTGAAGAATTAGTACTTAAGCTTTGCCTGGGCTCTGTTTTCTAGGCAGATGGAACTAAGACAAACAGTGTAGCTTAAGTATTTCATCATACTAGTTTTAAATGGGGGGAGGGGAGAGAACAGGAACTGCTCTCAAGATATGCGATTCTCAGTGTGTTCCATATCAATGTACTTGTCGAGAAAACTCTTGAAAGTACTGAGAGAACAGAAGTCATGGTATAAAAGCTCTGCCAGTGAGCACTGAGCCTTTGGAGATTCCTTTTCCATTTAATTTGTTTCTCTTCAAAATCACAATTGAAATGCCCAAGAGAATATAAAAATAGAACATCTGTATCTGTATTAGAAGGACATTTATATTTTGTGAAATATCAGCAAGATACAGTGCAAATATGCCCAGATTGAAGGGAATATTAATCAGCTTTTAATTTCAGGAATGTAGAAGAAAAACTCACTTGGAAAATAAGTAGATTAAAGTCTCCCAAAGAGGTCCCCTCACAAACTCAAGTTCAGAGGAGCAGAGCTGGGAGTGAGAGTGGGCTGTGGGATAGTATGGGGAGGGGACCAGTGACCTTGGACTCTGACCATGGCCCAGTCTTGGAGCAGCTCTCTCCTTGCTCACTCTCAGCTTTTCTTCAGAGTAGATACCTCTGGGCACTACTGCAGCACCAGCGCTGCAGGCCCCCCAACAAAGAACTGTGCCTCAACTAACACGGCTGTCACACCATCACAGAGAAAAAGCAATTGCCAGCTATGTCACCCAATGTGGTGTGCCTACTCTTTTTAAAAATTTATTTATTTATTTTTTTATAGAGACAGGGTCTCTCTATGTTGCCCAGGCTGGTCTCAAACTCCCTGGCTCAAGAGATCCTCCTGCCTCAGCCTCCCAAAGTGCTGGGATTACAGGTGTGAGCAACGATGCCTGGCTTCTTTTTTTTTTTTTTTTTTTAAACAGGGTGAAAAATTATGCACTTTATTTACACAACTTTGCATTAAACACTTGCATTTTAAAAGTCACACTTTAACAAGACAATTACCTATAATAAAGTCATGCTTCATGAACGTGTAGTATAGTTCAGGTATTGAACTGCTTGTTTTTGTAAATAAAGTTTTATTGGAACACAGTCATGCCCATTTGTTGCTGTATTGTCTGTGGCTGCTTTCTCACTACAATGGCAGTGTTGGGTATTTGGAACAGATGCTGCCAGTCTAAAATATTTACTATCTCACAGTGTGGCTTGCAACAACACTGTAGTTAAAAGCAGCCTGTGATAAATAGTTTCAGTAACAGTATATTCTCTCACTTGTTCATTTTCCCCAAGCCCTAGTACAAGCATACCCTATAGGCTCAAAGACCTTTTATCTCTAGATATAAATGCTGTATAAAGGCTTTTCCTTTATAAAAAATCAGGTCTTTTAGAAACATTTTAATCCTTTCCTACCTGATACGTGGTGTTACAATTTGACAAAGTAGTAAACTCTATAAAGCACCTTTAGTTGAGGACCAGTTTTCTACTGAAAGGGGACACAATTTAATACAGAATGAGAAAAGTTGGACTTCAAGCACAGAAAGGGTTAACCCCTCTAGAGCATCTTCTTCCACTTCAGAGGATTATTTACAACCATAATAAACCCTGAAGTTCATATTCACTTCTCCAGATAACTTCAGAAAGGACTATTTTAGGCTATTTATTTCGAATTCACCTACATCTATCTCTTGGAAGTATGAGGACCAAAAATTGTTTTAACTACATGGGATTTGGGGAAGAACTCATGATGTTAGCCATCATTATAATTTCAGGGAGCATGCCTCCAGTATCCTAGGAGTGTCACTGTTATATTTACAGCTCTTCTTGAGTTTGTGCAAAAAATTTACATTCCCATGTGGGTCCTGCATAGGTGCCTAATAACAATACCATTTTCTCCTTTTGGAGATGGTTGGTCCCTTTCCCACCCTTTCCCTATATCTTAGTCTGTTTTTGCTGCTATAACAGAATACTTGAGACTGGATAATTTATAATGAACAGAGATTTATTCAGTTCGCAGTTCTGGAGGCTGGGAAGCCCAAGCACATGACGCTGGGATCTGATGAGTCATCCCATGGTGGAAGGCAGAAGGCAGAAGGCAGAAGGCAGAAGTGAGTGTATGAGACAAAGGGAGGCACTAGGGGCTGAAATCACTTTATAACAACTTATTCCCATGATAACTAACCTGCTCCTGTGATAACAGCATTAATCCTTTCATGAGGGCTCTGCTCTTGTGACCTAATTACCTTTTATTAGGCTTCATCTTTTAATACCTTTGCACTGGAGATCAGGTTTCCAACACATGAACTTTGGGAGGCACATTCAAACCATAGCACCCTGTTTCCCCCCAGCAATTGTAATTCCAAGATGGCAAAAGTACTCAAGATTAGGGGCTGAAGATAATGACGGACGATGGGTGGTGGTCAGTGGGGAACAAAGCTCAATTGGATATGTGATATCAATGGCTTCACTGGAGAACAAATAGGCTTGGAATTTTGAAGAACCAATAAACTGCTTATATGTAAGAGTGAGAAAGATGTAATGCACAAAAATCATAGAGCTGTAAGTTCAAATTTGGGGTAAAAACTATAACAAAATTGTCTTGCTTATGGCCAACCACAAAGTAGGTTGCAACCTGACTCAGTGCTACATACTCAGAAGGTTCCTAGTAATTGCTTTCTGATGAGGAGGTGAATCACCACGGAACAGTGGTTTTCAACCTTGTTCATTTGTCACTAAATATTGTGCCAAAATATTTTAATGTTTTACATGATGAAAGAATAAAGGCAACTTAAATTTATCTCTATAATATGCTACTTTTACTTTCATTCTACAATGCTTTGCTGAGGGAGAGAAAGGGGTAGAGTTACAGCACATATGCTGGAAATTGTGCAATGGGTAACACTGGGCACTTGAATATCATTTCCCAAATGTATCAGGGTGTAAAAAAGGCTGGGAACTGCTGCTCTAAAGAATAGGTCTTGCCAAAATCAGGTAATCTTTAATACAGAAACATTCCAAGTGGATGGAGGTGGAGATATCACCTGTCATGACTTGGCAAGATTAAAAAAAAATCCAGGTCCACGACATACTCATTAATCATCTGCTCCACCAGCCAGACAGGTGTTGAACAGGAAGCCAGGGGTTAGTTCCAGCTTGACAGGAATATTTTAGCACAGAATCAGAAGAGACAATATCATTTCCTAACTAGAAGGCTTGGGCAGAAGCTGCTATCCTTGCTGGGGTGGATGCTAAAGGAGCGCAGGGGTGTACTGAGTACACAGGAGCAGAGGAGGGATTAGAGCAAGGAGCAGCCAGCTGGCAGACTATCCTCCATGACTCAGAGCAGAGAGGTCAGGAAGGAGCTGAAGTAGGCTGACTACTAAGTCCCCACAGCTGGAGTGTTGTTAATTCTGATCAGCCTCCTGATTCTTGCTGCTCCATACTGGCTTCTTGGATCCATGGCTCTACCGGCCAAGCTTGGTGAGCCATGGTCAAGAGGACCAACAGAGTGGGCTACTTAATTTTCCTCCATCAATCAGCTTCACTTTACAGGCTAGCTGCTTCACTGGAGTGTGAGAAGTAGCTGTAGTTACTCTCTTAGGAGAATGAAAAAAGTGGTGGGGAAAGAATTTACTAGCTTTTCAAGAAAAAATCATATTTACAATAAGAGGTAGGTAGGTAAAATACTGATGGGAATAATGTTAAAGGAAAAAAAACCAGCATGTGAAATTATTTGAGCACTAAGAGTATATAACCATGTAAAAATGTGTCCATAAGAAAAAAGACCAGAAATACCCCATACTGATAGCATTATTTATTATGGGGGGTAAAGTTGTGAGTATATTTTTCCATTTTCCATGCAGAATTCTGAAAATGGAAAAATATACCCACAACTTTACCCCCCCTAACAAATAATGAAGATGCACTGTACTTCTATAGTTTAAAAAAGCATTTCAAAAGTAAACAATTAGGGCGCTTTCAATCCAATGATAGATTAAGTTGATTCAGACCATTTCTCCTGCCAAGAACAACTAGAAAATAGTGACAAAATATTTTTAAATGATGTTTAAAGGCATTTTAAGATCTCAACAAAAGTTTGATAAAACTATAAAAAATTACTTTGAAAACTTTGATAAAAACTACCAAAGCACTGAGGAATTATGGGGCCAAGATTCAAGTGACAGGGAAAGCTTACTGAAGTGAGCCTGACATTTGGGGCTATTCTTCCTCTTAAGGTCAATGACAAGGGCTAACAGTCTGAAAAACTGAGCAGAAAATTTGAAAGATTTATAGGTTAAAGGAAACAAAACTTGGAATTTGCTTGATGAGAATGAGGGGTTCTGGTAAAATCCACAGGCTTTTGGTCAATCCTGAAGAGCTGTACCATAGCAGTAAGCATGAACTGGAAATAGATAAGCTGTCACAGGGATTGAATCTACTCTGAATCCTCTCAGTCTCTGATTGAACTATGGTGATCCGGGACTGCCAGTACCTCTAGCTTAGCTACCAGCCATGAGATACCAAAGCCTGACAACTATAGTAGGAGAAAGGAAAAGTACAATCTAGTCTCATTTATGAACATAGATATTAGGAACCTAAACAAAAGATTACCAAACTAAATCCATATATAAAATCAGCAATACACTATGACCGAATTGGGTTTATTTCAGGAGTACAAGGCAAGTGTAATATTGAAAGAGCAATCACTGCAATTCACCTTAAGAGAATTAGGAATAAACATTATATGATCATATTGATAGATGTAGAAAAATATTTTGATAATATTAAACATTCATTCATTAGGAAAACTTCTCTCAAACAAGGAACAGATGAAATCGGATAAAGAATACTAAGCAAACATTAAAAACTGTGAGTCAGTCTCCTTTCCTTGCTCAATAAAACCATTTTGGCAGCTTGGGAGGCGTGCCCTGCTCCCAGAGACCTCAATTAGGTAAGTAATAAACCTTTTTATACCCTCTGATTGTGTGTGGCATCATCAGTCTTGATATTCAAACCAAATTTTGGGTGTGGGCCCATCCTGTTGCTTTAGGGTGGTCAAACAAATCATAAAGCTTCTAGAATGTAATATAGAAGACTATCTTCATTACCTTGAGGTTAGGAAAAATTTCTTAAAAAGGACACAAAAAGCACTAATCATAAAGATTGACACATTGGACTACATTAAAATCAAGATTTTTATTTATCAAAACATGCCTTTAAGAGAGTATAAAGGTAAGTTGCAGAAGGGGAAAAGTATATATACAAAATATTTAGCCAACAAGGCGGTTGTATTCAGAATATATAAAGTTTTGCAGGACATAGTGGCTCACACCTACAATCCCAGTGCTTTGGGAGACTGTGGGTTGGGGGGTGGGGGTTGTTTGAGGCCAGGAGTTCAAGACCAGTCTGGGCAACACAGCAAGACCCTGTCTCTACAAAAAAATTAAAAAGTTAGCAGGGCATAGTGGCCTGTGCCTATAGTCTTAGCCACTTGGGAGGCTGAGGTGGATGGATTGCTTGAGCCCGGGAGCTCAAGGCTGCAGTGAGCTATGATTACACCACTGCACTCCAGCCTGGGTGATAGAGCAAGACCTTGTCTCTTAAAAGGAAAAAAAAGTTCTACAAATCAACAAGAAACAGACAGACAACCCAACAGACAAATGAGCAAGGGACCAGAACAAGCATTTTACAGGAAAAGATAACTATTAATAAATTGCTAACAAATGAAAAGGTTTGCAAACTCACTTGAAATCTCAGAAATATAAATAATTAAAGCCACAATGAGATACTAATATAGGCCTACCGGAAAATATGAAATTTAAAAAATTGACAATGCCAAGAGATGATGAGGATCTGGAGCAACTGAAACTCCCAAACACAGCTGGTGGCAGTGTAAATTGGTACAACCACTATAGAAAACTGTTTGGCAGGATCTGGTAAAGCTGAATATATGCATTTCCTGATGACCCAGAAATTCCACTCCTAGATTTATACTCAAGAGAAACACACACGTGTTCACCAAAAGTCATATATTTGAAAGTTCAAAGTGGCATCATTTATAATAATCTCAAACTGGAAGCAAAAAAAATATTGTACATCAGCAGTAGAATGGATAAGTAGATTGTGACATATTCGTATAATGAAATGCTAAACAACAATGAAAATGAATGAATTACTCCTACATGTAACTGCACAAACATAATGTTGAATAAAATAGTGTATACTATATAATTCCATTTACAGTTCAAAAATAAGGATGTTAAAAGAATAGAAATTACCTTTGGGGAGAAGGGAGGGTAGGAGGTGATTAGGAGGGGACACAATGAGTTTTGAGGTGCTAGTAACATTATATTTCTCAAATATCATGGAAGTGGATACTTTGGTGTGGTCCCTTTGTGCTAATTCATCAAGATGTACACTTGAGATTTGTATATTTCTCTGTATGTATGTTATACTTGGATATGGTTTGGATCTGTGTTCCCACCCAAATCTCATGTTCAATTGTAATCTCCAGTGTTAGAAGTGGGGCCTGGTGGGAGGTGATTGGATCATGGGGGCAGATTTCTCATGAATGGTTTAGTGTCATCCCCTTGGTACTGTCCTCATAATAGTGAGTGAGTTCTCATGAGATCAGGTCTGACCTAGCACAGTCCCAGTTGTGGTGGCCACAGGCTTGCTTGTTTCACCACACCCTCCCCAGCCTCAGATGGCTCAGCACAGAGAGACTGTGTTTGGGAGAAAGTAAGGGAAGAGAACAAGAGTTTCTGCCTGGTAATCCAGATAATTCTTCTGGATCTTAGCCATAGAGTTACCAAGGTGGTAACTCTATGCGTTTGCAAGAACCACAGCATTACTGGGCTTGGGGTGCCCCTTAATGCAGATATGGCTACAGTGATCAAAAACATAGTATCACAACACCCAAATCCCTTTGAATAATTAGAAAGTCTTCCCAAGAAAGATGGGTATGAACAAGCCCAAACTGAGAAGACTACAATAAATACCTAACTCTTCAATGCCTAATGCACTGGTGAACATTTGCAACCATCAAGACCATCCAGGAAAACATGACCTCACCAAATGAATGAAATAAGGCACCAGGAACCAATCCCAGAGAGACAGAAGTATGTGACTTTTCAGACAGAGAATTCAAAATAGCTGTTTTGAGGAAACTCAAAGAAATTCAATATAACACAGAAAAAAAATTCAGAATTCTGTCAGATAAATGTAACAAAGAAATTGGCATAATTGAAAAGAATCAAGTAGACATTCTTAAGTTGAAAAATGCAATTGACATACTGAGGAATGCATCTGTCTCTTAATTGTAGAATTGATCAAGCAGAAGAAAGAATTAGTGAGCTTAAAAACAGGCTACTTAAAAATACATAACCAGGAGAGACAAAAGAAAAAAGAATGAAAAACAATGAAGCATGCCTATAAGATCTAGAAAATACCCTCAAAAGGGCAAATCTAAGGGTTATTGGTCTGAAAGAGGTGATAGAGAGGTACATATAGAAGTTTCTTCAAAGGCATAATAACAAAGAACTCCCCAAACCCAGAGAAAGACATCAATATTCAAGTACAAGAAAGTTATAGAATACCAAGCAGATTTAACCCAAAGAAGACTACCTCAAGGCATTTAATAATCAAACTCCTTAAAGTCAAGGATATATAAAGGATCCAGCCAGGTGTGGTGGCTCACACCTCTAATCTGAGCACCTTGAAAGGCCAAGGTGGGAGGATTGCTTGAGGACAGGAGTTCAAGACCAGCCTGGGCAACACAGTGAGACCCCGTCTCAATTTGTTTTTTTTTTTTTTTTTCTGTTCAGTTCTCCTGTTGTTCATTCTTTTTTTTTTTTTTTTCTAAATTTTAAGTTCTGGGATACATGTGCAGAATGTGCAGGTTTGTTACATAGGTATACATGTGCCATGGTGGCTTGCTGCACCTATCAACCTGTTATCTGTTTTAAGCCCCACGTGCATTAGGTATTTGTCCTAATGCTCTCCCTCCCCTTGCCCCCCATCCCCCGCTGTCTCAACTTTTAAAATAAAAAGGAAAGGATCCTAAAACACCAAGAGAAAAGAAATAACATAAAGTGGAGCTCCAATATGTCTGGCAGCAGACTTTTCAGTGGAAACCTTACAGGGCAGGAGAGAGTAATATGACATATTTGAAGTGCTGAAGGAAAAACTTTTACCCTAGAATAGTATATCTAGCAAAAATATCCTTCACACATAAAGGAGAATTAAACACTTTCCCAGGCAAACAAAAGCTGAGGAATTTCATGAATACCAGACCTGTCCTACAAGAAATGCTTCAGTCTAAAAGAAAAGAACGTTAATGAGCAGCAAGAAATGATCCGAATGTACAAAACTTACTGGTAATTGTAACTATAAAGAAAAACACAGATGAGACAATCAAAAATAATAACTCCAACAACTTTTCAAGACATAGAACAATAAGAAATAGAAACAACAAGGAAGTTAAAAAGCACGGTATTTGTGGATCACTTGAGGCCAAGAGTTTGAGACCAGACGGGCCAACATGGTAAAACCCTGTCTCCTCTAAAAATACAAAAATTGGCTGGCTGGTGCATGCCTGTAGTCCCAGCTACTTAGGAGGGTGTGGCATGAGAATTGCTTGAACCCAGGAGGCAGAGGTTGGCTCACTGAGCCAAGACCACGCCACTGCACTCCAGTCTGGGTGACAGAGCGAGACTCTATCTCAAACATAAATAAATAAGTAAATAAATAAATAAATAAGTGGGGGTATGAAGTTAAAATGTAGAGTTTTTATTAATTTTCCCTTTGCATGTTTATTAGTTTGTTTATGCAATCGGTGTTATAATCAGTTTAAAATAATGGGTTATAAGATATTATTTGCAAGTCTCATAGTAACTTAAAATAAGAAAAACATACAATAGATACACAAAAAATAGGAAGCAAGAAATTAAAACATACAACCAGAGGAAATCATTTTCAATAAGAGGAAGAGAGAAAGAAGGGAAAAAAGGAAGACAATACCACAAAACAACTAGCAAACAAATTTTTAAAAAATGACAGGAGTAAGTCCTTATTATGGACTTAGTATTTTATTATGTTATTATCCGTAATAACATTGAATGTGAATGGACTAAACTCTTCAATCAAAAGACATGGAGTGGCTGAATCAATAAACAAACAAGATCCAGTGATTTGTTGCCTACAAAAAAACTTCACCTATAAAAACACACATAGGCTGAAAATAAAGGGATGGGAAAAGATACTCCATGCAAATGGAAAGCAAAAAAGAGCAGGAGTTGGCTGGGTGCAGTGGCTTAAGCCTGTAATCCCAGCACTTTGGGAGGCCAAGGAGGGTGGATGACCTGAGGTCAGGAGTTCAAGACTAGCCGGGCCAACATGGTGAAACCCCACCTCTACTAAAAATACAAAAATTAGCTGGGCATGGTGGCAGGTGCCTATAATCCCAGATACTTGGGAGGTTGAGGCAGGAGAATCACTTGAACCCGGGAGGTGGAGGTTGCAATGAGAAGAGATTGTGCCATTGCACTCCAGCCTGGGCAACAAGAGCAAAACTCTGTCTCAAAAGAAAAAAAAAAAAAAAGAGTAGGAGTAGCTATCCTTATATCAGACAAAACAGATTTCAAGACAAAAACTGTAAAAAGAGACAAAGAAGGTCATTATATAATAATGAAGAGGCCAATTCAGCAAGAGATATGGCAATTGTAAATATATATTCACCCAATATCGGGGCACCCAGATACATAAAACAAATATTATTAGAGCTAAAGAGAGAGATAGATCCCAGTATAATAATAGCTGGAGACTTTAACACCCCACTTTCAGCATTAGACAAATCACCCAGACAGAAAATCAACAAAGAAAAATCCGACTTAATATGCACTATAGACCAAATGGACCTAATGGATATTTATAGAACATTTTACCCACTGGCTGCAGAAGATACATTCTTCTCCTCAGCACATGGATCATTCTCAAGGATAGATCATTTGTTAGGCCATAAAACAAGTCTTAAAACTTAAAAAAATGGAAATAATATCAAGTATCTTCTCTGAGCACAATGGAATAAAACTAGAATAACAGAATATTTGGAAATATTGGAAAACTCAATAACAAGAGAAAATTTGGAAATTATACAAACAGATGGAAATTAAATAATATGTTCCTGAATGACCAGTGGGTCAATGAAAAAATAACAAAGAAATTATTGTAAAATTTGAAACAAATGATAGTGGAAACACAACATACAAAAACCTATAGGATACAATGAAAGCAATACCAAGGGGGAAGTTTATAGCTAAAGTGCCTACATCAAAAAAGTAGAAAAATTTCAGATAACCTAATGATGCATCTTAAAGAACCATAAAAGCAAAACAAAACCAAACCCAAAGTTAGTAGAAGAAAAGAAATAACAGAGTTCAGAGCAGAAATAGATGAAATTGAAATGTAAAAAATACATAAGATCAATGAAATAAAAAGTTGCCTTTTTGAAAGGATAAACAAAATTGACAAACCTTTATCCGGGCTAAGAAAAAAGAGAGAAGACTCACATAAAATCAGAGATGAAAAAGGAGACATTTTAACCAACACCACAGAAATTCAAAAGATCATTAGAGGCTACTAGGGGCAACTATATGCCAATAAATTGGAAAACCTAGGAGAAATGGATAAATTCCTAGACACAAACAACTTACCAACACTGAATCATGAAGAAATCCAAAACCTGAACAGTCCAGTATCAAGTAATGAGATCAAAGCCATAATAAAAAATCTCCCAGCAAAGAAAAGCCCAGGACCTGATAGCTTCACTGCTGAATTTTACCAAACACTTAAAGAAGAAATAATACCAATCCTACTCAAACTATTCTGAAAAGTAGAGGAGGAGGGAATACTTCCAAAGTCATTCTACAAGGGCAGTATTACGCTGACACCAAAACCAGACAAAGACACATCAAAAACAGAAAACCACAGGCCAGTGTTGCTGATGAATATTACCGGAAATGTCATCAACAAAATGCTAGCAAACCAAATTCAACAATGCATTGAAAAGATCATTCATCATGAACAAGTAGAATTTATCCCAGGGATACAAGGATGGTTCAACATATGCAAATCAATCAATGTGATACATCATATTAACAGAATGAAGGACCAAATCATGTGATCATTTCAATTATTAATGAATAAGCATTTGATAAAATTTAACATCCCTTCATGATAAAAACCCTCAAAATACTGCATATAGAAGGAACATGCCTCAACATAATAAAAGCCATGTACAACAAAACCACAGCTAAGTATCAGACTGAATGGGGAAAAACAAAAAGCCTTTGCTGTAGATCTGGAACATGACAAAGATGCCTGTTTTCACCATTGTACTGGAAGTCCTAGCTACAGCAACGAGGTAAGAGTAAGAAACAAAGGGCAAAACGTCAAATTATCCTTGTTTGCAGATGATATGATTCTATATTTGGAAAAACCTAGAAACTTCACCAAAAACCTATTAATGTCCTGGAGCATTTCTCTTTATGTTTTCTTCTGGTAGTTTTAAAGTTTTGGGTCTTACATTTCACCTTGTAATTAATTTTGAGTTGATCTCTTTCTCTCTTTCTTTATCGAAGTTTCACTCTTGTTGCCCAGGCTGGAGGGCAGTGGCATGATCTCGGCTCACTGCAACCTCTGCCTCCCGGGTTCAAGTGATTCTTGTGCCTCAGCCTCCTGAGTAGCTGGGACTATAGCAGTGCACCACCACGCCTGGCTAATTTTGTATTTTTAGTAGATATGGAGTTTTGCCATGTTGGTCAGGCTGGTCTCGAACTCCTGACCTCAGGTGATCCACCCACCTCGGCCTCCTGAAGTGCTGGGATTACAAGTGTGAGCCACCGTGCCTGGCCTGATTTTTCTGTATGGTGAGTATTCATTCTTCTGCATATGGATATTCTGTTTTGCCACTTAAGAAGAGAGTGTTTTTCCCCCAGTGTATGTTCCTGGTGCCTTTGTTGATAATCAGTTGGCTATAAATTCATGGATTTATTTCTTGGTTCTCTATTCTGTTCCATTGGTCTATGTGTCACCTTTATGGTAGTGCCATGCTGTTTTGGCAACTAGAGCTTTGTAGTATATTTTGAAGTCAAGCAGTGTGATGCCTCCAGCTTTGTTCTTTTTGCTCAGGATTGATTTGGCTATTCAAGGTCTTCTATGGTTGCATATAAATTTTAAGATTTTTTTTTTCAATTTCTGTGAAGAATGTCATTGGTATTTTCAAAGGGATTGCATTGAATCTGTAGATCACTCTTGGTACAACGGTCATTTTAAGAATATTAATTCATCCAATCCATGAGCATGGAATGTCTTCTTATTTGTTTTTATCCTCTTCAGTTTCCTTCATCAGTGTTTTTCTTTTTTTTTTTTTTTTTGAGATGGAGTCTTGCTCTGTCACCCAGGCTGGAGTGCAGTGGTGTGACCTTGGCTCACTGCAACCTCGGCCCCCAGGTTCAAGCAATTCTCCTGCCTCAGCCTCCTGAGTAGCTGGGATTACAGGGGCCCGCCACTGCACCTAGGCACTTTTTGTATTTTTAGTAGAGATGGTGTTTCACCATGTTGGCCAGGCTGGTCTCAAACTCCTGATCTCATGATCCACCCACCTCGGCCTCCCAAACTGCTGGGATTACAGGCGTGAGCCACTGCACCCTGCCCATCAGTGTTTTTCATAGATTTCTTTGTAGAGATCCCACACCTCCTTGGTTAAATTTATTTCTAGTGTTTTTTTGTTTTTGTTTCTTTTGTAGCTTTTGTAAATGGGATTGCTTTCCTGATTTCTTTTTCAGCTAGTTTGTTGTTCACATATAGAAATGCTACTGATTTTGTATGTTGATTTTGTATCCTGCAACTTTGCTGAATGTGTTTATCATCTCTAAGATTTTTTGGGGGGTATAGTTTGGGGTTTTCTATATATAATATGTCATGTGCAAACAGGGATAATCTCCTTTGGAGATTTCATATTTCCTTGCTTTTTCATGTTTGATGTGTCCCTATGTTGATTTCTTTGAATCTGGTGGAACAGTCACCTTTTCTCATTTTATGGGTTAGATTTCATAGGGAAAGGCTTATTCATATGGATGGGTCTTAGGGTGTTGGTTTGGTGAAGTGCATTGGCTTTGGTTCGAGGTGGATGCAAAAGTGTAGTCTCTATATAGTTTCGTCAGTTGTAATCCATGCTAGTGATGTTTGCGTGTGTCTCAGTGGCCTAGGTTGTAATCGTTTATGACAGTGGTGGTGCTCCTTTGCTGGGGGCAGACTTGCTGGGCTGTTTCTCAGGTTAGTAGTGCATATATATGCACATGGTGTGTTGGCCAGTTTGGGGTCTGGCTTGCTGGGGTTAGGGCCATAGGGCTATTACTCTGGTTAGGAGAACATGTGTGGTTGCTTGGTCTGCCTTGGGGTGTACCTGGCAGGGGTGGTCCATGGGCTATTTCTCAGGACTGGGACATAGCCATATTGTTTCTTAGCTGGTTTTTGTGTATGTCTGCTGAGGGCAGCCCACAGGGCTATTTTTCAGGTCCAAGATGACATCGCAAATCTGCTTGGCTGGCTTGGGGATATGTTTGCTGAGAGTCTCCCATGGGGCTATTCATCAGGCCAGGAGCATAGGCACAAGGCTGCTCAGCTGGCCTGGGTGCCTCTTTGCCAAGAGTAGCCCTGCAGGGATGTTTCTCAGACCTTGATAGCAGGCATGGAGCCTTGGGCAGGAACAGGGTAATGGACATGGGGCCTGTTTCTCAGGCTCTGGGTGTGGATGTGTAGCTACTCCACCAGCCTGGAGGCGTATCAGTTGTTTGGTGGTTTGGGGACATCTCCTGCTTGGGGCAGGACACGCAGTGGCTTGGCTGGCTTCAGGGCGGGTTCATCAGCTTAGAAGTGGGTTTGCCCTGGGTGAACTGGCAGACTGTTCCTCTGGCTGGAAGTATAGGCAGCAGGGGTTGCTGCTTTACCTGCTGTGCAGGACCCAAGTCACAGCTGATCCTGGTCCCAGGTTCCATGCACCTGGGATTGCGGCATTCCGCGACCCTTGTGGGCTTGGCATAATGAAGGTGGAGCCACAGTGCTAGGGAGGTGCAGTGGCTACTGGCCCCCAGAACAGGGTACACTTCAGAGGTGGCTTTTGTCTCAAGATGGCACCACGCTGCAGCAGCTTGGCTCACAAGGGATTGGTGGGGGATAGGCAGTACACATCTTGCTCTTCTAATGCAGGGCAATGTAGCTGTGTGAATATTAGGCAGCTCTCTATACTAGGCTCAGGACTTGTGAGGACTGTGGGATTCTCCTGTAGTGAGGACTGTGGGTGTTTGCAGTGGCAGCGGGCACTGGCGAGGATCTTCTGCTTACCTTTTCCCCACACAGGGAAGTCCTACCTGATTCTAGGCCAATCCAATCTGGCGAGGGAGGTGGGGCTTCAGAGGCTGGGTGCCTCCTCACTGCTCCTGTCACCACAGGCATCTCCACTCCCCCACTGCACTCCACCGCTCTCCCCTCAACACTCCAGTCAAATCTTGGCTGTTTATTCATTGCCTTGTTCCTTTTTGTAGTGGACACAAATGCCAGGTGTTTCTAATCAGCCACCTTGCTGCTGTCACTGAGCTGCCCTATAAGTCTTATTAGGCCTAAAACATGCTGCCTTGATATCTTAGAACCTTAAAGGACTCCAAAGTCCTAACCATGAGTTCACCAGCTCTGCCCAGTTATGTTCACCCCCACTCACTAGTTTCTTGATCAGCTGGACCAGCTGTACCCAATCCATAGAATCATTCAAACAAGCCAATCACATCCTCCCTGAGGCACCAACACCTCATCATGTTATTATAAAACCTGCCTCCTATGGCCCCTGTTTTTTCACTTTACTCCTGAGTGCAACACCATGTGGCCCTCCATAGTGTGCAGAGTCCTCCTTCTGTAAGTGGTGAATGTACATGTGACTAATAAAATGCTGTCAATCTCTTCTGTCCAGTGTTGGGTGTAGGGTGTTCAGCCATCCCCAGAATCCTAGAGTGGGACCCTCTTCCTTGCCAATAAGTTGAAAAAGAGGTGAGCAGAACACCACATTACCTATCCAAACAGCTCCGGCTCCCTGCATCTGCTGCCACCCTCTATGTGGCTGTAACAGTTCTATTACCCATTAGCCTGACCTCTTGCCCCCAGCAGAATCTGCAAATCCTGCACCTGCTCCTGCTGGTGCACTACATACCTCACAGATAACCCACAGCCACTGCCCTCCCACCACTAAAACTATCTGCTGCAAACTCCTCTCCAGCAACTTGCCTGGCCTTTGCTCCTCTGCCTCAGAGCTCAGCCAAGGGCTGAGCCAAAAATAATCTCATGTCTTTTTGCAGAGTAGGCCTTTAGCATAGGTTTATTTACTGGTTTGGGACCCACTGACGAAGGGTGCTTGTGCGGACAGGACAGTGGGATCAGTGTCTTCCTAAACAAGGGCGCATTCATGTAATCATCACAGCTAAGCCTGGCATTTCCCACGATGTGGGCATGGATCATCACATTTGCCTTTCCTGCCTCGTGGTTGACAGCGAACAACAAACAAGGGAGATGAAGTACACGAAAAGCCTCTGTGGACGCTGGAGGGCTGCACAACTATCAAGGATTCTTCTTCATTTGTTTCTAGAAAACTTGCTTTAAGCCAGATCCTGCTTTCATTATAATGCTGCAGAGCCACAATGATTGCAATAGAATTTCTTCAAGGAACTATTCATGGCTACCAATTCATACGCACCACGAGTCCTATCGCCTTGTAAAGAAACATGTGACTGACGTGCCACTGATGTGAGACTTGTCCCTCCACACAAGCCTTATGAAAGAGCTTCGCTGTGTCTCATACTCAGAAAATACTAGTGAACATCTCAAATATACCAAGGTGCCGGGGACAGAGATGCATAGTTGCTGCGACTCAGCGGCAACACTTTTACAAATGAGCACCTTTGTTAATGCCCAAGAGCTAGAATTTCCAAGAAGTTGGGCAGGAAGCCCCAGAGTAGTATCAGGCAGCAAAACCACCGGAGCTCACACAGCCGGTTACCGCCCGGTGCAGAAGCGTGGCGAGTAGCAGTAGACGGCAGTCAGAGACACTAGAGGGCAACACACCCCCACCCAATACTCCTAGTCCTGCGACGTCTCGGCCCTGCCAGGGGTCCTGGGCCAAATGCGGTGGCTCACGCCTAAAATCCTAACACTTTGTGAGACCGAGGTGGGAGACTTGATTCAGCCCAGAAGGTCAAGACCAGCCTGGGCAACATGGCGAAAACTGGTCTTTACATAAATTACAAAAATTAGCCAGGTGTGGTGGCGAGCGCCTGTAGTCCCAGCTACACAGGAGGCTGAGGTGGGAGGATTGCTTCAGCCCAGGAGGTGGAGGCTGCAGTGAGCCGTGATTGCGCCACTGCACTCCAGCCTGGGTGACAGAGTGAAACTGTGTCAAAAAAAAAAAAAAAAAAAAATGTAATCTGCTCCAGTGGTTCTCAATCCTGTCCTTACATCAGAATCGCTGGGAGGCTTGTTAGAAACAGGACTAGCTATAGAATATGTGGTGCTTGTAAAATGAAAATGTAGGCCCTTTGTTCAAAAAGTAGGGAAAAAATGCCATTAAGAGTATTAAAATATAATTCTTTTCCCTTTTTACTTTGGTCTCTCTCCTTCTCTTTCAACTTCTGGTGTTTTTTATTTGTTATTTACTGTTGTTCTAAATAAAGGAAAATTAAAACTTTAAATAATCAGCATGAATTTTACTATTCACATTTATATTGCACATTGTCAGTTTTAAATGTAAATATCAGAGCACTTAACTTTCATGCGGTATCACTAACATTACAGAATTCATATTCTGGATGCGTGCACATCTACCGAATGTTACTATGGAAGTCAGTGGCTTCCATAACATGCTTACCTTGTACTCACTGAGTCTTGCTGAACTCAGACATTGGTCCACCAGAATTCTGTGTTCATGGGGCATTGCAAATGCTATATTTGAATGGTGACAGACATATTGCATGTATCTCCTCTGCTCATGCGCATACTACATTATTTCACTGGACATGGCTACAAATGACAAGTTCAAAGACAAAATTAGACTCTGCACTCCCAGAGCTTATTCTTTTTCAGAGGTTATGGGCAATGGGAAACATTCAGGGATATTGTAGGGCTATCCCATGCAAGCTGTTTAAGAAGCTTGAATCTGGATCCGGCCAAAACCACAGACTACAGCTCAAAAATGGGCCTCAGCAAGACCAGAGTCCTTTTCTGAGAAGTTACAGCAAAGGGCACCTTATGCTATTCTGGGGTGTACACAACTAGCATGGTAGTTGAGTGGTTTCTTTGGAATTAGACCTAGATTTGAATCTTACTTTTACCACTTTTTTTGTGACCTTGGGCAATTTTTTTCCCTTTCTGCATTTCAGACTTTTTAAAAAATCTGTAAAATGGAGCCAATAGTAATATAAACTTCACAGAAGGCTTGTAGGATTAAATGGGATGTTGTAAATTAAGTTTAGCCCTGTGCCTGGCGTTAAGTTGGTGGCTATAATAGAAGAAAAGCTATGACAAAACACAAACCTAAGGAACACCCTCACTAAAGACTTCTTCTGGCCCTGCTACCTGCCTATCTTGCTCTTCATTGCCTCTGTTTGATAGAGAGTGGAGTGAGCAACACATCTGGAAAACAGGAAGAAATAGAAAGCATTAAAAAATGGTAAAATGAAAGTAAAACTGTCACTATTGGAAGGTAGTATGACTGTATTCCTGAAAAACCCAAGGTAATCAACTAAAATTTACTACTACTAGTAGGTGGGGGGAGAGAGAGAGAGAGAATTCAGTCAGGTAGCACAATATAAAAATTGATAGCAGAAATAAAAAACTTTTGTATATACAAATGACAATCAGACGATCTATTGGAGAAGATCCCCTTTACAACAGCAACACAAGGAATAAATACCCAGAAACAAAATATGTAAAACCTTTTTGAGAAAAAAGGTAAACCATTTTCAAATATATAAATGCAATCCTTTTTTTGGAGACAGAATCTTGCTCTGTCACCCAGGCTGGAGTGCAGTGGCGCAGTCTTGGCTCACTGCAACTTCGCCTCCCAGGTTCAAGTGATTTTCCTGCCTCAGCCTCCGTAGTAGCTGGGATTACAGGCACGCACCACCACGCCTGGCTAATTTTTGTATTTTTACAAAATACAAAATAGGGTTTCACCATGTTGGCCAGGCTGATCTTGAACTCCTGACCTCAGGTGATCCGCCAGCCTCGGCCTCCCAAAGTGCTGGGATTACAGGCGTGAGCCACCGTGCCTGGCCATAAATGCAATCTTGAACAAATAGATATACCATATTCTAAGGGATAGAAAGACTCAACAATTCTTCCCAAGGTAATTTATAAACTAATGTGATCCCAACGAAAATGCCAATAGATTTCTCTGGTTAGGGGGCCCAATTAGACAAGCTGATTCTAAATTTATGGTTGAAGGTAAGCAAAAATATCCAGGAAAACTCTTAAAAGAAAGAACTATGATAGCACTGAGATTAGTGCTGTCAGTTAATAAGAGACTATATAGTCTTAATAATTAAAATAGTATGGTACTTATGCATAAACAGACTGACAGACAAACAGAGCAGAACAAAATGTCCAGGAATAGAGCATGTATATATTAGTATATGAGAGAGGTAGCATCTCAAATCAGTAGAATAAACATGTATCTTTTGAATAAATGGTTTTAGGACAACTGGCTAGCCTTCTTGAAAAAGACAGGCAAATTCATAGGTTGTGTCATATACTTGGGTTAACTTCAAATTAATAGAGGATTTAATTTGAAAAAATCATATATAAATAGTGCATACATGAAAATAGTAGAAGAATACATGGAATGATTCTTTTAGAACCTTATTGAGAGGAAAGACTTTCTAGTTAAGACAATGAAACCATAAAATAAAGGATTACTTTATTCTACTACACAGAATAAATATAGTGTGTTTTGCATAGTATAACACACTATAATCAAAGCCAAAAGAAAAACTACAACCTGAAAAAGTTGCAAACCTTATTAGACAAAACACTGATTTGCCTTATATGTAAAGAGTACCCAATGACCCAACAGAAAAATTGGCAAATAACATAAACGGTTCACAGAAAAAGAAATACTAATGACCCTTAAAGACATGAAAAGATGGTCAAACTTATAAAATAGATGCAGATTAAAATCACACCTTTTTTCTCACAGCAGACTGACAAAATTCAAAAGTTTCATGGCACACTCTTTTGGCAAAATGACGACATACTGCAAGCTCACACTTTGTTGGTGAGAGTGCAAAATGGTACAATTCCTGCGGAGAAAAATTTTAGAAGTATTTATTATAAATTTCAAATATATTTTCCATTTCACCCAATAATCCCAATTCTGATAATTATTCTCACATTTAAGTCTGTCTTGACAATAGCTTTTCAGAGGACCCAAATTAACACATATGTTTTGTGTGTGAAAGGTGGAAAAAATAAGAATATATTCATATTTGCCTATATTTATACAAAAAAACACCAGAAAGATATAGAAGAAAAGAAGTTAGGGGAAGCAATAGAAATGGGATGGTGGTATGGGTTAGGTGGAGAAAGGGAAGAGGGCAACACTTTTGAAATCGTGTGAGTGTATTATCTATGCAAAAAAAAATTAAAGGCTCTTAAGGTAACTCTTGGAGAAAGATTTTTAAAATTTATTGTGGCTGGGCTTGGTGGCTCACGCCTATAATCCCAGCACTTTGGGAGGCTGAGGTGGGTGTATTACTTGAGGTCAGGAGTTCAAGACCAGCCTGACCAACATGGTGAAACCCCGTCTTTACTAAAAATACAAAATTAGCCAAGCATTGTGGCGCACGCCTGTAATCCCAGCTACTCGGGAGGCTGAGGCAGGAGAATCACTTGAAACCAGGAGGTAGAGGTTGCAGTGAACTGAGATTGAGCCATTGCACTCCAGCCTGGGTGACAAGAGCGAAACTTTGTCTCAAAGTAAATAAATAAATAAATATCTATTGTGAAATACAGTCATGTGTCACTTAGTGACAGGGATACTTTCTAACAAATGAGTCACTGGACAATTTCATTGTTGTGCCAGCATCACAGACTGTATTTACACAAACCTAGATGGTATAGCCTACTACATGCTGAGGCTATATATTGTGTAGTCTATTGCTGCTAGGCTATAAATCTATACGGCATGTTACTGTACTGAATACTGTAGGCAGTTGTAACAAAATGGTAAGTATTTGTATGCCTGAACATAGAAAAGGTACAGAAAAAATACAGTTGAATCTTATGAGACCACCATTGTGTATGCAGTCCATCATTAACCAAAAAGTTATTATGTGGTACATGACTATAATTATAGACTCATGGAAAATTACAAAGATAGTACAGAGAGGACATATATGCCTTTTGCTTGGGTTTTCCCCAATGGTTACATTTTATGTAACTATAGTAAAATAATCAGAACCAGGAAATTTACATTTATATAATGTATGTGATAACTTTATGCCATTTTATCACATGTGTAGATGTGTGTAACCACTACTGCTATCAAGGTACAGAACTATTCCATCATTATAAATAATCAGGAGAAAGATTTTGATTGTACATACTAGACAGAAAGCTGACAGCTGTAGTGTTAGGAATTTAGGTCTGAACCAGGGTTCAAACCCAGAATGATTTGTTTTAAAGAAAACATTTGGTGGTACATTTCTCCAAGGGTAAGGTTGCGGAGGCTTCAGTCAAATAGATCAATAAAATGTCCCTGTCCCCATCCTCATTTTGAGATTGGCTGAGACATGCTAGGATTTAAGATTAAAAGCTGCGTTTTACTATGGAAATTCATCAAGATAATAGCCGTTAAACTACACCAGGTGCTAAATATTAAGAAAGCTAATTTGAAAGCTGATTCTTAATTCTGAACATTAAATCAGCCTTACAAGGGTTTCAGCTCAGGTTTCAGCTGAGGTTTCAGCTCAGATTTCAGTATCTTTATGCCATAAGAACAAGTTATAATGAATTAAATTAAACTCCCCAGGTTATAATGAATTAAATTAAACTCCCCAAGAGACTGATTCCTAGGATCAGTCAACAATGCGTAAGATCCTTGCTGATGGGAATGTGAACTGTAAAAACTCTTCTGGAGGGAAATTTCCTTAGAGATATCAAAGGCTTTAAAATATGCCAATTTTTAGACTTAATAATTTCACTTTTTGAAATTTTTCCTAAGGAAATAATTGTGTGTATAAAAATTGATTACCTAGTATGTTTATCAAATGATTTATGAGAAGAAAACTGGAAACAACCTACGTGACTGGTTTGAACCTAAAAGGCTAAGGACTTGCAGAGAGGAAGGTCGAACAAAAACCTTTTATGGAGTAAGAGTTAGCTATGTGTATTTATACAAGATATATAAAAAAATGATTAAAGAAGAATGAATAAAAATGATTTAAAAATGACAAAAAAGTAGGTAAATAAGTAGGAAAATAAAAATGGAAAATATTCTTTCTATACGTGAATACACATTTAATCTCAAAATTCTTTTTAAAATTACACATTAAAACGGAATCCTCACTGAACTAAATTTAGTAAGTGGATGATGGAGTGTGGAGCCAGGTTTCTTACTACTGGAGTGGGAATTTGCAGATGAGCAGGGGAGGAGCTAGCATGATCCATGTACTAGTGGATTACAGTTGGCAATACCAGTATGACCTCATGTTTAGCTTAATATAGATACATATGGTTACAAATAGAAATATGTAGAAATATTTACAAATATGTGTATATATACCGGTTAGTATACATACCTATTTCCTTGCTGTATCAGCTGAGAGGGTCTAAAAGACCAGGAGTACCAGTAGCAATGAGCATATCTAGCTCTCAGAGTTTTTTTTTTTGAGATGGAATTTTGCTCTTGTTGCCCAGGCTGGAGTGCAACCACGCAATCTCGGCTCACCGCAACCTCCGCCTCGCAGGTTCAAGCGATTCTTCTGCCTCAGCCTCCCAGATAGCTGGGACTACAGGCATGTGACACCACGCCCAGATAGTTTTGTATTTTTAGTAGAGACGGGGTTTCTCTATGTTGGTCAGGCTGGTCTCGAACTCCCAACCTCAGATGATATGCCCTTCTTGGCCTCCCAAAGTGCTGGGATTACAGGCGTGAGCCACTGTGCCTGGCCCAGAGTTTGGTTTTTAATACCATCTTTCAATAAAAGGAAGCAGGGCTTCTTAGAGAAATGGCTGATTTTAGGACTGGGTCAGAAAACATGCAAGATGAGCTTGAAGCATCTTCTAGTGCCAGAAAGAAACAAGTGCTAAGAAAAAAAAAATTGGTGGAGATGTCAAGGGAATACAGAAGTCAACTGCAAGAGTTCCCAATGACTAAGCCTGGAATAATTTGAGAAACAAAATAAATAAAGCAATGCTGGATTACAATCCAAAGGATAAAACAAATATCACAAGTCTACACCGATATAAATAAATGATTGAATAAACAAATAAATGGGGGAGAATAAATAAGTAAATTGGAGAGAAGAGTATGTACCCTTGATATGATATGATGAAAATGGCATTTTAGATTTGCAATCTTTCTCCCCAGAACCCATAACCCCAGTCTAATTATGAGAAAAACGTCCAACAAATTCCAGTAGAGGAGCCGCCTACAAAATATTTGACCAATATTTCTCAAAACTGTCAAGGTCATAAAAAACAAGGAACATCTGATAAACTGTCACAGGCAAGAGGAATCTGAGGATTTATGACAACTAAATGTAATGTGGGGTTCTGGATGGGATCCAGGGATGGAAAAGAGACATTGGGTAAAAACTAAGGAAATCTGAGTAAAATGTGGACTTAATGAATAATGATGTATCAATATCAGTATATTAATGGTAGCAAATGTATTATACTAATGTAAGATGTCATCAACAGGTGACTACATGCAAAAATGCAGCTGGACCTTTACCTTATACTATACACAGAAATTAACTCAAAATGAGTCAGAGACCTAAATGTAGAGCGAAATAAGACTCTTGGCAGAAAACATCAGGGAAAAACTTTATGACATTGGATTTGGCAATGATTTCTTGGCTGTGACACCAAAAGCACAGATGATACCAAAAGATAAAGATGTAATTTGAACTTCATCATGTCTAAGGGAGATGTATTATAGACAAAGATACAAATAGGTTGAAATAAAAGGATAGCATAAGGTATACCACGCAACTAGAAACCATAGGAGAGCTAGAGTGGGTTATACTGGTCTCAGACAAAATAGACTTTAAGACAAAAATGCCATTAGGTATAAGGGACATTTTTATAATGATAAAAGGGTCAATCCCTCAGGAAGATGTAACACATATAAATGTATGCGTATTTATACACAGTCCCAAAATACATGAAGAAAAACTAACAGAACTGAAGGGAGAAATAGACATTTCAACGATAACTGTTAAAGACATCACCTACTTTGAATAATGGATAGAAAAGCTAGAGATAAAATTAACAAGGATACAGAAGACATAAACAACATTATAAATCAACTAGACCTAAGAGACATCTATAGAATGTGCACATGTACCCTAAAACTTAAAGTATAATAATAATAAAATTTAAAAAAAACCAAAAAGCCAAGAAACCAAAAACCAAAAAAAAAAAAAAAAAAAATACCCCACCCAACAGCAGCACAATACACATTCTTTCCCAGTGCACATGGAACAGTCTCCAGGAAAGACCATTTGCTAGGTCATAAAAAAAGACTCAATAAATTAAAATGATCAAAATCACACAAAATATATTCTCTGATTATAATGGAATGACATTAGAAATCATTATCAGAAGGAAATTTGGAAAATTCACAAACATGTAGAGATTAAACAACATACTGCTAAATAAACAATGAGTTAAAGTAAAATCATAAGGGAAATTACAAAATACTTTGAGGTAAAGATAACTACCAAAACGTATGGAATGCAGCAAAAGCAGTGCTGAAAGGGAGTTATAGTGATAAACATCTACATTAAAAGAGAAATAAGATCTCAAATCCATAATTTTCCATCCAGTGAAACTGGAAAAAGAAGAGCAAACTAAATTCAAGGCAAGCAGAAGGAAGAAAATAATAAAGATTAGAGCAGCAAGAAATGAAAGAGAAAATAAAATAATAGAGAAAAATCAACAAACTCAAAACTTGGTTCTTTGAAATGATTAAATTAGTAATTAAGAAGCTTCCTGCAAAGAAAATCTGCTATGTTTTCTTTAACTTTCCTATGTGTTTCTATGTTGAGGATCAGAAGACTTAATATTGTTAAGACAGCAATGCTCCCTATATTAATCTACAAATTCAACACAATCCTTATCAAAATTTCAGTTGAATTTGTTGGAGAAATTGACAGGCTAATCCTAAAATTTAGATGAAAGTTTAAGAGACCCCCTAATGGCCAAACAATCTTGAAAAAGAAGAACAGAGTTGGAGGAATCGCACTTCACAATTTCAATACTTACTACAATTCTGCAGAAATCAAAATATTGTTTTACTGGCATAGTAGATACATAGACAAATGGGAGAGAATTGAGAGCCCACAAGTAAACTCTCACATATATGGTCAATTGTTTCGTTTTGTTTTGTTTTGTTTTGAGATGGAGTTTCACTCTTGTCGCCCAGGCTGGAGTGCAATGTTGCGATCTTGGCTCACTGCAACTTTTACCTCCTAAGTTCAAGCGATTCTCCTGACTCAGCCTCCTGAGTACCTGAGATTACAGGCGCCTGCCAAAACGCCCTGCTAATTTTTGTATTTTTAGTGGAGATGGGGTTTCACCATGTTGGTCAGGGTGGTCTCGAACTCCTGACCTCAGGTGATCCACCTGCCTCCGCCTCCCAAGGTGCTGAGATTACAGGCATGAGCCATTGTGCCCAGCTGGTCAGTTGATTTTTGCTGAGGGCCCCAAGACCACTCAAGGACAGTCTTTCAACAAATAGTTCTGGGAAAACTGGACCTCCATATGCAAAAGAATGAAGTTGGACCCTTACCTTACATGCTGTACAAAAAGTAACTCAAAATGGATCAAAAACCTAAATTTAAAAGCTAAAACTATAAAACTCTTAGAAGAAAACATGGGGAGAATCTTCATAGTCAGATTTGGCAATGTTTTCTTTTCTTTTCTCCTCTTGTCTCTTCTTTCTTTTGTTTTCTTTCTTTTTCTTTTTCTTTTTTTTTTTCTTTTCTTTTTTTTTTTTTTTTTTTTTTTTTGAGGCAGAGTTTTACTCTGTTGCTTAGGCTGGAGTGCAGTGGTGTGATCACGGCTCACTGCAGCCTCGACCTCCTGGGCTCAAGTGATCTTCCCGCCTCAGCCTCCCAAGTACAGGAGCACACCACTACAGCCGGTTAATTTTTGTATTTTGTAGAGAAGGGGTTTTGCCATGTTGCCCAGGCTGGTTTTGAACTCCTGGGCTCAAGCAATCTGCCCGCTTCAGCCTCCCAAAGTGTTGGGATTGTAAGCATGAGCCACTGCGCCTAGTTGGCAATAGTTTCTTAAATATGACACCAAAAGCACAATAAACGAAGAAAAACAGGTAAGTTTGATGTCATAAAAATTATAACATTTTGTGCATCAAAGAGCAGCATCAAGGGAGTGAAAATCATTTGACAAAAGCCTAGCATTCAGAACATATAAATAAATCCTACGGCTCAACTACAATGGCAAAATAAACCCCAACTTTTAAAATGGGCAAAGGATTTCAATAGACATTTTTCCAAAGAAGATATACAAATGGCCAGCAAGCACATGAAAAGATGCTTAACATCATCATTAGTCACTAGGGAGATGCAAATCAAAACCACAATAAGGTACCCCTTTCACAATGAGATACCACTATCACATATACTAGAATGTCTATAATAAAACAACAACAGAAAATAACAGTTATTAATGAGGATGCGGAGAAACTAGAACCTTTGTGCATTGCCAGTGGGAATGTAAAATAGTGCTGCTGCTGCCGCTGTGTAAAGCAGTTTGGCAATTTTTCTGAAAGTTAAACATTGAATTACTATATTCCACTCCCAGGTAAATACCCAAACTAACCAAAAACAGGAATTCAAACAGATATTTGTGCATAAATGTTTATGACAGCATAATGCAACAATAATCAGAAGATAGAAACACCCCAAGGTCCATTAACAGATGAGTAAGTAAACAACATGTAGTATATAGATATAATAAAATATCCAATCATAAAAAATGAAGTTCTGAACCTTGAAAACATTACACTAAGTGAAATAAGTCAAACAAAAAGGACAAATATTATATGATTTCATTTGAATGAGGTACCTATAATAGGCAAATTCATAGAGACAGAAAGTAGAATAGGTAAACTAATGGTTTGGAGGCAAGGAGAGTGGGGAATTATTGCTTAAAGGAAACAGAGTTTTTGTTTGGGTTGGTGAAAAAGTCTTGGAAATAGATAATGTGATGGTTGTACAATATTGTGAATGTAACTAACACTACTGAATTATACACTTAAAAATGGTTAAAATGGCACATTTTATGTTATCTATCATCACAACTTAAAATAATGAATAATATAGCAAAACCTCTTGAATTGTACACTTTAAATGGCTGAAGTTATGGTATGTGGATTATATCTCAATAAGGCTGTTAGGGAAAGAAAAAGCATGGTAGGAGGTAGTTGGGAAATCTGTTCGTTCAACCCCATCATTTTCTGTAGGGGGAGAAAGCAGCAACAATGCATGTGCCAGTGAATTCTACCCTTGCAATCAATAGGCTGGTAAGTACAGCAGTTATCTGCAAAAACTCTGTATTTTTTCTAGTATTAATGTGACATTTCCCAGGCACAGTAAGCATAGAATGGCTGAAATTACATTCATTGTCCCCACATGGGAGAGAAGAACCTCCTGAAATCATGGGTTCTAGGCAAAATGTCCAAATCTCCACCTCATAATGGGACAGGAAGCAGGGTACATGAGCTAGCTCTGGAATGTGGGGTTCTTTCCTGAAGAAGGAGGAATGATGAAACTGAAGGAGTAAATGAAGTCCTCGAACTTGCACGAGGGCTGGGTTGCAAAACTCACTGAAGTGCTCAGTGGATAATTATTAATGGAGATCACAGAGGCAGTTAGCAAATCAGTGGAAGGTCACAGGTCAGAGGCCTGAAAAATGAGAGCAAGACTCAGTGATTTTGGGGTAAGTAGGGTAGAGGAGGGACAGGGGAGGATTTCTCAGCAATTTCCTACAATAATAACCACTCATGGTTTGTTTTCTGGTAGACACACATCTCTCAACAATTAATTAGTTCACTCCATCCACAGCTCCTCTATTCTCTAGCAGTTTTGCCTCCCTCACCGCACCAAATTCCATACCCCACTTATGAAAAGTTGAGGATTATTTCTTGGACTGATTCAAGGTCACAGAGATATTTGAATGCCATATGGCTAAAAATACAGATCCAATCTGCCTTCCAGTCCAGTGACTCGTCCTGTCACAAGAGGTAGAGAACAACAGCATGAAGTGGAAGTACTAGACTACTCCAATCCATGAGGCAGAGGTAAGGGTCTGACTTAGAGAGGCATTTATGAATTCATGGGAAGTAGCTCTTCTTCCACGTTTGGAAGAGCTTCCCAAACATGCCAAGTCTTATGCAAAACAAACTTGAGAAAGCTCCACACCCAACTTAGTGTTTGATTGGGAGAGGCCTAAATAGCAGTGGTAGGGTTTGGGGATGGGGTAGGATGAGGGATGGATCCCTGCTCCAAACCTGTACCTTTAAGCTAGTCTGACTTATCCAAGCACCAGGTATCAGAAAAGCCTCAAATACTTGAACTCCAATCCCAGAAAACATCCATCTAAGCCCTTCCTGATTTAGCTGCAAACCATGTTCATCTAGGTTGCATTTTGTTTCTGACTTGTTTCTGACCTCTTTTCTTATTTGTAGCATCGCTCCTGCCTCCAGAATTCCCAATTGATTCTCATTTTTCAGCTTGACTCTCAGCTTTGCTTAAGAATTCTGTTTAAACTCACTTTGGATCTCCCTGCTCCTTGCTGCCCCATCCCAGTTCAGTCCTTAGAACTTAAATCCTGACAGTGATATACTTGGCTGATGCTTCAACCAGGACCACCAGGTTTAGTCATAAGCGTGAAAGGAAGCAAGTTACACTGCACCATCTTATCCACATGGATTTCATGAAAGGGCCCGATAACTTATTAAAATCCATCCTCCCTTCTCTGGACTCTTAATATTGAGAACTGAAACCATTTACTCCTACACAGCTTACTATCTACGTTAACATGACTTTAATTTCAATTGTCTTCACATCCCAAGACTTTGTGCTCCTGGCTTCAAAATGATCTCTCTTCTTTTTTCACCAATCCTAATATTTATCATAGCCCTTACCCTATCCTAATTAAGCCCTGTCTATTGTGCTCACTCCTGCTCTGACAGACCTGCCTTAAACTAGACTTCAAAATCTGAATAAATCAAATCTTGTTCTTTCTCCTCTAAGAAACTATCATATTATGTCTCCCTTATCACTGTAAGAAATAAAATAATCTTTTTCTTATCACTAAGTTGTTCTGGTAATATTTAGGGACTTGGAATTTGATTAGTTTCCTGATATTATTGCCTACAGATTCCAGAAAATGTAATACTGCATTGGGAAGGCAGTGACTTAATAACCTCAAGATTCCCTTATAAAGAATATCAAATAAAGTGAATAGTAGTTTCTGGAATACAACCTGAACTCCAGTTTAACTTTTTAATTGATGTATAATGTTACCTTTCCTGTTCTAGCCCATTTGTAATTTTTAGGCATCATTAAAACTTTTCTTAGACCAGTAAAACTCTCCATCTACTTGCTGAAATTTCTGCTCTATATTTTTTAGCATAGACTTTGAGATAGTTTTTAAACACTGCCTCCAAGAAGCCAGTAGCTAGTGAGTTTGACAGCTATTTCCTCTGTGCTCAAGTCAGTGCCAGAGTAGCTTCTGTAGGTAATCTCCCTGCATAGCTGGCTGGCAATATCATTTTGATATAAGATATTCTCTAAGGAAGAGTTTCCATAAATAGGCTTGCTGCTAGAGCTGGTGGAGGCGTCTTGCCTAGTAATTAAGTTTTCTTGTACAAGGAGTTATATGGTTTTGTATGTGCACAAGTGAAAGTGCATAAGACATGCGTGGGCAGGTATGCATTCAACTTGTTAGTGATGTTCTCAACTAGGAGTTCACGCTTCAGGGAGAAGGAAATGATTGCTTATTCTACCATTTCAGAATTTGTATAATATATCTGGGGAAAATATTTTTAAATATACTATGACCTTTTTATCCTGTAAGGAGTAAAGGAAATCCTTATCCTATTCCAATTTGAATAATGTTCAGCCGCAAATTGTACCATAAGATGGTATGGTAGGTGAGGGAGACAGCACTGTTAACACATAGTTCACATGCATAGTCTGAAAGTGTCTGTTTTCTGACCTTTAATTTTCCATGACCAGGACAGTGTTATACACAGCTATTCCTTAACATAAACTTATCTGATGACTTCCACTGTCCTGTTTTGTGCTCCAGATCTTTAACAGGTGGCAAAGAAGACAAATATGATGAGACCAAATGAATGCTGTCCAACTTTTCAGTGATTATTAAGTGCAAATATCCTCCTTGTAAGACATATATTTTCTTAGTTTGAAGATAGTGAAAGGATTAAGACCAATTTTGTAGACATACCAGAATACTAGAAATTGAATTACACTAAGAATCATTTATATTGAGTCAACCAGTTTTTTCTAATGTGGTCTTCTGTAAAATTTAGCTAAAATATTTCAGCTGTTTCACAAGTGTTTGGTTTTAATTGAATTTTGAAACATGTTTTAGCTTTTAAAAATGTGAATACACAGCAGCACACAAACTTAAATGTGTCCTCTACTATCTTAGTCTGCTTGCGTTCCTGTAACAAGATGCCACAGACTGGGTAATTTATGAATAATAGAGATTTATTTCTTACAGTTCTGAAGGCTGAGAGATCTAAAATCAAGGTCCTGGCAGGTTTGGTGTCTGTTTGGTGGTGTTTGTTGTTTGCTGTTCTTTCTGTGTCCAAGATGGCATCTTGCTGTGTGCTCCAGAAGGGACAATTGCTGTGTCCTCACATAGGGGAAGACAGATGAATAAAAAGAGACAAACGCTCTCTGAAGCCTCTTCTGTAAGGGCATTAATCCGTTCATGAGGGCAGAGCCTTCATGACTTAATCACTTCCCAAAGGGTCCGAAACTCTTAATACCACCATAACAGGGATTAAGTTTCAACACGTGAATTTTGGAGGGGAACCATTCAAACCATAGCATCTACCAATTTTTTAAAACACATTTTAGACTACCAAAATATTAATTTTTATACAACTTGGAATAGATGTTCTCCTCTGAAGTCTCTGTGTAACTGAAGAATAACCTAAGAATGCAAGGCTGTAAGGGAATAAATTTGTGTTTTTCCAAGCCACTAAGTTTGTGGTAATTTGTTTCAATAGGTACAGGAACTAATACACACCCCCGTATCAAGTATGGAGCTTCTAGGCTTATAGTCTGCCACCAAGTTCTTAGGGTGCCAGGTCACCATCCTCCCTACCTGAAGATTTTTATTGCATCCTTCCACCTTTATACTTTAGCCTTTAATAAAATATGCTTCCTTTTACTTTGTCTTCCTTTCTGGAGAGGGTTTCCCTTTTATCATATGTTTCTTTCTTTTTTTTTTCATATTTTAAGAGATTTATTCCAAGCCAAATATGAGTGACCATGGCCCATGGTACAGCCCTCAGGAGGTCCTGAGAACATATCATATGTTTCTTTCTAAAGAGACATTCATCATTCCCATTTCCTGGGACTCTATTGATGGAATGGCTGCAGGGGAACATAATTAGATATTGGAAACATAATTGTATATGAGATATCAAGGAAAAATACAGATCTGCATAGTGTTTCAATATTAAAATTACTAGCTTAATTTCTGTCCTCACACAAGATATGAGCTCTAAGAATTCTGGGATTCCCATGCCTATTTTCTTTACTGCCATATCTCCATCCTCTAGCACAGGGCCTGTTATCCAATACATAATTGCTAGAAAGTCAAGGAATAAGACGATCAAACCAATGGGTGCTGAATGATTGGCACTGGGGTCCTTTGGAGGACTTTGAGCAGAAGATTGAAGCAATAAGATTTGCAGGTTATTAAATGTCTTCAAGCTATCACAGTCACCATAAGGAGAGGTCTGTATTATCCAAAATTCTATTTATTAAATTAATTATCAAGTACACATACTACAGAGGGAGAATTATCTACTATAAATATTCAAATCCATGAACAGTTTCCTGAGAAGAGCTAAGGAAGCTTCACAAAGTTTAAACTGCCTTCATTCCCCCAACTATATCCCCTCTTTATTTTCTTCTCCAGGACACTGGGGCCCTTTAGTCAGCTGAACTAGCTAGCCATGCGGACTCTTTCAGAGCACTTCAGCTGAGATTTGAGTAGCCAGCCCACTCTGCTGTGATATTTGCATTTCATACTAAATTGGTCTATAACATTATAAATTTCACACTCCTACATTTCTGCTATAACATCATAATCATAAAAATGACATTTTGGTCTTCTCTTTTGCAAGTGAAATGAACATTTCCACATATAAATAGAGAAGAAAACTTGTCGGTCATTTTCCTAAAATGTTGAGGGCTTGATGCAAGCCTGAGGTTTAATTTCTCAGTGTCTGGGAGGAGCCACTGGTTTGTGCAGGTTTCTCAGTGTACCTAAGAGCTGCTGAGACTCATGCTTCAGGTCTCTTGGATCAGGGGATAACCCGGTTGACTCGTTTTTTGGTAAAACAGAGGGAAACTGAGATCAGACACACCATTTGGTGTTTCATCTCCTGAAATGGTTTACCATCTCTTGTTCCTTGCCCGTACAGGATTTCCAACAGAAGGCCGGAGTCCTGAAGCCTCTTCACTGAAGGAGGCACCCAGAATCCTGTGGGCCTAGTGTGTTAAAAAAAAGAGAGTGCAGGACTTTGTGGCCAGTGCTCACCTCCAGAGCAAAATCAAGAGATACGTCAGGAGGCCGGGCGCGGTGGCTCACGCTTGTAATCCCAGCACTTTGGGAGGCCGAGGCGGGCGGATCACGAGGTCAGGAGATCGAGACCACGGTGAAACCCCGTCTCTACTAAAAATACAAAAAATTAGCCGGGCGTGGTGGCGGGCGCCTGTAGTCCCAGCTACTCGGAGAGGCTGAGGCAGGAGAATGGCGTGAACCCGGGAGGCGGAGCTTGCAGTGAGCCGAGATTGCACCACTGCACTCCAGCCTGGGCGACAGAGCGAGACTCCGTCTCAAAAAAAAAAAAAAAAAAAAAAAAGAGATACGTCAGGAAAGGGGCTGGAAGGAAGCAAAGGAGACCAAAATGCATTTTCACAAAAATCAGGGACATTTACACCTGGTATTTATGAAGATTTCTAATAATGGTATGATAGTTATTCTTATCTTATGGAATTTGGCCATCACGGAACTCATGTTTGAGCAGGACAAAGAAACTAATAAACTTTTCAAACAGGATCAGGGACATGGAGAGGAGCTGGCCTAGTTGACCTTGTTGGCATCTTTAAAAATTTTTTAATTTTTAAAATTAAAAAAAAGATTCATAAACCTGTTCAGTGTCAGAAGGGTGAGAACTAGATTGGGAAACTGCATCCCAATTTGAGATGTATCTAGGCAAGAAGCCAGCCTGGGAAGATATTGGTGGAAGCTGGAAACGAGGGCAAGAAGCCAAACCCTCAGCCTATAGAACATAAAATTAACTTTTTCAGGGTTATCTTGAAAGGACTAAGGTTTCCATCTCATTCTATCCTAAGAGAAAGAAAAGTGTAAGTCTTTAGGTTATGAAGGTAGGGGCAGCTATTTCTTCAGACATTGACTGAGGCTGTAGAAAAGCCAGTGATCTGCTCCACCCCAGACCAACTGAATTGAACATCTGCAAGATGGGGCCCAGAAATATGATTTAATGTGTGATTCTCAGGGATGCAATAGGGTGGGTTGAGAAGCATTTGCCTTAGTCACGTGCCTTACCCTTTCCTTCCATTTACTCCTCAACCCACTCTTCCAGAAGCCATGGCTCTCATAAGGTTCAAAAATGACCTCTGTGCCAAGCAATCCAATAAGAATTTTCCCCCTTGGTAATATTCCACCTGTTTACCATTTCCTCCCTTAGTTTAGATAATTTCTTTATTGTTTCCTGTAAAATTATATATACTTATTACAAAAATTAATAATGGAATATAGACCTGAATAATGTAAAAAGAAAATCACCCCAAATCCCATCACTCAGAAGCAACTGTTTTGTTTTGTTTTGTTTTGTTTTTTTGAGACAGGGTCTCCCTCTGTTGCCCAGGCTGGAGTGCAGTGGTGTGATCATGGCTCATTGCAGCCTTGGTTTCCCAGGCTCAAGCAATCCTCCTGTCACAGCCTCCTGAGTAGCTGGGACTACAGGTGTGCACCACTGAGCCTGGCTAATTTTTTATTTCTAGTTTTAGTAGAGACAAGGTCTCGCTATGTTGTCCAGTCTGGTCTTGAACTCCTAAGCTCAAGTGATCCTTCCGTCTCAGCCTCCCAAGGTGCTGGGATTATAGGTGTGAGTCACTGCCCCCAGCCAGCAGTAACTGTTTTTAACATTTGCAAAATCCACGACTCTCAAAATTGGGCACGAGGGCCTGGAGAAGTACAGAGACCTTTCAAAATAGAACTCCCTGTACTCTCCTACACAGGAAGGGAGAACCTCCCTCTGAGCTCCAGTAATGCTGGTGAAATACCAGCTTCATGAATTGTCTTCTTTTCCGGGATACTAGGATTTGTTCTTAAAAAGGCCAAGATACCAAATACACATGGCCATTGTATTTACTGATGTCAAAAGAAGCCAACATCCAAGCACCCACACAAGCTTCCCCTACCACTAGCTTCAGTTCGTATAGTTTAGCAGTGTGCTCCCATGGTTAGAGTAGGCAGATAGCCAGACATGAGCAGGAGGGTGAGCCCCTGAGAAAAGGGAGGTCTAGAGAATCTCACACCCCAGAGACCACCCCAAACATGCACACTAGGTATGAGCAGAGAGGAGAAGAAATAGCTGTGCAGAAAGGAACACCCTGAAATGCTCCCTTAAGATGCCCAGTAATTGCTCACTCTGCAGTTAACCTATCAGAATGTAGCTAGCTACATGCTGATAAGAAGGGGAAGAGAGCAAGGGAAAAAAAGTCCTAAGATATACACAGGTGCATTAAGTATAGATGTGACCACTCTACAACATTTCTGAGGTGGCAGTAATGAGCAATGCAGGTGAAATTCATATCCAACACCGGGCCCACGCACACAGACCAACTAACAGTAAGGGAGGCTCCCACAGGCCTGGATGGGAGCTAGGTGGGGATAAATCCAGGGACTTAAGGCAGAAGTGGAAAAACTAGACAGAGAAAAAAGGTAGAGACTTCAGACAGAGGTGGGAACTTCAAAATCTGATACCGTGAAAACCTAAT
The DNA here is from genome assembly GCF_028878055.3 of Symphalangus syndactylus. NCBI lineage: Eukaryota > Metazoa > Chordata > Mammalia > Primates > Hylobatidae > Symphalangus > Symphalangus syndactylus. Next base: position 110,024,083 of record NC_072431.2, on the reverse strand, counting down.
GCAGAACTCTCTGGGCTGCTGCTGCTGGCTCATTCTCTGTCAGCAGCCCCCTTTGCCTCATCTTTAAGAGTGTACTGACTCTCCAAATATACTCTCCGCTCTCTATTTTCCTTCAATAAATTCTCCTTTTTGGCTAAATTGTCTCTTGGCTGATTCTTTCTTCTGAAGGACCGAGGACTCTGCATTTCCCCATAACACCATCATGTAAACACTGGGACAAATGCCCCATCCCTTTAACATAAGCAATAGAGGGAAGAGCTACAGAAGCCCATCTTGGCTGGGCTTTGATGTTTAAGGCAGAGAATCTTGAAGTTAGAGTGGACCAGCGTCAGGAGTTTGGTCTTCACACTGGAGGAACTCATAGGATGGTATGAGTTCCTATGGCACGGAACTCCTATGTGGAGAGACTGTAGGAAAATAATGACTCTATTATTGCATGCTGGGCTTCTTATGTGTGAAGTAAACAAAATTAAATGGAACTGTCAAACTAAATAACAGAGAGAAGCTCTCTAAAAGAAAATATCTATTTAGGAATAGAACGCTGCAATAGGCATATGCGTGCCATAGTCAACTATGAGCATATTCTGGGAGGTAATGAAAGACAAGGATTTTGCTGTTTGTTTTTGTTTGGTTTTGTGATGGACAGGGTCTCACTCTACTGCTCAGGCTGGAATACAGTGGTACCATCATAACTCACTGCAGCCTCAAACTCCTGGGCTCAAGTGATCCTCCAACCTCAGCCTCCTGAATAGCTGGGACTACAGGCATGTGCCACCATGCCTAGCTAATTTTAATTTTTTTTTGTAGAGATGGGGTCTCACTATATTGCCCAGGCTGATCTCGAGCTCCTAGCCTCAGGTGATCCTCCACCTTCACCTCCCAAAGCACTGGAATTACAGGTGTGAGCCACTACACCCAGCCAAGACAAGAGTTTAAATGAAAAATCAGGAGGATTACATAATTGTTTTGGGATAATTATCCTTAGCTGCACAGATCAATAACAAGAGTGATGCCAGTCTGAGGTTGGACAGGCAGTTATTAGGCAGATGTCCTCACAGAAGCATTTCTCATGTAAGGTTGGGATGGCCTTTGTGCAAGGCTGCAGTTTCTGCAGAATCGTTTGTGATTGTTTTTGTCATCAGGCATTTATGCAAGAAAGCTTTCTCTTCATAGCCTTCTCTGGCTCTATTTGTGAGAGTGTGTGTGTTTTTTTTTTTAAACACAAATGACTCCATTTTGATTCTGACAACTTTCACAGAACAATGCATGTAAGTACTTAGCAATGTAAGACACATAGTAAGAGCTGATTAAATGTAGCCATCATGACATCCAACATATTTACTTTCTACCAGAGGCTGCTCTGGGTGTTGGAGACATGGCAATGAACAAAACAAAATCCTTGCCCTCCTAGATCTTATATTTTAGTAAATGGGGACAGACAATAAACAAATAAACATAGTACTATATAATATGTCAGACTCTGATAAAAATATAAAATAGAGTAAGGGAAGAATGAAGAGATTGCTGTTTAAGGAGTGGTCAGGGAAGGTCTGTCTGAGGAGGTGATATTTCAGCAGAGAACTAAGTGGAGTGAGGGAGAGAGTAATGCCAGTACCTTGGGCGAAAGAAGAGCAGAGGCTATAGCAATTGCAAAGGCCCCAAGAGGGGCAGGAATAGCAAGCAGGCCAGTGTGACTGGACTGAAAATGTCATTAAGAAAGGAGAAAGCTGTAGGAGATGATTTTGGAGTTCCTTAGGGCTAGATAATGTAGGGGCTTGTAGGCCAACTTTAAACTTGGGGTTGACTTGGAATTTCATTCTAAGTACGATGTAAAACCACTAGACAGTTGAGCCAGGATGTAACATGATCATATTTATGTTTTAAAAGAACCACCCTAAATGCTCTTTGAGAACTGACTATAGGAGTAGAAGTGAAAGCAGGACAATCAGTGCATAGATTCATGAAAGCAATTGCAGAAGGCTTGGACTAAGGTGTTTGCAAGATAGTCGGCAAGAAGTGACAAGCTGACAGAATTCACTGATGGAATAGAACTGGTGTATAAGAGAGAAGAGGATCAACAATGGCACCAGGGATTTTGGCCTGAGCAACTGGGTGAAAGGAGATGCATTTACTGAGATGGGGGACATTGCAGAGGAGCAGAAGCATTCAGTTTTAGAGATATTAAATTTGAGATATCTAGCTGACATCCAAATGGAAATATTGATTAAGTAGTTGCATATATTACTATTGAATACAAAGCAGAGGCTGGGTCTGAAGGTAAAAATTCAAGTTATCAGAATATAATAGTATTTAAAGTCATGGGAATAGATCAGATCATGTAGGGTGTGAATATAGATTTAAAAAAAGAAAAGAAAAGAGGACTGTGGCCAGAGCCCTGGGCACTCCAACATTGAGAGTTCTGAAAGATGAGAAGGAGCAGTTGATAGAGAAAGAAAATCAGGATAATATGGTGCCTCAGAAGCCTTGTTAAGAATGTTTTTAGGGAAAGAGTGAGTGATCAAACTATGTTAATGCTGCTCAGAGCATGTAAGATGTAGACTGAATTGAATGTTGCATTTTATAACCTGAACGCCATTTGGTGGGCCACCCAGAGCATTGTAAGTGGGATGGTAGGAATCAATATCTTTGAGTTCAAGAGAGAATGGGAAGAGAGACAATGGAGACAGGTAGCATAGTTAAGAGTTTTGCTCTTTCTAAAGATAGATAGAGCCACACACTAAGAGGGACTGTAGAATAAAGGAAGCACTTTTGTGTTCTTTATTTAAGAAGGCATTTTACAGTATGTTTGTGTGCTGAGGGAATATTGGAATGATCTAGTAGAGATTAGGATGATGAGGAGATCATTTTCAGTTAAATAATGATATGACATATCATTGAAGGTACATCCCTATTGATAGGGAGTAGTATCTCAGCAGCAAGACAAAGTGATTCCCTGTGTGAAACATCTAGGAAGTACAGTGGTCCTCAAAATAGAAACCTCAAACAGAACCAAGAAGGTAAACTACTTGGCCCTACTTGATGAAAGTGTGGTTATGTTCAGATGATTACCACTACATGGAGGCAGATTGAGTACTAGGGAGAACTGGGGAAGGTTGCCCAGGGATGGGAAGGACCCTGCAAGATCTTTAAAAGAATCTCTGGGCCAGGTGCAGTGGCTCACGCCTGTAATCCCAGCACTTTGGGAGGCCGAGGCGGGCGGATTACCTGATGTCGGGAGTTCGAGACCAGCCTGACCAACATGGAGAAACCCTGTCTCTACTAAAAATACAAAATTAGCTGGGCGTGGTGGTGCATACCTCTAATCCCAGCTACTCAGGAAGGCTGAGGCAGGAGAATTGGTTGAACCCGGGAGGCGGAGGTTGTGGTGAGCCAAGATTGTGCCACTGCACTCCATCTTGGGCAACAAAAGTGAAACTCCGTCTCAGAAAAAAAAAAAAAAAGAAAAAAAAAAGAATCTATGACTTGCAAGCCATACTTTTTACATTCATTTTACTTTCTGTGTTTATTTCCCATTCGTTATTTCAGAATACTTGCTAATGTCTTATCCAGATATTCTAACCTTATCCAGCTGTGCTTTGGAAAATCTAGCAAGAGCCCTATGTCCATATGAGCATCAGAATGTTAAAGAGGCATCAGTTTCCCCAGGAGATGGAAATTGTAGTCAGAGAAGGTGAATACTTGGCATGAAAATAGTGAGTGGACCACAAATTCCAGGCATTCCTTGCTTCTTATTCAAGTATGAATACTAAAGGATCTGAATTTTATTTAATTAGGAAGAGTATAATGTCCTTATAAAATCATAAAATATTTTTATCATAATTCTAAAAAATCATTAAAATATTGTAATTTGAAAAACCATAAAGTTTTCATTATTATATAATTCTTATGAGATCATGGGTATACTACCATATTGTCTCTATCATAGAACAAAACTCAAAAATTTCAAGATTTAACTCTGGAAGAAGACTTTCCAAGCAGGAAGGGGAAGCTTGCCCAAGCAACCCCTACACTCTTCCAAGGTTATTCTATCCTTTGGAACTTCCTTACCTCAAGAACCATTGTCAACCTCATGGATACAATTTCTTTCTTTCACACTGTGTCAAAAAGTAACTAAAAACTCCTTGTGCCTATGTAGAGCAGAAATAAAATGGACTATTCAAAAGCCTTTTCAAAAGAGGTTTTAGTTTTGGGTAAAATGAATTAAGCACGTCTCACCCAGCCCCTTCCACTGAATGAAGCTGAAAAAGCTGGACAGAAAACATAGAAGCCTCTGAAAAATAAACCGTAGCTGGTGTATTGGAGAAGAAGACCCAAGTCCAATAGACCACCGAACCAGTGGTGATGTTATGATATTTTTCCCTTTAATCTCCTCTGACCTGAACTCAAACCAGCCTGCAATCTAGAAGTGAGTATTAGAACAGACAGAGAGAACTTCAGCAGAAGCCCTCTAATTCTGGCTTAAAGAGAGGGAAAGGGGTCTTCTAACACTCAGATAAAGTGTGAAAATCACCTGTATTTCTTTTATTCTCTTGCTTCTCCTCTGTTTCTTTTTTTTTAAGTGTCCCAGCCCACAAGCAATGATTTTGGAAGAGGCAGCAACTGGAACTTTCTACTATAATCGGAGGAGCTGAGGTCCCTAAAGGGTGGGATGAACCCCTGTTATTTTTTTTCTCTCTGCCCTCCTGCTGCTTGGTCCTGATGGAATCATGGGAAGTGGTCCATAGAGTGGGATAAATAAAGCCCTGGCTTTCTCACTCCAGGACAGAAAAAGAGGAGTCCCACGAAAATATAAATATTGGGGAGATTGCAGAGAGGGAGGAGCTTGGGAAAGCAACTCCTCAAAGTTGTTTATATACTCATGGGCTCACCTCCAAAGTGTACATGCATTGATCTGACCATAAACAGCACATGCAATCTCTGAAATCTAAACGATGGAATAGGCCACTGCCCAAATCCCATACTAGACACTTGGTGGTGCATATGCAAGAAAAATCTGAGTAGCACTGCAAAGGTTTTTAAAAACTGAACTGACATGGAAACACAATTCACAGAAGGCTAGTTGGAACTTGTAGTCTGAATCCACCTGGTTCTGTTGTCTGCTAAAATTAAAACATTAACATTATCTATAGGATTTAAACAAAATCCAAAGTCCCATAAAATAATACTCGAAATGTCTGGGATACAATCCAAAGTTATTCAACATATGAAACCAGGAAAAGCTCAACTTGCATAGAAAAATACAATAAACAGGTTATAATGCTGAGATAAGACAGAAATTGAAATTATCTGAGAGAGAATTAAGGCAGCTATTATAAAAATGTTCCAACAAGTAAGGGTGAACACTGGCAACAAGTAAGAATAGAACATCTCAGCAAAGAAATAGAGGATATACAGAAGAACCAAATAAAAAATTTCAAACCAAAAAATGTGATAACCAAAATTTAAAAACTCACTGTCTTGGCTCTAGAGCACAATAAAGAAAGCAGTGAAAAATGTCAGTGAACTTGAAGATATATCAACATATATTATTCAATTTAGACATCACAGAATATAAAGATTTTTTTAAAAGAATAGAGCCTCAGAGACATGTGGGGCAGTAGGAAAACGTCTAACATGCATACCATTGAAGTCACATAAGGAGAAGAGAGAGAGAGATGGTGTATAAAAATACTTGAAGAAACAATGCCCCAAAACTTCTCAAGTTTGGTGAAAAATACAAAGATACAATTTCAAGAGGCTCAATGGACCCCAAATGGAATAAATACAAAGAAATTTATGCCCAGACACATAATAACTAAATGTTGGAAAATAAAGACAAAGAAGAAATCGTGAAAGAGATCAGGAAAAAAACAACACATTCATATACGACAACAAGATTTCAATGATTGCAGTTTCTCATCAGAAACCATGGATTTCTTGAGCCTCACTTGAGGAGGTTGAGGCTACAAAGAGCTGTGATCATGCCACTGCACTCCAGCTTGGGCAACAGAGCAAGACCCTATCTTTAAAAAAAAAAGAGAGAGAGAGAGAGAGACAGAAACTATGGACACCAGAAGAAAATGAAATGACATCTTTAAAATGCTGAAAGAAAAAAAAATTGCCAACCCAGAATTCTCTAACTAGTGAAAATATTCTTCAGAATTTCTTTAGATAATTGTAAACTAAAGCAATTATCTGAGAAGAATAAAAAGGAAGACTAAATGAATTAATTGCTAGCAGATCTAGTCTACAACAATTAATTAAAAGAGAAATGAAAACAGAAGGAAACTTAGAACATTAGGAATGAAGAAAAAACAACAGAAATGGTAAAATTCTATGGAAATATTATAGATTTTTGCCCTACTGAGTTGTTTGAAATGTTTGACTAGTAAAAGCAAAGCCTATAACAAAACAATTTTTAAAAAGAATTTGGAGGAATCATATTACCCAATGTCATGACTTACTATAAAACTGCATTAATTAGGGTAGTGTGATGTAGACAAGGTTGGCCAAAAGCAGTGGCTCACACCTGTAATCCCAGCACTTTGGGAGTCCAAGATGGGAGAATCATCTGAGCCCAGGAGTTAGAGATCAGCCTTGGCCACAAGACAAAATCCCATATCTACCAAAAATAAGAAAAAATATCCAGGCATGGTGGTACATGCCTGTAGTCCTAGCTACCTGCTTGGGAGGCTGAGGTGCAAGGGTCACTTGAGCCCAGGAGGTTGAGGCTGTAGTGATCTGTGATCATGTCACTGCATTCTAGGCTGGGTGGCAGTGAGACCCTGAAAAGAAAGGAAAGAAGAAAGAAAGAAAGAAGAAAGAAAGAAAGAAAGAAAGAAAGAAAGAAAGAAAGAAAGAAAGAAAGAAAGAAAAAGAAAGAGAGAGAAAGGAAGGAAGGAAGGAAGGAAAGAAGGAGAGGGAGAGAGAGAAAGAAAGACATAATGGAACAAAATAGAGACTCTAGAAATAGACCTACACAAATAAAGCCATTCAGTATTTGACAAAAGTACAAAATAAATTCAATGAAGAAAGGATTGTTTTCCATCAAATAGTGTTAATTATCCATATACATGGGGTCATCCATATGCAAAAGAGTGAACCTTAACCTAAACTTCACACTTTATAATATTAAAAATTAACTTAAAATGGGTCATAAATCTGAGTATAAAATAAAAAACTATAGAACTTTTAGGAGAAAGCCTAAGAGAAAATCTTGTGACCAAAGATTAGGAAATAATTCTTAGACATGATACTAAAAGAATGATCTATAAGAAAAAAAATTGAATTTCATAAAAATAAAATTTTTTCCTTGCAAAAGACATTGTTAAAAAATTTAAAAAGAAAAAACAAGGTATTGACTGGGAAAATTATTTGCAAATCAAACATCCAACAAAGGACCTACATTTTAAAAAAACTTACAAAACTCAACACGAAGAAAATAAATGAACCAATTTTAAAAATGCCCAAAGCGGCGGGGTGCGGTGGGCACGCCTGTAATCCCAGCACTTTGGGAGGCTGAGGCGGGCGGATCACGAGGTCAGGAGATCGAGACCATCCTGGCTAACACGGTGAAACCCCGTCTCTACTAAAAACACAAAAAGTTAGCCAGGTGTGGTTGCAGGCACCTGTAGTCCCAGCTACTCGGGAGGCTGAGGCGCGAGAATGGCCTGAACCCGGGAAGCGGAGCTTGCAGTGAGCCGAGATCGTGCCACTGCACTCCAGCCTGGGCGACAGAGCGAGACTCCATCTCAAAAAAAAAAAAGAAAGAAAATACCCAAAAGCTAGAAAAGGCACTTCACCAAAGATGATGTAAGGTTGGCAAATAAGAACAAGATGTACAAGATCATGCACCATTTGGAAAATTCAAATTAGAAAGCACTGACCATATCAAGTACTAGCAAGAAAGCTGAGCAACTGGATCTCTCATACATTGCTACCGGGAATGCAAGACAGTACAGCCACTCCGTAAAATAGTTTGGCAGTTTCTTATAAAGTTAAACACATACTTTCCAGGATATGACCCATCAACCCCATTCCTAGGTATTTATACCAGAGAAAAGAGAACTTATGCTCACACAAAAGCTTGTTATACGCCAATGCTCATAGCAGCTCCATTCATGTTTGCCAAAAATGGAAACAACCCAAATGTCATTCAATGAATAGATGAACAAACAAACGTCCATCCAATGAATGTATGATAGACCTATGCAACAGAATAAACTCAGCAATTAAAAGAATACACCCAACAATTTCAGTAAATCTCAAAGGCCTTACGCTGAGAGAAACGAGTCTGCCTCAAAAGGTATTGCAACAGGAAAGGTTCCCTTGTCTCCCTCGCAGGGCGTGCGATGGGGGTGTGGCTTGCTTCTTTTGTGCCCAGCTGCTTAAACCTCTAGGGGAGCATACAAATGGGCAGGCTGTGGGGCTCTGACCCCACGGCAGTGTCTAGGGGTGAATGTTTACAGATCCTGAAGCTCCAGTGGGTATGTGTTACAGAGTGCTCTTTTAGTTTTGCCATCTATAGGTGGCTCGTGTTAACCGGCTCAGTTAGACCCTGTATCTTGTCGCAAGGACAGAGGGCTTTCTGTATCCTGGGTTCTTGCCTTGGTGTACCAGAAGAATTGGATCACACCGGGGCTTGGAAAATGAGTGCAACCTTTTACTGAGGGAGGTAGCCCTCAGCAGATGGAGGAAGCCAGAAGGGGATGGATTGGGAAGGTTCTCCCGCCAGAGTCGGGCAGCTCAGTGGCCTAGGCTTTCCTCCGACTGCCCAGGCCAAACTCTGCCTTATTCCACCAGTCGATATCCTGCGGTGTGCCGGTCTCTGTCCTGTGCTGGCGTCTGTCCTGTGCCCTTCTGCCGGTGTGCTCCCCTCAATGGCTTCTCGACATCTAGCTGCTCGTGTGTTTTTCTGCTGATCTGCTCCTCTTCATGTCTAGCAGCTTGTGTGTCTGCCTGCTAGGGTCTCGGGGGGTTTTATAGGCACAGGATGGGGGCGCGGCAGGCCAGGGTGGTCGTGGGAAATGCAACATTTGGGCAGGAAAATGAAAATGCCTGTCTTCACTTAGGTCAGTGGGGGTGGTGCCCTAGCCAGGGACCATGCCCTCCTCTACCCAGCACTTCCCTTCCCACATTCGGTATCATTTAAAGGGACTATGCTCTTCCTTTCCCAGCACTTCCCTTTCGTATCAGTATGATATTGTATCATTCCATGTATGTGACATTTTTGAAACAGCCAAACTATAACTATAGAGAACATATCAGTGATTGTCAAGGGTTAGGGGGTAGAGAAAAGGTGTGACCACAAAGGGTTAGCATGGGGGAGATCTTTGAGGTGATGGAACTGGTCTGTATCCTGATTTTGTTGGTGGTTATAAAAATCTATACATATGTTAAAGTTCTCAGAACTGTACGCATGAAAAAGAGTCAATTTTTCTGTATGTTAATGTAAGTCACAATTTTCTTTTAAATTTTGGATTCAGGGGCTACATGTGTAGGTTTGTTACAAGAGTACATTGTGTGATGCTGAGATTTGGACTTCTGTTGATCCCATCACCCAAATAGTGAATATAGTGCCTAATAGGAAGTTTTCCAGCCCTTGCCCCTCTCCCTCCCTCCCTCTTTTTGGAGTCCTTAGTATCTATTGTTCCCATCTTTGTCTGTGTGTACTCAATGTTTAGCACCCACTTACAAGTGAGAACATATATTATTTGGTTTTCTGTTTCTACATTAATTTGCTTAGGATAATGGACTCCAGCTGCATCCATGTTGCTGCAAAGGACAAGATTTTGTTCTTTTTTATGGCTGCAGGGTATTCCATGGTGCATATGTATGACATTTTATTTATCCACTCCACCAGTGATGGGCACCTAGGTTGAGTCCATGTCTTTGTTATTGTGAATCGTGTTGTGATGAACATGCAAGTGCAGGTGTCTTTTTGGTAGAACAATTCACTTTTCTATGGGTATATACCCAGTAATCGGATTGCTGGGTCAACTGGTAGTTCTATTTTTAGTTGAGAACTCTCCAAACTTCTTTTCACAGTGTTTGAACTAATTTACACTCCCACCAACAGTGAATAAGCGTTCCCTCTTCTCCACGGCCTTGCCAACATCTGTCATTTTTGACTTTTTAACAATAGCCATTCTGACTGGTGTAAGATGGTATCTCATTGTGGTTTAGATTTCTATTTCACTAATGATTAGTGATGTTGAGCATTTTTTCATGTTTGTTGACCACCTGTATATCTTCTTTTGAGAAGTGTCTGTATGTCCATTGCCCACTTTTTAATGAGGTTATTTGATTGTTCTTGTTGATGTGTTTAATTAAGTTCCTTATAGATTCTGGATATTAGTCCTTTGTAAAACATATTTTAAAAAAAAGCCTTACCAATAGACTAAAAGATTAAGTGAAAACAAAGCAAGCAGATAGAATCTGAAGAAGCAAACAGAGAAGACTTCCAGAAGGGAAAAAATAGGAATAGTCGGGGCACTTGGGCTTTGACATAATCCTGTATTTAAATCCTAGCACTGCCGTTAAACCATATAACATTGGGCAAGGATCTTCATCTCACTGAACTAGTTTCTGAATCTGTAAAATGGGTAAATTAATGCCTTTGTCACAGGGTTATTTTGAGGATGAAATGAAATAATGTATATAAATAATGATAGCACATAGCAAGAAGTTCATGTATTTGTTATTATATCTTATTAATAATAGCTGATTCCTGCCTTGCCTCAATGTGAGAAAATTATCTAATTGTCTAACTACTTAGAGGCTACCTTCTGCATACTTTGATAGCTTTGTGGTCCAGACCAATTGACATTTCCCTTTTTTGATGTTCAATCAGAGTTCTAATTTCTAGTCTAGAAGATATCTTTTTCCCAGGTGATTTTTCCCTAAGGGATTGACACTATTCTTTGTGCAAGATTTAATTTTCCACCTCTTATATAGAAATATGAAATTGCCCTTTTATAGACTTATAGGCACTCAATCATATGCTGATACAATAAGAGTCACTATATCATATATAATGATACGTATAGGACTTCTATGTGGGGAATCATTCTTTGACAATATGAAGAAGTACTATAGATTTTTTTTTAAGTGGTGACATTATCATTATTAGATGAGGAAGATGGTGGTTAAAGAAGTTTCATTTAGCAGGAGCTAAATAATGTGTACACATTGACACAGAATGTGAAATTATATACAATGGAGACTTGGAAGGATGGGGGAGTGGGAGAGAATGGAAGATGAGAAATACTTAATGTTTACAATGTACATTATTTGGGTGATAGTTACACTAAAAGCCCTGACTTCACCACTATGCAATATATCCAAGTAACACAATTACACTTGTACCTCATAATTTTATACAAATTAAAAAAGAAATTTCAACTAGTTACAGAATTCAGAGGAGTTGGTCTTATAGATACAAGGCAGGGAGACTAATTTTGAGTTTATCAACACAAGATGGTGTGAGGTAATGAAGATCTGACTAAGGTGATGGCATTTATAATGGTCAGAAAGAAGATGAGAAACGTTTAGAATGGAAAAAATCATAGGAATTTATTAATTTGTTCTAATAGCTGAGAGAGAAAAATGAAACAGGGAAAACTAAGATTTCAGGAGGCATCACACCACCTGACTTCAGATTATACCATAAGGCTACAGTAACCAAAACAGCATGGTACTGGTACCAGAACAGATATATAGACCAATGGAACAGAACAGAGACCTCAGAAATAACACCACACATCTACAACCATCTGATCTTCAACAAACTTAACAAAAACAAGCAATGGGGAGAGGATTCCCTATTTAATAAATGGTGCTGGGAAAACTGGTTAGCCATAGGCAGAAAACAGAAACTGGGCCCCTTCCTTACACCTTAAACAAAAATTAACTCAAGATGGATTAAAGACTTAAATGTAAAACTCAAAACCATAAAAACCCTAGAAGAAAACCTAGGCAATACCATTCAGGACCTAGGCATGAGCAAAGGCTTCATGACTAAAACACCAAAGCAATTGCAACAAAAGCCAAAATTGACAAATGGGATCTAATTAAACTAAAGAGCTTCCAGAAAGCAAAAGAAACTAGCATCAGAGTGAACAGGCAACCTACAGAATGGGAGAAAATGTTTGCAAGCTACCCATGTGACAAAGGTCTAATATCCGGAATCTACAAGGAACTTGAACAAATTTACAAGAAAAAAAAACATCAAAAAGTGGGCAAAGGATAGGAACAGATACTTCTCAAAAGAAGACATTTATGCAGCCAACAAACATATGAAAAAAAATCATCATCATTGGTCATTAAAGAAATGTAAATCAAAACCACAATGAGATACTATCTCACACCAGTTAGAATGGCAATCATTAAAAAGTCAGGAAACAACAGATGCTGGCGAGGCTGCAGAGAAACAGGAACGCTTTTACACTGTTAGTTCAACCATTGTGGAAGACAGTGTGGCAATTCCTCAAGGATCTAGAACCAGAAATACCATTTGACCCAGCAATCCCATTACTGGCTACACCCAAAAGATTATAAGTCATTCTTCTATAAAGACACATGCACATGTATGTTTATTGCAGCACTACTTACAATAGCAAAGACTTGGAACCAACCCAAATACCCATCAATGATAGACTGGATAATGTGGCATATATACACCACGGAATACTATGCAGCCATAAAAAAGAATGAGATCCTTTGGGAGGCTGAGGCGGGCGGATCACAAGGTCAGGAGATCGAGACCATCCTGGCTAACACGGTGAAACTCCATCTCTACTAAAAATACAAAAAACTAGCCAGGCATGGTGGCAGGCATCTGTAGTCCCAACTACTTGGGAGGCTGAAGCAGGAGAATGGCGTGAACCCAGGAGGCAGAGCTTGCAGTGAGCTGAGATCGCGCCACTGCACTCCAGCCTGGGCGACAGAGCGAGACTCCATCTCAAAAAAAAAAAAAAAAAAAGAATGAGATCATGTCCTTTGCAGGGACACGGATGAAGCTGGAAGCCATCATTCTCAGCAAACTAACACCAGAACAGAAAATCAAACACTGCATGTTCTCACTCATAAGTGGGAGTTGAACAATGAGAACACATGGACACAGGGAGGGGAACAACACACCGTGGGGCCTGTTGGGGGTGGGGGTCAAGAGGAGGGAGAGCATTAGGAGAAATACCTAATGCATGCAGGGCTTAAAACCTAGATGATGGGTTGATAGGTGCAGCAAACCATCACGGCACATCTATACCTATGTAAAAAACCTGCACATTCTGCACATGTATCCTGGAACTTAAAGTAAAAAGAAAATAAAACAGGAAAGAAGGATGGTCTAGTTGAGAGAGTAGAATGGGTATCCAGTTTTTATTGTTTGTTTCTTCCTTTTAATCTGCCCATCAACCCCTTTACTCTCTTCTACTCACAGCAACACTCTCCTCTGGAGACGTTCCCCTGCTCCACTCCATGTGGTTCTCATTTGGCTGCGAATTATAGTACCCCACTTCCTAATCACAAGGTGGGCATGAGACCCAGACGTAGCCAATTGTAGAGTCTCATCCTTCTGGCCACAGTGGTCTTTCCAGTAATGGCCACGTGACCCAGGTCATTCCAATCACCAACCTTCCCTTAGATTTTTTTTTCTGTCACAGAATCTTTATTGTACACATTTGCATCATAGCAAGGTAATCCATCCCATGCATCATCCCGATTTGAACTTCCACCCATTATGCTTCCATTAATACTCAGTAATTGTCAGTGTTTAAAAAAATATTGAAAACTCTTTCTGCATCCTAATCTAACCTGAAAAGCAAAACGATATTTATAAATCTGCAACCCCTTACCAAATGAAACTAATTTCTGGATTAAATATGTCTGACTTTGTTGTGAGGTCACATGATTAGACAATGCCAGTTTAAAATTTGAAAAGGCTGCTCAAGTAGTCAGGAAATTCTCTATGTGGACAGGATTTTCAGATCCTTTCCACTGTAGTATCTTAAATGCTAAGAAGGCTGAGCCTCTGATCCTGCTATCTGATCTGGCTACCCACTACAAAACCTCAAACCTTACTGTCCTGGGGGTGAGTTTCACTTTGACATTCACTGACTTCATCTAGAAATTCTCTTTCCCAAACGGGTTTTGAGACTTCCTGCCATTAGACTTGCAGCCATTAGAATTCTAATAGACCCTGATTAAACATGAACAAATCCTTGCTCCCTCACCTACTTGTGCCACTCTCTCAGTGTGCTTCCTTTAAACCATATCTCAGGGGATATGCCTGTCCCATACCCTAACAATGAGCCATCTAAATACATTTTCTATGAAAGGACACAGATACATCTCCAGGCTACGAGGCCCCTGGGGAATTTGGAGTAGGTTCAGCTTGCCAATCAAGAATCACGTTCCAGGTCGTGACCCAGTATTAGCATCAATTCAGGTGGATGTCTTTTAAAGATTCCCTGCCAAAAACACACTAGGGAAAATTAAAGAGCAATTGTTTTGGAATATTTAGTACGTTCTAAATGAATACCTTTTTGATATATCTTGAGCTATCAAGTCAATGTCTAACTTCTTTATCAGGGAAGCCATTAATTTGCTGAATTCTAAAAAGAAAAAAAAAAGCAGCAGCCCACAGACATCCTGGACTCAGCACATTCTAAATCTGTTAAAAGGCCAGGGTTAGGTGAGAGAAAAGCAAAGGGGTGAGGCATGACTGTGAAAACAGGAGTGTAAGAGGGGACCAGGATCTGTTTCCTTTAAAATTCTGTACCTTGGCAGCGTGAAGCATAAATGATTCTGCTATTCTTCTGGGTGTATGGAGCAGGGCTAACAACCTCACCAGACTGTTAATATTCTAAGAGCCTTCCTTGAAGAAAATGCTTTATGATGGGAGAGATGGCCAGAATGCCATTCCCAACTGGAATAGGCATGTTTTACACTCTTCTTATGTCCGTAAGGCTGGCTTCTTGTAGTAGACCGTTTGACGTATTAAAACAAGGCATACATTTTGGCCTTCAGGAAGAACACTAAATATAGGCCTCAGCAACAATATGCAGCATTAGTATGCGCTCTCTTGATAAAATTCTCCTAAGCTTAAAAAATACATTTTTCACATAGCTGCTGGAAGAAATTTCTAAGATTTTTCATATAGATGCTAAGAAAGAGATGTTTTCTCTTTTCACTGGGGCTGCTAAACTGATATGAGATGATTCTGAAACTGTCTCTAGCTACACTCTTAGTCTCCCAGCTTGTCAAAACCCAAGCTTGGTGGGAATAAAAGGGGCCACAGAGAGACCCAAGGTTGCAAAGAAATGACATTTTTAACTATTTGAACTCAGCTCCACCCCTGGACTTCCCAGCTTCCTATTATGTGAATCAATAAATTCCTTTATCCTCTCAAATGTGTTTGAATTGGGTTTCTGTCATGAAAGAGAGTTCAGCAATCTGAAGAGAGAATTGATTTGATGAGTAAATTTGAGGTGATGTGAGGAAGGAGTGAGTCAATGGCAGAATAAAAAAGTCTGTTTTTCCAAACTAACACATTGTCACATATAATATGTAAAGTTCTTATATACCACCCCTGCTATGTCATTGGGGATATAGGCTTAAGGGCAGTGTTATATAAAGAACACCGAGTAATGTTTGTGAAATTAGAATTTCAGCATTAAATGATTTTGTAATCTTGGGCAATATAAATGTCAACTACTAATAGTTGACATTTATTAAATATTTACTTTATTCCAGGCATTAGACTAAGTGTTTTATCTACATTATTTTATGAAATCCTCATTTCATAGATGAGAAGACTAAGACTCAGATGTATTAAGAAACCACCCCCAAGGACACATATCTACTAATTGCAGTTTTGGGGTATGAATGTAGACCTCTCTGACTCCAGAATCCATGCTTGAAAAATATTTATTGAGCTATAATATACAGACTATAGCATGCATACCAAATCCACCCACATAAAGTAGACAATTCAGTGGTTTCTGATATATTCAGATATGTGCAACCATCATTACAGTTTTAGAACATTCTCATCACCTCAAAAAAGAAACCCTGTACCTTTTATCTACCATGTCTGTTTCCTCCCAGTTCTTAGGTAACCAGTAATCTACTTTCTGTCTATAGCTTTTTCTATTCTGGACTTTCATATCAATGGAATCATATAGTATACTAACTATTGTGATTGGTTTCTTTCACTTAGCATTACGTTTTCAAGGTTCACTGTAGCATGTAGCAGTATTTCATTCTTTTTAATGGCTGAATAATATTCCATTGTATGGATATACCATATTTTGTTTATCCATTTATTTGCTGATGAACATTTGGGTTGTTTCCATCTTTTGGGTATTATAAATAATGCTGCCATGAACATTCATGTAAAAGTTTTTGTGTGGACATATGTTTTCATTTCTATTGGGAATATACCTAGGAATGAAATTGCTGGGTCATATGGCAACTCTGTTCAACCTTTTGAGGAGCTGCCAAACTGTTTTCCAAAGCAACTGCACCATTTTACATTCTCATCAGCAATGTATGAGGGTTCTATTTCTCCAGATCTTCCTCAATACTTGTTGTTATCTGACTTTTTGATTCTAGCCATCCCAGTGAGTATGAAGTGGTAACCCATTGTGGTTTTGATTTTCATTTCTCTGATGACTAATGATGTTGAGCATCTTTTCATGTGCTTATTGGCTATTTGTATAACTTATTTTTGAGAAATGTCTATTCAGATCCTTCGTCCACTTTAAAATCTAGTTATTTATCTTTCTGTTACTGAGTTATAAGAGTTCTTTATGTATTTCAGATACAAGTCCCTTATCAGACATATGATTTGCAAATACTTCCATTTTTGAGTTGCCTTTTCACTCTCTTGATAGTGTTCTTTGATGTGCAAAAGTTTTTATTTAATTTCAATAAAGTCCAATTTATCTATTTTTTTCTTTTATTGCCTGTGCTTTTGGTGTCATATCCAAGAAGTCATTGCCAACTCCAACGTTATGAATACTTTCCCTTATGTTGTCTTCTAAGAGTTTTATAGTTTTAGCTTTTTGTTCAAGTCTTAGATCCAACTTTGTGTATGGTGTGAGGTCAGGGTCCAAATTCATCCTTTTGTATGTGGATACAAAAGAAAACAGTTGGCCCAGCACTGTTTGTTGAATGTATTTTCGTTGTTGTTGTATTTTCTCACTGACTGATCTTGGTAGCCTTGTTGAAACTTAGTTGTCCATAGATGTATGGGCTTATTTTTGTACTCTTAACTCTATTTCATTGATGCATATATCTATCCCTGTGCCAGTACCACACTGACTTAATTACTTTTGCTCCATAGTAAGTTTTGAAATTGGGAAGTGTGAGTCCTCTTACTTTTTTTTTTTTTTTTTCAAGATTGCTTGGGCTATTCAGGGTCTCTGGCAATTCTATATGAATTTTAGAATCATCTATCACTTTCTAAAACAATGTCAGCTGGGATTCTGGGAGGCATTGTTTTGAATCTATAGATCAATGTGGGGAATATTATTATCTTAATGATGTCTTTCAATCCATGAAAATGGGGTTTAAAAAAATCTTTACTTAGCTCTTCTTTAATTTCTTTCAACAATGGTTTGTAGTTTTCAGAGTAAAAGTTTGTTGTTGTTGTTGTTGTTTTGGGTTTTTTGTGTGTGTGTGCTTTTCTTGAGACAGAGTCTCACTCTGTCACCCAGGCTGGAGTGCAGTGGCACGATCTCGGCTCACTGAGACCTCCACCTCCTGGGTTCAAGCAATTCTTCCACCTCAGCTTCCTGAGTAGTCAGGATTACAGGTGCTTGCCACCACGCCTAGCTAATTTTTGTATTTTTAGTAGAGACAGGATTTCACCATATTGGCCAGGCTGGTCTTGAACTACTGAACTCAAGTGATCCACCCACCTCAGCCTTCCAAAGTGCTGGCATTACAGGCATGAGCCTCCGCGCCTGGCCCAGATTATAAGTTTTGCAAAACTTATTCCTAAGTATTTTATTGTTTTGATGCTATTAGTAATGGAATTGTTTAAAATTCCAGTTTTGTATTGTTCATTCAAGTACATCGAAATAAAATTAAGTTTGTATATTGATCTTGTAGTTTGCAGCCTTGCTGAACTTATTTATTAGTTCTAACAGGTTGTTTTAAGTGGATTCCTTAGTATTTTCTATATACAAGATCATATCATCTGCAGATAGTTTTATTTTTCCTTTCTCATTTGGATGTTTTTTACTTGATTTTATTGCCTTACAGCCCTGACTAGAACCTCCAGTACAATGTTGAGTGTAAGTGGTGAGAGTGGACATACTTGTTTTATTACTGACCTTAGGGAGAAAGCATTCAGTCTTTTACCATTAAGTATGATGCTACTATTGAGTTTTTAATAGATGCCCTTTATCAGATTAAGGAAATTTCGTTCTATTCCTAGTTTGTTGAGCATTTTTATTATAAAGGGGGTATTCCCTGGTGGATCTTAAGCCATGCTAGAAGAGTATCAGATAGCCTCTGCCAACGGGATTGCTCCTCTCACTAAGTCAACAGCCCCCCCACCTATTCTCTCTGCTAGTGGCAGTGTGAGTAAAGTAGGGATGCAGTAAACACTGAAAGAGCTCACTCAAGGAATGCAGTGATTATGGCCTAAAAAATAATTCAAGAAAAGGCATGGTTGGAAGGCATCCTGTTCTATATTTATATTTATATTATAAAATCCCAAAGGGTATATTTAATGAAGGGCGACACGCTAGTCAGAGACGACACCGGTGGCAGCCAAGAGATCTTTATTGGAGAGGTAGAGGTCAGGTCGCGCGGGGGAGAGAGAGAAGAGAAGAGAAGAGAGAGAGAGAGCTGCTGGTGTGCTGGGTTTTATATCCCTTGGGCCTACGTGGGGCGGGCCCAAGGGAAGGCGGGAGATGCTTCTTTCTGATTGGCCCTCCTTTGGGGGGTTCAGACAGTGCCCGGTCAAGGAGGGGAGAAGAACCCGGAACCGGCGCCATTAAGGTACCCCTGTTGCCTAACATTTAACAATCCAGAAAACAAGTGATCATTTCACATTTGACCGTATCCTCTGGATAAGACTTGAACTTGTGGTCATCATTAATGAAATTCAGTAATAACCACTGAGAGAGTCTTTAGAAGTCAGTATTCACAGGTGGCAAGATGATTTAATTAGCACTAAATAAGTGATAGGAAGCCATAAAGGCAGAAGATCTATATTGTCTTGATACAAACAGGTTCTGAAGAGCAACAATAGCATCATTACTTTTTGTTATGTGGGAGATGTGAAATTAACCAGAAGTGATACATCTGATAATGAAGACAGAAAGAGATGGTAATTAGACTTGAATAAGAACAGTGCCTAGACACCACCAAGAAGCTTTATGTGCACTGACATAACAGTAAACAAATATATAAGTACCATTTCCTTAGCCATTATCTCAAATCTTCATTAATAAAACATTGCACTTCACATGAGTCCAAGGATTTTGCAGTAGATATTTTAATCAAATTGTTTACATACTTAAGATCCTTGCAAAAACATATTTATCTGGGATCCTGCCACACTTTAAAGGTGGTCCTGGAGGCAGTACAGTCAACCTGATTTGGAGTAAGGGCTCTGGATTCAGAATACCTAGATTCCACATATTAGTTACGTGACCTAAGGGAGGTTGTTTAATCTTTCTGTACCTCAGTTTCTATAGCTGTATAATGAAAATAATAAAAGTATAGTACTTCATAGTTGTGTGAAGTTTAAATGACTTATATATGTACGTACAGTGTTTAGTATCTAGCATTTTGTGTCTAAAAGTGATAGCAAGCTAGGTGGGTGGCTCATGCCTGTAATCCCAGCTACTCCAGAGGCTGAGGGAGGAGGATTGCTTGAGCCCAGGAGTTTGAGACAATAGTGAGCTATGATCACACCACTGTACTCCAGCCTGGGTAACAGAGGGAGACCCCATCCCCCCGCCAAAAAAACAGCAAAATATAGTATTGCCTTAGTCCATTTTGTGCTGCTATGACAAAATACCACAGACTAGGTAATTTATAATGAACAGAAATTTATTTCTTGCAGTTCTGGAGGCTGGGAAGTCCAAGATCAAGGCACCAACAGTTTGGTGTCTGGTAAGGACCTGGTCTCTACTTCCAAGATGGTGCCTTGAGCACTGCATCTTCCAGAGTTGGGGAATGCTGTTTTTCACATGGCAGAGGAGAAGAGCCAAGAAAATAACTGACTCCTGAAAGCCCTTTTTAAAAGGCATTAAACTCACCCAAAAGGGCAGAGCCCTCATGGGCAAATCACCTCTTAAAGGTCCACCTCTATATACTATTACAAGGGCAATTAAATTTCAAGGAGTTTTGGAGGGAACAAACATTAAAACCATAGTAAATACTATACCTCCCTTATAGTTCTTATTGGTAAGTTTCATGACAGTAAGGACAAAATGAGTTCTTGTTTGTATCCCCCACAAGATGAGATGAATTCTTTTTTACGGTATAAAATTGAATTTATCTGGAAACACAAGGTATGCCAAATGTACATAAACTATAAATATATAAATAAAATAATTTAAATAAGGTCCTCAGCATTTCATTTGTACTTCTTCAGTTATTTCTTTATAGTTAGCTATCAGTGGCTTAATTATTTTTGATATTCTTTGTGTTGCCCTCACTTTCTTCAAAGCACGTGGTCTGGTGTAATACACATTAAAGCCTTCAGAACTGCCGGCTGTTTGAATAGTCTGAGGCATGAGGTTGCTGCAGCAAAAAGTGGGTTACACGACAGCCCAGCTTTCCTGCTGGAGATGGGAGGCCAATACTCTCAGGAAACAGTGCAGTCAGAGTTGGGTCATTTGGACATTCCAGAGGCCAGTGGAGTACTGCAGAGAGTGTCCGAATGCCAGCGTCATGAGCCTGGAGGCCTAGGGTGGCAGCTTGGCGAGAGAGCACGAGGGCCAAAGTCGCTGGAAGAGTCATTCTCACCCTTATGGGCAGGAGCGGAACAAAGTGTTAGCGGCCTCAGCCCTGCGCCCCCTCTGGGCGGACACTGTCCTTGCTGCAGTTGGCCGGCGCGTTCAGTCCCCGCGCCCCAGTCCAGGGCGCTCCTAGGGGGCGCCAACTGGCACCTGGGCCCACTACTTATCCGAGCCCATGGAACCCCACTCCCGCGTCGCCCCACCGTAAGCACGCCGGTGCCCGTAACTGATTCGCGAGGCCAGTACCTCGAGGCGCGGGGGGGCGGGGCGGAACGCAGCGCGCGCCCACCCGCCGGCCAAGAAAGCCTCGCGTGGGCGCACGCGCCGCCGCCGCCGCCCACGCCTCAACCGGCCGCCTCAACCGGCCAGCTCAGCCAGCGCTGCATGCTGCCGGCCCTCGAGCTCCGCTGGGCAGCGCAGGGCCCGCAGTGTAGAGTCCGCCGGCCCCGGACGGCCCTGGTAAGTGGGGACGGGGGCGGCGGGACCGGGCTGTCACCTGAGGGGTGGGTTTGTGGCCGTGGACAGTCCTCCGGGGACTCTGAGGTGCTTGCGTGGGAGCTGCCTCCAAGGTGGCCCCCGTGTCACTGGATGAACCCCAAGTGACAGCTGCCTGTATTGGGGGGAGTCCCTGAGGTGCTGCGGGGAACCACCCCCATGAAGACCCGCTGTGGGAATGGACTCCCGGGGTGCTCTCTGGATTTGCTGCCATGGGGAGCCCCCGTGTGGAGGGCACTGGCCCTTAGGGAGCCCTTCTGTGTCACTGTGGGAGCAGGCACAAAGGTGCTCTCGAGCTGGCTCAGTGGAAGACCACCTGGGAACATAGGGGAGCTGCAGGAGCCTGGTGATGGTGGAGCCCCCAGAGGGCCCCCTAGAAAAGGAGGACCTGAAACTGTGCCCTTGAACTGTCAGAAGCAACCTCTGACTGGGAGAGGGGATCCTGCCACGGGATCCATGAGTGACTTCCCACAGCTCCAAGGACTTTGGCCTTTATCTCCCTATAGGCCTACGTGTGCCCTCACTTGTGACCACCGTGGCCCAGAGGTGGAGGCCTTGTAGGGTCTCTTTCCATTCCCCTCTTTCCCTATTCGGATTTTTCTTCTCCATGGTAGTCCAGTTTTTCCAGGCTGCATTTTAGTGGAGGCAGAAACTGCTGGGACAGCACAGGGCCCCAAGTGGGGGATGAGGACCAATGAGGCCTCTAAAGCAAAGATAGGAGATTTGAGCCCCTGGGTTTGACCGTCCAGAAGAAAGCAGTAAGATCAGGTGGAATAACTGACTTTGGCAGGTCCTGGAGCGAAATGCCTTTGAACGAAAGAATAAAGGATGTATAGGATTGTTGAGCACCAGTGTGCTAGGCACTATACTAGGTATGTTTAAACATCTCATATAACTCTTACAACAGCTTTGTGAAATTATCCCCTTCTAAAATGAGATTTAGAAAGATTAAGCAATTTGACCAAGGTTACAAAGATTAAACTCATGAAATCTGTTTTTTGCAGATTTTATTTGGGAAGAAATGTCAAGGAGAGGAAGAAGCAAGAATGTACTCTTGCTTAAGAGCTACTATGGTTTGAATGTGTCTCCCAAAGTTCATGTGTTGGAAACATAATTCTCAATGCAACCGTGTTGAGAGGTGGGGCCTAATAGGTGATTAGGTCTTGAGAGCTCTGCCCTCATAAATTAATTGACATCATCTCCGGAATGGGTAAGTCATGGCAGGGGGTTTGTTATAAGAGTGAGTTTGGCTGTCTTGTTCTCCTGCTTTCTCACGTGCTCTCTTGCCCTTCCACCTTCTGCCATGAAATGATGCCACATGAAGGCCTTCACTGAAAGTGGACCCTCAATCTTGGGTTTCCCAGCCTCCAGAGATGTAAGATTATAAATCTCTTGTTCTGTTATAGCAGCACAAAATAGACTAAGACAAGGCTAAAATGATAAATCTCTTAGAAGGAAACAGGAGAAAATATTTATCGCCTTGGATTTGGCAATAATTTCTTAGATTTTGACACCAAAAGCATGAGTAACAAAAGAAAAAACAGATAAAATATCAATATTTTAAAAATTCTATGCATAAAAGAATACCATAAAGAAAGTGAAAAGACAACCCATGGAATAAGAGAAAATAGTTGCAAATCACACATCTGATAAAGGATTAATATCCAGTATATATAAAGAACCCTACAACTCAACAAGAAAGAAACAACTTTATTTAGAAATGGGAAAATGATGTGAATAGACATTTCTCCAAAGAAGATATACAAAAGACCAATAAGCACATTAAAAACATGCTCTACATCATTAGTCATTAGGAAAATGCAAATCAAAACTACAGTGAAGCTGGATGCAGTGACATGTGCCTGTAATCCCAGCTACTTGAGGGGGCTGAGGCAGGAGGATTACTTGAGCCTAGGACTTTGAGATCAGCCTGGGCAATACTGGGCAATAGGGGAGACCCAGCCCCTATTAAAACAAACAAACAAACACATATGCACACAATGAGATATTACTTCACACCCAGTAGGATGGCTATTAAAAAAAAAGGAAAATAATGTGTGGTGAGGCTGTGGAGAAATTGGAACCCTGGTGCATTGCTGGTGGAAATGTAAAATGGTGCAGCTGCTGTGGAAAACATTTCATGGTTCTTCAAAAAGTTAAAGAGAATCTCTATATGACCCGGCAATTCTGCTATACACTAATGTGTATATTTAAGAGACATGAAATGTGGTATGGAAACCATCTAAATTCCAAAATTTAGTATCTCTTCCCTGATGTCAGAGAAATCATCTATATTTATTGTATTGGTTACATACCATCATCCCTGCTAAACCCAACTCACCATTCCGGTTCTATCTCTGAGGAAGCAGAGTGGATATGATGAGCTTGTGACTCCATAGTTTCTAGAAACAAGTTCTGAAGATTTGGTCTCCTCAGCCCTCTCTGGCCCACTTTGACCTAGAGGAAGGGTGCTGATGCTGTGATCTCAAATAAACCCTTTGCTTTCCCCAGTCATCTTTACAGCATTTATTCAATGATTCGTGAACACTTGCACTTTGTAAAGCAGTGGGAAGTATCCTGATTGTTCCTTCCTCCTGCGATCAGAGAAAATTGAGACTTCCTTTTTCTGTGAAACCCACTGATTTTTAGTGTTTCTTTGCTTCCATTTTCAGAAGTTTCTTTTGCTTTAGTCCTCTTGCCCCATCCCCAACCTGACATTTTCCTCAAGATCACTGTTACATTTTTAAAGCCCTTTATAAAAATCTGCCACTCACATGCTCGAGCATGTCTGATGCAGGGTGTTCATGAGTCCTTGAACACCCAAGGACTCATGAACACCCAAATCCAAGTTCATGAGTCCAAGAACACCCAAGTCATGTCCAAGGAAGACATAAGTGTGTCTTTCTTGACATGTTTGTGCTTACTCTGAACTCTTAGGTTGGTGCAAAAGTAACTGGTTTTTGCCATTATGGCAAAACCATATGTGTGTAATTCTGCCCTGGCCCCTCACTGTATCTTCCCCCTCTCCCCTGACACACTCTAGCTGCTAGCACAATTTACTGCAAGGAGGGCTTCCCTTCCCACTGTCTGGATTCCCATGGGTCAGTCTGCCTGCCCAGGGACCTGCCCCTGTGGCCTTTGTAGTAGGCCTGACCTTGGAATTGGTACACTCTGGAAATCCCCTAGTATGCTACTTGCCTGGCTGTGGACCAGGCAAGAACACGAGAGAAGTTTATAGTGGAGGAGAGAGACAAGGCAGGAAAGGGGGGCAGTTGGCAGCACCCACCCCTCCTTCTGGAAACTGGATCTCACTGGCCCCTTCCCAGGCCCCCCTCTCCCTCCCCATGCTCTCCCAGAGTCCTGGCCTCACTGTCTCCGGGCATGAGAATGCACAGACCTCTGCAAGCCTGATCAGCCCTGTGAGGCATCTGGTCCTTGTGTCCCCAAGCACTTTACATGCCTGGATTGTGCTTACCTATCATATTGCCACCTGAGCTCAAGGAATTCCTTCCTTCTCTTCTGTCCCTGCAGAGGACACAGGGGCTATTCTGGCCCTTCCATCTATGGCAGGCCTGGCCTAGACCATGGGCTCCAGAGGCCAGGTAGAGTATTCGGCCGTGGTTAGCTGGTTAAGCAGCAGAGGCCCAGCCACCTCCCACATGGTGCAGGAAGCAGTGTCTCCATGGAGTCTATTCCTGTGTTCATCCTGTGTTCCTTGCCCTCCCTGCCTGGGCTGCAGTGAGCAGGTACAGAAGTGAAGCAGCCACGGTCCCTGCCCTCAACAACTCAGCGTTGAACACAAGTGATGTTGTGGAGAAGCCACCCTCCTCCCACTGCTGGTGGTCGCTTTCCTGAAATTCCCTCCAGCCAATTCTGAAGTGCCTTTCTGGAAAGCCCAAGAGAAGAGCTCTGGAAGGTCGGGGCCATTCACCATGACATGATGTTACCTGAGTGTGCCAGAGGTGAACCCAAAGATCCCAAGCAAGCACTGATGTATTCCTAACATCTACACCTAAATCTGAAGTAGTAAATTCTTGAGTTTATACCCTTCATGTGACTTTTGCTTCTTGCCTCTCTTCACCCTGGGGAAGATAGAACATGGATTTATGCAGGGATTATGGAATGAGCAAGGCTTCATCCACCATCAGCATTCCACATAAGTCATAGGCTATGACCCCGATTTCTCTTAGCTCTTGACTTTGCCAAGAACTCAGAATCCTGAAGCTATCAGTTTCAGCTCACTTCTCTGCCCCTGGGACTTCTGTCAGCAGCATGAGCCCATGCTGGCCTCAAGCAGGTAGGAGCCTGCAGGGAACCATGGGAAGGACCTGCTCCACCCTAAACCAGGATGTGTGCATGCTAACCCCTGGCTCCCTACCTGATGCTGCTGTGACCCTCCTGAGTCAATTCCCTTTATTCTGGACTTCCCTCTATTCTCCTAGCTGTGTGGCTGCCTGCCCCACTCCCACCAGGCAGGGAGGATGTGCCTGTCAGAAGACCTCCTTTGATCTTTGGGGATGCTTTAGAAAAACACCTGTTGAATGTTGGTTCAGCAGGCCTGAACCTTGTGCTTCTCCGTCCTGGAGACCATCCCTGGGCTGGGCCCCCATCCCTTAGGCACAGAATCAGTATTCAGAGCAGGGACATACCCATGTTTCTTCCCATCCTGGCTCTTCTGTATCCAAGCAGTGGACACATTGTGCTAATGCTGGGGTCCTATCAGAGGAAGCAAGTCCTGCCATCACCTCCTCCTAGTGATGAGACGGTGAGTGATCCTGGGTTTCCTTAGGAACCAGGGGCATCCCACTGTCCCTCAAAACATGTCATAAAGAAGTCACAGTACTTCTTGGCCTTTCTCTAGCTCTTGGCTCCTCTGTGGAAGGTCAGAAGGGGAATGCAGAGGTGCCATCTCCTGAGGGATAGTAGCTGTCCAAAATCGATGTCCCTCCCATCTTCTCAGGGCAGCCTATTTGTCTTCCTGCTTGCTTGTCCTCTCCTCCCACCCATATAACCTCCTTGGTCCCTCATCTCACTGAGCACTGGGATGCCACCCTTGCCCTATTTCTCCATCTCCAGCCTCATGCTGTTGCTCAGGCTCCATGCATTTAGAGCTTTTTCTGTGATCTCTCCTGCTGGTACAGTCTTCCAAGAGCACCTGCTGCACAGATATCAGCAGCAACTTTTAACCACCTTTCCCTGCCCACCTACACACTCACACTGCCACCAACAGCTTGGGCCCTAATAAAAACTTTCCATAGTAACTTCCAGAATCCCTCTCTACCTCCTGCTTTCTAGCTTTGGCTCTGCATACCATTCCCCCTTCCCACAGCCACGGTGCCTTCCCAGCTCCTCACTTGTCCCGCTGGGTCTGTGCCCACACTCTCTTATATGTAAAAGAAACCTTTTTCTGCCCTTATCCACAAAGTCCCCTCTCATTAACGATGCCTTCTATCTACCACCAGTGTCTGTACTTTTAGCCAAAGCCAGCCCCTTGACTTGGGAATTCACTTCTATTCTGTGTCCTCTACAACAGGGCATTGCTCCAGTAGTTCTTCCCTCTTTTCCTCATCAGTTTATCCCTCTCAACTGAATCTTTCCCGTCAACATCCAACGTGCTATGTATCTCATATTTTTCAAAAACCCTCTCTGAATCCCATGTTCTCTTTCTGCTATTTCCTCATTTTTCTGCACCTCTCTGGAACAAACCTCCTTGAATACGTGATTATACTTGCTATCACCAATTGCTCTCTTTCCATTGTATCTTGAATCCACGCCCATCACACCTTCATCACTCATCTAAATCTGGTTTTCTTAATGCCACAGAGGATCTCTATGTTTTTAAATTGAATGCCATTCATCTTACTTGGCTAGTTGACAACTGGTTATGCAGTTGATCACTTTCTCTTTGAAATACTTTCCTCTCTTTGCTTTCAGTACACCACACTCTTCTGTTTTTCTTCTTACCTCACTGGCTACTGCTTCTTTGTTCCTCTACTTACTGGTTCCTCCTTTTATTCCCAGTTAACTTTAGAGTGTCATAGCCCAGTCTTTAGATCTCTCCATTTACACTTAGTTCCATGGTGATGTTATCCAGTTGCATGGTTTTATCTATATCTATATCATCTATATCTATATCTATATCTATCTATCTGTCATCTGCAATCAGGACCTTCCCTGAGGACCATCAAGCTTCTGTGTTGAAGATAGATTGTTGGGGATATGGTGTCAGGATAAAATGGGGGATGTTATAATGCTACGGCAGTAATGGTAGCAGTAGAAAGAGTGAGAAATGGTCATATTCTGGATGGATTTTTGAAGTAAAGACAACAGGATTTACTGATGGAATGGATGTAGACTGTTAGGAAAAAAATTCGAGAATAACACTATTGTTTTTGTCCTGAATTACAGGAAAGATGGAATTGCCCTTAGCTGATGTGAGAAATACCGTGATTGGAGCAGATTTGGTATGTGTAAATGGATGATGGTGGTGGGTGGGCAGGGAATCGAGAGTTCATTTTTGTATAGGTTGAGATGAATATTTGATATCCAAATATATATGTTGATTAGGCAATTTGAACCTATCAGACTATCTACCTCATGAGATGATGAGCTCCCCTGGGGCAAGGCTTGTGTCTTGTTTGTTGTGTTTGGCATAGTACTTGGCACATAGTAAGTACTCCAATATTTTAATTGTTGAATGTAAGATGTTTTTCTTTTTCTTTTTTTTTTTTTTGACATTCTTAACAGGTTTTATTTTATTGGGTGTAATGCTCTAAATTCATGAAAGCTTTTGGAAAATCTTCAATTCTCAACCCCTTAAAAAAGTATCCTGAACCAGGAAGAAAAAAACAAGAGATAGAAATAATTATCTGGACAGATACAAAACAAGATGCTTTAGTTCCTCCCATATCCCAACTGCCCATCTGGTGATAAAGAGTTCTCAGAAAGCAGAATATCTTTAACATTCATCAGGTAGAATCTCACCAGTGTAAAGAACCAACATTGATCTGGCACCTCCACTCACTCTCTGCAGACCATTTTGGATTCCTAAGATGTAATTATACATTTCACATGCATTTGTGAGATAAAATAAACATTATGTTTACATATATCCCACGAGTCGTTCACGTTTAAAGGTTTTCTAAATACTGTGTGTGGCACTAGAAACTTCATGCTGTATCAAGTCAGTGTCAGTATTAAGCTACTGGACTCTATAATGAAATATTATAGATAGACATTTACTGAAAACCAATATAAAAATCTGGCCCAGAACCAGAATGGAAATATGCAATTTTCTTGATTTAAGATGGTCAGAAGTATATGGGTTTTTTTTTTTTTAAAAAAAGCTCTACACATGGTTTAAGACAGGTATGTGTAAGAAGCCTTTTTGTGTGTGCTGACTTTATCATGACAACTCTAGCTGATACTCATCTTCAGCAGTGCACATGACAAACAAACTCTGAAAAAGGCAATTTCTTGGGTTTAGGAAGGACCGTATTCTGGGAATTACTTCAGAGGAATGGACAATAATTCTAGGATTATAGCCAAGAAGGACTGGAAGACTTTAGGAGATGCTTCAGCTTCTTCTAGATTTTGAATGCTGAATAAGCCACTGAAGTGTGATATCTATATTATCCTTTTCTTTGCGAGAAATTGAATAGCAGCAAATTTCTCTATCCTGAATAGCAGACAGATTCATTTTTTTCAATTAGCTGTTTCTCATCCAAGGCATTAGGAAGATCTCTCTTGTTTCCAAGCACTAGCACTGGAATTCCTTGTAATCGTGGTTTATCTAGAAGATTATGTGGCTCATTTCAGGAAGCTTCTATCTTTTCACGATCTGCAGCATCTATCATGTAAACAATAGCATTGACTCCTCTGCAATACCGCTCCCACATGCTTCGAAATCGGGGTTGTCCTCCTATGTCCCAGATCTTTATTGTGACGTTACTTTAGTTACCTTCCTCATGTTGAAGCCCACTGTGGGTATCATATCTTCACTGAATTGACCTGACGCGATGACATTGATGAAGGTGGTCTTGCCCGAGTACTGCAGCCCCACGAGCGTCAGCTCCATCTCTTCCTTCCAGAAGAGCGAACGGAACAAGTCCAGCAGGCGGGAGATGAGCGCCAGCATGATGGCGGCCGGGAGCGAGAACAGACGGGAGGACGAAGAGCGGCGGCGTCGACGACTTCCACACTAGCGGGCCTCCGCCCGGACCCCCCAACGGCTCCTTGGTGCCCTGGCGCGACACGGGTGGACACCTGAATGTAAGATGTTTTTCAAAGTAATTTTTATTGTGACCCTTCTGGGATTATCCTGACTAGCTAATTACTTCCTCCTGTGGCACAACCTCACACCTTATAGCACTCATCACAAAGATGTGACGCTTTCTCTGCCTCCCCAGCGCAGACTTTGGATTCAACTAATATAAGGTATTACTGTGCATTAGCTACTTTCTTAGGCCCTGGGGTTATGAGGCATATTTTAACCATTCAGGCAAGTTAAGGATGAGAAACTGAACTATAAGGAGAGTCAGCAAAAATAGAGGAAAGGAAGCTACCTTGAGAGTCATCAAGTTTAGAACCCAGTGACTGTCTTGATGTATGAACTGAGCACAAAAGTGAATGTATAGTGATAACATTCCCTGATGTTGGAAATCAGGTTGGTGAGGTGGAGGTTTTGAATTGATTTGCATTGTCTTTGTAACAAGATAGAGTTTTGTGTCAGTTGTTGAATATACAGTTTGGAGCTCAGTGGAAAGACTGGGTCAGAAATGTGGCTTTGAGAATGACCAGTACATTAACAGTAATTGAGGTTTGGGGTATGGATGTACAATTATCCCCTTTTGCCAGATCTAGAAACTGGGGCTCAGAAATGTTAAGTAACTTGTCAAATCTCTGAGCTAGAATTCTAAACTTCATTTTTCCCCACATTCCATTCGTGTGAATTTGACTTTATAATCTGCATTCTCCCCACAGGGTCAGGCATTTGTCCTAAAAGTTACAAAAACACTTGCTCAAGAATTTTGTAATATTTTCCTTGTGCTGTTTTATTGCCCTTTGTTCGTGTTTATCATTTTGCCCTAAAATCATTCTTTGGTCACTTCAGCCAGAAATTTCCTTCCAGAGGGAAGGGGGTGACCCAAATCTTTTACTCACTTTTAACCTGTTGAGTGCAGCAAGCACAACCTTGAGCTATGCTGTTCTGCCATGGCTCCTTAAGAGGTCAGGCGTTCCAGGGAGACTAGCGCCTGCCTTAACCCAAGTAACTGGAGAAGGAAGGACAAGGTCCCCTTAGGTCTCCTTAGAGGTTCCAGGGAATATGAGTATGATGGCCATTATTAAGAGGCTTGTTGTGTGGCCAGGATTACTAAAGCTGCCTTTGGCGGTGGATCTCTCACCCAGTGATGGTGCTGGGATCGGGGTGGGAGGCTCGACTGAAAAGGTAGCAGGAAAAAACTCTAGGAACGTCTTGGTATGGCAAGCTACACTGAGAGACCTCCCAAAGCAGGTGTGTAGGAGGGACTTTGTTTAATCTGTGTGTGAAGGAGAATGCGAATAGGTTATCACTAGGAGGGGCTTACATTTCTTAGCAGCTCCTTGTAGATCTCAGCTTGCGACTCAGCCTCCCTCTTGGACTTCATTTCATTCCAAAGGTTTCAGAGAATTCCACATAATATTTCAATTAATGATAACTATGTATTTCCCTGAATAGCAAAATATTGGACATTCCCAGAGAGAGGCAAAAGGGCCAGAGTCCCACCACCACAGTTATGAGCAGCTGATCTCATTGTTAGATTCATGTGTGGCATTAAATTCTAGATTTGTTGTCACTTTCTGTGTTAATAGGACACTTTCCAAAAGCCTTGTCTTCTTTTGACACCCAAGGTGATTGGCTTCGGTGTTTTCAGAAATGCAGTGGGACACAATGAAGAGATGTAGAAGGGTGACAGGAACCAAGGGCTGGAGCTGCCAGGCTTCTGTGGTGCCATCCTTAGCAGGAAAAAGTGTAGGAGTCATCCCCTGAGGAAAAGGCACCAGGTAGATCCTGGGAGGGGATTCAGCTGACTGGGTGCCCACCATTAGTTACTGTGAAGATAAATTCAAGGAGCAAGGATCATGGCAAGGAGAGTGGTGGAGAAGGACTCCAGGCACAGGTGGTATAGAAACAGTAGGGCTGGGTATAAGCATGTGGGCCTCTGTCATGTCCCCACTGGGGTTGTGAGATCTTGGAGACCTAGTGGGCAGAACCCTGGGGTACAGCTTTGGAACTAGATTGCTTTTGGTTCTGCTGCACTGCCTTCAAGTCATTGGCCAGCTGTTCTTTAAGGTGAACCCCTTCTGGATTAGGGGCAGGAAGGGTGTCTGGTGGGATGGGCAGTTCCTGGAGCAATGCCTCCCCTTGGTGGTTTAGACTTTCAAGAGACTTCTGTGTGGATATGTTCTCTGGTGCTGCAGCAGTTTGTTCCCTGGACTTCCTTGCCCTAATGGGAAGTATTGTCATTTCCATAAATGTGCAGGTGGGGCAGGTGCCACTAGAAATACAGGTGGCTCCCCACCTGCTGCAGCCCTCCAGAGGACCAGCATTGTCATTTCCATAAATGTGCAGGTGGGGCAGGTGCTACTAGAAATACACTCGATATTTCTCAGCAATACGTTGTCTGTCTGCTCCTTGTCTCTTCTGTATTGTGTTAAGGGAAGGTGTGAGGGAGGCTGAAAAGTCCTTCCTCTCTAGGGAAGGAGCTTTGACTTACCTTTCAGATGGGTCACCATTCCACATCAAAGAAGAAAAGCCCTTATCTAGAGTGCACTGAAGTTAAAGGTCATGCTTTATTTCTGAACATTTACCATCCATCCCACCAGAATATTTTCCACTGTCCCGTAACTCCAGGGTCTAGGACAGTGGCTAATACCTAGTAAGACCCTATATTAGTTCAATCCAAAGTCTGCGTGTTCTCCTTGAGCAGACTAATGTTTCTATCTGAGGAACAAGGTTGGGTGCCCTGGTTTGGTGGCACAAGCCGCTCAAGGACAGTGACGAGGGCAGTGGCGGGGGTAGCCCAGGGCTGAGGCAGAGCCAGTTGTCTGGAGTGTAGCTGCAGCTTATTGTCTAGGGACTGGGGACCATCCAAGAAGGCTGGGCCCACCCGCTTCGGAGCAGGACGAGATTGGGCCTTGGAGCACCCTGTCGGCTTCTCTGTCTTACTTCTCCCCACAGGGCTCTTGGCTGGAGCCAGGACCTTTGCGGCATTTTCTTTTCTGGTTTTGGCCACCTTCACAGCAGCTGAGAACATGGAGTCTTCATGCCCTTTGCCTTTTGTCTTGGGGATAATATGATGCAGAAACATTTAATTTTATTTCTCAAGCTAGACTCTGGAAGGCTGGGCTTCTTCTGAGTATGGGCTGGCATTACCAGCCCATGCAAAACCTGGCCTTGCAAAGTTTGGCCCTGCAAAGGCTTACCCTGGGTTGATTGGCTCAGGAAAGGCTGACCCTGTGAAGCCTGGGGCACCACAGTCTGGGCATTCTTAGGAATTCTTGCTGGTTCAAGGATGACAGTTAGCTCGGCTTGACTGTCTTGCAGGTCACTGTCAGATTCTTTCTCCCCAGGGACTCGTGGAGGTAGCTGTGGGAGCTTAAGCTGAGGGTCATGCTGGGGTCTGTGTTGACAGGGATCAGCAAGATGAAAGCTACGGCTGCATCGCCAGGACCCTCGGGGTGTCTTGTTTGGAAGCATCCCTGCTGGCCTCTGGTCTGCAGCAGGGCGTCTCTCTTCTCTGGTTGAGGAGCGCCCAAACCCCGCATCCCCTTCTCTGTGGTCTCTGGCTGCTTTGGTTTCCTCTGGGTCCTCTCTCTTTCCTGCTAGCATGGGGACATGGGCTGGGTCCTTGCTCTTGCCAGGGCTTTGGGGCTCAGGGCTCCAGGGTTCCTTGAGGCTGGGGTTGTTCACATTGGTGTCCACCCAAACACAAAGCATGTGGGCCTCTGTCATGTCCCCACTGCGTTGTGAGATCTTGGAGACCGAGTGGGCAGAACCCTGGGGTACAGCTTTGGAAGTAGATTGCTTTTGGTTCTGCTGCACTGCCTTCAAGTCATTGGCCAGCTGTTCTTTAAGGTGAACCCCTTCTGGATTAGGGGCAGGAAGGGTGTCTGGTGGGATGAGCAGTTCCTGGAGCAATGTCTCCCCTTGGTGGTTTAGACTTTCAAGAGACTTCTGTGTGGATATGTTCTCTGGTGCTGCAGCAGTTTGTTCCCTGGACTTCCTTGCCCTAATGGGAATTCCCCATTGTATCTCTAGGACCTTTTTTCTCAGGTGGAAGTTTAGTTTGGTCAAGATATATGTCTGGAGTTTGTGGGGGCTAGCAGGTTGTGTCTGACTTTCTAGAGGCAGCGTCTCCATGGTTCCTTTTACTGGCACTGCAGGCTGGAACTCTTTTGCAATGTGTGTACAGCTCTCATTGTTGCCTTGAAGGCATGGCCCAAGACTTATACACTGTTCTTCAAATGAAACAATCTGAATCAGAGGCTCTGCTAGGATTTCTACAGGCCTAGGCACCATCTCGGTGACGACAGATTGGCTAGTGACCGCCAGGGCCAGGGCCCTGGGAAGCGCCACGCAATACAGAGCAGGCAGCCCCGACAGGAAGGCCAGATGCTTGTGCCATCAAGTTGTCTCCAGTTTCTCAATGGCTTCTGTAGACAAGACTCGGAGCAGCTTAGGGTGTTCAGTGATAGTGCCTGGTAAAGCCTTTTGCTGCTGATCAAGGGCCGTAGGCATCCAAGGCATAACTTTGTGATGTAGGTCTGGGTCACTTGCTCTCTGCAGTACCAGGAACTGGCTTTCTGGAATGCAGGTTAAAAGAGCCACTGCCAGGCCCCCAGAAATTCTGCAGTCCCAGGACCTATGTACACAGGCAGGGATCTTGCCCTGGTGGATCTGTTTACATTTGGAGTTGAAGTTCTTCTGCAATATTGCCTTGGCC
This sequence comes from Symphalangus syndactylus, assembly GCF_028878055.3. NCBI lineage: Eukaryota > Metazoa > Chordata > Mammalia > Primates > Hylobatidae > Symphalangus > Symphalangus syndactylus. The sequence goes on along the minus strand of NC_072431.2, from coordinate 109,989,612 downwards.
CGAGTTAACAAGTGTGGCATGGGGACGGACACTGGGGCCACAATGGGTGACAGCACATCGCAAGCCCCGTTGGCCTCTAGGGCTACAGTCTGGGGGATGCTACATTGGCTAGGGCTGTGCTGCTGCAGGACACAGTCTGCTGGTCAGTGGAGGTAAGGAGCAACTGGATGGACTGCTGGATCTTCTGAGGCAGGCCCCAGCGATGGTGAATCAACTGTTTCTGGATGTGGAATTCCAGCAGCTTCCGGGCATGCTCCAGGAAGAAGAGTGGTTCCCTGGTAAGCACTGAGATGGACTTCCCTGGCTGGGAAGCTGTCACGGTCTCAGGAGGCTGAGCTTTGCCACAGGGCTCGTGCTGCATGAGGCACTGGGTGTGCTGAGACCTCTGGAGGGCAGCTGGCCAGCCCCACTGAAGCTGGAGTTGCCTCTGTAGCAGGTGCCACTCCAAGGCTTCATACTCGGCCAGAGTCAGAAATGGGACATTGATCTGAGCTCGTTGATGTTCAGATGGAGACACCCAATTTGGGGAAAGTGGGGAAGAGGGTGGGGCTGACTGGGGTGAAGTTTTAGGGAGCAGTTGGGAGACGGAGAGCTCATTGAAGAGAAAAAGATCCTTCAAGGGGGGCTTGGGCACATTTTCAATCTTCAGAAGGCCTCAGCACTTCAGGACTGAGAAATGGAAGGTGGGCAGGGAGGACCATATGCAAGGCCATTGGATGCATCGGGTTCAGGGTTTCTGGGTTCAGGGACAGCAAGGAGACCTGGGAATTCAAGTGATGTTGGCCTTGGTTCCCCTTGACAGAGCTGGGGTTGCTCTGCATCATCTCCTCCTGGTTCAGTGGAGCCCTTGGCTTCTCAAGCCTTGAAGAAGCTATGGTGTTTGGGCCCGTGAGCACATCTGGCACTTGAAATTCCTGCCCTAGCTGGAGGTGATCAGCTCAGTAATCTTGTATACCATCTGCATACATTGATTGGGCAGCTGACTGGGTTAAAGATTTCTGATCTGTTTTTTTTTTTTCATAGAGAGACATTATTTTTAATGGCTAGATTGCAATGATTTTAGTTTATATATATATATATATATATTTTTTTTTTTTTTTTTTTGCCCAGCTGGCACATTTATTGGCATTAAAACACAAGACCCTTTCCAGCACCAGGAAGCCACATTCAAAGGGTGTCCCTCTGCCCCATTTCTGCAAAAACTCTCAGGCCTTAGCAGTAGCCTGAGCGCCCAGGGCTGTGAGCTGCTGAATATTCTGACTATCATTTCCATGACGGACTGTTTCATGGCGTGCTTCTCCTGAAGAGCTGGTTGGATTATCTCCATCTGCTTGGTTAGAAAGTCTATCTTCCTCTTGAAGAAGTCCTTGGCATCCTCAGTTGTCTTCTCTACATAGTACCCAGTTCCCACATCGATGAGCCCGTGTTCCACATCATGCAGCTTCCCAGGGACATACATAGAACTCGTCAGTGGGACGAGTAATTCTTTCCCCTTGTTACTCTTGTTCAGCACGTTCAGACAGTCCTTGGCTTCCACATACTTGGTCTGTACCACTTTGAGCTGGGCAATGGACGTGGACAAGAACTCCACTTCCTGATCCAGCTGGTTCTTGAGCATTTCTAGCTGCGGCAGATTCAGCTCCGTGATGTAAATAGACTGTGCTATGTTGGGAAGGAGCTTAGTTTAGATATATATATTTTTTGTAGTTAAATGTCTTTTTTTATTTTTATTATACTTTAAGTTTTAGGGTACATGTGCACAATGTGCAGGTTTGTTACATATGTATACATGTGCCATGTTGGGGAGATTTTTGATCTGTTAATTGTGACAGTGTTGGGTTTATAGATGCCAGTGAAAGCTCTCCGGTGTTTCTGGAATGGAGCTCTAGACTCTGCTCAAAAGATACACTAGACACAGACAAGATCTCTAGGCAAGAGGAGACCTGTGATGGGCTCCTCGATAAAGTTGGGGAGATCTGGTCGTTCACATCCACCAGCAATTGCTGAATCTCCAGAACCATGACATTGCAAATTTGGCAATGGGGATCTGGACATAGGATTCGCCGCACACTTCCCTCCAGGGGAAGCCAGCTCTGGCTGGAAAGAGAAACATGGCAAACATTAATGATGGAGTGGCATCTACATTCTTGGAAGAGTGTGGGCTAGAGTTGGCGTTGCCCTTCCCTAGTCCTGCAAGTCTAGAAGCCTACACCCCCTTCATGTCTACTCCCCTACTTTTCTTCTTAAGAAAATGGCATTTGGTAAGGTATGGTGGGCTGGGTTTAGGACTTGTTGGACAAGGCCTCAGACAACCCACAGAAGGGCATGGCCCTCAGAGAAGACTGGGAGCTGAGTTCTGTGTTGGCCTTGTTGAGAAGCTGAACTAGGAGAAAGGAACTAAGCATGTGGAAGAGTCAGTTGGTTAGCTGATGGGGCATAACCAGGAATATCACAAGGTAGAACTTTCTTGCAGTCTCATTTGAGGCTAAGAAACCCGAAGCCTAGTTTTCAGTACATCCAAACTGTGGAAAATGAGGTTTTTGTGGTACTTATGCGTTCTGGGCGCTATGAGATATCCCTGGTGATGTACCCAACATCTCCTGGGAATCAATCTTTTTCTCTAGAAATATTAAGAGGATAAGATGATAGGCTCCTGTCTTAGGGCTGTGCCAGGAACTGGACTCCCTGAATACAGAACTAAAGGAGGTATTATCAGCAGGGTTCATCTTGGTCAGCTGAGTCTGCCCATGTAAGGGTGTAGCTGTAAAGAGAATGTGACATGGGTGACTTCCTCATGAAAAATCCATTCTCTTGACTGGATAACATATCTCAGAGCTGAGTAGAACCCCATATAATGTCTTTTATGAATAATGTACTAGTAAAATCCTGAATTTCAGAACTACTGTGACCCTGCCCCAAATCAGTATTGGGTGACTCTTTCCTCCTGCGATGATTATGCCTTTGCAACCCTCTCAACTAGTGAACCAGCCTCCACTGTGTATGTCTCCCTCCCAGCCATTTTCCGTCTCCTCAGTCCTGCCCCAGGCTAAATGAAAAAATCACCACAGGCCAGGCTGGTGTTTAGAGACTGCATGCAGCAATAGATCACCTTTTCATGACAGACAGCAGCTCTTGGCTCTTGTGGCTTCTCATCTTCTTCCTGAGAAAGTCTCCTAGCTGAGGAACCAGAAGACAGTGTTATAGTAGACAGTGGCATGGTAGAGTTTTCAGAGTGTCTATAGGAGGTTGGAGGCCCTTGACTCTCAGCAAGAAGACACTGAGAACCCTAATTATAAATGCTTTAAGGCCTTTCTGTGCACAGTATAATGAATCATGACTTGTTCTCCTATGGCCATTCTTATTTGACCTTAAGAACCATACTGTGAGTGAGAGGATCATCAGATGCCCATGTGATGGCAAACAAGACTGAGAGATGAAGTGACTTCCACAGGTTTTAAAACTAGTAAATGACACAACTAAGGACATCTGCACTATTGCCTCAATTCTTTATTCCCATGGCAATAATGTAGAGAATTTTGGAATGTTTCCAAGGTAAGATTTCCCACCCATGGAAGTTTCAGTCGGGGGAACTGGAGTCTTCAGTGGCAGAGCACCTGGCTCTTGGCTCCAGGGGCCATAGAGGGACAGGATTCATGGGAAACCCCACAGTGGAAGGGAGTCAGAGGAGAGATTGGGACTTTACCTGCTGATGCTGCATTGCTAGCTCTTTGCCTGACTTTTTGGTGACACTTAAAAGACAAAAACATTAGAATGTGAAGCTGGGACACCATTTTCTTTCTCATGTCCAAACTTACATGAGACTTACATATATTTTCCACTGCCTTTCTATATATCTATCTGTATTTTATACACTGTCCTGGATTTTCTTTGCCTATTCCACCTTTTTACCCCATTTTCCTTCTCTGCTTATTTCTGATTCACTTGGAGGCTTTTCCATATTCTATACCTCCCATCTGATTCCCAGATAAGTCCTGCTGGATGCTGGGGATGAAGCAAGAGACAGGATGGTACAGATGAAGGTGTATGTGGTTCTAATACCCAAAGACTCCAGTTTATAAACACTTTAAAGGGCCACCAACCAAAAAAATCCCCCATATTGTGAGGTCTTCTGAGATCCAGTGAGATAGATCCCATATCATCTGGGTCTCTATTCAAGTCAAATGGAAAGCTTCTTGGCTTTTCAATTAGAGTATGGTTCAGGGAAGACCTGGTAAGAAATTATTTTTAGGCTCTGAGAAGGAAAAGACTATATAAAAGTAACTAAAGGTATGGCATAAAAATTGGGGGAGAGGGGAAGTGGGGTCAGTAAGGAAGGACTCTGGAGCTTAAAAGCATATTATCTGAGGCTTAATTAGTTCAGTTGGAATCATAGTGTTGCCCTACCCGGCAGCAGCTCCTTTCAACTTCCAAGTTCAATTCGTGGTGGCTCCTTTTCACTTGCCAGATAATTAGAATAATGATGAAGATGGAGCCATAGATGTATAAGGGATATCCAATATCCCACGGAACAAAAGTAGGGCTCAACATGGTCTAAACCTCATTAGCATGAGATCAGCGATCCCTCTATCTCGGCATTCAGGGTTCTGGTGCCTAATGACTCCCAGTGCTAGGCCTTGTCATGTCCACCTCACAGAGGACGGAACTAGGCCGCCAGACTGCATCACAAAGCCCTCCTGTGTCATAAGGCACATGTAGTAGGGAAGCTCATGTGGTGATTCAGTCTGTAGATGAGGGTGTTGTGAGCCTGGGACTGAAGGTGCCACAAGCAGTGTCTATTTCCTAGTCTGTCTTCACTTTCCACTCCCTATACCAGCCTGATGTCTTGGCTGTCTCCGTCACAACTGTATGGTCACCTGTCCTCAGAAAACTGAGTGCTTTGGCACAGGGGTCACCTCATGAGAAGGAGTGGTTAGGCCGGAGGAACCTCCACTAACTCTCCCACTAGTTTTGGAAATATACCTGAGAAGCACATAAGAATTTAGGGAGGGCAGAGTCTGGTTATGGCTTGGAAATGGAGATCTTTGATGTTTCAGGCAATGGGTGATTGGTAACAGAGGTGCAGGAAGGGGACTATGGCTGATGTGGTAGGGTGGTAGGGAGAGGCCAAGGTGTCCGTATCTATCCAGTCTGTGTGTCCTCAAGCTTGCAGATAGGTGGGGAGAGATTGTAAATGCTGCAGTCTTTTTGAGATACATTAATGTGGCTCATTTCTGGAGTTCTGTCCAAATCATGGTTTTCTAGAACTGCGTCTGTCCTTGTTATAGCATTCTGCCTGTTCAGGGAGATGAATGCCTGTAGAGATGGATTAGTAGCCATTTCTGGCTTTGGGTCGCCAACTGGTTGCTGCTTGTGGTTGGATCTGTTCATCTCTGGATGTATTCTGTTTGCCTGTAGGATTTTTATTTGTTTGCTTGAGTTGGATTCTGGAAACTTTTAAAGCAGAGCAGATGTTTTCCACTTTTGCCTCAGGACTCATCACTCCTATACTCTGCCCATTAATTTATACATTTATGTTACCTGCTTAACCTCCATGAATATTGCAATACTTCCCTAACAGCCAATGATTTCTGAATATGCTTAGAAGGTGTTGCCCTGGTGAGAATGGTTACAGCCAAAAGCGGAGAAACAAATTCTTGGGCTCGAAATCTTTGAATATTCATCCAGTATTCCACCCTTTACCCCACTGGCATGGTGAGTATATTCAGTATGCTCATCCCTAATCTGGGCAATGTCAAGGATACAAGGACTTTGAGTCATATTGGCTTCCTCCTCTCAAGACACTTAAAAATCTAGTTTTAAAGACAAGACAAATTTACGTGAATCAAGAGCCAATGACTTATTTCAAATAATTTGATGTATTATTGAGATTCAGGTCTCAACCTTTCAAGAGAGAGAATGCATGCAGGGGTTCAGTTTGGTCAGAGAGGGTTCCTGGGGAGATTAATTTTGAAGTTTTGTCTAAAAGTGCAGGTTATAGGGAAAAGGACTGTTCCAGGTGGGAGAGAAAATTCCTAACAAACACACAACCCCAAGGAATGTGCCACAGAGTTCATTTGATACTAAAAAATGCAGTCTATCTTTAGCAGAGGTGCAGATGAATGGACTGGAGAGCAATTGTGGGAAAGATTGGAGGAGCAGAGATGAGCCTCGCCTTGATGGAGGGCCTTTGCATTTATTTTATTTTAATCACTTAGATTAATTGATTTTTTAAAGTAAGCATACACATAAATGGTATAAACTTCAAAAGGTAGAAGAGGGTATAACATACTGTCTCTTCATCCTTGTCTCTCATCTCTCATTTTTATTCCCTCAGTCAATCACTTCTATCAGGTTCTTGTGCATCTTTCCAGACTAGTCTAGCATAAGTTAAAAAAATGAATTTTAATGCTTTATTCACAAAGGGAAGGATAGTATAGATACTTTTCTCTCTTATTTCCCTCCTTCTCCTCCTCCTCCTTCTTCTCTTTCTTATTCTCCTCCTCCTCCTTCTTCTTCCCCTCCCTCCCTCCCTCTCTCCCTCCCTCCCTGCCTTCCTTCCTCCTCCTCCTTTTCCTCCTCCTCTCCTTCCTCCTCCTTCTTCTTTTTTCTTCTTTCTTCTTCTTCTTCTTCTGACAAGGTCACCCAGGCTGGAGGGCAGTGACACAGTCATAGCTCACTGCAGCCTCTAACTCTTAGGTTCAAGGGTTCCTCTTGCCTCAGCCTCCCAAATCCCACCTGAGCCCCCCCAGATGCTAGGATTACAGTCTTGTTTCATTTAATAAAATAAATATATCTTGAGCATATCATTTTCTTTAATGTCTTTAATATTTTCCTTGATAGGCTGAAACACAGTTCATCTTCAATGCCATATTCATGAATATTTCGTATAATGTTGCTCTAAAAATGCTGACACAAACCTTATATAATATAAATCTTTGCATAAATATATAGGTATATATATAGGAAAAATTCCTTCTAGTGAAATTGCTGGGTGAAAGGGTGTGTGCATTTTCAATGTTTATATTGCCTAATTGCCCTCCAATTGTAGAAATTCACACTTCTTTTATTTTATTTTTTATTTTTTGAGACAGAGTCTTGCTCTGTCCCCCAGGCTGGAGTGCAGTGGCGTGATCTCAGCTCACTGCAAGCTCCGCCTCCTGGGTTCATGCCACTCTCCTACCTCAGCCTCCCGAGTAGCTGGGACTACAGGCGCCTGCCACCACACCCGGCTAATTTTTTGTATTTTTAGTAGAGACGGGATTTCACCGTGTTAGCCAGGATGGTCTTGATCTCCTGACCTTGTGATGCTCCCGTCTCGGCCTTCCAAAGTGCTGGCATTACAGGCGTGAGCCACTGCACCCAGCCAGAAAATCACACTTCTAAAAAGTGTTTTAAGAGTGCCTCTTTTCCATATTGATGAATACGTCAGTTGTTTCCACCTTTTTGCTGTCGTGAATAATGTTCAAGTGAATGTTGGCCTACAAGTGTCTGTTCAAATCCTTGTTTTCAGTCCTTTTGAGTATATACCACAGTTTCATTTTTGTTGCTTAAATTTTTCATTTATCTAGAATTTAGTAGTTAAAAACACTTTTCTGAGATATGATTAATGTACAGTAAGCTACACATATTTAAAGTGAACAATTTAGGCTGGGCACAGTGGCTCACACCTGTAATCCCAGCACTTTGGGAGGCCAAGGCAGGTGGACTACTTGAAGTCAGGAGTTTAAGACTAGCCTGTCAAACATGGTGAAATCCCGTCTCTACTAAAAATACAAAAATTAGCCAGGAGTGGTGGCAGGCGCCTGTAATCCCAGCTACTCCAGAGGCTGAGGCAGGAAAATCACTTGAACCGGTTGGTGGAGGTTGCAGTGAGCCAAGATCGCACCACTGCTCTCCAACCTGGGCAACAAGAGTGAGAGACTCGGTCTCAAAAAACAAACAAACAAAAAGTGAACAATTTGATAAATTTTCACATTTGTATATGCTTGTGAAACCATTATCACAGTCAAGATTACCACATCCTCAAAACTTTATTTATGCCCCTTTGTAATCGTTTTTCCCTACCCCTTTCATTTCCTCTTTCTTCCAAACCATTGACCTATTTTCCATCACTATAGTTTAGTTTGCATTTTTCTAGAGTTTTATGTAAACGTAATCATGCAGTATGTATACATTTATGTCTGGCTTCCTGCACTCAGCCCAATTATTTGAATATATTCATGTTGTTTTGTATATTATTAGTTCATTCGTTTTTATTGCAGAGTACATTCCATTGTATGCATGTATAACAATTTGTTTAACCATTCGGTAGTTGATAGACATTTGAGTTATTACCAGTTTGGGGCTACTACAAATAATGCTGCTATGAACATTCATGTACCAGTCTTTAAAAGGACATGTATTCCCATTTTTCTTGGGTAAATACCCAAGAGTAGAATGATTGAATCATGTGATAGTTGTATGCTATGGTTTGAATGTATGTGTCCCTCCAAATTTCATAGATTGAAACCTAATTACCAAAGTGATGGTATTAGAAGTTGGAGCTTTTGGGGAGGTGATTAGGGCATAAAAGCTCTGCCCTCATGAATGGGATTAATGACTTTATAAATTAGATGTGAAGGAGCTGTTTGCCCCTCCCACCATATGAAGACACAGCATTTGTCCCCTCTGGAGGATGCAGCAACCAGGTTCCATCTTGGAAGCAGGGACTGGGCCCTCATCAGACACAGGACCTGCCAGCACCTCGATCTTGTACATCCAGCCTCAAGAACTGTGAAAGATAAACTTCTGTCTTTATAAGTTGCCCAATCTGTGGTATTTGTTATAGCAGCATGAATGGATTAAAACTGTGTGTGTTTAATTTTTTTTAATTTCCAAACTGTTTTCCAAGATGGTTGTACTATTTCCATTCCTGCCAGCAGTGTATGAGAGTTTGTTTTCCTATATCTTTGTCAACCCTTGGTACAATCCTTTTTAATTTTAGCCATTCTAATATGTGTGTAATGGTATCACTTTGGGGTTTTAAACTGTGTTTCTCTAATTAATAATGATGTTGAGCATTTTTTCATGCACTATGTGTCATCCATTTTTATGGTGAAGCTTTGTACAAACGTTTTTCCTATTGTGTTAATTTTTAGAAACAAATTGAAAAGCAATTACCAAAAAGTGGTAAAGGACATATTACTTGCTAGAAATCCGTAAATGTTGGATTGTTGCCATCTTATTAGTAAACTGATTCCAAAAGAATGAGACTAATTTTCTGATGGCTTTTAGGAGTCTAGCACCACATTATGAGCTCTAAAATATTAATGTAAAAATATTAGATTGCCAAACAACTTTGAACCTTATGGTTTGTTGCATGAAAACATTATTAATGTGGCTTATAAAATACTACTGTATGAACAATGCAAATCTTTAGGAAAGTGTGTATCTCACAAAAATAAAAATTATAACAAGTTAAAAAAATATCAAGTGACCATATAGGTATAGGCCTAGTTCTGAACACTCTTCTGTTCCATTGATCTATTTGTCTTTGTTGATGTCAGTGACATTGTCTTGATTACTGTAGTGTTATACTAAGTCTTGAAGTCAGGTGGAATAAGTAATCTTCTTTTTCAGAGCTATTTTGGCTATTATAGGTCATGAATTTTAGAATAAGTTTTTCAATTTCTGTAGTGGGATTTTAATTGGGATTGTGTTGAATGTTGTTTTATTTGTCTATTGCTGCATAACAAGTTACCACAAAATTTAGTGATTCAAAATAACATACGTTTATTATTTCACCATGCTTGGCTAATTTTTTTTATTTAATTATTTAATTTTTATTTTTTTAGAGACAGGCTCTCACTACATTGCCCAGGCTGGTTTTTAACTCTTGGCCTCAAACAATCCTCCTGCCTCAGCCTCTCAAAGTGTTGGGATTACAGGTGTGAACCACCATGTCAGACCAGTATCCGTTCTTAAATATTTGGTAGAATTCAGTAGTGAAGCTATCAGGTCCTGTATTTTTTTTTTTTGATGGGAGACTTTTTATTACTGTTTCAATCTCCATATTTATTGTTGGTCTGTTCAGATTTTCTATTTCTTCATGATTCCTTCTTGGTAGATTGTATGTTCTAGGACTTTATCCATTTCTTCAAGGTTATTTAATTTGTTTGTGAATAATTGTTCATTGTAGGCTCTTATGATCATTTGTATTTCTGTGGTATCCATTGTAATGTCTCCTCTTTCATTCTGAGTTTATTTATTTGAGTCTTCTCTCTTTTTTTATTTTAAATTTTATTATTATTATACTTTAAGTTTTAGGGTACATGTGCACAATGTGCAGGTTTGTTACATATGTATACATGTGCCATGTTGGTGTGCTGCACCCATTAACTCGCCATTTAACATTAGGTATATCTCCTAGTGCTATCCCTCCCCCTTCCCCCCACCCCACAACAGTCCCCGGAGTGTGATGTTCCCCTTCCTGTGTCCATGTGTTCTCATTGTTGAATTCCCACCTATGAGTGAGAACATGCGGTGTTTGGTTTTTTGTCCTTGCGATAGTTTGCTGAGAATGATGGTTTCCAGTTTCATCCATGTCCCTACAAAGGACATTAACTCATCATCTTTTATGGCTGCATAGTATTCCATGGTGTATATGTGCCACATTTTCTTAATCCAGTCTATTGTTGTTGGACATTTGGGTTGGTTCCAAGTCTTAGCTATTGTGAATAGTGCTGCAGTAAACATACGTGTGCATGTGTCTTTATAGCAGCATGATTTATAACCCTTTGGGTATATACCCAGTAATGGGATGGCTGGGTCAAATGGTATTTCTAGTTCTAGATCCCTGAGGAATCACCACACTGACTTCTACAATGGTTGAACTAGTTTCCAGTCCCACCAACAATGTAAAAGTGTTCCTATTTCTCCACATCCTTTCCAGCACCTGTTGTTTCCTGACTTTTTAATCATCCCCATTCTGACTGGTGTGAGATGGTATCTCATTGTGGTTTTGATTTGCATTTCTCTGATGGCCAGTGATGATGAGCATTTTTTCATGTGTCTTTTGGCCACATAAATGTCTTCTTTTGAGAAGTGTCTGTTCATATCCTTCGCCCACTTTTTGATGGGGTTGTTTATTTTTTTCTCGTAAATTTGTTTGAGTTCATTGTAGATTCTGGATATTAGCCCTTTGTCAGATGAGTAGGTTGCAAAAATTTTCTCCCATTCTGTAGGTTGCCTGTTCACTCTGATGGTAGTTTCTTTTGCTGTGCAGAAGCTCTTTAGTTTAATTAGATCCCATTTGTCAATTTTGGCTTTTGTTGCCATTGCTTTTGTTGTTTTAGACATGAAGTCCTTGCCCACGCCTATGTCCTGAATGGTAATACCTAGGTTTTCTTGTAGGGTTTTAATGGTTTTAGGTCTAACATTTAAGTCTTTAATCCATCTTGAATTAATTTTTGTATAAGGTGTAAGGAAGGGATCCAGTTTCAGCTTTCCACATATGGCTAGCCAGTTTTCCCAGCACATTTATTAAATAGGGAATCCTTTCCTCGTTTCTTGTTTTTGTCAGGTTTGTCAAAGAATCAGATGGTTGTAGATGTGTGGTGTTATTTCTGAGGGCTCTGTTCTGTTCCATTGGTCTATATCTCTGTTTTCGTACCAGTACCATGTTGTTTTGGTTACTGTAGCCTTGTAGTATAGTTTGAAGTCAGGTAGCATGATGCCTCCAGCGTTGTTCCTTTGGCTTAGGATTGTCTTGGCAACGCAGGCTCTTTTTTGGTTCCATATGAACTTTAAAGTAGTTTTTTCCAATTCTGTGAAGAAAGTCATTGGTAGCTTGATGGGGATGGCATTGAATCTATAAATTACCTTGGGCAGTATGGCCATTTTCACGATATTGATTCTTCCAACCCATGAGCATGGAATGTTCTTCCATTTGTTTGTATCCTCTTTTATTTCATTGAGCAGTGGTTTGTAGTTCTCCTTGAAGAGGTTCTTCACATCCCTTGTAAGTTGGATTCCTAGGTATTTTATTCTCTTTGAAGCAATTGTGAATGGGAGTTCACTCATGATTTGGCTCTCTGTTTGTCTGTGATTGGTGTACAAGAATGCTTGTGATTTTTGTACATTGATTTTGTATCCTGAGACTTTGCTGAAGTTGCTAATCAGCTTAAGGAGATTTTGGGCTGAGACGATGGGGTTTTCTAGATATACAATCATGTCATCTGCAAACAGGGACAATTTGACTTCCTCTTTTCCTAATTGAAGACCCTTTATTTCCTTCTCCTGCCTGATTGCCCTGGCCAGAACTTTGAGCACTATGTTGAATAGGAGTGGTGAGAGAGGGCATCCCTGTCTTGTGCCAGTTTTCAAAGGGAATGCTTCCAGTTTTTGCCCATTCAGTATGATATTGGCTGTGGGTTTGTCATAAGTAGCTTTTATTATTTTGAGATACGTCCCATCAATGCCTAATTTATTGAGAGTTTTTAGCATGAAGGGTTGTTGAATTTTGTCAAAGGCCTTTTCTGCGTCTATTGAGATAATCATGTGGTTTTTGTCTTTGGTTCTGTTTATATGCTGGATTACATTTATTGATTTGTGTATGTTGAACCAGCCTTGCATCCCAGGGATGAAGCCCACTTGATCATGGTGTATAAGCTTTTTGATGTGCTGCTGGATTCGGTTTGCCAGTATTTTATTGAGGATTTTTGCATCGATGTTCCTCAAGGATATTGATCTGAAATTCTCTTTTTTGGTTATGTCTCTGCCAGGCTTTGGTATCAGGACGATGCTGGCCTCATAAAATGTTAGGGAGGATTCCCTCTTTTTCTATCGATTGGAATAGTTTCAGAAGGAATGGTACCAGTTCCTCCTTGTACCTCTGGTAGAATTCGGCTGTGAATCCATCAGGTCCTGGACTCTTTTTGGTTGGTAAGCTATTGATTATTGCCACAATTTCAGAGGTCTATTATTATTGGTCTATTCAGAGATTCAACTTCTTCCTGGTTTAGTCTTGGGAGGGTGTATTTGTCGAGGAATTTATCCATTTCTTCTAGATTTTCTAGTTTATTTGCGTAGAGGTGTTTGTAGTATTCTCTGATGGTAGATTGTATTTCTGTGGGATCGGTGGTGATATCCCCTTTTTCATTTTTTATTGCATCTATTTGATTCTTCTCTCTTTTCTTCTTTATTAGTCTTGCTAGTGGTCTATCAATTTTGTTGATCTTTTCAAAAAACCAGCTCCTGGATTCATTAATTTTTTGAAGGGTTTTTTGTGTCTCTATTTCCTTCAGTTCTGCTCTGATTTTAGTTATTTCTAGCCTTCTGCTCGCTTTTGAATGTGTTTGCTCTTGCTTTTCTAGTTCTTTTAATTGTGATGTTAGGGTGTCAATTTTGGATCTTTCCTTCTTTCTCTTGTGGGCATTTAGTGCTATAAATTTCCCTCTACACACTGCTTTGAATGTGTCCCAGAGATTCTGGTATGTTGTGTCTTTGTTCTCGTTGGTTTCAAAGAACATTTTTATTTCTGCCTTCATTTCATTATGTACCCAATAGTCATTCAGGAGCAGGTTGTTCAGTTTCCATGTAGTTGAGCGGTTTTGAGTGAGTTTCTTAATCCTGAGTTCTAGTTTGATTGCATTGTGGTCTGAGAGACAGTTTGTTATAATTTCTGTTCTTTTACATTTGCTGAGGAGAGCTTTACTTCCAACTATGTGGTCAATTTTGGAATAGGTGTGGTGTGGTGCTGAAAAAAATGTATATTCTGTTGATTTGGGGTGGAGAGTTCTGTAGATGTCTATTAGGTCCACTCTGTGCAGAGCTGAGTTCAATTCCTGGATGTCCTTGTTAACTTTCTGTCTCATTGATCTGTGTAATGTTGACAGTGGGGTGTTAAAATCTCCCATTATTATTGTGTGGGAGTTTAAGTCCCTTTGTAGGTCACTCAGGACTTGCTTTATGAATCTGGGTGCTCCTGTGTTGGGTGCATATATATTTAGGATAGTTAGCTCTTCTTGTTGAATTGATCCCTTTACCATTATGTAATGGCCTTCTTTGTCTCTTTTGATCTTTGTTGGTTTAAAGTCTATTTTATCAGAGACTAGGATTGCAACCCCTGCCTTTTTTTGTTTTCCATTTGCTTGATAGATCTTCCTCCATCCCTTTATTCTGAATCTATGTGTGTCTCTGCACGTGAGATGGGTTTCCTGAATACAGCACACTGATGGGTCTTGACTCCTTATCCAGTTTGCCAGTCTGTGTCTTTTAATTGGAGCATTTAGCCCATTTACATTTAAAGTTAATATTGTTATGTGTGAATTTGATCCTGTCATTATGATGTTAGTTGGTTATTTTGCTCGTTAGTTAATGCAGTTTCTTCCTAGCCTTGATGGTCTTTACAATTTGGCATGTTTTTGCAGTGGCTGGTACCGGTTGTTCCTTTCCATGTTTAGTGCTTCCTTCAGGAGCTCTTTTAGGGCAGGCCTGGTGGTGACAAAATCACTCAGCATTTGCTTGTCTGTAAAGTATTTTATTTCTCCTTCACTTATGAAGCTTAGTTTGGCTGGATATGAAATTCTGGGTTGAAAATTCTTTTCTTTAAGAATGTTGAATATCGGCCCCCACTCTCTTCTGGCTTGTAGAGTTTCTGCCGAGAGATCAGCTGTTAGTCTGATGGGCTTCCCTTTGTGGGTAACCCGACCTTTCTCTCTGGCTGCCCTTAACATTTTTTCCTTCATTTCAACTTTGGTGAATCTGACAATTATGTGTCTTGGAGTTGCTCTTCTCGAGGAGTATCTTTGCGGTGTTCTCTTTATTTCCTGAATCTGAATGTTGGCCTGCCTTGCTAGATTGGGGAAGTTCTCCTGGATAATATCTTGCAGAGTGTTTTCCAACTTGGTTCCATTCTCCCCGTCATTTTCAGGTACACCAATCAGACGTAGGTTTGGTCTTTTCACATAGTCCCAAATTTCTTGGAGGCTTTGTTCGTTTCTTTTTATTCTTTTTTCTCTAAACTTCCCTTCTTGCTTCATTTCATTCATTTCATCTTCCATCACTGATACCCTTTCTTCCAGTTGATCGCATCAGCTACCAAGGCTTCTGCAATCTTCGCGTAGTTCTCAAAACTTGGCTTTCAGCTCCATCAGTTCCTTTAAGCCCTTCTCTCCATTGGTTATTCTAGTTATCCATTCATCTAATTTTTTTTCAAAGTTTTTAATTTCTTTGCTATTGTTTTGAATTTCCTCCCGTAGCTCAGAGTAGTTTGATCGTCTGAAGCCTTCTTCTCTCAACTCGTCAAAGTCATTCTCTGTCCAGCTTTGTTCCGTTGCTGGTGAGGAACTGCATTCCTTTGGAGGAGGAGAGGTGCTCTGCTTTTTAGGGTTTCCAGTTTTTTTGCTCTGCTTTTTCCCCATCTTTGTGGTTTTATCTACTTTTGGTCTTCGATGATGGTGATGTACAGATTGGTTTTTGGTGTGGATGTCTTTTCTGTTTGTTAGTTTTCCTTCTACCAGACAGGACCCTCAGCTGCAGGTCTGTTGGAGTTTGCTAGAGGTCCACTCCAGACCCTGTTTGGCTGGGTGTCAGCAGCGGTGGCTGCAGAACAGCGGATTTTCGTGAGACCACAAATTCAGCTGTCTGATAGTTCCTCTGGAAGTTTTGTCTCAGAGGAGTACCTGGCCAAGTGAGGTGTCAGTCTGTCCCTACTGGGGGGTGCCTCCCAGTTAGGCTGCTCAGGGGTCAGGGACCCACTTTAGGAGGCAGTCTGTCCGTTCTCAGATCTCCAGCTGCGTGCTGGGAGAACCACTATTCTCTTCAAAGCTGTCAGTCAAGGACATTTAAGTCTGCAGTTTCCTGCTGAATTTTTGTTTGTCTGTGCCCTGCCCCCAGAGGTGGAGCCTACAGAGGCAGGCAGGCCTCCTTGAGCTGTGGTGGGCTCCACCCAGTTCGAGCTTCCTGGCTGCTTTGTTTACCTAAGCAAGCCTGGGCAATGGCGGGCGCCCCTCCCCTAGCCTCGCTGCCGCCTTGCAGTTTGATCTCAGACTGCTGTGCTAGCAATCGGCGAGACTCCGTGGGCATAGGACCCTCCGAGCCAGGTGCGGGACACAATCTCCTGGTGTGCCGTTTTCCAGGCCCGTTGGAAAAGTGCAGTATTAGGGTGGGACTGACCCGATTTTCCAGGTGCCGTCTGTTACCCCTTTCTTTGACTAGGAAAAGGAACTCCTTGACCCCTTGCGCTTCCTGGGTGAGGCAATGCCTCGCCCTGCTTCAGCTCGTGCACAGTGCGCTGAACCGACTGTCCTGCACCCACTGTTTGGCACTCCCTAGTGAGATGAACCCGGTACCTCAAACGGAAATGCAGAAATCACCCGTCTTCTGTGTCGCTCAGGCTGGGAGCTGTAGACCGGAGCTGTTCCTATTTGGCCATCTTGGCTCCACCCCGCACAGTTTTCTTTATCCAGTCTACCATTGATGGGCATTTGGGTTGATTCCGTGTCTTTGGTATTCTGAATGGTGCTGCAATGAATCTATGCATGCATGTATCTTTATTAATAGAATGATTTATATTCCTTTGGGTATGTACCCAGTAATGGGATTGCTGGATCAGATGGTATTTCTGCTTCTAGATCTTTGAGGAGTCACCACACTGTCTTCTATAATGGTTGAACTAATTTATATTCCCATCAACAGTGTAAAAGCATTCCTTTTTCTCCACAGCCTGGCCAGCATCTGTTGTTTCTTGACTTTTTAATAATCGTGATTCTGACTGACGTGAGATGTTATCTCCTTGTCGTTTTGATTTGCGTTTCTCTAGTGATTAGTGATGTTGAGCTTTTTTTCATGTTTCTTGGCCATATGAATGTCTTCTCCTTCTCCTGCTGCAGAAGAGCTCCCTCTGCCTCCCACTTTACCCTTACAAATAAGCAAGTTCTCTGCAGAGAAACGTGTGTGTTTTGTACACACACACACACACACACACATACACACTGCCTGCATATATCTTACTACCTTACAGATACATCTAGAGAGGTTTTTTTGTTTGTTTTGTTTGTTTTTGGCTGCAATAGTACCAAGGAAAGATTCAGGCTATAATCTGCCTTCATTTTCTTTAGTTCATATAGCCAGATGACCCTAATCTACCTTCTTATCCCACTTTTTGATGTTCTTTCTGAGTCCTCACCACAAATTATATGACTTTTCATCCTTGTTAGGAAGGCAGAAATTCCCAGTTTTCAACCAAAAAAGTAATCATTAGGCATAATTTGTGGCACCTTTGTCATTTCATTTCTTTGCAATTTCTTTTTCTTAGAACTTCCTCCAGCACAATGGAGGCCAGTCTTTCTCATCAGGTATTTGTTGTTGTTGTTGTTGTTTTAATTAATAAGCTTTATTTTTTAGAGCAGTTTTAGGTTCACAGTAAAATTAAGTGGAAAGTACAAAAAGCTTGCATATGCCCCCACCCCGGCAAAACCTTCCCCACTAGCAACATCCTGCACTACAGTCCTAAACTTGTTTCCACTGATGAACCTACATTGACACATCATTATCACCCAAAGTCCATCATTTACATTAGAGTTCACTCTTGGGGGAGTGTGCATTCTATGGATTTTGATAAGTATATAATGTATAGTAATACTGCATAAATATATAAAGTATATATATATATATTTTGATAAGTGTAAATCGACCCTTGTTAGTATCATGTAGAATAGTTTCACTGTCCAGAAAAAAAAATTCTCTGTGCTCTACCTATTCATTCATCCCTCCCCGTAACCTTTGGCAGCTACTTACCCTTTTACTGTCTCCATAGTTTTACCCTTTTACATAATGTCATATAATTGGTATCATACAGTATGTAGCCTTTTCAGATTGATTTCTTTCACTTAGCAGTATGTATTTAAGGTTCTTCCATGTCTTTCCTTTTTTTTGAGACAGGGTCTCATGCCACCCAGGCTAAAGTGCAGTGGTACAGTCATGGCTCACTGCAGGCTTGACCTCCTGGACTCAAGCAATCCTCTCAGCTCAGCCTCCCAAGTAACTGGGACTACAGGTGCGCACCACTGTTCACAATGGCAAAGACATGGAATCAACCCAAAGACCACCTTCCACGTCTTTTCATGGCTTCATACCTCGTTTCTTTTTAATTCTGAGCAATATTGCATTGTATGGACATACTAAAGTTTATTCATCTATAGAAAGACATCTTGCTTGCTTCCAAGTTTTGGAAATCATGACTAAAGCTGCTATAAACATCCATGTGATTTTTGTGTGGCTATAAGTTTTCAATTCATTTGGATAAATACAAAGAAGCTCACTTGCTGGAACATATGTCAAGAATATATTTAGGTTTATAAGAAATTACCAACCTGTCTTCCAAAGTGGTTGTACCATTTTCTCACCAGCAATGAACTAGAGTGCCTGTTGCTTCCACATCCTTGCTAGCATTTGCTATTGGCAATGTTTTGGATTTTGGCCATTTTAATAGCTACATAATTATGTCTTGTTGTTTTTATTTGCAATTCCCTAATGACATATGGTGTGGAACATCTTTTCACATGTTTACTGGCCATCTGTATACCTTCTTTGGTGAGGTGTCCAAGTCTTTTGCCCATTTTAAAATTCAGTTCTTATTTTATTATTGTTGAGTTTTAAGAGTGCTTTGTATACTTTGGATAGCAGTCCTTTATCAGATGTATATTTTTCAAATATTTTCTTCCAGTATGTGGTGTGTCTTCTCATTCTTTTGACATTGTCTTTCAGAGAGAAGACATTTTTCATTTTAATGACATCCAGGTTATCAATTATTTCTTTCACAGATCATGACTTTGATGTTATATCTAAAAAGTCATCATCATACCCAAGGTCAATTAGGTTTTCTCCTGTGTTATCTTTTGGGGTTTTTTAGGTTTCTGTTTTATATTTAGGTCTATGATCCATTTTGAATTAATTTTTGTAAAGGATGTAAGGTCTGTGTCTAGATTCATTTTTGCATATTGATGTTCAGTTGTTCCAGCACAATTTTCTCCTTTGTCAAAGATCGGCTATATTTCTGTGGATCTCTTTCTGGGCTCTCTATTCTGTTCCATTGATTTATGTGTTCTTCACCACTACCACACTGTCTTGATTACTGTGGCTTTATAATAAGTCTTGAAGTTGAGTAGTATCAGTCCTCCAACTTTGGTCTTCTCCTTCCATGTTGAGATAGTCTTTTACCTCTCCATATGAACTTTAGAAGC
Source organism: Symphalangus syndactylus (assembly GCF_028878055.3). Lineage (NCBI taxonomy): Eukaryota > Metazoa > Chordata > Mammalia > Primates > Hylobatidae > Symphalangus > Symphalangus syndactylus. The sequence goes on along the minus strand of NC_072431.2, from coordinate 109,970,389 downwards.
AATTTGTCATTATCCATAAAATAGCTTGCTGGAATTTTTATTGGGATTGCATCACAGCTGTAGATCAAGTTGTGAAGAACTGAGATCTTGACAATATTGTCTTCCTATTCATGAGGGTTGAATATCTTTCCATTTATTTAGTTCTTCCTTGATGTCTTTCATCAGAGTTTTGCATATGTATATATTTATTTGTTTTCCTCATAAAGATCTGGTACATAGTTTGTTAGGTTTATACCTATGTATTTCTTTTTTCCTTTTGAGTGCCAATGTAAACAGCAATGTATTTTTAACTTCAACTTCCATTTGTTCATTGCTGGCATATAGAAAACAATTGGCTTTTGTATAGTAACTTTGTATCTTGAAACCTTGTTATCATTGCTTATCAGTTCCAGAAGATTTTTCTATCTGTCCTTGGTAATGTTCTACATAGATGCTTATGTCATCTGTGAACAAAGACAGTTTGATTTTTTTCCTTCCCAGTCTGTATACCTTTTATTTCCTTTTTGTGTCTTGTCGCCTTAGCTAGGACTCCTTAGGCACTTGCTTTTATCCATCGCTATATAAGCCTGTTCTCATGCTGCTAATAAAGACATACCCAAGACTGGGTAATTTATAAAGGAAAGAGGTTTAATTGGCTCACAGTTCCACATGGCTGGGGAGGCCTCTCAATCATGGTGAAAGGCAAGGAGGAACAAAGCCACATCTTACATGGTGGTAGGCAAGAAAGAATGAGCACCAAGCAAAAGGGGAAATTTTTTAATAAAACCACCAGATCTCGTGAGACTTATTCCCTACCACCAGAACAGTATAAGGGAAACCGCCCCCATGATTCAATTATCCCTCACCAGCTCCCTCCCACAACATGTGGGAATTGTGGGAGCTATGATTCAAGATGAGATTTGGGTGGAGACACACCCAAACTGTATCAATCACTAACCACTGTCACTTGTTTCTCTAAAAGTTAGAGCTGAATTTGTTAATTTATCAAATACCCCATGCACACATCTTAGATATTTGGCCACATTCACTTTTAATCAAGGTGTCTTTTGTATATAGGTCTGATCCTTTCCTCCTTTAAGCTTTAAAGATTTTAGCCTTATTCATGAAGCCTAAATCTGTTGTGTTCTCAGTTTACTCTGAGAATAAAAGACAAGTCCATTCAAAATGACTTACAGCCAGGTGTGATGGTGCACACCTGTAGTCCCAGCTACTCAGGAGACTAAGGTAGGAGGATTGATTGAACCCAAGAGTTTGAGTCCAGCCTGGGCAACATGGTAAGTGGCCGTCTTTAAAGACTTGAGACCTTATTTGGCTTTTGATGTTTTCTTTTTAACGGTTCTGTTATACATTTTCTGCCTTTACAAGCATAAGGAAACCTAGAAAATTGAGCCCTCTAAGATAAAAGGAACAGGAGTGCTCTTAGAGCTGATGGTCATGGTTGGAAAGTATTGAGTTTTTGTGGGAAGAGTGGGAAGAGTAACGTTTGTTTGTTTTAAGGGTGAATATCAGCTTTAGTCTTCATTGTAATTCCTTTAAAGACAAACTCCCAAAACCACTGCAATTAAATCATTAAAAACTGAAATTGCTTAATAGTGATTTTTGTTATCCCTACAGAGAATTATGGTTTATAGCAGGACTACAGCGTGTTAGGAGGTGCCCATGGTTAGTTTGCCGATATACTCTTAGTGAGTCATTTACTTACAGAGTAACCCTATTACTTGGCTGTCCTTTGTCTAATAAGTATTTTTATATTATCTGAAAAAAAGCAATATGAACCACATGCATACCATTGATTTTCCTCCAAGGAATAACTCTTGAAAAAGTAAATTTAGTGTGTTTCTACCAGGTCTTCAAACAAATGTTTCTCAACGATTTAAAACGTAAAAGTCTTATGACTGCTCCCTAAAACTTCTGATACAACTTCTGAGAAGGTGTACACCCTAATTATTTAAAGCACTAGTGTCTTCTGTGTATCCCCAAGAACTAAGAAGGTAATGTAAAGCTCTGCTGTTTTGTAGTCTCTATTACAAAGTGAGAAAAAAGTAACAGCTTTTAATGTTCGTTTTTCAAACATAAAGATGTATGTTTTAATGGATATGCTTTTTCAATCCACTCATGTCTCACCTCTTTCTGGAGTTTCTTATATGTACCCCACTGCCTGCCCAGGATCTAACCAATTCACCATTTGAGATTTGTTGCTCCAGACTTTTTATTCCTGTTGGATTGACTCTGTTTTTTTCTCTTTTTTATAGCATGAGTATATCACAAGTTATTTAGTAATTCCCCTGTTAAAGTTGTTTCTGCCTCTTAATCACTATAAACAATGCTCCAACAAACATTCATTTGATATGCCTGCAGATCAGAAAGGATCAGCCTTTCACATAGTACAGGGTTTTATCCAGTCAAAGGTGTGTTAGTAGTGTCCGTTTTCACTAGAACTTTCAATCACACAGACTCTTCTTAAATTTTTATTATTATTTTGTAAAATTTTTGTGGGTACATAGTAGGTGTATATGTTTAAGGGGTACTTGAGATGTTTTCATACAGGCATGCAATATGAAATAGGCACATCATGGAGAATGGGGCATCCATCCCCTCAAGCATTTATCCTTTGGGTTACAAACAATCCAATTATTAACACATTTTTCAAGTTATTTTAAAATATACAATTATTCCTGATTATAGTCACCTTATTGTGCTAACAAATAGTAGGTCTTATTAATTAATTCTATCTTTTTGAACCCATGAACCATTTTCACCTTCCTCTCAAACCCCACATCCTTCCCAGCCTCTGGTAACCATCCTACTCTATGTCTGTGAGTTCAATTGATTTGATTTTTAGATTCCACAAAAAAGTGAGAACATACTATCACACAGTCTTAAGCTTGAGAATTCTGTTCTTGCATCACTCCAGTCAAGGACAAAGCTTACCTATACTCCACAATATTCTTCTTGTCTTTTAGAGGTAACCATCTTTAAACAAAATGACAAAAGTGTATTTCTTTAATAAAAAATGTAAAATGATCCTAAGGCTATATTTTTCAAACTGCAGGTCCAGGCCCATTATTGTCACAAATTCATTTTAGAGAGTCACCTTTAGAGATTTTTTTATTGAAATATGATAGAAAATATTAGAGAGCATCACATATAATAAAAGTAGGATTGTTTCACCAAACTGAATTCAGTTATAGATCTATAAACATATTTATAAAAATATATGGCAGGGTCATTTCATAAACTATATTTCTTACTATGGGTCACAGTCACTACATAGTCACAGTGAAAAAAACTGAAAAACATACTGTGAAAGATTTCTGAGGAAAGCACTGCAGCCTTGACAATATAATTGGTCATGTGGAATGTATGCAGTGAAGGATTGTGTTCAGGTTTGCATTCTGCCACCAGGTGTGTCGGTTCCTCTCAGTTGGGAACATGCTTCCTCACCTAACCATAGAGCACATCTGGTGCTCATGAAGCATGTGGGCAGTGTCTGGGGCCTATTGACCCAGCTTCTCATTTCAAGAACCTCCTAGGTCAATAGCCTAAGCAAAACTCTTTTCTCTCTCTCTCTCTCTCTCTCACACACACACACACACACACACACTCCTTCCAAGCCCCTAGCTGGATATTCCAGTTAGGTCCATGGACTTTTAAAAAGAATTTGAAAGAAAGCATGAGCATTCCAGATGTTTATGACAGAAAGGGATCTCTGTGACTCTCAGATCCAATACACTTACCATATGACCTAGCAATTAAGCTCCTTTGTATTTACCCAAAAAGTTGAAAACCTATATCCACACAAAAACCTGCACATGGATGTTTATCGCAGCTTTATCCATGATTGCCCAAACTTGGAAGCAACTGAGATGTCCTTCAGTAGATGAACAGATAAACTGTGGTATATCCATACAATGGAATATGACTCAGCATTAAAAAGAAATGAGGTGTCACACCATGAAAAGACATGGAAGAACCTTAAGTACATATTACTAAGTGAAGAAGTCAATCTGAAAAGGCTACATACCGTATGGTTCCAACTATATGACATTCTGGAGAGGGCAAAACTATGGAGACAGTAAAAAGATCCATAGTCAACAACAAAAATCTCAAAAGGCCCAATTCAAAAATGGGCAATGTGCTCAAATAGTCTCCAAAGAAGATACACAGATGGCACTAAGCACATGAAAAGATGCTCAACATCATTACTCGTTAGAGAAACGCAAATCAACACCACAATTGTACACCATACCACTTAGAATGACTATTATAAAAAAAAAGAAAAGAAAGTAGGTGTTCTGTAGGATGAAAAGAAATGGAAACCCTGGTGCATTGCTGGTGGGAATGTAAAATGGTACAGCCATTTGAAGAAAACTGTTTGGCAATTCCTCTATTAATTACCATAATGATTAAGCAATTTTACTCCTGGGCATATACCCAAAGGAAAACAAAGCAGGGACTCAGATACTTCCACACCAATGTTCATAGTAGCATTATTCACAATAGCGAAAACGTGGAAACAAAGATGAAATGGATAAACAAAATGTGGTATATACATACAATAGAATATTATTTAGCCATAAAAAGGAACAAAATTCTGACATGTGGCCGGGCATGATGGCTCACTTCTGTAATGCCAGCACTTTGGGAGGCCAAGGTGGGCGGATCACCTGAGGTCAGGAGTTTGAGACCAGCCTGGCCAACATGATGAAACCCTGTCTCTACTGAAAATACAAAAATTGGCTGGATGTGGTGGCATGTGCCTATACTCCCAGCTATTTGGGAGGCTGAGGCAGGAGAATCTCTTGAACCCAGAAGGCAGAGGTTGCAGTGAGCTGAGATCACACCACTGCACTCCAGCCTGAGCAACAGAGCCAGACTCCGTCTCAAAAACAAAACAAAAAAAAAATTCTGACACATTCAATGTGGATAAACCTTGAAAACATTACACTAAGTGAAATAAGCCAGACACAAAAGGACAAATATTATATGATTTCACTTATATGAGATACTTAGAATAGGCAAATTCTCAGAGACAGAAAGTGGAATAGAGGTTACCAGGGTCTCAGGGTTTGGGAGAGGGATGAGAGGTCAGGTTACCCACAAAGGGAACCCCATCAGACTAACAGCTGATCTCTCGGCAGAAACTATACAAGCCAGAAGAGAGTAGGGGCCAATATTCAACATTCTTAAAGAAAAGAATTTTCAACCCAGAATTTCATATCCAGCCAAACTAAGCTTCATAAGTGAAGGAGAAATAAAATCCTTTACAGACAAGCAAATACTGAGTGATTTTGTCACCACCAGGCCTGACTTACCAGAGCTCCTGAACGAAGCACTAAACATGGAAAGCAACAACCAGTACCAGCCACTGCAAAAACATGCCAAATTGTAAAGACCATCGAGGCTAGGAAGAAACTGCATCAATTAACGAGAAAAATAACCAGCTAACATCGTAATGACAGGATCAAATTTACACATAACAATATTAACCTTAAATGTAAATGGGCTAAATGCTCCAATTAAAAGACACAGACTGGCATATAGGATAAAGAGTCAAGACCCATCAGTGTGCTGTATTCAGGAGACCTATCTCACATACAGAGACACATATAGGCTCAAAATAAAGGGATGGAGGAAGATCTACCAAGCAAATGGAAAACGAAACAAAGCAGGGGTTGCAATCCTAGTCTCTGATAAAATAGACTTTAAACGAACAAAGATCAAAAGAGACAAAGAAGGCCATTACATAATGGTAAAGGGATCAATTCAACAAGAAGAGCTAACTATCCTAAATATATATGCACCTAATACAGGAGCACCTAGATTCATAAAGCAAGTCCTTAGAGACCTACAAAGAGACTTAGAGTCCCACACAATAATAATGGGAGGCTTTAACACCCCACTGTCAACATTAGGCAGATCAACGAGACAGAAAGTTAACAAGGATATCCAGGAATTGAACTCAGCTCTGCACCAAGCTGACCTAATAGACATCTACAGAACTCTCCACCCCAAATCAACAGAATATACATTATTCTTAGCACCACATTGCACTTATTCCAAAATTGACCACATCGTTGGAAGTAAAGCACACTCCTCAGCAAATGTAAAAGAACAGAAATTATAACAAACTGTCTCTCAGACCACAGTGCAATCAAACTAGAACTCAGGATTAAGAAACTCACTCAAAACCACTCAACTACATGGAAACTGAACAACCTGTTCCTGAATGACTATTGGGTACATAATGAAATGAAGGCAGAAATAAAGATGTTCTTTGAAACCAATGAGAACAAAGACACAACATACCAGAATCTCTGGGACACATTTAAAGCAGTATGTAGAGGGAAATTTATAGCACTAAATGCCCACAAGAGAAAGCAGGAAAGATCTAAAACTGACACCCTAACATCACAATTAAAAGAACTAGAGAAGCAAGAGCAAACACATTCAAAAGCTAGCCGAAGGTGAGAAATAACTAAGATCAGAGCAGAACTGAAGGAGATAGAGACACAAAAAACCCTTCAAAAAAATCAGTGAATCCAGGAGCTGGTTTTTTGAAAAGATCAACAAAATTGATAGACCTCTAGCAAGACTAATAAAGAAGAAAAGAGAGAAGAATCAAATACATGCAATAAAAAATGAAAAAGGGGATATCACCACCAATCCCACAGAAATACAAACTACCATCAGAGAATACTATAAACACCTCTACACAAATAAACTAGAAAATCTAGAAGAAATGGATAAATTCCTGGACACATACACCCTCCCAAGACTAAACCAGGAAGAAGTTGAATCCCTGAATAGACCAATAACAGGCTCTGAAATTGCAATAATTAATAGCCTACCAACCAAAAAAAGTCCAGGACCAGACGGGTTCACAGCCAAATTCTACCAGAGGTACAAAGAGGAGCTGGTACCATTCCTTCTGAAACGATTCCAATCAATAGAAAAAGGGAATCCTCCCTAACTCATTTTATGAGGCCAGCATCATCCTGATACCAAAGCCTGGCAGAGACACAACAAAAACAGAGAGTTTTAGACCAATATCCCTGATGAACATTGATGCAAAAATCCTCAATAAAATACTGGCAAACTGAATCCAGCAGCACATCAAAAAGCTTATCCACCACGATCAAGTTGGTTTCATCCCTGGGATGCAAGGCTGGTGCAACATACATAAATCAATAAATGTAATCCATCATATAAACAGAACCAAAGACAAAAACCACATGATTATCTCAACAGATGCAGAAAAGACCTTCGACAAAATTCAACAGCACTTCATACTAAAAACTCTCAATAAACTAGGTATTGTTGGGACGTATCTCAAAATAATAAGAGCTACTTATGACAAACCCACAGCCAATATCATACTGAATGGGCAAAAATTGGAAGTATTCCCTTTGAAAACTGGCACAAGACAGGGATGCCCTCTCTCACCGCTCCTATTCAACATAGTGTTGGAAGTTCTGGCGAGGGCAATCAGGCAGGAGAAAGAAATAAAGGGTATTCAATTAGGAAAAGAGGAAGTCAAATTGTCCCTATTTGCAGATGACATGATTGTATCTGTACAGATGTAGAAAACTCCATCGTCTCAGCCCAAAATCTCCTTAAGCTGATAAGCAACTTCAGCAAAGTCTCAGGTTACAAAATCAATGTGCAAAAATCACAAGCATTCCTATACATCAATAATAGACAAACAGAGAGCCAAATCATGAGTGAACTCCCATTCACAATTGCTTCAAACAAAATAAAATACCTAGGAATCCAACTTACAAGGGATGTGAAGGACCTCTTCAAGGAGAACTACAAATCACTGCTCAACGAAATAAAAGAGGACACAAACAAATGGAAGAACATTCCATGCTCATGGATAGGAGGAATCAATATCATGAAAATGGCCATACTGCCCAAGGTAATTTATAGATTCAATGCCATCCCCATCAAGCTACCAATGACTTTCTTCACAGAATTGGAAAAAACTACTTTAAAGTTCATATGGAACCAAAAAAGAGCCTGCATTGCCAAGACAATCCTAAGCCAAAAGAACAAAGCTGGAGGCATCATGCTACCTGACTTCAAACTATACTACAAGGCTACAGTAACCAAAACAGCATGGTACTGGTACCAAAACAGAGATATAGACCAATGGAACAGAACAGAGCCCTCAGAAATAACACCACACATCTACAACCATCTGATTCTTTGACAAACCTGACAAAAACAAGAAATGAGGAAAGGATTCCCTATTTAATAAATGTGCTGGGAAAACTGGCTAGCCATATGTGGAAAGCTGAAACTGGATCCCTTCCTTACACCTTATACAAAAATTAATTCAAGATGGATTAAAGACTTAAATGTTAGACCTAAAACCATTAAAACCCTACAAGAAAACCCAGGCAATACCATTCAGGACATAGGCATGGGCAAGGACTTCATGACCAAAACACCAAAAGCAATAGCAACAAAAGCCAAAATTGACAAATGGGATCTAATTAAACTAAAGAGCTTCTGCACAGCAAAAGAAACTACCATCAGAGTGAACAGGCAGCCTACAGAATGGGAGAAAATTTTTACAATCTACCCATCTGACAAAGGGCTAATATCCAGAATCTACAAAGAACTTAAACAAATTTACAAGAAAAAAATCAAACAACCCCATCAAAAAGTGGGTGAAGGATATGAACAGACACTTCTCAAAAGAAGACATTTATGCAGCCAACAGACACATGAAAAAATGCTCATCATCACTGGCCATTAGAGAAATGCAAATCAAAACCACAATGAGATACCATCTCACACCAGTTAGAATGGCGATCATTAAAAAGTCAGGAAACAACAGGTGCTGGAGAGGATGTGGAGAAATAGGAATACTTTTACATTGTTGGTGGGACTGTAAAGTAGTTCAACCATTGTGGAAGACAGTGTGGCAATTCCTCAAGGATCTAGAACTAGAAACACTATTTGACCCAGCCATCCCATTACTGGGTATATACCCAAAGGATTATAAATTATGCTGGTATAAAGACACATGCACAAATATGTTTATTGTGGCATTATTCACAATAGCAAAGACTTGGAATCAACCCAAATGTCCATCAATGATAGACTGGATTAAGAAAATATGGCACATATACACTATGGAATACTATGCAGCTATAAAAGAGGATGAGTTCATGTCCTTTGTTTGGACATGGATGAAGCTAGAAACCATCCTTCTGAGCACACTATTGCGAGGACAGAAAACCAAATACCACATGTTCTCACTCATAGGTGGGAATTGAACAATGAAAACACTTGGACACAGGGTGGGGAACATCACACACCAGGGCATGTCATGGAGTTGGGGGAGGGGGGAGGGATAGCATTAGGTGCTATACCTAATGTAAATGACGAGTTAATGGGTGCAGCACACCAACAGGGCACATGTATACATATGTAACAAATCTGCACATTGTGCACATGTACCCTAGAACTTAAAGTATTAAAAAAAAGAATAATTTTTTAAAAATAAGACCACAGTATGAGTATTTTTATAACAGCTTTTTTGACTACTGTGTTCATACATTATTAACGTCTTTCCAGGGATTCAGCCTGGACAGGCAAGGACAAATATAGGGTGATGATGGGAAGGTTAACTGAAGGATAATGAGGCTGCTGAAAGAGGATGAGACTCAGAGCATGTGGAAATTTAGGGGGAGAGGATGTTTTCTAGTCCCTCTAGACTTTTACCCCAAGCCCCACAGAGGAGAGGGACTAGAATTTGAGTGGACCAGTGGAGATAACTGAGCCCTTGTGTCTGAGGATCTCCAACAAGATGGAATTTTGAGCAGAGCAAGGAGTTTCTGCTCCTGCTCAGGGACTCCCAGTCCCTGGAGGATGGCGAGAGGGTGGCATGACAGGACTGAACAAAGCAAGGTGATGCTTCCACATTCACTTCTGTACTCAGAATATTCTATGACTTCCTTGCTAGGAGTGAGCAGGTACAAAAGTTGAGCAATCATGGTGGCCAGTTGCCTGAAATTACCATAATCAAAATCTGCTGGGGCATGTAGGAGCCCGTGGGGGACCATGGGAAGGATCTGCTCCACACACCCTAAACCAAGATGTGTATACATTAACCCCAAATTCCCACCTCATGCTGCTGTGACCCCTCTGAGTCACTTTCTTTCACTCTGTGTCTTCCTCCTACATGGCTTTCTTCCCAACTCCCACTAGGTAGGCAGGATGTGCTTAACACAAAACCTCCTTTGATCTTTGGGGATGCTTTAGGCAAATACCTGTTAACTGTTGGCTCAGTAGGCCTAGACCTTGTGCCTTCATGGCCTGGAGGCCATCTAGGGACTGGGCCCCCATCCCTTAGGCACAGAATCATCATTCAGAGGACAGACACATCCATGCTTCTTCCTATCTGGGCTTTCTGCATCTTTTCAGAAGTGGACACATTATGCTTAACGCTGGGGTCCTGTCCGAGGAAGAAAGTCCTGCCACCTCCTCCTTCTGAGGATGGGATGATGGATAATCCTGGATCTCCTTAGGAGCCAGGGGCATCCCAACTGTCCCTCACAACATGTCATAAAGAAGTCATTTCACTTCTTGCCCTTTCTTCAGCTCTTGGCTCCTCTGTGGTAGGTTGGAAGCAGAATGCAAAGGTGCCACCCTCTGAGGAATATCAGGTGGCCAAAGCAGAGGTCCCTCCCATCTGCTCAGGGCAACCTCTGTCTTCCTGCTTCCCAGTCCACTCCTCCCACCCAGATAGCCTCCCTGGTCCCTTACCTCACTGAGCACTAGGAAGCCACCCCTGCGCTGTTTCTCCATCTCCAGCCCCAGGCTCTTGCTCAGGCCCCATGCATTTAGAGCTTTCTCTGTGATCTCTCCTGCTGGTACAGTGTTCCAAGAGCACCTGCTGCACAGATATCAGCAGCAGCTTTGATCACCTTTCCCTGCCCACCTACACTCTCACACTGCCACCAACTGCTTGGGCCCTAATAGTAACTTTCAGAATCTCTCTCTACACCCAGCTTTCTGGCTTTAGTTCTCCATACCGTTCCCCCTACCGATAGCCATGGTCCCTTCCTAGCTCCTCACTCGTCCCTCTGGGTCTGTGCCCACACTCCCTTATATGTGGAGGAATTCTTTCATCTTCTAATCCATTATCTCCTCCATCATTAACTCTACTTCTCCCTACCACCAGAAAAATGTCTGCTTTTAGTAAAATCCGGCTCCTTGACTTGGGTATTTGCCCCCCACTTCTTCACTTCCACACCACAACGTTCTTCCAGAAATTCTCCCCTTGCTGTCTTGCTTATCCCTCTTGACTGGATCTTTTCTATCACCATCCAACCATCCAACAGACTAAATCTCCTGTCTTAAAAAAAAAACTCCTTCTGGATCCCATTTTCCCCTCCTGCACCTCTATGAAACAGAAGTCCTTGAAAGAGTTGATTACACTTGCTGTCACCAACTGCTCTTCTTCCATTATCTCTTGAATCTACTCCAGCCACATCGGTTCCTCCACCTGAGGCTATTCTTCTCAGGGTCATTAGTGATCTCTATATTGCTAAATCTAATGGTCAACTACAAGTCCTCATCTTAATTGACTGATTGGCAACTTGTCATTCCATTGATCACCTTCTCCTTAAAACACTTCCTTTCTTGGCTTCCAGTATGACGCTCTTCTAGCTTTCCTCCTGTCTTGCTGGCTGCTGTGTCTCAGTCTCCTCTGCCTACTGGTTCTTCCTCCTCTTCTCAATCTTTTAACATTAAAGAGTCCCAGAGACCAGTCCTCAGATCTCTTTCATTTACACTCACTCCCTTCGTGGTCATATCTAGTCTCATGGTTTTATATCTTCTATCTATCTATCTATCTATCTATCTATCTATCTATCTATCTATCTATCATCTATCTATCTATCATCTATCTATCTATCTATCATCTATCTATCTATCATCTATCTATCATCTATCTATCTATCATCTATCTATCTATCTATCATCTATCTATCTATCTATCTATCTATCTATCTATCTATCTATCATCATCATCTATCTATCTATCTATCATCTACCTCTAGCTATTTATCTGTCTGGAGTCTGGGCTCTTCCCTGAACTCCAGGCTCAAATGCCCAAATTGTCTAAGCAACATACATTATCTAAGCAACATATATTCATCTCAAACAATACAAATGTGAACTCCTGACTCCCCTTCTCCCACCATCACCCAGTAACACCAAACCTACTCCAATGTCAGCATTTCCCACATCAATTAATGACAACTTCATCCTGCCAGTTGTTCAGGGCAAAAACTTTGGTGCTATCCTTGACATTTTTTTTTCTCTAATTGTCCACATCCAATCTTTCAGTAAATCCTATTGTCTCTACCTTCAAAATGAACCCAGCATCTAAATGCCTGTAATCTCCTCTGCTGCTATAATTACCGGAGTAACCTTACAACTAATCTCCCTGCTTCTACTCAAATCTATACCCCCAATGCTCTTATTTTTAGCGCTATGACCTAAGTGATCCTTTTAAGACATAAGTCAGATTTAAGCAGACCCCCTAATGGCTCCCCAATTTACTCAAAGTAAGAGCCAGCTTCCTTGCTGGCTTTCTACCAGGCCTTATACCATGTGGCCCCTTACCACTCTGGAGTCATCCTCTACCACTTTCTCCCTTTATTCCTTTATTACTCTGCTTTAGGTTCACTGGCTTCCTTGTTCCTTCTGACAGGCTGGGCATCCTCCAACCTGCAGGCATCTGCATTAGCTATAATTTCTGACCGGAATGCTCTTCCTTATTTACCCATGTGGTTTACTCTCTTATCACCCTCAAGTCCTTGCTGACATGTTAATTTCCTAGTGAGACATTCCCTGAGCTCCTTATTTAAAACTATACCCCCATTGAAGTCTTCTCTAATCCAATTACTCTGATTTTTTTGCATGTATCTGGTCACCTTCTATATACTATGTTTTTTATTTACACTTCTTTTTTCTTCCTCCCAGTCATGCTCCCAACGTAAGCTCCTTGAGAGAGCAGATTTTTTTTTCCTCTTATGTTCACTGCTGTATTCCCAGTGCCTATAAAAGTGCCTGGCATATAATAGGTGCTCAATATTTATTGAAGGAATGAAGAATGGGTGAATGAATGCCATTCATTCTCTAGCTTGGCAACCTCATTCTGATCCCTTAAACATTTTACTGTGTGGTTTTTTTTTAATTATTATACAGGGGTTTCTCCAGTGAGTCACTATTCTCTGACACGGCATGCTGTTGTTTGACGCCATGCCACTGTTCATGTTGTACTCTCATCCTGGGGAAGCCTCTCTACTCCCTACCTCCTTCCCAACTAATGCCTGCTCATCCTTTAGAACTCAACCTACATATCATCTCTTCTAGGAAACTTTCCATGAACATTCCCCAAAACTAGATTAAGTGCCCTCCTATGTACTTTCATCTTACTGCTTCTAATGACTTTTTATATGACTGTCTATCCCAGAGTTCATGAGCTTTGTGAGACAAGGCCTGTGTATTGTTCACTGTTATCTCTGTAGTGCCTGGCATAGTGCCTGACACATAGCAAGTACTTGAATATTTGAATTGTTGAATGCAAGACTCAGCCCAAAGTTGTTTTTATTGTGACCCTTTTAGGGATCTCTTCATCAACTAGTCTTCATTCTAGGCAGCATTCATTCCATGCAAATGAAAGGCAATGGAGGTTGGAACAGGCAACAGGACTAAAGCAGGCTCTAAGATGGGTTACCCTTAAAGATCTCAATAACAACAGGGAAAAGACAGGAAGATTCTATTATCTGGTTTTGACATCTGTCATATTACTATGTGCTTTTGATAAACATTCCTAAAGGAAGGAGCACCATGGCACTCTAAAGGACCTTCCCTCCAGGTTGTCAGCATATACTGTATAGAAGTCATCAATGAATTTTGCCTGTGGGCCAAAAATTCCTGGCCACTGCTTCTTATACTATCGCCATGTCCACATTCCTCCTCTGAGCCCAACACACCATGGGACAATAGAATTCAAGCCTGACATTTACCTTCAATGCACCTAAAACAAGGGCCTTTCTTCTCTGTCAAGTCCCTTTATCCGAATTCTAGGGTGGGGCTGGAGGAGTCATGTGGAATGCTGACCCATCTGCAATAAAATGTGACTTAAGCTTCTATACCACATAAGAAGTACTTTTTAGGTCCTTTACTCTCTCTATCATATACCACATTGAAAATGAGGAGGCACAAACAGGTGGCTCTTTGCTTAGAGGTACAAAGTATATTTGGAGAATGCCCTGCTTCACCTGCATGTTAATGGAAATGGCAATGAAAGCCTTTTTCAGGGGGATGCAGAGGTTCAGGAACCTATGAACTCCTTTGTCTTGTAATGGGTATTCTTGCATAAACCAGTGCCTTCTGCTGAGGTGAGTTAGACCTGGGATAGATTTCCTGGTTGAGTGGCACAAGTCATTTGAGGACAGAGTTTGGAGCATTTGTAGGAGTGGCACAGGACCCAGGATTGGCTGGACTGAAGGGAGTGTTGCTAGAGCAGATTATTTAGGCACTGGGGGGCATCATAGAAGATCAGGCCTTCCTCCTCAGAAGGAGGCTGAGCCTCAGGGTCCTCTGTTGTCTTCTCTGTTGTAGCTCCCCACACATGATCTTTGGTGACAGTTGGACTCTTCTCAATGTTTTTTGTCCTGTCTTGGGTCACTGTCTCAGCCTTAGAAAGGAGAATGGATTCCTCATGCCTTCGATCTTTCATTTCAGCATTAATCCAGCGCAGAAACAGCTTCATCTTGTTATCCAAGCCAATTTCTGGAGCTTCTGGAAGGATGATGCTCTTGTGAGTATAGACTGCCCTTACCAGACGCTGCAACTCTTAGCCCTAGAAAGTGTGGCCCTGCAATTTTTGACCCTGCAAATTTTGCCCTGTAAAATATGGCCCTGAACTATTTGACCCTGAAAACTTTGGATCTGAAAAAATTTACCCCTTCAAATACTGTACTTGCAAAATTTTGGACCAGCAAGTAATGGCCCACTAAGATGGCCCTTTAAGCTCTGGGCACTCCAGGTTTGGCATTCTCAGAAATCCTTGTTTGGATGAGGTTATTCAGCTTACTCTAACAGCTTTGCAAATTATTCTTATCTGGTCCTTTTGCCCCAAGTAATCCTGGAGGATGCTCTTGGAACTCAAGGTTATGGAGAAGCTGGTGAAACAGCAATAGCCAGTACTGAGAGGATGGAAATGGGGCTCCGCAGATCCAGACAGATCCTTGCTAGTCCCTGCTCAAGGCAACCATCTTAGCTAAACTAAAGTTTTACCTAAGAAAGATCCTGGAGATATATTTGGAAAGTTGTGAGCTCTGGAGTTCTGCTTAGAAGTGCCCCTACTCGCCCCTGAACCTGGGCAGAAAGGGTGTTCTCTCTGGCTGGGGAGAGCTCCAGTGGTGTCCGGACACCCCCTTCTCTGTGATTTCCAGCTGCTTTGAATGTTATCAAATGTCACTGGGCCATCTGTTTTCTCTGCTGGGGTAGGGACTTGTCCTCACTTTTGCAAAGATCTGGTCTAAGGGGCTCAGGGCCCTCCAGGCTGGGTTGTTCACTCTAGCCTCCAGCTGAACACAAAGTACCTGGGCCTCTGTCATGCCTCCACTGGGTGTGAGATCCCAGAATCCCAGTGGGCATGGGGTACTGCTATGGAACTAGATCACTTGTAGCTCTGCTGCACTGTCTTTGGTTCAACTGCAAGCTATTCTTTCAGTCCAACCCATTCTGGATCTGGGGCACATGGGATGCCTGGTGGGGTATGAAGTTTCTGGAGTAATGTTTTCCCTTGGTTTAGCAATCTTTAGACTCCTAAAGGATCCCTGAGTGGAGATATTCTTTGGGATGGTCAAAATTTGTTCCCTGGATTCCCTTGTTTTTATGAGATTTCCCAAATGTATCTCGAGGAATTTATTTTTCAGGTAGAAATTTAGTTTGGCCAAGATGGGTGCCTTGAGTGATTAGGGGCTGTGAGGATCTGTCTGCCTCTCTAGAGGTACCATCTCCATCAGCTTGTGTTTTAGTCCAGAACACTTGTACATTATCTACACAAGTCTCATTGGTGTTTTGAAAGCATGGCCCAGGACTTACACATTGCTATTCAGATGAGATTGAGTCAGAGGCTCTGATGGGCTCAATCTGTGATTGTGGATTCGTGAGTGATTGCCTGGGCCACGGCCCTGGAAAGAGCCACATAATAGAGAGCAAGCAGTCGTGACAGAAAGGCCAAAACTTGTCTCAAGTTTCTCAGTGGCTTCCTGGGACAGGGTCTGGGCAGCTCAGGATCATCAGTAACAGCATCTGGCAAGGCCTGTTGCTGCTGGTCAAGGCCTGTCAGTATTCAAAGTGTCCCTTCCTGATCTATGTAGGGGCTGTTATGTATCACTTCCAGGTCCAGGTGTTTGCTTTTCAGAGGACAGGGGCACCAAGTTGCTTCCCAGGCCTTTGGAATACTGCAGACCCAGTGATTTGTAGTCCCAACAATGGCAGACGTGGGCAGGGACAATGCCCTAGCAGATCTTCCCATATTTGTAATCTGTGTGGCTCTGCAACATTACCTTGGCCTGAGGAAACAATTGCGGACTGGCCCTCCTGCCACAGTGGATCAGAGAAGGCCACTATTCCCACTGGCCTCTGGTGCTGCATGCTGGGAAGACCCACACAGGGCAGGGCTGTACTGCTCCAGGGCAGGGATTATTGGTCATCAGGTCACAGGATGAACTGGATAGACTGCTGGATCTTTTGGATCAGGTCCCAGCAATGGCAAATCAACCCTCTGTTTCAATTGCTCCCGGAGGGGGAATCCTAGCAGCCTCTGGGCATGGTCTAGGAGAATGCTTCCTCCCTCTTGAGGACTGAAATGGACTTCCTCAATCAAAGAGCGTCCTGGATCTAGTGGAAAAGGCTGCAACATGTCTCAGGGCTTACATTGTATGATTTCCTGGATCTACAGAGATTTCTGGACAACAGCTGGCAAACTCCACTGAAGCTGGAGCTGCCTCTACAGCAGGTGCCACTCCAAGGCTTTCACTTAGCCTGAGTCAGATACAGGACATTGATCTGGATTTGTCAATGGTCAGATGGAGAATGTTGGGGGAAAGGTGGGGAAGGAGGGGAGATTTTAATTAGTACAGAGGTGAAGGAGAAATCACTGCAGAGAAAGGGCCAAGGGCTCCCCTGTTTTAGAGATTTCTAAAGGCAGACCAGGGATCTCTAAAGGCAGACAGTAATGTGCAGAAAAGAGAAACCACAGTACGGTAGCTACACATGTGGCACACTGAGGCCTCAGTGCATCCCCCAGGCAGTGGACAGAGGCCACTTAGAAGCTGAAAGAGAGGAGAGGGTAGAGCTAGAGCCATGGGGTTTGGGATTTGTTCACAGTAATTTTTCTGCTCTGAGTCCATAGTGGATCCTTCAAAAACCCTGAAAGCTTAGGTGGACCAGCTAGCCTCCCATGAAACCCAGAGTCAAAGGGGTAGAAGCTCATCTGTTCAACAGAAGCCTTAGAGATAGCATTCAGAGTGAAAGAAATGGCTGTTTGTCTGTCTGCTTTCCATCCTTTGGAAAATTAGAAGTGGTGTGGTATAAGCTGCCACAGGAACTCCTCCACAGATCTTGGGAGCCCTCAATTGTGGAATATGTGCAACAATATCCTTGTGCTTGAAGATTCCTCAGGACTTTTTGGACATTGCAATAGCAGTTGAAAGGAATGTAGGGTCATAGGGTGTTGTTTTAGGTTTGGGAGCTCTGGGTTCAGGGAAAGAAAGGGAATCTAGTATTCAAGGGCTGCTGACCTTGGTTCTCCAGGACAAATTTGGAGTTGTTTTTCTTCCCCTCCTGCTGGCTCAGAGGAATTCCAGGCTTCTCAAAGTTTGAAGACAGAGATCCCATGACCTGGGACACAGCTGGGACTTGAGATCTCTGTCCTCACTGAAGGTGATCAGCCCAGGAATCTTGGACGCTATCTGCACCAGCTGACTGGGCAGCTGACTGGGTTAAAGATTTCTGATCCATTAATTGTGACAGTGTTGGAGTTACAGATGGCAGTGAAAGCTCTTTGGATTTCGGGGAACCCAGATCCTGACTATGCTCAAAAGACACACTAGACGTGGACAAAGCCTCTAGGCAAGAGGAGCCCTGTGATGGCCCCAGTGAAGTCAGGGAGATCTAGTTGTTCTCACCTACTAGCAATTGCTTAATCTCCAGAGCCATAACATTGCAGATTTGGCAGCAGGGGTCTGCACACAGGATTCGCCGCACACTTCCTTCCTGAGGAAGCCAGCCCTGGCTGGGAAGAGAAACATGACAAACATTAATGATGGAGTGACATCTGCCTTCTCGGAAGAGTGTGGGCCGGGGTTGGCATTGTCCTTTCCCAGTCCTGAAAATCCTGGAGCCTATACTCTCTTGTTGTCTACCTCTCTGCTTTTCTTCCTAAGAAAATGCCATTTGGAGGCTGGACACAGTGGCTCACGCCTGTAATCCTAGCGCTTTGGGAGGCTGAGGTGGATGGATCACCTGAGGTCAGGAGTTCGAGATCAGCCTGGCCAACATGGTGAAACCCCGTCTTTACTAAAAATACAAAAATTAGCCAGGCATGGTGGGGCATGCCTGTAGTCCCAGCTACTCAGGAGGTGGAGGTAGGAGAATCGCTTGAACCTGGGAGATGGAGCTTGCAGTGAGCCGAGAGTGCACCGTTGTACTCCAGCCTAGGCAACAAGAGTGAAACTCTGTCTCAAAAAAAAGAAAAAAGAAAAGAAAAAGAAAAAGCCATTTGGCAAGGTGTGGTGGGCTGGGCTGACGGTCTGGAGCTTGTTGGGCAAGGCTTCAGACAACCCATGGGAGGGCATGGCCCTCAGAGAAGGCTGGGAGCTGGGATCAGTTCTCTGCTGACCTTGTTGAAAAGCTGAACTAGGAGAACGGAGCCAGGCAGTTAGCTGATGGGGCATCACCAGTTAGAACCCGGATCAGTCTCATTTGAGGCTAAGAAACCCAAAGCCTGGTATTTGGGCTTGAAGTTCATGTAGGACCTCTGCATTCTGAGGGCTATTTGGTATCCCTGCTGATATACTCAACATCTTTTGGGAATCAATCCTGTTCTCTAGAAATCTTAAGAAGAGGATAAGATGATAGGCTGCCATCTGAGGGCTGTCTCCCTAATGACAGAGCCAGAGGAGGTAATGTCAGCAGAGTCCAGTCAGACTCAGAGGAGAGAGAATAAAGAGAATAAGACAGGGATGACTTCTTTATGCAAAATCCATTCCTCTTGACTGGATAGCTTGTCTTGTGGCTGAATGCAACCCTGTGTAGAGTCTTTTATGAATTATACACTAGTACAAGCCTGAATTCTAGAACTACTGTGACCCTAGCCCAAAGCAGAATTGGATGACCCTTCCCTCTTGAGATGTCTGGCCCAGCCCCCCTGCCCTGGCAACTCTCTCAACTAGTGAACCAGCCTCCACTGTGTATGTCTGCCTCCCATCCATTATCCCTCTTCTCATCTCTACCCCAAGCCAAGCTGAGAAATGATCACAGACCAGACTAGCAGCTGGGAGACTGCAAAGAACAAGAGATTACCTTTTCATGAGAAACAGCAGCTTCCACAACTTCTTGGCTTCTTCCTGGGAAGTTCTCCTAGCTGAAGAAACAGAAGATAGTGTTACTTGGAACTGGAGAGGTTTCAGGGACATCCTATAAGAAGCTGACAGCCTTTTAATGAGAGGATACCGAAAACCCCAAGAGTCAGAACACTAAGTCACATCTGTGTACAACTTAACCATTTACGATGTGTTGTTCTGCACCTTGTCTCATTTGTTCTTCACCATCACACTGGGATTAAGGAAGGATCATCACATGCCCATTTTATGGAGAACAAGACTGAGAGTTGAAGAGACTTCCACAGGTTTGTAAAACTAGTAAATGACAGAGTTGAGGACTTCTGCCCTACTTCTTCATTCTTTATTCTCAGGAGGATAACACGGAGAATTTTTTAATGTTCCTAGGCTCTGATTTTCCACCCAAGGAAGTCTTCCATGAGAAATTGTCCCTGGGGGGTACTAGAGTCTGTAGTGGTTAGAGCACCTGGCTCTTAGCACCAGGGGTCATAGAGGATCAGGATCCATGGGAACCTCACCCACAGCAGAAGCAAATTAGAGACTGGGACTTTACCTCTTGATATTCCATCTCCAGGCTTTTGTTGGACTCTTCGGTGACACTTAAAGACAAAAACATTAGAATGTAAAGCTGCTAGTCCATTTTTTCCTATATCTAAAATGAAACAAAACTCATAAACATTTCCCAATCTTTTTCTGTGTTCTAGTTTTATATACTCTTCTATCTTTCCTTTCTGTATTCTTTTTCACCCCAAGAGTTTCCTTATTTGCTTATTTCTGACTCACTTTCAGGCTCTTCCATACTCCATGCCTCCCACCCCCATTCCTTTCATAAGTTCTGTGCGGACTTTAAGAGGAGACAGGAGGAAAAGTGGAACAGATTAAAGGATGGATGGGTCCAGAAGCCAAAGGAATGCAGCCATCAAATGGCCCTAAATAGCTGCCAACCAGAATAATCACCCAAATTGGGAGCTCTTCTGGTACCCCTTAGAAAAGCAAGGGCTAAGAGTAACAAGAGAAAGCTGGGGGATAAAATCTTGTTTGAGGCACATCAATTTAGCCATGGTCATAGTGTTTCCCTACCCGGCAACAGCTCCTCTCAGGTCCCAACCTTAATTTTTGGCGGCTCTTTTTCACTTGCCAAATAATTAATGCAATAACGCAGATGGATCCATATATGTATAAGGGATATCCAACATCCCACAAAACAAAGGTAGGGCTCAACATGATCTAAACCTCACTAGCCATCCCTCTCCCTAGTCTTTCACTGTCTTGGAACCTAATAACCTCCAGATTCTACACCTCGTCATTTCTGCCTCACAGAAGAGGGATCCAAACCACCAGACTGCATCACAAACCCCTCCTGTTCCACAAGGCAGGGATAGCATCACAGACCTTTATCTGTTTTTAGAGAGGCTTACTATGGTGATTCAATGTTCAGATGAGGGTGTCTGGTGCTCTGTATGGGCTACAGAGCCTGGGGCAAAAGACGCCAAGATCATGGGCAACATGTATCTTTTCATGTTCTCTCTACTCTCTATAATCTTATGGCTCAGCTCTCTCCTTTACTACAATGGCCTGACACCTATCCCTAGATAACCGAGTCTCTATGCACACTACATGCCCTATAAGAGAGACAGTGGGTAGATCAGAGGAACTCCATGAACTACATCATCTGTACTGAGAAGATAACAACAACAACAACAACAAAAAATAGAGGATAGGGCAGGCATCATATTGTTAAATCTTGGAAACCGATTTTTAATGTCACCAGCAATGATATATGGTCAGTATTGAGAGGTTCAGAAAGAGGGCAGTGTATGACATGTCAAGGAAAGGACAAAGCTGATGTTCTTTTAAATAACTTTCTGAGAGTTAAAGAAGGACTCCTCCCAATCTGCGTGGTCCAGCCTGAGATGGGTGAACAGAGATTGTAAGCACTACCTTTCATGGAGGCAAATGAATGAGGCTCACTTCTGGAGCGCTGTACAAGGCTTGATTTTCCAGAATTGCCTCTACAACTTTTATAGCATCTAGCCTATTCATGGAGATGAGTTATTGGCAAAACTTTCGATTAAGGTTCACAAACTTGTGACTCTCTGGTTGAATCCACCATGGTTGGAATGTTTGCCTGAAAGAATGTTTTATGAAAATCTGAATTTGAATAACTTTAGGCAGAGCAGTATTTTCCCTCATTTAACCCCAGGATCTACCACTCCTTTGCCCACTGATTCTCACATTAATGTTAACTTCATGACCCCTATCAATATTATGGCATGTCCCCAACACCCTAGGATTTCTGAGTTTCCTTGAGAAGTTCTTGCCCTGATAAGAGTGGTTGGTCTTAGGCTCAAAATCTCTGAAAAGGGGCCGAGTGCGGCGGCTCACACCTGTAATCCCAGCACTTTGGGAAGCTGAGGCAGGTGGATCACCTGAGGTCAGGAGTTCGAGACCAGACTGGCCAACATGGTGAAACCCCATCTCTAGTAAAAATACAAAAAATTAGCCAAGTGTAGTGCTGGGCGCCTGTAATCCCAGCTACTCAGGAGGCTGAAGCAGGAGAATCGCTTGAACCCAGGAGGCAGAAGTTGTAGTGAGCTGAGATCACACCACTGCACTCCAGCCTGGGTGACAGAGTGAGACTCTGCCTCAAAAACGAACAAAATCTCTGAAAAGGGTATTTGATCCTTCCTCCAGCATTCATTCCTCCACCAGACAGGAATAGTGAGCACTCAATATGTGCTTAACCCTAAGTTGGGCAGTGTCAAGAGTACAAAGACATTTGAGTTGTATTGCCTACCTGCTTTCAAGATTCTTAAAAATCTAGTTTCAAAGACAAGGCATTCACAAGAAGCAAAAGCCAACCTTTTGCTGGGGAAGGGGCTGGAGAAGGGGGAAATAGAGTGTTATTGTTTAATGGGTACAGAAGTTTCTGTTTGTAGTGATGAATACAACCATCTTATTCATAAGTGAATGCCCTTAATGGCACTGAATTGTACACTTAAAAATAACTAAAATGGTAAATTTTATGTTAAGTATATCTTATCATAACTTAAAAACAACCAAAAAATTCATTAGCACGAGGGTTTCTTTTTGAACTAGCTATAAGGAAAAATATTCTAAAAATGATTTGACAAACAAATGGATTAGTGAACATTTTTCTCTTTTAATTTTTTTATTTCCATAGGTTATTAGGGAACAGGTGGTGTTTGGTTACATGAGTAAGTTCTTTAGTGGTGATTTGTGAGGTTTTGGTGCACCCATCACCCGAGCAGTATACACTGCACCCTATTTGTAGTCTTTTATCCCTCACCTCCTCCCACTCCTCCTCCCAAGTCCTCAAAGTCCATTGTATCATTCTTATGCCTTTGCATCCTCATAGCTTAGCTCCAACGTATCAGTGAGAACATATGATGTTTGGTTTTCTATTCCTGAGTTACTTTGCTTAAAATAATAGTCTCCAATCTCATCCGGGTCGCTGCAAATGCTGTTAATTCATTCCTTTTTATGGCTGAGTAGTATTCCATCATATATATATACCACACAGTTTCTTTATCCACTCATTGACTGATGGGCATTTCGGTTGGTTCTACGTTTTTGCAATTGCAAATTGTGCTGCTATAAACATGCATGTGCAAGTATCTTTTTCGAATAATGGCTTCTTTTCCACCGAGTAGATACCCAGTAGTGGAATTGCTGGATCAAATGGTAGTTCTACTTTTAGTTCTTTAAGGAATCTTCACACTGTTTTCCATAGTGGTTGTACTAGTTTGCATTCCCACCAACAGTGTAAAAGTGTTCCCTGATTACCACATCCATGCCAACATCTACTGTTTATTTTTTTATTATGGCCATTCTTGCAGGAGTAAGGCGGTATCACGTTGCAGTTTTGATTTGCATTAGTGAACGTTTTTCTTAAATGTCCTTCTTGTATCTACAAAAGGAAACTAGATCTTCATATTAAGGATAATTTAAGAAGAGTCCTACCTGAAAATGGGATGAATTTGAGCTATTTCAACATCTGCCCTGAACTTGCAAATTCCATAATACAGGAATGAGAAGACTTTTTCAACCAAAGAGCACTGAATGAAAGGTTAACAAAAATCAATTAAAAG
Source organism: Symphalangus syndactylus (assembly GCF_028878055.3). NCBI lineage: Eukaryota > Metazoa > Chordata > Mammalia > Primates > Hylobatidae > Symphalangus > Symphalangus syndactylus. The sequence goes on along the minus strand of NC_072431.2, from coordinate 109,946,607 downwards.
GCAGCTTGAGTCAGCTTTTTAGTAGCAGGTCATCAACATGCCTGCAAAGTAGCCTGGATCCTTTGTTACTTTTATTACTCTTACTTAACCAGCTGCTGCCACCCTCTATGCAGCTGTAACAGTTTTATCACCCATTAGCCTGACGTCTTGCACCCAGCAGAATCATCACATTCTGCAAGTCCTGCACCTGCTCCTGCCAATGCACTACTTACCTAACAGATAACCCACAGCCTCTGCCCCCGCAACAAGCCATTAAAACCATCTACTGAAAACTCCACTCCAGCAATTTGCCTGGCCCTTGCTCCTCTGCCTCAGAGCTGAGGAATTAGAGCCAAGGGCTTAGCCAAAAATGGTCTCATGCCTTTCTGCGGAGTAGGCCTTTAGCATAGGTTTATTTACTGGTTTGGGGCTCATCGACAAGGGTTCTTGTGTGGACAGGACAGTGAGATCAGTGTCTTCCTAAACAAGGGCGCATTCATGTAATCATCACAGCTAAGCCTGGCATTTCTCACGATGTGGGCATGGATCATCACATTTGCCTTTCCTGCCTCGTGGTTGACAGCGAACAACAAACAAGGGAGATGAAGTACACGAAAAGCCTCTGTGGACGCTGGAGGGCTGCACAACTATCAAGGATTCTTCTTCATTTGTTTCTAGAAAACTTGCTTTAAGCCAGATCCTGCTTTCATTATAATGCTGCAGAGCCACAATGATTGCAATAGAATTTCTTCAAGGAACTGTTCATGGCTACCAATTCATACGCACCGTGAGTCCTGTCGCCTTGTAAAGAAACATGTGACTGATGTGCCACTGATGTGAGACTTGTCCCTCCACACAAGCCTTACGAAAGAGCTTCGCTGTGTCTCATACTCAGAAAATACTAGTGAACATCTCAAATATACCAAGGTGCCGGGGACAGCAACTCAGCAGCAACACTTTTATAGACGAGCACCTTTGTTAATGCCTAAGAGCTAGAATTTCCAAGGAGTTGGGCAGGAAGCCCCAGAGTAGTGTCAGGCAGCAAAACCACCAGAGCTCACACAGCGGATTACTACCCAATGTGGGATTGTGGGGAGTAACGGTAGATGGCAGCCAGAGACACTAGAGGGCAGCACATGCCCACCCAATACACCTAGTCCTGCGGCATCTCTAGCCTGACAGGAGCTTTCAAAGGTTATCATCTCCAGTGGGCTCTCAATCCCAGCCTTACATCAGAATCACTCGGGAGTTTATTAAAAATATAGATTTCCTGGTTTCACTCCAGACTAATGAATCGGAATCTCTAGATGCAGAGTCCAGCAACCTCTATATTAAATAAGTATCAAAAATAACTCTTAAGCAAGAAGGCACTGAGCTATGGGTTTGTATTTGAGACTCTGATGAAACTATGTCCCTCCCCTCACACTCAAAATTTGATTGAATTTCAGAGGCATTGACTCCACTTATGGACACCGTGGGGAACTCAGGAAGCCTGGTTAAGAAATTTGAATACAATTTATGCCAAGCACAACACCATCACTCAGAGGTGGGGTGCCTCAGCAAGGCCAGGGTCCTTCATGTTTTTAAAAGTCATAGGAACTTTGGGAAAAAAGAGAGAAGACCAATGACCAATATTGAGAATGAGAGAGGTGACTCACCAAAATTCCAAAGATATTTAAAGGACAATCAATTAATGTGAAGGCCAAGCACAGTGGCTCATGCCTGTAATCCCAGCACTTTGGGAGGCTGAGGTGGGTGGATCACTTGAGCTCAAGAGTTCGAGACCAGCTGGGCAACATGGCAAAACTCCATCTCTACAAAAACTATAAAAATTAGCTGGGCATGGTGGTGTGCACCTGTAGTCTCAGCTACTCAGGAGGCTGAGGTGGGAGGATCGCTTGAGCCTGGGAGGTAGAGGTTGCAGTGAGCTGAGATCTCACCACTGCACTCCAGCCTACGTGACAGAGTAAGACCATGTCTCAATAACAATAATAATGTGAAAATTTTAATGTCTATAAATGGACAACTTAGATGAAATGAACTCTGCTATGGTTTGAATGTGTTCCTTCCAAACTTTATGTGTTGGGAACTTAATCCCCAATGTAACAGTTTTGGGAGGTGGGGCCTTTTGGGAGGTGTTTTAGGTCATGAGAACAGACTGGATTAATGCCACTATAAAAACGGTTTGCAGGAGTGCATTCTCTCTCTTCTGCTTTTCTGCCCTTCTTCCACGTGAGGACACAGCAAGGAAGCCCTCATCAAATGCTGGTACCTTCCCACCCTCCAGAACTGTGAAAGAATAAATTCTCTCTTTATAAATTACCACTCTGTGGTATTCTGTAATAACAGCACAAAATGGACTAAGACTGGACAAATTATTTGAAAGACACAAACTATCAAAACCTAAGAAGAAATAGATAACCTGAATGGCCTTATATCCGTTTAAAGAAATTGCATTCGTAGTTTAAATCTTGTCTCAAAAAAAATTCTTGTCAAGAAAACTCTTATTTCTTTATGTCCATATTTCTTCACTAGTGAATTCCAACAAATATTTGAGGAAGAAATAATACCAATTCTACATAAATTCTTTCAAAAATTTAAAGAGAAGAGAATACTTCTCAATTCATTGTTTGAAGCCAGGATTGCCTTGATACCAAATCCAAAGACATTACAAGAATAGAAAACTAGAGACCAACATTCTTCATGAACATGAATACAAAAGTTCTTCACATTTTAGCAAATCAAATTCAGCAACATATAATTGGTTGGAAATACAGAGGGCAAACAAACATGATAGACCACAGGGATGCAATCAGCAGAATCAGGACTATGGACAAAGGATCTAGTTTCTTCCACAAAAAAATTATAAGGAGAAAAGTTAAAGCAATGGAGCAGAATCTATGTATTAAAAGAGCATTAAGAGACATTTCAACTACTTGAAGTTTGTGGGCTGTATTTGCATTCTGATTCCAACAAACAAATTATAGAAAATAAAAACAGGGGGTCGGGCGTGGTGACTGGCCAGGTGTGGTGGCTCATGCCTGTAATCCCAGCACTTTGGGAGGCCAAGGCAGGTAGATCATCTGATGTCAGGAGTTCGAGAAAATAAAAATAAATTTATAAGCCAATCAAGGGAATTTAAGCACTGATTGGGTATTTGATGATATGAAGAAACTATTATGAACTTTCTAGGTTTAATAATGGTAGCTCTGTCATTTTAAAAGCTTGTATATGTTTAGATGCATACTGAAATATTTAATGGTATAAATTTCTGATATCTGGAATTTACTTCAAAACGAGGAGGTAACTAGTGTGGGGGTAAAGAAGAAACAAGATTGTTAAAAAATATTAATTTGAAGTTGGGTGACAGGTACATGGAGGTATGTTATTTGAAATTTTCTCTAGTAAAAAGATAATTAAAAACAGAATCTTCCAAAAATGTTTTAAAATACCTTACTAATAAAGTAAAAACTCAGAAGACAGTCATGCGTAAATAAATAAACATGTAGAAATGTTTTTGATTTAATAATATACACATGAATATCTTATAATCAAAATGATTAAATTTTATTTATACCTCGAAAATATGTTACTATGATTGTAAAAATGAATTTTTATTCTTATATAAAATGTATTATCCTATTAAATATTACTGATAGTTACTACTCAACCAAACAAAATAATTACATTTCCATCTGCCTCAATAATGCATCTAAAAGAAACTCCTATAAAAATGAAATTTTAGACTGGGCATGATGGTTCATGCCTGTAATCCCAACACTTTGGGAGGATGAGGCAGGAGGACGACTTGAGCCCAGGAGTTCAAGACCAGCCTGGGCAACATAATGGGTCCCCAGCTCTACAAAAAATTATAAAATTAGCCAGACGTGGTGGCATGCATCTGTAGTCCCAGCTACACAACTCAGGAGGCTGAGGTGGGAAGATCTTTTGAACCTGGGAGGTCAAGGCTACAGTGAACCATGATCACACCATTGCACTCCAGCCTGGGCGACAGAGTAAGACCCTGTCTCAAAAAAATAAAAATAAATAAATGAAATGAAATTTTAGTCATGATTTCAAAAATGTTTTCAGTAGCTGCATCTTTTTCACCATTTAAAATGTTTCTAAATGTTCTGAAATTTTATTCCTATCTATGACAGATTTCAATTAAGAAAAAGAAAAGAGCTTTCTTGGGGAGGGGAGGCGGCTAATAGAGTGTCAGCAACTCTCTGTGGATAATATTATGAAAAGTCCTCAGATAATAGGTGAGTTTGGCCATTTCTGGCGATGAGCTAACCTAGACAATGATCTAGAAATAAAGGTCAAAGAATTCAAGAACACAAGGAAGAAAGGGGAATTAACCCTGACTGAGCAGCATTACCCAGTGCCAGGCTTGTTACACGCCATCACCTCATTCCGTGCTTACCACCAGCCAGACCCAGGTATTGTTATCCCACGTTATACAAGAGGAAACTGAATCACCAAGAAGTAAAATAACTAGCCCATCACAGCAACTTAGAGATAGATAAAAAGGTTGATTCTAAACTCCACTAAGGTCCTTGCCACCTCCATTTCATTCAAGTTAAGAGAATATAAATACTCAGAATGATTATAAATAAGCTGTTTGAAATTGCAGACTATTCACATATCCAGTAGTTTTTTAAAAGAAGGACAGTAATAACAGAAATTTTAAAACAGCCCGGGTGGCCAAGGCAGGAGGACACTTGAGGCTAGGAGTTCAAAACTAGCCTGGGCAACACAGCAAGACCCCATCTCTACAAAAAATAAAAAATTAGCTGGGCATGGTGGCATGCTCCTGTAGCCCTAGCTACTCAGGAGGCTGAGGCAGGAGAATCACTTGAGCCCAAGAGGTTGAAGCTGCAGTGAGCTGTGATTGTGCCACTGCATTCCAGCCCAAGCTATAGAGCTAAACCCTATTTCAAAAATAAAATGAAATTAAATAAAGTAAAATTTTTAAAATCAGGAGCCAAAGAGCAAGGCTGGATCCAAAGGTCTCCAGTGTCATCCTGGTACACACTTAGTTCTTCTCATCAGGTGTGTCCCCCAACTGCAGGAAACGCATTAGGCTGTTACAGCCCAGTGACACTAGCACCTGAGATTGTTCCACTCACAACCCTTTTGGCAGTACGGCCATTTTCACAATATTGATTCTACCCATCCATGAGATTGATGTGTTTCCATTTGTTTGTGTCATCTATGATTTCTTTCAGCAGTGTTCTGTAGTTTTCCTTGCAGAGGCCTTTTGACTTCTTGGTTAGGTATATTCCTAAGTATTTTATTTTTATTTTTTTGCGGCTATTGTAAGAGAGGTTGAGTTCTTGATTTGATTCTCCGCTTGGTCGCTGTTGGTGTATAGAAGAGCTACTGATTTGTGTACCTTAATCTTGTATCCGGAAACTTTGCTGAATTCTTTTATCAATTCTAGGAGCTTCCTGGAGGAGTCTTTAGGGTTTTTAGGGTAGACGATCATATTGTCAGCAAACAGTGAAGAGTTTTCACGGTAGATGATCATATTGTCAGCAAACAGTGACAGTTTGACTTCCTCTTTACTGATTTGGATACCCTTTATTTCTTTCTCTTGTCTGATTGCTCTGGCTAGGACTATGTTGAAGAGGAGTGGTGAGAGTGGGCATCCTTGCCTTATTCCCCTTCTCAGAGGGAATACTTTCAACCTTTCCCCATTCAGTATTATTTTGGCTGTGGGTTTGTCATGGATGGCTTTTGTTACATTAAGGTATGTCCCTTGTATGCCGATTTTGCTTAGAGTTTTAATCATAAAGGATGCTGGATTTTGTCGAATGCTTTTTCTGCATCTATTGAGATGATCATGTGATTTTTGTTTTTAATTCTGTTTGTGTGGTGTATCACATTTATTGACTTGCATATGTTAAACCATCCCTGCATCCCTGGTATGAAACCCACTTGAGCATGGTGGATTATCTTTTTGATAAGTTGTTGGATTTGGTTAGCTAGTATTTTGTTAAGGATGTTAGCATCTATTCTCATCAAGGATATCGGTCTGTAGTTTTCTTTTTTGGTTATGTCCTTTCCTGGTTTGAGTCTTAGAGTGATGCCAGCTTCATAGAATGAATTAGGGAGGGGTCCTCCTTTCTCTGTCTTGTGGAATAGTGTCAAAAGGATTGGTACCAATTCTTCTTTGAACGTTTGGTAGAATTATGCTGTGAATCCGTCTGGTCTTGGACTTTTTTTGTTGGTAATTTTTTTTTTTTTTTTTTTTTGAGACAGAGTCTCGCTGTCGCCCAGGCTGGAGTGCAGTGGCGCGATCTCGGCTCACTGCAAGCTCCGCCTCCCAGGTTCACGCCATTCTCCTGCCTCAGCCTCTCCGAGTAGCTGGGACTACAGGCGCCCGCCAACACGCCCAGCTAATTTTTTTTTTTTTTTTGTAGTTTTAGTAGAGACGGGGTTTCACCGTGGTCTCGATCTCCTGACCTCGTGATCCGCCCGCCTCGGCCTCCCAAAGTGCTGGGATTACAAGCGTGAGCCACCGCGCCCGGCCGGTAATTTTTTAATTACCATTTCAATCTCGCTGCTTATTAGTGGCCTGTTCAGGGTATCTAATTCTTCCTGATTTAAGCTAGGAGGGTTGTATTTTTCCAGGAATTTATTCATCTCTTCTAGGTTTTCTAGTTTATGCGCTCACAGCCCTGACTGAATTACAAATTCATCAGACACTTCTGAGTAGCCTAGAACTTGCAATGTAAATAGACCTAGAAGGAGAGAATGCCCTGACCAGCAGGTGGGAGTAGGCCAGGTTCATTGGAGTTACATTTCTTACTATAAATTAGTAAATTAGCATTCTGATTTATGCTTCGGTCTCTTTTTAGTTTAATTATAGTGGATCCATCCCAAAGAAACCACTTGGCTCAGAGAACCTTGACAAAATGGAGCCTTTCTGCCTATAAAGCTGAAAGCTGGCTCCTGGTTCTCTCTGATCCCCCTCGTTAGTCTCCACCCTCCTGACCAGCTGCAGAGGCAGGGAGGGCAATCCTAAACACCAGACTGCTGGCATGACCACAACCTGACCTGCTACCAGAGGAGACCAAGCACCCCTATTTCTCATCTAAGCCACCTTCCTCTCCTGTGCTTTAGTTTTCTCCCTGTTAGCTGAAAGTGGTGTTCATTAAAACCTATTTGTTGAATAAAACATTGTAGGGGATATAAAAGTATGTAGAAGTGAATTCTGATAACGTAAAAGTTACATGTTTTCAGCATAGTGGGAAATAATAGGTATCTATACAATAATACGGTATCTGAGAGTATGTGGTATATAATCTCCTTATAAATATTATATAAAGTTGCTATATAAATCTCCTGTAAAGGGGAGATTATTTTTGGCTGAAGTGATCTGGGAAAGCTTCATGTAGAAGATGGCATTCAAGCTGGTGCTTGAAGCTGACAGAGGATTTTAATATGTGGAGTTGGAAGAGGGAGTGATCCAAAATGCAGGAATCAACATGCATAAACTGCTGGTGTCTCTGTGTAATGATAACATGCAGAAATAACAGAAGGATTCCTGAAATATTTATTTTACTCTGAGTGCATTTTATTTTGTATGTATTTGATCTTAATTGAGTTTTAGATTTTATTTTGTCTTCGTGTGGAAACTGGGGTTGTGGATATCTCCTCATGGGAATGTTTTTCTGTGTCACGTGGACATGAACTGTGGAGATGGGTCTTCAGAACCTGACCATATGTGTTTCTAGGTATAAACGTCTGTGTGGGTGCATTTCTCTATACAGATTTTTTGGTCTTTGTGGGTGTGTGCACATGCAGTCCTGAGGGTTGAGAAGGAAAGAGAGGAAGGATTAGAGGGGAGAAACAGGGAGGGGGGAAAGGAAGTGAGAAGTTGTTGAGGGAGTTGGGGCTGTTAGTGGAAAAAAATAGACTCTGTAAAATATTTTAAAGAGGTTTATTCTGAGCCAATATGAGTGACCATGGCCTGGGTAACACAGTCTCAAGAGGTCCTGAGAAAGTGTGCCTATCTCAGTTGGATTACAATTTGGTTTTATACATTTTAGGGAGGCAGAAGTTACAGGCAAGGTTATAAATCAGTACATGAAGGGTATACATTGGTTCAGCCCAAAAAAGCAGGATGTCTTGAAGCAGATCTTACAGGTTATACATAGATTGAGAGATTCTTTAATTTACAAGTGGTTAAAGGAGTAAAGGTTTGTCTAAAAATTTGGAGTCAGCAGAAAGGAATCTTAACTTAAGGAATCTTAAGTTTCATTGTGCTTTGACATGATGCTTCCTTCCTGATGCTTTGACATGGTGAGGCCTTAAAAGCTGCCTCAGAATCCAGGTGAATCGCTTGAACCCAGGAGGCAGAGTCTGCAGTGAGCCAAGATCACGCCACCGCACTCTAGCCTGGGCAACAGAGTGAGACTCCATCACAAAAAAAAAAAAAAAAAAAAAAAAAAAAAAGCTGCCTCAGAATCAAGATCCCTAACCCTAACCTCTAACTTTGTTTTATTCCCCCAACTCAAAGTGCAGGGAGGGACTCTCTCGGAATTTCCTTATCTAAGCAAGTAACTTTGTTTCCAAAAGAAATGCAATGCAGTTGTCTGAAATCCCCTCCATAGGGATTCAAATAACCAGGAAAGATCAACCACTGGAGAAGAGAAGAAACTGGGTGTCATCACCACACCCAGACACACTTTTTTTAAAGAGAAGACTCTTGCTCTGTCTGTTGTCCAGGCTACAGTGCAGTGGTGTGACTGTAGCTCACTGTAGGTGAGCACCACCCCACCCCTCTAATTTTTATTTTATTTTCATAGAGACAGGTTGTCTACTATGTTGCCCAGGCTGGTCCCAAACTCCTGGCCTAAAGGGATCCTCCCTCCTCGGCCTCCCAAAGGGCTAGGACTACAGGTGTGAGCCACCTTGCTGACCCAGATTTTTCATCTGTTCTGACGGTAGCCCCAAGAGATCACCCGGGGAACTTTAACTGCATAGACAACCTTTGTTCCCGTGTAGCTCTACCTCTCACCTTCCCTTAACATAGGCCTCCCAACTCCTAGGTCCATTCATTCTCCCTAATGACTTACTGCCCCCCAAAGGAATTGTTGACATTCCTTATCTCCTACTGTCCATGAAAAAGGATATGTAAATTTCTGTACCACACTGGGTTATTCTGTAATAATCACTCTGACTATTAATAATCCCCTCCCTCATGCACATTAATAAATTTGTATGCTTTTTCACCTATTAATCTGCTTTTTGTCAGTTGATTTTCATAGACCCTTTTAAAGGTGAAGGGACATTTCCCCTTTGCCACCTACAAGGGGAACCTCTGCTCTGAAGATGAAGTGTGGTTTCTTATAGTTAGTATTTTACATAATTGATAAGTGATTGTCCCATAGATCACGGATGTTCCTTTCCTATAATACAACATTTATTGGTAAAAGGCTAGTGCTTCAAAATGCCATCTTTTCTTTCATCCTTTGCACTCTATCTCTTTTCATTGGCCAGTCTTTCATCCAATTTAATCCTCTTTTTGGATTGTGTTTGTTTAGTTTTTTTCCCCTTTTTCTTATCCTTCCAGTTTGATTTCTTTCTTCTCTGTAGTTTTGGGGTTTTTTTGTTTTGTTTCCCCCAAGATGGAGTCTTGCTCTGTCACCCAGGCTGAAGTGCGATGGCATGATCTTGGCTCACTGCAACCTCCACCTCCCGGGTTCAAGCAATTCTCCTGCCTCAGCCTCCCGAGTAGCTGGGATTACAGGTGCCTGCCACCACACCTGGCTAATTTTTTATTTTTAGTGGAGATAGGGCTTCACCATGTTGGTCAGGCTGGTCTCGAACTCCCGACCTCGTGATCTGCCTGCCTCGGCCTCCCAAAGTGCTGGGATTACAGGCGTGAGCAGCCACGCCTGGCCTCTTCACAGTAGTTTTCACCTGCTGTAAGTTTTCTCTTCTAACTTATGGAACTAATACCATACCCCAGAAACAAATGTTTGGTAATTGAGGAAGGGGCACTTCTTGTTGTAAGGATATTTCAGGCTCCATTTTAGGCTTTTGTCTTCACTGCCACTGCCATAGACAATTCATTCATTGATCCCTCAAATTTAAATTGGGTACCTTTGTTTATGTGAAAGGCATTGTTCTAGTCAAGACAGAAACAGAAAAAAAAAAATCCCTCAGGGAGCTTTCATTCTAGTGGAAGGAGAGAGAAAGCAAACATATAGGAAAAAATGTAGTATGTTAGATGGTGATAAGTGCAATGGAGAAAAATAAAGAAGAGACCAAGTCAAGAGTATAAACAAGATTTGTCATTTTAAATAGGTGGCAAGGGGAGGTCGGAGAAGATGATATTGGAGCAAAGACCAGTAGGAGATGAGGGAGCAAATCATGCATGTCTCTGGGAAAAGAGAACAGGAAACATCTATAGGGAGAAGACAGGTAAAGATCCAATAAGACAGTCCCTCAAGCCAGTACACAAAGAGTTGAGGACTTCAGAAAGCCTCCATAGTATAGTGTCCTTTGGACAGACTTTGTCTCGGGTCACCACTTCAAATCCTTATAAGGACTTCTTTCTCAATCTTATTTTATCTTACCTCATCCTTTTTTTCTTTTCTTTTCTTTTTTTGAGACAGAGTCTCATATCATCACCTGGTCTGGAGTGCAGTGGCGCGATCTTGGCTCACTCCAACCTCCACCTCCCAGGTCCAAGCAATTCTCCTGCCTCAGCCTCCCGAGTAGCTGGGATTACAGGCGCCTGCCACCAGGCCCGGCTAATTTTTTTGTATTTTTAGTAGAGATGGAGTTTCACCATGTTGGTCAGGCTGGTCTCGAACTCCTGACCTTGTGGTCCACCTGCCTCGGCCTCCCAAAGTGCTGGGATTACAGGTGTGAGCCACCATGCCCAGCCCCCTTTTTTTCTTTTTTAAGAGATGGGGTCTCACTATGTTGACTAGGCTGGCCTCGAACTCCTAGGCTCAAGCTTCCTAAACAGTTGGGACTGCAAGAGCACACCACTATACCTGGCTCTTCCCTTATCTTATCTTTTGTCTTTGGGGACTAATTTGTTTAGTTTTGTCTGCCCAACTTGGGAGGTTTAGCCAGCCTGTCATCAGTGACAGCCTGGCCTTTGGCCAAGCTCTGGACAAGCACCATCCTATGAACCACTGACATTTCACGTGTTCTGCCTCATCCCAAAGTGAGCCTCATCTAGGCCAAATGCTCAATTCCTGTGTGGTTTCTCACTATCACATTAACTTGTATGCTTCTCTCTGTCACAATTTTACCAGGGACAGTTTGCAATTGCAGCAAACACTTAAGTGAACTATTTACAGAGACTACTTTGTTCCTTTGAGAGGTACCTTAGAACATAAAGAGAAGAAATCCTTTTTTTTCCTTCTTTTTTTTTTTTTTTTTTGAGACGAAGTCTCACCGTGTCGCCCAGGCTGGAGTGCAGTGGTGCGATCTCGGCTCACTTCTCCTAGGTTCACGCCATTTTCCTGCCTCAGCCTCCCGAGTAGCTGGGACTACGGGCACGAACCACCATGCCCGGCTAATTTTTTCTATTTTTTGGTAGAGATGGGGTTTCACTGTGTTAGCTAGGATGGTCTCGATCTCCTGAGCTTGTGATCTGCCCGCCTCAGCCTCCCAAAGTGCTGGGATTACAGGCGTGAGCCACCGCACCTGGCTGAAGAAATCCTTTTAAGGAGGTTTTTCATCTTGCCTGATTAAGATGGAGTGATTATTTTGTTTCACGTAGAAGACACCCCTCCTTCATTTCTGTACTTCAGGAGTTAATAAATGCTGGCTTTTAAATTGTACCACTTATAAAATTGTGGAAGGTCAGAGCTACTGTTTCAACCAGCTCTAATAACTCTCTGTTGTATATCTATATGTGAAAATGGGTTTTCCTGCGTCTAAGCTTTCTCTCCTCTCCTTGAAGAAGGAATATAATTAGCCTTCTACAGTATTCATATTTGTCTGAAGCCAGTTTTGCCTCTTTTTTTTTTTTTGCTCACCATTATACTAATGAGGATCTCCTCTGTTTTGTTCTGTTCCTTTCCCTCCTTTTTTCCCCTCTCTTGGAAAACATTAAAAATTAACTTAGAAATAAAAGTCACTCTGTTATTATGTGCACACTCTAGGAATAACTAGTCCAGATAAGCAGCCAAAAATGTCTAAAAGATCTTGAAAATTGCTAAGAGAGTAGATTTTAAATGTTCTCTCTACATACATACAAAATAAGTATGTGAGGTAATACAAATGTTAATTAGCTCAAATTAGCCATTTCATAATGTATATTTCAAAACAACATACATGATAAACATATATAATTTCTATTTGTCAATTAAAATATGTAAGTAAATGTTTTTAAAGTCTAAAATCTTTATTAAACTGTTAGGGTTTCTTTTCGTGAACAGTTAAAAGTGTATTTACATAGTAGTCTATGTTACTAAGTTATGAGATAAAAAGAAATAGATTTAAAGACTAAGAGCTTTTGTCATGATTCAGAGTCTCTTTTAGTTTACCCTATAGAAAATAATGGCATATTTATCTTTAGATATATATGACTTGTATCTTGTCCTCTTTTTTTTTTTCAGTTGAGACAGAGTCTCACTCTGCCACCCAGGCTGGAGTGCAGTGGCAGGAACATAGCTTACTACAGCTTCCATCTCCCAGGCTCAGGCAATCCTCCTGCCTCAGCTTCCCAAATAGCTGGGACTACAGACACACATCATCACACCTGACTAATTTTTTTTATTTTTAGTAAAGACAAGATCTCACTATGTTGCTCAGACTAGTCTTGAACTCCTGAATTCAACTGATCCTCCCACCTTGGCCTGCGAAAGTGCTGGGATTACAGGCATGAGCCACCATGCCCAGCCTATTTTGTCTGATTACTAACTATTCTTGATTTTGCCTATCTAAAAGTCAGTCAGACTTTAAAAAAAAAAAAACTGTAAAGGTGTCTTTTATGAATAAACTATATTTATAGGGTTTGCTTTTCTTTTCTTTTCTTTTTCTTTTGAGACAGAGTCTCTCCTGTCGCCCAGGCTAGAGTGCAGTGGCATGATCTTGGCCCACTGCAACCTCTGGCTCCTGGGCTCACACCATTCTCCTGCCTCAGCCTCCCAAGTAGCTGGGATTATAGGCACCCACCACCACACCTGGCTAATTTTTTGTATTTTTAGTAGAGGCAGGGTTTCACCATCTTGGCCGGGTGGTTTTGAACTCCTGACGTCGTGATCCACCCGCCTCAGCCTCCCAAAGTGCTGGGATTACAGGCGTGAGCCACCGCGCCCGGCCTATGGGGTTTTCTAAAATGGCCATTAGGTACCATAGAGATTTGCTCCTTCAACCCATAAAAGGAAGGACAATAGGAATAGTTAGTTTTGTCTAGAATTTTTCCAAATTTCAGTTAATTCAAGCCTGCTATGTGAACTCTTGTTTATCAAATTTAAGATTTAAAAAAAATACTATCCAGCCCATGTCTAGCCAAGTTGCAGCCTATCTCCCCCACTGATTGTAACAAAAATTCTGGAAAAATAAAAGAAACAACTATCTAAGAACTCTGAGAAGTAGAAGTAGCAGTTGGCTGTGAAGGAAAGTCAAAGCCTGAAGAACAATCCAAATGGAGGCAGCGAGTTTCCTGGGTTGTTTTCTTCCTTTACCTACCAATTTCGATCCAAAGGCAACCTGAGTTAGGGAACTATATGAAGCAGGAACAGATAGCAAAAACTGAGAAAACCTCATTTTTCATGGCCATAGGTCTGGAAAAGATGGACCAAGCAAGCTAGAGAGTGTAGAGAGAATCCTTAGTTTTATTTTTCTCTTTTCATCCTTTCCAAACCATGCCCAAGACCAGCCCTGGTCATACAGCTGAGCTGTCATGTTGGCAGTGGTACAGAAACCCAGAACCCTGAGAGAAAACCTGTTCCTCTGGAAGGAGGAACTGGGGAAAAAAATGCCTCTGAGGTAGGAAGAGTGTGTGTGTGGGTGGATGGAAGAGTTTCTGTTATTTTTCTCTCTCTCTTTTCTCTAACTACCTTGTCCTGAGTGTAGACCCGATCAGACAGAACTGTATGATTATGGTGGCCACAACTCTAGGATAAACTCCAACTCTCTACGAAAGGACTGGTAAAAAGGGGCTCCTGAGAAACAAAGAATGTACTGAAAATCCAGCAGAGGAGAGAGGGGGATAAGGGATCGCCAACTTCCATGTGCATTGTCACAAGTCCATACTCACCACTAAGCTGTGTATGTTCAGAACACATGAAAAAAATGCATAGCAAAAGCTTTGAGAGCTGAACTGCCATATAGCCCATCACCTATGTCCCAGACTAACCTCTAAGTAGTGCGTGCAAAGAGCAGACCCAAACAGCATAGCAAATACTTCAAAAACTGAAGTCTTTGGAACTACTGCTCACAGAAAGTGACAGAACTTTCCATCCAGACCTAACAGGGTTAACTTCCTGCTAAAATAACAACAACCAACATTCTGCAGAGGACTTAAATAGGCCCAGAGTCTCACAATTTAGTACACAAAATGTCTAAGATTCAACCTATTAAGAATTAAGAAAATGTAACCAATTCTTAAGGGAAAAAATAATCAATAGATGTCAAACCCAAGATGTTGACATTATTAGACAAATACCTTAAAGCAGCTATTATGTGCATCTTCCAGAAGGTAAAAGTAAACACTGTTGAAATAAATAGAAATATAGAAGCTCTAAGCAAAGAAATATAAATTATAAAAAGGAGCCTATTGGAAATTTAAAACTGAGAAATACAGTATCTGAAATAAAATATTTACTGAACACAGTTGAGAGCAGAATGGAAATGACTGACCAATCTGTGAACTTGAATTTGGACCAGTAGAAATTTTCAATCTGAAAAACAGAGAAAAAAACTGGAAAAAAAAGATGAGTACAATCATGAGGACTTTTGGGACAATATCAAAAAGATAAAATTCACGTCAGTGGAATTCCAGGAGAGGAGAAAAAGATTGGTGTAGAAAATATATGTGATGATATAATGGCTGAGAATTACCCAAATTTAGTAAAGTTATAAATTTACAGATATGAAATCTCAGTGACCCCCCAAACAGGAATGAATTCAAGAAAACCATGCCCTAATATGGGAGGAAATTGCTTGATTTCATTTTCCCATCCTGGAAAATTCAACTTAACTCTATTGGTAGGAGAATACGTTTCACAGAATTCATTATTAAAGAACTCTGCAAAATCGTTATCTTTTGCTTAGAAACGCTATCATTTTATTATCCATAAACTTCAGAAAATGTAAAGAGAACTAATTAAGGAATCCTAACATTAAACTTAGCAAAGTTTAGTTTTCAAAAACTCTTTAATTTCTATGGCCTAAAGCAGGGTTCAGCAAACCCTGACACAGAGCTAGAGAGTAAATAATTTAGGTTTTGTGGATTTTGTGGCAGAAAAGACTCCTCCAGTCTCCTGCCTAGATGGTATAGATCTGGCTCTGGTATTCTCAGAGCACAGTAGGTAAAGAGAGCAAGGAGCATTCAGCTTTCACTACAGTACCCTCACCCATAGCTGTGCCTGGTCCAGGTGAGTCCAGGGTCTCTCTGCATTAATTTTTCTGGAGCATAAACCTTTAGGCTTTGTCCTTTTGTGGGAGAAGGAGTGTTAAAAGTTTGTGAGGAGTGGAAGAGGAGATTTAGGTGTCTGTTCTCATACTTTCAACCCCACTTTCAGAGGTAGCTGCCACCAAATCCTGAGCCTTTAGAGTTATTTGGCTTTATTCTCGTATAGTCACTTCACAGGCATTTCGCCTTTTCCTTTCTCAGGTCTCCTAAATCAATTACTACTAGTCCATCTGTTTTTCAGCTTCCAAAATTTTGTCGACAATTTTTATTTACTGTCATCTCCCTCTTCCTCCATCTGCTTTCCCATTTTCTTTAATATCATGGGTTTTTTCCTTCTTAAAAAATATTTTATGTCATTATAGCAGGGTAAATTAATGTGTTTAAATTTACCTGGAAATGTAAGTCTCAACAGGATATAGGTAGATATAGCATTTATTAAAAGTTAAGTTTGCTGGAAAACAGTAAGTTCCTTCAATATATAATCTAAGCTCTTTTTTTCCACTCAGGAACATTTTATTCTCTTATACCTTGCATTATTGCTTCTTTTTTTGTTGGTTTTGCTCCCTATTCCTACAACAAAAGTCTTTTATTCTTACATTTGATTTTCATCCTTTGCTGTCTATATCTATCATCTTCTCTTATAATGTCTACTTTGGAGTTTTAGTTTTGTTTTCGTTTTTACAGTCTGGAAATACTTCTCAATTGTATCCTTACACAACAGGAATCTCATTTTTCCATGAATCTCATGTCAGTTCTGCTTCTTATACAACTTTTGTTTCATTGAAATCTATTCTTTCTCAGCTAACACTCCTTTCATCTCTATTTACATCACATTTGGGTTTCTAGTCTTTTCCAATCATCTGAATGTCTTCCTGTGATCACCTGCTTTTCTTTTTCCCTCTTTTTCCTTTGTTCTCTTTTTCTTTTTCTGATAGACAAGGTCTTGCTCTGTCACCTAGGCTGAAGTGCAGTGGTGCAATCATGTCTCACTGCAGCCTCAACTTCCTAAGTTCAAGGGATCCTCCTGCTTCAGCCCCCTGAGTACCTGGGACTACAGGTGCATGCCACCATGCCTGGCTAATTTTTTTTTTTTTTTTTTGTAGAGACAGTTCTCACCATATTGCCCAGGTTGACACATTTCTTTTTTCTTTTTCTTTTTCTTCTTTTTTTTTTTTTTGAGACAGGATCTTACTTTGTCACCTAGGCTGGAGTGCAGTGGCGCGATCACAGCTCACTGCAGCCTCGACCTCCTGGGCTCAAGCTATCCTCCTGCCTCAGCCCTCCAAGTAGGTAGGACTAAAGGTGCGTACCACCATGCCCTGCTAAATTCTTGTATTTTTTGTAGAGACGGGGTTTTGCCAGGCACATTTCTTTTATTGAAAACACATTAAGCAGATATCATAGTTCCTAACATGTGCGTCTGCTTTTTCTAGTCAAAGCATTTTCAGCAGCATGTCTTTCCAAGTCTTTAGGGATGATAGTTCTATTTTCTTTACAATTCATAGTGTTTGTCACTAGTCCATGTTGGCATGTTGGCCTTTTTTTTTCATCCTTGAATGAAAATTGAAGTAGGTAGTCCTCATTTCATATTTTGAACAAGAAGCATTAACACCAAAACATTAGGCAGAACCAAAACCTGCACAGAAGTATCAAGGCTAGAAATGCCAAGAGGGAAATTTAAAGGGTTCACAAAGTAAAGAAGATCAGAGGCAGGTATCACCTGTTTCCACTGCAGTCAAAGAACAGGTAAGTCCAGACATGGAACATGTGGACATTTCTTTTGTGGATCAGAAGGTAAGGATCATCTGGGATATAATGATTAGGAACCATGGAGGTGGAAAGATTCTTTGAGAAACAGAATTGTGGTGATTTTTGCAGAAAGGAGCTTAAGATTTGATGATTGGACTTGTCCTCTTAGGGGTGGTATCCTTGTTATGGTTTGGGTCTGTGTCTCCACCCAAATCTCACCTTGAATTGTAATAATACCTACATGACAAGGGCAGGACCAGGTGGAGATAACAGAATCATGGAAGCAGTCCCCCTCCCACACCACCCCACCACCAACGCCGGTGCTGTTCTCATGATAGTGACTGAGTTCTCACAAGATCAGGTGGCTTTATAAAGGGCTTCCCCCTTCGTTCGGCTCTCATTGTCTCTCCTGCTGCCCTGTGAAGAGGTGCCTTCCGCCATGATTGTAAGTTTCCCGAGGCCTCCCCAGCCATGTAGAGTGTGAGTCAATTAAACCTCTTTATAAAGTACCCAGTTTGGGGTATTTCTTCATAGCAGCACGAGAACGAATTAATACAATCCTCTATCGCTATAAATAGTGTTATGACAATGTGTGACAGGAGTAAAATCTATCATGAATACATAGTGTCTATTTGAGAAACTTCCCCTTCCCCACCACTTGTGATTCTGGTGGACCTGTCAACTACAGGAGTCTACTCTTTTATCGGGGTAGGAACCCATTGCCCTGGCAACAGTAATTCATCCAAAGGGTGATGATGCTGGAGGTGAAATTTGAATCTAATGTAAATGGAGTTATAGAAAAAATAGCTGACCATGAGTGATACTGCCACCCTCTAAGAAACCCTAGATATAAAGTGAGAGGAATGTAGTGAAGACAATCATCTTATAAACATAAATGAGGAAAGGATGACCTCATGTTAGAGGAAGTGATGCCAGCAAAAACTTAACATTAAAGTACCTCTCAGAGATATGTCATAACATTGAAAGTACAAATGATGAAATGTTAGAAGATAATCAAAACTTAGAAAGGAGTATGACAATTTGCAAAGGCATAGAAAAGATGTTCATGCCATATCACAAGTTATACTATGAGAAGGTAAGTGCTATTCATACTTTTCTTGATAAGTGTGTGGTTTGTTTGTGTGGTAAGTTTTTTTTGGAGAATGTAAAAATGTCTTATTAAATCTGAGTTCAGAGAGTGTGTGGGAGCATTATCTCCACTGTTACACACTATGCAACTTAAAAAGATAATTTTTCAAAGAGAAATACATACTTGCCATGTACATGGACAATAATATTGCAAAAAGAAATGTCCTTGTTTCTTATGCAAATTGTTCCATAATTTTGAAAATTTTTGAATGTCACTGAATAGTTTGAGTAAAAAACTTAGAAGCTCTTGAATACTAGAATATTCAAAAGTGTGAACAAAAATCATGAGGGAGAGTCAAGAGTGGGAGAAGAGCGGAGCGTGTGAGCAGCACAGAGGCCTCCTCTCCTCTCCTCACCTCGCTCTCGCGGCCTACCTTTACCCGCCCGTCTGCTCAGCACCCAGAATACCTTCCACCATGACCACCTCAGCATGTTCCCACTTAAATAAAGGCATCAAGCAGGTGTACATGTCCCTGCCTCAGGGTGAGAAAGTCCAGGTCATGTATATCTCGATCGATGGTACTGGAGAAGGACTGCACTGCAAGACCCGGACCCTGGACAGTGAGCCCAAGTGTGTGGAAGGGTTACCTGAGGGGAATTTCGATGGCTCTAGTACTTTACAGTCTGAAGGCTCCAACAGTGACACGTATCTCATTCCTGCTGCTATGTTTAAGGACCCTTTCCGTAAGGATCCTAACAAGCTTGTATTGTGTGAAGTTTTCAAGTACAATTGAAAGCCTGCAGAGACCAATTTGAGGCATGCCTGTAAATGGATAATCGACATGATGAGCAACCAGCACCCCTGGTTTGGCATGGAGCAGGAATATACCCTCATGGGGACAAATGGGCACCCCTTTGGTTGGCCTTCCAGCGGCTTCCCGGGGCTTCAGGGTCCATATTACTGCAGTGTGGGAGCAGACAGAACCTATGGCAGGGACATCGTGGAGGCTCATTACCGGGCCTGCTTGTATGCTGGAGTCAGGATTGTGGGGACTAATGCCGATCATGCCTCCCCAGCGGTAATTTCAAATTGGTCCCTGTGAAGGAATCAGCACAGGAGATCACATCTGGGTGGCCCGTTTCGTCTTGCATCGTGTGTGTGAAGACTTTGAAGTGATAGCAACCTTTGATCCTAAGCCCATTCCTGGGAACTGGAATGGTGCAGGCTGCCATACCAACTTTAGCACCAAGGCCATGCGGGAGGAGAATGGTCTGAAATACACTGGGGAGGCCATCGAGAAATTAAGCAAGCGACACTAGTACCACACCTGCGCCTATGATCCCAAGGGAGGCCTGGACAATGCCCGACGCCTAACTGGATTCCGTGAAACCTCCAACATCAACAACTTTTCTGCTGGTGTAGCCAATCGTAGCACCAGCATATGCATTTCCCGGACTGTCAGCGAGGAGAAGAAGGGTTACTTTGAAGACCATCACTCCTCTGCCAACTGCGACCCCTTTTCGGTGACAGAAGCCCTCATCCGTACGTGTCTTCTCAATGAAACCGGTGATGAGCCCTTCCAGTACAAAAACTAAGTGGACTAGACCTCCAGCTGCCGAGCCCCTCCTAGTTTTTCATCCCACTCCAACTCTTCCCCCTCTCCCAGTTGTCCCAATTGTAACTCGAAGGGTGGAATATCAAGGTCTTTAAAAAAAAAATCATGGGGGATTTTTCCTATAATGAAATGATTGAAGTGTTCATACCTATAAAATTTTTCAATGTTGAAAAATAAAAAATAATTTTACAGCGCACCTTCCAAAATGTCTCCCGTAAGTAGGTAAGACCAACCTGTATATCTTAAGATATTAGTTAAGAATTTAGAGACAGAGGAAGAAAAATTCTTAGCCGTGGTTATTTTGTTAAGTTTTCTTTAGAAAAACACTTTAAATCTCGATATTTCTAATGTTTTAAATTGCAGTGTACTAAATAAATATTTGTTACTACTTTTTTCATTTCCCTATTCATTATAACCAACAAAAGATATTTTTTACATTTTGATGAAAAAATTGTGAAAGGTCACTAAACTGTTGTAGTTTTCCCCATTGATTATTAAGATCACTTTGCATGATTTCAGCATGAACAGTCCTTATGACTCCCACACCACTGTGAAAAGTGAGGATTCCTGTGATGAAAATTGAATCACTTCAGAATCATTTTTGTTGATAAGACCAGTAGTTCTCATGTCATGTTCCCCAAAATCCTGGGTTCCATCAAAGTGTTTCAAAGTTTTCAAACATTTCACAAATGTTTGATTTTAATTTCATTTAAAAAAATTAGCTTATTTCTTAAATTAATAAATTTTATTCTTTAAAATAGTTTTAAGTTTACAGAAAAATTTAGCAGACAGTGCTGAAAGTTCCCATTTTATTATACATGTTTACTATGATTAGTGAACCAATATTAATACATTTTATTGATACGTAATTGTACATATTAAGGCACGTGATATTTTGATACAAGCATACAATGTGTAATGACCAAATTAGGATAATTAGAATGTCTATCACCTAAAACATTTATCATTTCCTTGTATTGGGAACATTTCAAATCTTCTTTTCCACATATTTTGAAATATACAAAAAGTTATTGTTAACTATTGTCACCCTACTGTGCTATCAAACACTAGAACTTATTTCTTCTGTCTAACTGTATGTTTGTACCCATTAGCAAACCTCTGCGCATCTCCCCACCCTTTCCAGCCTCTGATAACCATCATTCTACTCACTATCTTCATGAGATCAACTTTTTTAAAAAATCCATCACCTCAAGCATTTATCATTTCTTTGTGTTCCAAACATTCCAATGATCTCTTTTAGTTATTTGTTAATGTACAATAAATCATTGTTTACCGTAGTCACCCTGTTGTGCTATCAAATACTAGGTCTTATTCATTCTAATTATATTATTCTTATACCCAGTAATTTCACACACACACACACACACACACACACACACACACACACACCCCAACCCCTGGTAACCATCATTCTACTCTCTATGTCTATGAGTTCAATTGTTTTAATTTCTAGCTCTACAAATGAGTGAGAACATGCAAAGTTTGTCTTTATGTGCCTGACTTATTTCACTTAACATAATGTCCTCCAGTCCATCCACATTGTTGCAACTGACAGGATCTTGTTCCTTTTATGGGCAGGTAGTACTCCATTGTGTATATGTGCCAACATTTTCTTTATCCATTCATCTGTTGGTGGACACTTAGTTTGGTTCCAAATCTTGGCTATTGTGAATAGTGCTGCAATAAACATGGGAGTGCAGCTATCTCTTTGATATACTAATTTTCTTTCTTTTGGGCATATACCTAGCAAAGGGATGGCTGAATCATATGGTAGCTCTATTTTTAGTTTTCTGAGGAACCTCCATACTGTTCTCCATAGTGGCTGTACTAATTTACATTCTCACCAACAGTGTAGGAGGGTTTCTTTTTCTGCACATACTCACCAGCATTCATTACTGCCCATCTTTTAGATAAAAGCCATTTGAACCAGAATGAGATGCTATCTCATTTTAGTTTCAATTTGCATTTTTCTGATGATCAGTGAGTTCACTGTAGATGTATGCATTTGTTTCTGGGTTCTCTGTTCTGTCCCATTGACCTATGTGTCTGTTTTTATGCCAGTACCATGCTTTTTTTGTTACTATAGTTCTGTGATTCCTCCTGTGTTGTGATTCCTTCAGTTTTGTTCTTTTTGCTCAGATGGCTTTAGTTATTCTGGGTCTTTTGTTGTTCCATATGAAATTTAAGATTATTTTTTCTATTTCTTTAAAGAATATCCTCAGTATTTTCATAGGGATTGCATTGAATCTGTAGATTGCTTTAGGAAATATGGACATTTTATCAATATTGATTTTTCCAATCTATGAATATGGAATATCTTTCTATTTTTTGTGTCCTCTTCAATTTCTTGCATCAATGTCAAATAGTTTTCATTATAGAGATTTTTCACTTCTTTGGTTAAGTTTGTTCCTAGATATTTTATTTTATTTGTAATAATGTAAATGGAATTACTTCCTTGATTTATTTTTCAGATTGTTTGCTGTTAGCATATAGAAATGCTACTGATTCTTGTATGTTGATTTGTACTCTGCCACTTTATTGAATTTGTTTTTCAGTTCCAATAGTTTTGTGGTGAAATCTTTAGGTTTTTGCAAATACAAGATTATATCACCTGCAAACAAGAAAAATTTGACTTCTTCCTTTCTTTGGGTGCCCTTTCTTTCTGTTGTCTGATTGCTGTAGCTAGGAATTTCAGTACTGTGTTGAATAATAGTGAAAGTGAGTATCTCTGTCTTGTTCCAGATCTTAGAAGAAAGGCTTCCAGTTTTTCCTGTTCAATATGATTCTAGCTGTGGGTCTGTCATATATGCCTTTTATTTTGTTGAGGTATGTCTCATCTATACCCAGTTGTTTTTTTTTCCATTCGTAAAACTTTTATTCCACTTAAATGAATTTCATACACGTGTTCTTAACAATTATGTTTGGATTGTTCATGAAAATTTCATAAGACATTAAAAAAAGGTAGCCATCATCTCAAGTTATTTCCCTGTTAACTATTTTTACAGCACATGCATGTTAGGCAAGTATCAAAAAAAATCACAAAAGCAAAAAACCTAGAAAAAAGTTAAATACATGGGTTTTTGTTTTACTGCTGTGCTTGATATACATGAAGTAATGAATACCAAGCAATTCATTTTTCCTGCATCTTTACTTTTACATTTGTTCTTAGGTTGCCTAAAACATTTAAATACAAATAAAATGAGTGTTGCAAAAATAATGAAAGCTAACAGCAGGTAACTTTACAAATAATGGAATGTGAACCATTTCTGCCCTTATCCAGAGTAAAATGGGTCACAGCTTTGTCTAAAGGAACACTTCTGCAGCTGTAGTCAAGGGTATGCACATTGAGATTGAGTGTTCCACAGATATACATGGTTTAACATGTAGTATCCATGGGATATCTGTTTCTACCACAGCCTTGTAAGTGCTCCAAACCTTAAAGTACCCACAATTACTACACCTGTGACTGGAACCAATGATCTCTTTTGTTCCCCACCAGGACAAACCAATATGTAGGCAGTTTTCTTTGCTTAGACGTGGAAGCAGTTTTAACACTGGCCATTGTAAAGCCACAATGTACCAAAAATACTATGCCAAACATTTATAACTTGTATAAAAATTCCACATCCTCATATTGGCCACCTTAAGATGAAAACAGATAACTCCCTAAATGTTAACTGGCTCTACTCCCCTAATATTAAACATAAAAACCATGTGGGAAATATAGAAATTCAAACAGAAGTAACATAAACCTGTCATAAATTGTAAACAACTATTTGTGGGACAGCATGGATGACAAATGGTCTACTGTGTAAATTTTAGAACGAGGCAGACAAAAGTTGGAAGGCCGGTTAATTTTCCCCTCCTTTTCCAGCTTCAGCTTCATCTCCTTGGGTATCCGATGTCCACAATGTTAAGTTGTCTCTCAGTAATTGCATTATTAGTGTGCTGTCTTTGTACGACTCTTCACTTAATGTATCAAGTTCAGCAATGGCTTCATCAAAAGCTGTCTTTGCAAGAGAGCAGGCTTTCTCTGGGGAATTCAGAACGCCATAATAGAACACGGAGAAGTTAAGGGCCAGACCCAGTCTGATAGGATATGTTGGTTGCATTTCCTTTTTGCTGATTTCAAAAGCTTCTTGGTATGCTTGTTGTGACTGATCCACAATCCCTTTCTTGTCATCACCAGCGGCAACCTCAGCCAAGTAATGGCAGTGAACTCCTTTCATTTTCAAATAGAAGAATTTGCTCTCACTTGTGAAGCATTGGGGATCAAGAACTTTTCCAAAAGAGACAGTACATCATTGCAGCTATCTCTTAGCTCGGTCTCAGTTTTCTCTCTGTATTCTTGAGCCATCTGCTGTTTTTTTCTCAGCACCTTTCGTCTTTTGTTCAATACTTGAGACGACCCTCCAAGATGACCTACGGGCTCCTACAACATTTTTATAAGCAACTGAGAGAAGATTCCTCTCCTCATTGGATAATTAAGCTCCTTGCTCAGTTACAGACTTCATGCAGGCTGCCATGTCATCATATCACTCAGCCTGCTCGGCCAGTTTGGCCTTCTGAACCAGCTCATTTTTATCCACGACTGGATGTTCCAGCAGTGGGCTCACCTTGTGCCAGCACGGCCTCGCCCCAGTCTACCTGGGGGGTGCTGCTGGGCCGGGCCTGCGCTCCAGTCCGCTAGACCCAATTTTTTTAAGTTTTTTTTTTTTTTTATCATGAAGGGATGTTGAATTTTATCAAATGCTTTTTCAGCATCAATTGAAATGATCATATGATTTTTGTCCTTCATTCTGTTGATATGATGTAGCACATTGATTAATTTGCATATGTTGAAACATCCTTGCATCCCTAGGATGAATCCCACTTGATCATGATCTTTTTAACTGTTATTGAATTTAGTGTGCTAGTATTTTGTTGAAGATTTTTTGCATCAATGTTCATCAGACATATTGGCCTGTAGTTTTCTTTTTCTGATGTATCTTTGTCTGGTTTTGGTATCAGGGTAATACTGGCCTTGTATTTTTTGGAATAGTCTGAGTAGGAATGGTATTAGTCCTTCTTTAAATGTTTGGTAAAATTCAGCAGTGAAGCCATTGGGTCTTGGGCTTTTCTTTGCTGGGAGACTTTTATTATGGCTTTGATCTCATTACTTGTTATTGGTCTACTCAGGTTTTGGGTTTCTTCATGATATAATCTAGGTAGGTTGTATGTGTGTAGGAATTTATCTGCTTCTTCTAGGTTTTTCAATTTATTGGCATAGAGTTGCTTATAGTAGTCTGTAATGATCCTCAGAATTTCTACATTATCAGTTGTAATCTCTTTTTCCATCTCTTATTTTGTTTAGGTCTTCCCTCTTTTTTTTCCTAGTTAGTCTAGCTAAAGGTTTGTCCATTTTGTTTATCTTTTAAAAAAATTTTTTTCATTTAATTGATTTTGTGTTGTTTTCATTTTTATTTCATTTATTTCTGCTCTGATCTTTATTACTTTTTTCTTCTAATTTTGAGTTTGGTTTGCCCTTTTCTAGTTTTTTAAATGCATCATTAGGTTGTTTATTTGAAGTTTTTTTTACTTTTTTTGATGTAGGCACTTATTGCTATAAATTTTCCTCTTAGCACTGCTTTTAGATTATCCCGTAGATTTTGGTATGTTGTGTTTCCATTATGGTTTAAGAAAATTTGCAATTTCATTCTTAATCTCTCCATTAACCCACTAGTCATTCAAGAGCATATTGTTTAATTTCCATGTGCTTGTATAGTTTTTTAAATTCCTCTTATTATTTCTAGTTTTATTCCATTTTGGTCATAGAAGATACTTGATATTATTTCAGTTTTCCTGAAATTTTTAAGACTTCTTTTGTGGCCTAATATATGGGCTCTCCTTGAGAATGTTCCATGTGCTGAGGAGAAGAATGTGTATTCTGCAGCTATTGGATGAAATGTTCTGTAAATTTCGATTAGGTCCTTTTGTTTCTTTGTTGATCTTCTGCCTAGATAACCTGTCCAAGTCTGAAAGTGGGGTGTTGAAGTCTCCAGCTATTATTGTATTAGGGTCTATCGCTCTAGCTCTAATAATATTTGCTTTATGTATCTGGGTACTCCAGTGTTGCCTGCCTATACATTTATACTTGTTACATACTCTTGCTGAATTGACCCCTTTTTCAACATATAATATGACCATTTGTGTTTCTTTTTATGGTTTTTATCTTGAAATGTATTTTATCTGATATTAGTATAGCTACTCCTGCTATTTTTTGGTTTCCATTTGCATGGATTATCTTTTTCCATTCCTTTATTTTCAGTCTATTTGTGTCTTTATAGGTGAAGTGTGTTTTTTGTAGGCAGCAGATAGTTGGGTTTGGTTTTTTATCCATTCAGCCACTCCATGTCTTTTGATTGGAGAGTTTAGTCCATTTACATTCAATGTTGTTATTGATAAGTAAGGACTTCTGCCATTTTGTTATTTGTTTTCTGGTTGTTTTGTATATCTTTTGTTCCTTATCACCTCTCTTATTGTTTATTTTTGCAGATGGGTGGTTTTCTGTAGTGCTAAGCCTTGATTCCTTTCTCTTTCTTCTTTGTATATTGGCTCTACCTGTGAGTTTTGTAGTTTCACATGTTTTCATGATAATGGTAATCATCTTTTCAATTCCGGATGTAGGACTCCCTTGAGCATGTCTTGTAAGGCCTAGTGGTAATGAATTCCTTTCATTTTTGCTTGTCTATGAAAGATTTTATTTCTCCCTCATTTCTGAATAATAGCTTTGCTGGCTATAATATTCTTGACTAGCAGGATTTTTTTTATTTCAGTATTTTCAATATATTATCCCATTCACTCCTGGCTTGTAAGGCTTCTGCTGAGAAATCCACTGTTAGTGGGGCCCCTTATATGTGACTTGACATTTTTTTATTGCTGTTTTTAGAATTCTTTCTTTGTCTTTGGCTTTTTACAATTTGACTGTAATGTTCCTCAGAGAGGACCTGTTTAGGTTGAATCTACTTGCAATTCTTTGAGCTTCCTGGACTTAAATGTCCATTTCTCTCCCAAGACATGGGAAGCTTTCTGCTATTATTTCATTAAATATATTCTCCTCATCTTTCCCCTTCTCTTCTACTTCAAAAACACCCATAATACAAATACTTGTTTGCTTTATGGTGTGCCAAAAACTTAGTAGGCTTTCTTCTTTCTTCTGCTTGGTCTAGTCTATTATTGAAGCTGTGGATTGTATTTTTAATTTCATTCATTGACTTTTTTAGCTCTAGGATTTCTGTTTGACTCTTTTTTATGATATCTATCTCTTTGTTGAAGTTATTGTTCAAATTATCAGTTGTTTTCCTGATTTCATTAAATTGTCTATCTGTATTTTTCTTGTATCTCAATGCATTTCCTTAAGGTTGTTATATTGAATTCTTTTTTCTGGAATTTCATCTACTTCCTCAAGATTGGGACTTTTTACTAGAGAATTATCTTTTTCCTTTAGAGGTGACATGTTTTCTTGCTTTGTCATGACTGTGTGTTCCTATGTTGATTTATATGCCTTTGGTGGAAAAATCACCTCTTCCAATTTTATGGAGTAGGTTTCATAAGAAAAGACTTATTTATATGAATGGGACCTGGGGTGTTGGTTCAGTGGGGTGTACTGGCCTTGGTTTTAGGAGGACACTAATGTAATGTAGTGTAATGTAACCTCCATGTAGTTTCTTCAGCCACTATCCACATTAGTGGCATTTTGCCATTTCTCAGTGGCCTAGTCTGAAATAATTTGTGGCAATGGTGGTGCAGTTTTGCCAGGGCTGGGTTCACTGGCCTGTTTCTCAGGTCAGAGGCATGTGTGTGCATATGGTGAGTTGGCCAACTTGGGATCTGGCTCACTGGGGTTGGGACCACTGGGGTTGGGGCCATGGGGCTATTACTCTGTCCAGGAGCATGAGTTGTTTGGCCACCCTGGGGTCATGCCTGCCAGGAGTGGCTCACAGAGCTGTTTCTCGAAGGCCTAGGACATGGGTGTAAGGCTGCTCAGCTGACCTGGAGGAATGCCCACCAGAGAGGCCAGCAAGGCTGTCTCTTAGGCCTGGTATATGGGCGGCACATAGCTGCTTGGCTGGCCTAGGGATACACCTGATGGGGTGATTCATGGGACATGTTCTCAGGCCCAGGACACAGCTGCACAACTGCTTGACTAGCCTGGGGGTGTTTCTGCAGTGTGTGGCCCACAGGGCTGTTTTGTAGGTCTGATATGTAAGCACAGGGCTATTTGATTGCCCTGCAGGTATGCCCACCAGAGGTGGCCTGTGGGGCTGTTTTTGGGGCCTGAGACATGGGTGCACACCTGCTTTGTTGGCGTAGGAGACAGGTCTGGGGGCAGGCACAGGGTTGTTGCTCAGGCTCATGACACATGGCTGCTCGGTTGACCTGGGGATACTTCTGCTGGAGATGGCCCACAGGGCTGTTTCTTAAGCCTGGTATGCAGGCACATCGCTTCTTAGCCAGCCCAGGGTATGTTCACTAGTGGTGGCCCACCGAGCTGTTTCTCAAGTCCTGGATGTGGGCTCTTGGCTCCTTAGCTGGTCATGCCTACCAGGGGCAGACTACAGGAGTATTTCCCAGGTCTTTATGGGAAATGCAGGGCCATTAGGCAGGCCAGGGGCATGTCTGCAGAGGCAGGGGTGCTGTGGGGTTGTTTCTCAGGTCCTGAGCATGGGAGCATAGCCACTCCACTGGCTTGGGTGCATATTAGCTACTAGGAGGCTCAGGGGCCTCTCTCTCTTGTGGGAGGGTGCAGAGCAGTTTGGCCAGCTCAAGGCAGGTTGGCCCTGGGCAGGACTGGCAGACTGTTCGTCTGCCTGGAGGTACAGTAAGCAGGGGTTTGTTTTCTTGCTGTGCAGGACCAGAGTCACAGCTGATCGTAGGCCCAAGCTCTGTGCAGCTGACGTATGGCATTCAGCCAAGCATGTGGTGTGGGCTTGACATAATGAGGATGGAGCGCCCCAGTGCTGGAGATATGCAGTGGCTACGGGCCCCCAGAACAGGGTGTGCTTCAGAGTTTGCTCTTTTCTCAAGATGGCATTATGCTGCAGCAGCTTGGCCCACAGGGAGTGGGATGAGGGGAATGGGGAGTGCACACCTTGCTCTCCTAATCTGGAGCAATGTAGCTGCATGAATTCCCAGCAGCTCTTCAAACTGGGCTCAGGGCTTGGGAAGACTGTAGGATTCTTCTGTAATAAGGACTGTAGGTTTTTGCGGTGCCAGTGGGGGCTGATGGAGATCTTGTACTTACCTTTTCCCCGCAATAAGAAGTCCTTCCTGACTCTGGGCACATCCAATCCAGGTGGGGGAGACAGGGCTATAGAGGCCCTCCTGGATTTCTAATCACCACAGGTGCATCTCCACTCCCCCACCACACTCCACCACTCTCCCTTCCACGCTGCAGTCAAACCTTAGTCTGTTTATTTGTTGTGTTGGGCCTTTCTTGTGGGATAGATGAATACCAGGCATCTCTAGCCAGCCATCTTGCCAATGTCACTTACTATTGAAGGATTTTAAGCAGAGGTGTGACTTCATGAAACTTATATTTTAAAACATTAATGAGTTGGGAGCTGGGGGGAGGTGGGGATAGTTAATGGATATAGAAAAATAGCTAGAAAGAATTAATAAGATCTACCTTTTGGACCTGCCTGGCCAACATGGTGAAACCTCGCCTCTACTAAAAATACAAAAGTTAGCCAGGCATAGTGGCGAGCACCTGTAATCCCAGCTACCTGGGAGGCTGAGACAGGAGAGTCGCTTGAACCCGGGAGGTGAAGGTTGCAGTGAGCTGAAATCACGCCATTGCACTCCAGCTTGGGCAACAAGAGTGAGACTCTGTCTCAAAAAAAAAAAAAAAAAAAAAAAAAATCTACTCTTTGACAGCACAACAGGGTGACTATAGCCAATAATAATTGTACATTTTAAAAAGCTAAAAGAGTATAATTGGATTGTTTGTAATACAAAGGATAAATGCTTAAGGGCTGGATACCCCATTCTCCATGATGTGATTATTATGCATTGCATGCCTGTATCAAAACATCTCATGTACCCCATAAATATATACACCTATATACCCATAAAAATTAAAAATTTTTTAAAAACCCACTAATGAGTCAACAAATTTTATGCTTCTGCTTTGTGGCAAAAAAGACTCTCCTGAGCTAAACCTTTCCTATCAGGCCAGTCTTTTTTTCATTCTCCCTCCATCTTTTCATGTGTGATAGTCTCTTCCTGGTAAGCATTAATTCAAAGTTCAGCCCTTATAGAATTGTTCTTCTCCTCTCCCTTCTCCTATGGGACCACAGCGTCTGTATAAGGGAAAGTTTACTACTCTTCTCTGGGTACAGCTGGTCTATGTGTTGCCATTTTCTGCTGGACTCCAATTGAGATGTGTCATCCAGCTTATCTCTAATCCATCCCTGTCCATTAACTTCTGTCCTAGAATCCACTTGGGATGGACAAACACTACCACCAGAACTCTGGAAGCACCGAACTCCATTACTGCTCTCATCTCAGTAGCCCAGGGGTCCCTTGGTCTTGCAGTCCTCTTGGTACCCTGGGGCTACACAGGAACTTTTGAATCACTTCTAGATACAGACCACCGGGAACCCAGCATGATTTCAGCAGCACTCCCTGGACACTTGCCTTCACAGATGCTGTGCTCTCGCCCACTCTTCCCTCCCCCACCTCCATGTCAAACATAAAGCTTCTCTGAGGCTTGTGCCCTGCCACCAAGATCAAAGGATCTCAGGTTACCCTTCTCCCTATCTGAATATTTCTATTGCATCATCCCACCTCCATACTCCCACTCTCAATGAAAAGTGCTTCTTTTTATTTCACCTCTCCTGGAGGGAGTTTCCCCTTTATCATATGCTCCTTTTTTTAGGTGGGGACCATTTTGACGGAATGGCAGCAGGGGAATATGATTGGATTTTTAAAATATGATTTGGGTCAGGGTGTCTGTAAAAAAAATCCACATCAATCTATTATCAAACTATTATCTCCATTTAAATTATTTGCTTATGGTCTGTCTCCACTAGAAGAACAAACTCCACAAGGGTGGGACTCCCTTTTCTGTTTTCTTTACTGCTATATCTCTAGCACCTAGCACAGGGTCTATTACGCAATAAATATTTGTGGGGAAAAAAATGAAGGGATGAGATGAGCAAACCAATGAACGATGAGTGATTTATTCTATTAGTACTGGGATCTGTTGAAGAATTTTGAGCAGAGGATTAAAGCAATCAGATTTGCAGGTAATCAAATATCGTTAAGCTGTGACAGTCACCATAAGCAGCAATCTGTATTGTCGCCCCCCACAGCCTCCCCATGTAACAGCTATTAGCTCAAGCACGCATACTGTGGTGGAGAATTCACTGCTGCAAATATTCAGATTCGTGAACAGCCTCCTGAGAAGAGCTGAAGAGAGATCACAAACCTAAGACGGCCTCCCCTGACTCTTCATCCTCTTTGGTCCCCCCTACCCTTTCTCCCTAACACTGTAGCCCTTTAGTCCCCTGAAGAAGCTTTACATTGTAATCCTTTCAGAGAATTTCAGCTGAGATCTGGATACCCAGCCCACTCTGCTATTATATTTGCATTTCATGCTTAATTTGTCTATAACATTACAACTTTTATACTCCTACATTTCTGCTGTTATAATCATAAAGAATACTATTTTGGGGCTTCTCTTTTGCAAGTGAAATTAGCATTTCCGCGTAAAATAAAGAAGAAAAATTGTTGATCATCTCCCTAAAATGTCTGGGGCTTCATCCAAGCCTGAAGTTTAATTTCTCAGTGTCTGGGAGGAGCCACTGGCTTGTGCAGGTTTCTCAGTGTACTTGAGTGCTGCCGAGACTTATGCTTCGGGTCTCTTGTGTCGGGGATAACCTGGTTGACTCTTCCTTTGGTAAAAGAGAAGGAACCTGAGATAAGACATCCCATTTGGGTGTGTCTGAAATGATTTATCTCCTGAAATGGTTTACCATCTCTTGTTCCTTAACTTTATGGGATTTCTGACACAAGGGTAAAGTGCAGAAGCCTCTTCACTGAAGGAGGCACCCAGAATCCTGTGGGCCTAGTGTCCTAAATAAAGACAGTGCAGGACTTTGTGGCCAGTGCTCACCTCCAGAGCAGAATCAAGGGATATGTTAGGAAAGGGGCTGGAAGGAAGCGAAGAAGCCTCAAATGCATTTTCACAAAGATCAGGGACATTTACTCCTGGTATTTATGAAGATTTCTAGTAATGGTATGACAATTCTTCTTATCTTATGGAATCTTGCCATTAGGGAATTTATGTTTTAGAAGAACAAAGAAGCTAACAAACTTCTCAGATAGGGTCAGGGATGTGGAGAGGAGCTAGCCCAGATTACCTTTTCAACATCTTTCAATATTATAACTCCAATTCTAATGTTAAAAAGCTAAATATTGTTCATAAACTTGTTTCAGTGTCTGAAGGGTGAGGAATAAATTGGGAAACTGCATCCCAGTTTGAAACATATGTAGGTGATATGGTCTGGATTTGTATCCCCGCCCAAATCTCATGTCGAATTGTAATCCCCAATGCTGGAAGTGGGGCCTGGTGGGAGGTGATTGGATCATGGGGCGAAGTTCTCATGAATGGGTTAGCACCATCCCTTCAGTGCTGTTCTCCTGATGGTGAGTGAGTTTTCATGAGATGTGGTTGTTTAAAAGTGTGTGGCACCATAAGAATGGTATAATGAGGCTGAGCACGGTGGCTCACGCCTGTAATCCCAGCACTTTGGGAGGCCAACGCGGGTGGATCACGAGGTCAGGAGATCCGGACCATCCTGGCTAACATGGTGAAACCCCGTCTCTACTAAAAATACAAAAAATTAGCTGGGCGTGGTGGCGGTCGCCTGTAGTCCCAGCTACTCGGGAGGCTGAGGCAGGAGAATGGCGTGAGCCTGGGAGGCAGAGCTTGCAGTGAGCAGAGATCGTGCCACTGCACTCCAGGCTGGGCGACAGAGCGAGACTCTGTATCAAAAAAAAAAGAATGCTATAATGAACTTGAGGACTCAGGGGGAAGGGTGGGAGAGGGTTGAGGGATAAAAGACTACATATTAGGTACAGTACACTGCTCAGGTGATGGGTGCACCAAAATTTCAGGAATCATCACTAAAGAACTCATCCATGTAACCAAAAACCACCTGTACTCCAAAAACTATTGAAATACAATAAAAATAAAAATAAAAAATTAAGAAGTGTGTGGCCCCTCCCCCTTCTTTCCCTGTCCTGCTGCGCAAGTGCCTGCTCCTGCTTTGCCTTCCAGCATTACTAAAAGCTCCCTAAGGCCTCATGGGAAACAGAAGCCACCATGCTTCCTGTACAGCCTGCAGAACTGTAAGCCAATTAAACCTCTTTTCTTTATAAACTACCCAGCCTCAGGTATTTCTTTATGGCAATGTGAGAATGGACTAACACACTAGGAAAGAAGTCAGCCTGGGGAGATACTGGTGGAAGGTGGAAAAGAGGGCAAGAGGCTAAATCCTGAGCCTATAGAATGTAAAATTAACTTGTTTCAGGGTTATATTGAAGGGACTTGGGCTTCTATCTCAACCCATAAGCCTAAAAGAAAGAACAGTGTAAGTCCTTATGGTGTGGGGTAAGGAGTGACTGTTTTCCCATGAAATCACTGGAGGGTGAGAACACAACAGTGAGAACCTGGGGCTCCTCTCTATCTCCAGAAACTTCTCTCTGGTCTTCAGGCACCTGGCATCTCCCAGGGGCTTAATCCTGCTTCTATCATCTGTACCTGATTTTTTCAACATAGCCAATATTCCCCTGGGCTAAGGGAGTTCAGAATGCTGTTCGCAACCCCAAGCCATGCCAAAATGTCAGGAAACTGAGCCCATTTTTTCCCATGCTGAAGCAGCAAGAGCTCCAGGGATGTGGTAAGAGATTCAAGCATGGAAAAGGGGGTTGAACTTTGATGTCTTCTAGCCTGGAGGTTCTGCAGAGGGCAAATGGGCAGACTCGCAGTAGCTGTCTTTCTCTAGGATCCTACTGTATGGGATACCAGGGGAAAGGATGTCATAATTACCTCTTAGTTACTTTTACCTATGATCTCACTAGCCTCACCTAACCACTGTTGAATATCCCGTGGACTAGGTACCTGGCACAAAATAGATCCTCAGTAAATGTGTGCTGAATAAACTATATTAAAAAATGTGCCAAGGCAATTTTAAATGAATAAAATTAGTAATGAAATTATGGATAATTTTTCTACTTTTCCAAATTTCAGTATGGTGTTACTACTTGTATAATAGTCTTTTCCTTAAATATTTTACAATTAATAAGTATATCCTTAAATAAAAAATATGTAAGTATATACTTAAGTAATTTTATATAAAATTAATAGTTTATAAATATATTTTACCTATCAGTATAAAAATACTATTTTATATAAAAATTCAGAAAAATTTTCTCCACATATTTTCTAAATATACTGCAATCACTGAATCACTGCTTCTCTCTTCTCTATCACAACCTAACTCCCACTAGAATGTGAGCCCCTCCAACATGATAATATGAGTCCCCTCCCCACAATATAAGCTTCATGAGAGCAGGAACTCATTTTTTTTTTTTTTTAAAGAGACAGTGTCTTGATATGTTGCCCAGTCTGGCCTCAAACTCCTGGGTTCAACGGATCCTCCTGCCTCAGCCTCCCGAGTATATGATACTACATGCATGCCACTGTGCCCTGCTAACAAACTCCTTTTATGTTCACCACTATTTCCTTAGCTCCAAGAACAATGCCTGATGATAAGTAGTAGTCACTCAATAAATATTGCTGAACAAGTGAATAAACATGCGTATGCTATGCATCTTTATCCAAAGAGAGAAACACTAAAGGAATCAAGTAGAGGCAATGAGAATATATTACACAGATTTTCTTATGATATTAATAATGCCTAATATTTATTAAGCATTTATTAAGTAAATAAGCTGGGCACTATGCTAAGCACTGGCCATGTAAAAATTCTATGATACAGACTCACTCTATTATTAATTATATTTCAAAAAACCTGGAGGAAGCTGGGCATAGTGGCTCACGCCTGTAATCCCAGCACTTTGGGAGGCCGAGGTGAGCTGATCACAAGGTGAGGAGATCGAGACCATCCTGGCTAACACGGTGAAACCCCGTCTCTACTAAAAATACAAAAAAATTAGCCTGGCATGGTGGCGGGCACCTGTAGTCCCAACTACTCGGGAGGCTGAGGCAGGAGAATGGCGTGAACCTGGGAGGCTGAGCTTGCAGTGAGCCGAGATCATGCCACTGCACTCCAGCCTGAGCGACAGAAGACTCTGTCTCAAAAAAAAACAAAAAACAAAAAACAAACAAACAAACAAAAAAACCTGGAGGAAACTGAAGTTAGAGAGTTTATTAATTTTTTTTTTGAGACAGAGTCTCACTCTGTCACCCAGGCTGGAGTGCAGTGGCGTGATCTTGGCTCACTGCAACTTCTGCCTCCCAGGTTCAAGCGATTCTCCTGTCTCAGCCTCCTGAGTAGCTGGGATCACAGGTGGGTGCCACCACACCTGGCTAATTTTTGTACTTTTAGTAGAGATGGGGTTTTACTGCGTTAGCCATGCTGGTCTCAAATTCCTGACCTCAACTGATCCGCCCACCTCAGCCTGAGATTATTATTGTTATTAGGTCCTTCCAGATGATATATTTTTTAATTTAGCAAAGCACTAAACCATCTTCATGAGGTATTCTTGATAGTAAAATTACTGAGTAGGACAATGTCCAAGTTCTCATTATATAGATTCTCAAAATCACACTGGGAGTAAGAGAGTTGCAATGAGGATTTTGATTCCACAATTTCAGTGTGTGGCCACAGCCACTCAGATTCTTTCCAGAAGGCAGAAACAAACATATAGTAACATTGCTTATGTCACAAGTCTATGGTGAGGGAGAGTTAATAAGTGATTACAAAATTCTTTGTAAATACAGAGTGCCGTACAAATGCAAAACATCTACAACAACAGTAATTAGTTCTAATCACTATCTCTATTCTGGGTGCAGCTGTCTCTCAAAATTCATTTTGGGAGTTTAATCACCCCATCGTAATAAATAAAGTAACCTCCCTCTTCCTCTGACCCTGCTGAGAGCTGTCCCTCGTTCCTCCCAGCTGCTGAACATGCCTCCTGTGTAGCCCCAGCCCACCCCTCCTACTCTCAGCAAAGGCTGAATTCTGACATTAATTGGAAAAAAAAACAGGACCTCCTGAGCCTTAAGCCTTTCGAAATCCCTGACTCTCAAACTAAATTGGGCACAAGGGCTGGAGAAGTATAGAGACCTTTCAAAATAGGACTCTGCCCTTCCCTTACACAGGAAGGGAACTTTTCCTTCCTTGGAGCTCCAGTAATGCTCAGGTAGCTATGGTGAAATACCAGGTTGACAAATGATCATTTATTTAGCAATGTAAGGCATATAATGGGTGCTGAATAATGTAGCAGTCATGACAATGATCAATTCAACATTTATATACTGTCTACAGCTTCTAGAGTAGTTGCAACAGAAACCATGTGGCTCACAAAACCAAAAATATTCTCTGGCCTTTTACAGAAGCAATTTACTCTCTGACCCTTTGTAGCAGTAGTTTGCCAACCCCTGAAAGGATGTGAATATAGATAAAGGAAAGGACTGAGCCCTGAGTCAACATTTAGAGATGAGAAATATAAGAAAAAGCAGGTAATGACACAGGCAGAAAACTAGAGGAATGTGGCGTCCCCAAAGCAAGTGAAGGTTGTTTACTGAGGTAAGAGGGAATGATCAACTACGTTAATGTTACCTGGAGATGTGGATTGAGAACTGTAATGTAAGATGTGGATTGAGAACTGAATGGTGGATTTCATAACTTGAAGGCCACTGGGGACCTTTACAAGACCATTCTCAGTGGAAGGGTAGGAATGAAAGTCTAATTGATGTGATGGGTTCAAGAGAGAATGGAACCGGGTGCAGTGGCTCATGCCTGTAATCCCAGCACCCCAGCATTTTGGGAGGCTGAGGCAGGCAGATCACCTTAGGTCAGCAGTTTGAGACCAGCCTGGCCAACATGGTGAAACCTCATCTCAACTAAAAACACAAAAATTAGCCAGGCATGGTAGCACGTGCCTGTAGTCCCAGCTATTCTGAAGGCTGAGGCAGGAGAATTGCTTGAACTCGGGAGGCAGAGGTTGCAGTGAACCAAGACTGTACCACTGCACTCCAGCCTGGGGGACAGTGAGACTTCATCTGAAAAAAAAAAAAAAGAGAATGGGAAGAGAGGTGGTGGTGGAGACAGCTACATAGGAAAGAGTTTCACTAGAAAAGATAACAGAGAAAACAGCCATAAATTAAAAAGGGTTGTGGAATAAAGGAGTGTATGGTGGGGGGAGTGTATGTGTGTGTGTGTCAACAGTATCTCACAACATATTTGTGTGCTGATGAGAATGCGAAAATTATCCAGTACAGATAAGAATGATGATGACGATGAAGACAGATGAGGACAAAGAGGAGGAAAAAGCGGAGAAGAGGTTAAATTAGGTTACAGATACACTGTGGAAGCTGCAGCCCTACTGGTAAGGGATAGAGTTTCAGCAGTGGGGTGAAGTGATTCCTGTGCCAAGTATCTGGGGTGAATAAGAGTCCTCAAAAAAGAAATGAAAATCACAACAACAAGGCAGAAGCTGTCTGGCCTCGCTTGATGTAAAAAAGGTAATGGTTTTCACCTAATGGAGGTCAACCAAGGGCCAGGAAGGGAAGAACCTGGCTAGCCCTGCGCAGAGATGGAAAGGATCATGAAGATTCTGAAAATAAGGCTCTGACTTCCAAGTCACGTTGACTGAAATAGATTCATGGTTCTCTAGATTAGTTTCCCTTTTGTTATCCTTTACTAACATCTCAATCAGATATTCCATATTTTTATAGAGAATCTGACAAAAGCCCTGTGTCCACGTGAGAATCAGAATGTTGAAGGAACAGTGTTTTCTTGAGGCCAATGCGGTGAGGAAAACTGATCAGGAAAAGATGGATGAATTCCACAGGCACAGAGCCCGGGCCACAAAGTGGAGACAGCCCTTGATTTTCATTCCAGTGTGTTAACCTTAGAAATTTTGTGTTTTGTTTAATGAAGAAGAGGAAGCCTTACAAAATCATAGAGGATTTTGCTTGAAGAAGGCACATGTTCTAGCATATGGTCTCTTATAAAACAGAACTTTCAAGGTTTAACTCTTCCAGGAGACTCCCCAGGCAATGAGGGGAAGTTCAGCAAAGCATCCCCAACTCTGTTCCCTGAGTTTCTCCTTCCCCGTTACCTCAAGAACTGAGGCCCACCCCAGGAATACAAAGTTCTTTCTTTCACGTTATGTTACAAATGTAGTCAAAAACTCCTCTTGCCTTTGCAGGGCAGAGACAGACTAGAATATTCAAAAGCCTTTCCGGGAGAGTAAGGGAAAATGAAGCAAACAGAAACTGCAGAGGCAGGAAAACAGGAAATTGCGATCTAGGCACATGGTTATATCTCCAGGATTATCTGGATTTAAGTAATAGCTCTGACACTTACTGGCAATATAACCCTGTGCAAGTTACTCAACTTCTCTGAAGCATAGTTTCCTCCTCTATAAAATGGGTTAAAAAAGCCATGAGCCTGTTGCTGGGCGCGGTGGCTCACGCCTGTAATCCCAGCACTTTGGGAGGCTGAGGCCGGCGGATCATGACAACGGGAGATCGAGACCATCCTGGCTAACGCAGTGAAACCCCATCTCTACTAAAAATACAAAAAAAAAATTAGTCGGGCATGGTGGCGGGCGCCTGTAGTCCCAGCTACTCGGGAGGCTGAGGCAGGAGAATGGCGTGAACCCAAGAGGCGGAGCTTGCAGTGAGCCGAGATTGTGCCACCGCACTCCAGCCTGGGCAACAGAGCAAGACTCCGTCTAAAAAAAAAAAAAAAAAGCCATGAGCCTGATTTATTTAAAAAAATAATAATGTAATAAAATTGGCCAGGTGCAGTACCTTACACCTGTAATCCCAGCACTTTGGGAGGCCAAGGCAGGTGGATCACGTGAGGCCAGGAGTTCGAGACCAGCCTGACCAACATGGAGAAACGCCATCTCTACTAAAAATGCAAAATTAGCCGGGCGTGGTGGCGCATGCCTGTAATCCCAGCTACTCGGGAGGCTGAGGCAGAGAATCGCTTGAACCCAGGAGGCGGAGGTTGCAGTGAGCCAAGATCGTGCCATTGCACTCTAGCCTGGGCAACAAGAGTGAAACTCCATCTCAAATAACAA
Organism: Symphalangus syndactylus; assembly: GCF_028878055.3. NCBI lineage: Eukaryota > Metazoa > Chordata > Mammalia > Primates > Hylobatidae > Symphalangus > Symphalangus syndactylus. The sequence goes on along the minus strand of NC_072431.2, from coordinate 109,907,202 downwards.
TAATAATAAAGTAATGGGTAAATTTATACCTACCTGTGTTAGTTTTGGTCCTCCAAGAAGTAGATGCCAAGAATCAGTGTAGACTTGCAGGATATTGGGGGAAATGCCTGCAAAAGGTAATTGGGAGGAAGCAGGAGGATGCTGACAGAGCTGTCAGAGAGAGATGCACACCTGACCCCTGAGAAGGAGAGAAGGAAAGAAGAAAGGTTGGATAGGTCAGGCCTTAGGGTGCCACGTAGAATCCTCAGGCCAGGGTTGTCTGTCAGAGGAGTCCTGTGTTTCATAAGAATGGACCTGCCATAATATCCCTGCCATGTGCCATCACTGGCTGGAAGCAGACCATGGGAAGCATGGCCTCAGAGCAAATACAGTGATGTGTTTAGAACACAGCACAAGTCAATTGTATTCCCTACAAGTAGGAGATGGGAGAGGCACATTCTCATGGTCCCACACATCTACTTCTACTCAGGGGACTGAGGAGCAGCTCCTCTATGGTTCCCACAGACCCTTCTTCCTAAAGGTAAACTTAGAAGGGCCAGGTTAGTGGAACATCTAACATACTGTTGATATCAGGCCTACAATTGGTACTCATACTCTCCCTTCTCCATTCTAAATTCCCCTCACTATTGAGGTGGGGTGTGACAGAGCAGGAGCACCGTCATCTCAGACAAACACCACCACTTTAAGTTCCAGCTCCCTTCCTAGCCTCATACATTTCAAGGAAATCACTTCTCTTCTAACTACAAGCAGCCAGAAAGAGCAGACAGTAAAACACAGATAAGACAGCTCAGGCACAGAGGGAGGTGGGGGGAAAGTCTCTTGGGCAACTGCCAAACTTCACCCTTATACAATGGGCCCCAGTGAAACAGTGGGCCTTAATAAGCACAGTCCTTTCCTTGCACTAAGATAGGGGAGCTAAAAGCAGACTCGGAGGGTATGCCTGCAGCTGCAGAAAGATGGGAGGGAACAGACACACAACTCTCCCTCCCAGATAAGCACAACAAAGAGACACAGAAGCAGTCCAAGCCTCTGATAAACTCTCCCACCCTGAATCCTGTAAGAGAGTGTGCCTCTGACCTAACTTGGCTAGAATGCTCCTCTCAGGTTTGTTTTCTCTAAAAAAAAAGCTGTCTTGACTGGCGAGCCACCTTTTGTGTTTCTTTCCTCTTTCTTTAATTCTTACAGGGTGTGGTGGCTCACACCTATAATCCCAATACTTAGGGAGACTGAATCAGGAAGATCACTTGAGGCCAGGAGTTTTAAGACCAGGCCAGCAACATAGTGAGCCCCATCTCTCCGAAAAAATAAAATAAGTTCCCTCTTTGTTATCTATAACCTTGGCAGGTCTTGGTGGCTTACCTGCCACCAAGGTGTGACCCAGCCTTCACTTCTAAAGAGTCTGGTAATCATGCTGTTGGTAATCACATCCTTCTCCAGCTGGAGTTGTGTATGTGTCCATTTGAGAGGGCAAGGGAATACCAGGAGGTGCCCAACTGTGTCACTTAGATTTCACACATATTCCCTTCCTGTTCCCACTGTGTAAAAGCAGCCTTTCCTCCTTCTGCTGATCGTGGTTAATTACCTCTGCCAATACGTTGACTCCTTTTCTCTCAGACTGGTTTCTAAACACAAGGAGCCTGCAATGCCTTGGGGGAAGGCATAGCTTATAGTTCGGTGGGACTCTTGACTGTATCTTTTGGCAAGAGTGCACCTTCTTTGGAGACCAGGACACCTCCAATTTTGCAGAGCTCAGATTGCATGGATGTGAAATACAAAATCCTCCAGTGGGTCATTAGGAGTAAGGGTAAGTGGGGTTACTCCTGCTTGCACCCTTGGTTCCCAGATGCATGTATTCTTCCTCCTGGGGACCTAGCACAATGTAAAGGTCTCTGTCTATATACTGCATCCTAAAGGATGGTGTCCCATCCTTTCAGAATGTTGCCACCAAGCTGGCACTTTAGCTGTGCCTTTAAATGGCTCGTCTAGCATTTTCTGAGACCATCTGCCCCTGGATGATGCCATATGTGATGTGGCCAGTAGACAATATGATCATAGGTCAACTCCACACTTCCTTCACTGGGAAGTAGGTCTCATGTCTGGATGCTAATGCTGTGTAGGATTGTATGCTTGTGGATCAGGCATTCCATAAGCCCCTGAATAGTGATGCTGGCTAAGGCACGAAAGGTAGCAAAGACAAACCCGTACCCAGAATAAGTCATTTGTCCTTCTAAGGATGAAACCACTGGCCCTTTGTCTTAGTCTGTTCTGGCTGCTATAACAAAATATCATAAAATGAGTACCTTATAAACAACAGGAATTTATTTCTTACAGTTCTGGAGACTGGGAAGACCAAGATCAAGGCACTGGCAGATTCAATGGTGAGGACCCTCTTTTTCCATAGACAGATGTCTTCTCAGTGTAACCTTACATGGTGGACCCCTTCCACCATGCTCTCTGCCAAACAAGCTCCCTTGGGCCTCTTTTGTAAGGACATTAATCCCATTCATTTCTACCCTCATGATCTAATCACTTCCCAAAGGCTTCACCTATTAATACCATCACCTCGGGGGTTAAGATTTCAACATTTTAAAGGGACACAAACAGTCAGACCATAGCACCCTTCCAGTATGAGAGATGCCCAGTGTAGTTGACTTGTCACTAAGTGGCTGGTTGGTCTCCTCAAGGAATAGTGTCACATCAAGGGCACACCATTGGTCTCTATTGCTGATACCTTAAACATTCAGAAGCAGCAGTAGCCAGAGTTCCAAGGCCTGCATTGTGATTCCTTCTTAGGAGCTTAACATAACCTTCATACTGCATCTTTTCCTACCACTGACATTTCCAACACCTTAGGGTCCTCCAAATCCTACCGGCAAGACACCTTGCACCACAGCCTAAACCTACTGCAGAGCCCTTTTCTTTTCCAGGTCCCATTCAAAGCTGGCAGCCTTCCATGTTGGGACAGAGCAATGTTCCTAGGTGTAGAATCTGTTGCTTCCAGATCCCAAAGAAGTCTGCTGGCACTGTACTTCCATCTTTATGGTAGAGGATACATGAGGTGCAATTCATTTTTTACTTTGGAAAAATATGCCAACAAACTTCTAATGATCCTTAAAAACTTCACTGAAGTTGTAGGTTCCTAAATCTTTTAAGGTGTCTCCCACCCTCTAGAGCACATCAGCATGCTATCAATGAAATGGATTAGTGTGATGGTTCTGCAAGATACACAAGTGGTCCAGATCTCATCAAACTATATTATGACAGAGGGCAGGGGCGTTAACATAAATAACCCTGAGGTCAAATTGTAAATGAATATTTTTGGCCATCTCATATGAATACAAACCGTTTCTGATCCTCTTTACTGATTGGAATTGAAAAGAATGCCTTTGTCTACGAGTTCATCTCCTTTACAGGGACATGGATGAAGCTGAAAACCATCATTCTGAGCAAACTCTCACAAGAACGGAAAACCAAGCATGGCATGTTCTCACTCATAGGTGGGAATTGACAATGAGAACACCTGGACCCAGGGCAGGGAACGTCACACATGGGGGCCTGTCATGGGATGGGGGGAAGGGGGAGGGATAGCATTAGGAGAAATACCTAATGTAAATGATGAGTTAATGGGTGCAGCAAACCAACATGGCACATGTATACCTATGTAACAAACCTGCACATTGTGCACTTGTACCCTAGAACTTAAAGTATAATAATAAAAAAAAAGAAAAAGAAAAAGAAAAGAATGCCTTTGTCAGTTCACTGGCCATATACCATGTACCTGAAGACTCATCAATTTGCTGTAGCAATTAACCCATATCTGGCACAGTAGCTATGATTGAGGCTACTGCTTGTTTAAGCCTGCAGCAGCCTTCAGTCATTCCTCAGGACCCACCCAGGGATGTGATACTGTTTCTTTGTTTGTTTGTTTGTTTCTCTGAGTCTGCTTGCTAGAGAAGATATTGTTTGTTTACTGTCTTGGCTGGGAGAGGAGGGAAGGTGAGGAAACAGTTTCAAGGTTTCTACTTGGCCTTTCTCACTATTACAGTCTTTTACCTCACAGGCTAAGAACCCAATGTGAGAGTTACTCTAATATCCAAGTATACCAGTGCAATCAGGAACAGGAAAAAATGACCACTGGGTGCATCCACAAACTAAGCAGGTCCACTCTGAGCCAGATTTTAGCCAGGACTTCATTTATGAAATGGTCTCTGTAGAGCTCGTATTCTGTTAGAACCATGAGGATGTTTTGGGCCTCTAAGTATCAATATCAACTCAGACTGTGTGTCCAGTAGTCCTCAAAATGTCTAGGTATTTTCCCTTCCTTGGTTTACAATCACCCAAGTAAACAGCCCCAAGTCCTTTTCAGGAAAAAAAACAGGGGATTCATCGCAGTATATATTGGCCCTGGTGTTGCTACCTATTTTTCTCCCAGAGAATTATGCTCTATTACCATCTCTACAACTCCCTCAAGCTCAAGCTCCTTGGCTGTCCCTCAGAACTTGAAGGTTGTTACAATTATTACAGCCTCTGTTACATTGAAGCTCATTAGTCCCATGGATATCAATGAGCCCAGCTCTGTAACCACCTCTCTTACTGTCAGCCCCTGAACTGCAGAGGGGAGCCACCACTGTGGTACTAGTGCTGCTTTCAGCAGCATTTTCCTGATGGCCTGGGTGAACTATATGTCTTCTGAGCTCTGCCATAAGACATAATCAACTGGTATGTTTTGTAGCCTGAATAATATAGCTATTCTTGCTTGCTCACTTTCCTCAGCCTCTTTATTTCTTCTACCATCTGTCAGAATAGCTAAAGCATTTCTACTTCACTCAACATTGGCCATCACTTTCTTCAAGTCTCTAAGAACCACCCTATTCTCTAGGGTTCTTGCCAGGGTGTTAAATCCTGTGTTCCAAAAAATTGTTCACAATCAAAGCATGATGTAGGCTGATAAAAAGAAAAAAAAATGTTCACAAGTCATTATCCAGTCTTATATTCTAGCCTGCTTGATGAAGCACCCTCAAAATACAATCCCAGGTATATCACCTAGCTTCTGACAATATGTGATAGCTAATTCTTTTAGTTCCTTCAGTGTGTAACATTTTGTCTCCCTTATCAGGTCTATCACTTCCTGGCCAGGTTGTGCTGGTATTTAACCCTAAGTTTTTGGCCTAGCAGCCAGGAGAATAGGTTGAGCCCCTGCGAGGGCCAGCTGTTGCCTTATGAGAGAAGGGATTCTGCAACATCTATCAATACACAAGTGCCAGCTCTTACTAGAGAAGAGTTGACCACTTCTGCAAAGTCTTAGGGTTCAGAGGGTCATTAGAGCCAACATCCTCAAAGCATTCATCCAGATGTCTGTATGCCATATGCCAAGGTCCCAAGTTTTTCCAACCAGGACCGTGACTGTAGCATAATAGACCTGCCTTGCCTGCTTATTTAAATGTCTCTGGATTAGCCAGGCATGGTGGCACATGCCTGTAATCCCAGCTGTTTGGGAAACTGAAGTGGGAGGATTGCTTGAGTCCAGGAGTTTGAGACTACAGCGTGCTATGATTGTGCCTGTGGATAGCCACTGCACTCCAGCCTGGGAAACATAATGAGAACTTGTCTCTTTAAAAAAAAAAAAAAAAAAAAAAAGGAAAAAAAGAAAGAGAAATCTAAAAAATCAAGAATAAAACAAATTCTCTGGACCTCTTAACTGTTAATGGTCCTCTGATTCTCATTGTCCCTCTGCAAAGCATCAATTCAGCTTAGTAGTAGCCAGCCAACTCCATTGTCTTTGTATGCACTGTTCCCCCCATGTCTTCCAAATAACAGAATCATTGTACCATCAAAGGCAATCCTTTCAATCAGAGAGTTTTCCCAGGTAACCTCTAGTGAAATCTTTAGCACCTGCACCACCACTGCATGCCAGGGACTATCCATCCTCCACGTACCACCCAAGAGGGAGTAATCTCTGGTTACTAGACAATGGGTGAACTATACCCAGAACTCCATCTTATGCCTATTTTCTTGGACCATGTGCGTTGGTTAGGTCATCAAATGGGAAGATGTCAAGATGAAATTAGATACACAAGAGCTTTGGAGGGGGTGAGGGAGGGTGAATTCCTGTGAGGGAAAATAGAGGGAATCAGAGAAGGCTGGGAGAGCTATCAGAACATCACACAGGTCCGAGTCCTGTGTGGGTGAGACAGAAAGAAAGAAGGTTAGTTTGGAAGAGCCTTACATTGCTGCTATGGTAAGAATGTCCCTTCCAAAACCCATGTCGAATTTAATTGCCACTGTGATGGTATTAGGAGGTGGGATCTTTAAGGGGTCTGCCCTCATCAATAGACTAATTCTGTTGTCTCGGGAGTGGATTCACTGTCATAGGAGTGGGCTCTTGATAAAACGATGTTTGGTCCCTACCCTTCCTCCCTCTGTCTCCTGTACTCACTTGCCCTTCCACCATGTTATGACACAGCACAAAAGCCCTTGCTTGATGCCAGTGCCATGCTCTTCTTAAACTTCCCAACCTCCAGAATCATGAGCTAAATACATTTATTTTCTTTATCAATTACCCCGTCTGTGGTATTTTGTTACAGCAGCAGAAAATAGACTAAGACAACTGCCATGCTGTTTTAAGAAAATTTCAGCAAGGCCAATGGGAATTCCTCAAGCCAAAGTAGCCTGTCAAAGGAGTCCTACATCTTGTCAGAATAGGCCTGCCTTAGTACCCTGCTGCAATCACTTGCTAGCTGAGAACAGGCGATGGAAAGTGTGGCCTAGGTGCAAATGCAGTTGATTCAGAGTGCAGCAGCTAAGGTTGCCAATACTATGCTCTGCAGTAGGAGATAGGAAAGGCACATTTTTTACGGTCACCACAACACCTTGCAGGATTATTTGGAGGATTAAATAAAATAATATAATCTATGTAAAATGTTTAACTATACTTAACACATAGCAGGCACTTAACACATGCATGCTGTTAGTTGTTGGTGTTTATTAATGGTAGGTGGTTCCTAACTGCCTCATTGAGAAGACAATATCTTGTCTATTTAGAAGCTACCTCCTTAATGTCTTGACACCTTCATGGTCAAGTCTGATAGAAACGGATTCTTTCTATTCTGTTCAACAAGAGTTTCAACTTCTGGCATATAAGACAGGGTTTTTTCTAAGTGATTGACACTATTTCTCTTGTAAGTTTCCATACCCACTTCCAAACCCATTCGAAGATGTGACTTTGCTGTTTTACAGGTTTATAGGCACAATTTTAGATTAATCTAATTAAAGCCAATATATTATAGATTGAGATTTCTGGTTCTACATGGGGTGATTATTTGACAATATGTGAAAGTACTTTACAAAGTATACAAAAATTAGATAAATGCTGACATAATTTTTATGATAATGATGATGAAGTTGGTGTTTTAAGAAGTTGCATACAGCTACAGACTACCAAGGGATTGTTCTTATAACGAGAAGGCAGAAAGGACAATTTGGAATTTATTGACACAAGCAGGTGCAAAGTCACAAAGATCCAGACCAGGGTGATGAAATTTGGAAGAAGAAGATGAGAAACATTTAAAAGGAAAAATAATCAGAAATTTGTGATTAATTTGCTCTGATGAAGAAGAAAGGGAAATGAAACAAAAAGAAATGAAAAGTTCCCAGGTCCTAAGAAAAAAGGGTGGTTCAGTTGAGAGGGTAGAATGGACATCTGTTTTTAAAATCTGCCCCTCAATTCTTTTCTCCTCTTCTTCTACCGACAGCAACCCTCGCCTTTAGAGAACTTTCCCCACTCTACTCCATGTGTTTCTCTTTCAGCTGCCAATTGTAGTATTGTACTTCCTTGTCACAGGGTGAGCTTGAGACTCAGACCTAGCCAATTACAGAGTCCCATCCTTCTAGCCACAGTAGTTGTCCCAGTAATGGGCATATGACAAGTAATTTCAACAAGTGACCTTCCTTTAGATTTTATTTACAGCTATGTGCTGCATAAATGATGTTTTGGTCAGTGGTGGATGAAATATACAATAATGGTCCCATAAAATTATAATGAAGCTGAAAAATCCCTATCACCTAGTGACACCATAGCCATTGTAAGTCACAGCGCAGCACATTACTCACGTGTTGGTGGTGATGCTGGTGTAAACAAACCCACTGTGCTGCCAGTTATATAAAAGTATAACACCTACAATCATATATAGTACATAGTATTTGCTAGTGATAATAAATGACTGTGTTACTGGCTTATGTATATAAATGCTGACATACTTTTTATCTTTATTTTAGAGTGCCCTCTTTCTACTTATTTAAAAAAAAATAGTTAACTGTAAGACAGCCTCAGCAAGGTCTTTCAGGAAGTATTCCAGAAGAAGGCATTGTTGTCATAGGAGATGACAGCTCTAGGCCTGTTATTGCCTCTGAAGGCCTTCCAGTGAGACAAGATACGAAGGTGGAAGGCAGTGATATTAATGATCCTGACTCTGTGTAGGCTTAGGCTAATGCGTGTGTGTTCATGTCTTCATTTTTAAGAAAAAAGTTTAAAAAGTTAAAATAAATAAATATGTTAAAAATAGGAAAAGGTTGGCTGGGCGCGGTGGCTCACACCTGTAATCCCAGCACTTTGGGAGGCCGAGGCAGGCAGATCACGAGGTCAGGAGATCGAGACCATCCTGACTAACACGGTAAAACCCCATCTCTACTAAAAAGACAAAAAAATTAGCCGGGCATGGTGGCAGGTGCCTGTAGTCCCAGCTACTCGGGAGGCTGAGGCAGGAGAATAGCGTGAACCCGTAGGGCGGATCTTGCAGTGAGCCGAGATAGCGCCACTGCACTCCAGCCTGGGTGACAAGAGCGAGACTCCATCTCAAAAAAAAGAAAAGAAAATTAGGAAAAAGTTTATAGAGTAAGGATATAAGGAAAGAAAACATTTTTTTACAGCTGTACAATGTGTGTTTCAAGCTAAATGTTATTACAAGAGTAAAGAAGTTTTTTAAAAATTGAGAAGTGTATAAAGTTAAAAAGTTACAGTAAGCTAAGGTTAATTTTTTTGAAGAAAGAAAAACATTAAAAATGTACTATAGCCTAAGTGTACAGTGTTTATAAAGTCTACAGTCAAGTGCAGTAATTTCCTAGGCCTTTACATTCACACACCACCCACTCACTGACACCCAGAGCAATTTCCAGTCCTGCAAGCTCCATTCATGGTAAGTGCCCTATACAGGTGGACCACTTTTTATCTCTTATACCATATTTTTACTGTGCCTTTTATATGGTTAGATGGGTTTAGATACACAAATACCATTGTGCTACAAATGCCTGCAGTATTCAGTACACTAACATGGTATACAGGCTTAAGCCTAGGAGCAATAGGCTATAACACATAGCCTAGGTGTGTAGTGGGCTATATCACCTAGGTTTGTGTAAGTACACTTTATGATATTTGCACAGTGATGAAATTACCTAACAACACATTTCTCAGAACCTATCCCCATGTTAAGCAAAACATGACTGTATTTCACAGTCTGAAAAAATCCAAACTCTCAAGCATTTCAGATAAGGGATACTCAACTTGTATAGATAGATTAAAAGTTAAAATATGAGAAAACACATAGCATGGCAACTCAAAGCTAGACCGAATATATTAACATTAGACAAAGTAGACTTCAGAACAAGAACTATTACCAGGAGTAAAGAGCCACATTATATAATGATAAGCAGGTTGATTCCCAAAGGTAGCATCACAATCCAAAGGTATATGCACATAATAACAGATGCTAAAGCATAAACTAGTATTACTAAAAGTCAAATCCACAAGTATACTGGAACATTTAAACACTCCTCTCTCTGTAATCAATAGAACAAGTATATAGAAAATCAGTAGGGATACAGAAGACCTGAATGACACTATCAACCCATTTGCCCTAATTGCCTAATTTAAAGAGCACTCCATCCAACAAAATTATTTTCAAGTGCAAGTGGAATATTCACAAAAATAAACCATATTTCTAGGTGACAAATAGAGAAATGCAAATCAAAACCACAATGAAATACCATCTCATGCCAGTTAGAATGGTGATCTTTAAAAAGTCTCGAAACAACAGATGCTGGCGAGGATGTGGATAAATAGGAATGCTTTTACACTGTTGGTGGGAGTGTAAATTAGTTCAGCCACTGTGGAAGACAGTGTGCCAATTCTTCAAGGATCTAGAACCAGAAATGCCCATTTGACCCAGCAATCCCATTGCTGGGTATATATCCAAAAGATTATAAATCATTCTACTATAAAGACACATGCAGATGTATGTTTATTGCAGCACTATTTACAATAGCAAAGACTTGGAACCAACCCAAATGCCCATCAATGATAGACTGGATAAAGAAAATGTGGCACATATACACCATGGAATACTATGCAGCCATAAAAAAGAATGAGTTCATGTCCTTTGCAGGGTCATGGATGAGGCTGGAAACCATCATCCTCAGCAAACTAACACAGGAACAGAAAACCAAACACTGCATGTTCTCACTCGTAAGTGGGAGCTGAACAATGAGAACACATGGACACAGGGAGGGGAACATTACACACCAGGGCCTCTCAGGGGGTAGGGGTAAAGGGGAGGGAGAGCATTAGGACAAATACCTAACGCATGCGGAGCTTAAAACCTAGATGACGGGCGCGGTGGCTCACGCTTGTAATCCCAGCACTTTGGGAGGCCGAGGCGGGTGGATCACGAGGTCAGGAGATCGAGACCACGGTGAAACCCCGTCTCTACTAAAAATACAAAAAAAATTAGCCGGGCGTGGTGGCGGGCGCCTGTAGTCCCAGCTACTCGGAGAGGCTGAGGCAGGAGAATGGCGTGAACCCGGGAGGCGGAGCTTGCAGTGAGCCTAGATCGCGCCACTGCACTCCAGCCTGGGCGACAGAGCGAGACTCCGTCGCAAAAAAAAAAAAAAAAAAAAAAACCTAGATGACGGGTTGATAGGTGCAGGAAACCACCATGGCACATGTATACCTATGTAACAAACCTGCATGTTTAGCACATGTATCCCAGTGCTTAGAGTAAAAAAAAGAAAGAAAGAAAGAAATCATAAGCCAGTTATGGTTAAAAATAATAATAACCACATGAAAAATAAAATTTATATAATTAAAAAAAGAATTGACTGGTTACGGGTGGATCACTTGAGGTCAGGAGTTCGAGACCAGATTGGCCACATGGTGAAACCCCCGTCTCTACTAAAAATACAAAAATTAGCTGGGCATGGAGGCGCACTGCTGTAGTCCCAGGTACTTGGGAGGCTGAGGCAGGGGAATCGCTTAAACCCAGGAGGCGGATGTTGCAGTAAGCAGAGATCGTGCCACTGCACTCCCTCCAGCTTGGGTGACAGAGCGAGACTCTGTCGCAAAAAAAAAAAAAAAAAAAAAAGAATTGAAATCATACAGAGTACGTTCTTGGACCACAATGGAATATAATAGGAATTAATGACAGAGAAATAGCTGTGAAAAACCTAAAATACTTGGAAACTAAACAAGACACTACTAAATAGCCCATGTGTCAGAGAATAAGTCTCCAGGGAAATAAGAAAATATTTTTAATTTAGTGAAATTTAAATATATCAAAATTTGGGAATGTTTATATCAATAAAGAAGAATATTATGAAATTAGATAGTGGTGATGATTGCACAACACTGTGAATGTATTAAAAACCACTGAATTGTACCCTTTAAAAAGGTGAATTTTGTAACATGTGAATTATATTTCGATTTTAAAAAAGAATAGGAGAAAGATCTTGGGACCAAAAGGCTAAGCTTCCACCTTAAACTAAAAACAGAAGAGCAAACAAAACCCAAAGCAAACATAAGGAGGAAAATTAAAAAAGTAAAGTAGAGTTTAACAAAATTATCAGCAGAAAATCAATTAAAACAAAAGCTGATTCGTTGAAAAGGCCAATAAAATTGACAAACTTCTAGCCGGACTAAGAAAAAAAGAAAAAGACACAAATTACCAATATCTGGAATGAAATAAGGGATATTCATGAATGAAATAAGGTCTGTAGGGCAGATATTAAAGGGATAATGAGGAAACATTATGAACAATTATATGCCTATTATATTAGTTTTCTATTGTTCCTTAACAAATTACCACAAACATAGTACAATACACTTATTACCTCACCTTTCTGTAGTTCAAGAGTTCATGCATAGCTTAGCTGGGTGCTATGTTTAGGGTCTCATAAGGCTGCAACTAAGGTTTTGGCTGGCCTGTATTCCCATATGGGAGTTTGACTAGTGGGTAGGCAGAATAACGGTCCCTCAAAGATGTCAGTGTCCCAATCCTCAGGACTTGTGAATATGTTATAGTACAAGGGCACTATATGGCAAAGAGGTCTTTGCAGATATGATTAAGTTAAGGATCTTGAAATGGGAAGGTTATTCTGGATTATATAGTGGGCTCTATAATCATAAGTGTCTTTATAAGAGAAAGAGATTCAAAGAACAAGATGTAACAATAGAAGTCAGAGTGATGTGATGTGAGAAAGATTCAACCATCTATTGCTGGCTTTGAAGACAGAGGAAGGGGCCACAAGCCAAATAATACAGGTGGCCTCTAGAAGCTGGAAAAGACAAGGAATGGGTTCTTCCCAAGACCCTCCAAAAGGAATAGAGCCCTGCTGATGCCTTGATTTTATCCCCTATAGGACTCATTTTGAACTTCAGATCCCTAGAATTGTGAGATAATAAATTTGCATAATTTAAAGCCACTAAGTTTGTGATAATTTGTTACAGCAGCAATAGGAAGTTAATATAACTGAAGAAGAATCCACTTCAAAGCTCACTCAGATAGTTGGCAGAATCCATTTTGTTGTGTCTGTAAGACTGAAGGCTCTGGATTCTTGCTGGCTGTTGGCTGGAGGCCACCCTCAGCACCTTGAGGCTTTCTTAACCTAACAAAGAGCTTCTACAACAAAACTTACAACCAACATCATATTTAATGTTGAAAAACTGAATGCTTTCCCCCTAAGATTGGATGTCTGCTTTCACTCCTATTCAACATCGTGCTAGAAATCCCAGACAGTGCAGTAAAGAAAGAAAAAGAAATAAAAAGCATAGAGATTGGCGAGTAATAATTAAAACAGTCTCTATTCACAGAGAACACAATTGTCTGCATGAAAAATCCCAAATAATCTACACAAAAGCTCCTAGAACTAATATGTGAGTTTAGCAAGGTCACAGGATACAAGGGCAAAACAAAAATCAAGTATACGTCTATATACTAGCTATTTGGACAATTGGAAGTTGAAACTAAAAACTGCACAAACGATGTGCAGGATCTATATACAGAAAACTACAAAACACCAATAAAAGAAAGCATAGGAGACCTAACTAAATGGGGAGATATGCCGTATTCATGGATTTTAAGAGTCAACATTAAGATGACAGTTTTTTCCCAAACTAAAGATTTAGTGCAGTGCCAATTAAAATGCCACCAGGATTTTTTAATACAAATCAAAAAGCTAATTCTAAATTTTATATCCAAAGGCAAAGGAACTAGAATACCCAAAATTATTTCAAAAAAGAACAAAGAGGACTCACACTACTTGATTTTAAGACTTACTAAAAAGCTATACTAATGAAGATGACAATGTAGTATGGGCAAAAGGATAGAGACAAAGATCAACACGGCAGAATAGAGAGCCCAGGAATAGACCCACACAAAAATTGCCAATTTATTTTTTAACAGCTTTATTGAAGTAGAATTGCCATACAAAGAACTACACCTATTTAATATATACTCTTTGATGAATTTGGACATATGCAAATACCTGTGATCATGAACAATTGATATCCAAAAAAGGCAGAGAGGCCACTCAATGAAGAAATTCTTTTCAACAAAGGGTGCTAAAACAACTGGACATCCATATACAAAATCAGGAATTTCAATCTATACCTCATACCTTACACGAAAATTAATTAAAATAGATCATAAACCTAAGAGTAAATAATAAAAGTATAAACTTCGTTTCTTCCTAAAAGATAGGGCAAAATCTTTTGTGATCGTGAGTTGGGCAAAGAGTTCTTAGATACGACACTGAGGGCACAACCCATAAAAGACAAGATGGATAAACTGGACTTCATCAAATTAAAAACTTTGCTCTGCAAAAGACACTGTCAAGAGAATGAAAGGACAAACTACAGATTGGAAGCAAATTTTTGTAAAACACATAGTTCACTGCAGCCTCGAACTCCTGAGCTCAAACAATCCTCCACCTCAGCCTCCTGAGTAGCGAGGCATGTGCCACTAGGCCTGGCTAATTTTTCTTTTTTATCTTTTACTGTAGAGACAGGAGTCTTGCTATGTTGACCAGTCTGGTCTCAAACTCTTGGCCTCAAGTGATCCTCTGACCTTGGCCTCCCAAGCACTGGGATTATAGGTGTGAGTCACCGCATCCAGCTTTATACTCAGGATTTTTAAGTGCCAATCCTAATAACAAAGAAGCCCAGGGCTTGTGTTTCTTCGGTAGGACAGGTATTAAGGGATTGTTGCAGTGAAGATACAAGCTCTGATTAGATGTCAACACCATTTTAGTATTGTTTACTGCAACAGAAGATTCCAATTTAGTCCCAGAGTCTTCATCTACAGTTCGGTGACTCTATTTCAACCCTATTAAGATCCCTTTAGGCTAGGTGTTGCGGTTCACACCTGTAATCTCAGTGCTTTGAGAGGCCAAGGTGGGAAGATCAATTGAGGACAGGAGTTTGAGATCAGCCTGGGCAACAGTGAGACTCCCATCTCTACAAAATATATATATATATATGTTTTTTTAAATAGCCAGGTATGATGTCTACTCGAGGGCCTGAGGCAAGAGGATAACTTGAGCCTGGGAGGTCAAGGCTGCAGTGAGCTGTGATTGCACCTCTCCACTCCAGCCTGGACAACAGAGCAAGACCCTGTCTCTTAAAACAAACAAACAACGATAACAACAAAAACCCTTTGGTTGTAAGCAACGGAAACCCACAGGCTGGCTGAAGCATTCAAAGGGATAGAAGAGATGGGCACGGTGTCTCACGTCTGTAATCCCAACACTTAGGGAGGCAGAGGCAAGAGGACAGCAGGAGCCCAGGACCTGCCTGGGCAACATAGCAAGACTCCTTTCTCAAAAAACAAACAAACACACACACACACACACAAAAGGGAAGGAAGGATCAGAAGAACCAAGACGTAGGAAGAGCAGGGACCCACTGCAGCAGTGGGTAGGTCTTCACTTCAGGACACACTGTCACTAATGTACGTACCACAATTCTCAGGCTCTTTGCTTCTGTGTTTTGAGTTTCAAGTTCCTGAGTGAGTATAATTGCACCAACTTTGGTTGGGTGTCTACCTCTGGATCAATTAGCGGCAGCCAAGGGATGAATGCCCTAAATCTGAGAAGGCCACTGGGGCTTTGTCCTTGTGCACTGAAGCCATTCACAACAAAGGGGGAATTGTGTGCTAGGCAGTGGCCCCAAGAGATGTGTATTGTAAGCAAAAAAGGTTGCACAGATTCTCTTCTACATGAGCTCACCATCAGGATATGAGGACAACACAGAGTTTGGTGGCATTCTGATTTCCCCCCACAGTCTCTTTAATATCCCAACAGGTTTTTGTCTAAGGCCTAAGAGAAATTAGTCTCATCTTCATGTTTATACTTTTATAATTTGTTTACAGACAAAAGATCATACACACTCTCATTCAGTCCTTTATCTAAAAGATAATACTCTAAATGCTTAGGGTGGTCCTTAAGATGTTACTACTCTGCTCAAAAACTTATAAGGAAAAAAATATATATAGTGCATTGCACTCCAGCCTGGGTGACAGAGCAAGACCCTGTCTCAAAAAGCAAAAACAAAAACTTATAGAGGCTCCCTATTATCTACCATATTAAAACATCTAAGAATTTAGTTACTTATCAAATAGCCTTCCCTTCCTTTCCCAACTCCTTTTTTATTAAATATTAGTTGAGCATACAATATTCTCTTTAAGTATTATTTTTTAACATAATTTTACACGACAGCACAGCTTTGCTGCTGGAGGTGAAAGATTGTTTCTTGCTATGTTGCCCAGGCTGGTCTCAAACTCCTGGGCTCAAGCGACCCTCTCACCTCGCTCTCATAAAGTGCAAGGATTACAGGTTTGAGCCACCATACCCAGTCAGAACAATATTCTCTACTTTCTAGACATTAACATGGTGGTAACCGTATTTGTCAATCTTAAAAGCCCAAAAACTTATGGTCATAAATATCTGAACTCAGACCACCCCAGAATATTTTTGGTATGTTTGCCATAGCCAAAGAATATGCAAAAAAAAAAAAAGAAACTTGAAAACAGTCCCTACCTTGTGAAGACAGTTAAGAGCTGTACAGGCTAGGGCCAGGCGCAGTGGCTCACGCCTGTAATTGCAGCACTTTGGGAAGTCGAGGCAGGGAGATCCTCTGAGATCAGGAGTTCAAGACCAGCCTGGCCAACATGGCGAAACCCCGTCTCTACTAAAAATACAAAAATTAGCTGGGTGTGGTGGCACATGCCTGTAATCCTAGCTATTCAGGAGGCTGAAGCAGGAGAATTGCTTGAACCTGGGAGGCGGAGGTTGCAGTGAGCCAAGATCAAGCCACTGCACTCCAGCCTGGGCAACAGAATGAGACTCTGTCTCAAAAAAAAGAGTGGTACAGGCTGCTCTCTAGCAACCCTTTCACCTTGTCAGAGTCCCAGCTGCCCCCAGACCAACCTTATTCAATACCACCTTGCTTTTTCTTTTGCTATTCCTTTGACCTTGAAAATCTTATCTTGTGCATAATTTTGTGTCCTCCACTTGCATAAACTACCTCCAAAAAGTTTGCACTTTCTAATCTCTCCATTCTCTGAACAATAACATAGTAAAAGCTGTCTGTCCTCAACATGAGGAAAACTGCATGTAATTAAAAAATGAAATTGATAAATTTTGATATGACTTTTAATGTTTTAATATCAACAATAATTTAAATGGTCATTATGCATTCCTTAACCCAAGTACCTCCCTTCGTGAAGTAATCTGTCTCTCCCACCTGGGAACTTCCATTGCATTTCATTCCTCTATTGCGCACACTGATTTTCTCTTTTGTATTATGATTATGGTTCTCTGTCAATGCTTGTCCTCTATGAGATTATAGTTCTTTGAGAGAAAGTACTGTGTCTTACTCTTATTTGCATGCTTTCTAGTTCTCAGCACAATGCCTGGCATGCTACAGATGCCAGTACAATATACTTTTGTGTATGTGTGTGACGGAGTTTCGCTCTGTCGCCCAGGCTGGAATGCAGTGGTGCGATCTTGGCTCACTGCAACCTCTGCCTCCTGGATTCAAGAGATTCTCCTGCCTCAGCCTCCCGAGTAGCTGGGACCACAGGTGCGTGCGACTGCACCTGGCTAATTGTGTTTTTAGTAGAGGTGGGGTTTCACTATGTTGGCCAGGCTGGTCTCAACCTCAGGTGACTCACCTGCCTCGGCCTCCCAAAGTACTGGGATTACAGGCGTGAGCCACCGCGCCTGGCCACAATATAAATTTTTTTGAATGAAGGAAGGAATTAACCGACAGAGATTTATATGATGATGTTACAACCTCCTTTTCCATATAAGCCCATCAGACGGCCTAGAAATAAAACACTTACTAAAAGCAGTTCAGAGAAGTCTATCTGTGAAACTGTCGGTATGATGTAATTCTAAAGAAAGTTAGGGGACCCCCAGACTATATGGAAGGCTCAGTCTGCTTTTTAGTGCTAGTTTCACAAGAAGCAAAATAACCATAGTGTCTCTTGAGAAATAAGCACTAATTTTAGAACTAATAAGTACTAATTTTAGAACTCCATATATTAATGGTTTATAGCCTCTCCTTTCTCAGTGGCAGTACTGAGAAATAGGAGCTTGTGGTATGAAATCAGAATACCTGGATTTCAGTCTCACCTCCATCACGTATTAGCCATGTGACCTTGGGTGAGTTGTTTAACCTCTCTTTGCCTCAGTTTCATCACTGGCAAAATGTCGAAACTAACAGTAGACTCCCTCAAAGGGATGGTGTGAAAATTAATGACAATATATTTAAACCATTTAGAATAGTACCTGGCACTTCGTGTTTTAAAGTGATAGAAATATACCACACTTATCTTATATCCCCTATTGGTAAATTCCATGTTAAGGGCAAAATTTCTGTTTTATATCCCACCAGGGTACCTATCACGGTATGTAACAAATACTAGACGCTCAAAAAAATGACGTGCATTATATTTGAGGTAAATAAATTGAATGCACAAGAAAATAAAGGTATTTTAAAAATGTAAATGCAATTAATATAAATTAAAGGGCTCTCGACATATCATTTGCATATCTTCAGTTTTTCCTTATAATTGGTTGCTGGGGATCTTACGATTTTATCTTTTTCTTGCCCTCTTCAAAGCATGTAGTTTGGTGTAATGCACATTATAGCCCTCAGAATTGCTGGCCTTCTGACAAGCTAGCTGTTTGGATAGTATGAGGGATGAGGTTGCTGCAGCAAAAAGTGGGTTACACGACAGCACAGCCTCGCTGCTGGAGATGAAAAACCAGTAATCCCAGAAAACAGCGCATAGGGTAGGCTGGGCCAGCCGAGGACTATGTGAAGGTTCGTTGGGACCCTCCGGAGGCCGGTGGGGTACTGCAAAGGTGAGTGCCCCAGTGCCAGGGTCTTGAGCCTGGAGCCCTGCGGGGGACGGCTGGTAGGACCTGCTGGATGAGTCATTCTCCCCACCCCAGGCACGTGCTGGTGGCGGCATCCACCCGGACCCCGCCTTCCCCCCGGCGCGGAACGCGAGCAGTGAGCGGCCCCAGCCCCCCCACGGCGCCCTCTCCGGGCCGCCTCCTCCGGGCGGGCACTGTCCTTGCCGCAGTCGGCCGCTGGCGCACTCCCCGCGCCGCAGTGCCGGGCGCTCGTGGGGGGCGCCCACGGGCACCTGGGCCGTCTGCTCATCGGAGCCGGCCGCCGTCCTCCCGCATTCCCACGGCGCCCCACGCCCGCGCGCCCGTCGCCGGTCACCCGTCGCCCGCGGAGCCGCGAGGGCCGCGCCTGGAGGCGCAAGAGGACTGGGCGGGGCGGGGCGCGCCCACCGGCCGGCCTAGGGCACCTCGCGCGGGTGCACGCGCCGCAGCCCCGCGGGGCGGGTGGGTGTGCTCGGGGCGCGCGCGCCGCCGCCTCCTCAGCCTGCCACTCCGCCCGCGCCGCCTGCTGCCGGCGCTCGGCCCAGCACGCCGGCTCTCGGGCTGCCGTGGGCAGCGCGGGGCCCGCGGTGTAGAGTCCGCCGCCCCGGAGCCGCGTCCCGCACCCGGACGGTCCCGGTAAGCGGGGGCGGGGGCGGCGGGGACCTGGCCGTCACCTGAGGGGCGGGTCTGCGGCCGCGGACAGTCCTCCGGGACTCTGAGGTGCTTGTGTGGGAGCCGCCTCCAAGGTGGCCCCCGTGTCATTGGATGAACCCCGAGTGACAGCTGCCTCTACGCCTTGGGGGAGTCCCTGAGGTGCTGTGGGGAGCCGCCCCCATAAAGACCCCCTGTGGGAATGGACTCCCGGGGCGCTCTCTGCATTTGCTGTCATAGGGGGCCCCAGCGTGGAGGGGACTGGCCCCAGAGAGCCCTTCTGTGTCACTGTGGGAGCAGGCACAAGGGTGGTCTCTGGAGCTGGCTCATGGAAGACCACCTGGGAACATAGGGGAGCCGCAGGAGCCTCGAGGTGGTGGAGCCCCCAGAGGGCTCCCTAGAAAAGGAGGACCTGAGACTGTGCCCTAGAACTGTGGGAAGCAACCTCTGACTGGGGAGGGGGGTCCTGCCATGGGATCCATGAGTGACTTCCCACGGCTCCAAGGACTTTGGCCTTGACCTCCCTGTAGGGTTCCATGTGCCCCCCACTTGTATCCCCAAACCGTGGCCCAGAGGTGGGGGCCTTCTAGGACTGCAGCCTCTTTCCATTCCTCCTCTTTCCCCATTCGGATTTTTCTTCTCCATGGTAGCCCAGTTGCTCCACGCTGCATTTTAGTGGAGGCAGAAACTGCTGGGACAGCACAGGGCCCCAAGCGGGGGATGAGGACCAGTGAGGCCTCTAAAGCAAAGATAGGAGATTTGAGCCCCTGGGTTTGACCGTCCAGAAGGAAGCAGTAAGATCAGGTGGAACAACTGACTTTGGCAGGTCCTGGAGGGAAAGGCCTTTGAAGGAAGGAATAAAGGATGTATAGGATTGTTGAGCACCAGTACGCTAGGCACTATACTAGGTATGTTTAAACATCTCATATAACTCTTACAACAGCTTTGTGAAATTATCCCCTTTTAAACATTGAGACTCAGAAAGGTTTAGCAATTTGCCCAAGGTCACAAAGCTGATGAAAAACATAATCATAAAATGTTTTTCAAATTTTATTTGGGAAAAAGTACTAAGGAGCAGCAGAAGAAAGAACAGATATTTGTTAATAAGTTGCATTAAGGTGCCTGCCAAGCATAGGGTTTTGCAATGGTACAAGCTCAGTAAATGTGATGATTAAATAAGTGGATGAGGACAGTTTAACTGGCCATGAGATTGCTGCAGGAACTAATTTCCACAGAATCCCCAGATTTCAGGGTGTGGCTTCCTTCACTGGCAGTCCCACTGTCATGATGCCTTGGGGTGGCTCTGGACTTAATTGAGGCCTCTGGGTGTGGTTTTTGGGTTACTCTGGGGATCTAGGGGGACCCTTCTGCGGATGGAGTGTCCCAAGGCCACCCTACCTGCTGCAGAATACTTGAAGGAGAGAAAGGAGAGACAGGATCACTTTTAGGAAGTACCATCCACACTGTCCTTGTGACCCTCTGACTACATGCACCGGTGGACAATGATCCACAGATAGCACTCAGGACACTTTTGCCCAAGAGTGCCTCTGCATGAGGAGGAGGACAGGAAAGGTGCAGAGCCAAGGAAGGCTCACTGGGAGTCTGTTAGGGGGAGCGCAAAGGGTCTGCGCCAGACATAGTGTTGCCTCCTCATCTCGCCCCCTCGTTGTTTTCATTCTAGCTGAATCCCAAGAGTTCAACTTTGAGCCCCAAGGATGGATTCTGGTTTCTTGTCCAAAAATGGGGTGGTGAGAGGGCCAAGCAATGATATTCATTACAGAGCCATTCTGGAAGGGTTTTCCTGCTCCCCTTCCCTGCTTTCTTCCACACAGTCAAACCTAGTTAAATCCTCCTTGAATAGAAGCGGCTTCCTTTGGCTCCTGGAATTACATAGTGAGAAGAGAGACCAAGCTAGTGGGAAAACAGAACAACATAGTTTACCAGTTGTTAGATTTTTTTTTTTTTTAACTCAGTGATGCTACCTTGCGCGCAACTCAGTGGAGTAAACTCTGACAAAGGTTTATGTTGGTTAGGACCTCCCCATTGTAAAGTTGTTCATAATCCCCCTTTCAGTTCAAACCCATCTGATCAGCTTAACAGATCAGAATAAATAGGTAGGCATATATTTAAAGGAAGTCAGAATGACCAAACCTGAAGATATGATCTTTGTTCCAGCTCACTGATTTGTCATTGAGGTTTTATTCCTAAATTGGTCTTTTGTTGAGGGTGCTTATTATCACACCCACTCGTGACCCTGGAAAAATCACTAAATGGATCCAGGCTCTCCCCTAATCTTGGACCTTGGATATCACCTTCCCCATGTCCAGCATTGGGTAAAAATTAAGATATCAAAAATCCTAAGAATACTGCCTAACTCTCCCTAGTCACAGCATGAGTCTGCAAATCAAATCATTCCAGAATGTGCATGAAAGATGTCACCAGGTGGCCTTAATCTTCTCAAAAATGCTCTCTCCAAAGGGAAATAAAAGGGGAGAGAACGGCTCACCCAGTTTCATTTGAGTGTACCCAAATGTGTCTGGATTTTACTGTCTGGATTTCTCAACCTTTGATCTTTCACATATTCTCCAATCTTCTAACATTGTCTTCTTCTAACATTTGCCATTCCTTTTCCTCAACATGGATAGTAAGACTTCCCCAGGCCCATTTCCCCGACTCCTTGCAATTTTTTCCACTACACCTGTTCCTAAGTGGATCACATTTATGCAAATATAGTTTCCCTTCTCTTTAGCTACAGAATCTATTATCTTTTAGTCCCACACGCTTCTCTCCAGCACTGCTGCTTGGCTTCTGCTATCTTCATGTCCCAAATTGATTTATTCATTTCTGATGGGAATATCATTATCCACTCCACCCCTCAATCTTAATGACCAAATTCTGACAGGAATTCCTTGCCAGCTTTGGACCAAGAAACCAAGACCATCAGTGCCCAGCTGAAGACATGATTATTTTTTCCATTAGCACATCCCCCTCCATTCTCCCCACTCTTCCAGCAATCCCCTCAGAGACTCACTTACATTTACTAAGTGCTACTTACTTGCCAGGCACTATGCTAGATAAATATGAGAGTTTCTTGCCCTTGAGGTGTTCCCATAGAATCAGTCTGCATTTCTCTAATCATTCACTATAAAGAGTAGGAAAAGTAAGGGGGAAATTATGGCATTACAGAATATCTACAGGAACCAATACAGAGTATGCCTTTTCCCAAGCATCACTGAAACTCAGCTGCTGTGCTATGCCTCCTCTGGCAGCCACATTCAGCCCTCCTGCCAGTGCCCTGCCAAAAGTATCTTTGCCCATATACTCTGAGTGTAAATTGACCACATTTTTACCTTCCTATGATAGTAATGACAGAACCTTTTATTTGGATAGCATGTTACAGTTTATGAAGCCCTTTTAGAGATATGTTGGCTGTCTGGTTTTGAGAAATGCTTCATCTTACTGGGGTCCTCTCACTAAAGCAGAACTGTGTGGGCTAATTGGCTCTCTCTCTCTTTTTGTATGTTTGTTTTTTTGAGGTTTAGGAGTCTCCCAGAGGGAAAGCCCCAATGATTCACTACAATCACCACCTACGAGCGCTTAGGTTGCGAAGGAGTTTCCTGTTGGGTCCTAAGGGCCAAACGATGCACTCATTGGTCAGTGCTGGAACTTATAAGGGCAGTCCCTCTTCCTGGCCTCAGCAAATCCAATTCTCTGGGATTTTCTTCCTCCTTGAAACTCAAACACATATTCTCTTCTAACAAATATTTTAAGCATACTATCTCAAACCAGTTCTTTGGGCTGATGCTAATTCTTATGTGAAGACACGTTTCCTTGCCTATTTCTATCTAGCCCCCAAGCTGGCTTCATACCATCTAAGTCATGATGGAGTCCCCATATAGCTCCATGCCTTGGCATGTGCTGTTACCTCTTCCTGGAATGCTTTTTTTTTTTTTTTTTCCTTATCCACTGATGTAACTCCTACTCATATTCAAAATTTAGCTCAAGCAACACCTTTTTTTTTTCAATCCTACACTTATGCCCCCTGCACACGCACATACTCACTGCATTCTCACAGGCTGAATAGGCTTCCATTTGTTCATTCTACCGTCAGTTATTAAGCACCTGATTTGTGCCTGATGCAGAGTAGGCTGCACTCAGCAAAAGTCTGCAGAATCAACAGAGAAGTAAATGGTGATAATTAAGGTGTAATAATCGCATTACATGGGGCTGAATCTGTGTTTCAGGGAACCAGAGCAGAAAACAGGGAGTGCCTCTCCATCTTGCTGAAAAGCTCTGCTTGCTAAGTGCAGTCTCACCAGCCAATCACTGATGGTGTGATGTTCCTTAACTGTTGCTCTGCCTCTGTGGGAAGTCAACACTGTGGCTTTTAATGAAGACTCAGGCCCTAAGAGGCTAAGCTCATGCCATAATTTTGCTCTCATATATATTAGAACTTTGTGAGCTTTCAGTAAATATTAAACAGCAGCAGGATGCCCTGTAGTCTTGAGCTGAGGCCAGAAAGACAGTTTTTCTGTCTTTAGCCTTTCTGTTCCTTGGAAACCCCAGAAAAGCCCCATGTAGTTGTGACTGTGTCATCCCGAATAAACAGGCTGAATGAAGAGAGGTGGGGAGGTACCAAGTAGACCTTTCAGGGTCTACAAACATGAATACTAAAATTAGTTTCTAGGCTACTGCCAGGTGACAAAATGTCTGAGTAGGAATAGGCTCCAAGAGCACTGTAGTGAGGCACTGCATTTTCCTAAAGCAACAGCCATCACTGGAGAGCAATCGGACCCCTTGGGGCTTGGATTTCCTCAAAGACCCACAAGAGAACTCTTTTTGATGGTTTCTTTTTGCTTAAAATCTTGAGGTTGATGCTGATGTTCACAGTAAGCTCAGAGTCTGTGCTATGCATTCAGCGTTTTTTTTTTCAGACCCTGGTTCTGTTGATTTTCCACGCTCTTGCAGCTGGTCACCTTCTGTGTTAGGCATGTGGCTTTTCCTAAGGCTCTCAGCCCTTTGGGCACATGCTTTCAGGAACCAATTGTTGACCACCTTGAAATTTTTCACTTGTACATGCAGATACTGCTCATGCTAAATTCCAAATCCAGGACAAAGGAAGTGCATTTTCACACTTTCTACTTGTGTCCTTAAGGCAACTGCCCTCCTGTGGGCCTCACCATAGTCCACAGGACACAGCATAAATGCAGGGGACTGTTGACTTTGGTAATACTGGCTTCTTTTTTCTTACCATTGTGATTGTAGAAACCGGCTAAATTGCAGAATTTCTTAGCTCTCCTCTGTCGTCAGAGAAAAATCACCCTCGTGTTCTCATCCCTGCTAGCCCTGACTCACTGTCCAGGTGCCACCTCTTGGGAAATAGAGTAGATGTGATGAATGTGATGATGTGAGCTGGTGACTACATAGTTTCTAGAATTGAGTTTTGGAGATTTGGTATCATTAGTCTGTCTGGCCAATTTGATAAAGAGAAAAGACACTATGATCTTAAATAGTTTATGTTGCCCAGTCATCTCTGCATCATTCATTCAACAAAGATTTAAGAGGCTAAAACCCTTAATGCTTAATGGAGAGGATCAAACCTGTATACAAAAGACACTTTGATTAAAAGTGAGTGCCACATGCCCTGTGGAAGTCAGTAAGAACTGTCTCTACTTTTCTCCCTCCCGATCTCAGTGAAACACAGATTCCTTTACTCCACTTGCTCAAACCATTCTCTTTGGTTGTCTTTCCCTTTCCCCTCACTCAGAGGTTTTCTTTGCCTTGTTCCTTCCTAGGGAAGCCCTGACCTCCAGGCAGCCACTTTTACTTGCTTGTGAGCCTTTTAAACAGCCTCCATTCCCATACCAAGAATCAGATTGAACCAGCTACTTGGGAGGCTGAGGCAGGAGAATCACTTGAGCCCAGGAGTTTGAGGCCAGCCTGGGTAACATAGTGAGACCCTAGAACCACCCTCCATCTGGAAACATAAGTTTTAAGAAGAGAAAATCAGTAAATGTACTTTACATTTAACAGGCTGCATGAGGAAACTCCTGCCTGTCAGGAGTGTTGCCCTTCAGGCTCTCCACAGCTCTGAATCTTTATAGAGAGTGCTGGGAGGCTGGGCGCGGTGGCTCACGCTTGTAATCCCAGCACTTTGGGAGGCCGAGGCGGGCGGATCATGAGGTCAGGAGATCGAGACCACGGTGAAACCCCGTCTCTACCAAAAATACAAAAAATTAGCCGGGCGTGGTGGCGGGCGCCTGTAGTCCCAGCTACTCGGAGAGGCTGAGACAGGAGAATGGCCTGAACCCAGGAGGCTGAGCTTGCAGTGAGCCGAGATTGTGCCACTGCACTCCAGCCTGGGCGACAGAGCGAGACTCCGTCTCGAAAAAAAAAAAAAAAAAGAGAGTGCTGGGAAATAGAGGCTCCCCAGCTTCCTTCCCCTTCCTTATTTCTCTATCAGCTCCTGCTGCAGAGCAGCCCCTCCTCCTCTTACTCCCACCACTTTGCCCTTATAAATAATCCCGCTGAATTCTAAGCAGGTGCTCTGCAGAAAATGTGTGTGTCTTGCAAACATTCCAAGCTGCCCACATATGTCTTACTGCCTGACAAACACATCTAGACATGCTTCTCTTACCCAAGACAGATTCTACTTGTTGCTGTTTCCATTTCTTCCAGTTCATGAAGTCAGACGGCCCTATTCCACCTTCTTGCCCCACTGTTATTTACCATCACCTGCTCCTCTCCCCTGAGTTTTTTTCCAAGCCTTCCCTAGACACCACAAATTCCCTGACAGCCACATAATTCTTGGGACAATATCTTTTTGGCCTCTTTTCATCATTTTTAGGGAGGCAGAAACCCCCAGTCCCACCCACCAGCGAAAGAAGTAATCATTAGGTATAATTTGTGGGATCTTTGCAACTTGATTTCCTTTTAACTCTCTTTTTCCTAGGACTTCTTCCAGCACAGGAGAGGCCAGGTTTTTATACACAGGCATTTGTTTTTACCTGGCACCAATCACTACCACTTGTTTCTCTAAAAATCTGCGCTGATTTTGTTTAGTTCTCAAACATCCCAGGTGCACTTCTTGGATATTTCAGCACACACACTTTTAATCAAAGTGTCTTTTGTATACAGTTTTGATCCTCTCCATTAAGTATTAAGAGTTTTAGACTCACTTTTAAAGCTGAATTCTGTTATGTCCTCACAGTTTACTGTCAAAGTCAAAGTCATGTCAATTCAAAATGACTTGGTGGTCTTGTTTGGATTTTGATGGTTTACTGTGAATAGTTCTACTTTGCATTTCTGCCCTTACAGGCATAAAATGGTCTACAAGATTGAACCATCTCAGGTAAAAGGAATAGCAGTGCTCCAAGAGCCTGTGGTTAGGACTGGAAAGCGTTTGTTTTTATGTTTGTTTTGCTAGTAGATGTCAGCTTCAGTCTTCATAGAAACTGCTTTAAGGATAAACTCCCAAAACCATTGCAATGACATAATTGACCATGGAGATAGCTTCATAGCTATTCTTGGTATCCTTATAAAGAATAATGATATCCTTACAGTTAATAATGGGTTATAGCGGATCTACAGTGTGTTGGGAGGTGTCTGTGGTTAATTTGGTGATTCTCTGTTAATGAGTAAGTTCACTTATAGAGTAACTTCCTAACTGGCTGGTCTTTGTTCAATAACTTTTATTAAAGCATCTGAAAAAGCCAAAAACAAAGGCATACCATTGGTTTTCCTCTAATGAATCGTTCTTGAAAAGGGGAATTTAGTATGTTTTTTCCAGATCTCCAAATAAGTGTTTCTCAACTATTTTTTTCCAGTGTATGCCTTCCTTCTGATAAACATAAAAGTCTCTTGACTGTTCCCTAAAACTTGTGATATAACTCCTGGGAGGAGGCTGCCTCCAACTATTTGGAGAGTTAGTACCTTCTGTATAGCCCTAAGAACCACGAAGATACTCTCAAACTCACTGTTTTGTAGTCTATGGCACACACACACAAAAAGCAGAGATGGTTTTTAATATTTGTTTTCCAAATATAAATATATAATTGATAAGCTCTTGAAACTCACTTATTTCTCCCCTCCTCCCGGTGTTTCTGATATATACCTCCCACCTGCCACAGGATCCAGCCAATTCACCAATTAAGAATCATTGCTCTGGTTGTTGTGTTTAAAAAATTAAATCAAGCTGGGCGCTCTGGCTGGAACCTATAATCCTAGCTACTTGGGAGGCTGAGGCAGGGAATCACTTGAGCCCCAGAGTTATCAACAAGTCTGGGCAACATAGCAAGACCCTGTCTCTTTAAAAATTTTTCAAAAATTAGCACGACACGTAGTCCCAGCTATGTGAGAGGATTGCTTGAGTGCAGGAGTTCGAGACTAGCCTGGGTAATATGGTGAGACCCCCCCCCCGCCCCGTCTCAAAATAAATAATTAAATCATTTTTTCTCTTTTTTAATAGCATGAATATATCACAAGTTATTCAGTAATTTCCCTATTGAGGTTGTTTCCACCTTTTTTCAAGAGACAGGGTCTCACCGTGTTGCCCAGGTTTCAGTGCAGTGGCTATTCACAGGCACAGTCATGGCACACTACGGACCCAAACTCCTGGTCTCAAGCAATCCTTGTGCTTCACCCTCCCGAGTAGCTGGGATTATAGGAGCAAATCACCATGCCCAATTTGTTTCCATCTTTTTAATCACTGTAAAAAGAATGCTCCAATCAATCATTTTTTTTATTGTGATGAGGTATTGCTATGTTGCCCAGGCTGGTTTTGAATTCCTGGGCTCAAGCAGTTCTCCCACCTCAGCTGCCCATATAGCTGGGATTACAGGCATGTGCCACTATGCCTAGCTAAAGTTTTTTTTTTTACATATACCCACAGGTGAAAGAGCACCAGCCTCTTGGATACAACAGGTTTTCTTTAGTCAGAGGTGTATTAGTAGCTGTCCATCTCTGGTGGATCTTCCAACCACACAGACTCCTAAGAGAAGCTTGAATAAACTGTTCATCTTTCACCACATCAGTTAAGGGCAGCGCTTTCCTTATATCCTTGTCTTTTAGAGGTGTGTCTTCAAATTGCAGATTTAAATCCATTAGTAGGTAATGAAATCATTTCAGAGAGTCACTGTCAGGGTTGTTTGAATGAAATAGGATAGAAAATATCAGGGAGCATCACATGTAGTAAAAGTATGATTGTTCCACAAAATTTTGACTTCAGTTGCAGATCTATAAACACATGTGTCTACAGGGTTATCACATAAAATACATTTCTTACTCTGAGCCACAGTTGAAACATGATATTTGAGAAACATGCCTTGGGGTTTCTGAGGAAAACCTAGTGGTCTGGAAAATGTAATTGCTCATAATAAAAATATGCTCAAATAAAAATATGAAGAATTATCTGTCAGTTTTGCATTTTCTCTCTTGGGGTGCCTCTCTCACTGTAAGTTGGGGAGTTGCATCCCACCCAGCCATCGAACACGCTGTTGCCCATGAGGCATTTGAGCAGCATCTGGGGACTACAGGGCCAACCCTGTCACTTCAAGAACCCACTGGGTCCAAAGCCTCAGCAAAAAATTTAACATATACATACTCTTCTCTCCATCCCCACCCCACCCTGGCTAGATTCCCTCATTAGATCATATGAACTTTTAAAAGAAGATGAAAAACAACATGAGCATTCTAAATGCTTCAGACTATATGTTCCAAATACACTCATTAACAGACAGAGAACTAAAGCCCAAAGCAACCAGCAACAGGTTCTGAATCACAGAACAGGGGACCCAAAACCAAAACAAGTCATCAAATTGCCAACCCTAGGATTTGTTGTATTATCTAATTAATGTGCAATGTGGGAGAATTGGAAAATATAGATTACAAAAAGATTAAAAGTACATACAGTACAAAATTTAGATCATAACATGAGCATTTTTGTAACTTGCTATTTTTGTTAATATGTTTGCATATTTTGAGTATCTTTCCCACCAATAAATATACTTCTACCTCAGTGTTTTCCGTGTTCTTTGGTCTTTCATGGTACATAATTTATTTCCCTATTGTTTAATATTTGTTTCCAGCTGATGAAAAAAATTATTTCGTAGTCACAATTTTTTATGAATTTATTTGGGGATGAAGATATTTTCATTTTAATTATAATTTATTCTTAGTTGTCCACTGAGGCATGAATACCCTAAATGATTTCCTGAATTTGCTCAACAAATCTTTCTTCAATAAATCTCCTGTGCCACTGCCCTTTAAGGCAGTATTAAGTATTTAAAGTCAGTGTTCCTTTGTCACATACTTCAGTTTTACAAACAAATTTATAAATGGAGTCGGGGAGGTGGTTCTTTCCTTTCCTATCAATCAGTTTATAAATTCAAGAAT
Organism: Symphalangus syndactylus; assembly: GCF_028878055.3. Taxonomy (NCBI): domain Eukaryota; kingdom Metazoa; phylum Chordata; class Mammalia; order Primates; family Hylobatidae; genus Symphalangus; species Symphalangus syndactylus. The sequence goes on along the minus strand of NC_072431.2, from coordinate 109,877,433 downwards.
ATGAATTTCCTTGGTAGCAGTAGTGGCAAGGCAGGCACCTGAGCAGTGTAGGAGTTCGCACCATTGTGGCACATACAAGCAGTGTTTCCGAAAAGAAGATGGGCTGTCATCAGATAGTACATGTATTAAGGTTTCATTTTTAAAAGCAAAAAGAATTCTCCACAATTAATTAGCTAATTGGAAAATGTTTATTAAGAATCTATTCTGTTAGATGCTTAATAGACAGACACATTGCTAGGCAGTGGAGATAGGTACTGTGTGGGATAAAACAGTCTAATAGGGGAAACTGACATTGATCAGTAATCATCCTATTGAATATGTAATGATGAAGATAAGCGCCCAGAGCAGAAGGGCATGGTGCTGTGAGCACTCTGACCTGGACTAGAGTCAGCAGTGACTTCCCCGAGGAAATGAGACTTGAGCTAAGCTCTGATAGACAAATAGGCACTAGTCAGGTGGAGAGGAATGTTCAAACTTCCCCAAAACAAAGGGAGTATAGCAAATAAAGACTGAAAAAAGGCCATTATGATTGGGACACAGAGTAAAGAAGGGAGGCCAGACCGTGCAGGGCCTCACAGGCCACAGTAAAGAGACTGATTGTGGGGACTTCCTCCTGAAAGCTGAAGGAAGCACTGAAAGTTTTAATCAGGGGATAACCCGACACCTGAATGTCCCAGGGACATCTTTAATTCCACATATACAAAATCCAATTTAATTATCCCTCTTATTTCCAATTTCTGTAAGTGGCACTACCATTCTTCTAGTTAGTCCATTTAAAACTGCCCTCTTTCACCGGGCACGGTGGCTCACGCCTGTAATCCCAGCACTTTGGGAGGCCAATGCGGGCGGATCATGAGGTCAGGAGATCGAGACCATCCTGGCTAACACGGTGAAACCCCGTCTCTACTAAAAATACAAAAAATTAGCCGGACATGGTAGCACGCGCCTGTAGTCCCAGCTACTCAGGAGGCTGAGGCAGGTGAATCACTTGAGCTCAGGAGGCGGAGGTTGCAGTGAGCCAAGATCGCATCACTGTACTCCAGCCTGGGCGACAGAGTGAGACTCCATCTCAAAAAAACAAACAAACAAACAAAAAAACCTGCCCTCTTTCTCTTTATCCTTCATCCAATCAATTATCAATTTATTCCTAGATTTCCCTAATTCTATTTCCATGGTAACAGATACAGTCAGTCAGTATTATTCCTGCTATCATCATTTCCATTTAAACCGTCTACTTCTTGTCTGGACTATGATATTAACAGTAACCTTTGAATTGGCCTTACTTCTTCTCCTACCTGCTGTCACCTTTTCCCCCAAACAAACTGAGCATAACCACCTGTGCATCCTTCAGGGTCCACTTTGACCACCAGTAGTGTGGTGGGTCTCGCCTTCCTTTAGGTACTCTCAGCACTTTGACTTCTTTGGTTTCTAATATTAAGTAGCTTGAGTGGTGAGACTGTTCTCCTGTCTTCTGTTTCCTATGATGAGTAGTTGGTGCCTTGCACATAATACTGTTCAATAAGCCTTGATTAGAATGGATTGAGAGCAAGGCTAAAATGGACTCTGCTCCAGTTTACTTACAAAAAGCATTCCCCAGCTGACTTCCACTAAGTCTCCTCAGGCTAGGAAATAGCAGACCAGCTTTGCAATGTGCCCTGTCATGCCCTCACTGTCCAATGCTGTGCTCTGGTACTGCAGAGAAGAGCAGGTCTGATGTTACTTTTTAACTTGGAAACGATATGGACCTTTCTTAAACGGTTCAGAAGAATTAAAGCAGAAAATGTGGGAGTGACATTAGTGCAGCCTTAGAAGTGTAAGAGGTACCTTAGAGCTTTGTAATAGGCCAGTGTCTGTAAGAGATAAACAGACCCACAGAGAGGCACAGCTACTAATGAGAGGGGACAAAGGAGTGTTTGTGTGACCTTGACCACATGGATACAAGTGGCAGAGTTTCCTTACTGACTAATTCAGGAGTCCTCTAAAACTAGGAGTTCATTGACTTAAAAAGTAGGCATTTGATGAGGATTAGCCCCAGATGGATTGTTCATGGCACTTACTGAAGGAGCTTTTCTTGTCTCAAAAGGCCTGAACTGTGTTGCTGCCAGCTTGTTTTAAGCCTTGAGTCTTCTTGCAGGGTAGAGGAGAAATTTGGATTCTGAAGTCTCCAACCATTTCGAAGTAGCAGAGGTGTAGGACCCCTGGACTAAATTGGTTTTAGGACAGGAAGGGAGACAGAGATATCATTTCATGCACGTAGAGTGCTTTCCAGTCTACGAAGCACCATTAAGCCCATTTTCTTACATTATCCTTGTAACATCCCTGTGAAGTGGGCTGGGGAAATAGCCCTCATTCCATAGATGGGAAAACCAAAGTTGCAAGGCCTGTCAGAAATCGAACCAAAGTCATCCAGGCAAGGTGGTAGGCCTGTGATCCCAGCTACTCAGGAGGCTGAACCAAGGGAATCACTAAAGCCCAGGAGTTCAAGAACAGCCTGGGCAACATAGTAAGACCTCATCTCTAATAAATAAATAAAATAAATAAATAAATAAAATTTAGGAAAGAAGTAGAACCAACATCTTCTGATCCTTAACATGTGCTGTCTCCACCCCCACCATGTTCTAAAAGAGGGAGAAACTGTTTAATAGCCCTTGCCACTTAGGTTGAAACTGATTGGCCTGACATCCTCAGCCATTGGCTGAACCTGTGCCCCTCTGCTTTTTGTCCACAGAGCCATGGGGGTGTTGATGTCCAAGCGGCAGACAGTGGAGCAGGTGCAGAAGGTGAGTCTGGCTGTGTCTGCTTTCAAGGATGGGCTGCGGGACAGGCCTTCCATCCGACGCAGAGGTGAGCTGCCAGGGTCCCGCCGTGGCACTGTAGAGGGCTCCGTGCAGGAGGTACAGGAGGAGAAGGAAGCAGAAGCAGGAACCTCGGTGGCCCAGGAAGAGAGTAGTGCCGGTCGCGCAGCCTGGGAGCGGCTCCGAGATGGGCGCGGCGTGGAGCCTGAGGAGTTTGACAGGACCAGCCGCTTCACACCCCCTGCCTTCATCCGCCCCACCCGGAAGCTGGATGATGACAAACCTCCAGAAATCTGCCTGGAGCCCAGAGAGCCTGTGAGTATCCAGTTAGGACAGGATCCTCAAGCCTTAGTGCATCAGGGAGCAGGACAGGGAAGATGGATGCGGGTAAGGTGATCCTTAAAACCGGAAAAATGGAGCTGAGTCCAAAAAAAATCTTTGAATTTCTTCTGTAAGAATAAAATGTTTGTTATATCCTGGATTCATCTTAGTCAAAGGCTTGGGGCAATGGATGATAAAGAATGATGCTGTGGCAGGTCTTCTGTCGACCCTCCCCCTCTTCCCCGCTGCCATGGGTTTTCAACCGTGGATAGTACTGCCCCCTGTAGGAGGCATTTGGAAATTTGGGAGGGAGGAGTTTGGGGAGGTCACCACACCAGGTGGCTACTGGTGTTTGGTACCAAGAAAAGCAGGGATGATAAATGTCCTGCAATGCCTGGAACAATCTCTCACAACAGATGGTTCTTTCTAAAAGTGCTAGTAGCTCCCTGTTTATAAACATGGTCACAAAGGCATGAGCAGCTGGAAGGACCTCCTGGTTCTTGTCGTCCAGAAAGAAAACCTCGACGATGGCTTCAGCTGGAGCTGTTCCTCTAGGCTAATCTGGGAAGACTCAGCCCATGCAGGTAGCTCTGTGCTTAGTGGCCTTGGAATCTTGCTGCCTACGTTTACACATCTCTGTTTCCTCCTGCCATCTTTCTGCAGGTTGTCAACGATGAGATGTGTGATGTTTGTGAGGTCTGGACAGCTGAGAGCCTCTTCCCGTGCAGGGTCTGCACCAGGGTTTTCCATGATGGCTGCCTGCGCCGCATGGGCTACATCCAAGGAGACAGTGCAGCGGAGGTGACGGAGATGGCCCACACGGAAACAGGCTGGAGCTGCCACTACTGTGTAAGTCTGGACTGCAGGGACAGCAGAGGACTTGGCACTTTTCCTGGAGGCCCGGTCTTAGAACACTTGATTTTAGGCAGTGACCTAAAGAATTTTCCAATGGGCTGGGCGCGGTGGCTCACGCCTGTAATCCCAGCACGTTGGGAGGCCGACGCCGGAAGATCACGAAGTCAAGAGATTGAGACCATCCTGGCCAACATGGTGAAACCCCATCTCTACTAAAAATACAAAAATTAGCTGGGCGTGGTGGCACGTGCCTGTAGTCCCAGCTACTTGGGAGGCTGAGGCAGGAGAATCACTTAAACCCAGGAGGCGGAGGTTGCAGTGAGCCGAAATCAGGCCACTGCACTCCAGCCTGGCGACAGAGCAAGACTCCGTCTCGAAAAAAAAAAAAGAATTTTCCAATGGTACATACAAGAGACCTAGAGCTAGGATGGGGTTTCTCAACCTCAGTACATTTTAGGCTGGTTAGTTACTTGTCTGGGGGGCCAAGTGCATTGTAGGATGTTTAGCAGCACCCCTGGCCTCAATCCCCTAGATGCCAGTAGCATACATCTCAATGTGAAGGTAGCAAAATCACCCCCGGTAGAGAACCTCTGAGCTAGGAGATTGACTGGGGCCTAATTACTCAAAAGTAATTCTGCTTGGAGCAATTCTTTCTCTACTAGTCTATAGTTGTCATTCGCTGTATCCATATGAAAACTAACCTGAGATCCTAACCAGCTGGCTTCCAATAGGGGTAGATTCTATCACAGGAAAACTTCCTAGGCCTGCGATCCTCACTCAGCCTGCCACCTGACTCATAAGCATTTGCTCTTCCTCTTTGAAGTGGTTATTATGTGAATTAAATGACAAAGCTCTATTGATTCAGAACTTCGCAAATTATATATAAATGCCTTCTAACTTTTAATGAAGGACAGAGTCTAAGGTTTCCATTGAAAGCCAGATTTATATCCGTTTCTCACTACACCTGAATAGAGTTCAAGTCTTGCCTTATTGATCTGTTGTCCTGCAGATATCGTCATTGTTTATTGATTTCAGAGTGAGGAGCACCTGCTGATCCCCCTCTTCTTCCTGCTGCTTAGACGAAAGCAGAAATGTGCCACTTTCTAACAAATAACTCTTCCTCTATGGCTTGTTATGGAACAGCTATTTTCAGCCACTTAAACCCCTGTCCCCCTGGAGTACACTGCAGCAGACCCTGCTGTACCGGTGACCTTCTCTAGTGCCTGTCGCCCCTTCCAGATGCCAGCCTTTCATCTCAGCCACTCTGCTTTGCGGTGTGCTGCTGCTATAGGACTGGGGTGAAGGGGTCACCTCCCTAACCCCCAGGAACACACTGCTCCCTCCCCAGCTTCCTGACACAGTCCTACCATCATTGCCACCATGCTCCACTGGGCTTTTTACAAAGCCTTCTTCCAAGTACCTCTCCTTTCTTTCCTTCCCTTCACAGCCAACGAATCTTCTTCTTTTTTTTTTCTTTTTATGAGACAGGGTCTCACTGTGTCACCTGGCTGAAGTGCAGTGGTGCGATCGTAACACTGCAGCCTCGAACTCCTAGACCTAAGCAATCCTCCTGCCTCAGCTTCCTCAGTAGCTGGGATTACAGGCACAAGCCATTGCACCTGGCCCCACAGCCAAACTTCTTAAAAGAATTTCATCATCTCCTATGGTTCTTCAACCACCTATCGTCTAATCTGACTTCTGCATCCATCATTCTGCAGAATTGTCCCTTCCTAACGTCACCAGTCACCTCCTAATTGTCAAGTCCACTGACCTTTTCTGAGGCATCTTCTTACTTGATCTCTCGGAAGTATTTATTACTTCTTTATTCCTCTCTCTTTTCTTTAGGATTTAAGTATTTTTATGAGAATTATTGCATAAGATATGGAAATGAGAGAAAATAGAAAGTCAATAAAATCCCACCTCAGTGGTGTAACCACCGTTAACATTACCTCCCACATTCTGCAGCTGTCTTTGCTTGGTATCCAGTACCTTCTCTACTGATGCTTTTCCAGCCTTAGTCTCTAACCATTCTTTCTCAATGCCCTTTGTTAGTTTCTTGTCTCAGTCCTATGTTTCTCAGGGTTCTGTTGTTTAATACTCTTCTTTTCTCACTGCGCCCTCTTTGGGTGACTTCATCTGCAGCCACTATCTAAACACTAATGACTCCTATTTTTGTGTGTCCAGACCTAAATTTTCTGTCTCTTGCACTTATCCACTTTGATATCTCACAAGTACTTCACACTCATCATGCCCCAAAATGAACTCATCTTTGCCCCCAAACCTGCTCTTCCTCCACTCCTTCTCTCTGTGAATAGTAATACCATGCCCCAGTTACCAATTCCAGTTCAATCTCTCCCTCATGCCTCACATCCAGTGAGTCATCAGGTCCTGTTGATGCTGCCTCTAATATCTCTCTTCCCTTCTTCATTCTCATGTCTCAGTTTAGCTGCTCATCATTTCTTGCCTGGACTGTTGCAGCAGCCCCCAACTGCTCTCCACGCCTCCAGACTCTGCCCCTCTAATCCATCTTCCACACAGCAGCCAGAGATCTGACCACAGCATTCCCCACTTGAAAACCCTTTGTTGGCTCCCTTTTGCCCTCAGAATAAAGACCTAATGTGAGGGGCTCGATAAAGGGTATTGGAGGTACTTCATAGTAGGCCCCCTCCTTCCCTCACACACACACTCACACGTACTCCAAACCTCAGCCACACTGAACATCTCACAGTGTTACACAGCATTGTGGTGCCCGGTGTTTACTAGGGGCTCAGTAGGTGTTTATTGAAAGTATGGTTTGAAAGAAAAATACAACTATTGTATATTAGTTTTTAAAAAGTGTTATGGAAGAAAAAGAATGGTTTGATTTCTTTATGAAATCCACATATGAATATTCATGAAATATCTGCTCTTGTACTTTGCTGGTATCTCAGAGGAAGAAAATGACCTTGTACTAGAAAGGATCTTTGATGGTTTAAAGACTGTATGGTAATGTCAGCACAATAGGATATCAGTGCTCCTTTGGAATTAAAACTTCTGTGGCACCACAAAAAAACTCATTTGGCTTTAGGAGCCTTGTAATAATGGCATCTTTTAAAACCATTCTGGAGTTATTTAAAGTGATACAACCCACTTGGAGCAGAGCTATGATTAAACTTTTTTTTAACTAAAATATATTTTTAGCACAGCCTAACACAGAAGCCAAGTAGATAAAAGGGATGGAGATGGAGCCGCTCTGGTTGATGGAGATAGGGATTCACAACCTGCCTACTCACTAGCCCCCTTATTCCCTGCAGCAGCTTCCTAAGGCACTTCCAAGAAATCCCTAGGTTAGCTCAGAGGAGAAAACCACTGTTTTAGTAAAGGGACTCAGTGCTGGAGTCAGGATATCTGGGTTCTGGGGAAGATTCTGCCCCAGAGTAAAGACAACCCTGGCCAAGTCCTTTCCCCTCTCTGGGGCCTCAATCTCATTGATTGTGAATAGGAGGCTGGGATTAGATGATCTTGGAATTGCTTTCCAGTTGAAATTCTATTTCTAGCCCCCTTGACCCTGGCATTTCTTACTGGCCTGTATGGCCACCGATTCAGCTCTTCCTTATTTTCAGGACAACATCAACTTGCTGCTTACTGAGGAGGAAATGTACAGCCTCACGGAGACCTTTCAGCGGTGCAAAGTCATCCCTGGTAAGGTTGGGTGGTGCTGCTTGGATGGAGAGGGGCCGGGCAGATTTCTCCTTCAGGCTTTCTAGGATGAACCATGAAAGGAGTGTTCTATATTTAGTGGGTAGAGGGTAAATAGGTCCTTGTTCCTGAGTTGTTGGCCAGCAGAGTCACCCATCCCCTGTCACAGCCTGGATGACCCTGGCCATGGGAGGCAAAGACTTAGCAAGAGCTGTGGGTGTGGGGGCCCCGAGGGTGCCCTGGAGGTGATGGAGGTGCCCTGAGGCTGAGGAAGGATGGGCATGGCTAGCACGGGGTGCCTCCCACAGATTGCTCCCTGACACTGGAGGACTTTCTGCGCTACCGCCACCAAGCAGCCAAGCGGGGGGACCGGGACAGGGCCCTGAGTGAGGAGCAAGAAGAGCAGGCAGCCCGCCAGTTTGCTGCCCTGGACCCTGAACATCGAGGCCACGTAGAGTGGCCTGACTTCTTGTGCCACGAGTCCCTCCTGCTTCTGCAGCAGTTGCGTCCCCAGGTGAGGGCCAGTTGGGGCAAATGTTCCTGGGATACTGGGTGACAAGGGCCTGGGAGGCATGCTGGGCAGATTTGGGGAGCACTGAGTCCTGCCCAAGCAGGGACCAGTATCAGGAATGGGCTCAGGTTCCATCCAGTGACAGATGATCTGGTGCTCAGGCTGAGGAAACTGCGTGAGGAGGACTAATCTGCCCTGGGCTGCACTGGAAGTGCTGGTGCCTCCAGAAGGGCTCTGGGCAGCTTCTAAGGGAGGTTGCAAAGGTGGTAATGGAGATAGGATTCTCTATGGCTTGGCAGTTCACAAGATATCTTCACCTCTAAGATCTTGTCTTTTCTTCCCCAGAACTCTCTGTTGAGGCTTCTGACAGTGAAGGAGCGGGAGCGAGCCCGGGCCACCTTCCTGGCACGGGGCAGTGGGAGCACCATCAGTGAGGCAGAGTGCCGCCAGGCCCAGCACTCTTGGTTTTGCAAACGGTTCCCAGAGGCTCCTTCCTGCAGTGTCAGGTCTGCTCCTTACCAGTCCCGGTCCCCACTCAGCCTCTCCTCCTCCCTTTTCCATGCCAGTGGCCCTTCCATACCTCCCTGCTCCCCCTGCCAACAGCCGAGAGAGGAGCCTCCTGTGCATTAAGTAGAGGATGGTGATGCCTACGGGCCAGGGCATAGGACAGCCTCTACCTTCAACTCGATGTTGCCACACGTCAGAAGAGCCTGGATGAGCATGTCCAGAGCCTTGGGCTTACCAGAGTTTGGGAGGGGGCAGGCATTTCACTATCCCACTCCTAACCACATGTCCTCATGCCCAGCAGCATCAGCCATGTGGGTCCCATCGCAGATAGCAGCCCAGCCGGCAGCAACAGCAAGAGTCAGGACAAGCAACAGCAGGACAAGACCCTGCTGCCCACAGAGCAGGAGTCCAGGTGAGTAGGACCTCCTCACCTGGCCATTTGTACCCTCTGAACCCCCACAGAACACACAAGTAAGAGAGGGCATTACCCACTCCCACTCCAAAACAGCAAGTGCCCACCCAAGAAACCAGGCTCCAAGAGTGCACATTTGACCCAAGTCTATAGGACCAGCCAGCTGGTCTGTTGGCCTAGTAGCACAGCCAGCCATAGCCAGGTCAGGCATGAGCCAAGCTTCCCTGAGTTTTGTGTAGCCCAAGCCATGCTGCCGCTGGGATCAGGGCTCATGCATCTTCAAACCAGCCTCACGACTCTGTTCTTTGCTTCCACTCCAGATTTGTGGACTGGCCTACATTCCTGCAAGAGAATGTCCTCTACATCCTGGCTGCTCGCCCCAACAGTGCAGCCATTCACCTGAAGCCCCCAGGATAGCATGGAGCAGAGAAGCTCGGTTTGAGGACAGTGACGTCCTCTCCCTCCTTTCCTTTCTCCCTTCCCCCACCAACTTCTGGCACTGAGACTCATGGGGTTGGGACACTGCCAGCATCTTAATTTGTCACTAAGCTTTATGGCACTGAAATCACCATTCCCCTCACAACAGAGGCAGTGAATGCATTGCCACAAGGAGAAGCCCTGGGAGCTGTGGCAGCATCCTCTCCTGGACCGCCCTTGCCCCACATCATAGACGGGACCTGCCACCACACTTATACACATGTGCACATGCTGCCCAGCTGTCCATGCCTTCAGAAGCCTGGTTCTTTTTGGTTGAGAAAGGACCAAAGTCCCTTTGTGAAGCCCCTGGTATAGAGGAGGGGGTCTCTACTCACCCCTTCTATAGGCAGGCCAGTTCTAATTTCCAATAGATAAGTCTCTGGCCAAGTGATTCTTAATAAGGGGGCATGTCAGACTCGCATGCCTGCCTAGAGATCCTGGAGACCCTAATGGGCCCCACTTTCTCCACTGAAAATCCCCTCTGCAGTGAGCTGCTGTTACTAGTAGGTGTGCATTACGTACCTCGGCTGTACTGAGCTGGGAAAAGAGTTAAACATCACCACTGAAGTTCAGCCCTTTCTTTATTTAAATTCCAACTCGTGGTGACAGAGAAGGCAACTAGCCTGGAGAATCCTGACTGGAAGAGGGGGAGGCAGCCCTTCCCAGGGACTCAGGATTCTAGGAACCTCTCATTCAGGTCACCTGAGTCCAAAAGTCTTTAGCAGCGTAGTCAAAAATCAAGGTGAGCCTTCTTGGCCCCTATTTTTCAGATGGTAGCTCATAGCCTAGGGCCAAGGGGGCCTGAATGGAACAAACACACTGGCAGGAGCCACAGCCCTCTGTGTTAGATGCTTCACCCAAGTCACCGACCACAGAGACTGACGAGAGCACACTCTGGAGGAAGAGGAGAGAACGGGACTCATGCTTCCTCATCGTTCCAGCTCAACTCAACTGTAGACACCTTCCACAGCCCAAGAAAGATCTGCAGAGCCCTGAGCGGGACTCTGTCAGCCATCCTGACACAGAGGATAAGAGGCTGGGGCTTAAGAAGAGGCTCTGCAGAGGAGGTCCTGGGAAAGCCTTACAGAAGGAGAAGTTTTCCTCTTCTCCCTGTCACTGAGACTCGCCTTGAGTGGCTCCCTCTCCTCGCTGCTCACCATATGTCCTTCCCCACCAGGCTAGGGCTTGGGCCTGGCATGGAAGGCCTTTTGGGGCAATCAGAGGCTGCCACAAGAGCACCAAGCCTGGCCTCCAAGCCCCAGCCCTCCTTCCTAAGTACTCATCAAATTCAAATTCTTCAGTCTGTGTGTTATGGCTCATCTTGGCCGGCCATTGGGTCCATGTTCTAGGCTTCTGTTTCCAACCTAATGACTTAGGCATAGCGAGATCTGACTACCAAGAATTATTCAAAAGGGAGTGGAGCGCAGTCATGCAGAAGCAAACTCATCTTCATTGCTTGAGGCCCTTGTGCTAAATCGGGTGCGTACAGAAGAAAGCACACACCGCTCAGTGCTGAATGTTTCGAGGAAAGCAAGGAGCTGCAGCTGGGGGCTTCGTGAGATCCCTGTGTAGTCTCCTCCTGCAGGAACCACCTTAGCTGGAAGCAGGGTGGTGAGCTGCTGGGGTTGGATTATTTGGGACTGAAATGAAGCAGACAGGAGACAAATCTGGGCTCAGGTGTATGGCCCACAGCTTTCAGAAATGCTTTTCAGCTGTCCCCCAGGATTGATCCATAGGAGGGGCCATTATTCAGTCTAGTCAGAAAAAGAAAGCACAGGACTCCTGGGCCTAAGAACTGCATCTGAAGCAGCCAGGCCTTGGGTTTTGCACTGAGATTAAAGCACATTAAGCACAGGGGCTCTTACCTACTCTCCTGGCAAATCGTCTCCTGTGCCACTGGCCTTGGGCTGCTCGATCACAGACAGGGCATTTTGAGCAGAGACAAGCTCTAGGCTTTGAGAGCTGAAAAGCATTTTTCTCCTGCCTCATCAGTCACAGGGACTGGAAGTCCATCTTGTTCCCTGATCTTTCCCAGATCAAGGTGATGCCTACCTCTTTGGAGCTGCTGCCTGTAGCTCTCCATGGGTAAGTGAGGAGAGTCGGTGGGCCAGGTCAAGCCTGGCAAAGCAGCCCCGGGGTTCTTCCACAACAGGGGCAGGCCCATTTGGATCATCCTTCTCCCTATTCCAGAACAGCAAACTTCCTGGGTGAGGGCCTGCCACAGAGCTCCCAGGGGACACTTCCCCCAGCAAAGAGTAGAGTTCCCAGCCCGCAAGAGTCCTAGGAAGCAGGAAAGCATGAAGGAGCAGCCAGCCTTTTCTCCACAGGCAGTCATCTAGCTTTTCACCAAAGGGGAAGTGCCGTTGCTCCCCAAGTCCAGAGTTGCAGAAGCCCTGCCCCAACCCCCTGTCCAGAATCTCTCTTTGCAGTGTTCTAATCCCCAGAGCCCCTCTGCAGTATATATAGAGATGTTAAAAACGTTCAGAAACCCAGTGAAGCCCATTTCGTTTTCAAGCCCTCCCATCACTGTGACTCTGAAATTCTGCCAAGTACAAATATTAGCGTTTGGCTCTAATAAGGGTATGAGAAAATGTTTCAGTCTTTTCTTCGTGGCTACCCAAAATTGAGATCAGTGTTTCTAACCAAGGAAGGCCTGGGTTACAGACAGGCTCCTCTGAAGCCCACTTGCCCTAAGCGTTTTTCACCTGGCATTCCTCTTCCTCATGCTCAGATGTGAATGAAGGGGCAGCTGGATGATGTGGTGGAGCTGCAGGGACCGAGGGTCAGCTGAGCAGTGGCCCTGGCCACAAAACCACTCCAAGTCTGCTCCTTGGCTTCCTCTCCTGAGCCCAGCCTTCCCCAACAGAACACTTGAGCAAGGGCCCCTAGGGTATCCCAGGGATGGAGCAGTCCCCTCACTCTAGGTACTGATCTAACCTTCAAGTGCTCCTCTCCGTCTGAGGACACGTGCAGTAGAAACCATGAGGACATTGCCTCTTTCTGCCCTCAGCCCAAGTACCTGGGTCTAGCAGGGCAGATACCAGCCTTTCTGGTCCTGCTGCTCCCTATGGGATGTCACCCTGACCTTGCTTAAGTGGCCAAGTCTTAGGGTCCCCTTATTCCTGTCACCATTATGGAAAACACAGCATTAAACTGCCTGGGAAGAGGACACCTCCTTGGGAAGTGAGCCCCAAGGTTATACCCAGGACTCATAGCCCAAAGCACAACCTCAGCCATTGCAGGTTTCACAGCTTTAGTCAGAGTGGTGCCAGGAAGCCCAAAAGCCAAGAGGGAAGGTCAGCAGAAGCTGCCTGGCAGGACCGCAGGCCAGCCAGGCCCACCCCAGAGCCAAGAGAAATTTCAAGCAGGACTGAGAACTGGTAGCTGGCTCCAGTGATCCTGAAAGCGTGTTCCCTTCAGACCAGCAGAGTGAAGACAGATAGATGTGTGGCCCTAAAAGGCAGAACAGGTTTGATGCCAGAACTTCAGGACATCCTGGCAGTACCTGTCGCCACAGTCCCTTTTTACCCCTCCTCTATTTACAGTGAAATAAAATTCCTATTTTCTTTTTTTTATTTTTTTTTCTTTTCCTTATTTCAAGCTCTTATCTGAAAAATTGCTACTTTCTGCTACCACTTAGTTTGAATTTGCCCAGGATATCTCTCTGGGCCCCTGGCTGCAACCCAGACAATGGCAAGATCTCCTGGAGTGGGGGATATTCACGCATCGTGCCTGTTCCTGACGGCTCAGCCCTGGTGTAGGGTGGGACTGGGCATTTTCTCTGCTGTTACTTTTCTGCTGCCACTATTTTTGGCAACCATGGAAAGAAAATAAACAGGTTACAGAATTTCTACTAGCACTAAGGAAAAGCTTTTTCCCTCTGGGCCACACGCTCCAGTGACCCAGAGCACGGAAAGGGGGTCAGCTCTGGTCTGGGCCAGTGACTAAGAAGCCCAATCACATTCCAGTTTCTATAGCACTGGGTAGGCACAACCCACAGTTAAGAACATCAAGTTATAAGTAGCCAGGCCTTTCCATAGCCATGGTGACACAAAGGCCCTCAAGATTAGCCTCCTGCCATCATGGGTTGGCCTGTGATCTGTCCCCCAGCCAAACCCAAGCTTGTGAGAGGGACTCTGAGAACACTTGAGTAACACGGGGGAATCCAATGCACTCTGGTCCCTCATGCCCTTCCCATGCGCTTTTCTGCGGAAGGTAACTTGACAGCAAGCTGAGGGGGACGTCCCCAAGCCCTGTCTCTCTGTCTCTATAGCTGCATGCTCCTCTGCGTGGCCCAGCCTTCACAGCACTCCAGAAGAAGCTGATGCCCTGAGGCTGGGCACAGTGGAAATCATAATAAAGCGATTGCGATGCTCTACCTGCTTCCTGTTTCTTGTTTGGGGAACCTGCCATTTCTGTGTGGTTTCCCATTGTTGACCAATTCCTGGGTCTGAGTATAAGACTGGGGCAGCTGTGGCTGCCAGGAAGGACACAACATGCTGTGACTCTTTCTAGAGTTCTCCTGGCCCTGACCTTCCCCAAAATCAAGAGATGGGTAGAGATAGGGGCACCACACATACAGATACAGAGATACTGATATTTCTGTATTCAGCACAGATACAGAGCAGAAACAGGAGCACTGAAGTGGAGAGCCAGAGCTTTCAAAGAAATTAAGGATGAGGTCATAAGGTCTCCAAGGCTGTCTGCTATGTGTTGTCCCTCCTCTGTGCCATGCCCCAGGGCCAGTTTTAGACACTTCCCAGTTCCTCCTGAGCTAAAAGTAAGGAAACTCATTGGCTGTTTTCTCCTGGTCTGAGTGTTTCCTCCCCATTTTGACAAATTGCTTTAATGAAATATGATAGGGTTGGGAAAGCTAAGATTGGAAATGCCATTTGGAGGACTATGGGATCCCCATTCATCCCTTTTATCTGGTGAGAACAGAGCCAGTACCTGTAGGTGAGACAGCATCTCTAGGCTGTGGATCAGAGGCCGATACTCTACCTCCAAAACCAGAGAGGGTCCCAAGTACAAGTCGTCTTTAACACTTTTTGAGCACTTACTATGCACTTGGCAGTGCTTTGCATAGAGTCACTAATCTTCACAATAATCCTATGAGATTTTTATTACAGGTGAGAAATATGAGGAACAGAGAGCCCATGTTCCTCAAGGTTACACAACCACACAGTTGGGAAGTAGGGGAACCAGGCAGTTTGCCTTCAGAGGACATGTTCTTAGCCACTTTATTGTGCTTCCTGTCAATGCACACCTCAAAGGAACCACTGCTGTGTGAGCCAGCACCTCCCCTCCCCACCCTGGGAATAGACACAGACAGGTAACCAGGCCTCTATCTATGGCACGGATTTCTTACCACTGCACAATTCACCCCACCCACTCACCAGGCTCCCACACCTCTCCTCCCTGAAGTCTTCCCATGGGGTCCACCAGACTGACAGCAGATTAATGATATCCCACCAGCCGTTTGTCCTTGTCTCCAGGCTCGGTGAAGCCAAGCATTGGGACAGAAAAAGGGCATAAAAGGGCTGGGTGTCTGTGGGCCCGAATGAATAAGGTTTCCCCGCCCTGAGTTCAGCAGTCCTAGCTGGAACGTAAGACCCTCTGAGGACTGTTCCTCCCACCAACTGCCACTTGCTCCCAGGACTGGCCCGGGTCTTGCTCCTACACAAACCTCCACCCACCCTGTCCTGCTCTGGTTCAAATTCATTTCCTCTTTATCCCTGGGGAGAGTCATTCTTTAAGACAATCAATGGCTGCTAAATTTGCTAAACATGGAGTAGTGCTCTCTCTCACCCCACCCTTTCTAAGGGTTGCTTGGAGGTTGACTTTGCTGAACCTCAGTTTCCTCAACTATAAAGTCTGTAGGACAGTCCCTGTCCTGTCAGCCTCCTGGGCTGGTTAATTGAGGAAAGAGTTTTGTAAGAGGAGAGAGCTTTACAGATTGTAAGGCACTGAGTAAGTAGCAAGGATTTCTGCTCCATCTGAAGGTTGTGAGTGTATCATCTCCACACTCACACAGTCCCAGGCATAGCTGGGTCGGGGTGGGGTGGGTACTGTGATTGCCTCTGTCCAAAGTGCTGAAGTCACAGCCAAGCCAGCTGAGGACCTTCAGTCCCTCCTTGTCCCACCTTTGAGCAACCATCAAGTACAGAGATTTCCAAGCCCAAAGATTGTCCTAAAATTGAGAATGTATTGCCAACAAATTTTTTTATTTTATTTCAAGTATCTTTGTTTAAAACGAATACAGCTCTCCATTCAAAATTATAACACGTACTCATGAACAAGAGGTGATTTAGCAGCTCAGGGAGAAAAGAGCTTATGGCCTTAACTCAGTATGGGTGAATAGTATGAGTGGCTACCAAAAAATAAACTGATGGGCCAGGTGCGATGGCTCACTCCTGTAATCCCAGCACTTAGAGAGGCCGAAGCAGGTGGATCTCCTGAGGTCAAGAGTTCAAGACCAGCCTGGCCAACATGGCGAAACCCTGTCTCTGCTAAAAATGCAAAAATTAGCCAGGCGTGGTGGTGAACACCTGTAGTTCCAGCTACTCAGGAGGCTGAGGCAGAAGAATTGCTTGAACCCAGGAGGCAAAAGTTGCAGTTAGCCGAGATCACGCCATTGCACTCCAGCCTAGGCAACAGGGCGAGACTCCGTCTCAAAAGAAAAACAAAACAACAACCACAAAAAAAACTGATGTAATCTGAGCCTATGTGGAAAGAAGTTCAAGGTCAGAGGAGGGAGGCAGGCCGGCTCATTCATACCCTGCACCAGCTCTCCTGGAAAAAGCTAATCATAACTGGGCACCACAAATTGAAACCCATTCAGTGGAACATGATCTTAGTGAGTAGAATTGAGAAAGGCAGGGGATGAACCCATGAAGGCATGGGTCCTGGAGAGAAGCAGATTTGAAGGATGCAGATGGTGATGTTTGGCAGATGGGCCAATGAGGTCAATGTGGTCCCAAGGACAGGGCTAAGATGAAATGTGAACACGATGGAGAGGCAGATTTCTACTCAACAGGACCAAACATAACTGGTTACCAGGGAAGGCAGTGGAGCTGTATTAAGCATGTGACAGAAATGCTGATTTGGGGGTGGGGTGACTTCAGTCCTCTTGAGACCTGAGATGCCAGTAAACAGTTAAGCACATTCTGTGCATACCTGTGCATGCTGAGCCCAGTTGAGCCAGAAGGAGAAGATTCATGACTGTAAGAATCCACATAACCCCAAAGTTTCGGCATCAAAGACGTGAAATTTAATTTTTTTAGTTCACAGGTGGGCTCTTGGACGCTTGCCTCTAGAGCCTGATGTTGCACGCCCTCTGCTGGTCATCCCTAACATTGCTCTCTCATCCCAAGGCAAGAAATCACCCCTCTGAACCCTTTTGGTGCTGGTCAGCGTAAGTTCAGAACACGCAGGGAGACGCCAGCAAATATGAGGGAGTCAGATCCCTGGCAGTGTTCAGTTAGTTCAGTATAGGATTAGAATTGAATCTGAAGATGAATTCAAGTATTTTGTATCAAAATTAGGGCTCAGACATGTCTAGGAGGAAGGTTTGGGCAGAGGCTGGATTTGGGGAACTGTCTACCAGGACAACAACCAGGTTGTGTCTCAGGCTGAGGTCAAAGTTGGGACTCAGTGTGGGACCAAAGTCTGGGCCTGGGTGTCAGCATGAAGCATGTATCAGGTGAGACGCTCAGAGTCTGATCACAGGAGGGAGGCCGTCTGCTGCCAAGGTGATGGGTCAACGTGGCATTCCTACACCCAGGAGAAAGCATCAGGTAATGAGTACTCAGTCACTGGAGAACTCAAGAACAAACAGGGAAACTGCCCAGGGGAGAGGTATGAGGGACAGGGGACAGAAAGAGATAGTCACTCATTTCTTTTTTTTCTTTTTTTTTTTTTTTTGAGAGGGAGTCTCGTCTCACTCTGTCACCCAGGCTGGAGTGGAGTGGCGCGATCTTGGCTCACTGCAACCTCTGCCCCCTGGGTTCAAGCGATTCTTTTGCCTCAGCCTCCTGAGTAGCTGAGATTACAGGCATACGTCACAACACCTGGCTAATTTTTTTTGTATTTTAGTAGAGATGGCTGGTAGTCACTAATTCGTAAGGCCCTCCCAACTTTAAGGATGGTGATGGGTAGGCCAAGGAGCCCCCTTTTCCTCAGTATTCTAGTATCCCAGTATTCTAGGTCTGGTTTCCTCTTAAAGCCCCCGCTCCCGCTCCCACACACACACTAGTACTACCACATACAAATCATAGGTACAACTGGGGGAGAGAAGTGGCCCAAGGGCCAGTTCTGTCACTGCAGAGAGCTGGCAGCTGTGAGGGTAGTCTTCCTTCCCCCCAGGATTCTCTGTTTCTACTGGCAACAGGGTCTGGCAGCCTCCCACACCCAGATCTTAGCAACCATGGGAACCCCTGGCAACCGCTACCATGGTGACAAGACAGGGAACTGAAAACAGGCTGGGGGCACTTCCTCTGCAGCCTTTGGGATGTGAGCAGGATAGGGGCTCCCTTCCCTATACAGTCTGGGAGGGAACATGTGCCTCTGTCTAAAACACCTCCTCACTGGCACCCACCCCCACCCCTGCCCACGAGTTCCGGTTCCCTCAGGGTGAGGAAATGAGGGACACCTAGGGTTATGACGTCTCCAAGGGGAGGGAGGGTGAGTGGGGGCGTTTGGGACTGGCATGATTGCAGATGCGTGCATACGCTGGCAGACATGGTGTCAATGTGTCAGCGGCTATATACCTCATCCACTCTTTGTCATGTAGACACATGCCCGCTCAGTCATTTACTCACACATGTACACTGACCCAAAATCATATACCTACAACATATAACAGAATCAGGCACACCACCACACAAAAATAACTGCACAGATCCACTCACAAAGCACATTACCAGTACCACACTACAAATAACTCCCAATCAGACTCAGATTTATAGATGCACTTGCACTCCCAGCATCTGTGAACATGTAGAGTAATGGTTAACTTGGTTGAGTTAACCAAGTTAACCATTGGTTGGGTATAAACTACATGCCCAGCTCAAAACTAAGTGCACTACCTGTGTTACCTTAGTTAACCCTCTCAACAACTCCCTGAGGCACCAATCCCCATTTACAAAGGAGATGAGGCACGAGTGTGGTGTGTAAGCTCACAAGGTGCATAGACTCCAGACCACACTGTCATGGTCCATGCCACACTGAGCACTACACACACTTGACACCCAGGACAATGGAACTGAGGGCAGGAACCGCAGACTAGGCAAACAGTGGAGTCCGTGCCACCAACACCTGAAGGCACAGTCCCACACCCTCAAAGGTCCGAGCCCACACTTTAGCATTAGCAGGGGCCAGGTAAAGGCTGGTGACTAAACTCTCTGCCTCCGTGTTGGCACAGGCAAGGCTGGGGGAGGCAAAAGAGACAGAACTGGAATAGGAAGAAGTAGAGCCACCCACAGCCTGGGCCCCACGGGTCTGGAGGTGGGAGAACGAGAGCCCCCAGATCTGAGGAGCCAGCAGCGGTGCAGGGCCCCTCACCCCACCTTACCCATCCCTGTGTCACACTAGTCCATCCCTCCTCCTTCCCCTCCCCCTTCCTCACTCCTCCTCACCCCATCTCTGTGCCTCATCCTTTCGTTACTCACCCCTTCTTTCCTCATCCCCCACCCTGCCTTCCTGCCCCTCCCCAGCCCTTTTTTCCTTATCCCCACCCTGCCTCCCCGCCCCTCCCCAGCCCTCCTTTCTTCTGCCCTCCTTACTCCCACCCTAACTCTCATCTGCCCCATGCCCCTCCCGTCCTCATCCCCCTCACCCCATCTCCCCATCCTCTCACCACCCCCTCTCCCTACCTCCCCTCCCTCAACCCCATTTCCTCAAATTCCTCATGCTCCTCATTCCCCCACATTCATCACCCATCTCTGCTCCCCTCCTGGCCCCCAACCCCACTTTCTTTCCATCCTCCTGTCACCCCAAGCCTCTTTTTTCCTTCACACCTCATGCCCCTTTACCCTTGGGAGCCCCATAGTGACTCCTGGCACTAAGGCAGGTAGTGAAGAATCTGCAGATCTGACCCCAGGACCCTGCCCGCCCCCCCACCCCCCACCCCTTGCTCTGCTCTTGGCCCAGGTACTCAAGCTGCAGTTTCTAGCAAGACCTCATGGGTGTCCAAACTGTGTCTCTGGAAAATAGGAAAGAAAGAAGTAAAGGAGAGCTTCTGGCCTGACCCTTCTTTTATCATCAACCCCCCAGCACTTCCCTCCCCCACTTCACCCCCAAATTACTCCCTCCCCACCCCCGCTCCCTCGAGCACAGATGGGCCTGGGAGACAGTGACGTGGGCGCCAGGCACCGCGTCTGCTCGAGTGGCGGCTTCCGCCGGCTACCGCCTCCGCAGCCCCGCCTGCTCCCTGCATCGGGGACACTGGGGCTGAGATCTAATGACTTAATGGGGGGTGGGGGAGACTAGAGATTCTGAAGGTGTTAAGGAAGGGGATCTTGGGGAGTGAGATGAAAGATTAAATGGGAGAGCTAGGATAGGAGATCAGGGGTGTAAAGAAAGAACCAAGAATAGGACAAAACGGATCACTGCGGGAAGGAAGACAGGAGATTATCGAGGGCCAAGAAGGAAAGGGCTAAAACACAGGCACTCCAGAGGGAAGCAGGATGAGAGACTGATTAGAAGGGGGACTGAAATGGGGACCGCGGGGTCGCTGAAGAGGGGCGCGAGGATGAGGGGCTGTACAGAGGGTAGGCGGGGGAGATTCCTGGAGGCGCCGGCCTGGGCAGAGCCATCCGTTTCCCTCAGGGGAGAGGTCCGGAGGGCTCTGAAACCCAGCATCCGTGGGGTCTGTTAGAGATTCCGTTAGGTCACTTCAGGCCACCGCGGGGTCAGGATAAGGTAAAGCTAAATGAGGTCAGCTCGAGGTGGTTACACCGTTGGCTGAAAGGCGAGTAAGAAGTGCTGACCTTTTGGTCCCGGTCCAGGGACTACACCTCCCAGAGTGCACTGTTCTCTCCCCCTTGCCCCCCAATGAAGAAAGGAAAGAATGCACGGCCGCACGGCCAACTGGTGGGTACAGTTTTCCTTTAAGGCTGCCTTTGACGTCGCAAGGGTTCCAGAAGGTTCTCCTGGGATTCAAGCAGTGGCCAGTCCATCCCACCTTCTCAACCCAGAGATTGGACTAATATAGTTGCCCCCAGGCTCAGGTCTGAGTCTCAGGCACGAACCAATAAAATCAAAGGGCGAGCGGGGTTGCCGCCCTCTGTCTTTTTCACCAATGGGACGACAAGACGGCAAAGAGGCGTGGTTGAGTGATCCCAGAGGGCGCCAATCAGATCCACACCAATCACTGCCTGGAATGTGTGCGCGTGTGGCCGGGTGACAGGGGCGGAGGATGGGCGGCTATCACCAAGCTGCTTGTTGAAAACTGCCCAATCACAGTAGAGGCTGAGCTGAGTGACAGGAAGGCAGTTCAATGGGCGGCGCGGAGGCGGAGCCGTGGGGGCGGGCTCCCGGTCCCGCTGTCGGCGGCCGGCGGGCAGGCGACTCCTGTCCCGGGTGGAGGCGGCGGAGCCGGAGCCGGGGGAGGGGGCAGCGGCTGTCTCACGGACCACGGCGGCGCCCGCAGCTCCTCACCGGTGAGGGCGCCGAGCCAGGACTCAGGAATCCCGGGAGCGGGGCGTCGCGAAGCCAGGGCTCCTGGTGTTGGGGGGTTGAGACACTGAGGGCCCGTAGGCTCTGCTGCTGTGGGGGTGCGGGGCCCCGGGGTTTGCAGGGTGCTCGGAGTCCTCGACCCGGGCTTGGCTGTCACAGGGGGCAGCCAGCGTCTGAGCCGGGGAGGGGAGGGGAGGGGAGGGGAAGGGAGGAGAGGGGAGGGGAGGGGAGGGGAGGGCTGAGTCGGACCGGACCAGATTGGGTTCTGTGGGGCGGAGGCATCTGTGAGCAGACCAGCCAGCCAGCGCGGGTGACATCACCGACCACCCTCCCCCGCCCGAGCCCCCTCCCCTCCTCTCCTCGCCGCGCCTTTTGTCCCGGCCGAGCTCCGCTCTGCCCCGCCCATCCGCGAGGGAGGAGACTCCCATCAGTGACTTCATTGAGTAGGTTCTTGGGGATTGGGGTCGGGTCCTCCCCAGGGAGAGGCGACAGGAGCTCACTGCCTCTCGGGCCCTCACAATCACACCTGTCACAGGTATACACGCTGCCACTCACAAACACACGCTTGCACTCCCAGCCTCACTGACACGCTGCCATACAGCCGCTCACAGCCAGCCAGACACTGCTGCACCTGAGAGCAGGTGGCCGCGGGTCCTCTCCCTTCACTCTCCACACCTGGGGATCAGGTCCGGCACCTGCTGCGCCAGACAGGCCTTGCTGGGCACGCGCCTCTGAGAGTCCGAGGAGGTGGCTTCCAGAGCTGCAGCACTTCAGGCCGGCTCCGGTGGAGCAATCAGAGGTGAGGGGCTTGGCTGGGCATGTTTAAGCGCACAGTGCTCTCCTGCCCACCCCCAGCAGCACCCCCACTGCAGGCCCGAGGAGCTTTCCGGAGCTTCCCACACTCCTGGGGAGAAGACTTCTTAGCCAGCTTGATGTTTAAAATTCAGCTGGAGCCCTTAAAACTTCGAGCGTGGACGCTGAATGGGTTTGTAAAGTTTCGGTAAGTCCCTCCGGAGAAGGGCACTCACACCCATACCCGGTCAAACCCTCCATGCGGCCATCCCCTCCATTGCCTTCCTGCTTCCTCCACCTCATCCTCATCCCCTCCGTGACATACAGGAACCCCCCTCCTGCCTCACCCACATATTTGAATGAATTGCACCCCTTATCATTCCTCTCTTATCTCAAACCCTTCAGGTATCCATTTTCCACAGACATTTCCTCCATTATTTCAACTCTACATTCCTCCCTTTCAACCCATCATTAACCCGTTTTCCACCTCAGCCATTTCCATCTGTCACTCATCCCCCTCCATCAGTACCTCATTTTCTGTATCAACCATCTCCCCTCCGTGTACCTCAACAGTCCCCCTCGCCATTTTCTCCCCATTTTTCCTTCCTGCCTTAACATCCTCCTCATTCTTCTCCATCAAAGGCAGTGCCATGCCATGGGGCTCCTTTGTCATTCCAACACGTGGCCTGTGGGTAGGGGGGAAGGGAAGGAGGGAGGAAAGCAGAAAGAGAAAAAGGAGGCAGATCCTGAAAGAGCTTGCCCTGTGTCTGTGGAGGCAAGAGATGTATGGGCCTAGAGCAGCTAGCAGGTGGGTACCAGGGAGGAAGCTGGCCGGGTGCGGAGGTAATGCAGGGACACCAAAAGGAGGTGGGTGGTTGGTGTGAGCCGTTCCACTGGCCCTCTGCCTGGAAGCTGCTCTCATTCTCTGGGGGCACCCTCTTGGTGTGCTAGGGTTCTTTCCGAGTCCCAGGGGAAAGAAGGTGTGGGTTGAGGCAGAAATGGCAGACCACCCCCAGCTCCCTCTCAGACGGCTTTGGCTGCCATTTCCGAAAATCGCTGCCCCCCTCTCAAGGTGTTCTTTCTTCTCTGCCTCTCCCAACCCTACCCCCACCCCGTCTCCCCCACAGACGTGACATGCTGGTGGGGGGCGATGGGGGAGTACCCGCCTTTGTGGAGCCTTTTCTTCGTCAGAGAAAGGTGACTCCAAGAACCATGAGTCAATCCAGCCACCTGCAGCAGGGCCTATGGGGGCAGCAGTGAGGGCCATTGTCCCTGCCCACCTAGGGCCTTGGGTGCCTCCCTCTTACCCGGTTACAGCCCTCACTCCTGCGAGGACACCCTGTACACCTCCCTGCTGTGAAGCAGTCAGAGGCAGAAAGGCAGGTCTCAGCTGTGGCTGCCAGCCTAGGACATTGCTAGAAAGACGCTGGTTCTCTTGGCTTTGGCAGGGGTTGGCCAAGTCTCAGAAGAGCTGAGAATGGCTTCTGGCCATCCCCCAGAGAGCTCTAGCTACAGGAAAGTCCCCCTTCCCCTGATATCCACCACAGACACACCGATGGAAGGAGACTGGAATGGAAGAATTCGGGTTGTGCGTTTCTCTTAGAACAAATGCTCCTGCACCCACCTTAAAAGGGACTCAGAGGAATATGGGTCTGACGCTGGGCCAGATCCTAAACCACAGGGTGGACTGGGGGCGTGGGGTGGGGCTAGGAGAGGTATAAGGAAATGGTGGTTGGTTAGTGCCCAATTGTCTCCTAACAGCTGGGGTTGAAAAAGTCCTGTCCCCAGGATGCTTTTGTTCACTCTCACTGGTGCTTAGGCGGCACAGCCCTCACAGTTTTGTGTGTAGACACTGGCAAATGAGTAAAGGGAACTGTTGCCCTGGTTGGGGGAAGGATAGTGTCATCCCCCCTGCTAATGAGGGAGATGGAAATAGCAGTTTCCAAAGGCTGTGAGTCACCCTGTGATCTGAGTCACACGTGAGGCTTAGCATCGTCAGAGGGGTGGGGGCGGGGAGGCCTGGGGTCTCCAATGGCAGACAGGACTCCAGACACCCATTCCCTGACTCAGTCTGGCTGGCCAGGACAGCTGGCGGAAGACCCAGGCCTGTTCCCAGTCCTGGGCCACTGCCCCAGCTGCCCTCAGCCTGGGCACCATGCCTGAGGCGTGGCGTAGGAGACCACGATGCTCAGGTGACCTCACCCGTTACACTGACCTTCGCCAGCTCCTGTGTGTGGGTCGCTCAGTCCATGGTGCCACCTCGCTCAGCAGGGCCTCTCAGGGGTCCTCAGTCTGGCCCAAGGACCAGGGCCTCAGCCTAGCCCCAAGAGTGGGCCACAACCTTCAGCTTCCTGCTGGGAAAACCCAGGAGGTGAGGACGGA
The DNA here is from genome assembly GCF_028878055.3 of Symphalangus syndactylus. Taxonomy (NCBI): domain Eukaryota; kingdom Metazoa; phylum Chordata; class Mammalia; order Primates; family Hylobatidae; genus Symphalangus; species Symphalangus syndactylus. The sequence continues at coordinate 109,853,027 of NC_072431.2, read as the reverse complement.
ATCACAGAATTCTAGAATGTCAGAGCCAGAAGCGATCATCTAGTCCAAACCTTTCATTTTACAGATGGGGGGGACACAGGCCCACAGAACAGGCATGACCTGCTGAAGGTTACCCAGGGAGTCATCTAGGGATTGCAAGATCATCAGGAACAGGGCTGGGGCAGAAGAGAAGGCATCAAGTCTTGGCCCTGGGTTTCTTTCAGAAACAAGGAGACCAGTGCTGGTCCAGTGGCTGTGATGGGAAAAGATTATTACAAGATTCTTGGGATCCCATCGGGGGCCAATGAGGATGAGATCAAGAAAGCCTACCGGAAGATGGCCTTGAAGTACCACCCAGACAAGAATAAAGAACCCAACGCTGAGGAGAAGTTTAAGGAGATTGCAGAGGCCTATGATGTGCTGAGTGACCCCAAGAAACGGGGCCTGTATGACCAGTATGGGGAGGAAGGTAAGAGGGCAGCACTCCAGCCCAATCCTGGACCCTCCACTTGGTAGGGGTCCCAGGTGCACCAGTTTGTGTAGCAGGGAACTGGAGGCTGTGGAGGGGGTGAGGGTGGCAAGGGTTTCCAGCACTGTCACCCAGAGGAGAGAGGAGCCCACTCACTACCCAGCTCAGCTCACCCTAGTTCTCCCGGCCTCTGTCTGCCCCCTCCCTCCTCAGGTTCAGGCCTTAGAGAGGTCTGAAGCAAGAGCCAGAGGCCTTCCCCGCCCTTCTTTCCTTCCCAGCCTTATTAGTCCTGCCTGAAGTCTCCGCTGCTTCATTGGCTGATGGGGAAGTTTGAGGAGAGGGAGTGTGTGGCTCTCTGAGGACAGAGCATTTACATTCATCAGCATAAAAGTCTGGCCCTTAAGCAGCCTGGGAATTAACTGCCAGAGCTCTGAGCAGAAATGGCTTTCCCCTTCTCTCCCCCGGCCCTGCCTGCTTCTGGCCAGCAGAACAGAGGTGGAGCTTTGCCTCCCAGAGGAAGTGGCAGGGATCCAAGGGTGGAAAGGGAACTGCTGCTGGCATCTTCCCCCTTCCCTGGGGTAGCTGGTGGCCATGGGATGGGAGGCAGGAAAGGCCCAAATAAAGCCTCTGAGAGGGAGGCCCCTCCCAGCACATCCCACGGCCATGATGTAGCTGCTAATTCTGGGCCTGCCCCTCAGGGCTGCCTGCCACCCGCCAGCCACAGGCACCTGTCAGGCTATATTAAGAGACATTGTCACACTGAAGACTCTCTTTCCTGGGAAGAACTGTCCTTCCTCCCCAACAGAATCCACCTTTCTTTCACATTCTCCTCCTCTTCACCCTCCCCATTCTATCCTCAAAACTAAATGGGCTAATCATCTGTAGATAAGAAGGTTATTTTCTTCCCCTCCTCCTGGCCTTGTGTTCCCTGCCCCTCTGTGCACCCTCGTCCTCCCAACTCCCTTTTCCTATTCTCCATGCTGCCAGTTCCTTCCATTCTTCCTGCCTACCTCCTAGACATGTCAACTCCCAGATTCACCAGATACCGGCTGGAACCCCCAGTATTCTTCCAGCTAAGACATTTTTCTCTCTGGCAGGGAGGGATGGGAGGGATAGGAGTGGGAAAGAGGGAAGCAGTGCAGACACCATGCCACCATGTGACCTGTCTTGGAATTGCACCCATTCCTCCATTCAGCCTCACCTTTGTTTAGAAAGAAGGCAGGAGCTGGGAGAGCTCCCCCGAGATACTTCACCCCTTCTGCCTAAGTGAAGGGGTCCAGACTCCAGGTTCTGATGCAGAACCCCATCCCAGGAGGGCCCCTGAGGATGCGGCATGGCCTTAAGGGGACCTCCATGGCCTGGGGAGGGAGAAGCAGCTTAGAAATGTTGGTTATATTTCTGTCCACCCTGCCCAATCCCCAGCAGCCATCTATTATAGAGCAGTTATACACACAGACTCTGTGTGCAGCTCCAGCTAGGGACAAGTTGCTCCCAGCTTGAAAAGGGGATGGTAGTGGAAGAACAGAAATCCCTATAGAGAGAATTACTCCTTCCCGTCATCATCGGTCCAGCCTCCCTCCCTCTCTCACCAAGCTCTGCCAGGCTGCGTGAACTTGCTTGATAATCAGCCCCTCGATAAAAGGAAAGGAGAGATCCTAGGTCTTGGGGGAGGGGTGAAGAGGCAGCTGCCACAAGTCCCTGAACCGTCTGCCACTTGGCCTCTCTAGTGAAACTCAAATCTGCCCTTGTGGTCCCAGGAAATAAGAGGCTAATTTAGGCTCAGATCTCCATGATCAGTTGAAATTCTAGATAAACGGCCTCAAAGAGAAGGGTCTCTTTCCTAGCCTGGACCCCACCCATAGTCTCCGTATTCCGGAGCAGTTCTCAGTGTGAACCCTTTCCCCACATCCCCCACTACCACCAGCAACCCCTCCTCTGCATGAAGGCTGCCTCCAGGAATCTGAGCCCCTTAGACAGGACCCGACAGAGAGAGCAGCTAAGGTCACCACCTGCCATGTGCCAGCCCATTCATGCATTTTGGTTGCTCAACATTAGGTGTGGGGTATGGCATTTGCTGTTGTATAACTCCAGGGAGCTCCATTCCCATTGTAGTCTATGTCTGTACAATGTGTGAATGACACTCCCTAAAGTTGTGTAACACCGAGCAGAGTGTGGGAACAATGCATTTGAAAACTTTTTCTAAAAAAATAGCTCTTCATCTCCAAGCTAATGAGCTTTCCCGATTTTTAAGGCTTTCCGATTTCCTATTTGAGCAGGAGTCAGGGAAAGAGGAAACATTGCTAGAAGCAGAGTGAAAGTGGTCTTCCTCCTGGGTTGGATCCCTACCCTATTTGCGATTGTTCACTTACCAGCCCCCTCTGTGGTCACATCCTGTCTGATGGCCCCTTGTCCTGTATGTCTTTGGAGATAAGCAAAGATTTGGGAACCAAGTATCACTTGTAATGTGACACCAGGCTAGTCATTCAAGGCTTTTTGAGACATCTTTGGACCATGAGTATGTGGAAAAGATTACAGGACTGGAAGTCACATCCTCTAAGTCCTCTAGTCCTGGCTTTTCCACCTATTGGGTAAGCAAGCCTCTTTGAATCTCAAGTTATGCATCGTTATTAAATATATAATTAGGAATGGAAAATAATCTTGCCAGAAGCCTTTCTTACTCTATTAGCCTGGCCCTCTCTGTGGGATTTAAAGGTTACTTCTTTCTCTAGGCCTGTGAACTGGGAGCTAGAGGGCAGGGGGAAGACACTGGGGTGGGGCCAGAATAAGCCACACTGCCCCTAACTTCTCCTCCCCTCTAGGCCTGAAGACCGGCGGTGGCACATCAGGTGGCTCCAGTGGCTCCTTTCACTACACCTTTCATGGGGACCCCCATGCCACCTTTGCCTCCTTCTTTGGTGGCTCCAACCCCTTCGATATCTTCTTTGCCAGCAGCCGTTCCACTCGGCCCTTCAGTGGCTTTGACCCAGATGACATGGATGTGGATGAAGATGAGGACCCATTTGGCGCTTTCGGCCGTTTTGGCTTCAATGGGCTGAGTAGGGGTCCAAGGCGAGCCCCAGAACCACTGTACCCTCGGCGCAAAGTGCAGGACCCCCCAGTGGTGCACGAGCTGCGGGTGTCCCTGGAGGAGATCTACCATGGCTCCACCAAGCGCATGAAGATCACGAGGCGTCGCCTCAACCCCGATGGGCGAACTGTGCGCACCGAGGACAAGATCCTGCACATAGTCATCAAGCGTGGCTGGAAGGAAGGCACCAAGATCACCTTCCCCAAAGAGGGCGATGCCACACCTGACAACATCCCCGCTGACATCGTCTTTGTGCTCAAAGACAAGCCCCATGCACACTTCCGCCGAGATGGCACCAACGTGCTCTACAGTGCCCTGATCAGCCTCAAGGAGGTGGGGCCTAGTCAGGCTGTGTGTGTGTGCTGGGGAGATGGTGGGGACATTCCCTCTCTTCCCGCCAGCTGGCACATTCTTTCCCCACCTCAGTCTCTTTCCTTCCTTCCCACTCACCTTACCCCACCTTTTCCTCACTTTCTGCTTCGTCTTTCCCAGGCGCTGTGTGGCTGCACTGTGAACATTCCCACCATCGACGGCCGAGTGATCCCTTTGCCCTGCAATGATGTCATCAAGCCAGGCACCGTGAAGAGACTCCGTGGGGAGGGCCTTCCCTTCCCCAAAGTGCCAACTCAGCGGGGAGACCTCATTGTTGAGTTCAAAGTTCGCTTCCCAGACAGATTAACACCACAGACAAGACAGATCCTTAAGCAGCACCTACCCTGTTCCTAGGCTCTGCCCCAGCCAGTCCAGAGCCTACCACAGCAATACCCCCAACACTCACTCCACTCAGTGTGCACCCAGCTTGATGTCCACTGGACACTGGCAACTTTTTCTAAAATGCAAAAAAAAGCCACTGGTTTTCAGGAAAATGTTCCTGTCCCTGACCCCTTTCAGAGCTGGGCTGCCTGGGGGGAGTGGGAGGGAGGTGGGGAGAGCTAGCCCAGGCCAGGGGTCAATGTTCATGTCACTAGCTTTGAATCCAGTTTCCACTGCAGTGGCTGGAGAGTGACCTGAGTGCTACTTGAAGATATGTAGAGATTCCTTATCCATGCCTGTACATAGCATGTCCTCCTCCCCTCAGCTTTGCTAATACCAGTCCCCTCCCTTCCCTTTGGCTTCCTGCTGTTGGGGGTGGAAGAGACTAGAAAGGACATTGCTTTCTCAGCCCCACCCCCAGGTCCACAGTGTCCAAGGCTATCGCACACATATTCATGCACAAGAAGCACACACCTAGAGCTGTCTGTGCCTCTCTGTGAGAGAGGAGAGAGGATAAGAAGGGAAAGTTCACAACCTGTGAACAGGGACTTGAGCACGAGACACTTTTCATCTGGAGCAGGGGGGTGAGCTCCTCAGCAGCCTCTGCAACAGCTGCCCTGCCTACACCCTCAGAGCTGGAGGTTCTGTCCTCCCTGCTGCTCTCAGGAGTGTTCAAGGGTGGAGGGCAGGGAATGGGGCCTGAGATATTAAGGCTAAGAGGTGGGGGGCAGGGCCCATCTCCCAGCCTTCATCAGGAAGGGAAAGGGCTTTGGGGTCAGGTGGCAGCTATTCCCCACCAAGAGATTCAGGGTCACAGGTTTTGCCCCACACCTCTGAACTCAGGGCCTAGCCACCCCCAAACTTCCAAATCCCACTTTTGTGATATATGAAGCTACTTATTTCTTACCCTTGGAGGCTGTGTGGGGAATTTCCAGCCCTTTTATGCCTGTGTGATCCCACCCCACCCCCACAGTTGTATAAAGGTCACAGTGAAGGAGCTGGGGAAAGACTGCTTCAGCCAGATCCTGGGGTGGGGTCTTTAGGTTTTCTCACTTTGACAAGCCCCTGAATGTTTTTATAGTAGTTTTTTTGTATTTTTTTGTAATGACAGTATTATGTAAAAAATAAAGTATTTTAAAAATATGGCATCTGAGCAGAAGCAACAAACCTGGGATGGGGGTGGGTGAGGAGGGCCACTGTCACCCTCCCTCCCGGGCTCTGGTCACCTTTGAGAAGCCCAAGCAGGCCCTCAGTATAAGCTGAAGCTGACCTCTGCCTTCCTCTAAGCCTCCTGGGATTTCTAAAACATATACTCCAAACACAGCACAGACAGAAGGTACCACTCAGCTATTAGAAGAAACATCTATTTGGGAAGGAAAAATATCCCTGCTCATGAGAGACAGAGACCATTGTCTTCAGATGTGCTAGCATGAAAACAAACAGATTTTCTCTTCTTGTCTAAATTTTCTCTGAGTCAGAAAAATTTTCCTTCTAGGAGAAAATTTTTTTCTAGGAGGGGATGGAGAACTTTTTTTTTTTTTTTTTGACATGGAGTCTTGCTCCATTGCCCCAGCTGGAGTGCGGTGATGCGATCTTGGTTCACTGCAGCCTCTGTCTCCTAGCTTCAAGCGATTCTCCTGCCTCAGCCTCCGAGTAGCTGGCATTATAGGCATGCACCACCACACCCAGCTAATTTTTATATTTTTGGTAGAGACGGGGTTTCACCATGTTGCCCAGGCTGGTCTCAAACTCTTGACCTCAGGCCGGGCGCGGTGGCTCATGCTTGTAATCTCAGCACTTTGGGAGGCCGAGGCGGGCGGATCACGAGGTCAGGAGATCGAGACCACAGTGAAACCCCGTCTCTACTAAAAATACAAAAAATTAGCCGGGCATGGTGGCGGGCGTCTGTAGTCCCAGCTACTCGGAGAGGCTGAGGCAGGAGAATGGCGTGAACTCGGGAAGCGGAGCTTGCAGTGAGCCGAGATTGCGCCACTGCACTCCAGCCTGGGCGACAGAGCAAGACTCCGTCTCAAAAAAAAAAACAAAACTCTTGACCTCAAGTGATCTGCCTGCCTTCGCCTCCCAAAGTGCTGGGATTACAAGCATGAGCCACTGCTCCTGGCAAGGCTGAAGGACTTTCTGGCTGACTAGAAGAGCTACCCCCAAGTGTTATGGGCCTGGAGTGAGGAGAGTAGCACTCTTGTGCAGGATATTGATTTCACGGAGGATGGTGAGCGAGAAACCACTATCTGGGGGGGCGGATATCTGTGGTGATGAGGATTTATTTGACTGTAATGTGCTATGTACTATGAACGACTGAATGTACGATGAAAAGTACTGGTCGATATTCCTGTGGGAAGGTATGTTCTTTGGAAGTATGGAGTTGATGTATTATAGTTAACTAAGGTTTTATGGTTCTGGCTTATAAGCATGTTCTATGAACAATAGCTGTGGAAAGTACTTTCATATGTGCTATGTACGGTTAAACACTTATAGTACTATATAATATTCATGGTGGCTAGCAGTAAAAGACAGAGCCTGGACACTGGAGAGGGTAGCAAGAGGTATCTGGCCTCCTTGGCCCATGCTGGTGAGGCCTGGCTATAGACACAGGCTCCCTGGGAGCCTGAACACAACTGCAAATCCTCGAATCTCACAGTTATCTAGGGATCTGTCCTGGCCTCTGACCTGCCTGTGTCTACGGAGACAACCCTGGCCCTCAGGACCTGAGTGGTGGCTGCATGAGGCGGCACTTGTCCCTTTCCTGCAGTCTGGGTAGAAGGAGCCCTATAGTTGAAGAAATGCCCATCTGCAGGCTCTGCCTAGCCCTGGACGTCCTCCTGGGGCTGACTTTGAGTATGAATCCCACATCTTCTCCAGGATCAGGCCCATGACAGTCATGCCCTCCTGAGTGCCAGTGTCCCCAGTACTATCCAGACAGCTCTGCCTTCAGCTGGGCCTGGCTGAAGCTGACACTAATTGGCTTTTTTCACCACAATAAAGACACTGATTAAAAGCTCATCCTTTCACCTGAGGTACTTTTGTACCCCCTTCGAAAGGAGGAAATGTGCAGAAACCAGGGGGTCTTGCTCACAGGGGTATCTGCTAATCCCCTGGCCTGAGCAGGGAGACGCCCCCACCCTATATCCCCTACTCAATGGTCTCCTCCTTTGGGGCTCCTAGGGTAGCCTGTCTCTTGACTTGTGGCTAAATTCTTGTCTGGGATTTTTCCTGAGGGCTGAAGTTTTGGGATTCTGGTCTGCTGGGCCAGACTGCTCCCTTTGGCCTCTGTGTAGACACACAAGACCTGGGAAATTGTCATGTCCTGCTGAGCACACTCTGGGGATAGGATTTTTTTTTTAGACGGAGTTCACTCTTGTCATCCAGGCTGGAGTGCAATGGCATGATCTCGGCTCACCGCAACCTCCGCCTCCCAGGTTCAAGCGATTCTCCGGCCTCAGCCTCCTAAGTAGCTGGGATTATAGGCGCCCGCCATCACACCTGGCTAATTTTTGTATTTTTTAGTAGAGACGGGTTTTCACCATGTTGGCCAGGCTGGTCTTGAACTCCTGATCTCAGGTGACCCTTGGCCTCCCAAAGTGCTGGATTACAGATGTGAGCCACCACGCCCGGCGGGGGATTGGATTTTGAGAGCCTAGAAGCAAGGCTATCTGAGAGAAGCAAGGGACACTTCAATGGGAAAGTCCTAAGGCTGACTGCAACCTTACCTGCAATTTGAACCTTACCCTTCTTAGAGGCTGCATGAGGAATTTCTGCTATTGTGATGCCTGTGTAACCACCCCTAGAGACAGGCACGTGTGCACAGAGCTGTAGAAAAGTCAAGATAGTAAAAGAGCTGTGGGAGAGACTAATTCAATCTGGTCCTGAGGGGTTGGGGTCGTTATTGGGTTTTCTCACATTGATAAGCCCTTGAATGTTTTTATAGTAGGTGTGTGTGTGTGTGTGTGTGTGACTTTGTAATGACAGTACTATGACAATCGTTTGCTCATCTTGTATGACAGTAATATCCCCTTAAGCCTTGGCCATCCTGGATCTTCGGCAACCAGGATTCTTGGTTGGGGAGTATTCCTTAGTCACCGGAGCCCCTTGACTACCCAGATAGGCATTTATCTCCTGGACATCTTCCCGTTGTGGCTTAGGAACTGAAGTCTCTTTGGACTTCCTACCTCCCTGTCCTCTTCGGCTCTTAAAGAAATACCTAATCTCCCATATCCTTTTCCTAAAGAAGAAACTCCAAGAAGATGCTATGCTCTGTGGTGAGCCCCTTCTGCCTCCAGGCAATGCTCCTCCATGGCCAGAGTCTGTTGGGATACAACTCCACTCTCATCCATTGGGTATGTCCTGTCTTTGTCTAACTTGAAGTAACTCTGGACTGCCTCTCTTGGCCCTCAGATAGACCCACTCTGACATGACTTGCCCATGGAGAGGGCAAAAGGAGCTAAAAAGTTTGTTTGCTCTCCTCCTTGAACTCAGGGTCCTCTGGACTTCCTTGCTCACATTTGAGGAGGCAGGGAAAGGACTCTCCAGGGTGGGGGCTGAATTTCTTGTGATCAGCTTATCTCCCGACCTGCCTGTTTGTTTCAAGGAGCTAAGCAACCTCAATTTAGCCATCCCTGAAACATAGGTGGCTGAGGGATAAAAGTGGACTTGGGAAAGGAGCCACGATTGGGTCTCTATCACCTGAAGTTTTACAGATTCAGAGACTTTAAAGAGGTAAACTCTATCTCTGCCATGCTCAAAACTATACCACTTAGGCTTCTAGTGCCGTGTAGCACCTGCATCAAGAAAGGAAAGCTTCCAAGAGGTATTTAGGCAGTGTTCCTGCACTGAGGGTGCCAAATTTCCAGTTTTCAAGTAGCTATAGGACTTCCCAGAAGGGAGTGATATATCACTGTCAGCAACCCATGAGCAATACACATAATATAGGCCACCTGCCCAAGTGAACTTTCAGGGTGTTTTCCAGTTGCTTCCAGTCTAGGTTCTCTCTTGAATGCATTTATAAGTCGTTTCCTGACCCATTCCTTGAGTGACTTAACAAGTCATTTTTTTTTGTCTCCTCTGATGAATCAGCCCCCAAAACCCCTACTGGGTAGCTTCCTGAATGCCTTGATAGGTTACCTTTGGGACTCTTTCTCAGGCTATGCCTCAGACCCTTCCCTAGGTCATTCTGAAACTTGGTGGGGGCCTCTCATATGGAAGCTTCTTGGGTGCCCAATCAATTCTTCCTTAGACCCTTGCAGCCTTGACCCATAAATACCTTGAGGGCTGTAAGAATCTATGATTGTTCCTTAGCTGACATGTGTCTGTTATTTGCCCTGAGGCTGCATTGGCACCAAAAGCTCTTGGATCCTCTAGGCCAGGACCCACTGGTGCTACATGAGGCTCTTTCAAAAGCAGTGCTCTAGTTGGTTCCAAATATAATTGCTTATAGGAAATTCTCTAGGAAGAATAGAAAATGGCACATAGTCCTGGGAGGCCAGGCTGTACTGAACAAGGTTGGAAGCTGGAAGACAAAATTCTTCCTAAGATCTCTGAGTTACAGAGAGTAAAAACTAGAAATTTTCAACAAATGTTGAGCTTCAGTTGGGGTGACAGACTATACCTCATTCTGGGTCCTAGGAAAGGATACCCCAGAAGCCTTAATCTGGGGTGAAGAAGAAAGTAATAGGAGCAGGAATGAGGATTGAAGGTGGGCCCATTGTAGGTGCTGGGATGAAACAGAGTTTGGGGCTGGAGGAGCAGTGGGGAACCTTTAGCCTGTATTTAAACCAGAAAGTGAAAGTGGGCATTAGAGATTCTACTGACTAAAACAAAGAGAGACTCCAGTGCAAAATAATCACCAGAAGTCAGGACAGTAGCTACCAGGGCCTCACTGTGCAGATGTGAGATTCCAGGAGAGATGGTTCCATCCCCCAAGATTTTGGAATTTGGGAGCTGCTGAGGATGTGCAGCTGCTCTGGTTTGTCTTTGGTGCTCCACAGTGGTTGGGAGCGTATGTTGTCCTGTATGCCAGCAAGTGACTCTAAAATAGTTACAGAAAAATTTATGTATATACCCCTCCAGCAAAGACTGGGAGGCTCATTGGGTGCAATCATTTAATGAAACTTCTGTCCAGTCTTTGGCTAAGCTAGCCAAGCAGACACTTCAGTGGCCACACACAACAAAAAAAATACAAAATTTACAGAATTAGTAAAGTCACTACACAAGCAAACAACAACGGCAAATAGCAACAACAAAGCTTGGAGGGAGGGGGGAATCTGATTTCCAGAAATGCCACATTATACTTGTCACACCTCTGAGCCCATATCCCCTGTGACCTGCAAGTACACATCCAGATGGCCGGTTCTTGCCTCAACTGATGACATTCCACCATAAAAGAAATGAAAATGGCCTGTTCCTGCCCTAACTGATGACATTATCTTGTGAAATTCCTTCTCCTGGCTCATCCTGGCTCAAAAGCTCCCCTACTGAGCACCTTGTGACCCCCACTCCTGCCTGCCAGAGAACAACCCCCCTTTGACTGTAATTTTCCTTTACCTACCCAAATCTTATAAAACGGCCCCACCCCTATCTCCCTTGGCTGACTCTCTTTTCGGACTCAGCCCACCTGCACCCAGGTGAAATAAACAGCCTTGTTGCTCACATAAAGCCTGTTTGGTGGTCTCTTTGCACAGACATGCAGGAAATTTGGTGCTGTGACTCGGATCAGAGCACCTCCCTTGGGAGATCAATCCCCTGTCCTCCTGCTCTTTGCTCCATGAAAAAGATCCACCTACGACCTTGGGTCCTCAGACCCACCAGCCCAAGGAACATCTCACCAATTTTAAATCGGGTAAGCGGCCTCTTCTTATTCTCTTCTCCAACCTCTCTCACTATCCCTCAACCACTTTCTCCTTTCAATCTTGGTGCCACCCTTCAATCTCTCCCTCTCTTAATTTCAATTCCTTTCATTTTCTGGTAGAGACAAAGGAGACACATTTTATCCATGGACCCAAAACTCCGGCGCCAGTCACAGACTAAGGAAGGCAGCCTTCCCTTGGTGTTTAATCATTGCAGGGACGCCTCTCTGATTTTTCACCCACGTTTCAGAGGTGTCTGACCACGCGAGGGTGCCTGCCTTGGTCCTTCACCCTTAGCAGCAAGTACTGCTTTTCTAGGGGGCAAGAACCCCCCAACCCCTTCTCCCCATGTCTCTACCCCTTCTCTGCTTTTCTGGGGGGCAAGAACCCCCCCAACCCCTTCTCTCTGTGTCTCTACCCCTTCTCTGCTTTTCTGGGGGCAAGAACCCCCGATCCCTTATTTCTGTGCCCTGAACTCTTATCTCTGTGCCCCATCCCTTATTTCTGTGCCCTGACCCCTTATCTCTGCACCCTGATCCCTTATTTCCATGCCCCGACCTCTTATCTCTGCGCCCCAATCCCTTATTTCCATGGCCCGACCTCTTATCTCTGTGCCCCGATCCCTTATTTCCACACCCCACCTCTTATCTCTGCATCCTGATCCCTTATTTCCACACCCCAATCCCTTATTTCCACACCCCGACCTCTTATCTCTGTGCCCCAACCACTTATTTCTGCACCCTGACCCCTTTCCCACTTTTCTGGAAGGTAAGAACCCCCAAACCCCTTCCCTCCATGTCTCTACTCTTTTCTCTGGGCTTGCTTCCTTCACTGTGGGCAACCTTCCACCCTCCATTCCTCCTTCTTCTCCCTTAGCCTGTGTTCTTAAGAACTTAAGACCTCTTCAAATCTCACCTGACCTAAAATCTAAGCATCTTATTTTCTTCTGCAATGTTGCTTGACCCCAATACAAACTCGACAGTAGTTCCAAATAGCCAGAAAATGGCACTTTTAATTTTTCCATCCTACAAGATCTAAATAATTCTTGTCGTAAATTAGGCAAATGGTCTGAGGTGCCTGATGTCCAGGCATTCTTTTACACATAGGTCCCTCCCTAGTCTCTGTTCCCAATGCAACTAGTCCCAAATCTTCCTTCTTTCCCTCCCACCTGTCCCCTCAGTCCCAACCCCAAGCGTAGCTGAGTCTTTCTAATCTTCCTTTTCTACAGACCCATCTGACCTCTCCCCTCCTCGCCAGGCTGAGCCAGGCCCCAATTCTTCCTCAGCATCTGCTCCCCCACCCTATAATCCTTTTATCACCTCCCCTCCTCACACCCAGTCCAGCTTACAGTTTCATTCCATGACTAGCCTTGCCCCACCTGCCCAGCAATTTCCTCTTAAAAAGGTGGCTGGAGCTAAAGGCATAGTCAAGGTTAATGCTCCTTTTTCTTTATCCGACCTCTCCCAAAATCCGTTAGCATTTAGGCTCTTTTTCATCAAATATAAAAACCCAGCCCAGTTCATGGCTTGTTTGGCAGCAACCCTGAGATGCTTTACAGCCCTAGACCCTGAAAGGTCAGAAGGCCATCTTACTCTCAATATGCATTTTATTTTATTACCCAATCTGCTCCTGACATTAAATAAAACTCCAAAAATTAAATTCCAGCCCTCAAACCCCACAACTGGACTTAATTAACCTCGCCTTCAAGGTGTACAATAATAGAGTAGAGGCAGCCAAGTAGCAACATATTTCTGAGTTGCAATTCCTTGCCTCCACTGTGAGACAAACCCCAGCCACATCTCCAGCACAAAAGAACTTCCAAACACCTAAACCGCAGTGGCCAGGCGTTCCTCCAGGCATGCCTCCCCCAGGAGCTTGCTACAAGTGCCAGAAATCTGGCCACCAGGCCAAGGAATGCCTACAGCCCACGTTTCCTCCTAAGCCATGTCCCATCTGTGCAGAACCCCACTGAAAATCGGACTGTTCAACTCACCTGGCAACCAGTCCCAGAGCCCCTAGAACTCTGGCCCAAGGCTCTCTGACTGACTCCTTCCCAGATCTTCTTGGCTTAGCAGCTGAAGACTGACACTGCCCAATCACCTGAGAAGCCTACAGGACCATCACAGATGCTCTAGGTAACTCTCACAGTGGAAGGTACGTCCATCCCCTTCTTAATCAATACAGAGGCTACCCACTCCACATTACCTTCTTTTCAAGGGCCTGTTTCCCTTGCCTCCATAACTGTTGTGGGTATTGATGTCCAGGCTTCTAAACCTCTTAAAACTCCCCAACGCTGGTGCCAACTTAGACAATACTCTTTTAAGCACTCCTTTTTATTTATCCCCACCTGCCCAGTTCCCTTATTAGGCCGAGACACTTTAACTAAATTATCTGCTTCCCTGACTGTTCCTAGGCTACAGCCACACCTCATTGTCACCTTTTCCCCCAGTTCAAAGCCTCCTTCACATTCTTCCCTTGTATCTCCCCACCTTAACCCACAAGTATAAGACACTTCTACTCCCTCCTTAGTGACTGATCATCCACCCTTTACCATCTTATTAAAACCTAATCACTCTTACCCCACTCAATGCCAATATCCCATCCCACAGCACACTTTAAAAGGATTAAAGCCTGTTATCACTCACCTGTTACAGCATGGCCTTTTAAAGCCTATAAACTCTCCTTACAATTCCCCCATCTTACCTGTCCAAAAACCAGACAAGCCTTACAGGTTAGTTCAGGATCTGCGCCTTATCAACCAAATTGTTTTGCCTATCCACCCCGTAGTGCCAAACCCATATACTCTCCTATCCTCAATACCTCCCTCTACAACCCATTATTCTGTTGTAGATCTCAGACATGCTTTCTTTACTATTCCTTTGCACCCTTCATCCCAGCCTCTCTTTGCTTTCACTTGGACTGACCCTGACACCCATCAGGCTCAGCAAATTACCGGGCTGCTGCCACAAAGCTTCACAGACAGCCCCCATTACTTCAGTCAAGCCCAAATTTCTTCCTCATCTGTTACCTATCTCAGCATAATTCTCATAAAAACACACATGCTCTCCCTGCCGATCATGTCCAGCTGATCTCTCAAACCCCAACACCTTCTACAAAACAACTCCTTTCCTTCATAGGCATAGTTAGATACTTTTGACTTTAGATACCTGGTTTTGCCATCCTAACAAAACAATTATAATAAACTCACAAAAAGAAACCTAGCTGATCCCATAGATCCTAAATCCTTTTCCCACTCCTCTTTCCATTCCTTGAAGACAGCTTTAGAGACTGCCCCCACCCTAGCTCTCCCTGACTCATCCCAACCCTTTTCATTACCCACAGCTGAAGTGCAGGGCTGTGCAGTCAGAATTCTTATACAAGGACCAGGATCATGTGCTGTAGCCTTTTTGTCCAAACAACTTGACCTTACTGTTTTAGGCTGGCCATCATGTCTCCGTGCAGTGGCTACTGCTGCCCTAATACTTTAGAGGCCCTTAAGATAACAAACTATTCTCAACTCACTCTCTACAGTTCTCATACCTTCCAAAATCTATTTTCTTCCTCACATCTGACACATATACCTTCTGCTCCCTGGCTCCTTCAGCTGTACTCACTCTTTGTTAAGTCTCCCACAATTACCATTGTTCCTGGCCCGGACTTCAGTCCGGCCTCCCACATTATTCCTGATACCACACCTGACTCCTATGATGGTATCTCTCTAATCCATCTGACATTCACCCCATTTCCCCATATTTCCTTCTTTCCTGTTCCTCACCTGATCACACTTGGTTTATTGATGGCAGTTCCACCAGGCCTAATGGCCACACACCAGCAAAGGCAGGCTATGCTATAGTACAAGCCACTAGCCCGCCTCTTAGAACCTCTCATTTCCCTTCCATCGTGGAAATCTATCCTCAAGGAAATAACTTCTCAGTGTTCCATCTACTATTCCACTACTCCTCAAGGATTATTCAGGTCCCCTCCCTTCTCTACACATCAAGCTCGGAGATTTGCCGCCACCCAGGACTAGCAAATTGGCTTTACTCAACATGCCCTGAGTCAGAAAACAAAAATACCTCTTAGTCTAAGTAGACACTTTCACTGGATACGTAAAGGCCTTTCTTACAAGGTCTGAGAAGGCCACCGCTGTCATTTCTTCCCTTCTGTCAGACATAATTCCTCGGTTTGGCCTTCCCACCTCTATATAGTCTGACAGCAGACTGGCCTTTATTAGTCAAATCAGCCAAGCATTTTTTCAGGCTCTTAGTATTCAGTGAAACCTTTATATCCCTTACAGTACTCAGTCTTCAGGAAAGGTAGAATGGACTAATGGTCTTTTAAAACCTCACCAAGCTCAGCCACCAACTTAAAAAGGACTGGACAATACTTTTACCACTCTCCCTTCTCAAAATTCAGGCCTGTCCTCAGAATACTACAGGGTACAGCCCATTTGAGCTCTTGTATAGACGCTCCTTTTTATTAAGCCCCAGTCTCATTCCAGACACCAGACCAACTTGGACTGTGCTCCAAAAAACTTGTCATCCCTACTATCTTCTGTCTAGTCATACTCCTATTCACCGTTCTCAACTACTCATATATGCCCTGCTCGTTTACACTGCCAGTTTACGCTGTTTCTCCAAGCCATCACAGCTGATATTGGTGCTATCCCCAAACTGCCACTCTTAACTCTTAAAGTAAATAAATAATCTTTGCTGGTAGGACTATGCTGAATCTCCTTAGGCACTCTCTAATTAGATGTCCTAAGTCCTCCCAATTCTTAGACCTTTAATACCTGTTTTTCTCCTTCTCTTATTCTGTTTAGTTTTTCAATTCATACAAAACCGTATCCAGGCCATCACCAATAATTCTAAATGTTTCTTCTAACAATCCCACAATATCACCCCTTACCACAAAATCTTCAGCTTAATCTCTCCCACTCTAGGTTCCCATGCCACCCCAATCCCGCTTGAAGCAGCCCTGAGAAACATTGCCCATTATCTCTCCATACCACCCCCCAAAATTTTTGCCATCCCAACACTTTACCACTATTTCGTTTTATTTTTCTTATCAATATAAGAAGACAGGAATGTCAGGCCTCTGAGCCCAAGCTAAGCCATCATATCCCCTGTGACCTGCATGTACACATCCAGATGGCCGGTTCCTGCCTCAACTGATGACATTCCACCACAAAAGAAATGAAAATGGCCTGTTCCTGCCCTAACTGATGACATTATCTTGTGAAATTCCTTCTCCTGGCTCATCCTGGCTCAAAAGCTCCCCTACTGAGCACCTTGTGACCCCCACTCCTGCCAGCCAGAGAACAACCCCCCTTTGACTGTAATTTTCCTTTACCTACCCAAATCTTATAAAACGGCCCCACCCCTATCTCCCTTGGCTGACTCTCTTTTCAGACTCAGCCCACCTGCACCCAGGTGAAATAAACAGCATTGTTGCTCAAACAAAGCCTGTTTGGTGGTCTCTTCACATGAAAATACTGTTTTAAATGTCCAGTTTTCAACAACTATAAAACATGCAAAGAAAAAAAGAGAATGGCCTATATATACACACATGAGGGGAAAAAAGCAATCAACAAAAAGTGACTCTGGGGAAGCCTAAACATTAGATTTACTAAAAAGACTATAAGTCAGCTTTAAAAAAAAAAATTTATAGAGGCAAGGTCTCACTATGTTGCCCAGGTTGTTCTCAAACTCCTGGCTTCAAGCAATCCCCCCACCTCAGGGTCCCAAAGTGCTAGGATTACAGGTGTGAGCCACTGTGCCTAGTTAAATCTACTATTTAAAATATGTTAAAAAAAAAAAAAAAAAACGAAGAAAAACTTTGTCTAGGCCAAGCAGTGGCTCACTCTGTAATCCTGGTGCTTTGGGAGGCTGAGGCAGGTGAATTGCTTGAGGCCAGGATTTCAAGACCAGCCTGGGTGACATGGCAAGACCCCATCTCTACAAATAGAATGAAATAATTAGCAGGGAATGGTGGTACCTGCCTGTGGTCCCAGCTACACAGGAGTCTAAGATGGGAAGATGGCTTGAGCCCAGGAGGTTGAGGCTGCAATGAGCCATGAGCCATGTTCACACCACTGTGCTCCAGCCTGGATGACAAAGAGAGAACCTGTTGCCAAAAAAAAAAAAAAGACTGAAAAACTTAAGAGAAGTGTGGAAATAATGGCTCACTCAATAGAACTTATCAATAAGGAGGTAGAAATTATTTTTTTAATAACCAAATAGAAACCCTGGGGTTGAAAAGTATAATAACTGAAATGAAAAATTTGATAGGAGCTCAAGAGCAGAGTTGAGAAGGCAGAACAAAAATCAGTGAACTCGAAGGTTCACTGATTATCCAATTTGAGAAACTGAAATTATCCAATATGAGAAACAGAAAGAAAAAAGAATGATGAAAAATGAACAAAACCTAAAAACCTATAGAACACCCTCAAGTATAAGAACATAAAAATAAATAACAATAACCTGAGAAAGAGAAGGGAAAGAGAAGGCATAAACATTTGAAGAAATAATGTTTGAAAACGTCCCAAATTAGATTAATCTACACACCCAAAAAGCTCAATGAGCTCCAAGCAGGATAAACAGCAAGAGATCCACACCTAAACACAACATAATCAAACTGTCAAAGACAAAGACAAAAATAGCATCTTGAAAGAAGCAAGAGAAAAATGACTTGTCACATACAAGGGATCCTCAATAAGATTAACAGCTGATTTGTCATCAGGAGCCATTTAGAAGGCAGGGGATGGGCATACTAAGAGTACAAGAGAAAAAAGTCTATGCCCAGCAAAACTGTGTATCAAAATGGGGAGTTGGGGGGAAGAGTATGGAGAAAAACACTGCCATAGGATGGCTGAGAAGGTATCAGTGTTCAGCATGGAGAAGGAGGCTCTTGCAGCAGCTGAGGAGCTGGCCACTCAGAAGCGTGAACTAAGACTGCACAAATTCTGGGAGCTGCACCTGAAGCAGACTGAAGCTTGAAAATTAAATCGCCAAGAAGTTGTGGAGGATGATAAAGGACTTAAAACTACCTGCAAACTGGGAAGCTAAAAAGGCTCGTTTCAAATGGGAATTGCAGGAAGAAGGAGAAAAAAAAAGAATGTTCAGACAAAGACTATGAGAAAAGATACAGAAAGATGGGAGAGGAAAAAGAAGAGGAAAAACTCCAATCTGGGATTTTTACATTATGCCACTTCCCAGTTACACCAGTATCATTTGTTGACCAAGCAGATCAAACCTGACATAGAAATATATTAAAAACTAAGAGAAAAATATGGAGAGGAGTTCTACACAACATCCAACAGCCTTCTTCATGGAACATATGTGCCTTCCACAGAGAAAATTGATAGGACAGAAAAGCAAATTGAAAAATGAGATGAATATAGCTGGAGACACCCTTAGGATGATGATGCAGATATCAACTACTAAACATTTAAAGAATTAACAACAATCCTTCTTAAACTCTCCCAAAAAAATGAAGCAGAGAAAAACTTTCTAACTAATTCTATGAGGTTAGCATCACCCTGATACCAAAAGCAGATAAAGACATCATTAGAAAAGAAAATTACAGACCAATATCCTTTATAAATATAGATGATAAACTCCTCAATAAAATATTAGCAGGTTGAACTCAACAGCAAATTAAAAGGATCATTCACCATAACCAAGTGGAATTTATTCCAAGAATGCAGGGGTGATTAAACATAAGAAAATCAATCCATGTAACACATCATATTAATAGAATGAAGAGGAAAAACCAAATGATCATTTCAGTTGACACAGAAAAAGTATTTAACAAAATCTAACCTTTTAATGATAAAAATTAAGAAAACTAGGAATAAAGAGACCATTTCCCAACATGATATAAAGTATTTATGAGAAAGCCACAGCTAGCAGGATATCAATGATGAAATAGTGAAAGTTTTCCTCCTAATATCAGGAACAAGAAAAGGATGCCCTGCTATTCCATATTGTAATGGAAGTTCTAACCAGAGCTATTCAACAAGAACAAGTAATAGAAGGCATCAGCTGAGAATGGTGGCTCATGCCTGTCATCCCAGCACTTTGAGAGGCCAAGGTGGGAGGATTACTTGAAGCCAGGAGTTCAAAACCAGCCAAGGCAAACTTTTCCTGAGGGAAAGTTTGGAACTTCTTAGAGATTGATGAAGTGGTTGTGATCAAAATGTTCATAGAAATACAGACAGTAAAGTCCACGCTGACGTCTCAGATACAAATTAAGAACTTATTAGGAACTGGACCAAACCTTGTTAGTATAAACAAAGAACTGGCTGCATTGTCTCCATGCTCTAGGACTCTGTAGAAGGTCAAACT
Organism: Symphalangus syndactylus; assembly: GCF_028878055.3. Classification (NCBI taxonomy): domain Eukaryota; kingdom Metazoa; phylum Chordata; class Mammalia; order Primates; family Hylobatidae; genus Symphalangus; species Symphalangus syndactylus. The sequence goes on along the minus strand of NC_072431.2, from coordinate 109,833,530 downwards.
TAAGAGTAAAGACCTAGGGCATCTGGTGGAAGAAATTTCTAAGCAGCAAAGCCTTCAAGAAGTGGCATGGCTGATTTTACCAGCCTACAATCAGTTCCAGCAGGAAAAGAATCACCTATGAACCCAAAATATCTGAGACAGGTCTCAAACAATTTAGAAAGTTTAATTTGCCAAGGTTAAGGACACACCCATGACACAGCCTCAAGAGGTCCTGATGACATGTGCCCAAGGTGGTTGGGGTACAGCTTGGTTTTATACATTTTAGGGGGACATGAGGCATAAATTAATACGTGTAAGATGTATATTGGTTCAGTTAGGAAAGGTGGGACAACTCAAAGGTGGGATGGGGGTGGGGGTGGGCTTCCAGGTTATAGGTAGATAAAAGACAAAAGGTTGCATTCTTTTGAGTCCTTGATCAGCCTTTCACTGAATACACAATTTAGTCTGAGCCAGGCGTGGTAGCTCACACCTGTAATCCCAGCACATTGGGAGGCTGAGGTGGGTGGATCACTCGAGGTCTTTCAGGACCTCTCACTCTCAGGAGTTTGAGACCAGCCTTGGCCAACATACAGAAACTCCTATGCTAAAAATACAAAAATTAGCCGGGCATGATGGCGTGTGCCTGTAGTCCCAGCTATATAGAAGGCTGAGGCAGGAGAATCACTTGAATCTGGGAGGCAAGGATTGCAGTGAGCTGAGATTGCACCACTGCACTCCAGCCTGGGTGACAGGGTGAGACTCTGACTCAAAAAAAAAAAAAAAGAAAAGAAAAGTTTAGTCTGTCTCAGTGTATCTGCATTTTTACATAAACAATAGGGCACAGGAGGCAATCGGATATGCAATTGTCTCAGGTGAGCAGAGGGATGACTTCCTGTCCCACATCTGTGAAAATAAGCTATCAGTTTACATTGCCAGGGTGAAATTCAACAGAACTGTTTTCGGGTAAAGATCTTGAGGCCCACAAGAAATTTCCTTGTGGGCAAATTGTGAGGGAGATTTTTTTTTTTTTTATCTTTGTAGCTGTCTTATTTAGGAATAAAATCGCATGCAGTTTTGCCTGACATAGTTCCCAGCTTGACTTTTCCCTTGGCTTAGTGATTTGGGAATCCGAGATTTATTTTCCTTTCACATTTTTTCTGTTTCTTTTTAAAATCTTTCAGAAAGAGCATTTTAGAAGAAAATGAGTCTCCAGTCTCAGGTTTTTCTGATCACTTATAGCTAGGATGATTTATTCTAGACAGGTAGGTCTCACATTATTAGAAAAGCTCATTTTTAGCAGGTTGTAAAGTATCATGTTCTACGAAGAGAAAATAGGGAAAGAAAGAAAGAAAACAACAAACAAATGAAAAGATAGAGCCATTTTTCTCTGAAGTTCATACATCAGTAGGCTGGCATATAGGTTGCTGTTATTTTCTTCTGAAGTTTAAGTTGTGTAGCTTCAGTTCACAGGGTTTTAAGAAAGCACAGCATAATTTTTAGTGATTTCAAATCACAAAAAATGGAAAAAAAGGAAGGAAAGAAGAAAAAAATTGAAAATATTATTTTGAATACCTGTACCCCCCCAAAATTTTTAAATTCGTCCAAACTAGAAAATAATAAAAATTGAAAAATATTAGGCAAGACTAGAATCTAATAACAGGTGCACTATATTTCACTTTGAAAAATAATTTTTCTCTCTCCAGTCCCCATTTTCACTAAACACAAATCACAGGACAAATTTATGCATAAAATAAGTGTTAGTCTTATTACATTTGGCCTGTGTATTTGCATGAAGTCAGCAAGAATAATTATGTGCTGGCTGGGCACAGTGGCTCACACCTGTAATCCCAGCACTTTGGGAGGCTGAAACAGGTGGCTCACTTGAGGCCAGAAGTTCAAGACCAGCCTGGGCAACAGGGAGAAACCCCATCTCCACTAAAAATACAAAAACTAGCCAGGCATGGTGGCACATGCCTGTAGTCCAACTATTCAGGAGGCTGAGGCATGAGAATCACTTGAATCTCAGAGGCAGAGGTTGCAGTGAGCCCAGATCATGCCACTGTACTCCAGCCTGGGCAACAGAGCAAGATTCTGCCTCAAAAAAGAAAAAATTATTTGCCATATAGGCTCTTTAAAAAAAAAAAAACTGGCTTTGCTGGAACTTTATTCCATAAGAAATTTCAGATTAGACTTCAATGCCTCGAGTCTAGCCTGTGCCTGCAGATACCTGTATTCACTGGGTGAATTCTGAAGTTAATTTGAGTCTCCTTGGCCTATCAGAAAGTGACACTTTTTTTTTTTTTTGAGACAAGGTCTCACTCTGCCACCCAGGCTGGAGTGCAATGGTGCAATATTGGCTCACTGCAACCTCTGCCACGCAGGTTCAAGTGATTCTCATGCCTCAGCCTCCCAAATAGCTGGAATTAAATGCACATGCCACCATGCCCAGCTCATTTTTTTATGTTTAGTAGAGATGGGGTTTTGCTCTGTTGGCCTGTTGGCCAACTGGTCTCAAACTTCTGACCTTAAGTGATCCACCCACCTTGGCCTCCCAAAGTGCTGGGATTACAGGCATGAGGAACCACACCTGGCCCAGAAACTGACATGCTTTACTTACCACAGGCCAGGAAACTCTACAGGAACTGTGTGGACAAGGCATGAGGCCAGCTTTCCCAAGGGGATTTTATGACTCTGTAAGTCAACTTTGATTCCTTAAAGCAGTTGATTTATATCTGAAAGTATGCCATTCCAATCAAAGCCTTGGTAAAATAACCAGTGTCTTCAATTGTATCCTGTTACAAAAGAAAACAGATGCTTACTGAACTTATGCAAATAACTAGACTGCCATAAATTAAGTATACTTACAAATAGTTTTCAAATTCTGGAGAAATCAGGTAGAGGAATATGCTTCAGATTTTGCTCACGGGAATTTAGTTTACCCAATTGTTAAAAGCTGTAAATCACTCAAAGAAAAAGGGTTTTCTGGACTCAGAAACAAAAGAATTACCAATGTTTCAAACAAAGTCATAAAAAGATTATTTCAGTTTTCCATTCATTTAGTCCGTGTAATTAACTCCAGTTCTGCTCAATGCTTATGAACACATTAACTGTCTACGGGAGTCTTAGATGTTTCTCCTCTATTCTAGTGTCACAATCTCCCAAGTTATTAGAAACCTGCATTCAAAAGCACCTGTCAGAGTCATATAGCTATTTATAAAATCACCTTTTGAAAAGGATAAAAGTAGGCTGGGTGCAGTGGCTCATGTCTATAATCCCAGCACTTTGGAAAGCTGAGGTGGGTGGATCACTTGAGGTCAGGAGTTTGAGATTACCCTGGCCAACATGGCAAAACCCTGTCTTTACTAAAAATACAAAAATTAGCTGGGCATGGTGGCATGCACCTGTAATCCCAGCTACTTGGGAGGCTGAGGTGGGAGAATCACTTGAATTCGGGAGGCGGAGGTTGCATTGAGCCAAGATTGCACCACTGCACTCCAGCCTGGGTGACAGAGTATGATTCTTTCTCAGAAAAAAAAAAAAGGATAAAAGTAAAACAACTGTGGTTGACAAAACTCTTAGAACAGTCATAGTTAGACATGATTGACAAGGAAATTTAGTTACTTCTGTGGCATACAACAATTTACATGATAAGCATAATTACTACTGACAACATATACTAAGACTCATCTGAGGCTGGGTGTGGTGGCTCAGGCCTGTAATCCCAGCACTTTGGGAGGCTGAGGTGGGTGGATCACGAGGTCAGGAGTTCAAGACCAGCCTGACCAACATAGTGAAACCCCATCTCTACTAAAAACACAAAAATTAGACAGGCGTGGTGGCACGTGCCTGTAATCCCAGCTACTCGGGAGGCTGGGGCAGAAGAATCACTTGAATCCAGGAGACAGAGGTTGCAGTGAGCCAAGATCATGCCACTGCACTCCAGCCTGGGCAACAGGATGAGACTCCATCTCAAAAAAAAAAAAAAAAAAAAAAAGACTAATCCCAATCACAGGAATCTGAAGAATGGTAAACACCATTTCATATTTGACAAAACTTCCTATATGATTTTATTATATCAAATAAGCCAAATGTGTCTTTTTTGCACTTCAGGGGACCTAATATCAAAAAAATTAATGAGAAGCAAAGTTAGAATTTGATTTTGGAAAGTTTGTCAAATATAACACTTGATATCACAAAATAGGATCATTGTAAAATATTATAAAATAATTCATTTTTTTAGCCAAAATGATAACTCAAAGATTTCAAAAAGGAAAAAAATGTTATTCTTTGAGAAAAGAGACTTACTTTCCTAAACAATAAGCCCTAATAAAGACAGCATAAGAACAACTAAATCTCTCAAAATTTTATAAACAGGCCTGGCATGGTGGCTCATGCCTGTAATTCCAACACTTTGGGATGCCAAGGCAGGTGGATCACTTGAGGTCAGGAGTTCGAGACCAGCCTGGCCAACATAGTGAAATCCTGTCTCCACTAAAAATACAAAAATTACCCTGGCGTGGTGGCGTGTGCCTGTAGTCCCAGCTACTTGGGAGGCTGAGGCAGAAGAATTGCTTGAACCCAGGAGGCAGAGGTTGCAGTGAGTTGAGATCATGCCACTGCACTCCAACCTGGGCAGCAGAGCAAGGCTCTATCTCAAAAAAAAAAAATTATAAACAAAATCTACTAAATTTTAGTCATCTTGACCATAAGATGTAATTTCCATAAACGTTTCTATAACCTGTATAACCTTTTATTAAGGAGTGTGCTAATGCTCTAAGAAAATGCTCAAAGACCAGCCATATGCTGGTTTTGCATCAGTGTGCCTTTGACATTAATGGTTAGGTTTATAGAGAACTGAACTAATTTAATCTCTCAACATCAGCCCTTACAATCTCATGCACCCACCTCTTCCACAATAGTCCCTGAGCCTTAGGAGGTCGAATACTTTTAACTTCTGGCCCTGTGTCTCATGAAAGCAGTTTATTTTGATTGGCATCTTCCACCAGGTCTGAAGATGAGGCTTTAACTGCTGTCAGTATTTAAGATTGAGAAGGACTTAGTGTCCTTTTTAGACTCAAGAGTCAAACCCTGTAACTGAATGGCACAAAAACTTGGAAAGCACATACAGAAAGTTACACAGATGCAATAACCTTAATTTAGAATGTTTTTTAATTTCAGTTTTTTCTAAGCAAACCAAAACTTTATAATAATGATATAGGAATTATTTCAATAAAACATAACATCTGTTTGTTAGGCCAGTTACCAAAAGGCAAAAGCAAAGACCTTCTGCAGTGCAATTTCTGTTCCCTATGGGAAATCCATTTAGATAATCTGCAAGTCAAAACTAATGAAAATAGTACTTGAATTAGACATAGGAAGAATGTTTCCTGGGTTGCAAGTAAAAATTTTCAGATTCATAGAACAATTTAAAGCCAAGAGCACAGGATACTATGTTAGAAGAAAACATTTCCTTTAGACCTTTAAGATAAAACATTTTTGGCATCAGGCCACAACAAATAATTAGAACCTGAGGGGGAAAAAACTTATAGGAGCTGAAAATGAGTTGAAGGAGAGTTATTATTTCAGTCATTTTAAAAGGGCAGAGAAAGCTGAAAACAGCAAAATGCAATAAAAGTTGAATTTTGGGCTAAAAAAAAATTAAAATCTCTTGTAATTTTATTAAGAGTAAATCAATACTTTAAGAAAAGTTTGCTGTTCTAACCAATTCTTTAGAATTCTTCTCTAGAAGAAGTATTATAAATAGTTTCCCTTTAATTACAGACAACTTGATACAAATCATTTACAACATGCTTGGACTTCCTGTTTTATCCTAGACATCCCTTTTTCTTAAATAACCAGTCATTTTATTTTGGGACAAAATTTTACCTCACGAGATTCTTTCTTACATAAAATTATTTTCCTTTTAACCTTTCTTGCCAAAAACAACTCTTTATATTTGTAACTTTCTTTACATTGCTCGTATTTACTACCTTTATTTTGTTTCATAAATAACTTTTAAATTACCTTGGAATTAGTCAAAAATTATTTTCCTTTAAATAAGAACACATTTCTTTTTTTAGAAAAATGTTTTCCTATAATTTTTTAAAAAGGAAATGACCCAGACATTTAATGAACATCTATTATTTAACTTAATATAACTTTAGATTTTAAATTATATAAGATTATTTATAAGCATTTATTCCATTACATTTACCTAATTAATTTTTAAAAATAGTTTACCCAGATTACTTACGAAAACTGTGATAGCTATCATTTGAAGTTATTTCCCTGATGGCCAGCCCAGTGGCTCATGCTTGTAATCCCAGCACTTTGGGAGGCTGAGGCGAGAGAATCGCTTGAGGCCAGGAGTTCGAGACCAGCCTGGCCAACATGGCAAAACACCACCTCTACTAAAAACACAAAAATGAGCTAGGCCATAGTGGTGCATGCCTGTAATCCCAGCTACTTGGGAGGCTGAGGCACAAGAATCACTTGAACCTGGGAGGCAGAGGTTGCAGGTTGCAGTGAGCTGTGATCATGCCACTGCACTCCAGCCTGGGTGACAGAGCGAGACTTTATCACAAACAAAGAAACAAACAAAAAGCAACAAAAATAAACTTATTTTCTTGTTAACTATTTGTTTTTGTTTTCCTTCGACTTTTAAGTTCTGAAGTACAAGTGCAGGATGTGCAGGTTTATTATATAGGTAAATGTGTGCCATGGTGGTTTGCTTCACAGATCAACCCATCGCCTTGGTATTAAGTCCGGCATCCATTAGCTATTCTTCCTGATGCTCTCCCTCCCACTGAGAAGCCCCAGTGTGTGTTGTTCCTCTCATGTGTCCATGTGTTTTCATCGTTCAGCTCCCACTTATAAGTGAGAACATGCAGTGCTTGGTTTTCTGTTCCTGCATTAGTTTGCTGAGGATAACAGCTTCCAGCTCCATCTATGTCCCTGCAAAGGACATGATCTCATTCCTTCTTATGGCTGCATAGTATTCCATGGTGTGTATGTACCATGTTTTCTTTATCCAGTCTATTATTTATGGGCATTTGGGTTGATTCCATGTCTTTGGTATTGAGAGTAGTGCTGCAATGAACATACACATCCACGTATCTTTATAACAGAATGATTTATATTCCTTTGGGTATATACCCAGTAATGGGATTGCTGGGTCAAATGGTATTTCTGCCTCTAGATCTTTGAGGAATTTCCACACTGTCTTCCACAATTTACACTCCCACCAACAGTGTAAAAGCGTTCCTTTTCCTCTGCAACCTCGACAGCATCTGTTGTTTCTGGACTTTTTAGTAATCGCCATTCTGACTGGCATGAGATGGTATCACACTGTGGGTTTTCTGGGGGTTTTGTTTGTTTTGAGGCAGAGTCTTGCTTTGTTGCCCAGGCTGGAGTGCAGTACACGATCTCGACTCACAGCAACCTCCACCTACTGGGTTCAAGCAATTCTTCTGCCTCAGCCTCCTGAGTAATTGGGATTTCAGGCATGCACTACCATGCCCAGCTAATTTTTGTATTTTTGGTAGAGATGAGGTTTCACCATGTTGGCCAGGCTGGTCCCGAATTCCTGACCTCCAGTGATCCACCCACATCGGCCCCCAAGGTACTGGGATTACAGGCATGAGACACTGCTCCTGGCCTCACTGTGGTTTTGATTTGCATTTCTTTAATGATCAGTGATGTTGACCTTTTTTTAATATGGTTAACCATTTTTATAATCTGTGAATTTCAGATTTTCCTAGGTAAGAAACTTAAGATTAGATAAATGGGATTTAGCTGTTTTCATTAACTAAACAATATTAAAGGCCTTATATATCAAATTTTATATAAACAATTCTCTTTTGGGCTACACTCATAGCTTTACAACCTTCATGCCAAATGTTGACATCTAGCAGAGATAAATATAAAACCACTTGACCAATAAATCTAAACAATAATGTATGTTGACAATTCTGAAGCCATTTCTAATTCTACTTCACCAGTATTTTTAAAACCAGCTTATTTATTAAAGATTTACTTAAGTCGAGGCTGGGTGTGGTGGCTCACGCCTGTAATCCCAACACTTTGGGAGGCCGACGCAGGCGGATTACAAGGTCAGGAGATCGAGACCATCCTGGCTAACACGGTGAAACCCCATCTCTACTAAAAATACAAAAAAAAAATTAGCCTGGTGTGGTGGTGGACCTCTGTAGTCCCAGCTACTCAGGAGGCTGAGGCAGAAGAATGGCGTAAGTAAACCCGGGAGGTGGAGCTTGCAGTAAGCCGAGATGGTGCCACTTCACTCCAGCCTGGGTGACAGAGTGAGACCCCGTCTCAAAAAAAAAAAAAAGATTTACTTAAGTCACTTGAACTTGAAAAAGCACTTGGTTTAAAGTCTCAATTTTTTCTAATAAAGTATTGATTTAAGTGCTTTTTTCTTTAAGCCAATTAAAGCTCTTTTATATATTTTTAGTAATGAAACATCATATACATGACACATAAATATGTACATGTATTAGACACGCAGGTAGAAGTAGATCTCATAGATTCATAAGACCTCTTTTTTCCTATTTTAGACTTCCAAATTCCTTTATTTTCTTTTTCTTTCTTTTGGCAGCAAATTAAGAATTTAATAATCACAGGGCTAGCCAAGTGGTAGTGAAATGGGAGGACTTTTCCCTTATCCCCCTTGCAGGGTGTGCAATGGGGGTGTGGCTGGCTTCTTCAGTGCCCCCATGCTCAAACCCCCAGGGGGAGCATGCCGACAGGCAGGCTGTGGGGAGCATGGGCTCCAACCCTATGGCAATGTCTAGGGTTGAGTGTTTACAGGTCCCAAAGCCCCAGTGGGCATGTGTTACAGTGTGCTCTTTCAGCTTAGCTGTCCGCAGGCTGACTTGTGTTAATCAGCTCAATTAGACCCTCAGCCTTATCACAAGGACAAAGGGCTTTCTGTATCCTCAGGGGTTCTTGCCCTAGTGTACCGGAACAACTGGATCACAGATGGTCTTTGTCACACGAGTCTGTCCGTGTGAAGAGACCACCAAATAGGCTTTGTGTGAGCAACAAGGCTGTTTATTTCACCTGGGTGCAGGCAGGCTGAGTCTGAAAAAGGAGTCAGCAAAGGGTGGTGGGATTATCATTAGTTCTTACAGGTTTGGGATAGGCGGTGGAGTCAGGAGCAATGTTTTTTGGGCAGGGGGTGGATCTCATAAAGTATATTCTCAAGGGTGGGGAGAATTACAAAGAACCTTCTTAAGGGTGGGGGAGATTACAAAGTACATTGATCAGTTAGGGTAGGGCAGAAACAAATCACAATGGTGGAATGTCATCAGTTAAGGCTATTTTAACATCTTTTGTGAATCTTTAATTGCTTCAGGCCATCTGGATGTATACATGCAGGTCACAGGGGATATGATGGCTTAGCTTGGGCTCAGAGGCCTGACATTCCTGTCTTCTTATATTAATAAGAAAAATAAGGCCGGGCGCGGTGGCTCAAGCCTGTAATCCCAGCACTTTGGGAGGCCGAGGCGGGTGGATCACGAGGTCAGGAGATCGAGACCATCCTGGCTAACACGGTGAAACCCCGTCTCTACTAAAAAATACAAAAAAATTAGCCGGGCGTGCTGGCGGGCGCCTGTGGTCCCAGCTACTCGGGAGGCTGAGGCAGGAGAATGGCGTGAACCCAGGAGGTGGAGGTTGCGGTGAGCCGAGATCGCGCCACCGCACTCCAGCCTGGGGGACAGAGAAAGACTCCGTCTCAAAAAAAAAAAAAAAAAAAAAAAGAAAAATAATATAAAATAGTGTTGAAGTGTTGAGGCAGCAAAAATTTGGGGGGACTGGTATGGAGAGATAATGGGTGATGTTTCTCAGGGCTGGTTTGAGCAGGATTAGGGGTGGCATGGGAACCTAGAGTAGGAGAGATTAAGCTAAAGGAAGATTTTGTGGTAAGGGGTGATATTGTGGGGTTGTTAAAAATAGCATTTGTCACATGGAATGACTGGTGATGGCCTGGATATGGTTTTGTATGAATTGAGAAACTAAATGGAAGACACAAGGTCCGAATTAAGAGAAGGAGAAAAACAGGTATTAAATGACTAAGAATTGGGAGGACCCTGGACATCCAATTAGAGAGTGCTCAAGGGGGTTCAGTGTAATTACTTGCTTGGTTGGTGAGTTTTGGGGCTCTATCCTTCAGAGAGTCCTCCTTTTTAAGTTGGAGGCTGAGCTTGGTGAGGTGTGTTTTTAAAAGACCATTAGTCTGTTGTACCTTTCCTGAAGATTGAGGATGGTAAGGGGTATGAAGGTTTCACTGAATACGAAGAGCCTGAGAAACTGCTTGGGTGATTTGACTACTAAAGGCTGGTCCATTATCAGCCTATATAGAGGTGGGAAGGCCAAACCGAGGAATTGTCTGACAGAAGGGAAGAAATGACCATGGTGGCCTTCTCAGACCCTGTGGGAAAGGCCTCTACCAATCCAGTGAAAGTGTCTACCTAGACCAAGAAGTATTTTAGTTTTCTGACTTGGGGCATGTGAGTAAATTTGCCAGTCCTTGGCAGGGGCAAATCCCCGAGCTTGATGTGTAGAGAAGGGAGGGGGCCTGAACAATCCCTGAGGAGGAGTAGAATAGCAGATAGAACACTGAGAAGTGATTTCCTTGAGGATAGATTTTCACAATGGAAAGGAAATGAGAGGTTCTAAGAGGTGGGCTAGCAGTTTGTAACCTACATGGAAGAGGCTATGAAATGATGACAGAATACAATGGGCCTGTGAGGCTGGAAGGAGATATTTTCCTTGGTCTAAGAACCATTTGCCTTGTGTGGGAAGAGATTGATAGGTGGAAGTTTCAGTGGGGGAGTAGGTGGGAGTGACCAATGAGAAGGAGAAAAACTGGCCATGAGGGACAGAAGTTGGGACGCTAGCTGCTTTTTAAGCTACCTTATCAGCATAAGTGTTGCCCTGAGTGATGGGATCTGACGCCTTTTGATGGTCCTTGCAGTGAATGACTCCAGCTTCCTTTGGAAGTAAAGTGGCCTTGAGAAGAGTTTTTATTAAAGAGGCATTAATGATGGAGGACCCTTGCATAGTGAGGAAACCTCTTTCAGCCCATGTAACAGCATGGTGGTGCAGGATATGGAAGGCATATTTAGAGTCAGTATAAATATTGACACGTAGTCCCTTTGCAAGGGGGAGGGCTTGAGTTAAGGCAATGAGTTTGACTTGCTGAGAGGTAGTGGAAGGGGGCAGAAAGTATATGCATCAGGTATGAGGAAGAAAATAGATTTTGGAAGTTATGAGAACTGTAGAGAGTGAGTTGAGAATAGTTGGTGATTTTGAGGGCCTCTAAAAGTATTAAGGCAGCGGCAGCTGCCGCACACAGACATGAGGGCTAGGCTAAAACAGTTAAGGTCAAGTTGTTTGGATAAAAAGGCCACAGGGCATGGTCCCAGTCCTTGTGTAAGAATTTTGACCGCACAGCCCTGCACTTTGGCTGTGTGTAATGAAAAAGGCTGGGATGAGTTAGGGAGAGCTAGTGTGGGAGCAGTTTTAGGGCTGTTTTTTAAGAAGTGGAAAGGGGAGTGGGGAAAGGATTTAGGATTTATGGGGTCAGCTAGGTTTATCTAGAACAGAATGGGTTGTGGAGGGAGGTATTGAGAATAGGAGAGTCTATGGGTTTGGCACCACGGGGTGGGTAGGCAAGACAATTTGCTTGATAAGGCACAGATCCTGAACTAACCTGTAAGACTTGTTCGGTTTTTGGACAGGTAAAATGGGGGAATTTTAAGGAGAGCTTACAGGCTTTAAAAGGCCATACTGTAACAGGCGAGTGATAACAGGCTTTAATGCTTTGAAAGCCTGCTATGGGATGGGATACTGGTGTTGAGTGGGGTAAGGGTGATTGGGTTTTAATGGGTTGGGAAGGGGTACATCATTCATCGCCAACGAGGGAGTAGAGGTGTCCTATACTTGTGGATTAAGGTGGGGAGATACAAAGAGAGGATGTGAAGGAGGCTTTGAACTGTGGGAAAAGGCAGCAAAGAGGTGTGGCTGTAGCCCAGGAATAGTCAGGGAAGCAGATAATTTAGTTAAAATGTCTCGACATAATAAGGGAGCTGGGAAGGTGGGGATAACTAAAAAGGAGTGCATTAAAGAATGTTGTCCAAGTTGGCACCAGAGTTGGGGAGTTTTAAGAGGTTTAGCAGCCTGGCCATCAATACCCACAATGGTTATGGAATCAAGGGAAACAGGCCCCTGAAAAGAAGGTAATGTGAAGTGGGTAGCCTCCGTATTGATTAAGAAAGGGACGGACTTACCTTCCACTGTAAGAGTTACCCAAAGCATCTGTGAAGGTCCAGGAGGCTTCCGAGGTGATCGGGCAACGTCAGTCTTCAGCCGCTAAGCCGAGAAGATCTGGGAAGGAGTCAGTCAGAGCCTTGGGCCAGTCAGACAGTCCAATTTCCAGTGGGGTCCCGCAGAGATGGGACATGGCTTGGGAGGAATCCCGGGCTGTGGGCATTCCTTGGCCTAGTGGCCAGATTTCCGGCACTTGAAGCGAGATCCTGGGGGAGGAAGTCCTGAAGGAATGGCTGACTGCTGTGGCTTAGGCATTTTGAAGTTCTTGTGTGCTGGAGATATGGCTGGGGTTTCTCTCACAGCAGAGGCAAGTAACTGCAACTCTTTATTATTGTACACCTTGAAAGTGAGGTTAATTAGGTCCTGTTGTGGGGTTTGAGGGCTGGAATATAATTTTTGGAGGTTTTTCTAATGTCGGGAGTGGACTGGGTAATAAAATGCATATTGAGAATAAGACAGCCTTCCAGCCCCTCTGGGTCTAGGGCGGTAAAGCATCTAAAGGTTGCTGCTAAGTGGGCCATGAAATGGGCTGGGTTTTCATCTTTACCTTGGGTAGTTTTTTAAGTTTGTCATAATTAAAAGCTTTGTAAGCTCCCTTTTAAAGCCCTTCAACTAAGCAGGAAATCATGTAATCTCACCTAGCTATACCTGGGGAATCTGCCTGATAGTTCCAATGGGGATCTTCTCAGGAAACTGCTCTAATGCCTTCATGGAGGTCTGGCTCATGAAGTCGGCGGTTATCAGTGTGAGATTGGGCTAGAGAAAAAACTCTTTCCCATTCATCTGGGGAGAAGGTAGAAGTTAGGATGACATTTAAGTCACTCCAGGTTAAATTGTAGGACAGTTAGATATCAGAATTCCTGTATATATTTAGTAGGGTCTGATGAGAAAGAGCCTAAACACTGGCTGATTTGGGAAAAGTCTGATAGAGAAAAAGGCACATGTACCCAGACTATGCCTTCAGCTCCAGCCACTTCTCTAAGAGGAAATTGTTGGGCAGGTGGGGGAGAGCTAGTCACAGAAGGAAACTGTAAACCAGACTGGGTGTGAGGAGAGGAAGTGATAAAAGGATTATAGGGTGGGGGAGCAGCGGCTGAGGAAGAACTGGGACCTGGCTCAGCCTGGCGAGGAGCAGCGTGGGGAGGAGGGGAGAGGTCAGATGGATCTGTAGAAAAGAAGGATTCAAAGAACTCAGAGCTTGGGGTGGAGACTGAAGGAACAGACAGGAGAGAAAGAAGAAGGATTTGGGATGAGTCACATTGGGAGCAGAGACTAGGGAGGGACCAATGTGTAGAAGATTGCCTGGACGTCAGGCACCTCAGACCATTTGCCTATTTTTCAACAAAAATTATCTAGATCTTGTAGGATAGACATATCAAAAGTGCCATTCTCTGGCCACTTGGAACTACTGTTGAGTTTGTATTGCGGCCAAGCAGTATTGCAGAAGAAAATAAGGCATTAAGTTTTAGGTCAGGTGTGAGTTGAAGAGGTTTTAAGTTCTTGAGAACACAGGCTAAGGGAGAAGAAGGGGGAATGGAGGGTGGAAGGTTGCCCATAGTGAAGGAGGTGAGTTTAAAGAGAAAGGTAGAGACATGGAGAAGGAGGGTGGGGAGCAGCCCTGGGCTGCATGTGGGTGAGCAGCCAAAGCAGGCATTCCCACAATTAACTTGCCACCAAGGGAATGTGGGTGAATGACCAAGGCAGGTGTCCCTGCAGTGATCAGACACCAATGGAGTGTGGGTGAATAATCAGGCAGGCGTCCCCACAGTGATTAAACACCAAGGGAAGGCTGTCTTCCTGAGTCCATGACTGGCACCGGAGTTTTGGGTCCATGGATGAAATGTGCCTCCTTTGTCTCTACTAGAGAGGAAAAAGAACTGGAATTAGAAAGACAGGGAGATTGAAGGGTAGCGACAGAGGCTGGATAAGAGAGTGAAAAGACCACTTACTCGATTTGAAATTGGTGAGATGTTCCTTGGGCTGGTTGGTCTGAGGACCCGGGTTGTAGGTGGATCTCTTCATGGAGTGAGGGTGAGGACAGGGGACTGGTCTCCCGAAGAAGTCCCTCTGATCCCGGTCTTCGGCACCAAATGTCTGTCACGTCCACGTGAAGAGACCACCAAACAGGCTTCGTGTGAGCAGCAAGGCTGTTTATTTCACCTGGGTGCAGGCGGGCTGAGTCCAAAAAGAGAGTCAGCGAAGGGTGGTGGGATTATCATTAGTTCTTACAGGCTTTGGGATAGGCAGTGGAGTTAGGAGCAATGTTTTGCGGGCAGGGAGTGGATCTCACAAAGTACATTCTCAAGGATAGGGAGAATTACAAAGAACCTTCTTAAGGGTGGGGGAGATTACAAAGAATCTTCTTAAGCGTGGGGGAGATTACAAAGTACATTGATCAGTTAGGGTAGGGCAGAAACAAATCACAATGGTGGAATGCCATCAGTTAAGGCTATTTTCGCTTCTTTTGTGGATCTTCAAGTGCTTCAGGCCATCTGGATGTATACGTGCAAGTCACAGGGGATATGATGGCTTAGCTTGGGCTCAGAGGCCTGACAATTATTATGAGGCTAGACCATGTGATGCTTTTACAGTGCACTTTTTTTTTAACAAAGACATTTCTCTAAGTGTCTAAACCAAACCCTTCCTTGATTTAAACACCCAAGAGTAACCTCTGTTGTAATAACTATTTTAGTCAAAAAAAATCAGGTTAACACAATACAAAAGCAAGCAGTTTAAGATCTGAGATGAACTTCTCTGTTTACACTCTTGGGGTTCCATAAGGAAAAACAGAGATTTCTTCCCAAAAGGGAGTCTGGCACCTTCTCTGTTTTCTTTAAGGAATCTCAGGCTGTTGGAAACTATTTTAGGTTCCTCATGAAGCAGAGGGTGGCAAGAGAAAGGAGAGACAGCAGAAGTAAATGAAGAAAACAGAATTCAGTTGACTAAGAAGAAAAAAAAAAACCTTTTTCTCAAAAAAAAAAAAAAGAAAGAAAAAAACAAAACAAGGTCCTAGGAGAGAAAAGAAAACCACAAAGGCCTTTTAAGTACACACACACACACACACACACACACACACACACCCCTTGAATATTAGCTTTTAATTAAGCTGACTTGTAAACATTGAGCTCCTTTAAAAAAAAAAAATTGGCTGGGCATGGTGGCTCATGCCTGTAATCCCAGCACTTAGGGAGGCCTAGGCAGGCACATCACTTGAGGTCAGCAGTTTGAGACCAGCCTGGCCAACATGGTGAAACCCCGTCTCTACTAAACATACGAAAATTAGTTGGGCATGGTGGCACATGCCTGTAATTCCAGCTACTCGGGAGGCTGAGGCAAGAGAATCACTTGAACCCAGGAGGCAGAGGTTGCAGTGAGCCAAGATCATGCCACTGCACTCCAGCCTGGGTGACAGAGTGAGACTCTGTCTCGAAAAACAAAACAAAACAAAAAATTTACCAAGACAGTTGTAGGTAAAGAAAGGCATATTTATTAGAGAAAGTATTAAAATATGTTTCAAAAAAGCAATGGGCAGAATTATCAGAGGTGTGTGAATCAGAGCAACTCCATCTTGAATAGGGGCTGGGTAAAATGAAGCTGAGATCTACTGGGCTGCATTCCCAGATGATTAAGGCATTAGTCACGGGATAAGATAGGAGGTCAGCACAAGGTCATAAAGACCTTGCTGATAAAACAGGTTGTGTAAAGAAGCCGAAGCCGGCCAAAACCCACCAAAACCAAGATGGACACGAGAGTGACCTCTGGTCGTCCTCACTGCTCTACTACCACCAGGGCCATGGCAGTTTAAAAATGCCATGGCAACATCAAGAAGTTACCCTATATGGTCTAAAAAGGGGAGGCATGAATAATCTACCCCTTTTTTAGCATATAATCAAGAAATAACCATAAAAATGGGCAACCAGCAGCCCTCAGGGCTGCTCTGCCTGTAGAGTAGCCATTCTTTCTTCCTTTACTTTGCTGATAAACTTGTTTTCACTTTATGGACTTGCCCTGAATTCTTTCTTGCGTGAGATCCAATAACCCTCTCTTGGGCTTTGGATTGGGACCCCTTTCCAGTAAGAGAATCAGCAAGAGAGGAAGTGACTGCAAGAAAACAAAGGCTTGCTGGAGATTTTATAAGCTGGTTCTTGGGCTGCAGAGTGCTACATGTAGTACTGATAATGACAAGGTTGCAGAGGAGCTAACTTGCAATTTTTCTGTCAGCCAAGGTGTTTGATGATAAATGGAACCATCTGATGATAAGCAGGAAGAGTGTGAGTTGTACATTATCTGCACAGGAGGGCTATATGTCCTGGGCCACAAAGAAAGGCAGACCTATTACAGCTTATCTGCTTTATCTCTTTGCTTTCCTCTGATCTCACCAGCTTGACTCCTCTTCCCTAATTAGGACTCCACAAAAAGAGACCGAAACAACAACAAAAACAGAAACAAAAAAACAAAACAAAAAACAGTTAAGCAAAACAAACAAATGATCGCACAATTTATACAATTACTGAGCACTCTAATAATAAGGAGAAATTAAGACTAGCTGGTTGTTCATCTTAACTTTAGCCAAGACAAAAACCCAATTCAGCTACTTACCAAGGAATGGGACTCAAACTGAAGACTGCCCTCTATCATCCTAGAAGCAGGAAAAAGCTCAAACTCACCCTCCCTCTTGGAAGAGAGCTGAAACTCCAGAAAGGAGTTACCTGCCCATCATCAGCATGGAAGCAGGAAAACTTGCCTTCCTTGTTGGAAGCAAGTAAAACTCCAGAAAAGTTGTACAGCAAAATAAACATTAGATCTCAAACAAATTTGGAGAGACCAGGGATTCTCTGGAGGGAAGGGAGCTCCCAGGCATCAGCAAATTGTTCTATTGGTTTGAGTCATAAGGATAGCTCAAGCTAGTACCAAGCACCAAAAGGAGATTTGTCAAAAGTCAGGGGCACTTCCACTCAGAATCTCTTCATGGTTACCAAACTGTGAACCTAAAATATCTGAGACAGGTCTCAATCAATTTTTCTAGTTTATTTTGCCAAAGTTAAGGACACATCCATAACACAGCCTCAGGAAGACTTGATGACATGTACCCAAGGGAGTTGGGGTACAGCTTCATTTTATACATTTTAGGGAGACACGAGACATCAATCAATATGTGTAAGATGTACATTGGTTCAGTCTGGAAAGCCAGGACAACTTGAAGTCGGGGGAGTGGGGGCTTCCAGGTCATAGGTAGATAAGAAACAAAAGATTTCATTGAGTCCTTGATCAGCCTTTCACTGAATACACAATTTAGTCTGGCTCAGTGAATCTGCATTTTTACATAAGCAATAGGGCTGAGGAAGCAATCAGATATGCATTTGTCTCAGAGGGATGACTTCCTGTCCCACACCTGTGAAAAGAAGCTATCAGTTTACATTGCCAGGGTGAAATTCAACAGAACTGTTTTAGAGTAAAGATCTTGAGGCCCACAAGAAATTGCTGTGGGAAAATTGTGAGGGAGGTATGTAGCTTTTTTTTTTTTTAATCTTTGTAGCTATCTTCTTTACAAATAAAATGAGAGGCAGGTTTTCCTGACATAGTTCCTAGCTTGACTTTCCCCTTGGATTAGTGATTTTGAGGTCTGAGATTTATTTACCTTTCACAGATCTGAAGGTGGAATTTATAATTAAAAGGGATGCAGATATAAAAATTTGAAAAATTTGTAGTCTGGCCATGTAATAGAACAGGAAAAAGCATTTTCAGGAGAGGAATCCAAGGGTGCTGTGGAGCAACCATTTGCAAGAGAGATGACTTGCAAGAGAGCATGACTAAAAGTTAATCATGCTGATAGTTAAGGCAATGGGGAAAAGTTCCCAAAGGCATTTCAGAAAATAGGTAGTCTCTCCGATCACAAGCCGAGAGGTCCAGGAGGACAGAATGGTTTTTGGAGGACAGGCTTAGGGCTCTGTGCCCTGTGCTGCCTAGAGATGCTGCTCCCACATCCTAGCCACTCTGGCTCCAGCCACAGCTCAAAGAACCTCAGGTACTGCTCAGGATGCTGCTCTGGAGTGCACAAGCCATAAGTCTTATCAGCTATCACATGGTGTTAAGTCTACAGGCACCCAGAATGCAAGAGTTGTGGAGAAGTCTTGGTGGCTTCCACCTAGATTTCAGAGGATGCATCAGAAAGCCTAGGTGTCCAGGCAGAAGCCTGCTGAAGGGGCAGAGCTACCAAAGAGAGCCTCTGCTAAGGTAATGACAATCAGGAATGTGAGATTGCAGCCCCCATAGAGACCTGTATTAGAGCAATGCCCAGTGGAGCTGTGGAAGCAGGGCCATTGTCCTCCAGATCCCAGAATTATAGAGCCACTGGCAGTGTGCAACCTCAGCCTGGAAAAGCTGCAGGCATTCAACCTAACCCATGACAGCAGCCACATGGACTGAGCAAAGCCATGGGGATGGGGCTGCCTGAGGCCTTTGAGGTCCATCCCTCACACCAGTGTGCCTAGGATGCAGATCATGAAGTCAAAGGAGATTGTTTTGGAACTTTAAGATTTAATGTCTGCTCTGCTGGGTTTTGGATTTGCATAAGGTCCATTACACACACACACACCTATATATACAGGTGCAGTAGCACGATCATAGTTCATTCTGTCTCCCAGGCTGGAGTCCAGTGGCACCATTATAGCTTACTACATCATCAAACTCCTGAGCGCAAGCAATCCTCCCACCTCATCTTCCCAAGTAGCTGAGACTACAGGTGCACACCACCACACCCAGCTAATTTTTTAAATGTTTGTAGAGACCTGTCTCATTATGTTGCCCAGGCGTGCCTCCAACTCCTTGCCTCAAGCGATCCTCCCACCTCAGCCTCCCAAAGTGTTGGGATTACAGGTGTTGAGCCACCATGCCTGGGCCTGTTACCCCTTTCTTGGGCCAATTTCTCCCTTTTGGAATGGGAACATGTTTACCCAGTGCCTGTACAATCATTATATGTTGTATGTAAATAACTTGATTTTTATTTTAAAGGCTCATAGCTTTAAGGAACTTGCCTTAAGTCTCAGGTGAGACTTTGGACTTATAAGTTGATGCTAGAACAAGTTAAGACTTTTGCAGACTATTGGGATGGAATGATTGTATTTTGTATGGAAGGACATGAGATTTGGAAGGCCAGGGGCAGCATGCTTGTTTGTCCCAAACATCCAAATCTGTCACTGTTTGTGATCCTCAACTGATTTTTAGTCAGTAGTCCTTTATTGGAACATCCTTTACCCAAACCTCATGTTGAAATTTGATCCCCAGTTTTGGAGGTGGGGCTTAATGGGAGCTGTTTGGATCATGGAGGCAGATCCCTTACCAATGGCTTGGTGCCATCCTTGAAGTAACAAAACTTACTCTATTAGTCCAGTGAGAGCTGGTTATTAAAAAGAGCTTGGCACCTCACTTCCCCAGTTGCTTCCTCTCTCACCACGTGATCTCTGCACATGCCAGCTCCACTTCACCTTCCACCACAGTGGAAGCAGCCTGAAGCTTTCACCAGAAGCAGATGCTGCAGAACCATGAGCCAAATAAACCTCTTTTCCTTGTAAATACCCAGCCTCAGGTATTCCTTATAGCAACACTAAATAAACTAAGGCAGACATTCATTATAAATAAATTAATATGATCCTTCCTTCCTTCCTTTCTCTCTCTCTCTCTCTGTTTCTTTCTTTGACAGGGTCTTGCTATGTCACCTCCCGCCTCAGCCCCCTGAGTAGCTGAACTACAGGCACACACTACCACACCTGGATAATCTTTTAATTTTTTTTGTAGATACAGGGTCTCACTATGTTGCCCAGGCTGGTAACAAACTCCTGGCCTCAAGCAATCCTCTGCCTGAGCCTCTCAGAGTGCTGGGACTATAGGTGTGAGCCACTGCTCCCCGCCAGTAATATAATTTCTTTTTTTTTTTTTTTTTTTTTGAGACGGAGTCTTGCTCTGTCACCCAGGCTGGAGTGCAATGGCGCAGTCTTGGCTCACTGCAACTTCCACTTCCCAGGTTCAAGCGATTCTCCTGCCTCAGCCTCCTGAGTAGCTGGGATTACAGGCATCCACCACCGTGCCCACCTAATTTTTGTATTTTTAGTAGAGATGGGGTTTCACCATCCTGGCCAGGCTAGTCTTGAACTAATGACCTCATGATCCATCCACCTTGGCCTCCCAAAGTGCTGGGATTACAGGCGTGAGCCACCACACCTGGCCCAGCCAGTAATATAATTTCTACATTGAATTAATAAACATCTGTGCTCTTTCCCTAAAATTCATTTTTTTTTACCTGACAGATGGTGCAGACAAACCTGAAATTTATTTTTAAAGTGCATTAAAATATTTTCTATTTTATCTTCTTTGAAAATCTCTCCCATGATTTAAGGAAGAAAAAAAAAAGACCTCAAAGTTTTCCTGTATATGATCTTCAATTGATTTTGAGTCAGTAGTCCCTTACTGAAAAGAGCAAAGAATCTCACTCCAACAGACACATGTATGCTCTGTCCAGTAAGATTTTATCCCCTGGGTACAGAGCTTACTTAGACTCTAACATTTTGGCGTTGCTCTCCAGATTAGCTCAACTACAAAAGAAACATTTGACCCACAGACACCGGAGAAGGGAAGGTGACTGAGGAATGGGTGTTGAGGGACTCTGCTCTCCTGCAAATATTCTGAACTATCTTTAGGATCCACTTAAGACCTGCACTCATGAAGTCATTGTACCATGGAGCACATCCTTACAGGTCTGCCCTAAAAATATGCCCAACATAGAAACTAAAACTTTGCTGGTTATCAGCATCACTGAGGAATAGTATTTAGACTTGATAAAAGTAGAGGAGCTGAATCTAAGAACTGTACTTAAAGCCAGGCACCCAAACGGGCTATATCATCTGTTGATGAGGTGAAGAGAAAAATTTGCATACCGGTAACATGAACCAACAAGAAAACCGGTCTGTCCCTGGTAATAGTAAGAATGGGGAGGAGAGAAACATTTGAGAAATAAACAAAAATGGCAAAACTAGGTGGAAAGGACTAATAACATTAATCATTTTCCCTAATCATTTATAATCATAGCCCTAGTCTCTTGCAGTTCCGGCATTTGAATGTACATCATACTCAGAATCTGATAAACCCCAATTCAAGAAATAAATAGAAATACAGTCCTAGGTTGATAGTGTTCCCAGCTGGGCACGGTGGCCCACGCCTGTAATCCCTATACTTCGGGAGGCCGAGGTGGGCAGATCACTTGAGGTCAGGAATTTGAGACCACCTTGGGCAACAGAGTGAAACCCTGTCTCCACTAAAAATACAAAAATTAGCTGGATGTGGTGGCAGGCACCTGTAATCCCAGCAACTCAGGAGGCTGAGGCAGGAGAATTGCTTGAACTCAGGAGGCAGAGGCTGCAGTGAGCCAAGATAGCGCCACCGCACTCTAGCCTGGGTGACAGAGGGAGACTCTGTCTCAAAAAATAAAAATAAAAATAAATAAATAAATAAATAAATAAATAAATAAATAAATAAAAGATAGTGTTCCCTAGCACACAGAAGAAACCAAGACAAATCATCTCAACCCAGACCTCGCAGGATTCCCAAAGTTGAAGTTTAACCAAATATGAATTCCTAATAAAATATCAAACATACAAGGAAACAGACAACCATGAGCAGAGTCAAGAGAGACTACAAACTGAAAAGACATACACAGACTGCAGATATTAAAATTATAAAAAATAGTATATGAAGTAAATGTGTTTAAAGTGTTTTAAGTGAAAGGCAGAGATAAGCAGTATGTAAAGCAGAAAGAAGGGACATTTAGGTCAACCTGGACCTTCAGGGTAAGTTCCCTGAGGATATGATGCTTGAGTTGGGCTAGAAGGACAATTAAGAATTAGTCAAGATAGGCCGGGCGCAGTGGCTCACACCTGGAATCCCAGCACTTTGGGAGGCTGAGGTGGGCGGATCACGAGGTCAGGAGATCGAGACCATCCTGGCTAACATGGTGAAACCCCTGTCTCTACTAAAAATACAAAAAAAAAATTAGCCGGGCGTGGTGATGGGCGCCTGTAGTCCCAGCTACTTGGGAGACTGAGTTAGGAGAATGGCGTGAACCCGGGAGGCGGAGCTTGCAGTGATGGCACCACTGCACTCCAGGCCGGGCAACAGAGAGAGACTCAATCTCAAAAAAAATAAAAATAAAAATAATTAGTCAAGATATAATGCGATCAGGATATGAAGGAAAAAAAAGAATTAGGTGGAAAAAAGTGGTAGGGCATTCCATACCAAGAAATCAAAATCATAAGCAAAGACATGGACACACGGAACAGCATGGGTGACTCAGGGAAAATTTCAAGTGTCCTCTGTTACTAGAGTAATAAATGCAGAGAAGGAAAGAGCAAGAGAAGCTGAAGAAGTAGCATATCGGGAGATAGAGGGCTTTGTATACCATACGTAGGAAGTATGGCCTCACTGAAGGATTTTAAGGAGGGGAATAACATGGTCAGTTTTGTTTTATGTAGACTGCTTTGTTAGTAGTGAGGGAAAAGGATTTAAGATGGGCAAAGCTGGAGGAACAGAGATCAGCTAGGATCAGCTACAGATCAACTGCTGCACAGGTTATAGCAGAAATGATGAGGGTCTGAACTACCAGAGTGTCTGTAAGGGTGGGAGGAGAGGCAGATTTGAGAAACTGCAGCTAAAATTAGCAAAAGCTGGTGACTACTTTTGGGAAGGATGAAGGGGAAGCAGCATAGAATGGCTCCTGTGTTTCTTGCTTGGGTGACTAGGTGATATTAATTGATTTGGGGAATATAACAGGAAGACCAGGTTGGGACAGATGATAATGCCCTAAATAATGAAGATGTTAGATCTGAGTGCTTATGGCGAATCAAGCTTGGAGATGCTTATCAAGCAACTGGATTTATGAAATTGAAGCTCATATGAGAAGTCAATGCTGAAATAATTAACTACAAAAGTGGCTAATTCACCTAAGGAGAGACAGAAGCACAGTGATCCAAGTGTGGAATTCAGGGTTAGGAAATAATCTGAAATTCATGACAAGTTTTATAGGTTTTTAAAAAATGCTCATAAGCAAAATATAATTATGTATAGATATTAAGCAAGTCTTACAGTATCAAAAATTGGAAACCATCTAAAAGTAAAAAAAAAAAAAGAATGGTTAATTATTACAGTATATCCACTTTGGAAAAATATCATAGTCATTAAAAATGATGTTTAGGCCAGGCGCCAGTGGCTCACACCTGTAATCCCAGCACTTAGGGAGGCCGAGGTGTGCTGATTGCTTGAGCCCAGGAGTTTGAGACCAGCCTGGCCAACATGGAAAACCCTGTCTCTACTAAAAATATAAAAATTAGGCCGAGTGCGGTGGCTCAAGCCTGTAATCCCAGCACTTTGGGAGGCCGAAGCAGTTGGATCACCTGAGGTCAGGAGTTCGAGACCAGCCTGCACAATATGGCAAAACCCCGTCTCTACTAAAAATACAAAAATTAGCCGGGCATGGTGGTGGACACCTGTAATCCCAGCTATTTGGGAGGCAGAGGCAGGAAAGTTGCTTGAACCCAGGAGGCAGAGGTTGCAGTGAGCTGAGATCATCTCACTGCACTCCAGCCTGGGCGACAAGAGCAAGACTCCACCTAAAAAACAAAACAAACAAAAAAATTAGCCAGGCTTGGTGGTGCATGCCTGTAATACCAGCTACTCAGGAGGCTGAGGCAGGAGAATTGCTTGAATCTGGGAGGCGAAGGTTGCAGTGAGCCAAGATTGCGCCATTGCACCCCGGCCTGGGCAACAGAGCAAGACTCTGTCTCAAAAAAAAAAAAAAAGTTTAGGAAGTTTAGAGTGTAGAAAAGGTTTATAATGAAATGTTAACTGCTTTCCTACCTTTAAAAAACACTACGGGCTGGCCTCCCAACACTGGGAGGCCGAGGCAGGTGGATCACGAGGTCAAGAGTTTGAGACCAGCCTGGTGAAGATGGTGAAACCTCGTCTCTACTAAAAATACAAAAATTAGCCAGGTGTTGCCGGGCGCGGTGGCTCACGCCTGTAATCCCAGCACTTTGGGAGGCTGAGGGGGGCAGATCATGAGGTCAGGAGTTCGAGACCAGCCTGACCAACATGATGAAACGCTGTCTCTACTAAAAATACAAAAATTAGCCGGGTGTGGTGACGCACGCCTGTAATCCCAGCTACTCAGGAGGCTGAGG
Organism: Symphalangus syndactylus; assembly: GCF_028878055.3. Taxonomy (NCBI): domain Eukaryota; kingdom Metazoa; phylum Chordata; class Mammalia; order Primates; family Hylobatidae; genus Symphalangus; species Symphalangus syndactylus. The sequence goes on along the minus strand of NC_072431.2, from coordinate 109,808,976 downwards.
CAGGAGAATCGCTTGAACCAGGGAGGCGGAGGTTGCAGTACGCTGAGATCGTGCTACTGCACAGCAGCAAAAAAAAAAAAAAAAAAAAAGCCAGGCGCGGTGGTGGGCACCTGTAATCCCAGCTACTTGGGAGGCTGAAGCAGGAGAATCACTTGAACCCTGGCGACGGAGGTTGCAGTGAGCCAAGATTGCGCCACTGCACTCCAGCCTGGGCGACAGAGCGAGACTCTGTCTCAAAAATAAAATAAAATAAAATAAACACTACACATGATTTAAACAATATAAAAATATGAGTAACAAAGTCCGGGCGCAGTGGCTCACGCCTGTAATCCCAACACTTTGGGAGGCTGAGACGGGCAGATCACAAGGTCAGGAGTTCGAGACCAGCCTGGCCAATATGGTGAAACCCCATCTCTACTAAAAATACAAAAAAACTAGCCGGACGTGATGGCACGCCCAGCTCTTAGGGAGGCTGCAGCAGGAAAATCACTTGAACCCAGGAGGCGGAGGTTGCAGTGAGCCGAGATTGTGCCATTGCACTCCATCCTGGGCAATAGAGGGAGACTCCGTTTTAAAATAAATAAATAAATAAAAAATAACAAGGTCTGGAAATAAATACATCAAATTGCTATAGAAATAGCAAATACAGAAACTTGAGGTTGATGAAATTCTTCCTTCTACCTTTCCACATCTTCCAAATTCAGTATATAATATTATCATAACGGAGAAAACTTTAAAACAAACAACATTTCCTACTACCTCTATCGGGACATAGCTAGAGTTCCTATCAAACACAGGACCTGACACACAGGAGCCCCTCACAAAACGCAGTCATGTGCCAATACCTAGATGTGAAGGCAGCTGCTGTAGAGGCTCCTCCCTTCTAGAAGCCTGCAGTCTCTCCTGTCTGCCAGAAGCCTCACCATGGCTCGGCCTCCGAGATGCCATCCTGGGCCGGCAGGTTAGGTTCAGCTTCTGCCCCTCGGGACTCGATCTCACCTCTGGCCGCTGACACTCTGCCCCATGGGCCTTTTCGGGGCTCCTACTCCCCATTCCCACCGGCCCACCAGGGGCACTGCGGCCTCACAACTCCCTCATCCCCTGGGAAATAATTCCGCCAGGACCGTGGGCATTATCCCTCCAGCGGACGTCGGCCCCGCAAGCCCCTCACGGAGGGGCGGCTCCGTGAGATCTCACTGTCCTGACCAGTCCTCCCACCGCCAGGACGCTGGGCCTCTCAGACACTCGATGAGACCGTCCAAGTCCAGGTGGCAACTGGAGCTGGGTTGCTGCCGGGCTCTTAACACTACATCCCTACGGAGAGGACGGAATAGGAGGGAGGAGTAGCAGGAGAAGGGAAAGGCAGAGGGGAGGGTGGAGAGGAAGAACCCGCGAGTTCCAATGGAGGCTATGGCTGCGCGTCGATGCTCCACCAGGACGCTGGAGATCCGGCGCGGGTCCCACAAGCCCGAAAGCCCGGGAGGTGGGGCGGGTCCTGCAGCGGAAAAGCCTCTTTGGCGCTCCGCCCGAATCTCGGTTGTGAGCTTAAATGCCCAGCTCTCATATCAAGGAAGCGAAGGCGCCTTCAGCCTCCTGAGGAGATACCCGGGGAGGCCGCTGCTAGGAAGCCTGAGAGCGCCCACTGGCGGCCCTGCCCCAACATAGGCTCAGTCCCGGAGCAGACTGGGCGGGGCCTCTCCCAGAAACCACGCTCATGGTTTGTTCATTCATCCAGAGGGTGCTGAGTCCTAACCAGATACTAGGCGCCAGTTGCTGAGGTTAGAGCAGTGAACTGGGTACCAGGTTCCTGCCGTCTGAAAAGACATATTTAAGCCACAAGTTACAACTTAGTGTGGAAAGCGCTGTGTGGGGGTTGGGGAAGCAGTGATAAGGGCACTCATCCCGGCTTGGGAGAGTCAAGGGAGGTCTCCAGACGGGCACCAGCCACAGTAGCAGGACAGAAGTAGATTGGATGCAATGGTTTTTAATGATGAAAAGTTAGCATCTGATGTCTTCTGGTTCCTCAGACCTGCTGGCTGCTGGGGGTGGAGGGGAAAAGAAGTTGAGGAGGTAGTGATCTTGGACTTCCCAGCCTCCAGAATTATGAGAAATCAACACTTGTTTAAGCCAAAAAAAAAGAAAGAAAGAAAAAAGAAAAAAAAGAAAGAAAGAAGAAAAAAGATTAAATGAGATAATAAATGTTAGAGTATAAATGTGTTCCACATCACTGAGGAGCAAAAAAAAAAATCACATTATTTAATTTTTCTAAATTAAATTAAGTCTGGCTCAAAACCCCATTTACTAGGGTGGAAAGAAAACCAACATCAACCATTTATTGGGGCCCATTTCCCTCTTCAGCATGTTGTACACTGACAAAAAAAAAAAAAAAAAAACTTAAAAAAGAGCCTCTGGGCCAGGTGTAGTGGCTCAGGCCTGTAATCCCTGAACTTTGGGAGGCTGAGGCAGGAGGATCACTTGAGCCCAGGAGTTGGAGACCAGCCTGGGCAACATAGACAGACCCCATTTCTAAAAAATAAAGAGAGAGAAAAAAAGAGACTCTGGTCTTCAGTCTGTCATGGTTGCTCCTGGGATGACCATTGTCTAAATCCATATGGTCCATTCAAAGGCAGGCAGATTCATAGCATCGCTGCCAAGTATGCACACCAGATCTCTGCAGCTCCCAAGACAGAGTGCTAGATGCTTAGTTCCAAAGCCATTAAATCAGCACTCCCTATCAGAAGTCATGGCCAGGAATGGTGTCCTCACGCCTGTAATCCCAGCACTTTGGGAGGCTGAGGTGGGCGGATCACCTGAGGTCAGAAGTTCGAGACCAGCCTGGACAACATGGTGAAATGCCATCTCTAATAAAAATACAAAAATTAGCCAGGCATATTGGCAGGCACCTGTAATCCCAGACACTTGGGAGGCTGAAGCAGGAGAATCGCTTGAACCTGGTGGGTGAAGTTTGCAGTGAGCTGAGATTGCCCCACCGTTCTACAACTTTATCCAGGTTCTGTGTGGAGGGGAATTTAATTTAGCTGGGTGGTTTTTTTTTTTGTTTGGAAACACAAATCCACCAACAATCCCATGAGACAGGACAGGTGTGGTGGCTCATGCTTGTAATTCCAACACTGGGAGGCTGAGGCAGGTGGATCGATTAAGCCCAGGAGTTCGAGACCAGCCTGGGCAACACTGCAAAACACTGTCTCTAAAAAAAAGACAAAAATTAGCCAGGTGTGGTGTATGTGTGCCTGCAGTCCCAGCTACTCGGGAGGCTGAGATGGGAGAATCACTTGAGCCTGGGAGGTCAAGGGTGCAGTGAGCTGAGATCACGCCACTGCATTCCAGCCTGGGTGACAAAGTGAGACCCTCTCCCAAAAAAACAAACAAACAATCACATGAGACAAGAAATCCAGTGTTCTTGGAAGAAAATTGAGCCAAGTTATCTTTTTATCCTACTAGTCATCCCATCTGGCAAGGAGTAGGAGACAGAAACTGGTAAATTATCTTGCCATAATGTAAATTAACAAGCACAGAATAAGTGTTGAGTATTACCTTCTCTGTCTTCCATCAGGACTCAATTTACCTTCTTCATCTAGTGGTTGCAAATTCAAATACCATGTAGATAATATAAATTAGTAAAAATAGACAAGTGGAAGAAAACAAAATCATCGGCACAATGATCAACAGCAACAAGCCCTTAGTCTTGGCATTAAACTTTTTTTTTTTTTTCTTTAAGAGACATGATCTCACTCTGTTGCCCTGATTGGAGTGCAGTGGCATGATCATAGCTCACTGCAGCCTTGAACTCCTGGTCTCAAGCAATCCTCTTGCCTTGGCCTTCCAAAGTGCTGGGATTACAGGTGTGAGTAGTCACCATACCCAGTCTTGGCATTCACTCTAAGAACAGGGTGAGAACTGCAGTAAACTGGAGAGCACAAGTTCATTCCAAAAGGAGCAATTGCTACTTAGCTCCAAATAGCCTTTACTGTGTAGGAATATAAGTCCAGTGCTGCCAGATTTTAAGTTGGAAATATTATTACGTACAATCTACTGATTTACACTATTGGCTACTCATTCAAGTTTTTTAAAAAAAAAAAAAAAAAACCATTGGCTGCCGGGCGCGGTAGCTCACACCTGTAATCCCAGCACTTTGGGAGGCCAAGGCAGGTGGATCACGAGGTCAGGAGATCGAGACCATCCTGGCTAACACAGTGAAACTCCGTCTCTACTAAAAATACAAAAAAATTAGCTTGGCGCGGTGGCAGGCACCTGTAGTCCCAGCTACTCAGGAAGCTGAGGCAGGAAAATGGCATGAACCTAGGAGGCGGAGTTTGCAGTGAGCCAAGATCGTGCCACTGCACTCTAGCCTGGGCAATGGAGCAAGACTCCATCTCAAAAAAAAAAAAAAAAAAAAACAAAAACAAACAAACAAAAAAACACCATTGGTCACAGTTAAAAAGCACTGTCTGGGCCAAATGTTACACATAAGTAGGTCATCTTTATGCCTTCAATGGTTCCAGCTGCTACATATATGCTGCTAGATGTCAAATCTACATCCCCCCAATAGACTGCTCTCCCAAGCTTCAGATCCATGTATCTGTCCCTTGCCTAGCTTTACCTTGAGGTGACATCAGAACCTCAAATTCAAATATCTAAAATGGAACCCATCACCGCTCCCCAACCACCCTAACTTGGTTCCCAGGTCTTTGTTTCTTATCTCAGTGAAATTGCACCAACAAACATCCAGTTTCCCAAGTCAGAAATCTTGGAGTCACCCTCAACTTCCTCTCTCCCCCAACCTATCCTATTGGTAAACAAGTCTAATCAATTTTATCCCTGGAGTTCTACTCGAATCCATATTCCCCATGCCCACCAACACTGCCATGGTTCAGGCCTCACTTTAGTTTTTCTTTAACTAAAGCAAGACTCACCTAACCTCTTGCCTTTCGTGTCTTTACCCTCACTAGAATGTTATTTCCAAGACACAAACTTCATCTTGTCACTTCCCTGTTTAAAACTTTTCAATGGTTTCACACTGAAAAGTGACAGAGTTCCAACTTTTTAGCCTGGTGTTCAGGGGCTTTGTGATCTTGTCTTTCTAGGTTCATCTCCTACCGCTTCCCCAGCCCCCAACCAAAACTACAGCCACACCGAAATACCTTCAATTTCCATAATGGGGCATAGTTTCTCTGCCCTAGCACATTTACATAGGCTGTTCCTACTGCCTGGATTGTCCTTCTCTCACTCCCTACACTACATCCTCAATTTCTTGGTTCCTCAAATCAAGCATTAATCATCTCCTCTAGGAAGCACCCCTCACCATCAACCTCCTTCTTCAGACTGGTGGGTATCTGTTCTCTGGCCCCATAAAACTCTGTGTGTATCTCTATTTTCATTATCTGTTACTTCACTGATCCAATGAAATGGGACCTAGTTTAGTGCAGAGACTCTATCTTACTTCTGCAGTTTCAAGATTGAGCACAATACCTGGTCCATAATAGGCATTCAACAAATGTTGCATGAATGATCAATCAATCTAGTCCAACTCAAGGGTACCAATGGAGAAACCTCTCTTGGGTTTCTCAAGATCATGTGGTGGATCAGTGATGGAGCTAGAGAACCCAAGTCTCCTCACTTTCAGCTCAGCACACTTTCCACCAGAACAAATCAGCTTTTAATGAGGACAGGGATTGAAGTGTGGCCCTGAAAGGAAGGGCCGACATGGAACAAAGTGGTGGTTTTAGGGGGAAATGGAGGAAATGAGAATGGCAAAGCACATTTATTTGTCATCCTTAACATGAATGCTTCGCAGTTCACAGCTGACACAAGCATAAAAAAGAGGGGATAGACCCCAACCATTAAAGACAGAATGAAGCTTATAATTAGAAACCTTAAATAGAAATTTAATACAGCATACATTATATTATTCTAAGCATATACATTTATTCATTTAATCCTTGTTAGAAATGCTTGTTCCCTGGTGCCGTGAAGAAATAGCACTTGAACATAAATTTAATTTTCTCAGCAAGGCTATTTTTACTTTCTGCAGAAACGGTACACTCGCCAGAGGTTTGCCATGAAGAGTACACCCAACAAAGGAGGCAGGGTCATTTATAGCCTGATGCATCCACCCTACTGCTGTGTCCAGTTTCCATTGGACGGAACGGGACCTCACTTTCTGTATTTGTCCTGATTGGCTAGCAACTTAGAACTTTTTGAAAGAGGCAAAGGCAGAGGAGAACAAAGGAAGGAGGAAGTTAACTTGTGGAATGCTGAGAAAGGTAAAAACACCTTCAAATAAGGAAGAGGAACAGGCTATGACCTAATGCTTGCTTGGACCAATATAAGCATGCCAGGGCAAATATTTAGGCTAAATTGTGGAAGCTGAGAACATAAAGTACATTGATTTCTTTATTATGGCTAGCAGATATTTAAGAATGTTAGCACAGGTCTTTGAATAAATTTTGCTTCTAAGAGATGTTACTATTTATTCCTAATTAGACGGAGAGGAAAGTCTTTGAAGAGGAACCTCTACTTTACTTTTTACATCCTCAAAACAACCCTATGTAGTAAGTAATAACATTATTGTGCTGGTTACAGTAGCCCATGCCTGTAATCCCAGCTACTTGGAGGCTGAGATGGGAGGCTCTCTTGAGCTCAGGAGGTCAAGACCAGCAGGGGCAATACAATGAGACCTTGCCTCTAAGAATAATATGCCAGGCAAGATGGCTCACACCTATAATCCCACCACTTTGGGAGGCCAAGGCGGGAGGATCCCTAGAGCTCAGGAGTCGAGACCAGCCTGGGCAATATAGAGAGATCCTGTCTCTACAAAAATAAAAAATATAAAAATTAGCTGGTCACGGTGGCACATGCCTGTGGTCCCCAGCTACTCAGGAGGCTGAGGCAGGAGAAGCACTTGAGCCCAGGAGATTGAGGCTGCAGTGAGTCGTGATCACACCACTGCACTCCAGCCTGGGTGACACTGTGAGATTCTGTCTCAAAATAATAACAATAAATATCTATAAAATAAAGATAATGGTATCTTTATTTTGTAGATAAGAAAAATGAGGCACTGAAAAAATTAAGTAGTTTGAGTTTTCACAGGTAGGAAATGACAGAGCTATGATTTGAATAAGGCAGTTCGGTACTAGAATCCATGTACTTAACCACAATGCCTGAAGCATAATTCTGAACTGGGCAATCAAAAGGCGATCACCCACATTTCACTGTGTGAAGCATGAATTGCCTGATGGAGGAAATTTTTTTTGGTTCTAAATTCAGGGAGAAGGCTGTTAAGCCAGGGCCTCTGTGGGGGATGGGAGTTCTTTGTTCTGTGATGCAGTGATGACCTCAGGGTAAACTGCCACAAGGCTAAGGGAAATGGAATGGCTGCTGGAGGACCTGCTTGGGGCTAAGGGGGATATGGGGCTTCTCTGGGGCCAACTGACCCATGCCCTAGCCTGCAGACACTGCGGCAGCAGCTGCTTCCAGAGTCTAGGAAATCTGGTGACACTATTCTTATTCATGGTTTGGCAGATTCGGAGATGGTGGCAGCTTGGGAGGTTGCGACAGCTTTATCCCTGGTGCTCTGGGAATATGGTGCAAGGCAAGGTGGGTGACCTGTGACTGTACAGCTGGATGAATGACCGCTGACACCACATGTGAGGTCATTGGTATGAATGTGGGCCCAGGTGAGTGACTATAAGCCCTAGATGTGAGGCTGGGTGAGTAACCACTGACACTAGATTTGAAGCCAGGTGAGTGACCATGGATTCTAGATGTAGGGCTATGTGAGGGAATACTGATCTCCAAATGAGGACTAGGTAATGACCATTAATACTAGATGAGGAGCTGTGTAGATGGCTGACCACACACGCGGGATTAGGTGAATAACTGTCCACTCTGGATATGGAGCAGACTGAGTGCCTCATAACAAACCTTGTGTATCTGAAAAGGCTTCATGCCTGAGAGTATCTTTATCTGCTTCCCAGGACCTACCACTTCTGCACCATGTGGCCTTCCTTGATCACCTGTGTAAGCAGAAATCAGAAGTGGAGGAAGAAGGGGAAGAAGAGGAGGAAGAGAGGGAAGACGAGGCATCTCTGGATCCACTGAAGCCATGTTCTCCTACCAAAGAAGCTCCTCCCACTGGAGAGCAAGCCACTCCAGCCCCACCCCAGCCATCCTGTGGTTCTGAGGGCCTCCTCAAGGCTATAGGCATACCAGAGCAAACAGTCATGGAGCCCGTGAGCGCTTCCAGATCCTTCCCCATTTTCCAGATTCTGACCAACTTTCCTGTGAGGCACAAGATAGCATCAGGGAACCACCGGCAGCAGAGAAAAAGCCAGCTCTTCTGGGGTCTCCCCTCTCTGCACAGCGAGTCCTTGGAGGCCATCTTCCTGAGCTCAGGTGGCCCCTCTCCTCTGAAGTTGTCTGTTTGTTCTTCTGTCTTCTTCAACAAGCTTGCCTTCCTACCTAGGTCCAACCTGTTGCTTCCCCAGTATCACTCCTCAGCCCAGTTTTCTACCCATGAGGCCCATACTATGGAAGATCTAGAAGGGATGGCCCTCGATCCTCAGCTGCTTCCACCTCCATCTTCTCCTTCTGTCTCATCACTACCCCTCCATCTGAGGCCCTTCCCTGTGGACCACAAGGGAGTTTTATCTGGCGCTGAGGCACCCACACAGTCCCCTGGAACTAGCCCCCTGGAAGTTCTCCCTGGATATGAGACTCATTTGGAAACCACAGGACACAAAAAGATGCCCCAAGCTTTTGAGCCTCTGATGCTACCCCCCTGCCAATCCCCAGCTTCTCTGTCAGAACTCAAAAAAGTTAGCCCTGAAGGAGGACTTGCTGTATCTAAGGACTTCTTGGGAACCATGGGATACAGAGAGAAACCTCAGGCCTCTGAGTCTTCAATGCCAGTCCCTTGCCCTCCCCTAGACTCCCTGCCAGAACTCCAGGGAGAGAGTTCCCTGGAAGATCCAACCAGATATAAGCCCCAGTGGGAATGCAGAGAAAACTCAGGAAACCTCTGGGCTTTTGAGTCTCCGGTCTTGGACCTCAATCCAGGGCTCTCTGGAACCAGCCCTGAATGTGTCCCACCAGCATCTGAGACACCATGGAAGGGCATGCAGAGTAGAGAAAATATTTGGGTCCCTGCAGACCCAGTTTCACCTCCCAGCCTTCCCTCAGTCCCTCTCCTGGAGTCTCTAGTAATGGGCCCCCAGGGAGTCCTGTCTGAATCCAAAGCTTTATGGGAGACCATGGGGCAGAAAGAGAACCTCTGGGCATCTGATTCCCCAGACCCTGTTCATAGCGCACCTCCAACCTCCCTTATGGAACCACACAGAATCAATCCTGGGGAAGGCCTCACTACATCAGAAGCTACATGGAAGGACACTGAGCATTCCAGGAATTCCTGGGCTTCTAGGTCTCCATCTCTGGCCCTCAGCCCACCCCCAGCTCTTGCACCGGAGCCGCTCAGAGTTAGATCCATGGGGGTCCTGTCTGATTCTGAAGCTAGATGTGGAGACATACAAAAGAGAAAGAACTCCTGGGCCTCTAAGCACCCAGCTTGTAACTTACCCCTAGACCTGCATGAAGCCAGCCCTCTGGGAGTCTTGTCTGATTCTCAGTCTATTGTAGGGGAAATGGAGCAAAAAGAAAACTGTGTTCCTGTGTTCCCAGGTGGGGGCTTCAGCCCATCCTCAAACTCTGTTTCAAAGTCCCACATAAGTGAGCCTATCGCAGACCAAAGCAACTATAAGCCTGACGGGGAGGCAGTGGAGCAAAGAAAGAACCACTGGGCCACTGAGCTCCCAGCCCCCAGCTCACTCTCTACTCCTCTACCAGAGCCACACACTGACCTTGAACTTGTACGGAGAAATGTGCAACAAAGAGAAGTTCCCCAAGGCCCCAGCCCTCCAGCAGTGGATCCCCTACACCCAGTACCCTGGCCTCCCACCCTAGCTGAAGCTGTGAAGATTGAACGCACTCATCCTGGTCTACCCAAGGGAGAGGCATGCCCAGGGGTTAAGGCAGAGGCCCCACTCTCCCAGAGATGGACTGCCCCAGAGTTGCTCACCCATCCTGGGATCCATGCCTGGCAGTGGAGTAGAGAGCTGAAACTCAGGCTGAAGAAACTGCGGCAGAGCCCTGCCTCCAGAGCCCCTGGCCCAAGTCAATCATTTTGCAGCTCCCCTATTCTGAGCTCCACAATTCCAGACTCCTGGGGACTCCCTTCCTGCCCACCACAGCAGATTTATCCCCCCAATCCATGCCCCCACTCTTTAAGTTCTCATCCTCAAAAAGTTCAGGGCACAGTACCTCAGCCTGTCCAGTCCTCCCACTGTCATCACTCCCAATCCTCTTCCCAGCTTCAGCCACAGGAGTCTGGCAGGGCAGAACAAGGGTCTCAGAGAGGGGAGAAAATGAAGGGGAAGATGGTGAGCCAGGTCCCATCCCAAGGGCCATGTGTACACATGCAGGCTGGTGTGAACTATCCATCTCCAGGCCCAGGAGAACCCTCAACCTCTAAGGTTCTGGTCTCAGGCAAGAGAAAGGACAAGGCTTCAGCCTCATCCTCAGCCAAAAAGAGAGAGCACCCTAGAAAACCCAAAGCAGGAGACCACAGAGGAGGGACTGCAAGGTTGGGGTTATCCACGGTCACAGGGAAGAACCACACTGCCCAGGCCAGAAGCCTAGCAGAGGCCCCTGTAAGCACATTTCCCCAAAGGTCTCAACACAGGGGCCAGAGCTCTCAACACACTGCTCTTCCCCAGCTGCTTCTCCCCAAAGCTTTGGGTCCCCAGGATCAGCCAGAGGCAGGGCGGAGAGCAAGTGACATCCTGACCCCTCGCCACTGTAACCACTGTCCTTGGGCCCACATGGAGAAGCATCTCTCCCCCCCTACCCTCAAGGCTTCCCTTACCAGGGGTTTGCAAAAGGTGTTAGCCAAATGCCTGGGTAACAATCGACCCCTACCCACCAAATCTAGTCAGTAGAGAAAAGGCTGGTAATACTGGCACTTGGTATGCCAAGACCTGAAGCCAAACCAGGGGGAAGGTGGGGATGTGGAGACAAGAAATGGAAATTCTAATAAACTAGCTGAATTAGACAAATCCCATTCATGTCTTCTTTGGAATCTAGGGTACTGAAAATGTCAATTCTCAATTCTGCTGCAGCCATATCCCCTCAGTTTCAAGTCCCAGAAATAGAGCACTCAGGATTCTGCGGCTTAACTCTCTTTGGATCTTCACAGATGATCACATCTGGAGTCCACACATCCCTACTCTACAGGGTGAGGCTACAGGGCCAGGTCAGCATAGCCCAAACCCGCCCTTGAGAGGGAATGACTTCACAGCATGTGAACAAAAAACTACATCCATTCGCACGAGCACAGGTAGTCTGAGTCTAGGCAACTGTGCTTGGTCCTGGGTATTATTCTCTTCTTCATCCACTTCACCCATATGTTCTCCACCTATCTTTCTGACCATTTCTTCTCAGCCCTCTGCTCTTTTCTCTCCCTGGGTCAGCTCATCCATCTCCAACGCCATGAAAACAAGTGCCTTTTAATATGTCTAGTAACCATCTGGATTTCTATAATCACCTGGTCATATCCTCTACCCATTTTCTAATGCACTATTTGTTGGACATCGTATTAGTTAATGTATTATAGTTTTCTACTGCTGCTATAACACATTACCACAAAACAAATTTACTTTGTCAGAAGTCTGACACGGAGCCTGGGTGCAGTGGCTCACATCTGTAATCCCAACACTTTGGGAGGCCGAGATGGGCTGATAGCATGAGCCCAGGAGTTTGAGACCAACCTGGGCAACATGACAAAACTCTGCCTCTACAAAAAAAAAAAATACAAAAATTAGCTGGGCATGGTGGTGCATGGCTATAGTCCCAGCTACTCGGCAAGGTGAGGTGGGAGGATCACCTGAACCAGAGAGGTCAAGGCTACAGTGAGCCACTGCACCACTACATGCCAGCCTGGGCAACAGAGACCCTGTTTCCTCCCCGCAAAAAAAGTCTGACACATGTCTCAAAGGGCTAAAATCAAGGGGTTGGCAGGGCTGCATCCTTTTCTCTAGGCTCTGGGTAGGATTAACTCATTGCCTTTCCCAGTTTCTAGAGGCTGCCCACATTCCCTGGTTACTGACCCCCTTCTTCTATCTTTAAAGCTAGCAAAGGCAAGTCAAGTTCTTCTCAAATTATATCACTCTGACCTCTTCTGCCTCCCTCTTCCACTTTTTTTTTTTTTTTTTGAGACGGAGTGTCGCTCTGTCTCCCAGGCTGGAGTGCAGTGGCAAGATCTCGGCTCACTACAAGCTCCACCTCCCAGGTTTTACGCCATTCTCCTGCCTCAGCCTCCCAAGTAGCTGGGACTACAGGTGTGCACCACCTACGCCGGGATAATTTTTTTGTATTTTTAGTAGAGACAGGGTTTCACTGTGTTAGCCAGGATGGTCTTGAACTCCTAACCTCATGATCCGCCGACCTTGGCCTCCCAAAGTGCTAGGATTACAGGCGTGAGCCATTTTTTTTTTTTTTCTGAGACAGAGTTTCACTCTTATCACCCACGCTGCAGTGCAATGGCACAATCTCGGCTCACTGCAACCTCCACCTCCTGTATTCAAGTGATTCTCCTGCCTCCCAAGTAGCTGGGATTACAGGCATGTGCCACCACGCCTGGCTAATTTTGTATTTTTAATAGAGATGGAGTTTCTCCATGTTGGTCAGGTTGGTCTCAAACTCCCGACCTCAGGTGATCCACCCGCCTCAACCTCCCAAAGTGCTGGGATTACAGGCATGAGCCACCGCGCCCGACCCTACCTCTTCCACTTTTAAGGACCCTTATGATTACACTGGACAAAGCTGAATAATCCAGGACACTCTTCCAATTTAAAGTCAGTTGATGGCCAGGCGCAGCAGTGGCTCATGCCTGCAACAGTCCCAGCACTTCAGGAGGCCAAGGCAGCTGGATCGTTTGCAGCCAGGAGTTCAAGACCAGTCTGGCCAATATGGCAAAACCCCATCTCTACTAAAAATACAAAAATTAGCTGGGCATGGTGTGTGTGCGTCTAATCCCAGCTACTCCGGAGGTTGAGGCAGGAGAATCGCTTGAACCCAGGAGGCGGAGGTTGCCAAGATCATGCCACTGCACTCCAGCCTTGGCGACAGAACAAGACCCTGTCTCTAAATGAATAAAGTCAGTGGATTAGCAACCTTAATTCCATCTGGAACCTTAATGCCCCTTTTTCCATGTGAAATAATACATACATAGGTTCCAAGGATTACAATGTGGGCATCCTGAGGGCCATGATCCTGCCTACAGAGATAGTGACCCAAACTGTTATGTATGTTCCAAATATTTTCTTCCAATTTGTAGCTTATTGTCTAATTTTATGGTGACTTCTACTGTATCAAAGTTAAATTTTTGTATGTAGTTAAATCTACCAACACTTTACTTCATGACTTCTAAAACATTTTCTCCTGGCACTTTGATAATTTTGCATATTTATGTTTTAGATTACCGATTTTTATGGTATGAGGTGATAATCTAACCTTCCCCAAAATCATGTCCAATTTACCAATACCATTTTTTAAAAATAGAATGTTTTGAGCCCATTCCATTAAATATGGTGTATCCTACAAACATGAGTCATTTCTAAGCATCTCTAGGCTTCAGGTCCCCATATCCAACAGCATACCAGACATTATCTCATATTTGACTTGTCCAAAAACGTATTTTCCCTTTAACTTTTTCCTCCAACATGCCCATTCCTATCAAAATGCATGACATCCACCTAAATACTTAAGCTCTGACTCCTCCTTCCTCCCTGATCTAATCCATCACCAAATCTTGTCAGCCAGGCTCAGTGGCTCATGCCTGTAATCCCAGCACTACGGCAGGCTGAGGTAGGAGGATCATTTGAGGTCAGGAGATCGATACCAGCCTGGGTGATACCCCATCTCTACTAAAAACACAAAAATTAGCCGGGTGTGGTGGTGTGCACCTGTAATCCCAGCTACTTGGGAGGCTGAGGCAGAAGAATCGCTTGAACCAGGAGGCGGAGGTTGCAGTGAGCTGAGATCATGCCACTGCACTCCGGCCTGGACAATAGAGCAAGACTCCATCTCAAAAAAAAAAAACAAAAAACAAAAAGCTTGTCAATTATACCTACGAAATGTATTTCAAATCCATCTTCCCCTCTCCATTTCCACCATCACTATTGTCTTGGTCATTATTTCTCACTAAATTGGTTGCTCTATTCCTTCTAATCCATCCTGCACATGGCTACAATTCCCTGGAGATCAACTGCCCTGATCTCTTCAACAAGTGTCATAAAAGTTTGAGTAAAAGGCTAGGGGTGGTGGTACATGCTTATAATCCCAGCTACTTGGGAGGCTGAGGCAGGAGAATCCCTTGAGCCCAGGATGTAGTGTGCTATGCCGATTGGGAACCGAATGATGCTAAGTTTGGCATCAATATGGTGACCTTCCAGAAGTGGGGGACCACCAGTGCCTAAGAAGGGGTGAACCGGCCCAGGTAGGAAACACAGCAGATAAAATTCCTGCACAGATCAGTAGTGGTATAGCACCCGTAAATAGCCACTACACTCTAGCCTGAGCAACAGAACGAAACCCTGTCTCTTAAAGTTTGAATAAAGGAACCTAACAGATGCCAACTTGTGGACCTAGGTTGGATATTGATTTGGTCCAAATAGCTGTGAATAACATTTGGGTCACTTGGGGGAAACTCTGAATATGGTATGGGTATCTAGATTGGTTCTTGACCTCTAGAATTTTGCTTTTAGAGACAGGGTCATGCTCTGTCACCCAGGCTAGGGTGCAGTGGTGTGATCACAGCTCACTGCAGCCTCTAACTCCTGGGCTTAAGTGATCCTCCTGCCTCAGCCTCCTGAGTAGCTAGGACTACAGCTGTGTACCACCATGCCCAGTGAACTTTTTTTTAAAATTTATTTTTTGTAGAAATGAGGACTCACTCTGTTGCCCAGACTGGTCTCAAACTCCTGGCCTCAACCAATCCTCCTGCCTCAACCTCCCAAAGTGCTGGGATTATAGGCGTGAGCCACCATCACCACGCTCAACCAAGAACATTTACATAAAGGGAAAGGGAAAGATACTGACCAAGGCCGGGAACAGTGGCTCACGCCTGTAATCCCAGCACTTTGGGAGGCCGAGGCGGGTGGATCACAAGGTCAGGAGATCGAGACCATCCTGGCTAACATGGTGAAACCCTGTCTCTACTAAAAATACAAAAAAATTAGCCGGGCTTGGTGGTGGGTGCCTGTAGTCCTAGCTACTCGGGAGGCTGAGGCAGGAGAATGGTGTGAACCCAGGAGGCGGAGCTTGCAGTGAGCCAAGATCGCGCCACTGGACTTCAGCCTGGGACACAGCGAGATTCCATCTCAAAAAAAAAAAAAAAAAAAAGAAGATACTGACCAAAACCAAAAAGTTATAACGCAGTATGATCTCAATTTGGGTTTAAAAATACCACACGTATAGACACACACACATATACAAAAAAGATCCAGAAACATATGCACTAAAGTTATTAAAACAGTGATGACCTCTGGTTATTGGAAATATTTTTTTAATTTTGCTTATATTTTTACCAATTTCTTCCTTAGGGTCTCATTCTGTCACCCAGGCTGGAGTGCAGTGGTAAGATCACTGTTCACTGTGGCCTCTACCTCCTAAGCTCAAGTGATCTTCCCACCTCAGCCTCCCAAGTAGCTAGGACTACCAGCACACACTACCACACCCAGCTAATTTTTGTATTTTTTGTAGAGATGAGGTCTTACCAAGTTGCCCAGTCTGGTCTCAAACTTCCGAGCTAAAGCGATCTGCTCGCCTCGGCCTCCCAAAATGCTGGGATTACCAGTGTGAGCCACCGTGCCCTGGCCTATTTTTCTAAATTTCTACAATGCACTTTACTGCTTCTATAAAAATAAAAGGTTATGGGCCGGGCGCGGTGGCTCACGCTTGTAATCCCAGCACTTTGGGAGGCCGAGGTGGGCGGATCACAAGGTCAGGAGATCGAGACCACAGTGAAACCCCGTCTCTACTAAAAATACAAAAAAAAAATTAGCCGGGCGTGGTGGTGGGCGCCTGTAGTCCCAGCTACTTGGAGAGGCTGAGGCAGGAGAATGGCGTGAACCCAGGAGGCGGAGCTTGCAGTGAGCCGAGATTACACCACTGCACTCCAGCCTGGGCAACAGAGCAAGACTCGGTCTCATAAAAAAAAAAAAAATAAATAAAAGGTTATTTAATGTAAACAAAGTGTCTATGAATAACCACGTGCATGTGATTGACAATATTGTACTGTACACTTGGAAACCGTTGGATGAATTATTTGGATTTTTTTTTTTTTGCCACAAGAAATAAATTGAATTGTTTAACGCTGAAGTCTATGTCACTTTCTTGCCTGAATCCTCCAGATGACCCACACCTGTAGGAAAGTTCAGTCCTGGCATTTGAGGGTCTTCACAACATGGTTCCTGATCTCTCCAAATTCACCCCAGGACTCTGTTGCTAGTCTAACTTTAAGCTTTATGAGCAAGTGCTGTACTTTCTGACCTGTGCCTCAAACTGTTCTCCTCCACTTCTCCACGTCAAGTTTCCCACCTTCCTTTAAGGCCTAGAAACCGTATTTTATACGGCATTGCCTTCCTTGCAGCCCCATTAACACTGTGTGCCTTGTTGATAGCTCCTGTTTCCTGACAGTAAGGCTTTAACATGAGGTTCTCTGAGGTCAAGCCCAAATTCTCAATCCAGTGCTCTTTCCACTCTATCATATTCCCTCTACTCTGTATATCTGGTTGAGAATCAGCCAGTCAGAAGGTACATGCTGCCTGCTTGATTCCTCTCACTAGTGTCACTGTTCTGTTCCAAAGCTTTATTTAGCCGAAACCTGTCAATAGGGTCTGAGTCCAAAACTCACCACCTGCTGGCCAAGGGTGGAACTAAAGGTACTTTTCCCTCTCCCACTACTATGGTCTCCAAAGACAATGCAATTCTGAATTTCCATTTTACATGGGAACATGAGTCCACACTTATCTGAGTAGCTTTATAAAAAAAAAAATCCAAATCCCATATTAAGTATTTTAATGCTCTTAGTGGGTTGTAGGGCTGAGCAAGGGTTAGCAAACCACTTGACACTTGCCACAGTTCAGCTGAAATGGAAGACCTGCATCCTTCATGGGCATTGTGTCCACTGGACTTTCAGGGGAATTTGTGGGATCAGTACCTTAGATCAATCGATCTAGATATATATAGATAGATAGATTTTTTTTTTTTTTTTTGGGACAGTCTCGATCTGTCGCCCAGGCTCATGGCAAGCTCTGCCTCCCAGGTTCATGCCATTCTCCTGCCTCAGCCTCCCGAGTAGCTGGGACTACGGGTGCCCGCCACCACACCCAGCTAATTTTTTGTATTTTTAGTGGAGACGACAGGGTTTCACTGTGTTAGCCAGGATGGTCTCGATCTTCTGACCTCGTGATCCGCCCACCTCAGCCTCCCAAAGTGCTGGGATTACAAGCGTGAGACACCGCGCCTGGCCAGATATAAACATAGTTTAAGACATTAGATATGTTGTTCCATCTTTGTTTCTGCCTCTGTGGCATACTGCTGGTCCTCTATTTGATACCACATTCTTGGTCAGAAACCCAACCTCTAATCGCAGTGTTTACCCTATATAAAGTGATCAGCTACGGTAAGATCACATTCCAATTTCTTTCTAGGAATAATGTGAGGGGAAAGATGGACTGCCTATACAATTTGCCTCTTGGTTTAAGTATGCAGGTTTCTGCAGTTTAGAAAGCATTTTTCAATCATTTTATCAGACTAAGAAACTTGAGGCCACAAAAGAGCTATCACTTTGTTCACCGCTATACAGGTATAACTGGCAACTCACATGTAGAAGAATGAAACTGGATCCTCATCTCTTACCTTATACAAAAATCAATTCGAGGCCTGGTGCAGCGGCTCATGCCTGAAATCCTAGCACTTTGGAGGCCGAGGTGGGTGGATCACCTGAGGTCAGGAGTTTGAGACCAGCCTGGCCAACATGGGTGAAACTCCATCTCTACTAAAAATACAAAAATTAGCCAGAGGCGTGGTAGTGCATGCCTGCAATCCCAGCTACTTGGGAGGCTTGAAGCAGGAGAATCACTTGAGCCCGGGAAGCAGAGGTTGCACTGAGCTGAGATGGAGTACTCTGAGCCTGGGCAACAAAGAGAGATTCTATCTCAAAAAAAAAAAAAAAAAAAAAAAAAAAATCAACTCCAGATGGTTCAAAGACTTAAGTCTAAAACCTGAAACCATAAAAATTCTAGAACATCAGAAAAACCCTTCTAGACATTGGCTTAAGCAAAGACTTCATGACCCAAGAACCCAAAAGTAAATGCAACAAAAACAAAGATAAATAAATAGACGGAACTTAATTAAATTAAAAAGCTTCTGCACAGCAAAAGAAACAGTCAGCAGAGTAAAAAGACAACCCACGGAGTGGGAGAAAATCTTTGCAACCTATACACCCAACAAAAGACTAACATCCAGGATCTACAAGGAACTCAAACAAATCAGCAAGAAAAAAACAGTCCCATCAAAAAGTGCTCTAGGACATGAATAGACAATTCTCAAAAGAAGATATACAAATGGCCAACAAACATATGAAAAATGCTCAACATCACTAATGATCACGGAAATGCAAATCAAACCCACAATGTGATAACACCTTACTCCTGTAAGAATGGCCATAATCAAAAAATCAAAAAATAAAAGATGCTGGCATGGACGTGGTGATCAGGAACACTTTACGCTGCTGGTGGGAATGTAAACTAGTACAACCACTATGGAAAACAGTGTGGAGATTCCTTAAAGAACTAAAAGTAGCACTACCATTTAATCCAGCAATCCCACTACTAGGTATCTACCCAGAGGAAAAGAAGTCATTGTATGAAAAAGATACTTGTAAATGCACGTTTATAGCAGCACAATTTGCAATTGCAAAACTAATGGAACCAGCCCAAATGCCCATCAATGAGTGGATAAAGAAATTAAATTGTGGTATACCTGAGGTCAGGAGTTCAAGACCAGCCTGGCCAATATAGCGAAGCCCCATCTCTACTAAAAATACAAAAACTAGCTGGGCGTGGTGGCATGTGCCTGTAATCCCAGCTACATGGGAGGCTGAGGCAGAACAGCTTGAACTCGGGAGGCAGAGGTTGCAGTGAGCTGAGATCATGCCACTGCACTCGAGCCTG
Organism: Symphalangus syndactylus; assembly: GCF_028878055.3. Classification (NCBI taxonomy): domain Eukaryota; kingdom Metazoa; phylum Chordata; class Mammalia; order Primates; family Hylobatidae; genus Symphalangus; species Symphalangus syndactylus. The sequence continues at coordinate 109,789,666 of NC_072431.2, read as the reverse complement.
GGAGACAGAGGGAAACTCCGTCTCAAAAAAAAAAAAAAAAGAAAGAAAGAAATTGTGGTATATATACATACCAGGGAATACTACTCAGCCGTAAGAAGGAACGAAATAATGGCATTTGCAGCAACTGGAATACCATTATTCTAAGTGAACTAACTCAGGAATGGAAAACCAAACATCTTATGTTCTCACTCGTAAATGGGAGCTAAGCTATGAGAATGCAAAGGCGTAAGAATGACACAACGGACTTTGGGGACTCAGGGAAAAGGTGGGAGGAGGGGTGAGGGATAAAAGACTACACATTGGATACGGTGGACACCGCTCAGATGACAGGTGCACCAAAATCTTAGAAATCACCACTAAAGAACTTATTCATGTAACCAACCACCACCTGTTCCCTAAAAACCTACTGAAATAACAAATACCAAAAGTGCAAAAATATCCGTTTCGCAGCATGAGTTCCAGAGCTCCTCTAGTTTAATCAACCAGTGTTAAGTATCATGCATCCTTGAAGATTACCTATGTAGACCAAAAGGGAGCCTGGTCTTGCCTAGTATAAAGTCTAGGATGACTAATACCAGTGTTGATCATAATCCTGAAGGACACAATCCCAAACACCATAACCCCAAATGTTGAAGTCCCAAAAGATCAAAATCCTTAAAATCACAACCTGGACAAAATAAAATTTCAAATTCTGGGGAAAGGATTAGTATGTTTTTTGTTGTAAACAAGACAGTTGCATCATGTTATACAGAACTATTATACTTTGTTATTAAGTATGGTTTAGAGAGACACATAAGGGTGCCAAGCTGCCAATGAGCAGAATTGTGTACTTAATTTTAGGTATCAATTTTACTGGATTAAGGAGTATTTAGAAACCTGGTAAAGCGTTATCTGGGTGTGTCTGTGAGGTTATTTCTGGGGATTAGTTTGTAAGTCTGAGTGGACTGAGTGGGGAAGATCTGCCTTCAATGTTGGTGAGTACCATCCAACAGACGGGGGCCCAGAGAGAACAAATACAGAAGGCAAACTGGTCTCTAAAAGCTAGGATAGATCTTTTTTTTTTTTGAGACGGAGTCTCGCACTGTCGCCCAGGCTGGAGTGCAGTGACACAATCTCAGCTCACTGCAAGCTCCACCTCCCGGGTTCATGCCATTCTCCTGCCTCAGCCTCCCGAGTAGCTGGGACTACAGGCACCTGCCATCACACCTGGCTACTTTTTTTTGTATTTTTAGTAGAGACGGGGTTTCACCGTGTTAGCCAGGGTGATCTCGATCTCCTGACCTTGTGACCTACCCGCCTCGGCCTCCCAAAGCCCTGGGATTACAGGCTTGAGCCACTGTGCCCGGCCAATTTTTTTTTTTAAGATGGAGTTTTGCTCTTGTTGCCCAGGCTGGAGTGCAATGGCTCGGTCTCAGCTCACCACAACCTCCGCCTTCCGGGTTCAAGCTATTCTCTGCCTCAGCCTCCTAAGTAACTGGGAGTACAGGCATGGGCCACCACGCCTGGCTACTTTTCTATTTTTTGGTAGAGATGGGGTTTCTCCATGTTGGTCAGGCTGGTCTTGAGCTCCCGACCTCAGGTGATCTGCCCACCTCAGCCTCCCAAAGTGCTGGGATTACAGGCATGAGCCACCACGCCCAGCCTAGGATAGATTTTTCTTCTGGTGCCTTGGACATTAGAAATTTGACTCCATGACCACAATGTTGACTCTGTGTGTAAGCATTATATGTGTGCATAAAAATGTTGAAAGTTCCTCCATAAATGAAGAGACATGTTTTTTGTACATGTGCATTTGTGAAGGATAAAATTTCTCAAAACCTCGTCTCTTTGGGAGACAATGCAGTGGTTAACGCAACAGTTTTTGAACCATCTCATCAAGACTTAGGTTTTCTGTCACAGTATTACAGATGACCAGTTATAAAGCTAGGTGCCCACAATTACCAAGCATAGTGACAAAGCATTTATACATTTCACTTTTTGATCTATTTCTTTATGAATGTTTCATCTGCTCATCACCGTTATATCTGTGCAACTGTCATTGGTATACGAGTCTTTATCTTGCAAAAATGTTACTATTCCCTATTTTATCGTGTAAAATGACCTATGAAACGTTCTGTTGTGTTGTTTCTCAAATAAATACGCTTTTAAAAATGTAAGTAAATTTTCAAAGAATGTTTAGTATTTCTTCCAGAATTGTATTTTGGGATTTTGACCTTTTGGGATTGTGATTTTCAGAATTTTAGACTTTAAGGATTTTGATCTTTGGCGATTACAGTCTTTTATTCAAAATTATGGTGTTTAGGACTGTCTTTTGAGATTATGTCCCAAACCCAATCAACATATATTTAATTTAGTAATTTATTTTCTCTGCACTACTCTCTCTCTGGGTACGGCATCATTGTACTGACCCCAGAAGCACTAAGTGATTACTATTGAAGAAGATAGTCTATTTTCTGTTTGGAAAAAAAAAAAAATTCAATACTAAAATTTTGTATTAACAAAAAGCTTTTTTTTTTTTTAATCAAACAAAGTACATAAAATAAAGGTGGACACAACTGTAAGTGATCACCAACCAGGGGATGTTTGGGATTTTTAGATGCATTAAAAGGGAGTATAGAGAATATCCACCTGCAAGTAAGATTGTATTCTTTTGCAACCCTGCGATTTTCAAATGGCACCCCAACACAGTCTCTGGTCAGGATAAGGGATCCTGCAGGCCTAGCCTTACCGTCCACATCAAATATAGGTGGAGGGATGCCATATTCCCCACATTTGGAGCTCTGTCAGGCTGCTCCTCTTCCACCGGTACTATCCAGTGATACTGCAGACACAGGGTGAGGCAACAGGAGACATCATACCGATGTTGAACAGGAGAGGAAGAAGGTGCAATCTTACTTCCAGGATTTCACATTTGGAAGAATGCCTTGGGAGTGGTGGGTAGCCCAAGGCTCTTCCCAGGAAAAGAAGCAGGCACAGGGCCCAGGACTCAGGCTCCATTTTGACCCAACGTTTATTGTCCTTTTACAACATGTCATTTTTTGGTTTAGAAACTGCTTGTGATTAGTTTTCCAACATTAACTCAAAAGCATGTAAAATAAATCAACCTACTCTCTATATAAACATCCAGCAACTGTGGCCCCTACCCGCCTACCCAGGTTGGATAGGGGGAAGGGAGGGCTCGGGCAGCATTGAGTCAAGTGCAGATGCTTTACTGTGGCGGGTGGCAGTAGTGCCTTGGTTCACACCCCACACAGGTCCCCTGCACTGCCCCAAACTACAACAGAAATGGCATAGGCCCAAGGCCCAATTCCCTGTTGGTAATTCACTCTCCGCCTACCAAATGAAAATCGCTTTTATTTTATCGCTTTTGTTTTATATTTTTGCAACAGAAACCCCCTGTCCAGAGTCAGACTGTAGCTGAACTGTTCAGACTGAAGAATGGAGCAGGCTGTGGGCGCACCCCTGGTCCCTCTCCTGGGCAAGCGCCCCCACCCCCAGGGAACAAGGTCCAGGCAGGCCAGCTCACTGCACGCTGGCCACCACCACTTAGCCATACAGGTCATCATCATTGTCTTCTGTGTATACACTGCCACCTGTGCCGCCTCCACTGCCCTGACTGGGGCCAGCTCCACCCTGGTTCCCTGAAGGGAATCTGTGTACAAGAGCAAAGCCAAAAAAGAGGGTTAGGACAGGGCCTGTGTAAAATTTCCACAACTACCCCTCTAGCTTCCTTAGGACTCCCATCCCTTTTGGTGTAGGTCCCCAAAGTAACTTAAGCACTGTCTAATGCTCCCAACCAACTTACCTGAAGCTGCCAAAGCCCCGACTCTGCTGAAGGGTCTGGGCGAACATCTCATACTTCCGAATGTCATTGTCACTGACAGAACGGCGTGCAAAGCGCATGGCTTCTTCAAAGTGATCTCGACGGATCTCAGGCACTGGATCATCCTCTTCTACCTCCTATAGTTGGTAAACACAGATCACTAGGGCTAGTTAAAGCCCAGCCTGGATTTCATCCCTGGCCTCCCATTACTGCAGTTTACTGGTCTCCTTGCCCTTCCAATCCAACCTGAGGTAAGATGCTAGGCCATGCTTCCTAAAATTGAGCCACTGCTCTGCTTAAAAATTTGTCAATGCACTCTGGAAAAGGGAAAACTGTAGGGACAGAAATCACATCAGTGATGGGGCTTAAGGAGGGGAGATGTTGACTGAAGTGGCTAAGGAAACTTTGAGAGTAGAAATTTTTTTTTTTTTTTTTTTTTTTTTTTTTTTTTTTTTTTTTTTTTTTGAGACGGAGTCTTGCTCTGTCGCCCAGGCTGGAGTGCAGTGGCGCGACCTCAGCTCACTGCAAGCTCTGCCTCCCGGGTTCACGCCGTTCTCCTGCCTCAGCCTCCCGAGTAGCTGGGACTACAGGCACCTGCCACCGCGCCCGGCTAATTTTTTGTATTTTTAGTAGAGACGGGGTTTCACCGTGTTAGCCAAGATGGTCTCGATCTCCTGACCTCGTGATCTGCCCATCTCTGCCTCCCAAAGTGCTGGGATTACAGGCGTGACCCACCGCGCCCGGCGAGAGTAGAAATTTTAAGTCTCAACTGTCGTAGTTATAGAACTTACATACATTTGTCAAAAAGCATGGAAATGGTACCTAAAAAGAGTGAATTTTATTGTATTTACATCATACCTCAATAAACCTTAATACTTTAAAAGGAAATGCCAATGGCTTTCAGTGCTTACCACATTTGGATTACAACCTACCTAGCGGTCTCACTTCCAGTGACATATATACTCTTGAATCTACCCAGGGTTTCCCAATGATTGCAATCTTACTACTAGAGCACATTATTTGGGCTGCTTATTCCCTTTATTCAAATTCTACTCTCTTCACAGCCCAGCTCAAAACCTATCTCTTCCATTGAGAAGCCAATTGCTGTGACTTATGTGACTGCTTCCTAGGATTAGTTCATCAGTAGTTTTTAAGCTTTTATGGGAGAGAGAAGGGATGTCACAGACCCTTCAAAAGGGAAAGAAAGCCATTTATTTGCTCATTAAATCCCATGTTTGGAACTTAATGAATTAATTAAGGGTAACACAAGACATAGTGGAAAACAAGTGAGATGACAGAGATCCTACCTTTATGGAGCTTACACACACAATGAATTTGCCTTTTCATTTTGGGAGGTCCGTGGACCCTATCCCTTCCCCAACCATCAGGGATAGGTATATGAGTCTTAGTTCAAAACCTTGCTCTGCAGCTCACGCCTGTAATCCCAGCACTTTGGGAGGCCGAGGTGGGCAGATCACAAGGTCAGGAGATCGAGACCATCCTGGCTAACATGGTGAAACCCTGTTTCTACTAAAAAGAATACAAAAAACTAGCCGGACATGGTGGCATGCGCCCGTAGTCCCAGCTACTCGGGAGGCTGAGGCAGGAGAATCGCTTGAACCTGGGAGGCGGAGGTTGCAGTGAGCCGAGATCGTGCCACTGCACTCCAGTCTGGGAAAACAGAGCGAGACTTAGTCTCAAAAAAAAAAAACAAAAAAACAAAAGACAAAAAAATCTTGCTCTGTTTGGTGCACTCTCATACTTTGATTTCCCTCATGGAGCTTGGTTCAGACTGAGAATGGAGCCTGCCCATCTCTTCTCGGCCTTATTCCAAATTGAATGGATTCACCTCAGCATTCTTTATCTTTGATGCCCTATTAAAATTCTTCTCAGTTAAATGATCTTTCCAATAGCTTCTACTCTCAACTCCAGGGCATGATGGTGGCTGTTGCCTGGCTCCCCATGATTGGCACATCTGGGGAAAGGATGCAGACTCACCATGGCTGATGGGTTTGTCTGCCTCTCTCGTTCTCGCCTAATCTCACTCTCGATGGATTCACGGATGGCCAGCTTGCAAGCACGCTGGCAAATCTCTGTCAGGTCAGCTCCAGAGAAGCCATTAGTCATTTTAGCCAGGAACTCCAAGTCCACATCCTAAAAGCAGCAGCAGAGGTACCTTAGCATTTAGCCTCTCCTCTCGAGATACACAGATCTTTGGGCTACCCAAGCACTCCCAACTACAGTTTGCCCCTTCTTTGGCCACCCCATTTTATTCCTGATTCTAGATTATCTTGATATCCTCAAAAATTCTACTTTCCCTTTAGACCAACCCTAACCCCAATGGAATCTTGTCCAGAAACTAAAGAGCACTCCGTACCAGCCTGAGGACTCATACAAGTCTCCCACAGCCCATGATCTTGCACCTGCCTTGGCAACTGGGGACTTGCGCAGGTTAGCCTTGAGGATGGCAACACGGGACTTCTCATCAGGAAGTGGGATGTAGATGAGCTGATCAAGACGGCCAGGTCTGAGGATGGCAGGATCAATGATGTCAGGACGGTTGGTAGCGCCAATGATAAACACATTTTTTTTTGTGGACATGCCATCCATTTCTGTCAGGATCTGGTTGATGACTCGGTCAGCAGCCCCACCACCATCTCCAATGTTACCTCCACGAGCCTTAGCAATCGAATCCAGCTCATCAAAGAATAGCACACAGGGGGCAGCTTGGCGGGCCTGTAGGAGGAATGGATTGATTCAAGCACTAACAAAACTAGATCTCTCTGGCCAAATGTGATGGCTCACACCTGTATTCCCAGCACTTTGGGAGGCCAAGGTGGGAGGATCACTTGAGGCCAGAAATCCGAAACCAGCATGGGCAACATACTGAGACTTCATCTCTACAAAAAATAAAAAATTAGCCAGATGTGGTGACGCATGCCTGTAGTCCCAGCTACTCAGGAGGCTGAAGTAGGAGAACTGCTTAAACCCAGGTTTCAAGGTTACAGTGAGCTATGACTGTACCACTGCCCTCCAACCTGGGCAACAGAGCCAGACCCTGTCTCCAGAGAGAGAGAGAGAAAAAAATAACACTAGGTCTCTCAGACCTCAGAAAGAAAATCAAGTGACTTACTGTGCAGTTAAGCAGCCAGCAATAAGAACGTTTCAACCCTCTTACAGAAAAACAGCCTCTATTCCTTGCCCTCAGGCAAATCAATACATAGTTCAGCCTACTGTAGCTCACCTTGTCAAAGATTTCTCTGACATTGGCCTCAGACTCCCCAAACCACATGGTGAGAAGCTCAGGACCCTTGATGGAGATGAAGTTGGCCTGGCATTCATTAGCAATGGCTTTGGCCAACAAAGTTTTCCCACAGCCAGGAGGTCCATAGAACAGAACTCCCTTGGAGGGTGTCATGCCAAACTTCAGGAATTTGTCTGGGTGCTCCACAGGATACTAGGAGGAAAAGGAAAGAGGGTTCAAGGCTACCTCAAGGCTACCTCCACATTTTGAAGGAAACCTAACTAAACAGAAGCATCCCCTCCATTATTTCATGGTGTACCCAATGGTATCAGATCCAGGTTCTCTAGAAGCAGACTCCTTAGTGCCTCAAACCTAAGAACAGTAGGTTCCTAAGTCGTGCTCTCACAACTCTTGCAGCAAATGTGTTGACACCCTGAGATCACCCAGGTCAATTACAATGTACTGAGGCAGTGACTCACCCTGGACCAAGTTACCCTACCTGGACCAGCTCCTGAAGCTCACGTTTGACATCCTCTAGGCCCCCGATGTCTTCCCAGGTTACCTGTGGCACCTCTACCACGGTTTCCCGCAGTGCTGATGGGTTACTCTGGCTCAAGGCCCACTAGAAAAGGAGGGAAACTGGGGATGAGACTTCACAGGGGAGGGGTCAAAGCACGTACGTGTGTACCTGAGGCACGGGTGTGGTCCTTACCCGGAAGTCATCCATAGTAACTGCTAGAGAGTTCATGACCTCGGCATCTATGGTCTCATCCTCTAGGTCAATGAGATCCATCTTCTTGCGGATGGCTTGCAGAGCAGCCTCTGAGCACAAGGCTGCTAAGTCAGCACCCACATGCCCGTGAGTCTCATTGGCTACCTGCAGAGAAAGATCTACTTACCATGCTGCCTCAAAGACCCAGCTGCTGCAGAAGGCTCAGAGACAATAGAATCCTTCCCCTGACTGCTATCCCTGGGTCCTCTCATTTCCTTGAATATATACTAGCAATACCTTTATGGGCTGGGTTTTAAGTACTTAATTCTGGACTTGGGACCTAGAAATAAAGCTGCTCCAACAATTGATTTACTCTAAATGCAGCGTCAACTATGAAAAATGCCAACTCCAATTTCCTGGAATCAATCTCAGATTATGTCCTTTCCCCTGTCCAGAAGTCAAAACACATCTCTTCACATCTTAACCTTATGTCTCTAGCCAGTTCCCAACAACTGCCTGGAGATACTGTAATGCCTGGTCAGCCCTCATCATCACTTCACCTGTTCCAGGTCCACATCATCTGCCAGCTTCATGTTCTTGGTATGGATCTGAAGAATCTCTAAGCGTCCTGTAGCATCAGGAATTCCAATATCTACCTCCCTGTCAAAGCGACCTGTGGGACAGTGCACAAACATAAACAGGGCTCATTTCTAGTCCAGAGGTAAGAGACAGGCCTAGGGTGACCAACCATCTCAGCCAGCACAGGACTGTCCTAATGTCAGCACTGAAAAAGTCTCAAGCCCTGGGAAACCTTTCTGTCTCAAGAAAACCAGGGTGGTTGGTCACTCTAGACAGGATGTAGGATAAAGAAAAAAGACCCCTGGACCCAATCACTGTTAAGGGCTTCAAGAGGATTAGGTGACTTAGATGAAGGAGAGAGGTAGGACCTAAGCAAGGACAGGGTCAAAAGTATCTGGAGTCCTTACCAAATCGCCGTAGAGCTGGGTCAATACTATTGGGTCTGTTGGTTGCTGCCATGACAATCACATGTGCTCTCTGCTTTAGGCCATCCATGAGGGTCAACAACTGTGATACAATGCGCCGCTCCACCTCACCATGAGTCTGCCACAACAGGATGTCTGGTCAGAAGTGAAGTCAGGGCCTTTCAACCCCCCTCTATCCCCTCAGGTAAGCTCCTACTTTCTCTCTTTTGGGAGCGATGGCATCCAGCTCATCAATGAAGATGATAGCAGGAGCATTCTTCTCAGCCTCCTCAAAGGCTTTACGAAGGTTGCTCTCAGACTCACCAGCCAATTTGCTCATGATCTCAGGACCTGAAAGGATACAGAATGGAGACAATAACAAAATGATAGTCTTTCCCAAATCCTTCCAAAAATCAGTTATCTTGCTTGTTTGGCCCAGAGACAGGTCCTGGGTGAGAAGGTGGTAACCTCTGCCTACTTCTCACATCCTCTACCAGCCATTATCCCAGGACAGCCACCAGGCAAGGCTGGAGAGAAGCCCAGGGACTCAGTATACTCTTCTCACAGTTGAAGTGTAAAGGTTAAGGCAAATGCTCTAGGACCTCTGGCCACAGCAGAGAGATGGCACACCACTAAATAGCATTCTCCAAGAGCCAGTGATTGAAGTTCATTTTCCCCAAACCCTCTCAAATCACTAAGCATTCACCCTTTGATTTCTCATTCTAGCTTGCTTCTGCTCTTTAGTCTGTCCACAATCTTTCTCAAAGGGGGCAGGACAGGGAGCACCAGTGTAAAATATCTTCCCTTTATTGCTCATCCGTGTGTAACATACCCCAGCATAAGAAATATGCTATAAAGGTGAAAGAGGGCATGGGTGCAAAAAGGATGTGTTCGTAAGTACTCCAGCTCATAAGCCCAGTTCAAAATTGGGTCTAGCTAGACATAAGATGAACCAAGTATCTTACCATTGATCAAGAAGAAGAAGGCTCCAGTCTCATTTGCTACAGCTCGAGCAATCAGGGTCTTTCCTGTTCCAGGAGGTCCATAAAGCAGGATTCCTCTGGGAGGCTGTGGACCAGTACAGTGTGATTAGGTTCCCACCTTCTCCCAAACCCTAAAATGGCTTGACTAGGGCTCCAGAGAGGGTGAGAATCAGGCTTCAACCCTGACGATATTAAGAATAAGCCCTCAGCAGTAAATGCTAAGAAGACGATTTACTTTAGGCCACACTCATTTCTATTACTAGCAGGGAAAATACTGCTAGAAAGTGGGCAATATTTATGATTGCAACTTGCATAGGAGACTAAGGGCAGAGAAACCGTAGTCCAAATGCATTTGAAGATACATGACTGGGGAAAGGCAAGAGGCCATTACACTAAGGGATCAATTTTAGACAGACCAAGGGCCACAGACTAGCTAAGCCATTTAAGAGAGCAGTGTCTATTTTCTTCATTGCCAGAAGATCACTCACTCCAGTAATCACACCCTCCAGAATTTATCACATCGGAATGCTGTTCCTTACAATCATTTTTCTTCTTCGACACTACCCTTTCTATGGCCTCATCCACAAGCAGAGCATGTAAAATGAAAATTATTTGTGTGACACCCACTAGGAAAATAAGTAACTTCATCTTCAGTGTGTTCCATGATACAGAAAAGATTGGGAAGCTACACTCTAGACCAATAGTTCTCAAATGTTTTAGACTCAGAACCCTTTAACACTCTGAAAATTTCCTTAACTTCCTTACTTCTACTGGGTGACACTGCTCTAGACAGGCTGGCAAACTATGGTGAGATTTGTTTTTACAGGGTCCATTGATACAAGAATGGCTTTTATATTCTAAGAGTTGTAAAGAAAAACCCATATATATATATATGTGTGTGTGTTTTGTGCACACATGCACACAACAGACAATTTAATTAGCCTACTCTGGTTTTACACCATCAGCTCTAATAAATTTACAGCCTTAGGTAAACTAAAGGATACATTATTGCCCCTCTAATCCAAGGCAGTAATGAAAGCCATGCATGAAAATAGTCCCAGGATTAGATATTGGGTATTAATCACCACTTTAGACTTGATCCCAGAGCCCAGGATGCTCACCTTCACACCAATTGCCTTAAAGAGGGCAGGATGTCTCAGGGGCAGTTCCACCATCTCCTTTATCTGAGCTAGCTGCTTCCTGCAGCCACCAATGTCATCATACCCTACTTCATTCAAGGACTCTTCCTCATCCTGAATACGGAAGAGATAAAGAAAGGAGAAGGCAAGAATATTATATTAGCAAAAGCTGAGTTTCTCTAAATCATTCCACTACCTAGTGTGCAAAAACCTACCGTATAAGAAGACTCTCAACCCGGCATGGTGGCTCACATCTGTAATCTCAGCACTTTGGGAGGCAGAGGTGGGAGGACTGCTTGAGTCCAGGAGCTCCTGGGCAATACAGCAAGACCCCATCTCATTAAAAATTAAATTAAATTTAAAAAAAGATTCTCCTCTAAAGGGATCCGGCCTCAAAGAACAACTATAAAAATCCCAAGGCAAAGATTTCTAGCACAGTCCTTGCCTCTCACATTACTCGTAGTCTTACTGAGAAGGGGTCTCTAAAATCTGAGGCTGGAAACCTTGGGAATGGGCAGAGGCCTGAAGCCACCATCAGCTTTACTTCAAAAATGATTTCAATCACTTATATATTTTGGGTTCAGTCTAGGTTTTTGAAATTCCTGGCATTGGGTAAATCCAAGAAACAATCAGGCCCAGAAATGAATAGCTGGCAGGTTTCTCATCCCTGAAAGATGGTTAGTTCTCCAAAGAACATCCAGTCTTTTTCTTTTTTGAGACAGAGACTCACGCTGTCACCCAAGCTGGAGTGCAGTGGCACAATCTCAGCTCACGGCAACCTCCGACTCCTGGGTTCAACCGATTCTCCTGCCTCAGCCTCCTGAGTAGCTGGGATTACAGATGTGCACCACCAGGCCTGGCTAATGTTTGCATTTTTAATAGAGACGGGGTTTCACCATGTTGCCCAGGCTGGTCTTGAACACCTGACCTCAAGTGATCTGCCCACCTCGGTCTCCCCAAGTACTAGGATTACAGGTGTCAGCCACCGCAGCCGGCCGAGCACCCAGTCTTGACAGTTACCACATGATGCCACACTGAGTAATCATGAAATTGGATACTGGAATCAGGGAGAAAACTCACCTCTCGTTTGATAGGCTCCCCTTCGCAGTGGATTACTGTGTCTGGAGCAACAATGCAATAAGGGCTAGGATCTGTTTCCACCACTTTGAACTCCACAGCACGCATCCCACCACGGACAAGAAAAATGTCTCCTGTGAGAGCAAACAGTACAAGCACAGTTAGAGGTGTCAACTACAAGACAAAGTGAGAACTCATCAGACCCTGGGGTCAAAATGCCAAGCTCATTAGATAGTGCCCTTCATTAGATATTACCCTATCTCTCCCCAACTGCACCCCACCTGTCTTAATAAGCAGCAGGACAGAGGAGAAAGGTAAACTGTGAAGAGTCCCTCTGACACCCAAGAGGTCAGTGAACAAAACCTGACATGTCAGAAGCCCATCAAGTTCTGACTTCTGCCATATAAGTATCCCAAGTTTTCACTACAACCACCAATGGTAGAACTGTGCACTCTGGACCCTGACCCAGCCAAAATGGACCACCTTCTCCTTCAGAGATCCATAAAGATAGCTTACTCTCCTGGAACAGAGAAGGGGAGAGATGGAGCAAGGGAAGCATGGAGGAAAGAAGAGGGGTAAGACATATGAATATGTGTGCAGGGTTTGCATGTGTGTGTATACAAATATATGAAAACGAGTCTAGCAACCGGGCACAGTGGCTCACCTGAAGTCAAGAGTTCGAGACCAGCTTGACCAACATGGTAAAACCCCGTCTCTACTAAAAACACAAAAATTAGCCGGACGTGGTGGCAGACGCCTGTAATCCCAGCTACTCGGGAGGCTGAGGCAGGAGAATCGCTTGAACCCGGGAGGAGGAGGTTGCAGTGAACCGAGATTGCACCATTGTGCTCCAGCCTGGGGGACAGAGCAAGACTCCGTCTCAGAAAAAGAAAGGAAATGAGACTAGGCATCATGGCTCATGCCTGTAAACCCAGCACTTTCGGAGGCCATGGCAGGCGGATCACTTGAGCCCAGCAGTTTGAGACCAGCCTGGGCATCATAGTGAGACTCCGTCTTTTTTTTTTTTTTTTTGAGACAGAATCTTGCCGTCACCCAGGCTGGAGGACTGTGGCCCGCTCTTGGCTCACTGCAACCTCCACCTCTTGGGTTCAAGCAATTCTCATGCCTCAGCCTCCCAGGTAGCTGGGATTACAGGTTCCCACAATGGAGTTTTGCCATGTTGGCCAGGCTGGTCTCGAACTCCTGGCCTCAAGTGATCCACCCGCCTCAGCCTCCCAAATTGCTGGGATTACAGGTGTGAGCCACGGTGCCCAGCTGACCCCATCTCTTAAAAAATGAAAAGCATAAAAGATTAAAAAAAAAAAAAAAAAGAAAAAGAAAATGAGATGAAGATATTCCAAGGTTTATTCCCTACAGTCAATAATCCTGAAGCTCAGAATTAGCTCTCACCTTTCCGGATGGGTCGATAAGCTTCCAGGAAGTACGGCTTAAGGTATACCTCAAAGAGATTACCAGTAATGCCTTCCACCGTGTCATCAATGGGCAGCACGTGGATACGTTTGCCGTACTTCACATCAGGGCATGGCTGGATGCTGAGGATGACAAGCAGACTCCATATTACCAACCACACTTCGGGCCCAAGCACTGGGTGTCCAAAAGGGCCTGGCACAGATAGCTGATAGTAAGTGAAAAAGAAAAGGCAGGATGGCTTTAGGTGAGGAGAGGAAGGAGAACAGGGTGGAAGTAAGGGCAAAGGAACAGCCCCACTCACTCCTCCTCAGTGAGCCAAAATCAAGAGCCACACATTTAGAAACCCCACAAAGACATGCAGGGTCTTCAGTGAGATATCCAAGGATGATCCCCTTCTAGCTAATATTGGTGACCCAATATTACAAGGGAAGGTCTTAAGCTAACAATTATCAGGGTCAGTGAAACAGAAGTGAAAAAAAACAAAATTATCTCAGCCAGGTGGTCAGAACACCTTGAGGAAGTGACTAAGCACCCCCAAGAAGAAAGCTACATGAAACTTAGACTCCATTAAAAAGAATCAAAAGCCTGAGACGATCCTGGCCAGGTGATGGTTGGTTGGGTAGGAGTGGCTAGAGATGACTCCAAGATGGGGTAACCTCTTGCCTAAAATTATGCAAGAACAAGCAAAATCACTCACATTGAGAGCTATCCTAGGTCTGGCTCCAACTATTCCTCTCTCCCGGGTTAACTTACGGGCTTAAAAGACCTGCTAGCAGCTCACCTTCCATGCCCATACCCCCACCTCATTCCAACCCCAACACAAGCCATTAACTGGACATACTAGTGAGAGTAGTGAGGAGGTTATTTGGCATATACATACACACCCTCGAGTGGTATCCTAAGCCAGGCTATAAGTATGATAAATTACACCTCTAGTAGGAAAAAATAAAGCCATCAAGAAAGTTACAGGAACGCCAGTTTGTCTCAAGGGACCTGCAGAAATGGATTTTGAAGTCCCAGGAAGGCAGAACCAAAACCTAAAGACAATCCTGAAGCATAAGTCTTCCCGTGACCAGGAGGCTTCCTACATCGACAGGTGCCAAGAACTTGGTCCTGCCTGTAATACATGGGTCCTGCCTGCAATGCAGGCTATCTCTGGCCTCCCATCCCTGTGAAGCCAAAAACCCCACACACACCTGATGACATCCCCTAGCCGTACACGAAGGTTATTCCGAACAACTCTATTCATCCGAATCTTCTCATCAGAACAAGTATCATCAGAAAGGACGATGCAAACAGCTTCTCGTCTCTTCTTTCCTTTCAGCAACACTGTGTCACCTCGGAACAACTGCAATTCATCCATCTTGGGCTGAGGAAAGAAAGTTAAGGCCTTTGGGTCATTGGGCAGAAGGGGAGTAAGCAGCAGCCCTGGAGATTGGGATTCCCAGTAAACCCCATTCTATCTGCAGTCACTGCAAGAAAAACGAGAAAAGAAACCTGGGAAAATCCCTCAAGTAAGTGCAGTAAGGAAGGACTAGTCTGTGGCCACAGCTTACCTGTGACAAGGACACCACACTGTTGTCCTCATTGATGGCTTCATCAACAATTAACCGATTGGGACGGTTCTTCTGTTTGAGAATGGCTGTTGATAGGTCATCACCTTTTGAACTAGAAGGAGGAAATGGAGTCAGTAGATACTCCTGCCCCAAAGGCCTCACCAGTCTCTAAAACTCATACTTAGGAAAGAAACAGTGAATAGATGAAGCTGTCCCTAGACCAGAAAGCTCAGATGAAGGAAAGGCAGCCAAGGTCACGAGGAGCAGTATCTAGCATACATATTACAATACCCATTCCAGCAGCTCCTGGTATTCTGAGCATCAGTGTCCCAGCTATAAGGCCCCAAGTGAGTGATCCTGCCCCAGGGTCAGAAAATGATGGCCTAAGAAGAAGACATAATAGAAATGGAGGCTGAATAGTTATTAGAGAAATAAAAACAGTCTTAGACTTATAGAAGAGTGGTTAAGAACAGGAACTCTATAGTCAGACCCATTGGGTCTGAATTCCAATTCTGCCACTGCTTAATTGTGATCTTGGGCAAGTTACCTAACCTCTGAACTTTGATGTTCTCCTCTATAAAAGAGGGAATATAATACTTATCTCACAGGCTTATTGTCTTAAGGGAGATAATGAGTGTAAAATGCTTAACATAATACCTGGCGCATGGTATTAATGGTCACCATGATTAACAGTATAGAGTAAAGCATAAGCTAACTTTCCAGGGAATGAAGTAAGCCAGACAACTTCCCTTGAGGCTCAGGGAGGCCTCAAGTTCTACCAAGCAAGCCTGGGGACAATGAAGCAGAATCATTGGCACTACCCTCCTTATAGGCTAAACCTGCTGATGCCAGGGCATTCCATAGTACCAAAGGAATGCCAAGCATAAAGACCATCATATTTGGAAAAAACACTAACAGACATGAAACTGCCAGAAAGAGGCTCAAGGTCAAAAGGAACTTCACAGTGATTTCTGCAAAAGTACACAATTCTATAGTTGGCTCAAAAAATCAAAACCAAGAAATGCTGAGACATGGGGCAAATCCAAATCCCACTCACCCAAATCAAAGTCGACTGGGTCTACACTCAGTTTGTTATTTCCTAGAAGCTAGGATCATTCACCAGACAGTGACACCAACTTATTACCTAGCCCATTTCCAGCTGTCACTTACTAGACTCAGCGAGCTCCCTCTCCCTCTTTTTTTTTTTTTGAGACGGAGTTTCACTTTTGTTGTCCAGGCTGGAATGCAATGGCGCAATCTCAGCTAACTGCAACCTCCACCTCCCAGGTTCAAGTGATTCTCCTGCCTCATCCTCCCCAGTAGCTGGGATTACAGGCACGCGCCACCACGCCCGGCTAATTTTGCGTTTTTACTAGAGATGGGGTTTCACCATGCTGGTCAGCTGGTCTCGAACTCCTGACCTCAGGTGATCTGCCCACCTCGGCCTCCCAAATTGCTGGGATTATAGGCGTGAGCCATGGCACCCAGTGCTCTCTCTCTTTTTAAGAGCGGCCTCGTGTTAGTAAGGCTCAGGAAAACATAATCATTAACCAAAGTAGGAAGGCCAGACAATGAAGGAAGCAAAGAAAAGCTTTAAAACGAATTTCTTCAATCAACAAATTCATGAGTGTCTATTATGTACCAGGCATTGTTCTAAGGGCTGGGGATACTGAAGTCAACAAAACAAGACAAAATAGTATTCCCATTGGAAATATCCTCACAATGTCCAAGACACAGAGAAAAATGCTGTGCTCAGCTAGGAAGCCATGGGGTTCTTACATCTTTGGGTCCTGATACACCCAAGAGAAAAACAAACCCCATTCATCTAAGAAAATGGTAGGCCTTCTGCTAACCCTCACGCATAGGGTGCATTTTTAACCACTGCCTCTAAACTAGTTTCTAACGACAGTTTCCTCTGCTCAAATTTGCTTCCCGCTTTCCAAAAGTGTGCCACTCTAGGCACAATGCTGCTGAGTAGGCAGACTTCCAATGCTTATCAACACACTGGAGGCCAAGCATGCTCAATGTGACAGTTGAGAGCAATGTAAACCCACGAGCTCTCCCACTCCTGTCCCATCAAAATACTCTTTCAGGGGCTGCCCATCTTCTTGCTTGACTTATAGAACTGGGACTGGAGAAAAATAAAATGCCAAATGCCTCTAGTCATCATAGTTTTTTATTTTTTGAAAAGGAGTCTCCCTCTGTTGCCCAGGCTGGAGTGCAGTGGCGCGATCTCCCTCACTGCAATCTCTGCCTCCCTGGGTTCAAGTGATTCTCCTGCCTCAGCCTCCAGAGTGGCTGGGACTACAGGTGTGCGCCACCACCATGCCTGCATAATTTTTGCATTTTAATAGAGATGGGGTTTCTCCATGTTGCCCGGGCTGGTCTCAAACTCCTGACCTCAAGTGATCTGCCTGCCTCGGCCTCCCAAAATGGTGGGATTACAGGCCTGAGCCATTGTGCCCAGCCAATAGCTTGTATTTTAATCTCAAAGCTGCATCCTAGGAAAACCTCCATTCTGCCTGCCATCCCGGACTCTGGCGCTGGAGATGAGTGGTATGCCCTTTTCTTAAGGTAAGGCCTCTAATTCCCCATCTATCTACTGAGATCAGAGATGGTAATCTCTAAAAGAGTGAATGTGGCCTGACCATGGGCCAACAGCAGTTCTGGATACTCTTTGGGGCCATCCTCCATTGTCTTCTGTATAAGTCAATCCCTTTCCAGAACTGCACAGGGCTCCACGGGACTTGGAGGGGGTTCAGCTAAGAGTCATCAAGGTGACCATGAGGTTAGAAACAGCTGATGATGCCAGGTTCCAAGAATTTTAGATTTTTACTTTTGAAAATAAAAGGCTGACTGCACATAAACCAAAAGAATACTTTCAGAATAAGTGACTCTTTTAAATAAGCAACTGAGTAATACTTTAGCCGAATTCAGAAACTTGAGAAAAAGGAACACACCTCAAAAAACTAATCTCTTCAAGGAAGGAAGGTAATTTGCATAGAGTTTCCTCGGGCTGGCTGTTTTTTTTTTTTCAGCCTCTAAAAGCTCTCTATTCTAAATTGAATGGGCTGAGGTAGCCAAGTTTTATCTAACGCTTTCCTGAGGGATGGAGGTGGGGTCAGAAAGCCCCAGAGCCCGGATAATTTCGCAATATAGCTGGTTGGGGAAAGGGGTGCGCGCACGTTTGTGTTTTTGAAGAGTTAGTGCAACTCTAAACTGCACACCACGGAAGCTGGAAATCTGGAAAGGCACACAAAACACGAACTGAGATTCCAACTTTAGCAAGAACCTAAAATGTTAAAGAAAAATTCCTTTCTCCCCACCCACGAGTCATAACATTAAGGAAAACTGGCTCAAACTTTCTAGTATGAATAACAGGCCTGAAGTAAGAAGACCAGAAGCGAAAGGTAGGGCTCGCCCTCTCCCTAACAGTCCCTCACTACTCAGGTCACACACAGAGGATGCCCACCTCCGGCCCGGCCGACCCGGCTCCAAAAAGGCGGCTGTGAGCCTCCCTGAGCTCGCCGGGCCTTCCCCGACCCCGGCCTCCGCCTCGGTGGCAGGGCTCCTGAGGCCTTCACATGGCGCAAAGTCCACGCCCACCGGGCCCGGCTGGGGCCTCGGGCTCGCGGGGCCTGCTCTCTCCGGGAACCAAAGGCTTTCGGCGGGTGGTAGGGCGGAGGCAGACTGGCGCCCCAAAGCCCTGGGGCTCCGCGCCGGCGGTGTGGGCCGGAAGACCTGGCCAGGCCCAGACGTCCGTTCCAAGGGAGCCAATCGGGCGGGCCGGGGCCTGCATGACACAGCACGATCCGGCCCAGGCTCCGACCCGGGCCCAACGCAAGCCCCGCCTAGGGGGCGCGCGGGTGCGCAGCTGGCCCCAGCCGGGCCTGCCGGGTTCACGGCCCCTCACTCGCCCCCTAGCTCCCCTTCCCTCTTTCCTGGTCTCCACCTCTCTGACGCGCCCACGGCCAGGCCCCGCAGGGCCTACCCAGCGAAGCTGGTCCCGGTGCGCGCCGCCGCAAAAAGCGAACGGCGCGCGCACACTTACTCGGCTCCAGAAGCCATGGCGCGCGCCTCTTCCGGCCGGCGGCTGTGGCGGCCCGCGGGTAACGGCTACGAGCGGTGGCAAGCGACCGACTGGGCCGGGGCTCGGCTCTCCCAGGCGGTGGGCGAGCAGCGGCGACAAACCCGCAAGCGGCTTCCCTCTCGCTTCCTCCCACCGACAGCGAGGCGTCGGGCGAACAACGCTGGCTCCTGATCCGCGAGGTGGCAGTGGCAGCGGCAGCGGCAGCGGCAGCGACGACTCAAACGACGGTCGCAGACGCTTCGCTGAGACTGAGCCGAGAAGAGCCGAATCATCGGAAGGGAAGCTGCTCCCACCTCAGCCAATCAGCGCCTGCCCTGCGGACTCTCGCCCGCCTCTCCGCGCCTCTCCCCAGCAACCCGCAGACCAGAGCCAATCAGGAAATTCGCTTGCGGCCTGGCTCCCGCCTCAGTGATGCGACACGCCTAGTAACGCCACATCAATTGGCCGCAACGCTACGTTTCCTCGACGGATTGGAATTCTCAGCCAATCGACGAAAGGAATAGGGCGAGATCGACTAGTGAAAGGAGACCCTTTAATCCCTTAGAGGCGGACTCTCCCACTTGGCTCCAGTTCATTGGCTCCGGAGTTTATCCTCCTGGAAGAACGTGGCACAATAGACTGAACCCTTGTATTAGTCTAGTCCTGTTGTGGTAACCCATACACCCATCTTCTCCCAAAACCTGGAGATCTTCGAAGACGCCATCACCACCCTGACACTTCTTGCTCCTTCCCAACGCTGCCTCCAACCACCCCTACTCTGAACTTTCTAACTAGCACCCCACTCCTACCCCATTGTCAATGCACCCTCTGGTAACCCCAATCCCACAGCCTTTGCAGTTTCTCAGCGCTTGTGCCTTTCTTCCTCCCGTCATTAATATTAATACCTTATAATAAGGCACTCAAGTCCAGAGAAGTCAAAGGGCAACCGCAGAACACACAGCCAATTCAGTAGAACACAAATTAGCAAGAAAACTGCATATGCTGGGACTTGAAAATCCTTGGGCCCCAAATAACAGGGGTCCCTGTTAGTAGTCAACAGGCAGCTGTTGGTGATATGCTGACTCAATTCACCCTTCACCCTGTACCCACACAGACACATTTGACTGAGATGAGTCGAATTTCTAGAATTTGGAATTAGGAAGGGAGTGAAGTGTCACTCTGAGAGAAATCTGCCTGTCTCTAAGTAACAGGTACCTGCCTTTGTCCTGAGAGGCCTATCTAGACCACCCTTCAGACCCAACTCCACTCATTGTCACTGTCCTGGGCTTTGGGGCTCTGCATTCAGGCAATGTGAAGGACTAAAGCCACTACCTCCTAAGTAAGGATTCCTGTCGCCCTTTCCTCATACCCAGACTTCCAAGTTCGTAAGGTAGACGATGTCAGGAAAGGGCATCATAGACAACTAGCACTGAACTAGACGGTCACGAGCCTTCCCACACAAGTATATGTAGTAGGCAGACAAGAGATAAATATGAAATTTTACTTGACAACAGTAAAGGGGAAACAGGAAAAAAGGTGCCTCGAGCAAAGTCAATGACTTGGTGGTGGCAGAGATTGTTTCCTCCAAAACCAGAATGGTAGTAACTAGGGCAAATTTCACAGGCCTACCACCAACCTCACCAGTCCAGGAATTATATAGGAATGGTCACATTCCTAATGATGGTGAAGCAGAAAGCCCTCCCCCCAGAGAGACAGCCCACTGGGGTCCCAGCTCAAGCTCTTCGAAACATGGCAGCTACAGGTCAAGAGACTTTGGCAGAGATGTCCGAAATTCTTCAAGGAAGGCGTCACGATCAGAGGGACGGATCCAGCTCAAATAGCTTTCTAGGTACAGGGGGAGAGACCTGGAGAGCAAGAAGGATGATGCCTAAGGGTGAAAGATTGGCAGAAAGCTGGGCAGCCATGCCCCCTCTTTCAGTGTTCACCACCCACAATAGGTCCAAGGACTCTAGGACACCAACTGCCCCTCAGCCCCAAGCCAGCAGGCCTGAGCCTCACCACATAGCATCTTCCTGTGGCCCCTTAGTTTGGGCCTCCAGCCTCCACCAGAGTGCAGTGGCCTCATCCCTCCGATCTAGCCTCTTCAGAGTCTGAAGCAGGTGAAAGTAAGTGTCTCGATTACCTGTAGCCCCAGCCCAGAGTACAGTCTTAGAATTTGACATAGTCTCAGGCATTGTTTTACAAAAAGGGAAACTGATGCCTAGAGAGAGGAAGTATCTTGCCTACACTCACATATGGAAGCGGGGGCAGATCATTGACAACCATTCCCATCCCAGTGTCCATCATCTGTCCCCTACTCCTGTGCAACCCACCACAGCAGTCATGTGTCTTTGTGTCTGAGGATATCGGGGAAACCAGGGAACTCTTGAGAGCCCTGCCTACACACTTTGTATGTTTGAACACCTGGATATATCCCTAGGCATATATAGCACAACCCCAATCACCCCTCCTGTCTGAGAACATCACTCTTACACTTACACCCAAGTATTTCCCATGGGCCTCTCTGTCCTTGCACATCTATGCATAGCCAATGTCATGCAAGTATACATACCTGGGCACATCTGCACACCGAGGAGGAAGTCCTGTAAGGCTTTGGTATCCTGGCCGCTGGCCACCCATTCCAGTCCACGACTAATTAGGGCGGCTGCCCGAAGCTGCTGCAGTGCCACATCTGACTTACATCCCTGCTCACAGTTGAAAGCTGCCCCTGGGGACCACTCCCAAAGTCAAGAAGTGTCTTCCCAGCCTCACAGTCACCAAAACCCCAAATCCTCCTCTATTTCTTCTTGTGTCCACAGTCCCTTTCTCTTAAGTCTCCTGGTGGGCTGGGACACATTAAAGGGAACCCACTTCCACCACTACCACTTCCAGGAGGTAAGAGGAAAACTGAAAGTCTAGATCACCTTGTTCTTTTTCCTCAGGTGTGGCCCAGAAGAGCAGCTCGAGGCACCTGAAGTAGGACACGGAACAGGGGTGAAGAGGAATCAATTTCAGAAACTCTAGGGTGAGTAGGTGAACATGGAGCTCACCAACTCAGGTCCCAATCAGAAAATCATCCCTCCACGACCCCTCTAGGACCCCGGGCTCACCTGCTAAATTCACTAATTGCCACTTTTTGGGCACCCAGTTGAACCCAGGCCTGGCCCTGAAGCAGGTGGGTGGCAGAGACCCAGAGTGGGCAGTATGGCAGTTCCTTGGTTCCTTTTCTGGCATCTTCCCACAGCCGGGACATCTTGGGTAGCAGAGATGATGTGCGGCTCAGCAACTCCTCACATACAGTCAAGGCATCTTGGGCTCTGCCTGCCTGGATCAGTGCTACCGCTGCCTCCAGAAACACCTCAGGCATACAGGGCCCTGGAGGGGATGGGGGTGGGGAGAACTGGAGTGGGAAGAAGAGGCAGTGTCTTGAAAGGCATGAGCCACCATCCCCAACCTCTTCACCAGGCTCTGGTACCATGCAGAGTCCTGGAACCCCAGACTGGACAGACAGAATAGAGGAAAAAACAAAAAATTGCAGTCTTGCTGTATTCCAAAGGGGACACCAACCCGTCTACCCCATTGCAGAGAAGCTTGAAGACACACCCACCCTTGGCTCCAAGCTATCCAGCAACAGGGCCAGCAGGTCCAAGTAATGCTCTGCAGCGTCTCCTGCCCTAAGGAGTAAGAGCCCATAAGCCTCACCCTAGGCCCTAGCAGGGAACCTGCAAGGGTCGTGAGAATGTTCTCTCTTAGCTAACAGAGGGATGCTCATGAGCCCTGAGGAGGAGAAGGGGAGGGAAGGTCTTAGGGCTCCAATTCTGGCTCAGTATGGATCTACTCCAGTTACAGAATGGACTGGGGAAGAGACTTCAGAGTGTCAAAGATAGAGGAGGTTAATGTCTTAGTGAAGAGTCCTCAGTTCAGGTCTAGAAGCAAGGTAGGAGGCTGGGGAGTGGCGACCTATGTCCTGCCACTGCCTCATTCATCCCCCAAGTCACAAGAACAAAAGCAGGGCCACACCCCAGGGGAGGCATCAGAAGTGGGAAGAGAAGCTCAGGTGAGCAAGGGGAACCTCACCTCCCCGTCTGTAGGCACCTGCTTGCTAGTATGTGCTTGGTCTGGCTCTGAGTGCCACAATGAAGGGGTGAGGCTAGGTCAGGTGGTGGCAGTAGTAATTCTACCTCAATGAGAAACTGTGGGGCTTTGGAACTGCAGGGGACATTCAAGGCCTAAAAGAGAAAGAAAAAAATTGTATCTATGATCTTTGGGAGCTATACTTCCTTATACTTGGATCTTGACTAGTCAAGTCACCCCAACACAAGCACCTCAGGAATCCTCCATCCCACATCTTCACCTGGCAGTTCCCTACCTCAACTAGCAGCTCCAGACTCTCCAGCTCTGCTGTTGTGTCCCCCAGTTGCTGATAGAGCCTAGAGGCCTCCAGAAGTGGAGGACCCCAGGCTGATCCCTCTTTCAGGGCTGCAACCAAGTACAACAGTGCTCTCTGCGGATTTCCCTAAAGGGATAGGAAGACACGGGCCTCAGCTACCCTTACAAAGCAAAAAGCTATACATAATGCTTGTGGTTTCCCCAATCCACCCTAGGACTGTCTTTACCATCTTACGGTGACAGGACCCCAGTGCTGTGTACACCTGGACCAACACAGGCCGTGGACACAGGCCTGAGACCACTTCATGAAGGCTGCTTAGTGCCTTGTCTGGGTTCCCTGTGATCAGCTCCTGGAGACCTGAGGACAATCAGGGTGTGAGCTTGGAGAGGCCTATAGAGCAGGGGTCATGATGGGGAACAAGGGTCTAAGAAGCCCATGGAACTGAATGGGACAAGAGAGAGGGCATGAGTCTGGAGGATCACTTAAGGGAAGAAGAGATGAGTCAGGTTGCTAGCTGACCTTGGCGGTAGGCAAATGCTGTTAAGAGGACATCCTTCAATCCTTGGGCATCCTGCAGGGTCAATGGAGCATCTAATTCCTCAGCTTGGGGACTCCAAGTTTTCAGAAGTAACAGCAGATCCTCAGAGGCTCCACTCTGGGGAAAGGACAACCAGAAGCTCCAAGTGTACAACCTCCCCAGCTTCTCCTATCTCCATCTATCCTGGCTAGACCTTGAGCTCAAGGGTCCTCTTGATCCTTGAGGACACAGGCCTCGGCTACCCTTACAAAGCAAGAAGCTATGCATAATGCCTGTGGTTTCCCCCAATTCTAAGAGATAGATAGCTATGAGGCAAGGATTAAAAAAAGGAAGAAAAACCTGGGGCAGTGATGATCTATTCTAGCGTGCCTCCTCACTCAGGGCAAGGACCTTATTTGAGTTACCAGTAAGGAGACTAAGGCTGAGAGGTGACTTCAGCAAGATCACAAGAGCCCTATCCCTATCCAAAAAAAAAAATTTTTTTTTTTTTTTGAAACAGTGTCTCCCTCTGTCACCCAGGCTGCAGGGCTGGAGTGCAGTGGTGTGATCATAGCTCACAACTCACTGTTGCCTCCACCTCTTGGGTTCAAGTGATCCTCCTACCTCAGCCTCCCAAAGTGTTGAGATTACAGGTATGAGCCACCATGCCTGTCTCATTTTTAAAAAACACTCCTAAGAGAATCCCCACAATGAGAGACCAACCAGGGCAAGGTCACCCAAGAGTCCCAGAGAGAATCCAGGTTTTCGGACCACCAACCCAGCCGCCTGTCCAGTACATGATGATGCTACTGCAGCTGGAGAGAAAGGAGGAGGAAGGAAGTAGGAGACCCTCAGCTTCAGATCACTTTCCCTATTACCTGGTTGCCATTCAGGGTCTCTAGCAACAAGGCCAGGTCCCCAAGGCGGTCAGCGCTCAACCAGAGGGCAGCCTGCAGACCAGCCAGGCGGTGCAGGGCAGACAGCAGCTCCGGCAGAAGGCAGGAAGCACGAAGGACAGAGTCCCACAGCTCCCTGAGCCCCTGTTCCAACCTGGGCCCCCGCTGCTCCTGTGTCTCCAGCACTGTAGAGTATACACACACACATAGACACACACACAGCTGAGGTAGCACCTCATCCTCCATCTCCCCACACACTCTGGCTTTCCTCTACTGCAGGACCCCAAAGGTCACAATAATAATACCTCAACCTGGTCTGAGGAGCACAGAGAAGGGCACCTCTCTCCATGGAGGTGACAGATGTTGTTGATCCTCCCATCTCCTTGCAATAACTTAAACCCAGACTGAAGTTGGCAGAGGAATCAGGGACAATCTCTGGCCCTCACCTCTCTCTAGGCCCCGCTGGATATCCTGGGCCTGATCCTCTGTGAAACCCTGGGCCAAGCTTGCTCTCAGGATAATGAAGTTGCAGGTGACAGTCAGCTCCAAGGGAAGAACAGAAACAGCTGCAGGGAGCCCTGGAGCAGCAATGTTGGTCTTACAGACTGCTCCCCCATGGAAGATCCTCCAAATAAGATCCCAACCCAGAGATAACCCCACTCCAACCAAAACAGCTACAATAAAGAACCCACCCTCCAGCCGATTAGCTAAGGATTAAAAAAAGAACCCAACTTTGGACAGAGAGTCTGGAAAGGGCAAAAAAGTTATCCAGATCAGACCATCTTGGAAACCATTTTTCAAATGCCACTCTGTGAGTGTGTAAGGAAGAGAGGGATTTGCCTGTACAAAGATGATTCCACTCCAGTCTCCTCTGTGCCTTAAACAGGACTCCCTGCCCCCTGAGTAATTATATCGATCCCAGAAATGCAGGAGCGGATGAGTCTCTGGCTATGGAAGAGGGGAACTGACCATCCTGGTGAGGACCCGCCTACCTTGCAGACTACGGAGGAGCCCTTTGAGCCCTTCCAGTGCATCCTGAGCCAACTGCTGTCGCCTCAGAATCAGACCGGAGTTCTGAGCTACCTGCCACATGAGGGAGGGGTTGTCACTGAGGATCAATCCTTTTTTTCTCCCCTTGCAGCAGTGGCAAGGGATGCATTCTCCAGCCATTTCTGGCTCTTTGGTCAAGCTCAGCCCCTCCCCATCGGTTGGGGTAAATCCACTGCAAACCCGCTTTCAGAGATCTTGGGGCTGCAAATCGAGGGTGCCAGCAACCGTGTTACCTTGGCCTGTCGAACGAGCCGGTCATTCTTTTCCCTCCACAGGTCTAGGCAGCTGGAGCCCACAGAGGTGGTCTGGCGGGACATGGTGGCCGAGGCTGGGCCCGGAGACCTGAGGCGGACTTCGGAAGGATGAAGCTGGCCCGCCCAAACTCCCAACCCCAGCGGGAAGGGGCCTGGGCACTTCCGCACCCCGCCGAGCTCCCGTGCTTCCCTCGGGGTCCCAATCCACCCGCCCAGGCTTTCCAGGACAGATGGGACACTCTCTCCCCGCGGCCCGCCCGGCTCTCAACCTCGCCTCTGGTTGGCCGGGCCTGCGAAGCTCTGGGCTGCGGTTGGTCCTCTTCAAGAGTTAGTTCCCGCGGGAAACTCGGGGAGGAAACGAGTCAGCAACCCCAGATAGGCTTAGGCGGGCTAGAAGCGGAGACCGTGTCTGACTGGGGCAGTCGCACGGCCGGCGGTGCGGCCCGCTCGGCCCTCGCGGAGGCCACAGCCTCGAGAAAGGGTGGGCGGGGGCCAGTTTCGGCCCCACAGTCCGTGGCTCGACCCTTCCTCGCTGCCACACCCCCAGGTCCGCCTGGGTTCCCGCTTCCACCGAGGGCCGGCTGCGAGGTGCATGCTGGGAGTCGTAGTACCGCCCCGGTGCGGAACAGCTCCGCCCCGGCGGACGGTGTTTCCAGAAAGCGGTGACTGGACACGACGGTGCTCCGTAATTGTCCATCCTTTCTCTGCTCACTGTCGAGCACCAACACGCTCACCAAGGTCGGCTTTCTACCGCGTGTAGTCTGCTGGCAGTGCCGCTCTGTACTTGCACTGCTCAAAGGTACCTGCCCAATCATTTCAAATTAAATGGAGCTAGAAGAATTGAATATCCATATGCAAAAAAGACAGGAAAGAAAACGCGACCATACATACATACATAAAATCAACTCAATGGATCACAAACTAAATATAAGAGCCAAAAATATAAAACTTCTAAAAGAAAACGTAAACCAGCCTAACATGGTGAAACCTTCTCTACAAAAACACAAAAATTAGCAGGGCGTGGTGTCGTGCGCCTGTAATCCCAGCTACCCGGGAGGCTGAGGCGGAAGAATCGCTTGAACCCGGGTGGCAGAGGTTGCAGTGAGCCGAGATCGTGCCATTGCACTCCAGCCTGGGTGACAGAGTGAGACTCCGTCTCAAAAAAAAAAAAAAAAAAGAAAAGAAAACGTAAGAGAACAGCTTTATGACCTTGGGTTTGGCAACAAGTTCTTAAGACACAGCACTAGCCGGGCGCGGTGGCTCACGCTTGTAATCCCAGCACTTTGGGAGGCCGAGGCGGGTGGATCACGAGGTCAGGAGATCGAGACCACGGTGAAACCCCGTCTCTACTAAAAAATACAAAAAATTAGCCGGGCGTTGTGGCGGGCGCCTGTAGTCCCAGCTACTCGGAGAGGCTGAGGCAGGAGAATGGCGTGAACCCGGGAGGCAGAGCTTGCAGTGAGCCGAGATCGCGCCACTGCACTCCAGCCTGGGCGACAGAGCGAGACTCCGTCTCAAAAAAAAAAAAAAAAAAAAAAAAAAAAAAAAAAAAAAAAAAGACACAGCACTAAAAGCTTGAACAATTAAAAAAAAAAAGTTAACTTTATTAAAATTAAAAACTCTTGTACTACAAAGACATCATTAAGAAAAGTCATAGGCTGGATGTGGTTCATGCTGTCATCCCAGCACTTTGGGAGGCTAAGGCTGGAGGATTCCTTGAAGCCAGGAGTTCAAGACCAGCCTAGGCAACAAAGATGGTGTCTTTTGTAGAGACATTATCTCTACAAAAAATTTAAAACATTAACCCTGGCACAATAACACACCTGTAGACCCAGCTACTTGGGAGGCTGAGGTGGGAGGAGCCCTTAAGCCTAGGAGTTCCAGGTTGCAGTGAGCCATGATCACACCACTGCACTGCAGCCTGAGTAACAGAATGAGACCCTGCCTCAAAAAAAGAAAGGTCACAGTCCCAGAGTGGGAGAAACTACTTGCTAATTATATACCTCATAAGGGACTGGTATCCCTAACACATAAACACTCCCAAAACTCAAGAAAAAGATTTTTAAAAACAATTTTAGCTGGGTGTGGTGGTTCACTCCTGTTATCCCGGCACTTTGGGAGGCTGAGTTGGGAGGATCATTTGAGCCTCAGAAGTTCAAGACCAGCCTGGGCAACATAGCAAAAACCCACCTCTACAAAAAAATACAAAAATTAGCTGGGCATGGTGGCACACACCTGTAGTCCCATCTACTCAGGAAACTGAGGTGGGAGGATCACCTGAGCCCAGGGAGGTCAAAGCTGCAGTGAGCCATGATTGTGCCACTGCACTCCAGCGTGGGCAACAAAGTGAGACCCTGTCTCAAAACAAAACAAAAAACAATTTTAAGATGGACCAAAAAATAAAAATAAAAAAACAGACATTTTACCAAAAAAGATCTACTAATGGCTAAGAAACACATAAAAAGATACTCAGCATTATTAGCTATTAGAGAAACACAGTTAAAAACATGGCCAGGGCTGGGCCATGTTACACCTGTAATCCCAGCACTTTGGGAGGCCGAGGTGGATGGATCACTTGAGGTCAGGAGTTCGAGACCAGCATGGCCAACATGGTGAAACCCTGTCTCTACTAAAAATACAAAAATTAGCCAGGCGTGGTGGTGCATGCCTGTAATCCCAGCTACTTGGGAAGCTGAGGTGGGAGAATGGCTTGAACCCGGAAGGTGGAGGTTGCAGTGAACCGAGATCCCGCCATTGAACTCTAGCCTGGGCGACACAGCAAGACTTCGTCTCAAAAAACAAACAAAAAAACGCTACACACAGCCAGGCATGGTGGCTCACACCTTTAATCCCAGCACTTTGGGAGGCTGAGGCAGGGGGATCACTTGAGGCCAGGAGTTTGAGACCAGCCAAGCCAACAGGGCAAAACCCTGTCTCTACTGAAAATACAAAAATTAGCTGGGCATGGTGGCAGACACCTGTAATCCCAGCTACTCGGGAGGCTGAGGCATGAGAACCACTTGAACCTGGGAAACGGAGGTTGCAGTGAGCTGAGACCATGCCACTGCACTCCAGCCTGGGTGACAGAGTGAGACTCTGTCTCAAAAATAAATAAACAAAAATAAAAATAAAAACACTACACACATACATACATAAAACGACTACAATAAAAACAGATTACACCAAGTGTTGGTGAGGATGTGTATAAGGAACCCTCATACACTGCTGGTGGGAATATAAAATAGTACACTCACTTTGGAAAAGTTTGGCAGTTTCTTAAAAAGTTAATCATAGGCCGGGCACAGTGGCTCATTCCTGTAATCCCAGCACTTTGGGAGGCCAAGGCGGGTGGATCACGATGTCAGGAGATCGAGACCATCCTGGCTAACATGGTGAAACCCCGTCTCTACTAAAATACAAAAAATTAGCCGGGCGTAGTGGCGGACACCTGTAGTCCCAGCTACTCGGGAGGCTGAGGCAGGAGAATGGCGTGAACCCAGGAAGCGGAGCTTGCAGTGGGCCAAGACCCCGCTACTGCACTCCAGCCTGGGCAACAGAGCAAGACTCCACCTCAAAAAAAAAAAAAAAAAAAAAAAGTCAATCATAAATTTACCATAAGACTCAGCAATTCCACTCCAAAGAATACTCCCAAGAGAAATGAAAACATACATCCACACTGAGATTTGTTCCAAATACTCATAGTAGCTAAAAATGTTCATAATAGCTAAAAACTGAAAACAATCAAAATGTCCATCAGTTGGTCAAAGCCAATGATTTAGCAATGAAAAGGGGCAAAACAGTGCACCAACAAACTTTTTTTTCTGAGACAGAGTCTCACTCTGTTGCCCAGGCTGGAGTGCAGTGGCGTGATCTCGGCTCACTGCAACCTCCACCTCCTGGGTTCAAGCAATTCTCCTACCTCAGCCTCCCAAGTAACTGGGATTACAGGCGCACACCACCACGCCCAGCTAACTTTTTTGTATTTTGGTAGAGACTGGGTTTCACCATGTTGCCCAGGCTGGTCTTGAACTCCTGAGCTCAGGCAATCCACTGGCTTCGGCCTTCCAAAGTGCTAGGATTACAAACTTATAAAGACTGAAAACAGGCTGGGCGTGGTGGCTCATGCCTGTAATCCTAACTCTTTGGGAGGCCAAGGTGGGCGGATCACGAGGTCAAGAGATTGAGACCATCCTGGCCAACATGGTGAAACCCTGTCTCTACTAAAAATACAAAAATTAGCTGGGTGTGGTGGTGCGCACCTGTAATCCCAGCTACTTGGGAGGCCGAGGCAGTAGAATCCATTGAACCCAGGAGGCTGAGGTTGCAGTGAGCCGAGATCGCGCCACTGCACTCCAGCCTGGGCGACAGAGCAAGACTCTGTCTCAAAAAAAAAAAAAAAAGATTGAAAACAGGCCAGGTGTAGCGGCTCATGCCTGTAATCCCAGCACTTTGGGAGACTGAGGCGGGCGGATCATCCGAAGGCAGGAGACCAGCCTGGCTAACATAGTGAAACCCCATCTCCACTAAAAATACAAAAAATTAGCCAGACGTGGTGGCACATGCCTATAGTCCCAGCTACTTGGGAGGCTGAGGCAGAAGAACCACTTGAACCCAAGAGGCAGAGGCTGCAGTGAGCAGAGATCATGCCACTGCACTCCAGCCTGGGCAACAGAGTGAAACTCCGTCTCCAAATAAATAAATAAATAAAAGACTGAAAACGGATCATTGGCCTGGGGTGGGATTAGGGAGTCAATGTAGGGAATTTGGGGGGTGATAGAAATGTTCTAAAATTAAGTTGTGGCATTTTGCAATAATTTATTTCATATGACACCAAAAGCACAAGCAATGAAAGAAAAAACAGGATGAATTGGACTTTCTCAAAATTAAGAATTTTTGTGTAGGCCAGGCGCAGTGGCTCACGCCTGTGATCCCAGCACTTTGGGAGGCCAAGGCAGGCAGATCATAAGGTCAAGAGATTGAGACCATCCTGGCCAACATGGTGAAACCCCGTCTCTACTAAAAATACAAAAATTAGCTGGGTGTGGTGATGTGCGCCTGTAGTCCCAGCTACTCGGGAGGCTGAGGCAGGAGAATCACTTGAACCCGGGAGGCGGAGGTTGCAGTGAGCCGAGATAGTGCCACTGCACTCCAGCCTGGTGACACAGCGAGACTCCGTCTCAAAAAAAAAAAAAAAAAAAAAAAAGAATTTTTGTGCATTCAAGGATATTATCAAGAAAATTAAAAGACAACCCACAGAGTGGAGAAAATATTTGTAAATCATATAACATTTGTAAATCATATATCATATCATATATCTGTTAAGGGACCTGTATCTAGCATGTATAAAGAATGCTGGCCAGGCACAGTGGCTTACGCCTGTAATCCAAGCACTTTGGAAGGCTGAATCAGGAGGATTGCCTGAGCCCAGGAGTTCAAGACCAGCCTGGGCAACATAGTGGGGCCCTGTCTCTACAAAAAAATAAAAAATTAGTCAGCCATGGTGGTGCACACCTGTAGTCCCAGTTACTCAGGAAGCTGAGACAGGAGGATTGCTTGAACCCAGGAGGTTGTGGCTTCAGTGAGCCATGATCACGCCACTGCACTATAGCCTGGGTGACAGAGCAAGACCCTGGTCCAAAAATAATAATAATAACAATAATCCAATTAAAAATAGTCAAAGAATCTGAATGGACATTTCTCCAATAAGCACCAAGAAAAGATGCTCAGCTCAGCATCACTAATCATTAAGGAAATGCACACCAAAACCACGATGAGATATTACTTCACACCCACTAGGATGGTTAGAATCAAAGACAGATGATGACAAGTGTTGACATGGATGTGGAGAAATCGTTACCCATATATACTTCTGGTAGGACTGTAAAACGATATAGCAACTTTGGAAAACAAACTGGCAGTTCCTTAAAAGATTAAACAGAGTTACCTTATGACCCAGTAGTTGCTCAGTGCACAGCTAGGTATACACTCAAGAGAAATTAAAACATATGTCCAAACAAAAACTTATACACAAATGTTTATAGCAGCATTACATAATAACCAAAATGTGTAAACCCAAATGGCTATCAATGGATGAATGGATAAACAAAACGTGGTATATCCATGCAATGGAGTATTATTTGGCCATAAAGAGGAATGAAGTACCAATACGTGCTACAACGTAGATGAACTCTGAAAACATTAGGCTTAGTAAAGGAAGATAAGACAGAAAAAGGCACTACTGTATGAGCCCATTTATATGAAATGTCCAGAACAGGCAAATCTATAGAGACAGAAAACAAATTAGTGGTACCAGGAGTTAAGGGGGAGAAGAGAAGGAATGACTGCTTAAGGGTACAGGGTTTCTTTTTGGGGTAATGAAAACATTCTGGAATTGATAGTGATGATAATTGTATAACGTTGTGAATGTACTAATGGCCACTAAATTGTACACTTTAAAATGGTGAATTTTATATGAATTTTACTTCAATTTTAAAAAAGAAAAACAATGAAGTACTGCTGTGTGCTGCTATATAGATGAAACCGGAAAACATTAGGCTAACTGGAAGATGCCAGTCACAAAAGACCACATATTATTATGATCCCATTTCTGTGAAATATCCAAAATGGGCAAATATATAGAGAAACAGAAAGCAGATTAGTGCTAGCCAGGGGTTGGGGAGGATTGGAGGGTGATATCTAAACAGTAGATTTTCTTTTGGGGTTGGTGAAAATGTTCTAAAATTGATTCTGGTGATAGTTGTACAATTCTGTAAATACACAAAAACCATTAAATCTTACACCTTACATGGGTAAAGTTTATGGTAAATTATATTTCAATAAAGCTTTTTTAAAAAAGAATCAAGGCTGGGTGCAGTGGCTCACACCTGTAATCTCAACACTTTAGGAGGTCGAGGCAGGAGGATGGCTTGAGGCCAGGAGTTCAAGACCAGCCTAGGCAAGACAGCAAGACCCCATCTCTACAAAAAATTAAAGAAAAAAAAGGCCGGGCGCAGTGGCTCACGCCTGTAATCCCAGCACTTTGGGAGGCCAAGGCGGGCGGATCACGAGGTCAGGAGATCGAGACCATCCTGGCTAACACAGTGAAACCCCATCTCTACTAAAAATACAAAAAAAAATTAGCCGGGTGCGGTGGCGGGCGCCTGTAGTCCCAGCTACTCGGGAAGCTGAGGCAGGAGAATGGCGTGAACCCAGGAGGCGGAGCTTGCAGTGAGCCAAGATCGCGCCACGGCACTCTGGCCTGGATGAAAGAGCAAGACGCCATCTCAAAAAAAAAAAAAAAAAAAAAAAAGAATCATTGAGTTAGTGTGGAATGGACTCTGATTTCAAGGAAAAGGGAGGGATAAGAAATAATTTTTCTTTTTAAGAGAGACAGGGTCTATGTTGCCCAGGCTGGAGTGCAGTGGCTACTCACAGGTGCGTTCATTGGGCACTACAGCCTCAAACTCCTGGGCTCAAGTGATCCATCTCAGCCTCCTACATAGCTGGGACTACGCCTGGCTAATTTTTTTATTTTTGTGGAGACAGAGTCTTGCTATCCTCAAGTGATCCTCCCACCTCTGCCTCCCAAGTAGCTGGCACTATAGGGACATGCCACAGTGCCTGGCTAGAAATAATTTTTAATAGTGTAAATCAATGTACTAATGTCTTTATCTAATAAAATCTTATAGATATACCAGGAGAAAGAATAGACAGTGGTTGGCAGATCAGCAAATTAGCCTTAGGCTCCCAGCAAGGAGGCTACTGCAAAAAGTGCCGGGTACCTGGCTGAGAAGTGGAGGGACTAGGGCCTAAAATCCTTCCATGGGTGCTAGGGATGGAGGAAAGGTTTTTTTTTTTTTTTCCCCCTTTCTCACAAAGACACTATTTGCTCACCGAACTATGCTTGGGAGTTGTGTCCACCAGACTTGGGGAGAGGCGTTTTTCTAATTCATCTTACAGGCCAGCTGGGGCCAACTTCACCCCCTTGCATTATTAAACCTCTTTCTACCATGGTTAACAACAACTTATCCTTTTTTTTGAGAGAGAGAGTCTGGCTCTGTCACCCAGGCTGCAGTGCAGTAGCGTGATCTTGGCTCACTGTAACCTCTGCCTCCCAGGTTCAAGCGATTCTCCTGCCTCAGCCTCCTGAGTAGCCGGAATTACAGGTGCACACCACCACACCCAGCTAATTTTTGTATTTTTAGTAGAGATGGGGTTTCGCCATGTTGGCCAGGCTGGTCTCAAACTCCTGACCTCAGGTGATCCACCTGCCTTGGCTTCCCAAAGTGCTGGGATTACAGGCACAAGGCACCACGCCCAGCTGAAACATACTTTTCATCATCTTACTATTTGGCATCTGTAACACTAGGGACCACTGGCCATTAATAATT
The DNA here is from genome assembly GCF_028878055.3 of Symphalangus syndactylus. NCBI lineage: Eukaryota > Metazoa > Chordata > Mammalia > Primates > Hylobatidae > Symphalangus > Symphalangus syndactylus. The sequence goes on along the minus strand of NC_072431.2, from coordinate 109,755,152 downwards.
TGAACTTAGCCAGGTGCTGTGGCTCACACCTGTAATCCTAGTGCTTTGAGAGGCCAAGGTGGAAGGATCGCTTGAGGCCAGGAGTTCACAAACAGCCTGGGCAATGTAGCAAGACTGTCTGTACAGAAATTTAAAAATTAGCCAGGCATGGTCCCAGATACCGAGGAGGCTGAGATGGATCACTTGAGCCCAGGAGTTTGAAACTACAGGGAGCTATGATTGCACCACTGTCCTCCAGCCTGGGCAACAGAGCAAAAATCTGTCTTTAAAATGATAATAACAATAAAAATAATTTCAATTCTTCCCTTAGCTACCTACCACAGCAGTGAACGTTTATACTTCACAACCACTACTACTCAGCTTCTCTACTTTGTGCCAACTAAAAGTAGGTGCTATCTCATGGTTTTAACATCTGTTCTGTTTTTCAGTGGTATCAGCTCCTCTTGTTCTAGGTACTGTCAAACCTCAAATCCCAGTCCTGATGCTTCTCTCCAGGGCCTCTTCCCAACTCTTTTGATGGACATCTCTAGGAGGATTTCATGCCAGCATTTCAAACATGACAGGAGTGCTGGGGTAAACAGAGGGCACAAAACATACACGAGAAGGGAACCAGTGGATTCACACAATTTTGGCTTCAAGTCAGGAATAATGAATGGGACAAGGTGGAATGCTACATAAGATGGGCATGTAGATCTGATAAAGAGTGGCACAGGTTGGGAAACAAGGGAGGCTTCCACAGAAGGGCGTTCTATAGTGAAAAAGCCCAGTGGAGCGAGGGCATAGAACTATTTGGGGCTTCAGACAGTTAAAGTCGATGCTGCATGATGCCTGGGCTTGTCTTCTCAGTCTTCTCTCTTTATCAAAGAACAGGAACTTAACAAAATGTGTTGCAAGGCAAAGGAAAATAGCGGTGGGATAATAGGATTGATTTGGGAAGAGGTGGAGGCAGTGAATTCAGACAACTCCAACCACTTCATAAAGGTTCTCAGGTGCAGCCTCTTGCCTAAGATGACTGATCTCATCTGTGCCTGGTGGCAGGAGAGACTGATCCTCCTCACAACACCTATAGAACAGTGGGGCTCCCCCACATCTCAGACACACATAATTATATTATCATTTTATTCCACTTTTTTTTAAATAGTAGAGATGGGGTCTTGTTATGTTCCACAGGCTGGTCTTGAACTCCTGGGATCAAGCAATCCTCCTGCCTCTGCCTCCCAAAGTGCCGGGATTACAGGTGCAAGCCACCATGCCCAGCCTATTTTATTCCACTTCAGAGACCACCCCCTTTGTCCCTCAGATACATCCAAATCAGGAGTTAGGGATCATACTCCACTGTGGTCCTGAATTATACAATAATGAAGTCCTAGAAGTCAGCAGCCCCTGGCTGCATGGTAGTAAGAGGTACGGCTGAGCCTGTCTTGCAGATCATCCAGTACCTGTACAGGCCAGGCTACACTGTTCTCCAGCACTCCCTGTAGCCAGTAACCACAGCCTAGGTTACCTCTGCTGGGCCAGAAATAGCTGCCTGAACCAGGAGCTCACAGCACCATCCACTCTCATCACCAAAGCTATGCCCAGGAGAAGTCCCACGCTGCTCACAATGAAGCCCACAGCCTCAAAAATGAACCTGCAAAGAAAGGTGGAGAATCTCAGGGAACAGAGTAGGTCTACTGCCTTTTCCCTGTAGAGGCAAAACCTTGGCCATCCTGGATGTTTAGGATCTTCATACTTTGTTCCAAGTTTCTCCCTCCCCACCACCTCTACTTCTCAAGCAAGTCTACTCACTTAGGGGCAAACACTTTCCAGACCATGAGATGCCTGCGAAGGATGGAGGCTGCCAAGGCACAGGCCAGAATCTAGAGGAGGAGAGGAGGGGCCACGTTACTTGTGAAGGAGAGGAGGAAGCAGGGCAAAGGGAGAGTTTCTACAGGCCCCTGTAAAAAATGGAAGCAGGAGAATAGTGCATGTCAGTGGAAAAAATATTGCATGTCCTGGGCTAGGAGTTAGGAGACCTACTTCCTGTCCTGCCCCAAGCACTGACTCACTATGTGACTTTGGGCAAGTCATTATCCATCTGTAATGCTAACACTCAGGCTCTGCCCCCAGGATGGAGGAAGATATCAGTGCCACATCTGCCTCTGGAGGAAAGGAAGAGGATCCATGAACACAGTTTGGGAAGAAAATCCTGGCTATCACCTCAGTTTTTCCAGTCTGTCCACTGATAGAGTAATTCTCAAATGCAACTAGCAGGGTCCAGATCTAGGCTGCAGAGGGGAAATGATCCAGGACTAGGATTAAGGAGACCCAGGTTCAAGTCTCAGAGCTGCCATTTGAGGCCACTGGGCTTGGGCAGCCACTTCACTTATGTGTACCTCAGTCAAGGCTCTCTCCCACGGTTTTGAAGGTCTGAAAGAAAGTGAAGCACATGCGGAGAAAAAACACCAACTCCCTGATCTCTCTCCTACACCCACCTGAATACCAAGGATAAAGAGGTACTTGAGGCCCAGCTGCAGCAGTGCTGCATGGAAGTGGTGAGGCGCATCCCGGAGCCGCATCTCCATCAGTGGCTCCTCTTCCTCCTCAGGTCTGACTCTGCCATCGGCTTCATTCCCTGGGGGCTGCTGTCTCTTCCGCAGCCCTTGACTCTCACACAGGAAAGGCCAGAGGAGGAGCAGTGGGCAACCTACTGCCTCGGGAGAGGGTATGGCTGGAATCAATAGGCCACCCTGGCTGGCTCAGGTTCCAATTAGCCTAGGCCAAGGGGTGCCAAAGATCCAACAAACCCACATCTCTCCATTCAAATCCAGGGGTTTCCTTTCTTTCCACAAAGCCAGAGTAAACAATGGAAGCAAGTGAAGAAGGAGGGGGTACCTGCAAAGAGGAGGTGGGAGGCAAAGGTGTTGGCTCCCACTAGCAAAGCAGGCAGCCAAGTACAGGAGCCATGACCCTCTGGGAATCCCACAAAGGCTGCATGCCAATGGATGGCTGGAAAGACAGGCTGGTGGCCTGTGGAGTAGAAGGTCTGTGTGGCCATGAGGGCCCAAGCCGAGACTGCCTGCCATGGCACAGTAAAAGGACCTGGAAGAAAAGATACGCCACTTACAGTCACTTCTTAATCCCTAATCCATAGGCTACTGCTCCACAATCATATACTCCTACTACTTCAGTATCAATTCTCATACACACTCACATGCCCATCAGCCCAACCTCCTTACAGTCAACATTCTGTTATTCTAATTCTCTTTGTGGTACAAAAGCGCCATCAGGCTTATGTGAATCCTGCTGTGGCCAATCTCTTTCTTTCTCTCAAACACATACAGCTCACTGTGCCATTATATATTCACAATTTACTACTTCCATCACTGGAAAATCAAGAAATGTGCTCATGAGGATGCAGCATTTCCACAAGGAGTCTTAGAGGACTCCTTGTCTCCCCTCTCCATGAACCCTGGGAACCAACAGGAGGGATCAATTTGCTTGGCTATTGCAGGTGAGAGGACACCAAGAAGACCTTCCTAGCTGTGTGGGGCATGGGACCCTCTGTCAAGCTCAGGAACATGAGGAGCAACACCTCCTTGAAAACAAGAGAAGCCGAACTCCCATCACTATTGTCTTTAGGTGAATCAGAGCTGAGATATTTACCAGGGGTGGTGACGGGTATCCCAGCAGCAAGCAGATGTAGGAGAAGGAAGCTCTGCAGAAACAGAAGCAGGAACACAAGGCTGATGCGCTCCGCATGCAACAGCAGAAGTGGGAAGGCCAACAGGGTGAGGGCTGTGACCATAGCAGCTGAGTAGACACTACCCAACTGATAAGCAGCCACAGTCAGGGGACCCTGAGATTTGGTCCTCTCTAGCCGGCCCCGGAACTCCTCCTGCATGTGTCGGTAGATTTGAGGGACCACATAATCCAGGTCAGCTTGAGAAGTGGGGGGGCCTGAGAAGGGAGTGAGGACAGTCCTGGTCCTTGGAGCGCCTGCCCCAGCCTTCACCAGCACCGTCACAGGCTTCCAGAGCAGCAGCGCGAGCCCTGACGCAGCCAGCCCTGCTACAGCCCGAGGCAGCACCATGGATGCCCCAGAGACCAAGGCCCGGAGACGGGGGGGAGCCTCATCTGCCCCCGACGCCAATGCCCAGTAGGCAGCAGTACCCAATGCCATTAGGGGCAGTCCCCAGCGCACAAAGAGCATGGGTGGCTCGGGGCTCTTGAGATTACCATAGCGGCGAAGCCACAAGCGCACGGCAGCTAACAGGGCCACCAGCGCCGCCACACAAGTTCCATACCACAAATTCTTGGCTCGACCACCCACCATGGATGCCAGAGGACTCAGCCAGGGAGAGGAGTGGCAAACAGGTGTCTCTTCAGGGCAACGATGAAAAAGCCCAGCTAGCCTTGTACATAAAAGCAACCCAATTCCAAGTCTCAGGGCATATGCACCATTGTGCCGTGGGGGGTTTGTTGTGGCTGAAGTGCCAAGTCGGGGCATTGTGAGCAGCTTAGGTGGAAGCAGCTGACCCTCCCAGTGAAGCTGGACAACCAGGAGCAGGACGAATGAGCCCAAAAGGAAGGGGGTGGCCCTGGCCTCAGCTACAACAAAACTATCAGAGAAGAACACAGCCAAGCGAAACAGCAGGAGTAACAGGACGGGCCCAGGGAAGGGAAACAGGGTTGCCAAGGGCCTCTTGGACCCCCAGCCGGCCCAGGCTTTCCACAGAAAAGGCAGGAATGAGCTCACTGCAGCCACAGCCCCTAGAAGCACGAGATCTAGCTTCAGCTCAATAGTTCCCAGGAGTCCAGCATACGCTATGGCCCCAACCAGGCCCCAGGCCACAGGTATCAGGAGTAGAGGACGGAATGGAAAGCCTGGGGATATTGCCCACTGAGATGCCAGCAGGCAGATAAAGCAGGAAGCAGCCAAGAGCGCAGCACCCCCCGCCATGCGGACCAGAGAGAAACGAGCCCAAGACTCGATGCACATGGCCCGAGCTCCCCGTAGGAACTGCTGCAGCTCAGCAATCACAGTCGGCAGTGTCGCCTCAGCCCCCTTGGGGCTCTGGAGAAGCCACTGGTAGTCAGCAGAGGCCTTGGAGAAGAGGTTCTGCAGCTGATGAAGCTCCTTAGCTTGAAGGTCCTGAGTAGCAGCTGAGTAGGTATGAAGAAATCGGGACACCTGGCAGAGAAAAGGTCATAGGCCAAGGGGAACAGGTCAGAGACATAAATTGGGGCAGAGGCAAGAACAGGTATTACAAAAGGGGGTACCTGGAAGTCAAGGACCCAAACACTGTCCGGGATCGGGGAAGGGAGGGATAACGGAAGAGGGATAGGTATGGAAGGTGGGATTAAGACTAGTCAAAGGACAATAGAGTGATTCATTATGCTTCTTTCATGCCCACCCTAGCTCTGTCACCTGGAAACCCAGCCCGCTTACCTACCTGCCGAGCATTGAGATGGAGAGCTGAGGCTTGCGCTAAAGCAGAGGAGTGGGGCTGGGAGTCCTCACCCCCTGAGAATAGCTCAGTCATCACTTCCCCGATATTCCCAAATGGGATGGGCAGGCCCAGCAGCAGGGCCAGCGTGGGCACAAGGCTAACTTGAGGAATCACATCTGGCTCCTAAAGGGAAATGACAGTGGTCAACAGGTTCATCACAAAGCTGAAGTCAATGTTTGGGATGGCAGACATAGGGGCCTAGATAAGAAACGAGAGTGGAGGATACCCAGGATCATAGATTTGGGGGCCTAAAATAGAGCTATTCATGAGGATGCTGTGATGGTAACATGGGCTGATTACTGGGAGAACAGATGAGGAACATCCCAGGCCTCACCTCTGGTGGGGTGCTGGGGAAGAGTGCTGTGGGGCTATACAGAAAAAGAGCAGCTGAGACCTCCAGCTCACTGTCCCCTCCATGGTCTCCATTTGTGGTCATCCCATGGTCCCCAGCCACTACCAGCAGTGTGTCATTCTCCAGACGCTCCACAAGTCCCCTGGGGGCCAAGAAATGTGTCAGGAGTAGAAACGGATAAATATTTTTCTCAAAAAGAAAAAAGATTTTTCTCCAGGGGCCTATTCATCCCCAGCTATAACTCCGTTAGTAAGGCCTAGACCTTTGGCAAAGAGACATGTCTTCAGCCATGATCTGATGCCCAAAGCTACACACTGAGTTAATCAAGATGGATGGAGCCTTTAGCTTCAGCAGAAGGCCTAGAGAAGACAGAATTCAGCCAGGAAAGAAGCTCTAAGATAAGAGCTTCTTCGAGATTCTCAGACACAAACCCACTCCCCCAGCCAATACCCCACACTCACTGGATCACCTGGTCCATCTGGCTAAGTTTCTTGGCCATTTCAGGGTGGTGAGGGCCATGCTTGTGGCCACAGTGGTCCACACCCAGGAAGTGAGCAATCAGCACGTCCCATTCACCACTGTCCACTGTGAAGGGGAGAACACTGAGCACAGAAGACTAAGACCCACTCCTCAACCCCAGCCAGGCTTTGATACTCCTCTATGTCCAGGGATAAAAGCCCAGGCTGTTACACCCATGGGTGGCTCAGAATTTGTGGACTAAAGCAGTTCTCCCCAGCTCCCAGTCTTAGAACTACGTGCTGTGGCCCCATGCTCACTGGTAGGGTAGAGGTGTTCCAGGATGCCATTGTCTACTGTGTCTAGGTCTCTGACATTGAAGGATGGGAAGAATAAAGCTTTGGAGAAAGCACCAGGGAAAAGGTCTTTCCAGGTATCATCTCCCATGAAGACTACACGCCTTCCTGCAGGGACATGAAAGAGAGGTCAGAGCCTGAGCAAACATCAGAGTTAGGAGAAAAGAGGAAAAGAGGCCCTTTAAAGACCCATCAGAAGTCCCAACCATGCAACCTAAAGTATAGCAATTCCACACAGCAATCCTTATCCTTCAGGGCCTAACATTTTCCACCAGGAAGCTTTCCCTGATAACCATACTCCACCCAGACCTCACACTTATCCTTCCTACAAAATGCTCTCCTAGTTCTGTCTCTGGGTTTCTCTACTGATTTGTTTTTCCTGGGTGTATCCTGCTTCTTCCAAGTCAGTGAATGAACAGGGCCTGTATTTCTCTGCTTGCTTCTCTACACTTGCAAGCCAAGATCCACATCTTCTCTTCTTCCCTTCTCCCTTTTACTGAGAGGTCTCCAAGAATAAAACTTACACTCCATTCAGATTAGAAGCTTCATAGGAACAAAGCCCAGATCCCTTCTCCTCTGTCCCCCAAACTGAGCTCCCTACCAGCAGGGCCCTGGCCTCTTTCTTCTCCTCTGTCCCCCTACACCATAGTCAAGTGTGCATCTGGGCACCCAAAGGTCTGACTCCCTGACTTCAAATTTTGAAGAAATTTGCCAAGGCACTTCTGGCCTTCAAAGTGGCCCACACTGACCTGCACTGGTGAGCTGCTTAATGAGATTGTCTTCCACTATGGCGTGGCTGGCGAAGTTACTACCAGCATCAATAAAGGTAGGGAGTGAGCCAGTGGTGAGAGCCTTGAGGCGCTGCATGGTGGTGGTAGGAGGGTCAACCTGAGATCGGTAGAGCCGGGCATGGTGGGGCTGAATCTCCAGGATCCTCTGCAAGGAGCTTAATTTGCCCAGGAAGGGTAGGGAGACAAGAGGCTCTCCAGGCACGTGTGAGTGCTGGGGCTGGGCGAAGTCAAATCGCAGAGCATCTATCAGCACCAACACAACCCGTGAAAATCGGGAAGCCATCCAGCAGGCCCCAGGTTTCCCTTGGCTCCCCCATGGCAGGGGCCCAGGGCCTGGAGGCTCTTGGCAGCTGCTATGGTTGGTGAGCTCCAAACGAGTGAGCAGGAAGCCACTGGTGAAGAGGGCAATGCCAGCGTAGAAGAGGAAGCAGACCCAGGCCAGGAAGAGCAACACTGAGGCTTTCTGCATCCTGATAGGAGTGGGGAAGTAAACTCATTACTGTGGGGCAACGAACCAGTGGATATTCTGGTTCCTGAATACAAGCCTAGCTAGAATCACTTCCTTCCAGAAACCTTCCTGGAGATAAACCATCCCATAGCCAACCCCTTGCAATATTACTTTCCTCCTATTTCCAGGCTGGGCGTGGTGGCTCACGCCTGTAATCCCAGCACTTTGGGAGACTGAGGCGGGCGGATCACCTGAGGTCAGGAGTTCGAGACCAGCCTGGCCAACATGGTGAAACCCCGTCCCTACTAAAAATACAAAAATGGGTGGCGGGCACCTGTAGTCTCAGCTACTGGGGAGGCTGAGGCAAGAGAATCGCTTGAATCGGGGAGGCGGAGGTTGCAGTGAGCCGAGATTGCAGCACTGCACTCCAGCCTGGACAACAGAGAGAGACACCGTTTCATGAGGCCCCACCCCAGATCTACTCAATCAGGATCTTCGAGGGGTAGAGCATAGGAATGTTCACATGTACAGGCAGGAAATGCTAATGCTGAAAACACACAGTCACGAGGGAAACTTATTCCAATTGGTAGCCAGGCTCTCTTACAGGCCGTTTCTGCGCCTCTCCCCTTGCCAATCTCAATACCCACTAGGGTGGAAAGGGACCGAAGCTGCAGGGGAATCCGGGCCCAGCCGACGGCGCCGCCTGGCGGGCACCAAGGGGACGAAGGGGAGGAGTCACGCTCCGCTTCCGGGCGGCCAGGTTCTCCAGGAGACCTGAAGCACGACCTTCGCCACGCAAGGAGGCTGGGGCGCGGGTCGAGTCGACTGGGCCTCGCTGGGACCCAGGCGTGCGACCGGCTCTGCCTCCTCCGGTAGCTACCCAGCCTCCCGCTGGGCACCCTAGCTGCGGTACTGAGCACCTTGGTTGGGAGCTGAGGGAAAGTGGGAGACTCCCTTACTTAAGGGTGAAGGGAATATCGGGGGGTAAGGTTGTCGGGAGACCCTTGCTCACCTGCAATGGCACCCGGAAGTGCGGCGGCGGCGGCGGCGCCTGCTGCCTGGCAGCACAGAGATGCGCGCGCCAGACAGAGCGGCCCGCCGGTGGCTCCATCGCCATCTGCCGGCACCTCGGTGGAAGTTTGGCCAGGAGCGTGGGGCTGGCCCCAGTTTGATGGGATATTTAGTAATTGAAAATTGGGGACAGGGGACCAAGCTGGAGGAAGAGTTCAGGGAACCACTGTCCATTCATGGTTACGACTAAGAGCACGGCTGCTGGAGTCAAACTTGACTTGAATCCTAGCTCTGCCGCACATATTGTCATTATTAGGCATTACCTCATCTGTAAGATGGAGATAATACTTATTTTCCCCTTTTTGCTTAGCTGAGTCCAACTGAGATTTCATTACTCCTCCTCTCAAAGCCTCTAACTGAATCTTACAACTGAATAATTAAGCAAATAATCCTTCGGAGTGGAGGAGGGGAGGCTGGGCCTGGTGGCTCACACCTGTAATCCCAGCACTTTGGGAGGTCAAGGCAGGTGGCTCACCTAAGGTCAGGAGTTCAAGACCAGCCCGGCCAATATGACGAGACGCCATCTCTACTGAAAATACAAAAGTTACCCGGGAGTGGTGGCGGGCGCCTGTGATCCCAGATACCTGGGAGGCTGAGGCAGGAGAATCACTCGACCCCGGGAGGCGGAGGTTGCAGTGAGCCAAGATTGCACCACTGCACTCTAGCCTGGGCGACAGAGCAAGACTCCCTCTCAAAAAAAAAAAAAAAAGCCAGGCATGATGACTCACACCTGTAAGCCCAGCACTTTGGGAGGCTGAGGCTGGAGAATCAGTTGAAGTCAGGAATTGGAGACCAGCCTGGCCGACACGGTGAAACCCCAAGTCTACTAAAAATTACAAAATTTAGCCAGGCGTGGTGATGTGTACCTGTAGTCCCAGCTAGTCAGGAGGCTAAGACCGGAGAATTGCTTGAAGCCAGGAGGCAGAGGCTACAGTGAGCTGAGATCGTGCTACTGCACTCCAGCCTAGGCGGCAGAGTGAGACTGTCTCAAAAAGAAAGAAAACCTGTCCACTGGTTTCTCATCTGAGAGTAAAAGTTCTTGCATTGGCTCTACATGGCCCTGCACACCATCTGCCTCTTCCCCTTCTGATTCATCTAGCTGCCACTTCTTTGCTTCCTTGTGTTCCATCCACAGCAGTTCTGCCTCAGAACCTTTGCATTTGCCATCTCCTCTGTCAGCCTCAGTTCCCGATGCCGAAATGGATCTCCATCACCTTCATACGGAAGCTCAACTGTAACATCAGCGAGGCTTCCTGGAATCTCCTACTTTACTAGTACAGCACCTCCCACCACCACACCCCCTGGAAAAATTTCCCTTCTCACTTCCTTAATTTCTTCCATAGCACAACTCATCAGCATCTGAAGTTCTACACGTATTTATGGTTTGTCCCCTCCAAGTAGAATGTGAGCTCATTGAGGTCAGGGAATTTTGTTTTCTTCATTATGATATCCTCAGCACCTAGCATATATTTGAGGTTCACATACTGACCAAACGAATAAAGGAATATGTTAATTTTTTTAAAAAGTTGAGTTATTCTTCCACCTTGTTCCCCACAGCCCCTTATCTCAGTTCAGGCCTCATCCCTTCTCCAGGATCACTGAGGCAGCCTTCTCACTGTCCTCCCAGCCTCCTATCTCTCCCTACTATCCCTTCTCCACATTGCAGCAAGACCACTCTAACTAAAACATTAATGTGATTACTGTTCTTTTTTTCTTTTTGTAGAGATAGGGTCTTACCATGTTGCCCAGGCTGGTCAACTCCTGGGCTCAAGTGATCCTCCCGCCTCAGCCTCCCAAAGTGCTGGGATCACAGGTATGAGTCACCGTGCCTGGCCAATGTGATGTTTTATCTTAAAATTCTTCATGGGAAGGGAAAAAAAACCCTTCATAGGCCGGGCGCAGTGGCTCATGCCTGTAATCCCAGCACTTTGGGAGGCTCAGGCGGGCGGATCACGAGGTCTGGAGTTCGACATCAGCCTGACCAACATGATGAAACCCCGTCTCTACAAAAAACAAAAAAATTAGCCAGGCATGGTGGCACATGCCTGTAATCCCAGCTGCTAAGGAGGCTGAGGCAGGAGAATTGCTTGAACCCGGGAGGCGAAGATTGCAGTGAGCCAAGATCACGCCATCGCACTCCAGCCTGGACAACAGAGGGAGACACTGTCTCAAACAAACAAACAAACAAAAAACCCTATTACCCTAGGGATAATGTCCAACCCCTTCAACAAGAATCTCACTCCTTGTGACTTGGCCCTTGCCACGTAGTCACATCCCCCTTAACACTATACCCTTCAGCCAACTTCTCTCAAGCAGTGAGCCTTTGTTTATTCTAGTCCAGGGCCTGACTTGGTGAAAACTTGCTAACTTTTCCAGCCTGAGTTCAGTGGGGAGAGAGTCTCACTGTCGCCAGGCTGGAGTGCAATGGTGTGATCTCGGCTCACTGCAGCCTCCACCTCCCAGGTTCATGCAATTCTCCTGCCTCAGCCTCCCAAGCAACTGGGACTACCGGCACATGCTACCATGCCCAGCTAATTTTTGTATTTTTAGTAGACGGGGTTTCACCATGTTGGCCAGGATGATCTCAATCTCCTGACCTCATGATCCGCCCACCTCGGCCTCCCAAAGTGCTGGGATTACAGGTGTTGAGCCACCGCGCCTGGCCGCATTTATCACTTTCCTGTCTGTCTTCCCTACCTGACCTTGTATTCTGTGAAAGCAGGGACCACTGGGTTTCAGGTATTTTTGTAATCCAGTGTCTAGTAATGAGCTTGGCACTTGGTAGACATTCAATGTTTTTGAATAAATGAATGAGGAGCACCCTCAGTCCCTGAAAACCCTTTAAGTATGCCAGTGCAGGGTAGTACTTTCTCATGAAAGTACTTCTTTCCCATGAAAAAACCCCCAAACACCTGCCTCAAACACACAGCCCCACACTTAGCAGGAAGGGGACTTCACTTCCCAGCCAGCAGTTCAGTGAACATATGGTTTAACTCTTCCACCCTATCCCACAGTTTCTCTTGAAGACAAAAATGATAGTTTCACTTTACAAGAAGTTCACTCTTATTCATGGAGGCATGAATCATGCTGACAGGACTGGATCCAAGGAAAATGCTAGTGACTTTCCCAACTTCATTCCCCAATCAAAGAGGACAGTTTCTGGTTTGCCACTGGTGAGTTTATTACACGACTAAAGTTCAAATAAAAAAATAAAAACCAAAATCTTGGCAGGGAAGCTAGAGCCAGAATCACGAAAATCTGCTTCCTTGTCCCCAGACTCCCTGGCCAAGCCCAGCTCCACTAACTCATCTTGACGCGATCAAGTTCCTCATCAAGACTTGCATCTGTACCCTGGACATCTCTGCTGCTCCCACTGGAGAGCGAGTCTGGAGTCCCTGGCACTGGGGCTTTGGTGAGGGCTCCATATACACCCATGGCCTGAGGAGAGGAACAGAGAGAATACCATGAGGACACCTGACAGAGGTGCAGCCCAGCCTACCAATGGCTAAACGGGATAAGATGGCATGGGGGCCAGTGAGTTGGTTTTCCTTTCTCCCTCTCTCAAACCTGTCTTGTAAGCTCTGGAGTTGATTTTAGGAATCTTGCAAACCATCAGAGTAAAGTGACTCTCAGAATACCAGCACAAGTGTCTACCAGAAAAAGGTATCTCAAGAACTTCCATATTTGCAGGACTGAGTGGAGATGTTTCATTCTTAGATTCCACCTCTACAAAGAATGAAGGGAGGTCCAAGGCCAAGGCACTCTGAAGACCTTTATGGTATGTAAGTGTTGATGATGGTGGTGGGGGTCTCAGTTTGGTCCCTGGCACCAGTGTTCTGTGCTGGGTCCTCAGAGAGCTCTAACCTGAGCCACCATGCTGGTGACATCGCCAGGATTGGAGGGCAGTAGGATAGTGTTGGAGTCCTTGGCCAGTTTGGAGAACGCGCTGACATACTGCTCGGCCACAGTCAGTGAAGCTGCTGCATCTCCATTCTGTGATCACAGGGGGATAAAAATCAGAAATCACAGATGCGGAGAAGGGGTGGATGGGGAATGAAGAAAGCAGTTCACAATAAAAAGGACCATGTAATCTGCCTCAACAGAGCCCACAGAGGCAGAACTCTCCTCAAGTGTAGATAAGAGAACCCCTTCCACTGTCAATTCCTGTCCCCATTCCCACCCAGGGGCCTCTCACATGTTGTGTCAGAGCTGCAGCCAGGATTCGAATAGCTTCAGCTTTAGCCTTGGCCTTGGCCAGAACTGCACTGGCCTCTCCTGCAAGAGAAGGGACAGAGCTTGCTTGACCCATGAAGTCAATGTACCCCAAAGATCCTGCCCCAGCACCAATCTTCAAAGGCCCATGCCTTGCTCCTCCCTCAGCCTCTACCCTTTCCTGACCTGCTGCCTGATTTATCTGTTCAGCCTTTTCTGCTTCGGAGGCCAGGATCTGGGCCTGTTTCTTCCCTTCTGCCACATTGATGGCCGACTCTCTGGTCCCCTCAGACTCTAGAACTGTGGCCCGTTTCCGCCGTTCTGCCTCCACCTGGAAGCCCACAACAATCCCAATCAACAAGCCAAGGGAAACTCATATAGACATGCAACTCTACCCATCACAACAGGAGGGAAGTCTGGATCCTCCTGGGACTGGAGCACCCTGAGGTCCTTTTCCCACCTCTCCTTGGCCCCCACCTGCATCTGCATAGACTCTTTCACCCGGGGTGGCACATGGATATCCTTGATCTCATAACGGAGGCAGCGGATACCCCAGCAGTCAGCAGCTTGGTTGATGGCATCGACAATGCTGGCATTCAGGGACTCCCGTTCCTGGAAAAAGAGGTGTAAGCCCCACAGCCTCAACCTACCTATCAAGGGCCTACACTGAGAAGGGCCTGGGACTGATCTTGACCTTCAGAAAAGATTAAGAGCGTCAGGTTTGTGTCTTCAAACCCTAACTCTGGCTCAGATCTGCTTACCCGGAAGACTTTGTCCAGAGAGAGTTTGCCGAGCTCTGATCTCATGGTTGTTTGAGCTAGCTGGGTGACGGCATACTCAGGGTCCTCCACACCATAGCTTGCCTGAGATGGACACGGATAGTGTAAGAAGCTTGGGCACAAGATTTTAGTGAAGAGGGCAACTGAAAAGACTGGATAAAGTAGGGGACAGATACCTTGTAAGGGTCCATGATGCGCAGGTAAAGGACTCCATCGATTTGCAGAGTTACATTGTCTGTAGAACCGGGAGAGAAAACGAGGAAAGTCAGGACTCTAGGTCCCAACCAGTTCTTTCTACTAAGCTCTGGATCTACAGCAACCACATCCCAATAGCCTCAGAGCACCCATGTCACTCTGAACCCCTCACCGAGAGTCACAGCCGACTGCTCAGGCACGTTGATGACAATTTCCTTGAGACTCTGCACATATCGGATCCGGTCTAACACAGGGATGAGTATGTTCAAACCCTGGGAAGAGGAGTCATGGGTCCTCAGAAGGCTGGGAACTATTGGGTTGGGACCTAAGCTAGTCCTGGAGTATGTAGGGAGTCAACACATGAAACATGCCCAGAAAAGCAGCAGCTCCTACCAAGAAATAAGTCCTCAGAAGGCTGAGGTGTCACTGGTAGGAAAACCCAAGAGAATAGGAATGCAAGACTAGGCCCCTGAATGGAGGGGAGAGTCATGAGAATCGGAGCCAGCAGACTAGCCATCTCTATGCAGACTGAGAGGTAGGGCTGAGAGAGTGGGCAGGGGAGATTCCCAAGAATGGGGCCTGTGAGATGCATAGGAAAAGGTGGTAACATGGGGATGATGGTCAGCAGCCTGGGCCCTGTCAGGTCTGGCCTACAGAGTCGGGAGCTAACAGTGCGGGCAGGCCCAAAGGAGGTCCTCCCGACGCTCCATGTCGTGAGGGATTGGTCATCTGGCTGGCCCAGGGTGGGCAGAAGAGGTTTCTCACAGGCTCCAGGATCCGGTGAAATCGGCCCATTCGCTCCACCACCCAGGCCTCCTGCTGCGGCACAAACAGTACCACGGTGTTTCGGGGCAATCCAGAGGAGGAGCGGCGCGGAGCGCGGCCAGAAGCCAGTAGAGGGCCCTGAAGGAAAGAAGAGGGTGAGCAGAGATCCCATCTGGCCAGACACGCCGCCCCTCAGTCCAGAAGGCATCTCCATAAACCACGACCCTCAGGATCCTCGGAGAGAGAATCACATGGGGACCATGACCTCTGACCCCAGTCCTCTCCAAAAGTTGGAATGTCACTCTTTTCCAGCGGAGAACCCAGGTAATCTCTGTCCCGACCCTCTGGAAAGGTTGCCTCGCTCTCACCCTCAGCAAAAGGGCCCCAGTGCCCCGCGCCGCGCGCGCCAGCATTTCCCCACCGCCGCAGCGACCTCCGGAACCAACGAGACGAGCGGGGCGGTCGCTCCCAGAAGCCTACCCGAGCCTTTCCTCTTGCAGTTCCGCTCCCCCGGATGTACTTCCGGCCATCCCCTCCCCCAATTCAACACTCACCCAATCAGCGTTACTTGGTCGAACGGAGCATCAAGTTGTTCCCTGGGAAACACAGACCTAGAGAAGGGCGAAGGCTGCGATTGTTCTGGGTTTAGCTGTTCACGCCGAAGATCCCCGGCCTGATGGAGGCTATTTTTCGCGTGCATTATCACTCAGACACCACGCACTGAATTCTTCACCCTCACCCGAGACTCAGTTTGCCCACCAGGGCGTAGAATCGCCCCCATCTGTCACAGTAGCGACTAGTGGATTGGAGCTGACTCGTTGCCATGGTTGCCATAGTGATATTCTCTGGTAGTCCCGCTGTGTTGTGTCCAGGACTCCCACTGGGGACTGACCCCAATCCCGTTGCCATGAAAACTGGACCTAACATTGCCTGGCGATTGGGCCGAGATTTTCCCTCCCCTCTTTCCTCAAAGACGCTACAGCTCCTTTCCTATCTTCCCAAGCAAGGTTTGTTATGCCCGGTCTTGAATAGAGTCCAGCAACAGCCTCAACGTTCAACCTTGTCTGGAGCATGTCACCTTGCACACATCCCTAATGCTCTAGTAGTCAAGAGACCTCCGTAGTCACCTCCATTTTACATATGAGGGCACTGAAGTTCTGAGGGGCTAAAGTCATTAACAGAACCAGTATTAGAATCCTGATCTACAATTCAGAGTTCAGCTTCTACGGCTGAACTTTACCCACCAACCCCTCCGAAAGGAGCAAAACCAGGCCCCAGGAATCAGCAGGGACTAGCCTAAGACCTCATGGGCCCAGGCCTGTTGCCTCTCTGGTAGAAAGGGCTGAGTCCCAGCTCCAGGAAGGCCCTCCATCCCCCTTCACACCCTTTCCCCAATAACAACAACAACAACAGAAGTAGTGCTTAGTTCAAGTTTCCAAACAAGAATTTATTCTTTCTTTTTTAATCTTTTTTTTCTAAAAAAAAGTACCAGGTACAATTTTTTCCTGTTGTTGATTTGCTTTGTGTTTTCAAGTTTCAGCAAATGCTTGTTCCCCTCAGCCCAGCCCCAGGAGTCAGTACTGAGGCTGGGTCAGAGTCTGGAGTGGGGAATGGGGTAGTTTGGAACCACATGACTGAGTTTGAGGGGTGCCCCTCACCCCAGCTGAGGTAGGTGGGTCAGAGTCTGGCCAGGTGAGAGGAGGCACCCCAGTGCTTGGCCCTGACTCTGCCCCCTGGACACCTTCTTCAGTCAGGACCCCAAAGCAAGGAGACACAGGTAGGAGGAGAGGGACAACTGGAGTCTGGAGCCCTAGGTGAGGGGTGGTTAACCCCTGTGTGTGTGCATACATGCACACTCTCTCACACACACATACCACACAAAGACAAGCTTGTGCACACACACATACACATAACTTGGCTTTCAGCGATAGGTCAGAGGGTAGGGGAAGTGAAGGGACTGGGGGAAGGACAGGGGAAGCTGAGGCTTTGGCTACTGACTCAGTCCCTCTGGAATTGCCCCTCTTCCCTCAGCTGAGGGAGAGCAGTTCTCCTCCTGCCCCCCGCATAAGCCTCTTCAACTCCTGAGGTTGGAGCACTATCTGAGAGTGGGAAGCAGGGAGGAGTGATGCCAATTATCAGGTGTGGGAGGTTACCAAGGCAATCCAATTTGAATAAATTATAAATTAAAAATAAATAAAATAATAAGTGGCCCCTGCCCAGGACAGGGAGGCAACGCTGGCATAACTTGCCTGGGAACTTGAGACAATCTCAGGGTAGCTCCGGTTCCTCCCTACTACCTAAGCTGGCCTAGGAAACCCAAGGGAGGGGACAGGCACATGGAGTACCCGAAGTAGGGCAGGGTGTAGTAAGGATCAGAAGCTTTAAACACCCAAATAATCCATTTGGGCGTGAGCATGGTGAGGGCTTTAATTCAAGCCTGAAGGGTCTCTTGCTGTCTCTCCATATATGTTCTCTAAGATGGAGCAGGATGGGCAGGTCGTTAGCCTGCATGGGTTCAGAGTGCTGGCAATCAGGGCAAAGGTGAATAACGTGGATTATGAGGGGCCTCGGTCACAGCCTGCAGTTCGTAGGGGAGCCCTGTGTCCAGCTCCAGGCTCCGGCGGGAAAAAAGCAGGCGGATATCTCCATGCAGGCTTAAGCGGCCTGAGCGGGAGCTCCGGAACCTGGACAAGGACAATGTGATCAAAGTAAGAATCCAGGCTGGGTTCAGTGGTTCATGCCTGTAATTCCAGTGCTTTGGGAGGCCCAGGTGGGAGGACTGCTTGAGCCCAGGAGTTGGAGACCAGCCTAAGCAACATAGCGAGACCCCGTCTCTAAAAATACATACATACATACATACATACATACATAAAAATTTAAAAATAAACTAAGCAAGAATCCAGACAGTATCGAAGCAAGGAGAGATCCTCTTCAGGGAAGGGATACCTGGGCCTCCCCAGCCGTCCTTGGGCCCTCTCCTCACCTGAGGTGCAGCAAGTAGCAGAGGAGGCGGTGGGTGGGGTTAGCATTTCCCTCCTCACCCACAGGCACCAAAAAGAGGCGATGGCGCAGGAAGGTCATGTGGGCAGCAGGCATGTCCGAGAAGTCAAAGGTCACGAGGAACATCTTTACCACAGTCTGGTTGGGGTTAAATAAGGTCTAGGGACAGGACAGTCAAGGTTGGTAGGGCCTGAGGGCTGCTTTCCTCTCTCCCCACTCCCACTCCCTCAGGGCAAACTCACCACTTGGACGGTGCCCACCTTGGGCACGCTGTAACCCTTCCTCCCCAAGGGGTTCAGATCCACGATGCCCTGGGAAGGCCAGGGAGCCATCAGTCAAGGTGGGGACTAGGAAAACCCCAAGCCCTAAATACATGTCCCTCTCCACAAGCTCTCACCCTGAACCTGCCCCTGCCCTACACTAGAGTTCTCCTCACCTGGCCCTGACTCACTCCTAGGTGAGGAATAAGTAAGAAATACCTCTTGCCCCCGGCCCCACCCCCAAATCCTCATCCTTCTGATGAACTGACTTTGGGGTTGGAGTCAAGGCATACCAGGAAGGGAGCCGGGGCATTTTGCTCAGAAACATCAAAGAATGTGACAGTGACAGGCAGCGTGACATGCTGGGGGCAGTATGACCCACTAGCTCCAATTTCTGCTGTGAAGCCCTCAATGTGGCCAGATGGTGCAAAACGTCCTCGCAGCAATGATTCCTGGGATTAGGGTAGGAAAAACACATTATGAGAGAGATGCCAATTCTTTTCCTTATCCATCCAAGCCACATTCCACCATCCCGCCTCTCCCAGGACCCCGGCAATCACAAAGCCCAAGGGGAGCTACCTCAAAGTTGCCCAGCAGGGTATGGCTGACAGCAGGGGTAGGAACAGGGGAGGCACTGGGGGGGCTCAGCAGGCCTGGCCCCTTCCGGAGGCTTCGAAGGGGGCTCCTGGTAGAGGAAGGGAAACACAGGGGGTTGGCTTTAGGTATTCTGGGATTCCTGCTTATGCCCTTGGACTCCACTCTCTGCCACTATGTAGGGCTTCTGCCCTGGAGTTCCCTACTCGGATGCTGGAAAGATTACAGACTTCTGCCCCCATTCTCAGGGACAGGGTAGAGGAAAAAGCTGGTCACTTACAGCTTCAGGCGACGGGCTCCTTTCAGCCTCCGCCCCATGGGACCGCAGTCTGTTGTGTCCTATGGAGAAAAATGATTGGGAAAAGAGACAGGGTGAAGGCCACGTATGTTTTGGGGCAGAAGCTCATCACAAACTCTCAAAGGAACACCCCACCCCCCAGGCCTCCATCTTTATCCACACAAATATCCACTTAAGAGTACATGAAGGACAGGCGCAGTGGCTCACGCATGTAATCACAACACTTTAGAAGGCCAAGGTGGGTCAATCGTTTGAGCTCAGGAGTTCGAGACCAGCCTGGGCAACATGGCAAAACCCCATTTCTACCAAAAATACCAAAAATTAGCTAGGTGCAATGTCATGTGCCTGTGGTCACAGATACTCGGGAGGCTGAGGTTGGAGGATCGCTTGAGCCTGGGAAGAGGAGGTTGCAGTCAGCTGAGATTGTGCCACTGCACTCCAGCAGTGATGGAGTGAGATCCCATCTCAAAAAAAAAAAAAAAAAAGCAAAAAAAGAGTAAATGAGGTCCTTTATTGGCTTACCAAAACAGGCTCTTTGGGCCCAGGCAGCAGGTGGCTCCAGAAGGGTGTGGCTTTGGCATCAGAACTGTTGGCAGCAGTAGGGTGGCCCAGGGATCCCCGGCGCCTCCGAGGGGCTGGCCCCTCTTCCTCAGAGCTGACATCTGGGGCTTCTCCAGCAGTAAGCAGCCTTCGCTTGGTGGGGCAGGGGCCTGGAGGTCCAGGGCCAGGGGGTGTGTGCTCGGGACTGTGCCCATTGGCAGTGCCAGGGGACTCCCTAGGCCAGAGGCTACCCCCATTGCCCACCCCAGCCACTGGGCTCTTACCCCCTATTTGTGCAAGACTGTGCAAATCAGTGTCAAGTGTGTGCAGCTGGCCTTGAGGGGCTGGCCCTGGGGACTCCCCCAGGGACCCCTGTCCCCCTGGACCTGGGGAGGCCCAGTCTCTGGTGTGCAAAGTATTGCAGGAAGCATTTGATGGGGGGCAGGGGGGACTCCAGGCCCCTGAAGTCCAAGATGAGGTGACACTACTTCTCTGTTCCACAACACAGAGGCCATGGTGGGAGAAATGCTGGCTGGCCACACCTAGTCCCAGCCCCAGTCCCTCTGGGCCCAAGAGCCCCACAGTAGATGGTTCTTCAGGGGGTAGTCCCTCTCTGGCCCCCAGCCCAGGGCCTCTCTTCAGCTCCCGGGGACCCTCAGTGGGTGGGGCTTGTCGTTTCAGGGCCCTATGAGGCTCAGAGGTACCAGCCGGAGGGGAAAAGATGGATACCTGGTAGACCCCGGGGGATGTCGCCCCCCCTGCTGGGCTGTAGCCCATGAGCAGGCCACCCTGGAGGGCCCCCTGCCTGACTGGAGGCTGTGAAGGGCCAGCCTCCGGCTCTGAGGATGGAGACGGCTCCGCCTGCACGTGGCGCATGAAGCCCCCCTTGGGTCAGGGGGGCCCCCCAACACGGCCTTTATGCTGGGCCTGGGCTGGGGGGCCTGGGGACATCTGTGTGAGAGAAGAGAAGAAAAGGTGGTCAGGGGAATCAATGAGTCTTCTTCCTTCCAGCTGAGTTTCAGACCCTCTCCTTGCCTAAAGGGGTGATTTTGATGGGTTCCCAGGGATGAATGTGTACAAATCCCTGGATGGACTAATGGAATATAGAGACCACTCTCAGAACTCCTGAGAGGGTGAGAGGTTTAGCTCAGGCTTCTTACTGGACGCGCTTCCCCCCCTTCTCCCTGGTACTTACCCCGATGAAGAGGCCTCAAGCCTAGCTGTGCGTCCCCTCTTCCCAACTGATGCCTTGTGTCCCTAGCTTGCAGTCTGATCCATGCCTGCTGCACTGGCAAGGTGACTGCCACCATTCCGTGCAGCTCCTGAGCTCAGCAGGACCCTGAGGAGAGAAGAACAGACATAAGCCAGGATCACTGGAGCCAGCGGTAAGGCCTGTCACCAATTATAGGCTAATATAGTACACCCCAGGACATCCTTCTCCCATGTGAGAGGCTCTTCAGGAACAGAAAGGGTAGGCTTGGGGTCCAGGGCCCATATGGCAGAGTTGCGCTACCTAAGGAGTCAAAAAGGCAGGTCTTGGCTCAGTATAATAAGGATGTGACAAGTGAGTTGAGGTAGAATAACTACTTGTCGGGGCCACCATTTGAGGACTCCTGCCCTACATGGAGGAAGGGATGAGAGACCCCCAAGATCCAAGAGACCATGCCAGCTGAGAGGCGGCCAGGGGAAGAATTCAGCTCTCTTACTCAAAGCCACCAAATTGCACAACTCCTTCTTATATGTCTGTCTCCAAAGGGACAAGTACCATCCTAGGGCACTAAGGGCAGAGGTCTCACATACAGTTACACCCCATCAGCGGTCCTCAGAGGTACAAAGCTCAAGTCAGCTCAGAGCTGGCCCTTCAGCCCTGAACTCCAAATTGCCTCCAGCAGCCTGTCTCTTTTTAACAAGAAGCAACAAATCCGACCAAAAACAAGAAGGGGAAGGGGAAGGGGTCACTGCCAGAAGGCACTTTCTAGGGCCCTCCTGCAAGGCTCTGCAAACTAGAGATAAGGCCGCAGCAGTCAGTCAGCTGGAAGCAACTAGGGAGTACCTCTCCATGCCCCTCCCCCAATGCTCACACACCCAGCACCAAAACCCCAAACCACTGGTGCATAAGATGGTCTTCACTAACTATTCCAGCCCATAGTAGGATGAGGGGAATGTCCAGTTGAAAGCCAACTGCCCCCAGGGTCAGCCTTCTCCTTTGCTGTCTGACATTCACAGTGCCCTTTCCCCTTTAAGGAGTGCCCTTTGAATGCCTACCCAAGACTCTTCCTCCTTGGATAGGTCAAATGCCATCTCCTCCAGAAAGTCTGCTCTGTCCACCCCAGACCATAAGCATCTCTCCCTTCTCTGAGACCTCACCAATGGCAGTGTTACTACTTCCTGTAAGCTCACTAACAGTTCTGCTCACTCCTGTGGGTAAAGCATCTTCTAGACTGACCACAGAGTTCCTGAGGACAGATCTGTGTCCCAGCCCTCCATCCCACCCCAAGTACAGGGGTAAGCACACAGCAGGGCTCAAAAAAAGTAGAATGCAAGTCCCAGAGATCTGGGCAGCAGTCCTGAGAGTGGAGAGAAAAAATTCCCAGATGAGAGAAGCAGAGAGATTAATTGTACAAGGGAGAATCAGGAACAGAGGTGGGGGTAGGGAGCACGCAGAAAGGAGAGATTTGTACCCAGGGACTGAAAAGCTCTCCTACACCAAGTTCCCATCGTTGTACCCCACTATCCCATTTCACCAAATTCTCCTAAGAATTGGGATCCCTAAGAAAATCCTGGTTCCCTGTGGTGGGCGGGATGGCTGGAAAGGGCAGAACACCAATGGCAACCTGCACTATCCTACCTGCAACCAACCTTGTCAGAAGGTACAACCTGCACTAATTTCTACCCTTATTTCCTCCACTCAAACCACACAGATGCAGGAGGGGCCTTTTCCTTAGCACCACCACTTCCTGGTCATCCCAGTTGCCCTCTTGACCCCTTGCCCTGGGGAAGCCAGGGGATGACATGATGCCCTACTTGACCCCAGCATACCTGGCATCTGCTCATTAACCCCAGAGCCCTCTCAGTTCCCACTCTGTCAACAAGACGCTCTTAGATTCACTCCCCTGCCACCCAGCCAGTCTGGCTCTATACCATGGCTTCAAGCTGACTCATGGGGCAGGACTGCAGGGGATGGGGGCAGGGAGGAGTAGGCCAAGCCTCACTCTTCGTGCAGGGGGTGGGCAGCAGCTGGCATCAAACAGCTGTGCCAGGCTGTGGCTGGCAAGGACTACAGCTCCCAACATGCCAAGGGAGCAAGGCCAGCAAAAACAACAAGTCCCAGAATACGTCTGTACCCTTAGACACTTTTGAGGCCTGGGAGGTGGGTGAGGTGGGTATTGGTATAGGTATCAGCTTCGAGGCTCATTCTCCCCTTCCCTTCAGTATTAAAGATTTCCATTTCTACCATGATCAAGGAGAGTGACAGGAAGAATTCCTATCCATGTGCTTTCCACCTTCATCCTGTGCAGAGAGAACTGCTGCCAGCTGCTCTCTATTTTGTCCCTACATACATCCACACAAGCTAGGGTGGCTGTTCCCACGGACCACCACTGTGGGTGGGAAGGTCGACCTCTTCTCTCTTACCAACCCCTCGACCCCTAGCCTAGAGTCCTCTACCTTCAGAGGGGAGGAGCAGACCTTAGCAGCCTCTTTAAACTAAGCCGGGCAGGCTCTCCTGACTCCTGGACTCCTTGTTCTGGACGATCCCTTACCCCCTGCGCAGCCTCCCAGGTCCTTTCTCACTCCTCTCCTCCCCACAGACTGGGACAGGCCCCATACTATACTGGAGCTTCGGAGATTTGCTCTTTTCCTCTAGCACACTCACCCCGCTCCCAAATGGGCTCCGCTGAGGTGGCTGCTGCTCCGGGCCCTTCCGTCCCTTCCCGGTCCCTCCCTGTGGATCCCCGGTCCTCCCTGCCACGGGCCCCCAACCCAGACAAAGGGTGGCTCAGGCTGAGCCCTGCTCTGCTAGGCTCTTCGCTGTTCAGCTTCGTGTGCCACACTAGCGGGCCCTGGCGCCCGCAGCCCCCCAGCCGCTGCCGCGCCCCTCCCTGCGACGGTCCCTCCCCGGGGCCGCCCCGGCTCCGCGCCGCCGACTCCGCTGCCCCTCTGACTCACAGGCCATTTCCTACCAGCTGATGGGGCCGCCCGCCCCGCCCAGCGCCCCACCACCCGCGCCGCGGCGGCCACGGCCGCCACGCCCCCCTCAGGCTACGCCCTCCCTGGAAAGCGACCATGCTCATTGGTCCATAGGAAGCCAGCCTCCCCGCGACCTCAAGTGCGAGGCACGCCCCCTCCAAGAGGCACACGCCTATTGGTCCACAAGGGGGGTGGGCCTACCCAAGGTCGCTCCGCCCTTCTCCTTAACCCGTCAGCTGCCGGAGTCCAAAGCAACACCCTGCCCTGCCATTTAACCCTTTCAAAGGCGTAGGCCTTCCACATCTTACCCCTCCACCCTACTCCCCCACCCTTCCTCCTTCCAGGCCGATTAATAGGAAGCACGAGGGCTTTAAAGATAGTTTGACAACCCTCAAAGTCTGCCTGCTGTCTATACCAGACCTCAGACCCCAAATACCTCACTTCCATTTGTCTTTCCCCACCTTCCAAACCAAAGCTTCAGACCTGGAGAACTGGTGAAGCCCAGGAAGCTTCCTCCATGCCAGAGAAGAAAAAGGCCTGAGGTGGGACCTTATCTCCTTCCATGCTAAGAAGTGGTACTTTTCCCTCTGTTACTCTTAAATTGATGTTCTTTTGCCTTCTTTAGAGGAGCCCCACGGATTCCTAAGATAGGGATACATTTTAATTTCAGGACAGGCATTACTCTTTGTGCCTCTGAACTCCCTTTCTGAGATCAGGCTGTCCCATCCCTTCTGCCAGCATTCTTTCTACTCACAGGCCCATGTTCAAGGAGACAGAGCATACAGGGAAGTAGGATAGGAGGGCTTCTGCCCAGAATGGGGGAAATAAGCCCAACTCTTGTGATGGAGCTCAACCCCATGACTCACAGCTCCCTCAAAACTATCCACCCTCCCACTGAGTCACTGGGCCCTAGCCCAGTTCAGACCCAGTCAAATCAAATGGCAGCAGAACCAGCATCCCTAACCTTTGTCCTCCTATTCTTTAAATGACCAGGATGGAAACCTTTGCAAGGATTGAGCATTCAAAGACACTTTCTAGAGGACACTCTAGAGGTAACCTAAGAAAATCAATAGTCCCGTCTACCCTGCCCTCTGCACTTGTCAGCAAGTCATACAATTTGGGACTTAGGAGGCTTTTTCTCCCAGTCCTTCACAGAAGCAGGAGGCAAACACCAGAGCCAAAGAGGGAAAGTCCATTCTACAGTTCAGAGGCCACAGAGAGCCCAAGGTCCTCGTTTCTGCCTTGCCTGTGTTGTGGAGCCCCCAGGGCCCTGAGGTTATATCAGTAGATAGTAAAAAGAGGCTCCTTCCTCTTCCCCCTAGTCCCTCAGTCCTAGACTTGGGAGACACAAGCAAGTAACAGTCCCTCTAAGCTCCCTTCTCTCTACCTCACCCTAGACCACCCTTTTCAAGAGGAAAACCCTGAATAAGAACCCAGTTCCCTTGGACTGACTTCCTTGCTGGTTCCCTAGTGTAAGGAACAGGATTAAGGAAATTTTCAACGCCCTTGTCAAAATTACAGTGTATCAACGTAAGAGCCTACTTGCCTTAATAAAAACTTACTAGGAAAACAGAGACATAGAACACTGTAGAAAAAAAATAATCCCTTAGCAACTCCACCTTATTTTATCTTTCTGCCACTACCATAGGCCAGGCCTTGGTTACCTACAAAGGTCAGAGGACAATAGTTCAGGGTGAAGGATCAAAGATGTTCCAGGCCTCAGTGTACCCTGGGAAAGCAGCAGGGTACAACCAAGAGGACTTACCACCAGGCACCGTGGCTCACGCCTGTAATCCCAGCACTTTGGGAGGCCAAAGTGGGCAGATCACAAGGTCAGGAGTTCGAGACCAGCCTGACTAACATGGTGAAACCCCGTCTCTACTAAAAATACAAAAATTAGCTGGGTGTGGTGGCGCACACCTGTAATCCCAGCTACTCAGGAGGCTGAGGGTGGAGAATCACTTGAACCCAGGAGGCGGAGGTTGCAGTGAGCCGAGATCACGCCACTGCACTCCAGCCTGGGCGACAGAGTGAGTGAAACTCCGTCTCAAAAATAAATAAATAAATAAATAAATAGGCCTTACCTTCCTGCCCTAAATTTACCCTGCTTTATTTTTTTTTTTATATAGCGGTTATCACTACTTGACTTCTCCCTCCCCCTCCACAATTTCTTTCTCCCCTTACTAGAATGGAAGCTCCATGAGAGCAGCAACTTTGTTTCGTTCATGCTCATATTCCCAGAGCCAACATTAGTCCCTGGCAATGTTCAATAAACATTGACTGAAGGAAACAACAGGCCCTGGGCTGAGTGAACAGCAATCTGGCGATCTGGATCCTATCTTCTGCCCTTTCACTGTGACATCTGGGGAATCACAGTCTCTTTAGCCATAAATTTCCAAACCTGTAAAATGAGGTGGTTGTATAAACAATGACTGCTGTGGGCCTCTGCAGCTCTACAGTTCTAATGACTGTGGTTCACTCATATCCATATCAGAGGATAGCTCCAGGCATTCAAATGCTCTGCTGCCTTGTACCAAAGCAGAAAGGCTATATCCTCCAGTCTCAGCACAGCAAACTGATGCCCTTTCTCTTCATGCCCCACCCACTCACGCAAACCGCCCCAGTCCTGAGGAAGCTAGAGAGAGTCTGCCCTAGGCCCGCCCTCTCTGAGAGACTGTCTGGGAAGCAGTGTTGCCATAGCAATCAGCTCCTCCTCAAAAGGCTTCAGCCTGCCCTTTTTTACCCCACCCTACCCCAGGGCTTTGTCTGTCCTCAGCATACCCACCCCCCTCCCCAGCCAGTCTCTCAGCTCCTGGGTGGTTGTGTGAAGAGGCTGGCTTGGGGCCCCTTTTAGCAACACTGTCACACTCATTCAGCCACTGTGTGGAACTCAAGCCTTTCCCACCCTCTCCCAGCCAGCCCAGGGGCAAAAAGAACTCTTAGCACTCCATCAAATCCCCTCAGGGAAGCAGAGGAGCCCTCAAGAGAACTAGGTCCTAGTCTTGGTTCTGATAGTGCTTCCAAGCCTGGAGTGTGGGGAGCCACTCCCTCTTCCTCCCCTAGCTGAGGCTGGAACCTCACAACCCTTACTGGGTTCAGCTTACAGTCGTGGCCCACCTCTCAAAACAGACAGAAGACCCTCAATACTCCTCACCACTTCCCCCGTCCCACAGAAGCCCTAGCATTCCCCACCCAGAAGGATAAGGGTGGGAAAAATCTGTTTGTGGCAAGTGGTTAAATGTGGCTACCAGTCACTTACTGGTCTATGCAAGAGACCTGGGTGGTAGTGGTGGGGGTGGGGTCTGAGCCCTGCCGCTGGTTACCAGGGTCTCTAGTCATTGAATACAAAGTACCGGGCAGGGCACAGCTCCTAGATGGGCAAGGGCCAGGCCAGGCCCTGGGGCAAGGAAGGAAGTGGGAAATGAGCACACCCAGAGCATAAGGGCAGGGCAGGGCGGGGGAGGGGGGAGACAGAGACCAAGGCCGGCTCTGGGAGGAACAGGAACTAGGATGGGGGGTTGACAGGAACCCAGTGGGGGAAGGGTCCCCCGGGACCTCAGCTTGGGGAAAAAACCCCAGTCTCAGCTGGACAGATCCAAAATAGACTGAGGAGACAGTCACACAAGGCCTAGTGACAAGCAGGGTCTGACTCCTCTCTGAGTGCCCAGGCCAGAAGGTGGAGTTAAAAGCTGAGCAGACAGGAGTGCAACAGATTGACCTCTTCACCCCTCTAACCCCAACACCCTTGCTCTTAGAACCCAGAACACAAGTGTCTTCCTGGAGTTACTACAATGCCCTAAACTGTTACTTTCTCAAAGTACTGGGGGTTCTGTTCTCCCGCCTCAACTGGGGCCTACAACCCCTTCCCCTAGATAGTGCCCGCAGACCCTCCGACGCCGCTACACTCCTTCTCCATTAAACAGTCCCCCTTCCTTCAAAGCGCCTCCATGTCCCCTGCCCCTCATGTACCTCCTCCAACCCCCCACATCAGACAGAGACAGCCCCCTCACAGTGCACCTCGCAACCCCCCCCACAACAAAGCCCTCCCGCCCTTCCCCCATAGAGGCCACTGGAGAATGCACCTTGTTGCCCACACATTGAGTCCCCAACTGCTCCCGCGACTTCGTATCTTCCCTCAACACACAGCAGTCTCCAGATTGTCTGCAAAGCGCACCCTCATCCGCGTCCCTTCTTCCACGCTCACCCTGCCCCACACCTGTAGTTCCGTGGGTCCCGTTGCACTTGGGGACGTGGTAGTGGTTGGGGCAGTTACTGAGCAGCCCTAGCTGTAGCCTCGGCCTGCAAACCTCGCCCCTTCGGTCCGAGCCCCGCCCCCGCAACGCCCGGGCCCACCCTCTCCCTTGTCCCACCTTCCACCTTCTCTGGACTTGTCCCTTTCCTCTTTTAATTTCTCGAGCTCCTCCCCTGTAGCCCGGGCCCCGCCCCCCTCTAACCCCACACCTCCTTCGCGTTTTCTTTGCATTTCCCCAGGATCCTCAGCTTTTCCCAGGCCCCACCCTCTATCCCCGCCTCCTCTCGGTCTCTCCGCCTTTCATCAGGACCCGCCCCCTCAGATTCCAGCCTGGCAGAAGTCGCGCCAGGCCCTCTTCCACCACGATCCCCCTCCCATCTCAGAGCCCCTCCTCCTTCCGCCCCTTCTCCCTCACGTCTCACCCGGGCGGTCGCACTCCAACCAGGATCCGCTGGCTCTCATTGGCGGTGGAGGCCCCAATGGATGAAGGAGGAGACAAAGTGATGGCCGTAGGTCGCCTGAGGTCCCACCCCGGCCACGTGCGGCTTCTGTGATGACAGGTCTAGAGGGGCGGGGCCTCGGCCGGCAGGCTGCTAGCCTGAGCGGAGCGGATCAGGGCGGAGGTGGGGAGACGGAGCCAGGGCCAAAGCCACAAGCCTGAGGGCTCTGAGCCGGGTTGGGGCTATCTCGCTGCTTGTGCACCGGTGTGAGCTGCCGCCGGAACTCGAACCTCTTTGTAGGGATGTCTGGGTGGGCGCGTGCATTTGCACTAATAGGGGAGGTACGTAGGGATTGCAAGGTAGTGCAGGGAATCTCAGGGGTCTGTGAAAATGAGGGAATCTGGGCGGTGGGATTCAGGTTTGCGAGGTTGAGCAGTTTCTGAAGCCTATGCTGTGAAGGCAGGTGTGGGTTCTGGGATGGGATGGACAGTAGGAGGCAGATCTGTACCTATTGAGGCAGGTCAGCGAGATCTGTGAATTTTACGACATGAGTGTTGATATGGAGTTAGGAGGGCCTGCAATTGCTGGAGAAAAGTGGGGCCTTTCCCTTGTACAGGTGTTGAATGAACTGCATGACAGTTACATATCTTCTGCAATTTAAGTGGCGCTTGAGTCTCTTCTCTCCAACCTCTCCCCAGGAGATAAAATAAGAGAGGGCGACGCTTCCCAGACACCGGTAGATGGCAGCACAGGACACTTGCAGAACTGAGAGAGCCCAGCTCAGCGCCAATCTGTGGCCTCTCCGAGGAGCGGACCGTTTGGGTCTGATTTGATCAAGTTCTACAAAAGTCACATTCTTTTTTATTTTTATTTTTTTGAGACGGCGTCTCGCTCTTTCGCCCAAACTGGAGTGCAGTGGTGCGATCTCGGCTCACTGCAACCTCCGCCTACTGGGTTCAAGCAATTCTCCTGCCTCAGCCTTCAGAGTAGCTGGGATTACAGGCGCGCGCCACCAGGCCGGGCTAATTTTCGTATTTTTGGTAGAGACAGGTTTCACTATGTTGGCCAGGCTGGTCTCAAATTCCTGACCTCAAGTGATCCGCCCGCCTCGGCTGCCCAAAGTGCTGAGATTACTGGCGTGAGCCACAGCACCTGGCCAAATCTCAGATTCTTTAGGCTCTGTGACTTTGTCAGTAGTTAACTTAAACTGGTTTACTCGGGCCGGGCGCGGTGGCTCAAGCCTGTAATCCCAGCGCTTTGGGAGGCCGAGGCGGGCGGATCACGAGGTCAGGAGATCGAGACCATCCTGGCTAACACGGTGAAACCCCGTCTCTACTAAAAATACAAAAAATTAGCCGGACGTGTTGGCGGGCGCCTGTAGTCCCAGCTACTCGGGAGGCTGAGGCAGGAGAATGGCGTGAACCCGGGAGGCGGAGTTTGCAGTGAGCCGAGATCGCGCCACTGCACTCCAGCCTGGGGGACGGAGCAAGACTCTGTCTCGAAAAAAAAAAAAAAAAAAAAAAAAAAAAAACTGGTTTACTCAACGTCAGTGGTGTGGAAGGCGCAAATAAAAGAAAGAAAAAAGTATTTTTTCTGCCCATAAGGGACTTATTGTTTAGACAGTGATACAAATGCCTACATAATCCCAGAAGGGTAAACTAAGAAAGGTTTTGTGTAGTGGGCAAACCACAGAGTTTGAAGTTATCTAAACTTCTTCAACTTCAAACTTCAACTTATGGGTTCAACTTATGAGTTTGTCTCATACCTTTGAGTATTTACTAGCTGTATAGATTTAGGTAAATTACTTGACTTAAAAAAAATTAATTTTAGAACAATTTTAGATTTACAGAAAACTTGTAAAAATAGTGCAAAGAGTTTTCATATATACCCTACACCTAGTTTCTCCTATTATTAACATCTTTCCTTATATGGTTCATTTATTACAATTAATGAGCCAATATTGATACATTAACAATAACTAAAACCCACACTTTATTATGATTTTCTTTTTGTTTTTTTGAGACGGAGTTGTCGCTCTTTCACCCAGGCTGGAGTGCAGTGGCGTGATCTCGGCTCACTGCAACCTCCACTTTCCGGTTTCAAGAGATTGTCCTGCCTCAGCCTCCCGAGTAGCTGGGATTACAGGCATGTGCCACCACGCCTGGCTAATTTTGTATTTTTAGTAGAGACAGGGTTTCTCCATGTTGGTCAGGCTGATCTCGAACTCCCAACCTCAGGTGATCCGCCTGCCTTGGCCTCTCAAAGTGCTGGAATTACAGGTGTGAGCCACTACGCCCGGCCTATTCTGATTTTCTTAGTTTTTACCTTATGTCCTTTTTCTGTGCCAAGATCTAACCTAAGCTGGAACATTACATTTAGACATCATGTCTCCTTTGGCTCCTCTTGGCTGTGACACTTTCTCAAACTTCTTTGTTTTTGATGACCTTAACAGTTTTTGTTTTGTTTTATTTTGAGACAGAGTCTTGCTCTTTAGCCCAGGCTGGAGTGCAGTGGCACGATCTCGGCTCACTGCGATCTCTGCCTCCTGGATTCAAGCGATTCTCCTGCCTCAGCCTCCTGAGTAGATGGGACTACAGGCGCATACCACCACACCTAGCTAATTTTTGTATTTGTAGTAGAGACAGGGTTTCACCATGTTGCCCCGGATGGTCTTGATCTCCTGACCTCGTGACCCACCCGCCTCAGCCTCCCAAACTGTTGGGATTACAGGCATGAGCCACTGTGCCCGGCCGTTTTTTTTTTTTTTGGTTGTTGTTGTCGTTGTTGTTTTGTTTTGTTTTTGAGAGAGTTTTGCTCTTGTTGCCCAGGCTGGAGTGCAATGGCGCAATCTTGGCTCACTGCAACCTCCGCCTCCTGGGTTCAAGCAATTCTCCTGCCTCAGCCTTCCGAGTACCTGGGATTACAGGCATGTGCCACCACACCTGGCTAATTTTGTATTTTTTGTAGAGACGAGGGTTTCTCCATGTTGGTCATGGCTGATCTCGAACTCCCGACCTCAGGTGATCCGCCCACCTTGGCCTTCCAAAGTGCTGGGATTACAGGCGTGAGCCACCACTCCTGGCCTAGTTTTGTTTTTTAAGAGACAGCGTCTCATTCTGTCACCCAGGCTGAAGTGCAGTGGTGCAATCATAGCCCTTGTAACTTTGAGCTCCTGGGCTCAAGTGATACTCCTGCCTCAGCCTCCAGAGTAGCTAGGACTACAAACACATGCTACCAAAAAAAGAAAAAAAATTTTAATTTTTTTTTAAATTTTTTATTATATTTTATTTTATTTGAGACGGAGTCTCGCTCTGTCACTCAGGCTGGAGTACAATGGTGCGATCTCAGCTCATTGCAACCTCTGCCTCCCAGGTTCAAGTGATTCTCCTGCCTCAGCCTCCTGAGTAGTGGGATTACAGGCGTAAACCATCACACCTGGCTAATTAATTTTCGAATATTTAGTAGAGACAGGGTTTTACCATACCGGCCAGGCTGGTCTCAAACTCCTGTCCTCAAGTGATCCGCCTACCTCGGCCTCCCAAAGTGCTGGGATTATAGGCGTGAGCCACCAGTGCCTGTCCTTTAATCTTTTATTGTAGAGATAGGGCTTGCTATGTTGCCCATACTGGTCTACAACTCCTGGCCTCAAGTTATCCTCCTGCCTCAGCTTCCCAAAGTTCTGGGATTACAAGTGTGAGCCAGAGCACCTGGCATCATATTGCGGTCTTTAAAAAAAAAAAAAAAAAACAAAAAAACAGTGGTAGCTAAGCAGTCTGAGTCTTTATTTTTCCACAAGATTTTTAGAACTTCTTTACGAAATACTTGAGGCATACAGGAAGCTATAAAGAATATTATAACAAATACCCATATTCTGGCCAGGTGTGGTGCCTCACACCTGTAATCCCAACACTTTGGGAGGCTGAAGCAGGTGGATCACTTGTGGTCATGAATTCGAGACCAGCCTGGCCAACATGGTGAAACCCCATCTCTACTAAAAATACAAAAATTAGCTGGGTGTTGTGGCACATCCCTGTAGTCCCAGCTACTCGGGAGGCTGAGGTGTGAGAATTGATTGAGCCTGGGAGGCAGAAATTGCTGTGAGCAGAGATTGCTCCACTGCACTCCAGCCTAGGTAACAGAGCGAGACCCTGTTTCCAAAAAAAAAAAAAAAAAAAACATATTTTTATCACATAGCTTTACCAAATCTTAATATTTTACATTTACTTCAAATTCTGTGTTAAAGAAATTAGTATTTCAAATAAAGTTGTAGCCCTCACATACTCCTCCCTAATCTCATTCCCTTCTCTTCCTCCCTCTTCACCTTTTGTTCCCAGAGTTGACTACTATCCCAAATTAATATTTATTTTTCCTATTAAAAAAACTAGGCCGGTCACGGTGGCTCATGCCTATAATCCCAGCACTTTGGGAGGCCGAGGCAGGTGGATCACCTGAGGTCAGGAGTTCTAGACCAGCCTGGCCAACATGGTGAAACCCCGTCTCTACTAAAATAAATACAAAAATTAGCCTGGCGTGGTGGCAGGCACCTGTAATCCCACCTACTGGGCATAGTGGGGGCCGAGGCAGGGGAATCGCTTGAACCCGGGAGGTGGAGGTTGCAGTGAGCCGAGATCACGCCATCGCACTCCAGCCTGGTGGACAAGACCGAGACTTCATCTCAAAAAACAAAACAAAACAAAACAAAAACAAACAAAACAACAACAACTATGATTGATGTACATGTATTTCTACTGGGTATATACCTAGGAATCGAATTGCTGAGCTACTAGTCATGTGTATGTTTTCCAAATATGTTTGGAAAGAGATTGTTACTGTCAGGCCTGAGCCCAAGCTAAGCCATCATATCCCCTGTGACCTGCACGTCACCTGAAGCAACTGAAGATCCACAAAACAAGTGAAAGTAGCCTTAACTGATGACATTCCACCATTGTGATTTGTTTCTGCCCCACCCTAACTGATCAATGTACTTTGTAATCTCTCCCACCCTTAAGAAGTTTCTTTGTGCCGGGCGTGGTGGCTCAAGCCTGTAATCCCAGCACTTTGGGAGGCCGAGGCGGGCGGATCACAAGGTCAGGAGATCAAGACCATCCTGGCTAACACAGTGAAACCCCGTCTCTACTAAAAATACAAAAAATTGGCCGGGCGTGTTGGTGGGCGCCTGTAGTCCCAGCTACTCGGGAGGCTGAGGCAGGAGAATGGCGTGAACCCAGGAGGCGGAGCTTGCAGTGAGCCAAGATCGTGCCACTGCACTCCAGCCTGGGGGAAGAGCAAGACTCCGTCTCAAAAAAAAAAAAAAGAAGTTTCTTTGTAATTCTCCCCACCCTTGAGAATGTACTTTGTGAGATCCACCCTCTGCCCGCAAAACATTGCTCCTAACTCCACCACCTATCGCAAAACCTGTAAGAACTAATGATAATCCCACCACCCTTTGCTGACTCCTTTTTTGGACTCAGCCTGCCTGCACCCAGGTGAAATAAACAGCCTTGTTGCTCACACAAAGCCTGTTTGGTGGTCTCTTCACACGGACGCGTGAGACACTTAGATTTTGAATTACTTATTTTCACATATTCTAACTAAAATGTCAGTTGGGGTTACCCTTTCTTTTTGAGATTAAATAAAATTGCATATAATGTTTTACCTCACATTAAATGGGAAGTCCAGTGTCATCATAGATCCTTTTGTGAATTCTAGGATTGAGAAGGAGCTTGATTCCTCTTGACTGTTGACCATCCTTGCTGGCCCTTGCTGAATTTACAATTCACTGGTTTCACCCCCTGCAGCTGTTCTTTCTCGCTTTCTTTTTGATTTTTTGAGTCAGGGTCTTGCTCTGTCACCAAGGCTGGAGTGCAGTGGCACAATCATGGCTCACCACAGCCTTGAATTCCTGGGCTCAAGTAATCCTCCACCACCACCTCCCAACTAGGTGAGATAACAGACATGTACCACCATGCCCTGCTAAGTTTTTCTGTTTTTTTTGTAAAAATGAGGCCTCACTATATTGGCCAAGCTGGTCTTGAACTCCTGGCCTCAAATGATCTTCTTTCCTTTGCCTCCCTAAATGGTGAGATGACAAGTGTGAGCCACTGCACCTGGCCCCTTTCTTTTTTTTCTCTCTCTAGCCTAGAAATATAATTATTTCTTTATTTCCTACCCTCCCCAAACTTCTTATGGAAGGCATCTGTATAAGTAGCAGGCATTACCGAATATTTGGGGTAATATAAGGAAAAAAATATACCTATATAAACAACTCAAAATTGAATATTTGGACATCAATGTTCTTTAAATATGTGTGTGTGTGTGTATATATATATATATATATACATATATATATATTATACTTTTTTTTTTGAGACAGAATCACGCTCTGTTGCCTAGGTTGGAGTGCAGTGGTGTGATCCCAGCTCACTGCAACCCCCGCCTTCTGGGTTCAAGTGATTCTCCTGCCTCAGCCTCCTGAGTAGATAGGATTACAGGTGCACACCACCACAGCCGGCTAATTTTTTGTATTTTTAGTAGAGATGGGGTTTCGCCATGTTGGCCAGGCTGGTCTCGAACTCCTGGCCTCAGTGTTCCACCCACCTAGACCTCTCAAAGTGCTAGGATTACAGGCGTGAGCCACTGCACCCGGCCATTCTTTAAATATATTTTGTTTCTTTGTTTGTTTTCCGAGACAGTCTTGCTCTGTCACCCAGGCTGGAGTGCAGTGGCACGATCTAGGCTCACTGCAACCTCTGCCTCCTGAGTTCAAGCAATTCTCCTGCCTCAGCCTCCCAAGTAGCTGGGATTACAGGTGTCCGCCACCATGCCCAGCTAATTTTTGTATTTTTAGTAGAGACAGGGTTTCACCATGTTGGCCAGATTGGTCTCGAACTCCTGACCTCGTGATCCGCCTGCCTTGGCCTCCCAAAGTGCTGGGATTATAGGCATGAGCCATGGTGCCCAGTCTCTTTAAATATTTTTAAAAGTCCTTCAGCCATCCCATAATATAACTGCCCAAGAGGTTCTCCTTGCCCGCTGCCTGGACAGAGCGGATTTCTCAAAACAGGGGAACTGCAATAGAGAAAGAGTAATTCACACAGAGCCAGCTGTGTGGGAAACGAGTTTTATTATTACTCAAATCAGTCTCCCCAGACATTCTAGGAGCACAGTTTTTTTTTTTGTTTTGTTTTTGTTTTTGAGACGGAGTCTAGCTCTGTCGCCCAGGCTGGAGTGCAGTGGCGTGACCTCGGCTCACTGCAAACTCCGCCTCCCGGGCTCACGCCGTTCTCTTGCCTCAGCCTGCCGAGTAGCTGGGACTACAGGCACCCGCCACCATGCCTGGCTAATTTTTTTTGTATTTTCAGTAGAGACGGGGTTTCACCATGTTAGCCAGGATGGTCTCTATCGCCTGACCTTGTGATCCACCCGCCTCGGCCTCCCAAAGTGCTGGGATTACAGGCGTGAGCCACCGCGCCCGGCTGGGAGCAGAGTTTTAAGGACAACTTGGTGGGCAGGGGGAAGCCAGTGAGCTGGGTGTGCTGATTGGTCAGGGATGAAATCATAGGGAGTCAAAGCTGGCTTCTTGCACTGAGTCAGTTCCTGGGTGGAGCCACAAGATCAGATGAGCCAGTTTATCCATCTGGGTGGTGCCAGCTGATCCATCAAGTTCACGGTCTGCAAAATATCTCAAGCACTGATACTAGGAGCAGTTTAGGGAGGGTCAGAATCTTTTAATCTCCAGCTGCATGACTCCTAAACCATAATTTCTAATCTTGTGGCTAATGTTAGTCCTACAAAGGCAATCTAGTCCCCAAGCAAGAGGGAGGTCTGCTTTGGGAAAGGGCTGCTACCATCTTTGTTTTAAACTGTAAACTAAGTTTCTCTCAAAGTTAGTTCAGCCTACACCCAGGAATGAACAAGGACAGCTTGGAGGTTAGAAGCAAGATGGAGTCGGTTAAGTTCGATCTCTTTCAATGTGTGTCATAATTTTGCAAAGGCGGTTTTGATATTTTTTACCCCTTTTCTTATTATTCTCACCCACATCTCTCTATTCCCAGTACTTAATCACACCAAGTAATTTCTCCACACACATTTCTTCTAGGAGTTATACTTGCATATCAAAAAGGGTCACTTTTAGCCGGGCACGGTGGCTCACGCCTGTAATCCCAGCACTTTGGGAGGCCGAGGCGGGTGGATCACGAGGTCAGGAGATCGAGACCACGGTGAAACCCCGTCTCTACTAAAAATACAAAAAAATTAGCCGGGCGTGGTGGCGGGTGCCTGTAGTCCCAGCTACTCGGAGAGGCTGAGGCAGGAGAATGGCGTGAACCCGGGAGGCGGAGCTTGCAGTGAGCCGAGATTGCGCCACTGCACTCCAGCCTGGGTGACAGAGCAAGACTCCGTCTCAAAAAAAAAAAAAAAAAAAAAAAAAAAAAGGGTCACTTTTGCTGGGCAGGATGGTTGACAACTGTAATCCCAGCACTTTGGGAGGCTGAAGTGGGAGGGTTACCTGAGCCCAGGAGTTTGAGACCAGCTTGGGCAATATAGTGAGACCTCATCTCTATAAAAAAAATTAAAATTAAAAATTAGCTGCATGGTTGCATGCACCTATAGTCCCATCTACTTGGGAGGCTGTATTTCAAATGGAGCAGAATTATAAATATATGTCACTAAGGAGAGGCCTCAATTTTGCCTCAGGAAAGGCTGTAAAAGGCATAAGAACACTTGATACCTGCCCTGTTGCACCCTCTCATGATTTGGAATTACAGGCCACTAGCTTACAGGTACTAGGCTGCAAAGTACAAGCATACCCTTTGTATCTGTTCATTCCAAATGCCAGTGAACACCAGTTTAGCGTCCAGAATGGTTTGAGCAATTAAAGAATCCCATCTTAATGTTTGTTGGTACCCTAGCCCCAAATACATTATTGATTTTTTTTTGAGACGGAGTCTTGCTCTGTCGCTCAGGCTGGAGTGCAGTGGCGCAATCTCAGCTCGCTGCAAGCTCCGCCTCCAGGGTTCACACCATTCTCCTGCCTCAGCCTCCAGAGTAGCCGGGACTACAGGCGCCTGCCACCGTGCCCAGCTAATTTTTTTGTATTTTTTCAGTAGAGACGGGGTTTCACCGTGGTCTGGATCTCCTGACCTCATGATCCGCCCGCCTCGGCCTCCCAAAGTGCTGGGATTACAGGCGTGAGCCACCGCGCCTGGCCTATATTATTGATTGTAGCAGCCAACAAAATGTGTCCAAGGAAAATAAGCTTGCTTAAGACAATTTGCCTTTTGGTGATAAAAGTTGCTTGTAGAGCTGAGGACATTGGGAGTGTAAGGATAAATAAAAGTTATTTTCTCCATTTATAAAGGGCAAATAAACCATTTCCCTTCTCTCCTTTCATTTTTTCTCCTTTTCTTTCTTTTTTTTTTTTTTTTTTGAGTCAGGGTCCTGCTCTGTCACCTAGACTGGAGTGCAGTGGCACAATCATGGCTCACTGCAGCCTCAACCTCCCAGGCTCAAGGGATCCACTTGGCTAGGCTTCCTGAATAGCTGGGATGATAGCCCTGTGTCACTACCACTATGCCCAGCTAATTAAAAAAATATATATTTATTTTTTGGCTGGGTGCAGTGGCTCGTGCCTATAATCCCAACACTTTGGGAGGCCAAGGCAGGCGGATCACTTGAAATCAGGAGTTTAAGACCAGCCTGGCCAACACGGTGAAACCCCATCTCTACTAAAAATACAAAAATTAGCTGGGCATGATGGTGCGTGCCTGTAATCCCAGCTACTTGGGAGGCTGAGGCAGGGGAATTACTTGAACCCAGGAGGCAGAGGTTGCCTTGAGCTGCGATCGCACCACTGCACTCCAGCCTGGGCGACAAACCGAGACTTGGTCTCGAAAAAAAAAAAAAAAATTTGTAGAGATGGGTTCTCACCATGTTGCCCAGGGCTGGTCTCAAACTCCTAGGCTCAGCCTCCCAAAGTGTTGGGATTACAGGCCTGAGCCACTGCACCCAGCCTCCTCTCTTAGAGTTCTTAGAGTTACTCCTTGGATATAAAATAAATTTGGGTCCTTACTCTAATATTTGGAATCTGTCTAGGGATTAAGCCTAGACTCCAGTTTTTACAATACGGATATAACTCCAAGGTTGTGTGCCAAATGACCTCTAGATATGTAAACAAGGGTCTCTTGCAGGACATACAGGAGATTTTTCAGGAGGCGCAGTCCTTTGTCCCTTGAGGAGATATTGTTCTTTTCTTCTGCTTTGATGTATAAGTTATGTGCAATTTTGTCTTAACCTTGTAGTCATTTTCAGGCTACCTTACATGCATGTAATCGCTCACTCGTCTATATTGACAGGGAGGAATCTTTTTGCAGCAGGATTATTTCATTTCCCCAAGAGCAACACAATAGTCCATTAAAAAAGAAGTCGCCCGGCCGCCCCGTCTGGGAAGTGAGGAGCGCCTCTGCCCGGCCACCACCCTGTCTAGGAAGTGAGGAGCATCTCTGCCTGGCCTCCCAGTCTGGGAAGAAGTGAGGAGCGCCTCTGCCCGGCCGCCCCATCTGGGATGTGAGGAGCGCCTCTGCCCGGCCTCCCAGTCTGGGAAGAAGTGAGGAGCGCCTCTGCCCGGCCGCCCCATCCGGGAAGTGAGGAGCCCCTCTGCCCGGCCGCCACCCCGTCTAGGAAGTGAGGAGCGTCTCTGCCCGGCCGCCCCGTCTGGGAAGTGAGGAACACCTCTGCCTGGCCGCCCCGTCTGGGATGTGGGGAGCGCCTCTGCGCGGCTGCCCCGTCTGGGAGGTCTACCACAGAGGCCAGAAGCAATGTGGGAGCTGGACGTGGTGGCTCACGCCTGTAGTCCCAGTACTCTGGGAGGCCGAGGCGGGTTGATCACTTGAGGCTAGGAGTTCGAGACCAGCCTGGCCAACATGGCAAAACATATGAAAAATACAACTGACAAACCAACCAACCAACCAAGCGACAACAAAACAGGTCTACCCTGGAGTCATACTCTAATTTTTTCTATTTTCTTCCCTTTCTGATCCTTTATCCCACTTTCTTTTTCTTCCTCTTCCTTCTCCTTCTTCTTTGTCAAATAGAGGATTGAGTTATTATCATTGATCCATACAAAGTCCCTCTCTCATTTATTTTCTTTAATTCCCACCCCCCATTTCTATTCCCCGTCTTCCCATGTGCAACCTTCCTAATATGTTTGATATGCATCTTTTTGTTTGTATGTACTTTTAGAAAATGTTTATTGTGGCCGGGCGCGGTGGCTCAAGCCTGTAATCCCAGCACTTTGGGAGGCCGAGGCGGGCGGATCACGAGGTCAGGAGATCGAGACCATCCTGGCTAACACGGTGAAACCCCGTCTCTACTAAAAATACAAAAAATTAGCCGGGCATGTTGGCGGGTGCCTGTAGTCGCAGCTACTCGGGAGGCTGAGGCAGGAGAATGGCGTGAACCCGGGAGGCGGAGCTTGCGGTGAGCCGAGATGGCGCCACTGCACTCCAGCCTGGGGGACAGAGAAAGACTCCGTCTCAAAAAAAAAAAAAAAAAAAAAAAAAAAGAAAATGTTTATTGTTTTGTGTGCAAAAAAAAATAAAAATAAAAAAATAAAAAAAAAAGAAGTCACCTGTAATCCCAGCACTTTGGGAGGCTGAGACAGGTGGATCACTTGAGGTCAGGAGTGCAAGACCAGCCTGGCCAACATGGTGAAACCGCGTCTCTACTAAAAATACAAAAATTAGCTGGGCATGGTGGCGGGCACCTGTAATCCCAGCTACTCAGGAGGCTGAGGCAGGAGAATCACTTGAACCCGGGAGGTGGAGGTTGCAGTGAGCTGAGATCCTGCGATTGCACTCCAGCTTAGGTGATAGAGTGAGTGACTCTCCATCTCAAAAAAAAAAAAAAAAAAAAAAGCAATGATTTGAAGTGGATTTCTTTGCTCTTGATGAATGCATGTTACCAGTACTGTTAAGCTGTTTTTTATTCAACAATTCAATGATGAATATGAAGTAAGTAAATTAGCCTCTATGAATAGTCTGCATGAAACAATTACAGGTGAAAATATTTTCAAAGAAGTTGAGAAAACACTAGTTCAGTACAACCAGAAGTGGAATCTATTAAATTGTGTTGCAACTAATGGTGGCAAAACATATGCACAGCAGAAAAAAGTTTTAGTTCAAAAAATTTGCGAGGCTTCT
Source organism: Symphalangus syndactylus (assembly GCF_028878055.3). Classification (NCBI taxonomy): domain Eukaryota; kingdom Metazoa; phylum Chordata; class Mammalia; order Primates; family Hylobatidae; genus Symphalangus; species Symphalangus syndactylus. The sequence continues at coordinate 109,714,466 of NC_072431.2, read as the reverse complement.
TAAATTGTAATATGTTTAATGTTGTGAAAGGAAAATATGTTGGGCCCCCAAAATCACTAAACTAAAGGAAAAATTCTAGCTGGGAACTGCTCAGGGCAAATCTGCCTTCCATTCTATTCAAATCATCCCTTTGCTCACTGAGATACACACATATTCTGTTTGCCTCCTTTGGAAAGTTTCATCAGAAATGCAAAAGAATGCAACCATTTTTCTCTCACCTACCTGTGACCTGGAAGCCCTCTCCCTGCTTCAAGTTGTCCCTACCTTTCTAGACTGAACCAATGTACTTCTTATGTATATTGATTGATGTCTCACATCTCCTTAAAATGTATAAACTAAGCTGTGTTCTGACCACCTTGGGCATATGTCGTCAGGACTTCCTGAGGCAATGCCATGGAAACATGTCCTTAACTTTGGCAAATAAACCTTCTAAAATGAGTGGGACTTGTCTCGTCATTATTCTCGATTGACATCTGGTAGCCACAGAGAGATCCTGAGTGAAGGTGACCTGGTCTGCAGCAGCTTGCCTATTGGTGCTTGGTACTGGCTTGGGCACCTTATAGCCCAAACTGACAGGACGATTGCTGAAGTCTGGGACTTCTTTCCTCCAGGGATCCCTGATCTTCCAACGTTTTTCAGTTGGGGGTCTGAGATTTATTTATTGTTATTTATTTATTTTTTTGAGACGGAGTCTCGCTCTGTCGCCCAGGCTGGAGTGCAGTGGCGCCATCTCGGCTCACTGCAAGCTCCGCCTCCTGGGTTCACGCCATTCTCCTGCCTCAGCCTCTCCGAGTAGCTGGGACTACAGGCACCCGCCACCACGCCCAGCTAATTTTTTTTGTATTTTTTTTTAGTAGAGACGGGGTTTCACCGTGGTCTCGATCTCCTGACCTCGTGATCCGCCCGCCTCGGCCTCCCAAAGTGCTGGGATTACAAGCGTGAGCCACCGCGCCCGGCCAGGTTGTATTTTAGTGAAAAATGTTAATGCATGTTCCATTATTGTATGGGATTTCTAAAGTTCTCATGTCTCAGTTTGTGTTATCAATCATAATTAGGGTTATTGTGTTAGATTATTATAAATCACAGATGACCAATTTTTTTTTTTGTCAGTTGTGTTTTTGACTGTAATTACCCAGAATATTTTGACATTCATAGACAATTGTTTTGTGTGATCCTCCTTTTTTTTTTTTTTTTTGAGATGGAGTCTTGCTCTGTCGCCCGGGCTGGAGTGCAGTGGCGCAATCTCTGCTCACTGCAAGCTCTGCCTCCTGGGTTCACGCCATTCTCCTTCCTCAGCCTCCCAAGTAGCTGGGACTACAGGCACCCGCCACCATGCCTGGCTAATTTTTTGTATTTTAAGTAGAGACGGGGTTTCACCATGTTAGCCAGGATGGTTTCAATCTCCTGACCTCGTGATCCGCCCACCTCAGCCTCCCAAAGTGCTCGGATTACAGGCATGAGCCACTACGCCTGGCCTGTGTGATCCTCTTTAAAGGATGGATTATAACCCTTGAGTGCAGGTTTCTGATAACTTTGGAGACCATAATCGGGAGTTGACTGGGTGAACTGTACTAATGGAAGACTAATCTTTTTTGACTTTTGCTTTTTGCTTGGAACACTGCTGATTCTTGTGTTCTGTTTTTCATATTCAAGGAAGTTTTTCTTTTGAGCTATTTGTAGCTTTTAACAATTGTAGGGTGAACCAACCAGTGACCTCAGACTGCAGCTCAGAAGAAACAAGGGATGGGTCTTCAAACTCCAAATGGTCATAAAAATGGAGACTCAGACAATGGCTCCTTTGTACTGGGGACCCTTAGACAGGCCTCTGAGAGAGAGAACTGACTGTCATTTTCCCAAAACAACATCCCTTCTCAGCATGAAGCAGTTAAGAGTGGCCATCATCTCTACACTAACAGCAGTTAGGTATACCTCTTCAGAGAGGGGAATGATGGCAGTGGCTGCTGCCATCATGCTGGCTGCAGCAGGGAAGCACGGCTGGGGCTACACACTCCATGGAGCCCGTGGGAGCCCTGACCTTCTGCTTTGGGATGGGAGCTCCCTGGTCTGCTGCAGCTGCCCAAACCACAGCTGCAGAGCCAGGGCTGCAGCTCTACGAGCACTGCTCAATCTCAATCTCAATCTCAATCTCAACTGACTGCAACATCTGCTTCCTGGGTTCAAGAGATTCTCCTACCTCAGCTTCCCAAGTAGCTGGGATTACAGGCACCCGCTACCAAGCCTGGCTAATTTTTGTATTTTGAGTAGAGATGGAGTTTTGCTACATTGGCCAGGCTGGTCTCAAACTCCTGACCTCAGGTGATCCACCTACCTCAGCCTCCCCAAGTGCTGTGATTACAGGCGTGAGCCACCGTGCCTTGCCACAGAAGCAAAGATTATTCCATTTTGGGCTAGGTTTATAGTTTTGTAGCCCCTATGCCAAATTTTGACACCTTACAGTATTTGGCAGGGATAAGTCTGAAATTCCTTGATTAATAAATGCAAACTGTCAAGTGTGTCAGTGTGAAGAGATCACCAGACAGGCTTTGTGTGAGCAAGAAAGCTTTTTAATCACCTGGGTGCAGGTGGGCTGAGTCAGAAAAAGAGTCAGCAAAGGGAGTTAGGGGTGGGGCAGTTTTACAGGATTTGGGTAGGTAGTGGAAAATTACACTCAAAGGGGGTTGTTCTCTTGCAGGCAGGGGTGGGGGTCACAAGGTGCTCGGTGGGGAACTTCTGAGACTCATTGTCCAGGAGAGGAATTTCACAAGGTAATATCATCAGTTAAGTCAGGAACTGGCCATTTTCACTTCTTTTGTGGTTCTGCAGTTTCCTCAGGCCATCTGGATGTACAAGTGCAGGATTGGGCTCAGAGGCCTGACATTCCTGTCTTTTTATATTAATAAGTAAAACAAAACAAAACACTGGTGAAGTGTTAGGGTGGTGAAAATTTTTGGGGGTGGTATGGAGGGAAACTGGGCGATGTTTCTCAGGGCTGCTTCGAGCAGGATTATGGGTGGTGTAAGAACCTAGAGTGGGAGAAATTAAACTGAAGAAAGATTTTGGGGTAAGGGGTGATATTACGGGGTTGTTAGAATCAGCATTTGTCATATAGAATGATTAGTGATGGCCTGGATGTGGTTTTATATGAATTGAGTAATTAAACGGAAGACACAAGGTCCAAATAAGAGGAGAAAAACAGGTATTAAAGGACTAACAATTGGGAGGACCCAGGACATCCAATTAGAGAGTGCCCAAGGGGGTTCAGCATGATTATTTGCTTGGTTGGTGAGTTTTGGGCTCTATCCTCGAGGGTTTTTTTTTTATGTTGTCATATACTAGGCCAGATTGATTTAGGTAAAAACAACATTCTTCATTTAGAAATATGAAGAGTCCTCCTTTTTCAGCAGTGAGTAAGTCGAGGCCTCAGTGGTTTTGGAGGAAAGAGAAATGCAAAGCCAGCAATTGTTTGTTAAAGAAGGATTAGAAATGGCTAGGACAGAGAGAGATTGATAGTGTGGTGGAGATAGCTGCGGAGAGGCAGAGGGTGGCATAAGAATGGGAATGAGAATAAGAGTGAGTATAAAAGTAAAGAACAGAACTTCATCAGGGTGAAAGTATTGGAGGGTCCCCTGCCAGCAAAGATCATCTAACAACTCCAAGAGGGAGTCAAGAGTGGTGGTTTGGGGATAGCACCAGGAGATATCAGCTGTGATGGCTTGGAGAAACAGTGTAAACCAGCACAGTAAACAAGAGCAGGGCATTAATGAGTAGTGGAGAATGGTGAATAGGAGTATGACTAGATAGAAGATAGTAGGGATGGCCAGTTTTTGGGGTACAGTCCAAGTAGTGGGGGTGACTGCGTAAAGCCCTGTTGCAAAATGTAGGGTAAGGATGAATAGACCTAATAGAATGAAGGGATGTATTAGGCTCATAAGGGTTATTACTGTTCTTCAGAAATGCAAGTGAGTTTAAAGGAAGTAGGGGAGAGTACTTGCGACTTCTAGGAGGAAGAGAAGAGATCAGGCTGGCTGTCCGACGGACACAGGGCATATGAGTAAAGTCAATCTGCCAGTCTTGTGTTGGAGTAAATCCACGAGCCTGATGCGTAGGAAAAGGAGGAGGCCTGAGAAAACCTTGGGGGTTGGTGGCATGGCAGGCAGAGCATTGAGAAGTTATGGTTTTAAGGATGCATTTCCATGATGGGAAGGAAATGAGGGGCTGTAGGAGATGAGCCAGAAGCTTATATCCTACATGGAAATGGTCATGAAGGGAAGAGAGAATAGACTGGGCTTGTGAGGCAGGAAGAATGAATTTTCCACAAAGTAAAATAAAAATTATGAAATCTGGTAGAGCAGGTTTTCAGAACAAGAATAGTTGGGAGTGACAGAGGAGCTACAGGGCACGGTGCCAGTCCTTGTGTAAGAATTCCAACCACAGCTGGGCGTGGTGGCTCACGCCTGTAATCCCAGCACTTTGGGAGGCCGAGGCAGGTGGATCACGAGGTCAGGAGATCGAGACCATCCTGGTGAACATGGTGAAACTCCATCTCTACTAAAAATACAAAAAAAAGAAAAAAATTAGCTGGGTGTGGTGGCGGGCGCCTGTAGTCCCAACTACTCGGGAGGCTGAGGCAGGAGAATGGCGTGAACCCGGGCGGTGGGGCGGAGCTTGTAGTGAGCCAAGATTGCACCACTGCACTCCACCCTGAGAGACAGTGAGACTGTGCCTCAAAAAAAAAAAAGAATTCCAACCACACAGCCCTGCACTTCGACTGTGTGTAATGAAAAAGGGTTGGGATAAGTTAGGGAGAGCTAGTGTGGGAGCAGCTTCTAGGGCTGTTTTTAAGAAATGGAAAGAGGAGTGGGGAAAGGATTTAGGACCTATGGGATCAGCTAGGTTTTCTTTTGTGAGTTTATATAATGGTTTAGTCAGGATGGTAAAATTAGGTATCTAAAGGCAAAAGTACCTAACCATGCCTAGGAAGGAAAGGAGTTGTTGCTTTTAGAAGGGGTTAGGGTTTGGGAGATTAGCTGGACACGATCAGCAGGGAGAACACATGTGTTTTTATGAAGAATTATGTCAAGACAGGTAATGGATGAGGAAGAAATTTGGGCTTTGGAGGGGAATGTGCGATGTCCTTTTGAGAACAGATGTTAGAGGAACAAGAGAGTGTTCTATTGGGAAGATTTGTAGGAGGGGCTATAACATAGAAGGTTGTCAAAATATTCAATAAGGTGAGAAGCAAATGGATGGAAACAAATTATATCATGATAAATGGCTTGACTGAAGTAATGGGGGCTGTCCATGAAGCCTTGCGCAGTACAGCCCAGGTAAGTTGCTGAGTCTGATGGATGTCAGGGTCAGTCCAAGTGAAAGCAAGAGAGGCTTTGAACTGGGGAAAAGGGCGGCAATGAGGTATGGCTGTAGCCTAGGAATAGTCAGGGAAGCAGATAATTTAGTTAAAACGTCTTGACCTAATAAGGGACCTGGGCAGGTGGGGATAACTAAAGAGTGCATAAAAGAATATTGTCCAAGTTGGCACCAGAGTTGGGGAGTTTTGAGAGGTTTAGAAGCCTGGCCATCAATAGCCACAACAGTTATGGAGGCAAGGGAAACAGGCCCTTGAAAAGAAGGTAGTGTGGAGTGGGTAGCCTCTGTATTGATTAAGAAGGGGACAGACTCACCCTCCACTGTAAGAGTTACCCAAAGCGTCTGTGATGGTCCAGGAGGCTTATGAGGCAATCAGGCAGTTTCAGTCTTCAGCCACTAAGCTGAGAAGATCTGGGAAGGAATCAGTCAGCGCCTTGGGCCAGAGTTCCAGGGGCTGTGGGAGTGGCTGCCGGGCAAGTTGGACAGTCCGATTTCCAGTGGGGTCTCACACAGATGGGACACGGCTTAGGAGGAATCCCGGGCTGTGGGCATTCCTTGGCCCAGTGGCCAGATTTCCGACACTTGAAGCAAGATCCTGAGGGAGGAGGTCCTATAGTAAGGCCTGGCCTCTGCGGTTTAGGCATCTTGAAGTTCTTGTGTGCTGGAGATGTGGCTGGGGTTTCTCTCACAGTGGAGGCAAGTAATTGCAACTCTTTTCTATTATTGTACACCTTGGAGGCTAGGTTAAGTTCTGTTGTGGGGTTTGAGGGCTGGAATATAATTTTTGGAGCTTTTTCTAATTTCGGGAGTGGATTGGGTAATAAAATGCATACTGAGAATAAGACGGCCTTCTGGCCCCTCTGGGTCTATGGCAGTAAAGTGTCTAAGGGATTTTGCCAAATGGGCCATGAACTGGGCTGGGTTTTTATATCTGGTGAAAAAGAGCCTAAATGCTAACTGATTTGGGAGAGGTCAGCAAAGAAAAAGGAGCATTAACCTTGACTATGCCTTCAGCTCCAGCCACCGCTCTAAGAGGAAATTGTTGGGCAGGTGAGGGAGGGCTAGTCTTGGAACAAAACTGTGAGCCGGACTGGGCGTCATGAGGGGAGGTGATAGAAGGATTATAGGGTCAGGAAGCGGAGGCTGAGGAAGAATTGGACCTGGCTCGGCCTGGCAAGGAGCCCCCTGGGAGGAGGGGAGAGGTCAGATGCGTCTGTAGAAAAGAAGGATTTAAAGGACTTAGCTTGGGGTGGAGACTGAAGGAACAGACAGGAGAGAAAGAAAGATTTGGGACGAGTCGCATTGGGAGCAGAGACTAGAGAGGGACCGATGCCTGGACGTCAGGCACCTCAGACCATTTGCCTAATTTTACAACAAAAATTATCTAGATCTTGTAGGATGGAGAAATCAAAAGTGCCGTTTTCTGGCCGTTTAGAACCATTGTTAAGTTTGTATTGGGGCAAAGTGGTATTGTGGAAGAAAATAAGGCATTTAGGTTTTTAGGTCAGGTGTGAGTTGAAGAGGTTTTAAGTTCTTGAGAACACAGGCTAAGGGAGAAGGGGGAATGGAGGGTGGAATGTTGCCCATAGAAAGGTAGAGACATGGAGAAGTAGGGGGGGTGGTGAGCAGCCCTGGACTGTAATGTGGGTGAGCAGCCAGAGCAGGCGTCCCTGCAATTGACTTGCCACCAAGGGAATGTGGGTGAATGACCAAGGCAGGCGTCCCCACGGTGATCAGACACCAGTGGAATGTGGGTGAATGATCAGGGCAGGCGTCCCCGTGATGATCAAACACCAAGGGAAGTCTGTTTTCCCAAGTCCATGACCGGCACCGGTGTTTTGGGTCCACGTATGAAATGTGTCTCCTTTGTCTCTACTAGAGAGGAAAAAGAACTGGAATTGGAAGGACAGGGAGATTGAAGGGTAGCAAGAGAGGCTAGAGAAGAGAGTGAAAAGACCGCTTACCCGATTTAAAGTTGGTAAGGTGTTCCTTGAGCTGGTCTGAGGACCCAAGGTCTTAGGTGCATCTCCTCACAGAGTGATGGCAAGGACAGGGGACCGGTCTTCCAAAGGAGTCTCCCTGTCCCGGGTCTTCGGCACCAAATGTCAAGTGCGTCTGTGTGAAGAGATCACCAAACAGGCTTTGTGTGAGCAATAAAGCTTTTTAATCACCTGGGTGCAGGCGGGCTGAGTCAGAAAATAGAGTTAGCAAAGGGAGTTAGGGTTGGGGCAATTTTATAGGATTTGGGTAGGTAGGGAAAATTACAGTCAAAGGGGGTTGTCCTCTTGTGGGCAGGAGTGGGGGTCACAAGGTGCTCAGTGGGGGAGCTTTTGAGACTCATTGTGCAGGAGAAGGAATTTCACAAGCTAATGTCATCAGTTAAGGCAGGAACTGACCATTTTCACTTCTTTCGTGGTTCTTCAGCTGCCTCAGGTCATCTGGATGTATAGATGCAGGCTTGGGCTCAGAGGCCTGACACAAACAAAAATGTATGCTGGCAATTCCTAAGACATTTCTAACATTAATGTACCAATAATTTTTTTTTTTTTTTTTTTGAGACTGAGTCTCGCTCTGTCACCCAGGTTGGAGTGCAGTGGCGCAATCTCGGCTCACTGCAAGCTTCGCCTCCTGGGTTCACGTCATTCTCCTGCCTCAGCCTCTCCGAGTAGCTGGGACTACAGGCGCCCGCCACCACGCCCGGCTAATTTTTTGTATTTTTTAGTAGAGACGGGGTTTCACCATGGTCTCGATCTCCTGACCTCGTGATCTGCCCGCCTCGGCCTCTCAAAGTGCTGGGATTACAAGCGTGAGCCACTGCGCCCGGCAATTTTAAACCTAGCTTTGTGAGGACTAAATTCTGATTTTATATCTTGCTCAAATTCTTATGTAAGGGGTCTGGGAAGTCATGCCCTACAAATAATAAATTATCAGATGGTTTTTACTTAACCCTATATATTGTGACTTACTTTCCAACCTGACCGTGGCATAACATTATGAGACAAGGAAGCAAAACAAAATATTTTACCTTAAATCATGTTTCTTTACCATCTATTGAAATGGCCCTGCAAAGCTGTCCTTCGTGGGGGGAAAATTTGCATATGTAAAGAATCTCTATTAACATAGCTAGATCTTTTTCTTCCAGGCCCTCCCAATCCTAAAGAGATTAACTAAAAGTCTAGCACCCTTTGAAGATCTGAATTGGAAATATTTGTCCTCTATTGTGTCTAAGGGCAGCCACTATAAGACTTCAAAAGAACCCTGGTTTCCACAGTGTTTTTTCTTAACCTAAACATTTCCTTTCTATGATCCCTGGTCTTTAGACAAACTCAACCAATTTTCAACCAGAAAATGTTTAAATTTACCTATAGCCTGGAAGCCCCCCTTTGAGTTGTTCCGTCTTTCTGGACCAAACCAATGTATTTCTTAAATGTATTTGATTGATGTCTCATGCCTCCCAAAAATGTATAAAACCAAGCTGCACCCCAACCACCTGGGGCTCATGTTCTCAAGACCTCCTGAGAGGTCAAATATTTTACAGAGTTTGACTCTTTTCATCAACATTAGTAAAGATTTTACCTAAGTTATGTAAACTTGAAAAAGCATTTGACTATTTTATTTTTTCCTGATTAAGTGTTTGATTTAAGCACTTTTATTTTCTTAAGCCAATTAATTAGAGCTCTTTTATATATTTTCAGTAGTGAAACATTGTGTACACAACACATAAATACATAGACACATTAGGCATGCTGATAGAGGTACATCTTTTTTTTTTTTTGAGACAGAGTTTTTCTCTTGTCACCCAGGCTGGAGTGCAATGGCATGATCTCAGCTCACTGCAACCTCTACCCGCTGGGTTCAAGTGATACTTCTTCTTCAGCCTCCCAAGTAGCTGGGACTATAGGCATGTGCCACCACACCTGGCTATTTTTGTATTTTTAGTAGAGACAGGTTTCACCATGTTGGCCAGGCTGGTCTCGAACTCCTGACCTTAGGTGATCTGCCCACCTCGGCCTCCCAGAGTGTTGGGATCACAGGCGTGAACCACTGCACCTGGCCTAGAGTTACCTCTTATAGATTCATAAAAAGCTTTTTTTTTTCCTTAGGCTTTCAGATTCTTTTTTTCCCCTTCTCCCTCCCCCCTACTTTCAGATTCTTGATAACCTGTTTCACAACCCTAGGCAGTTTTCAGGTAAATAGCCTTAAATTTGCATATTAAAGAAAACAACTCAGGTGAACTCCAAACAGCAAAATTTACATTATAAAGCGTGGAGAGAAAAAGTCTGGTGTGCTAGAAGGAAATTGAAACAGATTTAATGTCCAATTAAACATAAAATTATAGAAATTATAAAAGCCTTTTAAATACACACACACGCGCACACACACACACAGATCCTATAGCTTTTACTTCAGAACTTTTAGCCATGAGATAAATTCAGATCTACTGGTTTGCAAAAAGAACTTGTTGGATCTAAACTGTGGTTTTTATCTTTTTTTTTTTTTTGAGACGGAGTCTTGCTCTGTCCCCCAGGCTGGAGTGCAGTGGCGCAATCTCGGCTCACTGCAAGCTCTGCCTCCCGGGTTCACGCCATTCTCCTGCCTCAGCCTCCTGAGTAGCTGGGACTACAGGCGCCCGCCAACACGCCCGGCTAATTTTTTGTATTTTTAGTAGAGACGGGGTTTCACCGTGTTAGCCAGGATGGTCTCGATCTCCTGACCTCGTGATCCGCCCGCCTCGGCCTCCCAAAGTGCTGGGATTACAGGCTTGAGCCACCGCGCCCGGCCGGTTTTTATCTTAATAGAAAATAATGGCAGATTTAGAGCAGGTAGAAAAGAATAGAGAAAAGAGGTCTTAGGAACTCTATAGTTAGTAGGTCGACCTTAGGGCTCTTTTTCCTTAATGTAAACGTGCATGAAGACCATATTTTTTCCATTTTACATAAACTTTGGCAGTAGAGGTGCCATAAAACCTACAGTGTGCTCAAAAGAGGGTCATTCTCCTTGTTTTCTTCTCATTCTTAGATTATTTGTTTTCCACTTCTTTTTTTCTTAAAAGGAGAAACTGAGCTGTGGCTTAGAGTTTTTGTGCGGTGGATCATCATGTGCTGCTTCTGGGCAGGACTCCACAATTGTTTCCACCCTCTTACATGTCTCAGTTTCTCTCTCCAGAGGTTTATGACTTCTGAGAGGGCTCGAAACACTGGGTGATCAACCCTTCAATGTGTTTCCTGGATGAGCCAGTTTTTAAATTAAAATGTTTTTTTTTTTTTTTTTTTTTTTTTTTTTTGAGGCAGGGTCTTACTCTGTGGTCTTACTTGGTTCACTGCAACCTCCACTTCCTGGGTTCGGGCAATTCTTACATCTCAGTCTCCTAAGTAACTGGGGTTACAGGCATGCACCACTACACCTGGCTAATTTTTGTATTATTAGTAGAGATGGGGTTTTGCTATGTTTGTCAGGCTTGGTCTTGAACTCGTGACCTCAAGTGATCTGCCTGCCTTGGCCTCTTGAAATGCTAGGAGTATGTGTGTGTGACTGCACCTGGCCTAAATTAATTTTTGTTGGGGATTTCCCTGCAGGACCGCTGCACATCGTTTGGGGTCAACCTTTCAGACCCTCCCACAAGGCCCCCAGTCACTCAGGGGCACCTTTCAGTTGGGAGGGGTGAATGCCCTTTCTTTTTGGAGCTGAGAAAACTCAGTCTCTCATATACCTATGAAAGCAACAGTTCAGTTCTTCATGCAAATGCACACAGACAAACGGAATTGAGATTAATGTTGGGAGAAAAAGCAATATAAACGATCCTTCAGAATGGATCTCCAAACTAGAATTAGCATTCTATTTTTTTTTTTTTTTTTTTTTGAGATGGAGTCTCGCTCTGCCGCCCAGGCTGGAGTGCAGTGGCACGATCTCGGCACAGTGCAACCTCCATCTCCCTGGTTCAAGCAATTGCCCTAACTCAGCCTTCGGATAGCTGGGATTACAGGTGCACACCACCACGCCCGCCTAATCTTGAACTTGTGGAGTCAAGTGGTCCGCCCGCCTCAGCCTCCCAAAGTGCTGGGATTACAGGCATGAACCACTGCACCTGGCCCAGAATTAGGATTCTTAAACTACAACTTCCTAGGAGACAAAATAAAAAAAAAAAAAAAAGGAAACAGCCAAAACCACTTCCTATAAACTGTGCTCAGCCACCCGTAACTTTGTAGCTCTTGTCCAACATTATACACACCAAGGTCAAATACTCTCACAGTGCAAGGTCATCTCTGGCACCCAAAGCCAAAGAGGTCAGGTCATGCAATACAGGAAAACAGAGCTTTAGACCTAAGAAGAATCTGCCCATGACTCTTGAAATCCCACAAAGACAAGAGAACACCCGAAAAGGGGGTGAGTGGCACCTTTGTTCTAAATTCTTTTTTTTTTTTTTTGAGATGGAGTCTCGCCCTGTCCCCCAGGCTGGAGTGCAATGGCGCGATCTCAGCTCACTACAACCTCCACCTCTCAGGTTCAAGAGATTCTCCTGCCTCAGCCTCCTGAGTCGCTGGGATTACAGGGACGTGCCACCATGCCTGGCTAATTTTTTTCGGATCTTTAGTCGAGACAGGGTTTCATCATGTTGGCGAGGCTGAGTCTCGAACTCCTGACCTCGTGATCCGCCCACCTCGGCCTTCCAAAGTGCTAGGATTACAGGCGTGAGCCACGGCGCCCGGCCTAAATTCTTTAAAGAGATTCAAGTCATTAGAAGCCTTCTCTCGATTTTTTGTTAATGCAGATGGCAAAGGGTGAAGGAGGTATAGGGTGGAAGAAAAGTAAACAAAAGAACAACTGAATTTTTTTTTTTTTTTTTAATTTGAGACAGAGTCTCACACTGTCGCTCAGGCTGGAGTGCAGTGGCGGGATCTCCACTCACTGCAACCTCCGCCTCCTCGTTCAAGCGATTCTCCTGCCTCAGCCTCCCGAGTGGCTGGGATTACAGGCACCCGCCACCATGCCCGGCTAATTTGTTTTGTATTTTCAGTAGAGACAGGGTTTCACTATGTTGGCCAGGCTGGCCTTGAACTCCTGACCTCGTGATCTGCCCGCCTCAGCCTCCCAAAGTGCTGGGATTACAGGCGTGAGCCACCGCGCCCGGCCTAAGAACAGTTTAATTTTTAAGACCAGGAAGCAAACACAGAAACCAAATATATGGTTTTTCGTTTTCTGTTTATTTTTTCTTTTGCAGCTGTGAGGAATTTTAGTCAAATTAGATAGGCCTTGTTACCCATAATTCGGAATTCTCACTTGGATTTGACCAAGTGAAGTAGAGTTGGTCAATGGGAAAAAGACAAAATAAAAAAACCCAACAACATGATCACTGAGCACTCTAATGGTAAGCAGAAATTAAGACCAGCTGGTTGTTAACCTTAGCCAAGACAAAATCCCTATTCAGCTACTTACCTACGGGTGAGTCTCAGGCTGAAAACGGCTGTCTACCATCCTAGAAGTAAGAAAAAACCCCTCATCTTCCCTGTTGGAAGTGAGCTCAAACTCCATAAAGGAGTTACCTGCCTTCCCTCGTCATGGAAGCAGGAAAACTTGCCTTCCTTGTTGGAAGCAAGTAAAACTCCAAAATAATAATAATAATAATAATAATAATAATAATAATAATAAAGGGAGTTGTACAACAAAATAAACTTCAGATCTCGACCAAATTTTCGGAGATCAGGGATTCCCTGGAGGGGGTGCTTCCAGACCTTAGCAAATTGTCCTGTTGGTTTGAGCCATGGAGTTAGCCGATGTTGGTACCAAGCACCGATAGGAGATTTGTCAAAGATCAGAGGTATCTCCACTCACAATCCCTCCGTGGTTACCATCCTTCATTCAGTAAATATTTACGGACTGATTACCATACACTGGGCACTATTCCAGACATTGGAGATACAATGATGAGCATGAAAAACGGTCTAGATAAGAACTGAGGTCTCCAGACATACTTTATGCCCACTCAGTTTTGTCTTTTGCCCTAGTTGCTAATTAAAACTTACTTTGCTGTGCGGTGCGACTTCGTTAACTTAAAATTACAGGCTGTCAGCTATGACGGCTACACTCTAAGAAAGTCCAGTGGAAATCCTTCAACGAAAAGAATCTGTTCTTGGGTGGAAGCCCCGCTCATGCAGGAGGAACAGAGGGCTTCCATTCTCGCATCACACAGGTGAGGGTCAGCCCCTTGCTCCCTGCAGTAAGCCTGATTAGTGGGCGGAGCTTTCTTCAGGATCACAAGAAAGGAGGAAGGGGACCCCGCCTCCTACGTGCTCGCGGGGGGGGCGGGGTCGGTGGACTGGGCGTGAGTTAATTGGCTGGGGGGCGGGGCGCCACGGGTTGGCTCCGCCTAGGCGCTCGCGCGGATCCCGGGTGGAATGACGGGAGGGAGTCCTGGCAGCTCCTACCTCCCAGCGATGGCGTCGCAGTGCCGCGCCCAGTCCTCAGCCTGCCGGCCGGTACTCACCACTACCCGGAGTTCGCTCAGACTGTGAGATTTGGGGCGGGTCCGAGGCAGCGGCGGGACGCTACCTGCGACCGGGACCATGAGGAGCTGCCAGACCCGTGGGGCCGGTAACGGGAGCAGTCGCGGCACCTGCTGAGAGGAAAGAGGGAGCGGCCCGGCGCGGCTGGGGCGCGGCAGAGGCTTGCCCGCGCCTCGGCCATGTCACTGCTCTGCGTGCGCGGTGAGTGCGCGGGCTGAGGCGGGGAGGCGGGGTGTCGGCGTAGAGGTCCCCGCACCCTTCCAGTGGATGTCCGGTGACCGTCTCACCCAAACTTTACATCCCGTCCGTGCTTTGGGGGACGATTATTTTGGCAATCACTTATAAACACTTGAGTTCTTTCCACTCTTTCTTGTTTTCCCCCATGCTCCTGCAAGGGACGATTAGCTCTCCATTCTGGTAGCCATGTGACAACGTTGTTGGACGGCAGGCTCAGATCCTATTAAACAGTGACTGGGATTCTCTAGTGAGACTGGACGAGTTAGAAGACCGCGGATGGTTGGTGCCTGTGAATGGTCGGCAGCCTCTCATTCTTTTCCTCCTCCTCCTCGCACCGTAACACTACAGTATGCTTAGTAGCAGGTTCTTTTTATCACACTTTGAATGCGTTAGTGGTACAGCTGTCACATCCCTTCTGTTGCTTGTCTTGTCCCCCTGCCACTTCTCTGAACACTAACCTGTAGTAGAGGCTAAGATTATTCTTCTGCTCCACTTGGGAGGATGTGGTGGCTGCTTTTGAGGATAAGAGGTATGATTTATTTTTATTTTTATTTTACTTGCCTCACAGTAACTCAAGGTGAAGGGCCATTATTGCTTTTCCCCTGAAGACACTTGACCCACCTAAGAAGATATCTTAAAGCAAGAGCTTTGGGGTTTAAGATGAGGCATGGTACGCGAACTAAGCTCTATGTGGGTAGAGACTGTTTTTACTTGTTTTTGTATTCCTAGTGTCTGACGTAGTAGAAGCTTAATGCTGGTTTTGAATGAATGCAAGTACAGTGACTTCAGAGAGATTATCTGATCAGAAAAACACAGGGTTTGGATTAGCCATTGAATTTGATCTCGGGAAATTCAGGTTACAGCCTATCATATCTGATGTGTCTTGATTATGAATGAGAGAGCATTTATCAACTAGAGCCTTCACTAGAGCCTTTTCCTGATACTTTTACTGGATAGAGTTCATATTTATTTTGGCTCTACAGATTAGAAGTATTGTTGTTGTTTGTGATATCTCTAATAACGGTGTTTCCCCCAGCTGCTGGCAAATGGAACTGCTTTGCTCTGTTCTCTTCCACTATTTTGTTAAATCTGCATTAACCCAAAATGGATTTGGCCATTTCTGGGGATTATGAGATACATGGTTTTTCTTCTTTCATGGTTGATTTTTCATTAATGAGAATTTTGCTTTGCTTTTAGTAAGACATTTTCTCTCAGCAGCTGGGAATCTATTTATTCCTTTAGATCCCTGCTGCTGAGAAGCAGGATTTGGGAGAGGTTGGACTTTGCTGTGTCTCTTGGACAGTGTAATTCTCTGCTGCCACACTGTATTACAGAGCTGGTCCTTATGAAAGACTCTTTAGGCACAGCACTCGTAAATCAGAAATTCCTATTTAACTGAATTTAAATAACTACTGGTGTTTTCATTTGTTTTAATAGGCAGGTTTCATTGTCTAGAAATTCTGCTATTTAGCTAACTTCTTTCCTTTTTAATGTTACATTAGTGAAGTTTCCTCTTTTTTGAATCTGGAGAAACGAGATCAGCAGGCCATTGTCTTTTTGAATAGAGATCTAGAAGATTTTAAATACTGAAACAAACAGGTACCTTATATGCAGATATTCATATTGAATGGCAAAGTATTCATTTTGGGAAAACTTACAGAAATGAAATACATCTTTATTTTTATTTCTTTTTCTTTTTTTGAGACAGAGTCTCATTCTGTCACCCAGGCTGCAGTGCAGTGCTGCGATCTTGGCTCACTGCAACCTCCACCTCCTGGGTTCAAGCAATTCTCATGCCTCAGCCTCCGGAGCAGCTGGGATTACAGGCATGAACCAGCAGGCCCAGCTAATTTTTGTATTTTTTATAGAGACAGCGTTTCACCGTGTTGGCTAGGCTGGTCTTGAACTTCTGACCTCAAGTGATCCACCTGCCTCGGCCTTCCAAAGTGCTGGGATTAGAGGCATAAGCCACCGCACCCAGCACAAAATACATCTTTCTAAAATGACTTTCCTTGCATTATATTTTGGCAGTAGGAATGTTATATTCTGAAAGCAGTCTATATAGTGATATTTATTACAACTCAATTTCAATTTATCTTGGAGTAGAATCAATTAGAAACTTCCTATGCAGAGTTCAAAAAGTACTTAACTTGATGTAGAAATTGGCAAACTGGTATTGATTTAATCATTCCTAAACATTTCATTCAAGAAGTCAGTTATTTTGTTTTACCCTTTAATCATGCCTTATTGCCTGCAGGTTTAAGGCTGTCAGTACTCTGACCCCAGCCCTCCTTGTGGCCTTCTATTCTTGCCTATCCTTATGCAGACTTTGCTCTAGCACTAACTTTGTTTATTCCTGCCTCTGCTGTGTTCTGCACTTGTGCCTCCTGAAATACTCGTTCCATATTTTCTGCCTATCTAAAATGTATTCTTACTTTCCCAGCTAACAGTCTACTTTTTTTGTTGTTGAAAACTTCTTCAGGTCCCCAGTCCACAGTGATCTCTTTTTCCTTTAAACCCTCAGAGCACTTGTGGTCTGAACAGTGCCACTAGTTTGGAAATGAATCATATGCTGCCTGCAACTGGTCTTGTATTGTGGTGCTTATGGTGACCCAGACAAAGGAAGTAACTGCACTGGTCAGATCAGATCTGGAATTTTGTGTTCAGCTGTGGTATTTCCTTCTAAGAAGCATATTGAGAAGCTAGGTTATCTTAAGAGGGGAGTGATTAGAATAATGAAACATATAGGAACCGAACCATTTGAAGAATATGGGAAATTTAGTTCTAGAAGATTTAAGAGGAAGAGGATCACGATAGTACAAGAAGACTGTTTAAAAAACTGTCTTGTAGAAGTTATATCATCTTTTTTTTTTTTTGAGACGGAGTCTTGCTCTGTCCCCCAGGCTGGAGTGCAATGGCGCGATCTCAGCTCACTGCAAGCTCCGCCTCCCGGGTTCACGCCATTCTCCTGCCTCAGCCTCCCGAGTAGCTGGGACTACAGGCGCCCGCCAACACGTCCGGCTAATTTTTTGTATTTTTAGTAGAGACGGGGTTTCACCGTGTTAGCCAGGATGGTCTCGATCTCCTGACCTCGTGATCCGCCCGCCTTGGCCTCCCAAAGTGCTGGGATTACAGGCTTGAGCCACCGCGCCCGGCCAGTTATATCATCTTTTTTTTGTCATTCCAGAGGACAGAACTGGGACAAGTGTGGATCAGTGGTTGAAAATGACAGGAAATGGCCGGGCGCGGTGGCTCACGCTTGTAATCCCAGCACTTTGGGAGGCCGAGGCGGGCGGATCACGAGGTCAGGAGATCGAGACCACGGTGAAACCCCGTCTCTACTAAAAATACAAAAAAATTAGCCAGGTGTGGTGGCGGGCGCCTGTAGTCCCAGCTACTCGGAGAGGCTGAGGCAGGAGAATGGCGTGAATCCGGGAGGCGGAGCTTGCAGTGAGCCGAGATCGCGCCACTGCACTCCAGCCTGGGCGACAGAGCGAGACTCCGTCTCAAAAAAAAAAAAAAAAAAAAAAAAAAGAAAATGACAGGAAATTAGATTTTTGCTTAACATAAAGAAGAACAGTTGGGTTGTTCAGAACAAATGGAATGGGCTACGTAGATTTTTTGACACTAAACAGAAATTGAATGAGTGGTAAGGATGTTCTAAAGGGGATATTGACCATTCAGCTGGTGATTGACTTGAATTTTTTTTTTTTTAATTTTTTGAAATGGAGTCTCGCTCTGTTGCCCAGGCTGGAGTGCAGTGGCGTGATCTCAGCTCACTGCAACTTCCGCCTCACAGGTTCAAGCGATTCTCCTGCCTCAGCCTCTGGGGTAGCTGGGATTACAGGCGCCTGCCACCATGCCCGGCTAATTTTTTGTATTTTTAGTAGAGACGGGGTTTCACCATGTTGGCCAGGCTGGTCTCAAACTCCTGACCTCGTGATCTGCCCACCTCGGCCTCCCAAAGTGCTGGGATTACAGGCGTGAGCCACTGCGCCCAGCCTAGACTTGAATTTTTAAGAAACCACTCTTTTATAGAATTCACTTAGTCTTTCTTTAAATATTTCCAGAAGTATAAAGAAATACAAGTCTTTAACACGTTTTGGCACAGCTTTACTTATAATACTGATACTTTTTTTGGGCTTCCATAGGGACCAGTGCCACATGAACAACTCCAGTAAACTAAATTAAGGATTTTGTTTAACTTTCATTGTCTTGGTATTCATGACCAAGTTTCTCCAAGCAAATTATAAGCATTTTTAGAATCAGACCTTTCCATAATATTTCTTTGTAATTCCCAGTGTTTATAACAGTGCTTAGTTAGATAATTTAACTATGGATTTTTTTCCCCCAAAAGTAGTACATGCAGGCCAGGCATGGTGGCTCTTGCCTGTAATCCCAGCACTTTGGAAGGCTGAGACAGGTGGATCACTTGAGGCCAGGAGTTCGAGACCAGCCTGGCCAACATGGTGAAACCCCATCTCTACTAAAAATACAAAAATTAGCCAGGTGTGGTGGTGCGTGCCTGGAATCCTAGCTACTTGGGAGGCTGAGGCATGAGAATTGCTTGAACTCAGGAGGCAAGGTTGCAGTGAGCCGAGATCATGCCACTGTACTCCAGCCTGGGTGACAAAGTGAGACCCTGTCTCAAAAAAAAAATGTGTATAGTAATACATTGCTAATTATAGAAAATTAAGAAAATGCAGAAAAGTACAAAAAAAGAAAAAAAATTCCATGGGCCTACCACCTGCCAATAGCATTGCTAACTTTTTTTTAAATTTAATTTTTTTTTCAAAGATGGGATCTCACTATGTTGCCTAGGCTGGATTTGAACTCCTGGGCTCAAGTGACTCTCTCTTCTCAGCATCACGAGTAGCTGGAACTACAAGGAACACACCACCATACCCAACTATTGTTAACTTTTTAATTCATTGTTTTCATTTTGTTTTTATTATAAAGTGATAAATATGCAGATAAGAAGTTGAAACAGTTTAGAGTGTAAAGTAGAAGGAAAAGTTCTCTTGTCCCCATTCTGTATTCTTACTTTCCAGAGGTAACTACTGTTTACTGTCTCTTACCTCTCCTTCTGGAAATTTTCATTACAGATGAGTATATAGGTTCTGCAGTTGAATGTACACAGCATTCTTCAGCTTTTTTTTTTTTTTTTTAACCTCAATGATATATTTTCCTGTCAGGTCATGTGTGTCTAAACCAAGCTTGTCCAACCTGTGGCACGTGGGCTGCATGTGGCCCAAGACGACTTTGAATGTGACCCAACACAAATTTGTAAACTTTCTTAAAACATTATGAGATTTGTCAGCTATTGTTAGTGTATTTTTTTATTTTTTGAGACAGAGTCTCGCTCTGTCGCCCAGGCTGGAGTGCAGTGGCGCGATCTCGGCTCACTGCAACCCCTGCCTCCTGGGTTCAAGCGATTCTCCTGTCTCAGCCTCCCGAGTAGCTGGGATTATAGGCGCCCATCACCACGCCCGGCTAATTTTTTGTATTTTTAGTAGAGATAGGGTTTCAACGTGTTAGCCAGGATAGTCTCGATTACCTTACCTCATGATCTGCCTGCCTCGGCCTTGCAAAGTGCTGAGATTACAGGCATGAGCGCCTGGCCATAAAATACAGTGTTAATGTATTTTATGCATGGCCCAAGATAATTCTTCTACTGTGGCCCAGGGCAGCCAAAAGGTTGGACACCCTGGTCTATACCATTCTTTTGAATGGCTGCAGAGTATTCTGTTATATAAGCATACATAATTTAAACAGTTTTATATTGGTGATATTCAGGATATTTTTCTTTTTCTTTTCTTTTTTCTTTTTTTTTGAGACGGAGTCTCACTCTGTTGCCCAGGCTGGAGTGCAGGGGCGTGATCTCGGCTCACTGCAAGCTCCACCTCCCGGGTTCATGCCATTCTCCTGCCTCAGCCTCCTGAGTAGCTGGGACTACAGGCGCCCGCCAGCACGCCCGGCTAATTTTTTGTATTTTTAGTAGAGACGGGATTTTACTGTGTTAGCCAGGGTGGTCTCGATCTCCTGACCTGGTGATCCGCCTGCCTCGGCCTCCCAAAGTGCTGGGATTACAGGCGTGAGCCACCGCACCTGGCCTCAGGATATTTTTCTTTTCACTATTATAAACAGTGCTACAATGAACATCTTTGTAGAATTTTTTTTTTTTTTTTTTTGAGATGGAGTCTCACACTGTTGCTCAGGCTGGAGTGCAGTGGTGCCATCTCTGCTTACTGCACCCTCCGCCTCCTGGGTTCAAGCAATTCTCCTGCCTCAGCCTCCTGAGTAGCTGGGATTACAGGTGCCTGCCACCACGCCTGGCTATTTTTTTTTTTTTTTGTATTTTTAGTAGAGAAGCGGTTTCACTATGTTGGCCAGGCTGGTGTTGAACTCCTGACCTTGTGATCTGCCCTCCTCGGCCCCCCAAAGTGCTGGAATTACAGGCGTGAGCCACCACGCCCAGCCTGTAGATGGTTTTTAAACATTTGTTTTTATTTTTGAGACAGGGTCTTGCATTGTCACCCAGGCTGGAGTGCAGTAGTACGATCATGGCTCACTGCATCCTCAAACTCCTGGGCTCAATCTGTCCTCCCATCTCAGCCTCCTGAGTAGCTGGAACTACAAGTGCATGCCACCATGCCTGACTAATTTTTCTACTTTTTGTAGGATGGAATTTCCCTATTTTGCCCAGGCTGGTCTTGAACTTCTGGACTCAAGTGATCTGCCCACTTCTGCCTCCCAAAATGCTAGGATTACAGGTGTGAGCCACTGCACCTGACCAGTTTTTTTATTATTAATTTTTTTCTTTCCAACTTTGAAGTTCAAGGGGTACATATGCAGGTTTGTTACATGGGTAAATTGCATATTGCCATATTGCAGGGGTTTGATATACAGATAGTTTTGTCACCCAGCTAATCAGCATAATACCCAAATAGGTAGTTTTCAGTCCTTACCCTCCTCCCACTCCATAGATGGTTTTTTTTACATGTTTGGAGATCTCCAATTAGCTTTCCACCTGGACTTTGTTTATGATTTGCTCATTACTGTTTTCTTTGGCATATAATTATACTCAGTTGGACCAAATGCCTCGGTGTCTCAGATCAACATCCTCAATTAGAGGCGGATCCTTCATCAGCAGGTAATATTTTTCTATGCCTATTGAAAAGAACAAAGACTCTGCTCTTGTAAGTAAGTTTGACCTGTGATTTCCATGTACTTTTCTTTCTTTCCTTTTTGAGACGGAGTCTCGCTCTGTCGCCCAGGCTGGAGTGCAGTGGCGCGATCTCAGCTCACTGCAAGCTCCGCCTCCCGGGTTCACGCCATTCTCCTGCCTCAGCCTCTCCGAGTAGCTGGGACTACAGGCGCCCGCCACCATGCCTGGCTAATTTTTTTGTATTTTTAGTAGAGACGGGGTTTCACCGTGGTCTCGATCTCCTGACCTCGTGATCCGCCCGCCTCGGCCTCCCAAAGTGCTGGGATTACAAGCGTGAGCCACCGCACCCGGCCCCATGTACTTTTTCTTTCTTACTTGTATTTTATTTTCCATATGAACATGTATTACTTGCTTTTTTTTTTTGATACAGGGTCTCACTCTGTTGCCCAGGCTGGGGTGCAGTGGCATCATCACGGCTCACTGCAGCCTTGACCTCCCTGGGCTCAGGTGATGCTCTCACCTTATACTCCTGAGCAGCTGGAACTATAGGCTTTCTTTTTTTTTTTTTTTTTTTTTTTTTTGAGACGGAGTCTTGCTCTGTCCCCCAGGCTGGAGTGCAGTGGCGCAATCTCGGCTCACTGCAAGCTCCGCCTCCCGGGCTCACGCCATTCTCCTGCCTCAGCCTCCTGAGTAGCTGGGACTACAGGCGCCCGCCAACACGCCCGGCTAATTTTTTTGTATTTTTAGTAGAGACGGGGTTTCACCGTGTTAGCCAGGATGATCTCGATCTCCTGACCTCGTGATCCGCCCGCCTCGGCCTCCCAAAGTGCTGGGATTACAGGCTTGAGCCACCGCGCCCGGCCTTGGAACTACAGGCTTTCTTGTAGAGACAGGGTTTTGCTATGTTTCCCAGGGTGGTCTTGAACTCCTGGGCTCAAGCAATCTGCCTGTCTCAGCCTCCCAAAGTGTTGAGATTAACAGGTGTGAGCCACTGTGCCTGACTGCATTTTTAAAACGGAACAAAACAATGTCACTGGTGATGGTAACAGGACCAAGTTGATTTATATTGTGATTTGCCCTTTAAAAAACTCGTTACTAGACAGGTGAGGTGGCTCATGCCTGTAATCCCAGTACTTTGGGAGGCTGAGGCAAGAGAATCACTTGCATCCAGGAGTTTGAGACTAGCCTGGGCAACATAGCAAGACCCCATTCCTACTAAAAAAATATTTAAAAATTAGCTGTTCTTGTTGACCCATGCCGGTAGTCTCAGCTACTTGGGAGGTGAGGCAGGAGGATGGCTTGAGTCCAAGAGGTTGAGGGTGTAGTCAGCCATGTTCATGCCACTGCACTCTAGCCTGGATGACAGAGCCATCTCAAAAAAAAAGTTCATGGCTTATTAATCATCCATCTAACTAGACACGTTGATTGTGCATTGATTCTACTCTAGGGAAAGTCCGAAAATATATTTCAGTTTACAGCCATTGTGGAAAGTAGGAATAGTAATGATATTAGAGTTTTCAGACGTAAGGATAGGTTGGTCAGATACTTCTCATCTCCTTCCCCCACCCTGCCACCCCCCACCAAATGTTATTGTCATCTGCCTCAGTTAACTCCTTTTTGCTGGGCTTCCATCGATCGTGGTTCTAGTAGTCCCTGCCCTTAGAGCAGAGCTGTGGCTGTGTTCCTTTCACTTAGGGCCTCAGGAAGTTGATTGTGCTTTGTGTGAGCCAGGCAGTGATGGGGGAAAGGACCAATTTGCTCTGCTATGCTATTGTTATAAACTGTTCTGTTCCTTATAAGTAGTGTATTCTGTAATTTAGTTTCTAAAAGTGGGGTTTCTAAAAGTTGGGCTCTTTAGGCCAATAAGCTTAATTTTTTTTTTTTTTTTTTTTTTTTTTTGAGACGGAGTCTCGCTGTCGCCCAGGCTGGAGTGCAGTGGCGCAATCTCGGCTCACTGCAGGCTCCGCCCCCTGGGGTTCACGCCATTCTCCTGCCTCAGCCTCCCGAGTAGCTGGGACTACAGGCGCCCGCCACCTCACCCAGCTAATTTTTTGTATTTTTTTTTAGTAGACACGGGGTTTCACCGTGTTAGCCAGGATGGTCTCGATCTCCTGACCTCGTGATCCGCTCGCCTCGGCCTCCGAAAGTGCTGGGATTACAGGCGTGAGCCACCGCGCCCGGCCGAATAAGCTTAATTTTTATCCTATTTACCTGTGCTGTGTATTTCAGACTTTGAGTTTGTTTAAAGTTTGGGCTGTGTATCATTAGTAAATATTTGTTAGATACTTTCTCTGTACATGTTTATGACACAAATCTGTATTGTAGATAAGAGGCCACGGAATCTAGATAGGTTTTAAAATGTCTGTTATACAGTGTTCTTATATAAACCCAAATAATCCATTAGGATTATTAGGTCTGATTTGTAATAAGCAGAATAAATTAAGTTCTTCCTTGAGTAGGGAAAGAAGTGCACTGTCTTGTATTAACATTTATTTTCACATTGTTATTATTACTGGTTTTTTTTGTTTTGTTTTTGAGATGGAGTCTCGTTCTGTTGCCCAGGCTGGAGTGCAGTGGTGCAATCTCAGCTCACTGCAACCTCTGCCTCCCAGGTTCAAGCGATTCTCCTGCCTCAGTCTCCTGAGTAGCTGGGACTACAGGCGTCCACCACCACGCCTAGCTAATTTTTGTATTTTTAGTAGAGATGGGGTTTCACCATGTTGGCCAGGCTGGTCTCTAACTTCTGACCTCAAGTGATCTGCCCACTGCGGCCTCCCAAAGTGTTGGGATTACAGGTGTGAGCCACCACGCCCAGCCTTATTTTATTATTAGTTTTTTGAGACTGGATCTTGCTCTGTTGCCCAGGCTGGAGTGCAATGGTGCGAACATGGCTCTCTGCAACCTCGACCTCCTGGGATCAAGTGATATGCTCATTTCAGCCTTCTGAGTACCTGGGACTACAGGTGTGAACTATCATGCTTGGCTAATTAAAAAAAATTTTTTTTTTTTAGAGACGGGTTCTTGCTATGTTGCCCAGGCTGGTCTTGAACTCTTGGGCTCAAGCAATCTTTCTGCTTCAGCCTCCTGAAATGCTGGGATTATAGTCATGAGCCAACGTCTTTAGCATTTAAAGCAAGAGTCTTTGAGTTTGGGGGATATTTTATATATACCTTCTCTTTTTTTTTGAGACAGGGTCTCATTCTGTTGCTCAGGCTGGAGTGCCATGGTGCTAATCAGGGCTCACTGCAGCCTCAATCTTTCCAAGCTCAGGTGATTCTTCCACCTCAGCCTCCTGAGTAGCTGGGACTGTATGCTTGTGCCACCATACCTGGCTAATTTTTGTATTTTTTGTAGAGACAGGGTTTTGTCACTTTACCCAGGCTAATCTTGAACCTGTGGGGTCAAGTGGTCTGCCCACCTCAGCCTCCCAAAGTGCTGGGATTACAGGCATGAACCACCGTGCCTGGCTGCTTTATTTTTGAGATGGAGTCTCATTCTTTTACTCAGGCTGGAGTGCAGTGGCTCAATCTTGGGCCACTGTAACCTCCATCTCCCGGGTTGAAGAGATTCTCCTGCCTCAGCCTCCCGAGTAGCTGGGACTACAGGTGCCCGCCACCATGCCCAGCTAATTTTTGTATTTTCTGTAGAGACAGGGTTTCACCATGTTGGCCAGGCTGGTCTCAAACTCCTGACCTCAGGTGATCCACCCGCCTTGGCCTCCCAAAGTGCTGGGATTACAGGTGTGAGCCACCATGCCTGGTCTCAAATATAGTTTTTTAAAGAAAGAAGTCTCACTCTGTTGACCAGACTGGAGTGCAGTGATGTGATCATAACTCACTGTAGCCTCAAACTCCTGGGCTCGAGAGATCCTTCCGTCTCAGTCTCCCAAGTAGTTGGGACTACAAGCATGTGCCACCACACCTGGCTAATTTTTGAAAAGTTTTTTGTAGAGATGGGTCTCCCTATGTTGCCCAGGCTGGTGTTGAACTCCTGGCTTCAAGCAGTCCTTCTCTCCGGGACTCCCAAAGTTCTGAGGTGACATGCGTGAGCCACTGTTCCCGACCCCAGGCTAGTTTATTTTGATTCACGTTTGTCAGATTCTTCCACTTGATGTGTGTGGCAGTTAGTTCATTGATTTTCGTTGCTATGTAGTATCTTGTTAGATGAATATACTATTGTTTATTTATTTAATGTATTTCTTAATCTCATGACAGTGTAGATTAGATTATGTAGGGGAGAAATTGGAGGCACTTGAATTATAGCAGGAGTGATTCAGATTAAACATAAATTAAAATTTCTTGATGAAATTTGAACTGCCACAGAAAAGCTGTGAAATTTATTTTTCTAGGGCTCTTCAAAAATAAGCCCTATTTCCTTCATTTAAAATTTTATTAATTTTTTTTTTGTAGAGATGGGGTCTCACTATGCTGTCCAGGCAGGTCTCAGGTCTCAAACTCCTGGGCTCAAGGCCTCCTCCTGCCTCCGCTTCCCAAAGTGCTGGGATTACAGGTGTGAGATACCATGCCTGGCCCCTTTGTTTTTTTTTTTTAAATTGGTATGTCATAGATGTACGTGTTTTGGGGATATGTGTCATATTTAGATAAATTCATATAATGTGTTAATGATCAATTCAGGGCAATTAGGATATCTGTCACCTCAAACATCTTTCATACTGGGAACACTGGAATTCTCTTCTGGCTATTTGGAAATCTACAATAGATTTTCATTAACTATAATCATCCTACTGAACTATCGAATACTAGATCTTATTCCATTTATCCAACTGTATTTTTGTACTCTTTAATCAACCTTTCTTAATCCTCCCTCTCCTGTTTCCTTTCGTATACTATATTAGGTGTAACTGCTCTGCATGAGGAAGGTTAGATAACCAGCTTTGCATTTCCTGTTTTGTTGCAGTCTTTTCTTTGATTACTGGGAAATGGAATAAAAATGTAAGCATATGGTTAAAATGTTGTGTTCACCTTTATAAAGTACATTAAGGCCGGGCGCGGTGGCTCACGATTGTAATCCCAGCACTTTGGGAGGCCGAGGCGGGCGGATCATGAGGTCAGGAGATCGAGACCACGGTGAAACCCCGTCTCTACTAAAAATACAAAAAAAAAATTAGCCGGGCGTGGTGGTGGGCGCCTGTAGTCCCAGCTACTCGGAGAGGCTGAGGCAGGAGAATGGCGTGAACCTGGGAGGCGGAGCTTGCAGTGAGCCGAGATTGCGCCACTGCACTCCAGCCTGGGCGACAGAGCGAGACTCTGTCTTAAATAAAAAAAAAAAGTACATTAAAAAATTCTTTTGTTATCTTTAGTAAAAATGAAATGTACTTTCTCAAGTGTGATGTCCAGAAATAATTATCCACTGGGTGTGTGAGAAAGGCCAATAGAATCAAAGGAAAAAGAATCATGAAGTCTTTTTTTTTGTGCTGATGAATCCTGCGGTGATAAAATATGTGGTAAAAATGTGACAGGAGGAAGATTGTGCTAAGGTGTATGTGTGTAAACTATTTTTATCTTGTAAGTAGGGAGAAGCAATTCTTAGTTATTAGGAAATACAGGTTTCCAAAAAGAAGAGTGTTGTTCTCCTGTTGCTGCTTGGTTCTCTCTTTTGCCATAGTAAGTACTTCTTTAGAGCTGTAGAAGACAGGCCTGTGGATTGTGTTGGGCTGTCAGTTTTCTCTTGCAACTATTTGCTTTATTGATTTCTATAGCGTTTCATTGTAAATGATGTTGAGAAGAGGTTAGAGGGCAGGGAGGGAGATCTGCCTAGCAACCAAGAAGGGGCTGGCAGTTGGACAGTGGGAAGATAATTGCTTTTATATAATTAGAGTTGGGGCAAAGATGATTCGAAAGGCTAGATTACTTACATGAGCCAAGTTAGTTATGAAGCAAATTTTAGAGACTTTGTCTGCAAAAGGATAGAGGAAATCTGCTTGCCAAGGAAAGGGGGGTAAATGTCTACCTCACTTCAGCCCTCCATTCCCACAATTACACCAGAGAGCATGTCACTCTTTGGAATGGTGCTCTCCTTTTGTAATTTTTATCTTCAGAATCTATCTGTTTTTTTTTTTGAGACAGAGTCTCACTTTGTAGCTCAGGCTGGAGTGCAGTGGCGCTATCTCGGCTCACTGCAACCTCCACCTCCCCGGTTCAAGCGATTCTCATGCCTCAGCCTGCCGAGTAGTTGGGATTACAGGCACTCACCACCATGCCCGGCTAATTTTTTTATTTTTGGTAGAGATGGAGTTTCGCCATGTTGCCCAGGTTGGTCTCAAACTCTTGAACTCAGGTGATCCGCCCGCCTCAGCCTCCCAAAGTGTTAGGATTACAGGTGTGAGCCATTGTGCCTGGCCAGAATCTATCTGATCGTGTTCTTCAGCCCATTTTTACAGCTTATACTCTTGCTATGCTTTAACCACTGTGATATAAGGTAGGTGTTAAAAGCTTTGGTTTTAGACAGACATGGCTTGGTTAATATATCAGCTCCAACACTATGAGTTGTCTGCCTTTCCATATGTTACCTCATCTCATTGAACCTTAATTTCCACATCTTTAAAATTCATATATTTGTTAGGGTAGTAGTACCAGTGATGGTGAAAATACCTATAGCAAAGTATTGCTGACATAATTGTTGTGAAAGCGATTAGTACTGTCCCAGGCATAGAATGAGTACTTATTTTAATATAAAAACACTATTAATGTTCTTCATCCAGCTTCATGATATCTATTCATCTAAGACAGGGAGCTGAAAGTCTTCCTAGACCCCCCTCTCTCTCTCTCTCTTTTTGAGACAGGATCTCACCTTTTTTGAGATAGTCTCACTCTGTTTCCCAGGCTGGAGTGTAGTGATTTGACCCCAGCTCACTGCAGCCTCAACTTCCAGGGCTCAGGTGATTCTCCTACCTTAGCCTCCTGAGTAGCTGGGACTACAGGTGTGTGCCACCACACCCAGCTAATTTTTTTTCTTTTTTTGGGCAGAGTCTCCCTCTGTTCCCCAGGCTATAGTGCAGTGGTGCGATCTTGGCTCACTGCAACCTCTGCCTCCTGGGTTCAAGCGATTCTCTTGCCTCAGCCTCCCAAGTAACTGGGACTACAGGTGTGCGCCACCATGCTCGGCTAATTTCTTGTATTTTTAGTAGAGATGGGGTTTTGCCGTGTTGGCCAGGCTGGTGTTGAACTCCTTTTTTTTTTTTTTTTTTTTTTTGAGACAGAGTCTTGCTTTGTCACCCAGGCTGGAGTGCAGTGGTGCGATCTCGGCTCACTGCAAACTCTGCCTCCTGGGTTCACGCCATTCTCCTGCCTCAGCCTCCCGAGTAGCTGGGACTGCAGACGCCCGCCACCATGCCCGGCTAATTTTTTTGTATTTTTAGTAGAGACGGGGTTTCACCTTGTTAGCCAGGATGGTATCGATCTCCTGACCTAGTGATCCACCCACCTCGGCCTCCCAAAGTGCTGGGATTACAGGCGTGAGCCACCGCGCCCGGCCAGGTCTTGAACTCCTGACCTTAGGTGATCCACACGCCTCAGCCTCCTAAAGTGCTGGGATTACAGGCATGAGCCACCGTGCCCCGCCATTTTTGTAGAGACAAGGTTTTGCCATGTGGCTGAGGCTTGTCTCAAACAGACTGGGACTCAAGAGATCTGTCTGCTACAGCCTCCCAAAGTGCTGGGATTACAGGCATGAGCCCCTGTGTCCAGCCTAGACTTCTCAACTGAGGAAGAAAATACAAAGAGAGGGAGGAAAGTTGGGTTCAGTTGAGTTTGTGGGATCTGTGAGGTAAGTTACATGTGAGATATATTGAATTGAATATATCAGTCTCATTGCAGATGATCCTTGAAAATGGTAACCCAAATGTAGGTTTGTAGCTTAGTAGAGAAATTTGTTAGAGATAAATATTTGGAAGTTGCAGGTATTTGGTAATAAAGACATTAGCTTGAATTAAAATGCTTATGGAGGGTCAGAAAGGAGAAAAAGGGGCTGACGCTGCTGCCAAGGAACTCCAGTATATAGGAATGGGCAGAAGAAGAGTTGATAGATGTGGTCAGAACTGCAGGAAAATGGAGAGTGTTGTGTTAGGCTCTGTAGCCTAGAGTAGAGCGAGTTTCAAGAAGGAATGATCAGATGATAGAGGTGAAAGAGACTTGTTGAGGTTTAGGAAAAAATGAACAATCATTGGATTTGAAAACAAGAATAGTTTCATTTGGGTAATGTGAGGGCAGGCAGTGTATTATAGTAGTTGATGAGTATTTGAGCAGTAAAGAAGTGGAATGAGCAAGTGTAGGCTACACATTCAGAAGTTCTGCAGTGAAGAGAAGGGTTAAGAGTAGTCTTTAAGCTCGGCTCACGCCTGTAATCCCAGCACTTTGGGAGGCCAAGGTGGGTGGATC
The DNA here is from genome assembly GCF_028878055.3 of Symphalangus syndactylus. NCBI lineage: Eukaryota > Metazoa > Chordata > Mammalia > Primates > Hylobatidae > Symphalangus > Symphalangus syndactylus. The sequence continues at coordinate 109,684,797 of NC_072431.2, read as the reverse complement.
ACTTGAGGTCAGGAGTTCGAGACCAGTCTGGCCAACATGGCGAAACCCCGTCTCTACTAAAAATACAAAAAAAAAAAAAAAAAAAAAATTAGCCAGGCATTGTGGTGCATGCCTATAATCCCAGCTATTTGGGAGGCCAAGGCAGGAGAATCGCTTGAACCCAGAAATCAGAGGTTGCGGTGAGCTGAGATCACACCATTGCACCCCAGCCTGGGTGACAAAGTAAGACTCCATCTCAAAAAAAAAAAAAAAAAGAGTAATCTTAAAAAAAGAAGAAATTTGAGTATTTTGTAGCTTGAAGAGAAGGAATCTATAAGAAGGGGAAAGTCAAGATGAGATGGCGAACGGAGAGATGGTAACTGATTTCTTTGTAAAGTAGGATGTAAAATTATCAGCTGATAGTGAGGTGGTGGGGATGATTTAGAGAGCTTGAGGAGCGTGCAAAGGTTTCATTCATTTATTCTTTCAACAACTATTGGGCCGGGTGTGGTGGCTCATGTCTGTAATCCTAGCACTTTGGGAGGCTGAGGTGGGTAGATCACTTGAGATCAGGAGTTTGAGACCAGCCTGGCCAACATGACAAAACCCCATCTCTACTAAAAATACAAAAATTAGCTGGGCGTGGTGGCGGGCGCCTGTAATGAGGCATGAGAATCGCTTGAACCCAGGAGGCAGAGGTTGCAGTGAGCTGAAATCGCACCAGTGCACTCCAGCCTGGGAGACAGAGCAAGACTTTGTCACAAACAAAAACAAAAAGACCCCACAACTGTTGTGCTAGGCACTTGGGGAGGAATGATGAGGAAAAAACCCCTTTCCCTTTTGGAAGTTTATAGGACTATGGAGGAGTTAGACATTAAACAAGGAAGAATCATACAAATTAATATAAAATTACGAGTAGGAAAAAATACAACTGATTTGTGCTATAAACGAGAATACATGTTATTATGAGAACATATGTTAAGGAAAGTTACCTACACAGATCAGAGAAGTCCTCCCTAATGAAGTGAAGATTGAACTGAGATCTAGAAGAAGAGGACACTATCAAGAGGAGAAGAATATTCTAGGCAGAGGAAATAGTATGTGCAAAGGCCTTGCAGTGGGAGAAGGATCTGAGAGAAGGCAAGTATAGCCGATATTCCAAGAGAAAGGGAAAACGTGGATTAAGATGAAGCTGGGGCTCCTGACCTCAGGTGATCTACCCGCCTCGGCCTCCCAAAGTGCTAGGATTACAGGTGTAATCCTAGCCACAGCGCAGCCTGGCCAACATGACGAAACCCCATCTCTATTAAAAAAAAAAAAAAAATTAGCTGGGCTTGGTGGCGGGTGCCTATAATCCCAGCTACTCGGGATCCTGCTGAGACAGGAGAATCTCTTGAACCCAGGGGGCGGAGGTTTCAGTGAGCCAAGATTGCGCCATCTCACTCCAGCCTGGGTGAAAGAGCGAAACTCTGTCTCAGAAAAACAAAAAACAAAACTATAGGGCCTTGTAGGCAACATAAGGTGGAAAAGTTAGCGGGAATAAGACCGAGGAAGGGGCAGAAGTATAGAAGTTTATAAACTGAAAGCACTGGGTTTCTACTTAGATTTGTTTGAATCCTTTTTCTACCAGTGAAAGCTTTTGGCAAGCCTCTTGATTACCAAGCCACAATTTTAAAATGGAAGTGTTAACATCTGCCCCATGTACCTTCATAAAGTTGATGAGAATTACTCTCTAAGTAATCATGTGTTTGAAATTCTATTGTATAGTAACTTTTACTCTCAGTCCTTTTTATCTCCTGTTGGTAGAGACTTAACTGTTTTGAAACTTATAAACAAACAGGATGTGATCAGTTCCATAAACATTTATTGAGCACTTAACTATGGGTGAGGCATTGAACTAGTCACCCTGGGTATATAAAAATGAGGAAGAAGTGGGCCTTGCCCTCAAGAAATTAAGGGCAAAGAAGGGCTGACAGCCATGTGTACAGCTAAGCATGATGCAAGACACAAATGCATAATTTCTAAAACAAAAAATATAATGGATTGTAGAAATTCCAACTGAGGGACAAGGAAGAACTGTAGAAAAAGTCAAGTTTTCCATTATGGTGTCACTCATTAATTGGGATACGAAGCATAGAAAGAAAGAATAACAGCTTCTGGGAAGATGATTTGGGTGTTGGGTATGTTGAATTTGAAGAGTTGGCAGTCCACGTGTTAAGGTTGGAAACATGACTCAGGAGATCAGGGTTAGAGTAGATTTGGTCTGTTCTTTGTGGATCTATTGTGTAGAGGCACGGTGACAGGGTAAACATATACTCAGCATCGTCATTATAATATACTCCATTTCTTTTTTTTTCTTTTTTTAAAATCTTATTATTATTATTCTTTAAGTTTTAGGGTACATGTGCACAACGTGCAGGTTTGTTACATATGTATACATGTGCCATGTTGGTGTGCTGCACCCATTAATTCGTCATTAAGCATTAGGTATATCTCCTATGCTATCCCTCCCCAATCCCCCCACCCCACAACAGTCCCCAGTGTGTGATGTTCCCCTTCCTGTGTCCATGTGTTCTCATTGTTCAATTCCCATCTATGAGTGAGAACATGCGGTGTTTGGTTTTTTGTCCTTGAGATAGTTTGCTGAGAATGATGGTTTCCAGTTTCATCCATGTCCCTACAAAGGACATGAAATCATCGTTTTTTATGGCTGCAATATACTCCATTTCATCCACTATAAGATGCCATAGATTGTAAGAGGCATCATTATTTTATGTATCATTTAAAAAATACTATTGCTGGGCACAGTGGCTCATGCCTGTGATCTCAGCACTATTGGGAGGCCAAGATGGGTAGATCACTTGAGTCCAGGGGTTCAAGACTAGTCTGGGCAACATGGCAAAACCCCATCTCTACAAAAATTAGGCATGGTGGCACATGCCTGTAGTACCTAATACTTGGGAGGATTGCTTAAACCCAGGAGGCGGAGGTTGCAGTGAGCTGAGATCCGCCACTGCACTCCAGTCTGGAGGACAGAGGGAGACCCTGTTTCAAAAAAAAAAAAAAACACACACACACGCACACAATTGATTGCTCTATGACATGTCATTGATTGTAAGATTCATTTCAATTTCAGAGTGGTTACATATGAGAAAATAGGCCAGGTGTAGTGGCTCACACATGTAATCCCAGCACTTCGGGAGGCTGAGGCAGGTGGATGACTTGAGGTTAGGAGTTTGAGAACAGCGTGGCCAATATGGTGAAACCCTGTCTCTACTAAAAATACTAAAATTAACCAGGTGTGGTGGTGCACGCCTGGATTCCCAACTACCCTGGAGGCTGAGGCAGAAGAATTGCTTGACTTTGGGAGGCGGAGGTTGCAGTGAGCTGAGATCACACCACTGCACTCCAGACTGGGTGACAGAGTGAGACAGCCTCAAAAAAAAAAAAAAAAAAAAAAAAAAAGACAATGTCTCACCATCTTAGAATCAATGAAATACTGAAGCTAACATTTAATGAGTCTTTACTCTTTGCCAATAAGCAGGTAAGGATTAATCATTTAATTCTTGTAATAACCTTGTTATCTTCTCATTTTACAAATGAGGGCACTGGCCTACCGAAGTTTGTCCTTTTACATACTGAAAAGCTGAATTTACTTTTTTTGCTTTACTCTTAACTATACAATACAATACCAAATTAATTATACAGGGTACTGCTTTGGAACATGAATAAAATCTTTTTTTAATTAAAGTATTTAGGGAAAGATGGCTATTATGCATTGTTGGCTATGAATCAGAGTCTCACTATAGCTGTGGTTTCTGTTTGCTTAGGATATATTCATGAACAGCATTATAGCAGGTGTTTCATAGACTGGAGAGTTCATTATGGCTCTAGTTTGATATTTTCATAAAAAATAAAGGGAGTTTAATAAAATCCCTTTTTTTCTTGGGAGGGAGTGTGGTATAATGGAAAATTTGGGATTCTAGAGAACTGTTTTGAATCTCACTAGGTAGTGACTAAAACTGTATCTATAAGTAAGTTTCTTAACTTCACTAAGAATCATCTTCTGGCCAGGTGCAGTGGCTCACGCCTGTAATCCCAGCACTTTGGAAGGCTGAGGCATGTGCATAGCTTGAGCCCAGGATTTTGAGACCAGCCTGGGCAACGTGATGAAACCCTATCTCTACAAAAAATATAAAAATTAGTTGGGTGTGGTGGTGCATGCCTGCAGTCCCAGCTTTTTGGAAGGCTGAGGTGGGAGGATCGCTTGAGCCCAGGAGGTTGAGGCTGCAGTGAGCCATGATCACACCACTGTGCCCTAGCCCAGCCTGGGTGACAGAGTAAGACTCTGTTTCAAAAAACAAACAAACAAAAAAAAAAACATAGAGATCATACTTTGGTGGTTTTAGTTCTAGGTAAAGTTAAAGCATGAAGTTCAGTTAATTGGGTAACATCCTAATTTTTCTTTACACTTCACTATAGACTGTAAGAGTCAGTTGTCTAATGTAGGAATTAGGTAGATGGATGGCTAGAATGACCTTGTCCTGTCTGTGTATAATCAAACGGGTTATTTCTGATAAACAGTAACCATAGAAATCTGATTGTGTATTAATGTAAACTCTATTCCAACTGAGGTTTATTTATTTAGAAAACATTTAAAAAGATACACTTGAACACTTGTACATGCTCAATTATAACCTTAACTGTGTTTACTTTATAATTAGTCATTGGTTTTGTTAGTTGAGGTTTGACGTAAGTACTTGTTTGTCTTTTGGTTTGAGACAGACCTTATAGGGAGTAAATTTTATTGATTCTTGGAGAAATTAAGTTTTTTTTTCAAGGCCAGGATAGCATATTTATGTATATTTCATCTGTATTCTTTTTAAGTTGTGATAAGTCGCTATGAAGTAAAGTGGAAGGCTAGCAGTGATATCTAAGACTTTTGAGAAATATTTGTGAATGAATGAAACTAAAGATATATGGCTGCTTTGCAAGTTTAGTTTTGCTTATTATTCTATCCATACCACCATATTTTAATAAAATTTATTCTTTTTTTGTTTTTACTTCATGTGAGCATAAATTGGAGCATTAGCTATTTCAGTCGGTGTGAATTTGGTATCAGTACTGCAGGGAGAGAGCTGTGGACTTCCAAAATTATGGGCTTTTGAATCTGTTTGAATTTCATACTGCACTGTTTAAGTCAGACTTGGGGTACTTAGCTTTTCTGAGTTTTAATCTGTAAATTGTAAATTACTTACTCTACAACAGTGTTTTTTAAAATTGTAGCAGTGTTTGTTTTTGTTTTTGTTCATTAGTTCTGAAATCAATTAAGTGGGTGACCAGTGTCAGGGGAAAAAGATACAGAGTTTTGGACAGGCAGAGTGGTTTATGCCTGTAATCCCAGCACTTTGGGAAGCCAAGGTGGGATTGCTTGAACCCAGGAGTTCCAGACCAGCCTGGTAAACATAGTGAGACCCTGTCTTTAAAAAAAAAAAAACTCCATCTGTTTTGGCAGGTACCTGTAGTCCCAGCTACTCAAGAGGCTGAGATGGGAGGATCACTTGAGCCTGGGAAGTGAAGGCTACACTGAGGCTTGATCGCACCACTGCATTCCAGCCTGGGCAACAGAATGAGATGCTGTCTCAAAAAACAAACAAACAAGAAAACAAAAACAAAAAAATGGCATTTCTTTCCATATTAGTGTCCTGACTTTTTCTCTTTTATTTTCATTCAAAAAATTTTCTCTAGTGCCTTGACAGGGACCCTTATTTTTCTTATTTCACACATGTAACTAATCTTAAAATCCTTTATCTTTGTTTTTCTATGTTTCTTTTTTTTTTTTTTGACACGGAGTCTGGCTCTGTTGCCCAGGCTGGAGTGCAGTGGCGCGATCTCAGCTGACTGCAAGCTCCGCCCCCTGGGTCCACGCCATTCTCCTGCCTCAGCCTCCCGAGTAGCTGGGAATATAGGCGCCCGCTACTACGCCCGGCTAATTTTTTGTATATTTAGTAGAGACGGGATTTCACCGTGTTAGCCAGGATGGTCTCGATCTCCTGACCTCGTGATCCACCCGCCTTGGCCTCCCAAAGTGCTGGGATTACAGGCGTGAGCCACCGCACCGGGCCTATTTTTCTATGTTTCATGATTTTAAGCAAGTCTCTTAGAGCCAGTTGTTGGATTCTGTCTTCTAAAAAAAATTCAGTTAATGTCTTTTGGTATTGCTGTGTCTCAGTGATCTAGAAGCTGTGTTTTATTGACATATAGTAACTTAGATGTGACCTGGAGTTTATTTAATCTGTTTCTCATGTTTCTCACCTATAAAATGGAGATAATATTAGTACCTATAAGGTACTAATTATAGGCATGAGCCACCACGCCTGGCCTGGATAACTTTTTATATCAATGAAGATCGATCTGGCCAGGTGCGGTGGCTCATGCCTATAATACCAGCACTTTGGGAGGCCGATGTGGGTGGACCACTTGAGGTCAGGAGTTCGAGACCAGCCTGGCCAACATGGTGAAACCCTGTCTTTACTAAAAATATAAGAATTAGCTGGGCATGGTGGCGCGGGCCTGTAGTTCCAGCTACTCGGGAGGCTGAGGCAGGAGAATTGCTTGAATCCGGGAGGTGGAGGTTGCAGTGAGGCCAGATCAGCCACTGCACTCCAGCATGGGTGACAGAGACTCTGTCTCAAAAAAACAAATAAATACATAAAAAATAAATAAATAAAAATTAAGATAGATCTGCCCACCAAACTATCCTTGAAAAACCCTAAATTCTGAGCCTTTGGAGAGATTGATTTGAGTAATAACTCCATCTCCTGTGTGGATGGCTGGACCTGCCTCAGTTAAACTCTTTCTTTACTGCAGTGCCATGGTCTTGGTGAACTGGTTTTGTTTGCGCAGTGGGCAGGAAGAAGACGTGGAGTGATTATAGGATTACCAGCCCTACTGGACTTTATTTTTGAATACTACTTCTTTTCCATTTGTTCCTGTATCATCTTCAGTAACTCCAATATCTGTGTGTTAGAGCTCTTTATATCTTCCTACTGCTCCCCTTTAAAAATTATAAAACCATCAGTTTTCTTGAAAGTTGACTCCTCTATTGCTGCTTCTAGTGCATTTTTATACTTTTTCTCATGTTTAACTTAATATTCTTTCTCATTGAGCTTCCTTTTAATTTTTATCTGCCTCTCAGCAGTCTTCCTCAGTCTTCTGCTTTTCATCTTTTGCTTCTGTGACCCCCCTCTTTTTAAAATTTAGAAGCTGTGAAACCAATGCTGATTAAAATGTATTTTTTAACACAAAATTTTAAAAATGTTTCTTTACCTTTGAGTCCTATGTTCTTACATTGTTTTATAATCTTTTCTTGGTCTTCAAAACAATAAAATATTTTTTCCTCCCATGAATAATGAGATATTCATTCATATGGGGGTTCCCTTCCTCCTACCTCAAACATATTGAGTATTCTTAGATGATCTCACTTTCTGTTTCCTATTAGAAGCCTCCTCTTAGATTTTATTTATTTACTTTTCCTAAGGTACTTTTGTTATAGCAAGAAGGCTCCTCTTAGATTTTAACAAAAAGGGCTCAGATTGCCAGTTAAGTGCCTCAGGACAATGAGGAGGAAGTCCTGGCTACAAATCAGCCTTTTAGAGAAACTTCTCTTTGTGGAGAATATTATTTGTAGTTGGCTAAGATGCTATGTCAAGTTAAGATCTGGTGTGGCCACATTGTTGCCTTGCACTAGAATAGTCCTGCTTCCTCCTAGAGTATATGTCAGCTCTGTGTAGCTTCCTTTGGTACACTAGAAAATGGTCTGTCACTAGTGCAACCAACTACTATGTCCTATGTCTCAAATTCTGCCAAGTTGTTCTCTGGGTGCTGCACCTCATTGCATCCAAAGAGAATCCCCCTGATTTATTTAGCAAGAATGTTCTTCCAACCCCGAGCTTCACTTTGGGCTCTTGCTACAGCTTTTCTCAAATCTCGCTAGTTTGCAGCTGTTAAAAGAACTCTATAATCCGAAAATAAAATTCTAGGCTGGGCATGCTGGTTCATGCCTGTAATCCCAGCACTTTGGGAGGCCGAGGTCGGCGGATCACTTGAGGCCAGGAGTTTGAGACCAGCCTGGCCTAACATGATGAAACCCCATCTCTATTAAAATACAAAAAAAAAAAAAAAAAAAAATGGTGGCACATGCCTGTATTCCCAGATACTTGGGAGGCTGAGGAGGGAGGATTGCTTGAGCTCTAGATGTAGAGGTTGCAGTGAGCCGAGATCATGCCACTGCAGTCCAGCCTGGGCGACAGAGCGAGACTCTGCCTCAAAGAAAGAAAGAAAAAAAAAAAATACAATAAAATAAAACTCTAAGCCCTCCAGCTGGCTGAATGGACCTCCCGCCTTGGCCAAGGGAAACCCAAAGAAACCTGAAAAACTTCTTCAGGGCATAAGGAGAAGGGGCATCTGATATGCCTCATCATACAGTGTTCCCTTTGGAGTTTAGACACAACTGACCAGCATTAACATTAAAACAGAGATCTTAAGACTGACAAAACATGACTCTTCGTAGCACCCTACTAGGTGTAGACCCTACTAGATCTGACATCCCTCTCTTTTTTTTTTTTTTTTTTTGAGACGGATTCTCGCTCTGTCGCCCAGGCTGGAGTGCAGTGGTGCGATCTTGGCTCACTGCAAGCTCCACCTCCCGGGTTCATGCCATTGTCCTGCCTCAGCCTCCTGAGTAGCTGGGACTACAGGCACCCGCCACTAAGCCCACCTAATTTTTTGTATTTTTAGTAGAGACAGGGTTTCACCGTGTTAGCCAGGATGGTCTCGATCTCCTGACCTCGTGATCCTCCCGCCTTGGCCTCCCAAAGTGCTGGGATTACAGGAGTGAGCCACCGTACCCAGCCTGATCTGACATCTCTTAAGGTCTGATAAGAGACCTTCACCACCTATTCTCTCTGAAGCCTACTATTGGAGGTTTCATCTACATGATGAAAATCTTGGCTTTCACAGCTCCCTTATCTAAACTCAAGCATTTTCTTTATGCTGAATTCAACTCTTCAGGCAGGGCTTAACTTCCAACCACTTGGCAACCAGGAAATCTTTCAATCCACTTATGACCTGGAAGGTCCTCCCACCCCGTCCCACTTTGAGATGTTGAAGAATCTGTGTTGTCTGGGGTAAATACCTGGGGTTTGTCATCTTGCACCAGGAAAATTTAGGACACAGATACACATGAGGAGTTTAGGAGCAGAATTTAATAGGCAAGAGAAAGAAAAACAGAGAGAAAGGAAAACAGTTCTCTCTCTAGTGAGAGAGGGGACTTCCAAGAGGAAAAAGTCAACTGGTGGCAGATGTGTCAGATTTTATAGTCAGTCTTGAGAAGGCAGTGTCTGATTTACATAGGGCTCACAGATTGGTTCAATTAAGTATAATGTTTACATAGCACGTGGGGAAGGCTGGCCACCCCACCCTAATCTTATTATGCAAATGAACTTTCCCCTTGGCTGGTGCCATCTTGTCTGGTCCTTACTGTACATGTGGCTGGCAGAGAAGGGAACACCGTGCCCGGCCACGAGATGCTTCCTTATATAAAAATTTCTTTCCTTTATAACCTTCTTTGTATAGTCAGGGTGTGACATATTACCAAACCCAATAAGAAGTTCTTGCAGACTCAGTGATAATAAAACTATCGTGCTTCCTTTTTGTTGGGAACTATTATCTCTGCTATTAGGATAATAATTAAGCAAAATACTACAGCAATGGAAATTCTCTGTCCGATATTCCAGTTAGAAGGTGCTACCATCTATAGGTCTTACTGCAAATAGTACAGTGAGTATAGCAATTCCTGCAAGTGTGGTGTAGTAGATAATTTCCATGTAAAATTTTACTTGCCAAGATATAGAATTTCCCTTTGGGGATCTATGAAGTTTCTTGGTTTTATTTTCCTAAACAGAAACATCTGGGTTATGGGCACCCTGTTTACTTTCATTACCTGGCAGATGTTGCAGGATAATTGCCCAGAACTAGCATATTGATCCAGCTTTTTACATTACCCATTCCTTTTTGTTTCTTCCAAGCTTCAGGAGATCACCACTTGATTCACAGGAATAAGCGGGATTAGTCTAAAATGTCAAAAAAACTTAAAAACAATCATTGAGACTAGAATTTAGTGACACATGGATGATAAGCTTTGGAGCATAATTTTTCTCTCTCCGTCTTTATTTTAGGTAAAAACAAATTATGATAGGACCATGTTGTTTGTATAATAAACTTTAGTCTTATACTTGGCCTGATTATTTGCATAAGGTGCAGAAAGAATAATTTCTACATAGGCCTTTTGAATTGGCTTTGATGGAACTCTGTTCCACAAGGAATTTTAGATAAAACCTCTTAGAGCTGAACCCAGCCGTGGGTTTATATCCTCAAATACCTGTGAGTTGGGTGATCCCCTCCTCTTAAGGTCCCAAGATAAACTTGGAGCTCCTGGATCTGTTAGAAAGTGACATTCTTTACTGACTACAGGTCAGGAACCCTGGACGGGGACTGTGTAGGTATGGGTATGAGGCCAGTTCTTCTCATGGGGCTTTTATTGGCTCTGCAAGTCTAGATTGACTCCTTAAATAGTTTCCAAATTCTGGAGGAACTAGGCAGAGAGAAACAAACATGCTCCAAATTTTGTTCACAAGAGTATACCTTACTCAATTATTAAAGGCCATAAGTAGTTCAAAATAAGTTTCATTGACTCTGAAAAACAAAACAAGGATCAGCAATATTCCAAGCAAAAGTCAGAAAGTTTGTTTTAGCTTTGTGAGTGCAGTCCATTTAGTTAACTCTTATTTTGCTTGATATACGTGAGCATTTTAGTTCTTCATAGTCCTGTACTTTTTTCTTTATTCCGTATTACAATCTTTAAAGCTATTTAAAAAACCCACATTTGAGAACACCTATTAAAGTCCTATAGCTTGACTATAAACCATCTTCTGAGAAAGAACAAAGCAAGACAACAATTGTCTATGAATGACAAAATTTCCAGGGTAGTTAAAAACATGACTGACAAATAAGTTTAGTTATCTCTGTGATTTATAATAACTTTAACCTTAATTATAATTGATAGCATATACTTAGACATTAGAATTTTAGAAGTCACATGCAATTTTGGAACATATATTAGTATTCACCAAAATATAACTTAAAGAAGATCAGACATCATTTTGGCAATCTTATGTGACTAAACATGCCAAATAATCCTGTGTACCTCTTCTCTGGATTTTTCAGGGGCCTCTGAACCATCCAGAAAGCCAGGCATCAGGAAAGACAATTCTGAAACTTGAAGTTTGATTTTGGGACACCTGTTAAATGTCAGAGGTTTAAAACACTTGATGTTATGAAATAGAATTTCAGATTGCCATAAATTACTTATTTTGCCAAAATGACTCAAAAGGCAAAAACCTTCTATTAGCCTTTACTATTACATGAAAATCCTATTCAAAGCCAAAATTTACCCTTGCATTAGTTTATTGATGTTAGCCCCAATTTGTTTAAATGAAACCTTATAGATTATTCCATCTAATTTTAACCAATTTGACCATGAGGTGCAATCTTTACAAACCTTTTATAACCCCTTTTACTAAAGGGCAGATTAGCATCTTAAGACAACCTTGCTATGCTTTTATTTCAATACTCAATTTATGAAAAGACCGTATAATGCCCTTTTGGATTTAATGTTTACACATTGTTTGCAAGATTAATTTTTACAATCTTTCTGTAACTTGCTTAAACCTCTAGCTTTATCTTACCAAATTTAAGATAATCCCTCATCCCTGGGCAAAATTTACATTTCCATGCATTCTTATAATCTTTTACTAAAGAACGCATTTTACTGTTTTTATACACCTTGCATGTAAAACTGTTTAGTGACCTCAAATACATGTGGCACTGTTAACTCTTAGCAACTTTTACTTTTGGTGAAAAACCTGTTTAGTAAGTGATTTTAATTATGTACCAGGTGTGGAGCCTAGGACCCAGACAGAAGTGCAGATAAGGTCTGACCCTCTTCAGCATCTAACTTTCACGTGTCCCAGGCCTTACCTATCTGTAAAGCAGGCAATTTGGAACATTTAGCAAACCTAGTATCTAAGTTGTATGATTTAGACCACCTATTTACATTTTGACAACACTTGAATTTTACCAGTACTCCTTCAGACTATTTTTATTTCTTAAAGGTTGCAGTCATGTGAACTAAAAAATATTTAAGTGCTTCTTTTTCTTTAACGCAATCAATTAGAGCTCTTTTTATAGACATTACACACAACACATATATAGCGACACAAATAGAAGATTCAGCACTTGTAACATTTTTCGTTTGCCAGTTTCTTTTTTTCTGTTTTTTTGAGACAGAGTTTCACTCTTGTTGCCCAGGCTGGAGTGCAAAGGCCCGATCTCGGCTCACCGCAACCTCCGCCTCCCAGGTTCAAGCGATTCTCCTGCCTCAGCCTCCTGAGTAGCTGGGATTACAGGCATGCACCACCACGCCTGGCTACTTTTTTATATTTTTAGTAGAGATGGAGTTTTTCCATGTTGATCAGGATGGTCTCAAACTCCCAACCTCAGGTGATCCGCCCACCCTGGCCTCCCACAAGTGCTGGGATTACAGGTGTGAGCCACCATGCCCGACCTGCCAGTTTCTTAATTGGATGACTGGTTTCAGGATGGAGCCCTTGGAGGAACAGGGCCAGGATAGCATGCCTTTTAGCGCCTAAGAAGCAGGCACAGCTGAAGGCAAAGAAAGATCTGCAAAATTAACGGTGCCATTTTATACTGGATCTTGGATCCCCCAAAGGAGGGAGATACTGTGGAAGAAGACAGTGCAGTGCTTCTACTGTGCATTTCATTTCAAGGCAACCCAAAGCCAACTGGCTTCTTTTGTAATCGGCCCATCCCTCACGGGAGTCTCATGTCTCAGTAGGGGGTGGGGATGTTTCCATATCTTTTAGGTGGCCAAGAGCATGCTTCTCTGATTCAAATGTGCAAAGAGTTAAGTATCCCTCCGTAACTACTATTAGCCATCCCTTAAAGTATATTTCCTACCTTGTTATTACACACCAAAGCTCTCTCATAATGTGAAGTAATTTGATATCCCCAAAACTCAAAACTATCAGATAACACAATGCAAAACAGAACTGAGCTTTTGATTTTGAGAGGGAACGATCTGCTTTTAATTCCTGGGGTTTCATGAGGAAAACAGTATTTTTTTTTCTTTCCCCCCCTCCCCCAAAACAGGGTCTGTAGTGCCTCCTCTGTTTTTCCCAAGGAGTCCCAGGCTACCAGAAGTTATCTTAGGGCTTGTCATATGTGCATTAAGAGTTGCAAGACAAAAAAATGGAGAAAAATAATTCAGTCGACTAAAAAGAAAAAAGCCTTTTTCCAGAAAAACACGATCCAAGAAGAGAAAAACATAATAGCCTTTTAAGTATATCTATAACTGGGATATCCACTTTTTTTTTTTTTTTTTTTGAGATGGAGTCTCACTGTCGCCCAGGCTGGAGTGCAGTGGCGCGATCTCAGCTCACTGCAGGCTTCGCCCCCTGGGGTTCACGCCATTCTCCTGTCTCAGCCTCCTGCGTAGCTGGGACTACAGGTGCCCGCCACCTCGCCCAGCTAATTTTTTGTATTTTTAGTAGAGACGGGGTTTCACCATGTTAGCCAGGATGGTCTCGATCTCCTGACCTCGTGATCCGCCTGCCTTGGCCTCCCAAAGTGCTGGGATTACAGGCGTGAGCCACCGCACCCGGCCGGGATATCCACTTTTAATTAAGCTGAGCACTCTCTAAGAAAATCCTTTTAAATCCCTTGTTACTAAACTTTAGCCACACCAAGCAGTTAAGATTTTCAGCTTTTGAATGTCACAAAAAGTAACCTCACAGGTGAGACCAACAAGCCTTACTTAGATTATGACTTAACCACCAGTGTACAAGGTATTTTCTTTTTTCTTTTTTTTTAAGACGGAGTCTCGCTTTGTCGCCCAGGCTGGAGTGCAGTGGCGCCATCTCAGCTCACTGCAACCCCCACCTCCCAGGTTCCAGTAATTCTCCTGCCTCGCCTCCCAAATACCTGGGATTACAGGTGCCCGCCACCACACCCAGCGAATTTTTGTAGTTTTAGTACAGATGGGGTTTCACCATGTTGGTCAGGCTGGTCTCAAACTCCTGACCTCAGGTGATCTCCGCTTCCCAAAGTGCGGGGATTATAGGCGTGAGCCACCGTGCCCTGCCAGGTATGAGGTATTTTCAAAGGGGTGATAAGCAACTTTTGAAACTCTCATTGCAAAATTGTGACCGAGACAGTGAAAGAGATCAGACCCAACCAACTCCATTTTGTTTTTAGCCCCTAAGCTGTCCTTGCTGATCCCTGGGCATAGGCTGAACCAACTTTGGGAGGTGTCTGGTTTACAGTTTATAGTCCAAAACAAAGGTGGTAACAGCCCCTTCTTAAGATATACTTCCCTCTTGCCTGGGGACCAGACCAGGAAACTAGCCACAAAATGAGAAACCATGGCTTAGGAGTCACGCAGCTGGAGGCTACAAGATTTTATCCTCCCTTAACTGCTCAAGATCAGTATTTAAGATATTTTGTAAACTCTGCCCTTGATGGATCAGTTGGCTCCACCTAGATTGATAAACTGGCTTATCTTATTTTGTGGCCCTCCCCCAGGAACTGACTTAGCACAAGACAGCCACCATTGTAAAATAGCAGAGACTAAAAGAAAGTATTGCCACGTGGTTACAAGTCATGTTTCCAAGTACATGAAACAAGATGGAGGCCTGTAGCCAAGTTCGTTACTGGCCATTTTGTTGGACTGGCTTGAACAGCAGGCTTATAGGGTCCTGGGTCTGCATCTTAACCTAAGATACCCGTTCTTTCCACAGGACCATACAGAAAGATACACGAAGCACACCAGATTGACTACAGTTTAAGACCAACCTCACAAATCCCTTTTCATTAATTAAAACTTAACCACAAATATAAACAATAATCCTTATCCTTTTTGCCAGTTTGGACAGGGAGAGAGAAGCCAAAAGCCTGACTGGTGAGAAAATTTTACCCATTCGCCCACATGTCAGGCTTCTAGTTCCCTTCCCCCTAGCTCAACTCTAAGCCAAGCATTTTTAAGGTTTGGAAAATTAACTTTTCCCAGGTTGGAAGAACATTATAAAAGCATATAGGAGCCATTTTAAGCTGTAAAAGAAGGAAAAATACCATAGAAAATCTGGGGGTTCCAATTAGAGTTGTTAAGAGGTACCACTTCCCTTCCTATTGACAATGGTGTTTCCTCTATTTCTTGATCTTCTCTATTTTCTCTCTTCCCTTTTTGCTTATTATAGGAGACATATTGTACATCTCCAAAATTCTCTGCCTTCTGCAGAACTGCCTGTTTTTCAGCGGTAGTTGGGGTTTGGCTTAGAAGCAGCATAACATCCCTTCATGAGAGGTCAAACACCTGAGTTAAATTTCAGAAAGCTTCTATATACCTATCAGGGTCGTTGGAGAATTGGCCTAAGTCTCCCTTTATTTGCCTAAGGTACTGTAATGAGAAGGGAACTTGAGGGGCCCCTGAATAAGGGGGATCCTTAGATTGTTCCCCTGGAAGTTACTTCTCTAACTTTGGTGAATCATTTGCTATAGGCCTGCCTGATATGACTACTAAAAGAGCTGGATTGATTTTGTAACACCTGCAAAGGTCTAGTAAGGCCATGCCCTTGTGCAAAAGAAAATGAGTTGATTTTTCTTTAAATTATTAGAGTTAAAGGAGTCCTTGTGCTTCAGAATGTACTCCAGAGGGGTGCAAGCTGAAGATGATCTGTTACCCATCTAGAAAGAGAAGTGATAAAAAGGCATCTCTTTTTTCACTTTCCTTTTGGTGTGACCCAGGGTGGAGAGGAAAACAGTGGGGATGTCCCTCCTGCTGTTTTCCCTCTGTGGTTTCTGGGTCCTGGCACCTTGTTTAATGTGCCACCCATGGTTGCAGGCATGACCCCCAGCCATGGAACCAGAGGAACTAAGTGATTGGGATTAGTCACGCTCATTCATGCAACTGAAGTCCTCTTGTGCCTGTGATTTCTCTTTGACTTCCTAAACTTGTGTGACCTGCCTGGCTCCCTGAAAAATGGATCTTGGGAGAGACTATGTGACAGTTGCATTTGGGCAACTGTTGCACTTCCCTCCTTAATGGAGGAAGTGTGCTGGTTTGAGCTCTATATCCTGCTATTACAGTCCATGCTAAAGTGTTTACCCTCAGAGAATGGTTCTGGTTAACTTCTGAACTTAAAATCCCCCTACTAATTAAGTACCATTCTGATTGGAGGCAGAATAGGTGCCTTAAAAGATCATAGGGGCGGAGTGTGGTGGCTCATGCCTGTAATCCCAGCACTTTGGTAGGCCGAGATAGGTGGATCATGAGGTCAGGAGTTCGAGACCAGCCTGACCGACATGGTGAAACCCCATCTCTACTAAAAATATAAAAATTAGCTGGGCGTGGTGGCATGTAATCCACCTGTGCCTGTAATCCCAGCTACTCAGGAGGCTGAGGCAGGAGAATCTCCAGGAGGTGGAGGTTGCATTGAGCTGAGACCGCACAATTGCACTGCAGCCTGGGTGACAGAGCAAGACTCCATCACAAAAAAAAAAAAAAAAAAAAAAAGATTGTAGGGACTAAATGGCTGTTTTCCTGTTGATGGGGCAGTATCAAGAATAAAATTTGGTTTTGGAGGATGTTTTATTCCTAGTTGTTGAAGCCAGAATTTTCCCATTTACAGAAGCAGCATGAAGCCTGGTTTGTAGTAGAGAGGCTCAAAAAGGGAAGAGAAAAGGACTGACAATGTGCCTCATGAAGAGGATCCCTGTTCCACTAGATGGTGGTGTTGACCTTGAAATGCCATGTACTTTCCAGACCAAGGGCAGAGTGACCTTGACACGCCATGTGCTCTCCAGTCCTAGGTCAGAGAGAGACCTGGAAATACCATGTGCTCTCCAGACCAAGGGCAGAGTGACCTGGAAGTTCCATTTGCTTTCCAGACCAAGGGCAGGGAGAGACCTGCAAATGCCATATGCTCTTCAGACCAAGGGCAGAGAGCGATGCTCACTGTTGGGGGGAGCCCTCTGTTTCTAGAAAATCTCAAAGATGCTTTCCCTTGAGCTATATCCCCTACAACATTTCCTGATCTTGCCAAACAAGATAACTGTAAAACTTCGCTCATCTAGCATACACAGAGAGAATAGGAGATATGACAGTCGCAGACAGGAAAGGAGGAAATTATGATAGAAAAGTTGGAGATCCTGTTGCCAACACCCCATCAGGTGGTCGGAGACTGGGATCAGTCCAGAAGCCTTTGGATAACACCTGAAGGTAGCCCCAGCCAGAAATCCTCAGTTGCTCTAGAACCTCTTACAGCCCCGCACAATGGCTAAGTCCTCCATAAAAGGAAGCTGGTTCAAACATGGCCAACATGCCCAGCAACCCATGGGTGCTGGGGGATTCTCCGTTTTCTTCCCAGTAAATCTCACATCTGAGTCTTTAAGAATGGCAGCCACGCTAACCGTGTTTTTAACTGGCTGACAGATGCCCATTATTGATTTGATTTAGTTCTAAAGTGGAGGCCAACAGCCCCAAAATGAAAGGACAGAGTTGAGTCCACTCCTCTACTCACCGTTTTGATGAATGTTGTACCTTGGTATCCTGAGTGAGCCCCCTGACATGAATTGGTTATGTTGTCTGGGGTAAATACCTGGGGTCTGTCATCTTGTGCCAGAAAAATTTAGGACACAAACACATACGAGGAGTTTAGGAATGGACGTTTAATAGGCAAGAGAAAGAGAAACAAAAATAAAAGAAAACAGCTCTCTCTCTAGTGGGAGAGAGGGGACTTCTGAGAGCAAAAGGTGGGCTGGCGGCAGATGCCCCGGATTTTGTAGTCTTTTTTTTTTTTTTTTTTTTTTTTGAGACGGAGTCTTTCTGTGTCACCCAGGCTGGAGTGCAGTGGCGCGATCTCGGCTCACTGCAAGCTCCGCCTCCCGGGTTCAGGCCATTCTCCTGCCTCAGCCTCCCGAGGAGCTGGGACTACAGGCGCCCGCCAACACGCCCGGCTAATTTTTTGTATTTTTAGTAGAGACAGGGTTTCACCGTGTTAGCCAGGATGGTCTCGATCTCCTGACCTCGTGATCCGCCCGCCTCGGCCTCCCAAAGTGCTGGGATTACAGGCTTGAGCCACCGCGCCCGGCCAGATTTTGTAGTCTTAAGGAGGCAGTGTCTGATTTACATAGGGCTCACAAATTGGTTCAATCAGGTGTGACCTTTACATAGTACTCGGGGAAGGCTGGCCACCCCACCCTAATCTTTTTATGCAAATGAACTTTCCCCTTGGCTGATGCCATCTTGTCTGCTCCTTACTATACACATGGCTGGCAGAGAAGGGAAGATGGAGCCACTATTTTGAACATGATTGGCACACCTGCTAGCATATATGTCTGCAGCTTGATTTTGCAGGCTGCTGTTTGTTAGAAAATGATTTGGGGCTGCTTCTTACTAAAAGAAAAACCTTACCAAGGACTTCTGTACCCTTACTATCTGCCTAAGTAAGTTCTTCTTAACTCCTGTATCAATGTGCCCCCTTTCCAGGCCAAACCAATGTATACTTAACATGTATCAATTTTTGTCTTTGCCTTAAAATGAATAAAACCAATCTGTAACCCAAAAACCTTGGGCACATGTTCTCAGGACTTCCTGAGGCTGTGTCACAGGCCATGGTCCTTAACCTTGGCAAAAGTAACCTCTAAATTGATTGAGATCTGGCTCAGATACTTTTTTGTTTACATCCTCATAGTTATTTTGTTAAATCTTGTCCCTGATTTTAGCCTTTTTTATCTTATTTCTGATTTTAGCCTTTTCCTTCCAAGAAAAGGGTGTTCATAAGGTCTCAAATACCCTTTTTCGTAATTCTCAGAGGACCATACTGGCCCTGAAAAATACTTTTTAAAGTTAGTCCTGACGATTCTGTTTTAAAAAGCTAGATCTGTCTGCACAGACAGAATATTCAGCTTTGTTAGAGTTGTTTTTTTTCTTCCCCCTCCTTCATGAACATCTTGCTAGCCAGTCAGAACAGCTGAGTCATCTGTGGTCAGTTGGCTGTCGGTCCATCTTTATGTCCAAATATTTGACAAATGTAAAAATATAGCTGAATATGCAAATTAATTATTGTAACCATGCTAATAAACATACACATATACATGCACACATATATATACAGGGCAGTGGGATTATATATTATTCCTACCTTTTGTTTTTTTCATTTCTATCTTTTAAAATGTTAAGTTTTAAATAAGAAATGGTGGTTATTGTATTTGGGAGGTGATACACCTTTTTACTTCTAGATTCTGAAATAGATGGGTTACAAACAAGGGAACTAGTGCCACAATGCTTTGGAAATTGTTCCATGCATAGAACTGTCTAGAGCAAGGCAAGTTAGCCATTCCCTGTGCCTGAGGAACCAGGTCACTGGCTGCAGAGTCAGTGTGAATAGGATTATTTCCCATAATCTCAAGGGTGCCTGTTGTAGCTTTGGTTCTATATCAAGGTCAGAGAGACTCAGGAGCTGAAGTTACACATTTTTTTGAGGGTTAGGTACGGTTCTTATATATTCTCCTATTTCTGCCTTTACTTGTAAGGATCTTGGGGAGGATGCTCTGCCCAGGCATTTTCTCTTTAGCCCTGACTTCCAGGGTTTTCATATTGGCTGGAGTTTTGTAAGAACCTCAGTGTTTTGTAATGAATATTTCTTTTCCACACATCTTTTCCGTTTTTACATATTATAGTAGTAATATGGATGAGGCAGGAATTGTGTGCTGAAGTACCTCCCAGCTTTGACTCTGAAAATACTACTTTTTAAAAATCTATTTATTTATTTATTTTCTTTTTTTGAGGCATGGTCTTGCTCTGTTGCCCAGGCTAGAGTGCAGTAGCACGATCATGGCTGACTGCATCCTTGACCTCCTAGGCTCAAGCAATCCTCCCACCTCAGCCTCCAGAGAAGCTGAGACTGCAGGCATGTGCCACCATGCCCAGCTAATTTTTAATTTTTTTGTAGAGACAGGATCTCCCTATGTTGCCCAGGCTGGTCTTGAGCTCCTGTGCTCAAGCATTCCTCCTGCCTCAATCTCCCAAAACGTTGGGATGACAGGCTTGAGCTACTGAACCTGGCCTAAATATTTATTTTAAATTAGCTTCATAATTAGATGAATATCAAGTTTATTCAATCTGGTATTTTTTAACAGTCTTGAGGAAGTAGTTGATATTGATTGAGCAATATAGTGCTTTCTTATTTAAATATTTCATGTTTTTCTTTTTTCTTTTTTTTGAGACAGAGTCTCGCTCTTTCGCCCAGGCTGGGGGGCAGTGGTGTGATCTTCGCTTGCTACAGCCTCCACCTTCCAGGTTCAAGCAATCCTCCCACCACAGTCTCCTGAGTAGCTGGGACTACAGGTGTGTGCCCCCACACCCGGCTAGTTTTTGTATTTTTAGTAGAGATGGGGTTTCGCCATGTTGGCCAGGCTGGTCTTGAACTCCTGGCCTCAAGTGATCTGACTGCCTCAACCTCCCAAAGTGCTGGGATTACAGGCCAGAGCCACTACACCCAGCCATTTTTCAAAACATCTGTTTGTTTTAATATGTGATATGTTTTCAAAACACCTGCTTATTTTAATATGTGATACGGTTTGGATTTGTGTCCGCACTCAAATCTCATGTCGAATTGTATTGTAATCCCTAATGTTGGAGGAGGGACCTGGTGGGAGGTGATGGACCATGGGGGCAGACTTCCCTCTTGTTGTTCTTGTGACAGTGAGTGAGTTCTCATGAGATCTTGTGGTTTAAATGTGTAGTACCTCTCCCACCTTCTTTCCCTCCTGCTCCAACCGTGTAAGATGTACCTGCTTCCCCTTCGCCTTTTGCCATGATCATAAGTTTCCTGAGGCATCCGCTGCCATGCTTCCTGTACAGCCTGTGGAACTGTGGGCCAATGAAACCTCTTTTTTAAATAAATTACCCAGTCTCAGGTAGTTCTTTATAGCAATGTGAGAACAGACTAATACAATATGTGAACCGTTAGAAGATGTATAAGGATTTAAAAACTTCAAAAAACATATCTACACATCTGTTTCAATCTTATCAATTAAGGTAATAATGTTAACACCCCACTTGGTGTGTATCTTTCCATACTTATCTTCCTATTCATAACATATGTTCAAGCATATGGATATGATTCAGATCTATGTCTCTACCAAATCTTACGTCGAATTGTAATCCCCAGTTTTGGAAGTGGAGCCTGGTGGTAGGTGATGGATTATGGGAGCGGAGTTCTCATGAATAGGTTAGCACCATCCGCTTGGTGCTTTTCTCCTGTGAGTGAGTAAGTTCTCTTGAGATGTGATTTTTTCAAGGTGTGTGGTATCTTCTCCCTCTCTCTGTTCCTCTTGCTCTGGCCATGTAATATGTGCCTGCTTCTCCTTGGCCTTCTGCCATGATCATAAGTTTCCTGAAGCAGATGCTGTCATGCTTCCTGTACAGCCTACAGAATTGTGGGCTAATTAAATGTCTTTTCTTTATACAGTATGTAGTCTCAGGTATTTCTTTATAGCAGTACGAGAACAGACTAATACAGAAAATTGGTATCAAGGAGTGAAGCATTGCTATAAAGATACCTGAAAATGTGAAAGTGACTTCGGAACTGGGTAATGGGCAGAGGTTGGATGAGTGTGGAGGGCTCAGAAGAAGACAGGAGGATGAGGGAAAAATTGGGCCGTCTTACAGACTTGTTAAATTGTTGTGACCAAAATGTTGATAGTGATATGGACAGTGAAGGCCAGGCTGAGGAGTTCTCAGATGGAGATGAGGAACTTATTGGGAACTGGAGCAAAGTCAGTTTTGTTATGTGTTAGCAAAGAGGTTGGAGGCATTATGTCTCTGCCCTAGGGATCTAGGGACTTTGTTTTTATTATTATTATTATTATACTTTAAGTTCTAGGGTACATGTGCACAATGTGCAGGTTTGTTACATATATATACATGTGCCATGTTGGTGTGCTGCGCCCGTTAACTGGTCATTTACATTAGGTGTATCTCCTAATGCTATCCCTCCCCGCTCCCCCCACCCCACGATAGGCCCTGGTGTGTGATGTTCCCCACCCTGTGTCCATTCCCACCTATGAGTGAGAACATGCGGTGTTTGATTTTCTGTCCTCGGGATAGTTTGCTCAGAATGGTGTTTTCCAGCTTCATCCACGTCCCTAAAAAGGACATGAACTCATCCTTTTTTATGGCTGCATAGTATTCCATGGTGTATATGTGCCACATTTTCTTAATCCAATCTGTCATTGATGGACATTTGGGTTGATGAGTCAAAGGAGATTGTTTTGGAGCTTTATGATTTAATGACTGCCTACTGGGTTTGGGACTTTCATGGGGCCTATCACCCCTTTCTTTTGCCCAATTTCTCCTTTCAATGTGGATTATTTACCCAATGCCTGTACCCCCGTTATATCTTCAAAGTAACTAACATGTTTGATTTTACAGTCTCATAGCTGGAAGGGGCTTGCCTTGTCTCAGATGTCACTTTGGATTTTAGACCTTTGAGTTAATGCTGGAATGTGTTAAGACTTTGGGGGACTGTTGGGAAGGCATGATTATATTTTGTAATGTGAGAAGGACATGAGATTTGGAGAGGCCAGGGGCAGAATGATATGGTTTGCCTCTGTGCCTCCCACAAATCTCATGTTGAATTGTAATCCCCAATGTTGGAGGTGGTGCCTAATGGGAGGTCATAAATAATGGGGTAGAGTTCTCATGAATGGGTTAGCACCATCCCTTGGTGCTATTCTTGTTATAGTTCTCATGAGATCTGGTTATTTAAAAGTGTATAGCACCTCACACCTCACTCTCTTCCTCCTGTTCTGGCCATGTAAAGTACTATATCTCCCTTCACCTTCTACCTTGAGTGTAAGCTTCCTGAGGCTTCCCCAGCCGTGCTTCCTGTATAGCCTGTGGAACTGTGAGCCAATTAAACCTCTTTTTTTTAATAAATCACTAAGTTTCAGGTATTTATGGCAATACAAGAACAGACTAATACACACACACAAACACACACATATATACATGCTCTTTCGGTTTACTTTAAAAAATAGCTTTATTGAGTTGTAGTTTGTATATCATGCAATTCATCCCTTTAAAGTATAAATCCAGTGGTTTTTAATGTATTCACAGAGTTGTGTAACTGTCACCACAATAAATTTTAGAATATTATTATCACTGTAAAAAAGAAACCTCTTACCCATTAGCAATCATTTTCATTTTCTCCAACCTCCCACTAGGGAGGTTCCTCCAAATAGGAAACCACGAATCTACTTTCTGTCTTTGTAGAATTACCCATTCTGGACATTTTATGTGAATGGAATAATACAATATGTAGTCTTTTGTAGCTGTTTTCTTTCACTTAGCATAATTTTTTTAGGTTCATCCAAGTTGTAGCGTGTATCAGTACATTGTTCCTTTTTATGCCTGAATAATATTCCATTATATGGGTATACTATAATTTGTTTTATTCATTCATCAGTTGATGGACATTTGGGTTGTTTCTGCTTTTGGACTATAATGAGTAATGCTGGTATGAACATTTGTGTATAAAATTTTGTGTGAATTTTTAAAAACTTGAGGTGAGGCTGGGCACAGTGGCTCATGCTTGTAATCTCAGTACTTTGGGAGGCTGAGGTGGATGGATTGCTTGAGCCCAGGAGTTTGAGACCAGGTTGGGCAACATGGTGAAACCCCATCTCTAAAAAAAATGCAAAAATTAGCTGGGCATAGTGGCACATGCCTCTAGTCCCAGCTACTTGGAGGCTGGGAGATAGGAGGATCACTAAGCCTGGGAGGCAGAGGTTGCAGTGAACTGAGATTGTGCCACTCCCTCTGTTGTCCAGGCTGGAGTGAGCAACAGAGGGAGACCCTGTCTCAAAAATAAAAACTAAAAAAAATAAAAAATTGAGGTGATATTCACGTAACATAAAATTAACTATTTGAAAGTGTGCAATTCAGTGGCTTTTAGTATGTTCACAGTGTCATGAAATTAGTCTGTCTCTCTACTTCCAAAATTTTTTCATCATCCCAAGAAAAATACCCATACACATTAAATAATCACTCCCTCTCCCTCTATCCCCTGGTAACCACTAATCTGTCTTCTCTCTCTATGGATTTTGCAGTTCTGGTTATATCATCTAAAAGGTATCATATAATTTATGGTCCTTGTGACTGGCTTTTTTAACTTAGCATGATGTTTTAGGGTTCATCCATATGGTGGTTTGTATCAGTATGTTATTCTTTTTAATGGCTGAATAATACCATAGTGTAGGCCGGCTTCGGCACAGTGGCTCACACCTGTAATCTCAGCACTTTGGGAGACCGAGGCAGGTGGATCACAAG
The DNA here is from genome assembly GCF_028878055.3 of Symphalangus syndactylus. NCBI lineage: Eukaryota > Metazoa > Chordata > Mammalia > Primates > Hylobatidae > Symphalangus > Symphalangus syndactylus. The sequence goes on along the minus strand of NC_072431.2, from coordinate 109,660,289 downwards.
GTCAAGAGATCAAGACCATCCTGGCCAACATGGCGAAACCCCGTCTCTACTAAAAGTACGATAATTAGCTGGGTGTGGTGGCGCACACCTGTAGTCCTAGCTACTCGGGAGGCTGAAGCAGGGAAATCACTTGAACCCAAGAGGCGGAGTTTGCAGTGAGCTGAGATCGCGCCACTGCACTCCAGCCTGGTGACAGAGCGAGACTCCGTCTCAAAAAAAAAAAAAAAAAACTCTAGTGTATGGATATTACCACAGTTTGTTTACCCATTAATTAGTTCATGGACATTTGGGTTGTTTCTGCTGTTTGGATATTATATATAATGCTGCTAGATACATTTGTGTACATGTTCCTGTGTGGCATGTTTCTGTGTGGACTATTTTTCAAAGTGGCTGTATCATTGTGGATTCCCACCAGCAGTATATGACGGTTCCACCTTTTCCACATTCAAGCTCAAAGTTACTATTATCTGTCTTTTAAGCCATCCTAATGGGTGTGAAATGATATCTTATTGTGGTTTTGATTTACATTTCCCTAATGACTAGTGGTTGTTAAGCATATTTTCATGTATTTATTGACCATTTGTTTATTTTTGTTTATTTTTTGATATGGAGTCTTATTCTGTAACTCAGGCTGGAATGCAGTGGTGGGATCATAGCTCACTGCAACCTTGAACTTCTGGGCTCAAGCAGTACTCCCACTCCAGTCTCCTGAGTAGCTGGGACTACAGGTGTGCACCACCATGCTTGGCTAATTTAAAAAAATATATATTTTTTTCTATGAACTTTGCAGAGAAGAAATTAATTTTATTTATTTATTTATTTATTTATTTATTTTGTAGAGATGAAGATCTCCCTGTGTTACCCAGGCTAGTCACGAACTCGTGGGCCCAAGTGATCCTCCCACCTAGGCCACCCAAAGTGCTGGGATTACAGGTGTAAGCCACTATGCCTGGCCTCATTGGCCGTTTGTATATCTTCTTTGGGGAAATATTTATTCAGATCCTTTGCCCGTTTAATAATTGGATTATTTGTCTTTTTATTGAATTGTATGCGTTCTTTATGTATATGCTAGATACAAAACTCTTATTAGATATATTACTTGCAAACATTGTCTCCCATTCTGTGCTTTTTGCTTTCTTAATAGTATCCTTTAAAGTGCAAAAGGATGAAGCCTAATTTATCTACATATTTTTTCTTTGGTTGCTTGTGCTTTGGGCATTATAGCTAAGAAACCATTGCAAGAGTTTGTATACTTTCAGCTATTATAGTCAGATCTTTGATACATTTTTAAGTTAATTTTTGTATGTGATGTGAGGTTTTTGGTTTGCTTTTACAAAATATATTGTGTATTTTTACTTAAAATACATCTTGGATATCTCTATCAGCCAGTAGATAACTGTCATTTTTAAGTCTGTGGATAAAAGAGGGTGTTACTTTGCCAACTTGTAAACTCCCCTTTCTGGAACGATACCCCTGCAAGTCTACTTGCCATCCCTGCTGTTTGATCCTTATTCTGTAGACCCTGTTCAAAGCAGAACTCTAGACCAATTGCTTTCAATTTTAATAAGGCACCCATCTAATTTTGAGATGAAATAATACCCTTCTTGAAACATTCAGTGACTCCTTGGAATTCATATAATAAAATGCAGTTAGGGAGGGGGCACAATCTGAAATAGATCTGCCCTTTCATACTCTTTAGACTATTACTCTGTATTAGTCTGTTCTCGTACTGCTATAAAGAAATACCTGAGACTGGGTAATTTATAAAGAAAAGAGATTTAATTGGCTCACAGTTCTGCAGGCTGTACAGGAAGCATGGTGGCACTTCTGCTTCTGGGGAAGCCCCAGAAACTTACAATCGTGGTGGAAGGCGAAAGGGAGGCAGACACATCTTACATGGCAGGAGCAAGAGCAAGAGTGGGGAGGTGCTACACACTTTTAAAACAACCAGATTTCATAACTCCTCATTCATTTGCCATCACCAGAACAGCACCAAGAGGATGGTGCTAAAGGCTAAAGCTTTCATGAGAACTCCACCCCCATAATCCAGTCACCTTCCACCAGGCCCCACCTCCAACATTGGGGATTGCAATTCGACATGAGATTTGAGTGGGGACACAAATCGAAACCATATCACTCTGGTAGTTTCAAGGAATATTTTTGTTGCTTTTCGTTGACTTTCCAATTTATGATCCTTACTGACTTTACTACTTGGAATTCTCTTACAAAATCTGTTTCTCACTGTTTATCCACCTTGCAATTAATAAAAGTGTCCTATTTTACAAAATGATGAAAATTATCTATAACTTTCTCACTTAACAATATGTCTCCCTCACATTACGTTTTCCTTTCTACTTTGTTTGTTTGTTTGTTTGCTTATTTGAGACAGGGTCTTGCTGTGTCACCCAGGCTGGAGTACAGTGGTACAATCTCGGCTCACTGCAGTCTCCGCCTCACAGGTTCAAGCTATTCTCCTGCCTCAGCCTCCTGTGTAGCTGGGATTACAGGCATATACCACTGCACTGGCTAATTTTTGTATTTTTAGTAGAGACGGGGTTTTACCATGTTGGCCAGGCTGGTCTTGATCTCCTGACCTCAAGTGATCTGCCTGCCTCAGTCTCCCAAAGTGCTGGGATTACAGACATGAGCTACCGAGCCCAGTCTCCCTTCCACTTTAGTTATTATTATTATTTTTAAAATAGAGTCTTGCTCTGTCGCCCAGGCTGAAGTGCAGTGGCATGACTTTGGCTCACTGCAACCTCCACCTCCCAGATTCAAGCAATTCTCCTGCCTCGGCCTCATAAGCAGCTGGAGTTACAGGTGTGCACCACCCACCTGGCTAATTTTTGCATTTTTACTAGAGATGGGGTTTCACTATGTTGGCCCAGCTGGTCTCAAACTCCTGACCTCAAGTGATCCACCCGCCTCGGCCTCCGAAAGTGCTGGGATTTTAGGCATGGGCCACATGCTCAGCCAAATGAGGAATCTTGAGAAAACTTGGCAATGATATAGTTCTATACATTGCTGCTGTTTTTCATTCCCTTTTCTACCCCCTTTTTTTCCCTACATCATTCTTCATTATATTTCCATTTTACATGACAAATTTTGTTACTTATTTAATTATTCCCAGACTGACATTTGAGAGAACAGTAAGAAAACCTTATTTTTAGTGGACTAATACTTTTGTTAGGTGCATTACCCTTCTTTTAAGCACCTGGCAATAAGAACAGTTTTCTCAGCCAGTCATGTTGGCTCATGCCTGTAATCTCACCACTTTGGGAGGCCAAGGTGGGTGGATTGCTTGAGCCCAGGAGTTCAAGACCAGCCTGGACAACAAAGTAATACCCAGTTACTAAAAAAAAAAATTTTTTTTCTTCTAGAAAGCATTTAGGTTACCTTATGCATTTCAAGAACAAATAATTCCTAATAAATGTTTAAAATTGACCTTATTCCATATTTTGAGCGATTGATTTCTATCCATGTACACCTGCTTACCATTTCTTCCACTTAATTTGTATATAGCTTCCTGTCCAGTATAGTTTTCACTAGCTACATGTGGGTATTTAAATGTAAATTTGTTAAAATTAAATGAATTTAAAAATTCATTTTCTCAGTTACACTAGCCACATTTCACATACTCATTAGCCACATAAAGCTGATAGGTACTACAATTGACAGTGCAGACACAGAATTCCTTCATCATCACAGAAAGTTTTATTTACTGGCACTGCTACACTGTTTGACTTATTCCTACTTGCGGGGCTGACATTTGAAATTATTGTAAACCATTCCCTGTTTAATAAACTTATTTTTTTTTTTTTTTGAGACAGAGTCTCACTTAGTCACCCAGGCTGGAGTGCAGTGGCACGATCTTAGCTCACTGCAGCCTCCGCCTCCTGGGTTCAAGTGAGTCTTATGCCTCAGCCTCCTGAGTAGCTGGGACTACAGGCATGTGCCACCATGCCCAGCTAATTTTTGTATTTTTAGTAGAGATGGGGTTTCACCACGTTGGCCAGGCTGGTCTCGAACTCCTGACCTCAAGTGATCTGCCCACACTGTCCTCCCAAAGTGCTGGGATTACAGGTGTGAGCCACTGCATCTGGCCTATAAACTTATCTTTGATGGACTCTTGTTAGTGGTCATTGTTGCGGAAATCTTGCAATGCCCCATAGAAGTGTTTTGTTTTTTTGTTTGTTTTAAAGAGATGGGGTCTCTCTATGTTGCTTAGGCTGTACTAACTTCTGGGCTCAATGAATCCTCCTGCCTCAGCCTTCCGAGTAGCTGGGACTATAGGAGTGCAATACTGTGCTTGGGAGAAGTTTTAAAATTGTTTTTGGCGGTTTTGTGTGGCAAATATAAAAGTCATTTTAAGCTGAAATATTTTAAGTCAGCATCCTATTTATGTTTTAGACACATAATATATTCACATGATAATTTTAAGTAAGAATAAAGGATATACGGTGAAAAGTAAATCTTCTCATGTCTTCCTCTCAGTTGTCCTTGGAGAGAGGCATGTACTAAAACAAGGTTCTTTGTGTGTTCTTCTAGATTTTTTATCTTATAAGCATATGTGTGCCTGTCTTCACTTTTGAAAATGTAAATGGTAGCATCCTATGCGTACTTTTTATCGTGTGTATGTGTCAGTTCTTAAGTCTAGATGATTTGTGTTTTTATATTCATGTATTTTGGAAATTATTCCATGTGGGTACCCGTAAATCTGCCTTATTTTTATTGCATAGTATTTCATTATATAGGTGTATTTTAACTTATCTACTCATCTTCTATTAAACATTTAGGCTGATTCTAACATTTTACTATTGCCAAATAGATTACAATGAATATCTTTATTTTTGTAAATGTGCAAGTATAGCAATTTGAGTAGTAGTACTGGGAGAGCACGGGTCTGTGCTTTTTAAGACTTTGATAGATTCTGCCAAATTGCCCTCCCTAGACCAAATTACATGTTTACCTACAGTGTATGAGAATGTCTGTTTCTCTGTCCCTCATCATTACAGCTTATCATAAAACTCATTGTAGAGCAGTATTATTAAAGATTGTAATAAAAAGTTTATTTTATTAAATTTTGGCTGGGTGTGGTAGTGCATGTCTGTAGTCCTAGCTACTCCGGAGGCTGAGGCAGGAGGATGGCTTGAGCCTGGGAGGTTGAGGCTGCACTATGTTGCCCAGGCTGGCCTTGAACTCCTGGGCTCAAGTGATCCTTCTGCCTCGGCCTCTTAAAGTGTGAGGATTACAGGCATCAGCCACTGCACCCACCAGGTAATGTACTTTCTATAATGGAAATAAATTAAGAGCTTTGAGTGTAGCTATTCTGAGTTGCAAACTTATCTACATACTTTGGATAAAAATATCTGAGCTAACATGTACTAAGAAACCTGAGCTTACTTGGAAGACTGCTTCACTTTTGCATGAAGTTAGACCCTAAGGTAGTCAGAGCAATCTATAAGAATAACTTTTCTATGTATTAGTAATAAGTTGTCACAAAAAGTAAGAGAAAAAATATCCCATCCACAGTAGCACAGAGGTATAAAATATCTAAGAATAGGCCGGGCGCACTGGCTCACGCCTGTAATCTCACGACTTTGGGAGGCCGAGGTTAGTGGATTGCTTGAGGCTAGGAGTTGGAGACCAGCCTGGCCAACATGGCGAAAACCTGTCTCCACTAAAAATACAAAAATTAGCCAAGCATGGTGGCGTGTGCCTGTAGTCCCAGCCACTCAGGAGGCGGAGGCACAAGAATTGCTTCAACCCAGGAGGTGGAGATTGCAGTGAGCTGAGATTGCGCCACTGCGCTCCATCCTGGGTGATAGAGTGAGACTCTGTCTCAAAAAAATAAAATATTTAAGAATAAAGCCACATGAGATATGAAAGCATGAAAGGCAGAATGTTATAAACTACATGACCTCAAACGCTTGTACTGCAAAAGCTTAGAAATACTGACCAAATATAACAAATATCCCATTAAGGATATAATTTAGCTCCCAAAAAAGTAAGGCGGCTCTCCCTTGGGCTGAAATGGAAAAGAATTTAAAAACCAGAGTAGAAAGTAGAACTACTGCTTTAAGAACATGGGAGATGGTGGAGGAGCAGTTGTTAATGACGTGTTACTCCTAGTGGAATAGCCTCCCACCCCCTAATAAATAGCTCAGCTAATTTATGCCATTCCACACACCTAGATTTGAGTTCCAAACCTTGAGCTGTGGGACCTTGGGCAAGGCCTCTTTGAATTCCAGGTTTCTCACCTGCAAAATAGGGAAACAGTAGTACCCACCTTTTCTGGTGGCTATATAGGTTAAGTTAAATGGAAATAACACACAGTATATTGAGTGCTAACTGTGTTCCAGGGCAGTGCCCTAAGTGGTATGTATAAATTCACTTCTCTTCATAAGGTGGACTGAATTGTGATGCCCTCCACCAAATCCCTATGTTGAAGCCCCAGCTCCCAAAGTGATGGTATTTGTAGATGAGGCCTTTTGGAGGTCATTTGGTTTAGATGAGGTCATGAGGGTAGGACCTTCATGATGGGGTTAGTATCCTTGTAAGAACAGCACCAGGCAGTTTGTACTCCTTTCCCTGTCTCCCCTGCATCTGGTATCAGGACACAGTGAGAGCGTAGCCATCTGCAAGCCAGGAAGAATGAGCCCTTACTGAGGAACAAAATCAGCTGGCATCTTGATCTCGGACTTTACAGCCTCCAGAACTGTGAGAAATCAATCATTGTTGTTTAAGCCATTCAATCTATGGTGTCTTATTAAGGCAGCCTGACCTAATACATAAGGCAGCAGAGGCATTCCTACCATAAAGACATAGGTTATAATGGCTTCCTGGTGACAAGAGACAAGGTGATGAGTCAGGTAGCTGGAAATAAGATCCTTGCTTCCATAAAGCTAGGATTCTCAAAGGGTTATATGCTCAGTTAAAGCCTGGCCTAGAAAATATTCACAGGAAGATGAAAAGCAAGTTTATTCATCTTAGTCTGAGTTCTGGGTGGATGGAGGAAAAAAATGTTTGACTTGAGTATTCATAACCATAGCCTTGTGCTCATGAAAGTCTGAGATTCAAATTTGTTTAATTTACATGGTTCAGCAATCCCTAAGCCAATAAGCTACCCCAAAAAGACAGTTCAAAGCTAGAAAACAACTTTGGGCCACACTCTCACATCAGGTTACACAAATATCTGTGGATAGAGCTACACTTTACATGAGTTCATAATGCAAAATTATAAAACCTACAAAAAAATAACCAACCAGAGTCTCATGATACAAGACGTAGAACATAATCAGACCTTCATTAACTGGTGATAGCAGACTGCATATAAATCAAAATGAGTATGAAATGATTATAGACATTTAAAAAGGAATTGAAAAAGTAGGGGATACTATATTTAGAAAAAAGACCAGGCTAGGCATGGTGGCTCACGCATATAATCCCAGCACTTTGGGAGGTGGAGATGGGTGGATCACCTGAGGTCAGGAGTTCATGACCATCCTGACTAACACAATAAAACCCCTTTTCTACTAAAAATACAAAAATAGCTGGGCGTGGTGGTGCATGCCTATAATCCCAGCTACTGAGGAGGCTGAGGCAGGAGAATCACTTGAACCCTGGAGGCAGAGGTTGCAGTGAGTGGAGATCGCACCACTGTATTCCAGCCTAGGCAACAGAACAAGATTCTGTCTCAAAAACAAACAAATAATCAACAACAACAACAAGAACAAAACAAAAGAAACTAGGTATATTTGAAAAAGAACCAAAAAGAAAAAATACTAATAGAAAAAATTACATTAAAGTTAAAAACTCGAGGGAAATGTTAAACAAGTGAAGAATATTATTGAATTTTTGAATGTATACTAGAAAGAAATTACCCATTATGTGACAGAGGGAGAAAGAGAGAGGCTGAGTGACATTGCAGATAAAATGAGAAAGTCCAACATAGTTAATAGAAGTTCTCTAGGGGGGAAAAAGGAAAAGAGAGGAGAGGCAATATTTAATGAGAAATGGCTGGACTTCATAAAGTTAATTGGAAGAAAAGACAGATTATCCACAAAGGAATGACAGATTGATTTAAGACTATAATAGTAACAATAGAGATCCTGAGAGAAATTACTATCTCTCTAGAATTTTTTTACTAGCTAAATTATTCAAAATTGAAAGTAAAATAGACATTTCAGACAAAAATGTGAGAATGTAAGCTCAATGATAAAGGGGATTTTTGTTTCTCCACTGCTATATCTCTACTAACTTGAACAATCCTTGGCACACAGTAGGCATTTAGTAAGTATTTGTTGAATAAGTGAAAAATTGAACAGTCTCTCACAGTTGCTTCTGGAAGAGGAAATTAAAATGAGAAGGAACGATTGAGATACAAGAAAGACTATTGAGTAAAACAATTGTTAAACATGAGTGAATGTAAATAAATATACTTTAGTGGTGGCTCATGCCTATCATCCCAACACTTTGGAAGGCTGGGGTGGGAGGATCACTTGAGATCAATAGTTTGAGACCAGCCTGGGCAACATAGACCCTGTTTCTACAAAAAATTTAAAAAATTAGCTAGGTGTGGTGGCACACGCCTGTAATCCCAGCTACTGGGGAGTCTGAGGTGGGAGGATTATTTGAGCCCAGGAGGTCAAGGCGGCAGTCAGCCATGATCTCACCACTGTACTCCAGCCTGGGTGACAGAGTGAGACTGTCTCAAAAACCAACCAAAAATAAATATACTTTATAAAACTACTATAATTTTAATTATGTCTAATATGTTACAGTTTTACAAACAAGATGGAAATAAAGTTCCTGACAACAATAGGATGTAAAGCAGAAAGTAGAGATTGTAGTTAAAGTAGTCTAAGTTTGTGTTTTTTTTCTGGGAAGAATTTAGAGATGTGGTTTTGTTAAAATTCAGATGTAATAAATTTAAAGGGTAGGGTTTTTATTTTCTGTAATGTGATAAACTAGTTTTCTGAGGAAACTATTCTCATTCTAGTATACCTGAATATGCTATTGACAGGGACAAAATAAACAATTTTTTTCCTACATAGGTGAATTCTTGGAAGGCCAGAAACAATAAGAAAACAGATGAGCAGGTGCTAAAGCCAGCATTTGCCTGTTAGTGGCTTCGGATTCCTGCTGTCTCTGAGCCTGAGTTTTAATTGTAATAGAGGGAACTTTCCCTAACTTACTTTATGATTATAGTAATTTAATATTACTATCACCAGACAATAACATTTTTGTAAAGAAATACTGAGGCCATTTTCAAGCCTAAATAAAGGACCAAAAGTCCTAAAGACATTGTTAAAATGTATCTAGCTTCATATAAACCAATAATACAGCATTATCAAGTTAAGTTGATTTTAGGAATAAAAGAGTGGTTTATCATCTGAAAATCTGTTAATGTAGCTGTTAATCATCTAAAATCTGTAACATTAACAGACTAAAGAGGAAACATCCTTGAATCATCTCAACAGATGCAGAAAAAGCGTTTGATAAAATTCAGTAAGCATTCATAATGAAAATTCATGGTAAATTCAAAAGGGACCTTTCTTTTCTGGACCAGAATGGATTGTTCTGTATTGCTCCTGCTAAGTATAGCTCAAAAGCCTGGACACCGTATGTAAAACAAACATAAGAAGAGTTTGAAAGGTAAAGAGAAGACGACAGACCAGCTAGGGGTTTCACGACCCATGGAATGACATAGCAGTGAGTTCCCTGGACTTGCTTTGTTTCTTTTTGTTATGTACTATAGTTATGTAAGATTTAACTATTGTTGGGAACTAGGTGAAGGGTACATAGGACCTCTCTACTATTTTTGCACCTCCCTCTGATTATTTCAAAATAAGCTTTAAAGAAACCTATAGCAAACATCATACTCAAAATTGATTTATTAAAAGTATTTTCTTTAAAGTCAGGAACAATACAAGGATGCCTACTATCATTTCTTGTTGTTTTTTTTTTTTGAGACAGAGTCTCACTCTGTCACCCAGGCTGGAGTGCAGTGGTGTGATCTCAGCTCACTGCAAGCTCCGCCTCCTGGGTTCATGCCATTCTCCTGCCTCAGCCTCCCGAGTAGCTGGGACTACAGGCGCATGCCACCACGTCCGGCTAATTTTTTTGTATTTTTAGTAGAGACGGGGTTTCACCATGTTAGCCAGGATGGTCTTGATCTCCTGACCTCATGATCCACCCGCCTTGGCCTCCCAAAGTGCTGGGATTACAGGCGCGAGCCACTGCGCCTGGCGCCTACTATCATTTCTTACATTCAATAGTTTACAGGCAGTCCTAGCCTATGCAATAAGATCAGAAAATAATTAAGGCTGGATGCGGTGGCTTACACCTATAATCCCAGCACTTTCAGAGGCTGAGGAGGGAGGACCACTTGAGCTTGAAAGTTTGAGACCAGCCTGAGCAATATAATGAGAACTTGTCTCTATAAAAAATAAAAAAATTAGCTGGGCGTGGTGGCAGGTACCTAGTCTTAGCTACTTAGGAGCCTGAGCCTGGAGGTGGAGGCTGCAGTGAGCTGTGTTTGCACCACTGCACTTCAACCTGGATGACACAGCGAGACCCTCAAAAAAAAGATTTTAGGTATGGAAAGAAAGAAAAAATTATAATCTGTAAGGGAGTCTAGGCAATGAGTATCTGACATTTTTACTATTATATATTGTGAGATAGGCTCTTTCTCTCACCAGGTTTTCTCTGAAACTGATGATTTCTAATCCTAAGAGCCAAGGGAAAAGAGTAACAAAAACAATAACATGTCCACACACTAGAAAACTTATCAATGAAAAATATACTTCATGGGATGGCAAGAAGCAACATAAGATTGTAGTTGATGGGCAGCTACTATTATTATATTATTATTAATTTTACTCTTCAAGACTCTTATTTGGTGTGAGTCTAGATCTGTTAGAAGGTCACTGATGAAAAAGGACCTGTGGGTGTCCAAGCTGATCTGATTCATACAGCTCAATACATTTATTAATTTTGAGACAGGGTCTGGCTCTGTCACCTAGACTAGAGTGCAGTGGCATGATCAAGGCTCACTGCAACCTCTACCTCCCAGGCTCCATTTTTATTTATTATTATTATTTTTAATTAATTAATTAATTAATTTTTTGTAGAGACAGAGCCTCACTGTGTTTCCCAGGTTCATCTCAGGCTCCTGGCCTGAAGTTCTCCCACCTTGACCTTGGAAAGTATTGGGATTATAGGCGTGAGCCACCGCGTCTGGTTAAGTGGTTAATTTAGAAATGTGCAGAGTTAATGTTCGTGTTTTTCTTTTTCTTTTTTTTTTTTTTTGAGATGGAGTTTTGCTCTTCTTGCCTAGGCTGGAGTGCAATGGTGCAATCTTGGCTCACTGCAGCCTCCACTTCCCGGGTTCAAGTGATTCTCCTGCCTCAGCCTCCTGAGTAGCTGGGATTACAGGCATGCGCCACTACGCCTGGCTAATTTTCTATTTTTAGTAGAGATGGGGTTTCTCCATGTTGGTCAGGCTGGCTTCGAACTCCCAACCTCAGGTGATCTGCCTGCCTCGGCCTCCCAAAGTGCTGGGATTACAGGTGTGAGCCATTGTGCCCGGCCAGTGTTCATGTTTATTTTTCACAGCGTCAAGGAACTGGGTGAGAATCAAAATCTGGAGGAGAGTTCAGATTTTTATTCATGGTTAAATTTTAAAAATTCTATAGAACAAATATATTTAGTGTGTGTTAGGCCGATAGTGTCAGATTTCCATACACTCAACATTGGGGAGAAACTTCATTGGCAGTGGAGTGGCTGGTGGTACCAGCTGGGGGTCCCTTCTTTGGTCCTTTGAGTGCAGAGTCTTTGCCCTTGTCGTTCCCTGCTTTCACCGTTAGGAGAAGCCACTTGACTCATGGCTGGCAGATAGCACACCAGTTTCAGTACTTTGCTACATTTATAGAAAACCAGTGTATAAACAGTGAGGTATAGATAGAAACTGTTTTCCAACAGTGGGTATTTGAATATTAAGAAGTAGTAAATTAGCCAGATGTGGTGGCACACACCTGTGGTCTTAGCTACTTGGGAGGCTAAGGCAGGAGGATTGCTTGAACCCTGGAGGTCAAGGCTGCAGTGAGCCATGATTGTACCACTGCACTCCAGCCTGGGTGACAGAGCAAGACCCTGTCTCCAAAAAAAAAAAAAAAAAGTAAAGACATTGTTTTCTTTAAATTTTCAAACTTATAAAAAAGAACAGAGAATAGTATATTGCATACCCATATAGTTGCCACCTTGATTTAACAAATGTTAATGATTTGTTACATTAATCAAGATAAAAAAATAGTGTACAGTGGATAAAGTTGAAATTTTCTTTACTGTCTCAATCTCTCTCTCCAAGCTGTAGTCACTCTCAAAGTTGGTGTGCATTCCTTCCTTTTAGGGTTATTATTATTCTAAAATGTGTGTATATGTCTATTTGTCTATCATGCAGATATTCATTCTCATTTTTTTCTGAATGTTTTAAAGCTTTAGTGTCACATTTAGATATTTAATCCATTTATAATTCATAATTGTGTTAGCATGAGGTAAGGGCTTAATTTTGTCTTTTTGTATGAATAACTCATCATTACTAGTTTTGTCTTTAGCAGAGTTTGTTTATGCAGGTATAAGCAAATATGAATATATACTTTTTTTGTTCTTCCCTTATTTTGTATTCTTTAATTTTTAATTTTGGGGTATATAATACATGTATATACTTATAGGGTACCTGAGATATTTTGATAAAGGCATACAGTGCTTAATCACTTTAGGGTAAATGGGGTATCTATCACCTCAACCATTTATCCTTTATTTGTTTAACGAACAATCTAACATACTTTTAGTTATTTTAAAATGTGCAATAAATTATTATTGACTGTAGTCCCCCTGTTGTGCTATCACATACTAGATCTTATTTATTCTAACTGTATTTTTATACCCATTAATCATCCCCACTTCCCCCCCAACTACTCTTTTCAGTAGCTTCTGTTATCGGTAGTTCTACTGTTTCCATGAGTTCAATTGTTTTAATTTTTAGCTCCCACAAATAAGCGAGAACATGTGAAGTTTGTCTTTCTGTGCCTGGTGTAGTTCACATAACACAATGACCTCCAGTTCCATCCATGTTGTTGCAAGTGACAGGATGTCATTCTTTTTTGTGGCTGAATAGTACTCCATTGTGTATATGTAGCACATTTTTGTTATGATGAACACTTAAGTTGCTTCTAAATCTTGGCTATTGTGAAATGGTGCTTCAATAAATGTGGGAGTGCAGATTTACTGATTTCCTTTTTTGGGGCATATACCTAGCATTGGGATTGCAGGATCATATGGTAGCTTTATTTTTAGTCTTTTGAGAAACCTCCAAACTGTTCTCTATAGTGGCTCTAATAATTATATTCCTACCAACAGTGTACAAGGGTTCCCTTTCTCCACATCTTTGCCAGCATTTCTTATTGCTTGTCTTTTGGATAAAAGCCATTTTAACTGGGGTGAGATGATACCTCATTTGTAGTTTTGATTTGCATTTCGCTGATGATCATTGATGTTTAACACCTTTTCATGTACTTGTTTGCCATTTGTGTGTCTGTCTTTTAAATTTTTATTTATTTATTTATTTATTTTGAGATGTTATCTCACTCTGTCACCCAGGCTGGAGTGCGGTGGAGCAAATTCAGCTCACTGCAACCTCTGCCTCCCGATCTCAAGTGATCCTCCCACTTCAGCTTCCTGAGTAGCTGGGACCACAGGTGCGTGCCACTATACCCGGCCAATTTTGTGTATTTTTGGTAGAGACGAGTTTTCACCATGTTGTCCAGGCTGGTCTGGAATTCCTGAGCTCAAGCAATCCACCTTCCTCGGCCTCTCATAGTGCTGGGATTACAGGCGTGAGCCACCATGCCCAGCCTGTCCATCTTGTTTTGAGAAATATCTATTCAGGTCTTTTGCCTGTTTTTAAATTGGATTATTAGATTTTTTCCTGTTGACTTGTTTGAGCTCCTTATATATTCTGGTTATTAATCACTTATCAGAAGAATAGTTTGCAAATTACTTTTTCCCATTCTGTCGGTTGTCTCTTCACTTTGTTGATGGTTTCCTTTGCTGTGCTGAAGATATTTAACTTGATGTGATCCCATTTGTCAATTTTTGGTTTGATTGTCATGGGGTATTCAGATCATAGCACATTCAAATCATAACACTAGTTTGTACATTTTTTTTTCTTTTAAACTTCATGCATTCTGCATACAATTTAAGAAATCTAACCCAGGGTCACTAAGATTTTCTCCTGTTTTCTTCCAGACATTTCATAGTTTTGTCTCTCACATTTAGATCTATTCCTGACTCATTTCAAGTTTTGCATATTGTGTACAGTAAGGATAAAATAAGCAAATATGTATATGCACTTGCATATGAATATCAAATTTTTCAGTACCATTGTTAACAAGATTATCTTTTCCCTCAAATGAATTGCCTTGGCAATTTTGTTGAAAATCAGTTGACCCATATGTGTGTGGGTCTGTTTCTGAACTTTCTATTTTTTTCCATTGATCGTTATGTCTTTTTATGCCAATACCACACTGTCTTGATTCCTGTATCTTTATAATATAACTTGAGATCAGGTAGTATAATTACTCCAACACCCTTTTTCCCCCAAAATGTTTTTTGGCTCTTCTGGTCCTTTTTGTTTTCATATAAATTTTAAACCAGCTTGTCAGTATCTAAAAAAAAATGCCCGCTAGAATTTTGATTGGGTTTGTCTTGAATGTGTAGATTAATATGGGGGAAATTGTCATTTTAACAATAGTGAGTCTTCCAAACATTGACCATGGTATATCTCTTCATTTAGTTACTTCTTTGATTTCTCTCCTCAGTGTTTATATTTTTTAACTTACAGGCCTTATATTTCTTTTGTTAAATCTATTCCAAGAATTTAATATTTTGGGGGGATGCTGTTGTAGATAGCATTTTTTAAACAGGAAAAAATACATACACATTTTATTATTACATGCACATGTGCACATGGGAGTCAAGCAAGATATAAATACTCAGAGAAAGATAAGATGGTTCATGCTTCTATACCATCTTTTGGGGGCCAGATGGGAAGGCCATTTTTTGGATACATAATAACTGTACATATTTATGAGGTACGTGTGATATTTCTGTACATGCATACAATGTATAATGATCAACCCAGGGTATTTAGGATATCCATCACCTAAAATATTTATCACTTCTGTGTGTTGGGAACATTTCAAATCTTTTCTTCTAGCTATTTTGAAATATGCAAATTATTGGTAACTATAATCACCCCAGTCTGTGATCACACACTACAACGTATTCCTTCAGTATAACTGTATGTACACATTAACCAACCTCTCTTCACCGCCCTTCTCCCCCTTCCCAGCATCTGGTAGCCATCATTCTACTCTCTGCCTCCAGGAGATCTCCTTTATTTTAGCTCTCACATGAGTGAGAACATGCAAAATTTGTCTTTCTGTACCTAGCTTATTTCACTGAACATGATGCTATCCAGTTCCATCCATGTTGCTGCAGATGACAGGGTTTCATTCTTTTTATGGCTGAATAGTATTCCATTGTGTGTATATACCACATTTTCTTCATTCATTTGTTGATTGACACTTAGGTTGATTCTATATCTTGGCTATGATGAATAGTGCTGCAGTAAACATGGGGATGCTAATATCCCTTTGACATACTGACATCCTTTCCTTTGGATAAATACCCAGTAATGGGATTGCTGGATCATGTGGTAGTTCTGTTTTTAGTTTTTTGGGAAACCTCCATACTGTTTTCCATAAGGGCTGTACTAATTCACATTCCTTTCCACAGTGTGTGAGTTCTCTTTTCTCTCCATCCAGGCCAGCATCTGTTATATTTTGTGGTTTTAGTGATAGCCATTCTAACTGGGTGAGATGATAGCTCACTGTGGTTTTGATTTTAATTTTCCTGATGATTAGTACTCTTGAGCATTTTTTTCATATACATATTGGCCATTCTTTTGAGAAATGTCTATTCAGATCCTTTGTCCACTTTTTAATGGGTTTTTTTTTTTTTGCTCTTGATTTGAGTTCCTTATATATTCTGGATATTAGTCCCTTGTTGGATGAATAGTTTGCAAATATTGTCTCCCATTCTGTAGGTTGTCTCTTTATTGATTGTTACTTTTGCTGTGCAAAGGCTTTTTAGTTTTATAGGGTCCCATTTGTCTATTTTTATTTATTTCTATGCATTTGAAGTCTTAGCCATAAAATCTTTGACTAGACTAATGTCCTGAAGTGTTTCCCTGTTTTCTTCTAGTAGTTTTAATGTTTTGGGTCTTATATTTAACTCTCGAATTAATTTTGAGTTGATTTTTGTGATAGGTGCTCAGTTTCATTCTTCTGTAATATGGATATTCCGTTTTCCCAACACCATTTATTGAAAATATTATTCTTTCCTCTGTGTTTTTCGGGTACGTTTGTTGAAAAATCAATTGGCTGTAAATACATGGATTTATTTTTGGGTTCTCTATTCTATTCCACTGCCTTGTGTCTTAGTTTTTATACCAGTAGTAACCTGTTTTGGTTACTATAGCTTTATGGTGTATTTTGAAGTCAGATAGCATGATACCTCCAGCTTTGTCCATTTTACTCAGCATTGCTTTGACTATCCAGGGTCTTTTGTGGTTTATATGAATTTTAGGATTGTTGTTTCTATTTCTCTGAAGAATAGCATTGGTATTTTGATAGGGATTGCATTTAAGCTGTAGATTGCTTTGGATAATACAGTCATTTTAACAATATTCTTAGAACCTATTTGCATAGTATGTTTTCCCATTTGTGTTCTCTTCAATTTCTCTCATCAGTGTTTTGTCATTTTTGTTGTAGAGATCTTTCACCTTTGGTTAAATTTATTCCCAGGTATTGAATATTTTTTGTAGCAATTGTAAATGTGATTACTTTTTTTATTTCTTTTTCAGCTAGTTTATTATTACTGATTTTTGTAGTTGATTTTGTATTATGCAACTTTACCGAATTTATTGATCAGATCTAAGAGTTAAAAACAAACAGTGGAGTCTTTAGGTTTTTTTCTCTATATAAGATCATGTCATGTGCAAAGAGGGACAATTTGGCTCCCTCTTTTCCAGTGTGGTTGCCTGGATTTCTTTCTCTTGCCTGATTGCTCTGGCTAGGACTCCCAGTACTAAGTTGAATGAGAGTTGTGAAAGTGGGGCATTGTCTACTAAGCCAGACAATGGCAGAACAAAAAAATAAAACTACAGGCAAATACTCCTGATAAACACAGATGCAAAAATCGTCAACAAAATACTAGCAAACCAAATCAAGTAATATATCAAAAAGATAATATACCATGATCAAGTAGGATTTATCCCAGAGATGCAATGATGGTTCCACATATGCAAATCAATAAATGCGATACATCACATCAACAGAATGAAGGATAAAAACTGTAAGATCATCTCAATAGACATAGAAAAGGCGTTTGATAAAATTCAACATCCCTTCATCATAAAGAAAAAACTCTCAAAAAATTACACATTAAAGGAACATACCTCAACACAGTAAAGGCCATATGTGACAAACCCATAGCTTACATCCTACTGAATGGGGAAAAGCTGAAAGCCTTTCCTCTAAGATCTGGAAAAAGACAAGAAGAACCCATGTTTATTGTGTTCTTGTTTGTTGTTGTTGTTGTTGTTTTGAGACAGGGTCTCACTCTGTCACCCAGGCTGGAGTGTGGTGGTGCTATCTCAGCTCACTTCAACCTCTGCCTCCCAGGCTCAAGCGAGTCTCCCACCCCAGCCTCCCGAGTAGCTAGGATGACAGGCATGCGCCACTACACCCAGCTAATTTTTGTATTTTTAGTAGAGATGGGGTTTCCCATGTTGGCCAAGCTGGTCTCTTAACTCCTTAAGTGATCCACCCACCTCGGCCTCCCAGAGTGCTGGGATTACAGGTGTGAGCCACCATGCCCGGCTGAATGTTTCTTTTCTTTTTATATTGATATTTGTGTATGTGTTATAACAATTCCTTCTTTTAATGTTATGGATTGGCTTTTTTAGGGAAATACTTTTTTTCTGTAGATGTATCCATATTGTTGCTGGGGAAAGGTGTTTTGGCTTTGATTCTGGGTGGGTGCAGTAGTGTAGCCTCCGTATGATTTCTTCACCTTTACTCAGACTAGTTTCCTGGCTTCTCAGTGGTGTAGGCTGTAATTGTTGGTGGAGGCTGTGACAAGACTTTGCTGGGGACTGATATGCCAGATGGGCTGGTCCTCTGAAATCAGTAGTAGCAGTGGCATTCTAGGAATGCTAGTCTTTGGGCTCCCTTGGGCCTCCAGGTGGTATGCTTGGGTGCTGGCAGTGCCAGTGGCCGACCAAGTGGGTGGGTCCTTGGGTCCTCCGGGTGATGTGTGAGGAGTTGACAGTGGTGGTAGCAGTGGTGTGCCAGTCCTTGCACCACTCAGCAGCATGTGTGGCTTTTAGTGGTGGCAGCAGGCCTGATAAGCTAGTCCCTAGACCTCCAGGTGGCATGCAGTGATGGGTGGCACTGGTGGCAGGATAGGCTAGGTTTTGCTCTGGAGAACTGTCCTGCATACTGTAGAATGTTTACCAGCATCCCTGTTCTTTAGCCAGTAAATGCCAGTAACATCACATGGGAACTTGTTGGAAATACAGTTTCACAGGCCCTGCTGCACTCCACTGAGTCTAGAAACCAAGGTGATGTGGCCCAGCATTCTGTGCTTTAACAGCCCTCAGGTGATTCTAGTATGCTCAAGCTTGAAATTCCACTGCCTTGGTAGATTGCAAGGTTCCCCCTGCCCCCAGAAAGAACCTGTATTAGTCAAAGTTCTCTAAAGGGACAGAACTGATAGGGTGTGTGTGTGTGTGTGTGTGTGCACGTGCACATACACATATATGCACACACACACATATCTATATATGAGAGTTTATTAGGAGAATTGACTCGTATCATCACAAGGTGAAGTCCCACACTAGGCCATCTGCAAACTGCGGAGCCAGGAAGCCAGTCCGAGTCCCAAAACCTCAAAAGTAGGGAAGCCAACAGTGCAGCCTTCAGTCTGTGGTCAAAGGCCCGAGAGCCCCTGGCAAAGCACAGATGTAAGACCAAGAGTCCAAAAGCTGAAGAACTTGGAGTCTGATGTTCGAGGGCAGGAATCATCCAGCATGGGAGAAAGATGGAGGCCAGAAGACTCGGGTCTGTCTTCCCCTTCCACGTTCCTCTGCCTGCTTTTATCCTAGTTGTGCTGGCAGCTGATTAAATGGTACCCACCCAGGTTGAGGGTGGGTCTGTCTCTCCCAGTCCATTGACTGAAACATTAATCTCCTTTGGCAACACCCTTACAGACACAGCCAGGAACAATACTTTGCATCCTTCACATGCAATCAAGTGACACTCAATAGAGTGTCACATCACAGAACCATTATCACTATATCGTTGACTAGCATAATGGCAAATTTATGCTTATTGACCAATTAGTAATTGCAGAGCTTAATCTTTTTAAGGTAGCTTTAGCCAGGCCATTCAGAGAGATGTGTATGTACTTTCTACACATTTATGAAAAAGAACACCAGTTGGGAAGAGGATTTGAACTGAAATGGGACTACAAAAGGTAGTCTCCAGTGAGAGATAGACTTTGTTTCAATAAAAAGAATAGATTTTAGTAAAATGCTGTCTGAAAATGGAGAGGACGTGTGAAAGGTACAGAATGACCCATCTCTTAGAATTATTAAGCAGGACTTGGATGTTAGTTAAGGTGAAGCTTTCAGTAGTAATGCAGGATAAGGAGAATGGCAGACGTATACTCTTAAGCATCCTTTCCAGGTTTTGTGTTTTAGGGTTTTCTTTATCTTTTTTTTTCTCCTGTGGCACGTAGCTCTAATCTTCTTTGATAGCTACTTGGTGCTTTCTGAGATTTAGTAGTTTTCCTGCATGTGTGGTCTTTGACCTTTCCCAGGAGTGTGGCATGTGCACTCCAGTGTGGGATTCTTTCCTGTGTAGTTCTCTACTGCCTTTGGAAACAGCGCTTTGTGATTACATTGACAGGAGCTCCTCTTAATATCTGCTTATTTTCAGAAAGAAGTTATTTCTCATTCTTGTTTTAAAGGTTATTATCTAGATCTGGCCTGTTATGCTCTTCTTTTGGTGTGAACAGAATAGAGGGGATTTCTATGCTGGGTTTTAAATAAGGAACATTTGTAACTTAAACTTTCAGAAGATATCTCACATGAAACTGGCTGCCTGCCACAGGAGTAACTTAGATCTCTCTACCTTGTTGTCAGGAGCCTGGAACAGAGATTTTTGCACTGGATATGAGATTAGATTGACTTGTAAGGGCTCGTCTGACTCTTTGCCTTTCAAGTTTTGATCAGAAGTCTTAGCCTTTTTTCTCCAGGTTTAGATTTAACAATCTAAACCTAACTCTAACATTGATGCATAGTGCCTAATAAATGTTGCTTAAGTAAAATGAACTTGGAAACATTCTTCATGGTATCCTCTTTTTTCTCTTGCAGTTAAAAGGGCCAAATTCCAGGGTTCACCAGGTAAGGCCAGCCTTCCATTATGTCTTTTCCTCTTGTATTTGCTGTTATTTCAAAGCAATTAAAAAAATTATTAATTCATTGATCAAATTCAGTAATTTAACTCATTACTTCACTAAATTAATTCATGAAATCATTAATCTAATGAAAAATTAGTTTTCTTACCTCTTGGCTAACCCAATTCTACTTCCCAATAATAACTATATATTTAGAGGTTTTGATATAACTTTTCCGACTTTTTCTCAGAAAAAAGTCTGAAATAGTGTAAAAGGATAAATATTGACAATTAGTGGAAACAATTTTTTTTTTTTACTTCAAGTTCTAGGGTACATGTGCACAACATGCAGGTTTGTTACATAGGTATGCATGTGCCATGTTGGTTTGCTGCACCCATCAACTCGTCGTTTACATTAGGTATTTCTCCTAATGCTATCCCTCCCCCAGTCCCCCACCCCATGACAGGCCCCAGTGTGTAGTGGATAAATATTGAAATATCAGTGTATCATGTCTTGCAGTTCATGAACCTGTTTCAGCTTGAGAGCGTGTGTATATGTATCTATTGGGTCATATATAAAATTTCTTAAAATTTAAAATATTCAAATAGACCATGTGAAACATATCTTATGCAACCTGCTTTCCCCCCCAGCAACACATCATGAAAGTGTGTGTGTGTGTGTGTGTGTGTGTGTGTGTATGTGTGTGTCTGGTTCGTTCTTTTAAGGTGTTGTACAGAATTTTTTTGCAGATTTGTACCCTGATTAATAGGTCCCTGATTAATACTTGATTAATATTTAGGTTCCCAAGTTTTTGCTATTATAAACAATAAATGTTCTTGTGTACTTCTGATTGCTTGCTTTTGCAAATGTGTCTATGTACTGGATTCAGAAGTAGAATTTCTGGGTCAAAAGTATATATATATATTTTTAAAAATTTGGTAACTCCTGCCAGATTATTCTCCTGCAAGTTTTTACTATATATACTGAGACCAAAAGTTTATGAACATTTATTTTTCCAAATCCTTATCAACATTCGATATGAAACTTTAAAATCTCTGTCCATCTGAAGATTAAAAATGGTATTTCCTTATTTTAATATGCATTTCCTTAATTTTGATTGTCACATTAGGAAGATTTCATCTGGTACTGCTGGGGAAGAAGGGAGGGGAGCTGGAGGGTTACTGGAAGTATATGAATATGCTTGAGAACCCAAGAAAACCTGAAAAACTGGACCTTGGGTGCAACAGTAATGAAAGCAGTTTCTGAGCAGTTTCTTGTTTTAAAGGTTTTTATCTTTCTCTCTCTGCTGGCTCTTTTTTTCTGGGAATCTGCTCTGTTGTTTCTCTCCCAGCTGGTTTTCTATGCTTACCCATCTTGCACCCATAATAGCTGCCTCAATGGAATTTATACCCCTTCGTTTTAGCTTCAGCACCAACCACCAATTGTCATTATTTATCCTTTTACCCTATTTAAAATCTTTTGAGAGGGAATCAGGTTTGTTTCAGCTTTTGGCCAGCTCATGGATTGGCTGCTCTTCGGTTATTTACTCTTGGTCTGGTCAGCTATGTGTGATTGGATGTTGGGGTGGAGTACAAAATAATGTGATATAAAACATAGCTCAGTGGCCTACTGCACTACTACTACTGGATATGGATGGAGATTCCCCTTGTATGGGCCTTTTTTTTTTTTTTTTTTTTTTTGAGACAGAGTCTCGCTGTCGCCCAGGCTGGAGTGCAGTGGCGCGATCTCGGCTCACTGCAGGCTCCGCCCCCCGGGGTTCACGCCATTCTCCTGCCTCAGCCTCCCGAGTAGCTGGGACTACAGGCGCCTATCCTCATGTATCTTTAATATAATTATAAATTTTCCATGTTGATAAGTATAAAACCACACCATTTTAAATGATATTTAAAAGAAAGACTTACCTTCAGCTGAAAGTGTGTGACAGGTCCCATTTTCTCATATCTTCTTTAACATTAGTTAATCATGTTAAGCAATGTTTGCCAATTTGATGAGTCAAAGTGATAGTTTGCTATTTTTTCATTGTATAACATTAGGATTAATTTCTTACATAGAAAAGCAAACCCTCAATTCGATGCCCCTAATCATGGCTGATGTGGATGTAGTGAGGTGAGTGCCAAATGTGCTGTAGTAAGAATTACGTGAGACGCCTGAGTTTGAAGTTTCAGGCCACCACCTTTGTTTAGTAATCAGCTTGTTTAGTAGTCAACTCTCAGGTTAGAGCATTTCCTTTTCTCAACTCTGTGATAATATTTCTTTTTTTGGCTGGGCGTGGTGGCTCATGCTTGTAATCCCAGCACTTTTGGAGGCTGAGATGGGTAGTTCACTTGAGGTCAGGCATTTGAGACCAGCCTGGCCAACGTGGTGAAACCCCGTCTCTACTAAAAATACAAAAGTTAGCTGGGCATGGTGGCGCACACCTATAATCCCAGCTACTTGGGTAGCTGAGGCATGAGAATTGCTTGAACCTGGTAGGTGGAGGTTGTAGTGAGCCAAGATCATGTGTCACTCGGTCTGGGTGACACAGCAAGACTCTGTCTCAAAAAAAAAAAAAAAAAAGATTTCTTTTTATGTAACTTGTGCTTTAGGCCAAACGGAATAGATTGAGCTTGAAATCTAATTTCTCTGTGAAGATTTTTCCTCAACTTTTGTCCCTGTTAACAGCTCTGCAGTTCTTTATCACTTTTTCTTTTTTCCTTCTGGTACTTCTCTCTTTCTACATTTTATTAAATTTGTGTACCTTATCTTTCCTAGTAGATCAATTAGATTTGGATTTTTCCCCCCAGACGGCAAGTGGGCTATATAATTAACATAGTAGGTTAGGATTAACATTGTAATAGATTAAATAAATTAGAACAGGAAATACCAATGTATCATATCTTGGCATTCATGAATCTGTTTCAGTTTGAGTGTGTATGTATGCATATCTATTGGGTCATATATAAAATTTCTTAAAATTTAAAAAATAGTATTTTAGATTATGCTCTTGAAGATAGTATGTAGTTTTATAATTTTGGCAACTCTGGTATGTCTTGAATGAGGCTATATTGTACAATATATAGCTTAATTTTTTCCTGCACATGTAATACTTTAATTTCTATATTGCTTAATTCCAAGGGTTTTGTGAGATTGGGTAACAGTCTGAACACTAAGTATTATGTCTCCATTTTGTATTTTTTCAAAGATAAATTTAACACATATGTGACCCTGAAAGTACAGAATGTGAAGAGCACAACTGTAGCAGTTCGTGGTGATCAGCCTTCCTGGGAACAGGATTTCATGTTGTAAGTACTTTGCAGCAGCAGTGTGCCTACATATTTCATAATCTTTTTAAGGGAATTGCATTGGATGAAACAATTAGAAGATTTTGTGTATTTTTGAGATTTATAAAATGTACTGGCACTGTTAAATACTCTTTTGAAAACTGCGGAGTTTTAAAAATAAGTGAGGTTCATGGTACATGAAGCACAACTGCACTTTTGTTTTCTCATGGATTCGTAATTTGTTCTTAGAGATGAATGATAATGCAGGTAAACTCCCAATTGATTTGTGTTGGTGAAAAACTACATAGGCAGATTTTCTCAGTGGTCAGAATTAGAATAGAGTACAACAGACTTAGCATGACATTAAACATAACTTCATCTTTCTTTGATTCTCAGAAAGCTCTTTGAAGGAATGTGGCCGTGCATGTGAGAGACTGTATCTTCATGTGTACCTCAGTCATCTGTTTTAGAGGCTGAAGATTTCTGTGCTTATAATCCTTTTGCTTTACGGAGTAAAATGTCCTATATTCAATTAATTAAAATGAATAAATATTAGTAGAATTTCTCGTGTATGACAAAGTTTAGTATATTATGATTTTAATTAAACTTTGGCCTTAAAAACTTGATATTTCTTTCTTTTGTCCCCTTTAGTTTCACGATTTTTTTGTTCCTGTTCTAGAAAAGGGGAGAAAAGTATAGAATATATTGAAGGACTGGGCAAATCATTTAGCTTCATAGAGCACTAGTTTCCTTATCTGTAAAGGTCTTCCTTTCTTAGAAGATTATGCTTGTTTTTTTTGGGAGTTGGAGGTGGGCATGAAGGGGCTGAATGAGAAAACGTACTGAAATTTGCTGTGAAATTTGAAACTGAACTGAAATCGATTTGCATGTTTTATAGTGCAGCTCAGAGGGACATAGGGATGGTTATTATTTTTAAGGGGAGACATTTCCAATCCTCTGGGCTCTTAATATATTGCTTTTTTTTTTTTTTTTGAGGCAGGATCTCACTCTGTCACCCATCCTAGAGTGGTGGTATGATCATAGTTTGCTGCAGCCTCTAACTCCTGGGCTTGAACGATCTTCTTGCCTTAGCCTCCTGAGTAATGGAAACTACAAGCATGTACCACCACACCTTGGCTAATGTTTTTATTTTTTGTAAAGATGGGGTTTCACTACGTTGCCCAGGCTGATCTCAAATTCCTGGGCTAAAGCAATCCTCCAGCCTTGCCCTCCCAAAGCTGTGGGATTACAGGTGTGAGCTACTGCACCCAGCCTATATTGCTTCCTATAGGACCATTATTGTGATAGTTAAAGGCAAAGATTATGAGGTTTTGGGCTAGGACAATAGCAGAAGACATAGAAAAGGATGAATAGAAGGTATTCAGGAAGTAGAACCAAAAGATTTTCTTGGAAGATGGGGTGGGTAGTATGCCATTCAGTAGGATAGGGTTTTTTTTTTTTTTGAGATGGAGTCTCGCTCTGTCGCCCAGGCTGGAGTGCAGTGGCCGGGTTCATGCCATTCTCCTGCCTCAGCCTCTCCGAGTAGCTGGGACTACAGGCGCCCGCCACCATGCCCGGCTAATTTTTTGTATTTTTAGTAGAGACGGGGTTTCACCGTGGTCTCGATCTCCTGACCTCGGGATCCGTCCGCCTCGGCCTCCCAAAGTGCTGGGATTGCAAGCGTGAGCCACTGCGCCCGGCCAGGATAGGGATTAATATCAGTTATGGACAATCTTATATTTGAGATTCTTATAGGACAGATAGGAAGGATGAGAGGTACAGAAGATAGTTAGAAACCTAAAGCCGCACTCAGGGAAGAAGTCTGCTTTGGAGAAATATTTTGGTCAGTTGAAGCCGTAGGTGAAGATGAGAAAGCTTAGGGAGAGAATGTGTATGGTGAAAAAAGGGACTGGGATAGAAGCTGGAGAGTGGCAGCATTTAATGAGGGGACAGAGGGAACTAAAAAGGATTGAACAGAGAGGTAGGAGAGCCAGGAGATAATGGTGTCTTGGAAGCTGAGGGAGAACTGGGCTTCAAAGAGAAGGAGGCCAATGGTGTCATGTTTCTTTCTTACTGGTTGCTTCTCTCTCAAGATTATATAAGCCTCATTTATTCCCTCTCTCAGTGACAGTGATATGAGACTGAGAGCACCTCTTTCATTCTTTACACGTGCAGTGTACAGAGTCAGCTACAAATGGTTTATGAAAGTTTCTTTCCATACCAGTATGTTAGCCATAGTCCTGGCTATGGTTTATAAACCTAGCACTTCCAGTTGGCTATAACCATCATTTCCAGTTATAACTGTTCCCGTCATGTGAGGCACAGGGATCTTCTGCAGCCTCTCATCAGCATAGCTAGCATTATTCTTATGTGTTTATTTTCCAATTTCCCATAGCGCTTCCCCTTTCAACCCTGCTGTGATATGTGTGAATTTTCTTCTTGTCTCCCATGTTGAGATACTGTGTGAATTTTGCCCTCTCTTCTTTTACACGTGGGTTTTATTAGCTACTTTCTCTACTTTTCTGCTCCTCCTACTCTTTATTCCTCCTATCCTGTCCTATTTTATTTATTTACTTGTTTTTTTTGGTTCACTCCTTGCAGAACTTAGTCTACTACCCTGTCCTTTTGTCACCGGAATCTCCAGTGCTGATTTCCTATCTCCCGTTCTCCTTTTTCTTTCTCCATGATGTATTATGTGGCAGTATCTAATATTCATTTTGGTATTTCTTATATTATTTGTTTTTAATATTTTCATATCTTGTTTTTAGGACTAGATTGTTCATTTCTTAAGGGTAAGGTGGGCATCTTCACTATTTGTGTGAATTTGTGTAGCCCAGAGTCTGCTATACACGTGTTTATGTATATTGTTGACTGAATTAACAGAAAAGAAACTTCCCTAGGGTCCTGGGTATGAAGCATAAATAGAGCTCTCAGACCTCTCTTAGCTGGACCTGCTGAGCAAATGTAGGTGAGATGAGAAGCTTCTTTTTTTTTTTTTTTTTTTTTTTTTTTTAGTTTTCTTTTTTTTTATTAATTTTTTTTTGCATACAAAAACAATAAACATTTTCTAAAAATACATACAAACAAAAAGATGCGTATCAAACCTATTAGAAAGGTTGCACATGGGAAGTCGGGGAATAGAAATGGGGGTGGGAGTTAAAATAAATGAGAGAGGGACTTTATATGGATCAGTGATAATAACTCAATCCTCCATTTGACAAAGAAGAGGGAGAAGGAAGAGGAAGAAAAAGAAAGTGGGATAAAGGATCAGAAAGGGAGGAAAATAGAAAAAATTAGAGTATGACTCCAGGGTAGACCTGTTTTGTTGTCATTGAGTTGGTTGGTTGGTTTGTCTGTTGTATTCTTCATGTTTCGCCAAGTTGGCCAGACTGGTCTCGAACTCCTAGGCCGAAGTGATCAACCCGCCTCGCCCCCCAGAGTGCCGGGACCACAGGCGTGAGCCACCACGTCCAGCCCCCACATTGCTTCTGGCCTCCGTGGTAGACCTCCCAGACGGAGCGGCCAGGCAGAGGAGCTCCTCACTTCTACCCAGACACGGGGCGGCCGGGCAGAGGGGCTCCTCACTTCTTCCCGGATGGGGCGCCCGGGCAGAGGCGCTCCTCATTTCTTCCCGGACGGGGCGGCGGGGCAGAGGCACTCCTCACTTCCCAGACGGGGCGGCCGGGCAGAGGCGCTCCTCACTTCTTCCCGGATGGGGCGCCCGGGCAGAGGCGCTCCTCATTTCTTCCCGGACGGGGCGGCGGGGCAGAGGCGCTCCTCACTTCCCAGACGGGGCGGCCGGGCAGAGGCGCTCCTCACTTCTTCCCGGACGGGGCGGCCGGGCAGAGGCGCTCCTCACTTCCTCCCGGACGGGGCGGCCGGGCAGAGGCGCTCCTCACTTCCTCCCGGACGGGGCGGCCGGGCAGAGGCGCTCCTCACTTTCTCCCGGACGGGGCGGCCGGGCAGAGGCGCTCCTCACTTCCCAGACGATGGGTGGCCCCCTCACTTCCCAGACGGTGGGTGGCCGGGCAGAGGCGCTCCTCACTTCCCAGACGATGGGTGGCCGGGCAGAGGCACTCCTCACTTCTTCCCGGATGGGGCGCCTGGGCAGAGGCGCTCCTCATTTCTTCCCGGACGGGGCGGCCGGGCAGAGGCGCTCCTCACTTCTTCCTGGACGGGGCGGCCAGGCAGAGGCGCTCCTCACTTCTTCCCGGACGGGGCGGCCGGGCAGAGGCGCTCCTCACTTCCCAGACGGGGCGGCCGGGCAGAGGCGCTCCTCACTTCTTCCCGGACGGGGCGGCCGGGCAGAGGCGCTCCTCACTTCTTCCCGGACGGGGCGGCCGGGCAGAGGCGCTCCTCACCTCTTCCCGGACGGGGCGCCCGGGCAGAGGCGCTCCTCACCTCTTCCCGGACGGGGCGGCCGGGCAGAGGCGCTCCTCACCTCTTCCCGGACGGGGCGGCCGGGCAGAGGCGCTCCTCACCTCTTCCCGGACGGGGCGGCCGGGCAGAGGCGCTCCTCACCTCTTCCCGGACGGGGCGGCCGGGCAGAGGCGCTCCTCACCTCTTCCCGGACGGGGCGGCCGGGCAGAGGCGCTCCTCACCTCTTCCCGGATGGGGCGGCCGGGCAGAGGCGCTCCTCACCTCCCAGACGATGGGAGGCCGGGCAGAGGCGCTCCTCACCTCCCAGACGATGGGAGGCCGGGCAGAGGCGCTCCTCACTTCCCAGACGGTGGGTGGCCGGGCAGAGGCGCTCCTCACTTCCCAGACGGGGTGGCCGGGCAGAGGCGCTCCTCACCTCCCAGACGGTGGGTGGCCGGGCAGAGGTGCTCCTCACCTCCCAGACGGTGGGTGGCCGGGCAGAGGCGCTCCTCACTTCCCAGACGGTGGGTGGCCGGGCCGAGGCGCTCCTCACTTCCCAGACGGTGGGTGGCCGGGCAGAGGCGCTCCTCACTTCCCAGACGGTGGGTGGCCGGGCAGAGGCGCTCCTCACTTCCCAGACAGGGCGGCCGGGCAGAGGCGCTCCTCACTTCCCAGACGGTGGGTGGCCGGGCAGAGGCGCTCCTCACTTCCCAGACGGTGGGTGGCCGGGCAGAGGCGCTCCTCACTTCCCAGACGGGGCGGCCGGGCAGAGGCGCTCCTCACCTCCCAGACGGGGCGGCCGGGCAGAGGCGCTCCTCACCTCCCAGACGGGGCGGCCGGGCAGAGGCGCCCCTCACCTCCCAGACGGGGCGGCCGGGCAGAGGCGTTCCCCACCTTCCAGATGGGGCGGCGGCCGTGCAGGGGTTGCAATCCCAGCACCCCGGCAGGCCAAGGCAGGCGGCCGGGGGGTAGAGGCTGCCGCGAGGCCAGACCACGCCACCGCACTCCTCGGGAGGCTGAGGCGGGCAGAGCACTCGGCGTCAGGAGCCGGCGACCAGCGTGGCGAAGATGGCGAATGCGTGCCTGCATCCAAAGGAGAAAAGGCAGGCAGCGGTGGCGCGCGCCGGCAGTCCCAGGCAGTCCGCGGCGCGGGCAGCAGCAAGCGGAGTAGATTGCAGCCTGGGCCAGAGAGGGAAAGAAAGAAAGACAGAAAGAAAGACAGAAAGAAAGACAGAAAGAAAGAAAGAAAGAAGGAAGGAAGGAAGGAAGGAAGGAAGGAAGGAAGGAAGGAAGGAAGGGGAAGGAAGGAAGGAAGGAAGGGATGAGAAGCTTCTTATAGAATATATACTCATTGTTTGGGCCTTCTCCCCAGAGAGTTCTCTGAAGAACAGATTTTCTTCTTTATCTGTTCAAGTCAAGCTGTTGAAGACCTCTGGCTATTTCTTCTGTCTGTTGGCTTGAGATGCTATTTGGGAGTTGATTTGGGAATATTATGTATGTATCCCCAAGCAATTTTTCTTTTTTTTCTTTATTTTGTGGGACAGGGTCTCACTCTGTTGCCCAGGCTGGAGTGCAGTGGCACCATCTTGGCTCACTGCAGCCTTGATCTCCTGGGCTCAAATGATTTTCCTGCCTCAGCCTCCTGAGTAGCTGGGACTACAGACACACGCCACCATGTCTAGCTAATTAAAAAGATTTTTTTTGGAGACACTAGGTTTTGCCATGTTGTCTAGGCTGGTCTCAAACTCCTGGGCTCAAGTGATCTTCCCACCTCAGCCTCCCAACATACTGGGATTACAGGCATGAGCCATTGCACCTGGCCCAAGCAATTTTTCGATTCCATATTCAAATGACGGATAAGTCCAATGGATTTGAGGATGTCACATATATTTTCCAAAACTAATTGGTTAATTAGGCTGAATTAAATTATGTGACAAAAAGCTTAGTTTCTCCACTGTGAACACTATAACTTAGTGGCTAGGCTTATTCATCTACTTTGTGGCTCTGAACAGCTCTCCAGATAGCTTAGAAGTTTTTGGACACAAAAACTGAGTCCTATATTATATTTCTTTTCCAAAGCACCAAGTCATACGTCTTGTAAGTGCTCAGGAAATGCTAATTAAATGAATAAATTAACTCAGTACATTCTATGCTGTATTATATTTATATAAAAGGGATAAATTTTCTTTGCTTTATTCATTTTCAACACCTGACATGAATTCTGTGGCTGTCATTCTACATCTCAAACTTGTGATTCTGAGAACATTTATTTTATAGCACAACAGGGAACCCAAGCTTTCTCTAAAGTACAAACTTGAAGCTTCTACTTGTGATAAATAGCTGTTGTTTTCCTGAGAATGCCTTTCTGCTTTCTTTGCTGGAATTGGGTCTTTTCTCATCTTTCTTGGATTACCCCTCAAGTAACCTTGTGTTTCAATAAGAGCTTTCTGGAGAATGTTTTTAGCATTAACACAAGTACTATTTGCATATTCTAGTTTAAGACTGGGATTATGTTTGAGTTAGTCCTTCCAAGCAGATATTCAAGCATGTATGATACTGCTTTTAAATAGTGCTTATCTGGCTCTTTATGGAATGATTTCTGTTTTAATTTTTTCCCCTGGTTATTATTATAGGAAAATCATTATATTTATCATTATCCCATGGTAATAATTTTGCTTGTAAGTGACAGTGCCTAGCTTAATAATGATTAATGAGTCTCCAGGGACTGAGTGGTGTGAACTAGCACACTCTAGAGCCCCTCACTTGCCTGTGACCTCGTGTTCCTATCAAACTTATATGTTTTCAGGGACCCTAGTTCTACCTGGACTCCCTTTCATAAATCCCCCCCTCCCCCTGGCTTTTTTGGTGGGGATGGAGTCTGGCTCTGTCACCCAGGCTGGAGTGCAGTGGCGTGATCTTGGCTCTGCCTCCTGGGTTCAAGTGATTCTTGTGCCTCAGCTTCCCAAGTAGCTGGGATTACAGGCATGCGCCACCATGCCCAGCTAATTTTTGTATTTTTAGTAGACAGGGTTTTGCCATGTTGGCCAAGCTGGTCTCAAACTCCTGACCTCACATGATCCGTGCACCTCCCAAAGTGCTGGGATTACAGGCTTGAGCCACCATGCCCAGCCTCATAAATCTTGTAAAGTAGACTTACCTTTCCTAAAAGTTTTCTGTATACAATGTATAGTTTTAAGTTGAAGCAGTGTTAGTTAACAATAAAACATATAAAACTGTTGCCTATGGGTGGAAATTGGCAGGCAAGCCTGTCAATAATGTCCTTATTACTTGGCCTCATATTGTGTGAAACTGCATTAGTCTAATCATGATTGTATCTCCAAAGTGGAAAGAATGGATAAACAAAGGCATTTTTCTTTCTTTTTTCCCCCCCATCCCCACTGAGGTTTAATTGGTATATAAAAAACTGTACATAATTAATGTATATAATTTAGACATGTATATGCTTGTGTTACCATCACCATAATCAAGGTAATAAATATATTTATCACCTCTAAAAGTTTACTTGTGTCTCCTTTTTTTTGTTGTTTGTGTGTGTTAAGAGCATTTAATATGAAATCTACCCTCTTAAATTTTGAGGTGCACAATACCTTATTGTTAACTGGAGGCACTGTGTGGTACAGCAGCAGGTCTCTGGAACTTATTTAACTGTAACAAAGGCAGTTTTCTATGGATACCTTACATAGGTTTCTTGGAGCCTAAAAATGGTCGTGGCATTCTGGGAAATTTTGATTTTTCCTGAAGACAGGATCCTGGTGAGAAAGCATTCAAAGTTTAGCAAAACAGGAGATGTAGTTGTTTCTTTCATATTGTCTAGCTTTCCTCAAAGGGCTTTCCTCTTTCCCTTAGTGAGATTAGTCGCCTGGACCTGGGTCTAAGTGTGGAGGTATGGAACAAAGGACTGATCTGGGACACCATGGTGGGGACTGTGTGGATTGCACTGAAGACTATTCGTCAGTCGGATGAGGTCAGTCATTGCATTGTCTGTTTGGAAGTATGGTTCCCAGCCCATACTTCTCCCCATGCTAGCTCCACTT
Organism: Symphalangus syndactylus; assembly: GCF_028878055.3. NCBI lineage: Eukaryota > Metazoa > Chordata > Mammalia > Primates > Hylobatidae > Symphalangus > Symphalangus syndactylus. The sequence goes on along the minus strand of NC_072431.2, from coordinate 109,628,005 downwards.
TAGCTAATATTCATCCATGCATCTTGGATTATTCCTCCCCCTTTCTAATTAGAGGGCATGCAACCTGCCAGTTCCTAACTTCACCTGAAGGTTCAGATGATTTTATTTAAGTCTGGCCTACCCTGTGTCCTGTGACTGAACTCACAGGCTCCACAGCACCTCTTCAGCCTTATCAGGTAGATAGCCCCTTCTGAGGTATGTGTGTGTCGGTGTGTGTGTTTACTTAGGGTACTTGTGGTTTCTATGTTCTCCTCTAAGTCACTGCCCTGGAAGGAGTCCCATTAAACTTCCTCAGCCAGCTGGCTGGCTATTCTCTGCTTTGTTTCTTTGAGTTACCAATCTCCATGGAACTAGTTTTCAGTGCCCTTCTTCTGCATGTAAGCCTGACAGAGTTTAAGGAACTACCAGGCTTGGCAATTTGTATTCACATTGTCTCTATATATTATTTCTAGGATTGAACTCTTGCCTCACTTTCCTAGACTAGACCATAACTCAGCATCATTTCCCCACTTTGGATCTGGATAAAATCTGTTATATTCCTATTTGGTGTTAACATGGACCATGAGTTTTCTCTGGGAGTGGGGAAGTTGAAGTTGCCTCTATTTTCTGTATTTCTTTTAGTTCTAGCTAAGTCTCTACTCCCCCAGGCAGATGGGCAGTTCATTTTCATTGCTGCCCCAGTTCAGTCCTATTTAGCCAGCAATGTTAGTAGCTTTTTACTGACTAGAAACAGTGACACAGTCATTAAGAACTGTGCAAGTTATGTATTGATCCACAGATGTACTTAGTTTGAGAGTATGGTACTCCAGACATTCTGTCCTCATTAGACCTGCAGAGCTGAGCACAGTGAAAGCTGCTGTCCCCACCAAAGAGGGAAAACAGAAGCCACATGCCATGGAGGCAGGTGATGACAGCGGCATGTTTGCCTTATCAGGATGTGAATGGCCCTCAGAAGCTCAAACAAGGAACTTCAGAGAAAAAAACCTGACTCTTGAACTAAGAGGGAGCCAAGAAAGATTAAACTTTAATCTTAGATCTTTGTTTCCTAGGAAGGGCCTGGGGAATGGTCCACATTGGAGGCAGAGACGTTAATGAAAGACGATGAGATCTGTGGAACTAGAAACCCAACTCCTCATAAAATTTTGCTTGATACAAGATTTGAGTTGCCTTTTGGTGAGTAAAATTTTAAAACTATTTAATAATTTTTACCATATTGTTTGGAATTGTTTGCTAGTTGTTTCATTAATGTATATTTTGTCACCTCAGCCATCTCCTTTGAGGATATTCTGTCTTCATTCACTCTCTTTCTCATAACACTTCACCCAGGGAATGGTGCAGAGTAGAATATAGAATAGTGCTCATTAAAGAATCTACACTAAAAAGCATTCTCTTCAACTCATTTAATTTTCTGTGACTATTTATTATAATGACATATGAAATATTTGCTTGTTAGATTTATTATTTTGAAAATAAACATTTATTGTCTTGAAGTGACTATATATACCTTCCAATTTGTTAATTTAAGTATTAAATAGCACTGATAAATAGAATAATAATTTAAAATGTAAATTAAATCACAATACATGCTTATGATAAAAATTCAAATAGTAAGGAAATGTACATGGAAAAGTTTATTTTCCCAGTTCCTTTAATCTTGCATTCCCCAGTGTGAAACCACTGTTAACATTCTTGTATTTTGGTTTAGACACATGATATTTATTTTCCAAAAACTTATTTTGGCAAACTTTGGATCGTACTCTATATAATATGTATATACTGATATATAGTATTTTACAAACTACTGAGACATTTATCCTGGACATCGCTCCATGTTATACTTTAAGATCTATCTTATTCATCTGAACAGATGACTCTACCATAATTTATCCTTTTTTTTTTTTTTCCTTTTTTTGAGATGGAGTCTTGCTCTGCCCAGGCTTTAGGGCAGCGGCATGATCTTGGCTCACTGCAACCTCTGCCTCCTGGGTTCAAGTAATTCTCATGCCTCAGCCTCTCGAGTCACTGAGATTACAGGCTTGTGCTACCATACCTGGCTAATTTTTTGTATTTTTTAGTAGAGACAGGGTTTCACCCTGTTGGTCAGGCTGGTCTCAAACACCTGACCTCAAATGATCTGTCCACCTCGGCTTCCTAAAGTGCTGGAACTACAAGCGTGAGCCACCACGCCCGGCCTACCATAATTTATTTAAGTAATCCTTTATTGATTGACATGTAGGTCTTTTCAGTTTTTTTAATGTTACATACTGCTAACTAACAACTCTGTATATCTTTGTCCATTTTGAGTCTGGAATAAATTTCTTAAAGTAGAATTGCTGGATCAAAGGGTGTGTACATCATTACTTTTTATGGAATCTACTAAGTTCCTTGTCCAAAAGGTTATACCAATTTATAGTCTTATAAATTATATCTGGAGAGTGCCTGTTTCTGCACATCCTTGGCAGTCTTTTGTAGTTCCCAATTGTTAATCTTTGATTATTTTGTATGGTATCTTATCGGGGGAAGTTCAGCCCCCGATATTTCACGTGGGTCCTTTTGTATTTTCCCTAAGTGTCGGCTGGTCTGAGAAATAAAGGGAAAGAGTACAAAAGAGGGAAATTTTAAAGCTGGGTGTCTGGGGGAGACATCACATGTTGGCAGGTTCCGTGATGCCCCCCAAGCCGCAAAACCAGCAAGTTTTTATTAGTGATTTTCAAAAGGGGAGGGAGTGTACGAATAGGGTGTGGGTCACAGAGATCTCATGCTTCACAAGGTAATAAAATATCACAAGGTAAATGGAGGCAGACCGAGATCACAGGACCGGGGCGAAATTAAAATTGCTAATGAAGTTTTGGGCACACATTGTCATTGATGATATTTTATCAGGAGACAGGGTTTGAGAGCAGACAACCGGTCTGACCGAAATTTATTAGGTAGGAATTTCCTTGTCCTAATAAGCCTGGGAGCACTACAGGAGACTGGGGCTTATTTCATCCCTTATCTACAACCATAAAAGACAGACATCCCTAAAGCAGCCATTTCAGAGGCCTCCCCTTAGGGACGCATTCTCTTTATCAGGGATGTTCCTTGCTGAGAAAAAGAATTCAGCGATATTTCTCCTATTTGCTTTTGAAAGAAGAGAAATATGGCTCTGTTCCGCCCGGCCCACAGGCAGCCAGACTTTAAGGTTATCTTCCTTGTTCCCTGAACATCGCTGTTATCCTGTTCTTTTTTCAAGGTGCCCAGATTTCATATTGTTTAAACAATTTGTGCAGTTAACGCAATCCTCACAGGGTCCTGAGGCAACATTCAACCTCAGCTTACAAAGATGACGGGATTAAGAGATTAAAGACAGGCATAGGAAATCATGAGTATTGATTGGGGAAGTGATAAGTGTCCATGAAATCTTCACAATTTATGTTCACAGATTGCAGTAAAGACAGGCATAAGAAATTATAAAAGTATTAATTTGGGGAACTAATAAATGTCCATGAAATCTTCACAATTTATGTTCTTCTGCCATGGCTTCAGCCAGTCCCTCCATTTGGGGTCCCTGACTTCCTGCAACTGTATCTTGTTTTAGTTTAGTTGATTTCTATTAGTTTTATTTTAATTTTTTAGTGTTCCTATTATTGATATTTGCATATCCTATTGTTATTGCTGTTGTTTTATGATCTCAGTGTATTTGTATCTTGTATCCTATGGTGATTTTAGCAAAAATGACATGATTTTCCAGCTAGCTCAGAAAGAAGTAAACTCAGAACAACTATTATTTCAGAAAAATAGAAAGGAAGTCTTTCTTGTGGGACTGTAGACCAAGCTGCAAGTGAAGGGGAAATCAATTGGAGGGAGTGGGTCTTGGTTCAAATACCACAGATATTGGCCATTTTCACCAAATTTTAGTAGATATTCTTGAATAAATGTTTTTTCTTTTGCTGTATGCACTTAGGACCATTTCCAGAGACTTTAAGTGGTTGTTTTTTTAATGTTGTATTACTTTTTGACTGATTTCACTCACTAATTACATAGTTACAAATGTTATATAAAATAGACATTATTCTTCTACTTTTAGTGGTTGACTTTATTTAAAAATCAAGGCTGGGCATGGTGGCTCACACCTGTAATCCCAGCATTTCGGGAGGCTGAGGTGGGTGGATCATGAGGTCAGGAGTTCAAGACCAGCCTGACCAACATGGTGAAACCCCATCTCTACTAAAAATACAAAAAATTAGCTGGGCAAGGTGTTGTGCACCTGTAATCTCAGCTACTTAGGAGGCTGAGGCAGGAGAATCGCTTGAACCCAGGAGGCATGGAGGTTACAGTGAGCCAAGACTGCACCACTGCCATCCAGCCTGGGCGATAGAGCAAGACTCTGTCTCAAAAAAAAATCAGTAATAACAAAGTAACATTTATGGTGAATTATTCTGTGTTGGTGGACATGTCACTAAGTATTTACATATGTTAGCTCAGTTAATCCTCATTTCAGTCCTTTGAGGCAGGCCCAACTATCATTTCCCACTTTAGAGATAAGCAAACTAAGACAGAGAGTATTTAAGTATTTTGGCCATGGTCTGACTCTAGAGCCTGGGCTTTTAATTTTAACTATTTGTATAACACTTTTAACCACTTCCTGTTGGGTATTTTGATTGAAGTTTGTACTGTTATAAATAGCACTGCGATAAACATGCTTGTATCTCTCTATATTTTTTCTTCTTAAAACTATTTTTGTGGAGTGAGGCAGGAATAAATTAATAATGGTTTAAAAAGTTATCCAGTGAAAAGTCCCTTCAGAAATCCATTTTCTTCCTATAGGCTACCACGATTAATACTTTCCTGTGTATCTGTCCAGAGTCAGTTTCTGAATATAAGCACACACACACACACACACACACACCACGATCTTCTTTTTAAAACGCAAATGGTAGCATATTCTAACACATTCCCTGTGCCTTGCTGTTTTGCACTTAATATATCTTGGTGAATCATCCCACATCAGAGCATACAGACCTGCAGCAGCAGCAGCTCCTCTTCCACCTTGCACCTCCCACTCTCCTTCTTTGTAACAGGTGCATAGTATACCATTTTATGGATGTACCATATGGATGAGAAAGCACTATACAAATTACGTTGTAGACTATTTGAAGGTGTGTGTGTGTTTTTTAAATAAGACTTTGAAATATTGCTACCAGTTGTTAAAGAGCTAGTTGAAGGGAAGGAGCTGAAGTTTTGGACAGGTGGAACAAAGGAGAAAGGAAAGGGCTATATTTGCTTTGTTCATGTGGCTACTAGAAAGTGTATCTGTTTAAATGTCTCTGAAGTTGATATGATCCATATATTGCCTGAGTGTTTCTCTTTAGTGCTGGTTAGATGGTCATACTTGATGTTTTTAAAAGGTGAGTTTTGTGGAGAAGTTGTTATAGTCAATTTAAAATATTTAGAAATGAGGATATACCATTATACCATTATTTTTTAAGAATTCAAATATTTTCACTTAGAGACTCACTTAACAAATATTTGGGCATCTAATATTTTCCAGGCATAAAACCTATGAATATTTTTTAATAGCTTCTTTTAAAAAATTTTTAATTGCAGTAAGAGACATAACTGAAAATTTAGCATCTTAACCATTTTTAAGTGTGCAGTCCACTAGTGTTAAGTACATTCACATTGTTGTGCAACAGATATCCAGAACTTTTTCACCTTGCAAAACTAAAACTCTGTCGCCATCAAACAACTTCTCATTTCCCCCTCCCCACAGCCACTGGCAACCACCATTCTTTCTTTTCAGTGAATTTGACTACTTTAGTTACCTTAGATAAGTGAAATCATACAGTATTTGTCTTTTTTTGTGATGGACTTATTTCATTTAGTGTAATGTCCTCAAAGTGTATCCATGTTATGTCATGTGGCAGGATTTTCTTCCTTTTAAGGCTGAATAATGCTCCATTGTAAATTTCTCATTTTGTTAATCCTTTCATCCATTAGTGGACACTTGGGTTGCTTCAACTCTTGGCTATTGTGAATAATGCTACTAGGAACTTGGGTGTGCAAATATCTCTTTGAGATCCTGCTTTCACTTCTTTCATATGTATAATCCAAAGTGGGAGAACTATGTCACATGGTAATTCTACTTTTAATTTTTTGGGGAGAAAACCTTTGAATTTTGAGCATCTCAATATCTCAGCATGTAACTTTTCTTCTAAGCTAATCCTTTGGATGGTTTTGGTCTTGCTGAGGGGAAGGTAATATGGTTACATTGAAAGAATGTAGTTTTTGGAATCATACAAACCATGGTTTGAATCATGGCTCATCTCTTTATAAACTGTGACCCTGACCACATTATTTTACCTCTCTGAGCTTCAGCTTCTTCATCTACAAAATAACAGTGGGAATAACAGTACATTGTATTGGTTTTTGTGAAGAGTAAAGATAATGTTCATGACAACCAAACCACCAGTTAAAACTGTGCATCACTACCACCCTCTGACTTCAGTCATTAGACAGAGTAAAGTATTATCTGCTGATGGTTTATTACCTGCTGATGTGATTTCTTTTCTTTTTCTTCTTCTTTTTTTTATGGTAGATATCCCAGAGGAGGAAGCCAGATATTGGACCTACAAATGGGAGCAAATCAATGCCTTGGGAGCTGACAATGAGGTAGGAGCAGCCTTATTTGCAGTATAGAGAGATGGGGGAAAATCTCCAATGCTCTTTATAGGTTGCCCAGGGAGGGGCCCAAGAGCATGTTGTCCTGAGAATGAAATCATTTAAATTGCATTAAAGAAAAAAGGCAGCTAGAAGATTGCCTGAAATGTCACTAGAAGGTTCCATCTCCCATTTATTCTATTCTTCCCACTCTCGCATACTGTGGTACTAGTCTGGCTATAGACTCTTAGGGAGGGAGCTTGTACCAGGGAATCTGTCCTCTTTTGTTACACCTGTGAGTTGGAGGCATTTCTTTTGCTTCTACTGTCTCTCAGGTTTTTGGATATTATTCTTATTTGTGTCCTGTTTTTGAGGATGTTTAGACTATTGCATTGTTTGGTCTTGCTGGTCCTAACTTATCTCCAGAGATGTGGCTGGTGTGTATAAGAGAACGCATTCAGCTCAACCTGGGGCATCAGGATTGGAGAATGTTTTTGTTATTGCTGATGGAGGGAAAAGATGATAAATTTGTTTATTTTGGACATGTGGGCTACTAAAAAATGGGTCTGATTATAAGATATACTTTGAGTGCCAGAGGATATTTCAGCAGAAATTTTTGATAAACAATTTCATGAGATAATCTGAAGCTGAGGTTTGAATGGGGTAGGGAGCTGTACGCATAGAGCTTCATTACTATATTAGTAACAATTGAAGTCATAGGAATGGAAAAACTTGCTCAGGTAGAGCATATGGAGACAGTATTAAAGAACAGGAACAAAATCTTGGGAAACCTTAAACATAGAATTCTGAGAAACAAAAGAGATGGAGAAAGGGCAACCTTAAAGAGAAAGAATAAGATAACCAGGAAAGATTCTTGGAACAAAGAGAAAAAGAGATTCAAGGCAGAAATTCTTGACAGTATCACATGTTAAATCAAGTGAATTATGAAATAGAGCTATTGGATTTGGTGATTGATGACAAGTATACATCCATAGACTAGTACAGAAAGCCGAAATGCAGTGGTTTGATGACTGTATTTGTTTCCTACAGCTGCCATAACAAAGTACCACAAACTAGGTGACTTACAGCAACCAAAATTTGTTTTCACGCAGTTCTGGAGACTGAAAGTCTGAAATTAGGCTGTCAGCAGGATCAGTTCAGCTCTGTCTAGAGGCTCTGAAGGAGGAAGCATCCTGTACCCTTCTCCTATCTGTGATGGTTGCTGGCAGTCCTTGCTGTTCCTTAGCTTGTAGATGTATCATTCTAATATCTGCCTCTGTTGTCACGTGCCTCCCTGTGTGTCTGTCTTTGTCTTCACAATGCATTCTCCTGTCTCTGTGTGTCTGTGTCTAAATTTCCGTTTTTCTTGTAAGGACACCAGTGATTGAATTAATTTGATATATCTGCAGAGACCTTGTTTCTAAATAAGGTCATATTCACAGATACTTAGGGTTAGAAGTCTAACATGTCTTTTAGGACATAGTTCAACCCACAGTGAGTTAAATGAAAGATGAAGAAATGGCATTTGGGACAAGCAACATCTACTCTTTTCAGGGTTTTCTGTTACCTCCTTTATTCTTGGTAGGCTTTCTGTTATTAAGCTGTATAACTCCTCTCATGTCCACACCAACATCCTAACTTTTCTTCATTGTTGAAAGCTCCAGTCTTCCTTCTCCACTTAGTAACTCCGAGCATTTGTGCTATCTTTGCATGTACTTTACTTTGTGTTTTTGTTCTTCCCAAGCCTGGCTGTGGAGTGGTATTCAGCCTTTCAGACTGCTATCATCTTTGTTTTCCTAGTAAAGAAGCATGTTATACTTTTCATTTTATAGGCTTTACTGTGTGTCATTATGCAGAATTGGAAGAAGGGATTAAAACAATTTAAAAACCAAATATAACTTATACAAAAATTGTGGAATTTTATAAGTTCTAATAATAATGGTTCTTGGTCTGTGGTTCCCAACTGCATATCAGATTTTTGCTTTCTGTTTTTTTTATTGTACTTTAAGTTCTAGGGTACATGTGCACAATGTGCAGGTTTTTTACATATGTATACATGTGCCATGTTGGTGTGCTCCACCCATTAACTCGTCATTTACATTAGGTATATCTCCTGATGCTATCCTTCCCCTCTCCCCCCACCCCACAACAGGCCCCAGTGTGTGATGTCCCCCTTCCTGTGTCCAAGTGTTCTCATTGTTCAGTTCCCACCTATGAGTGAGAACATGCAATGTTTGGTTTTTTATCCTTGCTATAGTTTGCTGAGAATGATGGTTTCCAGCTTCATCCATGTCCCTACAAAGGACATGAACTCATCATTTTTTATGGCTGCATAGTATTCCATGCTGCATATGTGCCACATTTTCTTAATCCAGTCTATCATTGTTGGACATTTGGGTTGGTTCCAGGACTTTGCTATTGTGAATAGTGCTGCAGTAAACATACGTGTGCATGTGTCTTTATAGCAGCATGATTTATAATCCTTTGGGTATATAACCAGTAATGGGATGGCTGGGTCAAATGGTATTTCTAGTTCTAGATCCCTGAGGAATCGCCACACTGTCGTCCACAATGGTTGAACCAGTTTCCAGTCCTACCAACAGTGTAAAAGTGTTCCTATTTCTCCACATCCTCTCCAGCACCTGTTGTTTCCTGACTTTTTAATGATCACCATTCTAAATGGTGTGAGATGGTATGTCACTGTGGTTTTGATTTGCATTTCTCTGATGGCCAGAGATGATGAGCATTTTTTCATGTGTCTGTTGGTTGCATAAATGTCTTCTTTTGAGAAGTGTCTGTTCATATTCTTCGCCCACTTGTTGATGGGATTGTTTGTTTTTATCTTGTAAATTTGTTTGAGTTCATTGTAGATTCTGGATATTAGCCCTTTGTTAGAGGAGTAGATTGCAAAAATTTTCTCCCATTCTGTAGGCTGCCTGTTCACTCTGATGGTAGTTTCTTTTGCTGTGCAGAAGCTCTTTAGTTTAATTAGATCCCATTTGTCAATTTTGGCTTCTGTTGCCATTGCTTTTGGTGTTTTAGTCATGAAGTCCTTGCCCATGCCTATGTCCTGAGTGGTACTGCCTAGGTTTTCTTCTAGGGTTTTTATGATTTTAGGTCTAACATTTAAGTCTTTAATCCATCTTGAATTAATTTTTGTATAAGGTGTAAGGAAGGGATCCAGTTTCAGCTTTTTACATATGGCTAGCCAGTTTTCCCGGCACCGTTTGTTAAATAGGGAATCCGTTTCCCATTTCTTGTTTTTGTCAGGTTTGTCAAAGATCAGATGGTTGTAGATGTGTGGTATTGTTTCTGAGGACTCTGTTCTGTTCCCTTGGTCTATATCTCTGTTTTGGCACCAGTACCATGCTGTTTTGGTTACTGTAGCCTTGTAGTATAGTTTGAAGTCAGGTAGCGTGATGCCTCCAGCTTTGTTCTTTTGGCTTAGGATTGACTTGGTGATGTGAGCTCTTTTTTGGTTCCATATGAACTTTAGAGTAGTTTTTTCCAATTCTGTGAAGAAAGTCATTGGTAGCTTGATGGGGATGGCATTGAATCTATAAATTACCTTGGGTAGTATGGCCATTTTCACAATATTCATTCTTCCTATCCATGAGCATGGAATGTTCTTCCATTTGTTTGTATCCTCTTTTATTTCTTTGAGCAGTGGTTTGTAGTTCTCCTTGAAGAGGTCCTTCACATCCCTTGTAAGTTGGATTCCTAGGTATTTTATTTTGTTTGAAGCAATTGTGAATGGGAGTTCACTCATGATTTGGCTCTCTGTTTGTCTGTTATTGGTATATAGGAATGCTTGTGATTTTTGCACATTGATTTTGTATCCTGAGACTTTGTTGAAGTTGCTTATCAGCTTAAGGAGATTTTGGGCTGAGATGATGGGGTTTTCTAGATATACAATCATATCATCTGCAAACAGGGACAATTTGATTTCCTCTTTTCGTAATTGAATACCCTTTATTTCTTTGTCCTGCCTGATTGCCCTTGCCAGAACTTCCAACACTATGTTGAATAGGAGTGGTGGGAGAGGGCATCCCTGTCTTGTGCCAGTTTTCAAAGGGAATGCTTCCAGTTTTTGCCCATTCAGTATGATATTGGCTGTGGGTTTGTCATAAATAGCTCTTATTATTTTGAGATATGTCCCATCAATACCTAATTTATTGAGAGTTTTTAGCATGAAGGGCTGTTGAATTTTGTTGAAGGCCTTTTCTGCATCTATTGAGATAATCATGTGGTTTTGTCTTTGGTTCTGTTTATATGCTGGATTACATTTATTGATTTGCATATGTTGAACCAGCCTTGCATCCCAGGGATGAAGCCCACTTGTTCATGGTGGATAAGCTTTTTGATGTGCTGCTGGATTCGGTTTGCCAGTATTTTATTGAGGATTTTTGCATCAATGTTCATCAGGGATATTGGTCTAAAATTCTCTTTTTTGGTTATGTCTCTGCCAGGCTTTGCTATCAGGTTGATGCTGGCCTCATAAAATGTGTTAGGGAGGATTCCCTCTTTTTCTGTTGATTGGAATAGTTTCAGAAGGAATGGTACCAGCTCCTCCTTGTACCTCTGGTAGAATTCGGCTGTGAATCTGTCTGGTCCTGGACTTTTTTTGGGTGGTAAGCTATTAATTAGTGCCGCAATTTCAGAGCCTGTTATTGGTCTATTCAGAGATTCAAATTCTTCCTGGTTTAGTCTTGGAAGGGTGTATGTGTCGAGGAATTTATCCATTTCTTCTAGATTTTCTAGTTTATTTGCATAGAGGTGTTTATATTATTCTCTGATGGTAGTTTGTATTTCTGTGGGATCAGTGGTGGTATCCCCTTTATCATTTTTTACTGCGTCTATTTGATTCTTCTCTCTTTTCTTCTTTATTAGTCTTGCTAGCGGTCTATCAATTCTGTTGATCTTTTCAAAAAATCAACTCCTGGATTCATTGATTTTTTGAAGGGTTTTTTGTGTCTCTGTCTCCTTCAGTTCTGCTCTGATCTTAGTTATTTCTTGCCTTCTGCTAGCTTTTGAATGTGTTTGCTCTTGCTTCTCTAGTTCTTTTAATTGTGATGTTAGGGTATGAATTTTAGATCTTTCCTGCTTTCTCTTGTGGGCATTTAGTGCTATAAATTTTCCTCTACACACTGCTTTAAATGTGCACCAGAGATTCTGGTATGTTGTGTCTTTGTTCTCGTTGGTTTCAAAGAACATCTTTATTTCTGCCTTCATTTCATTATGTACCCAGTAGTCATTCAGGAGCAAGTTGTTCAGTTTCCATGTAGTTGGGCGATTTTGAATGAGTGTCTTAATCCTGAGTTCTAGTTTGATTGCACTGTGGTCTAAGAGGCAGTTTGTTATAATTTCTGTTCTTTTACATTTGCTGAGGAGTGCTTTACTTCCAACTATGTGGTCAATTTTGGAGTAAGTGCGGTGTGGTGCTGAGAAGAATGTATATTCTGTTGATTTGGGGTGGAGAGTTCTGTAGATTTCTATTAGGTCCACTTGGTGCAGAGCTGAGTTCAATTCCTGGATATCCTTCTTAACTTTCTGTCTCGTTGATCTGTCTAATGTTGACAGTGGGGTGTTAAAGTCTCCCATTATTATTGTGTAGGAGTCTAAGTCTCTTTGTAGGTCTCTAAGGACTTGCTTTATGAATCTGGGTACTTCTGTATTGGGTGCATATATATTTAGGATAGCTAGCCCTTGTTGTTGAATTGATCCCTTTACCATTATGTAATGGCCTTCTTTGTCTCTTTTGATCTTTGCTGGTTTAAAGTCTGTTTTATCAGAGACTAGGATTGCAACCCTTGCCTTTTTTTGTTTTCCTTTTGCTTGGTAGATCTTCCTCCATCCCTTTATTTTGAGCCTATGTGTGTCTCTGCACATGAGATGGGTTTCCTGAATACAGCACACTGATAGGTCTTGACTCTTTATCCAATTTGTCAGTCTGTATCTTTTAATTGGAGCATTTAGCCCATTTACATTTAAGGTTAATATTGTTATGTGTGAATTTGATCCTGTCATTATGATGTTAGCTTGTTATTTTGCTTGTTAGTTCATGCAGTTTCGTCCTAGCCTCAATGGTCTTTACAGTTTGGCATGTTTTTGCAGTGGCTGGTACTGGTTGTTCCTTTCTATGTTTAGTGCTTCCTTGAGGAGCTCTTGTAGGGCAGGCTTGGTGGTGACAAAATCTCTCAGCATTTGCTTGTCTGTAAAGTATTTTATTTCTCCTTCACTTATGAAGCTTAGTTTGGCTGGATATGAAATTCTGGGTTGCAAATTCTTTTCTTTAAGAATCTTGAATATTGGCCCCCACTCTCTTCTGGCTTGTAGAGTTTCTGCTGAGAGATCAGCTGTTAGTTAGTCTGATGGGCTTCCCTTTGTGGGTAACCCGACCTTTCTGTCTGGCTGCCCTTAACATTTTTTCCTTGGTGAATCTGACAATTATGTGTCTTGGAGTTGCTCTTCTTGAGGAGTATCTTTGTTGCTTTCTGTTTTTATTCTAGAGTATGGCACTCACTAAGTTTTCATCTTTCATCCTCTCTTCCACTGCACTGTTAATCTTTTTAGCAGTTTTATTGAAATATAATTTGTATATACCATACAGTTCACTCATTTAAAGCTTACAATTCGGTGGCTTTTAGTATCTTCATAGTTGTGCCCTATGGATATCACCACAACTCTAAATCAGATTTTTGCCTTCTGTTTTTATTCTAGGGTATGGCATTCACTAAGTTTTTATCTTTCATCTTTCTTCCACTGTGCTGTTTATCTTTTTAGCAGCTTTGTTGAAATCTAATTTATATATACTGTACAGTTCACTCATTTAAAGCTTACAATTTAGTGGCTTTTACTAGCTTCGTAGTTGTGCCCATGGATATCACCACAATTTTGAATATTTTCATTGCCCCATAAAGCAACTCTGTGCCCTTAGCCATCAGTCTCCATTCTTCCCTATCCTCCTCAGCCGTATACAACCACTAATCAACCTTCTGTCTCTATGGACCTATTCTGCACATTTCGTATAAATGAAATTATATAACATGTGGTCCTTTGTTTTCTTTCACTTAGCATAATGTCTTCAAGGTTTCATTCATGTTTTAGCATGTAAATAAATTCCTTTTTATTGCCAAATAACATTCCTTTGTATGGATGTAGTACATTTTAAGTTCATTCATTAGTTGATGGACAGTTGGGTTGTTTCTCTACTTGTTAGCTGTTAATGGATAATGCTGCTTTGAACATTTATATACAAAATTTTGTGTGGACATATGTTTTCACTTCTCTTGGGTATAACCTGGGAGTGGAACTGCTAGATCACATGGTAACTCTGCATTTAATTGATAGGCTGCCAGACTATTTTCCAAAGTGGCTGTGACATTTTATACTCCTACCAGCAGTGTATAAGGGTTTCAATTTCTTCATATTCTTGTCAACACTTGTTACTATCTTTTTTATTATATCCATTCTTCCATTCTTATCACATATGAAGTGGTCTCTCATTTTGGTTTCTGTTCCATTTAAAATCTTTTTTATTATGGAAATTTTGAAACATGAGAAAATATAGAATTACTCTTCCCTTTTTTGCTGGAGTATTTTAAAACCAATCCAGCCGGGTGTGGTGGTTCATGCCAGTAATCTCAGCACTTTGGGAGGCCGAGGTGAGCAGATCACTTGAGGTCAGGATTTCAAGACTAGCGTGGCCAACATGGTGAAAACCTGTCTCTACTAAAAATACAAAAATTAGCTGGGCGTGGTGGTGGGAACCTGTATTCCTACCTACTTGGGAGGCTGAGGCAGGAGAATCCCTTGAACCTGGGAGGCAGAGGCTACAGTGAGCTGAGATCACATCACTGCACTGCAGGCTGAGTGATAGAGCGAGATTCCGTATCAAAAACAAAAAACAATCCTAGGTATTATCTTGTCTCACCCATAAATATATCAATATAGATCTCTAACAGATAATGCTTTAAAAAAAAAACCACAATGCCATTATCACACTGAACTTAATAATTTCTTAGTGTCATGCAATACCTAGTCTTTTCAATTTTCTTTATTGTCTAGAAGATGTTTTTTCATAGTTGATTTTTTCATTTCAAGAGCCAGATAAAATGTGCCCATTTGGCTATAATGTCTCTTAAATCATTTTACTTTATTTTATTTTTGTATTTTTTGTAGAGATGATGTTTCACCATTTGCCCAGGCTGGTCGCAAACTTCTGGGCTCAAGCGATCTGACCGCCTTGGCCTCCCAAAGTGCTGAGTTTGCAAGCATGAGACACCAAGCTCAGCTCCTTAAATCATTTTAGTTGTAAAATCATTCACTTACCCTCATCTGTTTTGTAGACTTCTGCACATTCTGGGTTTTGCTGATTGTGTCCCCAGGTTTTATTTACCGTGTTCTTTTATCTCTCTTATTTCCTTTAAACTGAAAAGTGCATCTATTTGTTGGAAGATTAGGTTGTAGTTCATTTTTGTGATAGACGTGATGTTAAAATTCAACAGTGGATTCAAGTATCGTCAGCCCATTTCATTCATTATGATGTTTTCCCATCAGCCTTTCATCTAATGGTTTTAGCTGCAAATAATGATGACTGTTTTATTAGAGTCTGAAAAATGATGATTTTCTTTTATTTATTTATTTTTTGGGGGACAGCCTTACTTTGTCGCCCAGGCTGGAGTGCAGTGGGGCTGCAGTCTCCGCCTCCCGAGTTCCTCAGCCTCCTGAGTAGCTGAGATTACAGGCGTGCACTACCATGTCTGGCTAATTTTTGTATTTTTTTTGTAGTGACAGGGTTTCACCTCATTGCCCAGGCTGCTCTCAAACTCCTGGCCTCAAGTGATCTGCCCACCTCGGCCTCCCAAAGTGCTGGGATTTCAGGCGGAAGCCACTGTGGCTGGTCTGATAGTCTAATTATATTATCCCTTCAGCATTCATTAGCTATGATTTGTCTGTAAAAAATATTTTCTCAATCCCAGCACTTTGGGAGGCTGAGATGGGCAGATCACAAGGTCAGGAGATCAAGACCATCCTGGCTAACACAGTGAAACCCCGTCTCTACTGAAAATACCAAAAATTAGCGGGCGTGGTGGCGGGCGCCTGTAGTCCCAGCTACTCGGGAGGCTGAGGCAGGAGATTGGCGTGAACCCGGGAGGTGGAGCTTGCAGTGAGCCGATATCGTGCCACTGCACTCCAGCCTGGGTGACAGAGCGAGACTCCATCCCAAAAAAAAAAAAAAAAAAAATTTTTTTTCTCTTACCAGCTATTCGGTTCACAGAAATATAGTCTGTATAAGAAAAACATTCTCTTTATCTATTTTTAGAATAATGAACTGTTGCCTCAGCAACTTCTCAAGATGACCAGTAAGTTGTTTTCTTTTTTAAATGAAATGTTACTATGTATTTATAAATTTGGGTATATTTGGTAATGTATTTCAACCCATTGCAATCATTCTTTTTTGGAGACAGTGTCTTGCTCTGTTGTCTAGGCTGGAGTGCAGTGGCACGATCACAGCTCACTACATCCTGAAATATCTAGGTTCAAGTGATCCTCCCAGTTCAGCTTCCCAAGTAGCGGAGACTACAGGCACACATCACCACACCTAGCTAGTTTTTAAATTTTTTGTGGAGGTGAGGTCTTGCTATGTTGCCCAGGCAGGACATTCTTTTTGATACTAAAATGATCTCATCTTTGGTTAATGGGAGTTTCTTCAAGTTGGCTTCTGTCTCTTCTCTTTTTCTATTTTTATCATGAAAAAAATTTCAGTATACATACAAATACAGAAATAATAAAAGGAAACCCATGTTTATACCTGTCCGTAAGATTCAATAATTATTAAGATTTCATCATACTTGCTGCAAAATCATTTTAAAAATACAATATAGAGTCTAACTTTTTTATTCTACAGTGTGTAATGTTTCCCATATGCCTTGTGGGCCTAGAAGCACTAATCAAGACTGACTCAGGCACCTACCACTTTACAGAGCTGGATTGTACCACACTGTATTGCTTTTCCTCCTCATGGGCAATTAGGTTTTCACTATTATAAATGCATGCTGCAGTGAACATTTCTGAACCTGTTTCTCTATGCTTTTATCTGAGAGAGTCTCTGGGTGTATACCTGGAAGGATAGTTGCTTCGTTGTAGGATATGCTCTGTTCAACTTTATATTACTAAATTGCTTTCTAAAGTGATTGTACCAATTTACATTTACCCTTTTCCTGTTTCACTGTTTCCTTACTGATACTTGATGTTATCAGATTTTAAATTTTTGTTAATCTAACAAGTATAGAAATTGTTTTAATTTGTATTTCCCTGTTTATTGGTGAGATTTATTCATTTATTCACCAAATCAATTATTAAGCACCATGTACCATGCACTATTCTGTGTTTAATATACATCAGAGGTTGAAGATCCCTACCCTCATGGATCACATAGGCAGAATCAGACAGTAAGCAAGAAATATAATAAATATAGTTGAGTATTAGAAGGTGAGAAGTGCTATAGGGGATGTCTGAGTCATTTGGATTGCTATAACAATGCAAACTGGATAGCTTATAAACGACAGAGACTTATTTCTTACAGTTCTGGAGGATGGGAAGTCTAAGATCAAGGCACTGGCACATTCATTGTCTGATGAGGGCCCATTTCCTGGTTCATAGATAGCACCTTGCTGTGTTCTCATGTGTTGGAAGCATGCTCTCTAGAGCCTCTTTTATAAGGGTGCTTATGCCATTCATGAAGTCTCCACCCTTATGACCTAATCATCTCCCAAAGGCCCTACCTCCTAGTACCATCACACAGGTGAATTTTTGGTGGGGGCAGGGGTGATGGGATACAAACATTCAGACTAAAGCAGGGGGAAGATATTTTTTCTCCATGTAGGTGTTATACTACCTTTGTTAGATTTTTTTTCCTAATTGTTGCAAATGGTACATTCTAAAAATTACATTTTCTAGTCGGTTATCACGTTACTGTTATAAGTAAATGCTTTGCTGTTCATCTTTTTAAAGTATTGATCTTACTCATCAACTCTTATTATTAATAGTTCTGATAGTTTAGAGATTCCCTTAGATTTTCTATGTAACTAGGTTTTGCATCTTTAAATTACAGTTTTTATTCTCCTTCTAGTCCTTACGCTTTATTTTTCTAAGTGTTGAATTGTTTATACATTATTTATATATATTATATATAATATAATATATAATATACGTATATATATGTAATATATATTTTTTCTTAGATAGATTCTTACTTTTTCACCCAGGCTGGAGTGCAGTGGCATGATCTTGTCTCACTGCAGTCTCCACTTCTTGGGCTCAAGTGATTCTCCTGCCTCAGCCTCCCAAGTAGCTGGGGTTACAGGCATGTGCTACCACGCCTGGCTAATTTTTGTATTTTCAATAGACATGGGGTTTCACCATGTTGACCAGGCTGGTCTTGAACTCCTGACCTCAAGTGATCTGCCTGCCTTGGTCCCAAAGTGCTGGGATTACAGGCGTGAGCCATTGTGCTGGGCCTGTTTATGCATATATTTTTATTAACAGACTTCATTTTTTAGATGTTCTAGATTTACAGAAATATTGAGCAGATATTTATCCCCTCCCCCACCCCATCTTATAGTTTCCCTTATTATTAACATCTTACATTAGTGTAACTGCCCAATGGGTTCACCTTGTGTGCTGCTTAAACAGAGCTGATTTATGAAGACAGGGGAACTGCAGTGGAGAAAGAGTAATTTACTCACAGCCAGCTGTGCAGGAGACTGCTGTTTTATTATTACTCAAATCAGTCTCCCAGAGCATTCAGGCATCAGAGTTTTTAAAGATAATTTGGCAGGTAGGGGTTTGGGAAGTGGGGAATGCTGATTGGTTAGGTTGGAGATGGAATCATAGCAGGTAGAAGTGAGTTTTTCTTGCTGTCTTCTGTTCCTGGGTGGGATGGCAGAACTGGTTGGGCCAGATAGGTGGTGTCAGCTGATCGATCTAGTGCAGGGTCTGCAAAATATCTCAAGCACTGATCTTAGGTTTTATAATAGTGAAGTTATTCCCAGGAGCAATTTGGGGAGGTTCAGACTCTTGGAGCCAGAGGCTGCATGACCCCTAAAGTGATTTCTAATCTTGTAGCTAATTTGTTAGTCTTGCAAAGGCAGACTGGTCCCCAGGCAAGAAGGGGGTCTTTTTGGAAAAGGGCTATTATCAATTTTGTTTCAGAGTCAAAACCATGAACTGAATTCCTTCCCGAAGTTAGCTCAGCCTATGCCCAGGAATGAACAAGGACAGCTTAAAGGTTGGAAGCAAGATGAAACTGGTTAGGTCTGATTTCTTTCACTGTCATACTTTCCTTAGTTATGATTTTTGCAAAAGCAGTTTCGTTAGTATGATACATTTGTTATAGTTAATGAACTAATATTGATACATTATTATTAACTAAAGAGTATTTTTTATTTATTTTATTAACTAAAAAATAAAGCTAAAGTTCCATAGTTTATTCAGATTTCCTTAGTTTTTACCTGGAGTCTTTTTTGTTATTGTTTCAGGATCTCATCCAGGATATTGCATTACACTTAGTTGTCATGTCTCCTTAGGCTTCTCTTGGTTGTAATATTGTCTCAGACTTTTCTTGTTTCTCATGACCTTTTATTTAAAACATTCAATGCCTAAGACATCTAGTATAATTTTTAACATTGTAAGAGTGGAGAGCCTTGTCTGTCTTCTGACTGTAAGGGGACTGATTTATAAGTTTTAAAGTATGCTGTTTGCCATGGATTTTGGTAGATACTCTTTATCAGATTAAGGAAATTCTATTTTGTTTCTTATTTTTTAAGCATTTTTGTCATGAAAAAGTATGGGGTTTTATCAAATCTTTTTCTGCGTCTGTTAGATCACATAGTTTTTCTCTTTTGATCTGTTTAATATGGTGAATTACATGAGTAGATTTTCAGATATTGAACTGGCCTAGCATTTAATACCCACCTGGACAGGATATATGTACATTTATATGCTAACTCACATATGTATGCACACATATACATACATATTCACATATGAATATTACACACACTTATTTAATATGATAGATTTGACCTAGTAATCTATTAATTAGGATTTTTGTCTCTATATTCATAAATGAAATTGGCCTGTAATTTTTCTTTCTTCTATTATCCCTGTCTGATTTTTGTAGACAGATTTTGTAGCTTTTTTCTTAGCCATCTTAACATCATTAATTAAACTCTAGTTAGACTTAAGCTTTCTGTTTTGGGCCTGGAAGAGATTCATTAAATATAGCTTCTGAAAATATCTACTCTGATCTCTTAGGTCTGAATTCTTCTTAATACTTAAAATTTTGGGATTCCTCATGGTTATGTCCTTGTACTGTCTACAAAAATCGTAATTATTTGTAGTGACTATTATTTA
The DNA here is from genome assembly GCF_028878055.3 of Symphalangus syndactylus. NCBI lineage: Eukaryota > Metazoa > Chordata > Mammalia > Primates > Hylobatidae > Symphalangus > Symphalangus syndactylus. The sequence continues at coordinate 109,607,944 of NC_072431.2, read as the reverse complement.
TAACCAAGTCCTTTTGTTATTTTGGAGTGGATCTTTGACCTTCAACATGTTTTGAACCTGGCTGGGTGCAGTGGCTCACACCTGTAATCCCAGCACTTTGGGAGGCCGAGGCAGGCGGATCACCTGAGGTCAGGAGTTCAAAACCAGCCTGGCCAACATGGTGAAACCCCATCTCTACTAAAAATATAAAAATTAGCCATGTGTGGTGGCTCACGCCTGTAATCCCAGCTACTCAGGAGGCTGAATGAAGCACAAGAATTGCTTGAACCCGGGAGGCGAAGGTTGCAGTGAGCCGAAATAGCTCCACTGCACTCTAGCCTGGGGGAAAGAGTGAGAATCTGTTTAAAAAAAAAAAAAGATGTTTTGAACATTTTTGTGATTGGCAATTTTGCTAGTGCTGTCATATTGTTTACATTGTACTTGACTTTTCTTATTATCCATGGAAATGAGTAATAACAGTATCTACCTCTGACATTTATACCATACTCTATTGCTTATAAAGTATATTTATATACAAAAAGTGTTTTGTATTTTGGATCCCAACCATTTGAAATGCTCTTCACCACTGATACTCATAAAAGTGTTATGTACAACACCATCAACTTTTGTCTGGATTATTGCAGTAATTATTTCCCCTCATGTTCCCTACAGTTCATCTCATATAGCAGCCAGATTGATCTTTTAAAAGTATAATCAAATCATAATTCTCTCATGCTTAAATCCCTAAAGGGCTTCTCAGTACACTAGAAAAGTTCGAATTCTCACCATGATTTACAAATTCTCTTTTGCCAGTGCCTAGAACAAGGCCTTGCACATAGTGGATACTCAATCAATATTTGTTGAGTTAATAAGTAACTCGTTCATTGGCAGTTTTAGAGAAGCTCTGACTTGCCTCAGATCTCATAGCTTATGAATAAGTGACCAGGTCAGGATGAGAACTCCAAATCTCATGTTTGCAAGTTGCCTGGCCGAGATCATTTTTCTAATTCTGCAGTGGACTCTGAACCAGACTATTCTCACTGTCTTCCAGACTCTGTGTACCCCTGTTAAATTGTTTGTGCCTTTCTCTTTCTGTTTTACCTTCTAAATCGGGCCCATCCTCAAGATTTGGACATAATTATTTTCCTTTTATGGAACATTTTCTTATGTCTTCAGTACCGTGTACTTGTTTTTGTGGTGGTCGTGGTGGGTGGGATGGCGGAGGTTACAGTGCTAGTGGAAGAGGAACTCTTATAGATACCAGATATTGCACCACATGCTTAGGTAAGCAGTTCCACTTATTTCCCATGTGACCTTATAAGCAAAGAAGCACTATTACTTAAAAATGAGAAAACAGCCCCAGACAGGTTTTCACTTGCATCACCTGAATGGGGAAATACTCTATACATTAGCCCCAGGAAAACTCAGAGGGCTGTGAAATATTCTAAGGATTCTAAGACCAAACCTTCTACAGATGCCTGGCAGAGCTGGGTGGGTGCCCAGGTGCCCTTGGTCAGGACAGTTCTTCATTATCCTTCCTTATTTAGCCTGTCTCACTTGGCCAGGGCCATAACCGATAGGCTGGCCTATATGTCAGCATCACACAGAAAATAAGAGCAGGATGTTCTGTTTCTATTCAATAAAAATTTTGTTTCCAAACACTAAACCTTTTTATGGGTAGCTGTGATTTTTTTCCCTGTCTTTACTTGGGCTTCTGATTGTATTTATTTATTTATTTTCTCCTTTCCTCTTCTAGTATTCTAGTCAAGAAGAAAGCCAGAGGAAGCCATTGACCACTGCTGCCGCCCAGTGTTGTAAGTGAGAAACTTGTCTATGAATCTCTTTTAATTGTAGCTTTCTGTCGCTTCTCCGAACATGGGTTATTCTGAGCTGGGGAGGATGGAGATGTCGTGTGTAAGCAGAAGATATTCCTGAAGCACATCTGTTCAGGCGCCTTTCTCTGATGGCTGTCTATCTATTAGCTTTAGGGAGAAGTTTTTTGGTTTTGTATAGGGGGAGTAGGGCTCATCTTTTTTTCTACATTTGTTAGCTTCTACCCCGGAGGAATGATTTAACCCTCTCTATCCCTGTTTACCTGTTATTATTCTTTAAGGCTCAGTTTAAATATCATCACTTCTAGGTAATCTTTGTGCTGTTCTCTCCTTCTCCCAAGTCTAGTTTAGGTCTCTCCTGTGTGCTTCCATTTTACCGTGTGCACATCCATCATATGACATATATATATTTCTTTGACATGAACACAAAGTTTTAAAAGACATAGACATTGTTCCATTTTATATTCTTTGCGTTTGGCTCAACACCTATGCATAGTACACCTCAATAAAATTTGATAAATGATTGACTTAATTTCTCCTAAGATTGATTTGTCAAGATCACACAGATTAATTCTTGAAATGAGCCATACATTTCTGGTATGTTGTTACCTTCTCCCCAGTTTCCCTCAAAACAGCTTGAGACACTAAAGGACTGACTTAGAGTCTGACCTATTTCACTTTTTCAACCTGTGATATGTGTGTGTGTGTGTAAGGGGGTATGGGGGGGGATTGTGATACTTTTGTGTTGCTCTGTTTTTTCTGAATCTCATGCCAAACTCCATCAACTGCAAGTTGAAGATGATGATAATGATTGTAGCATTTGTTGTTGTAATATTAGTAATAATAAGAACTATAGTCTGGGCATGGTTCCCAGCACTTTGTGAGGCTGAGGCAGGAGGATTGCTTGAGCCTAGGAGTCTGAGACCAGCTTGGGCAACATACAGATACCTCATTTCTACAAAAAAAAAAAAATTAGCCAGGTGTGATGGCATGTGCCTGTAGTCCCAGATACTTGGGAGGCTGAGGTGGGAGGATGGCTTGAGCCTGGGAAATCGAGGCTGTAGTAAGCCATGATCATGCCACTGCATTTGGTACATTTGGTTTGCTGCCATTGCAGCCTGGGCAACAGAGCAAGACCATGTTTCAAAACAAACAAACCACAGCAGCTAACACTATTGAGGTCTTACAGTATGCCAGATGCCATTCTGAGACCTTAAGTATTCTAATTTATTTAAACTTCACAACAACCCTAAGACAGATTTTACTGTTGTTCCCATTTTTGAGCAGGAAACTGAAGCATAAGTAGATTGAGTTATTTTCCACAAATCACATAGCTAGTGACTGGTGAAGTAAATATTCAAACACAGAAAATCTGACTTAGTAGCTCCTACCTCTGTGTGAACCACTGTGTTATACTGCTTCCTTCATATTGTTTCTGAAAAGGAAAACCTTTGTCCATGGTTTGTGAATCCGTTGGTTGCCTTCAATTTGGTACATTCCATAGGCCCACTTTCCTGATAAAAGTAAAGGCCAATGGTAGAGGTGAACTTTTTTTCTTTATTTAAAGAAAACCTATTTTTCATATGATTTATTACTAACTTTTGTTTTTTGCTATTTGGGACCGAACATTTAAGGTCATAGGAGGTCAGAAGAATCTGAATTGAAAACCAGGTTTTCAGGTTTACAGGTCCTTTTCAGAACTCATTGTAATGAGTTCATTGTGATTGATTTAATCTTTTAAACCTTTTTCCAGGACTGCTAATGAGAAGCAAAATGTAATGATTGAGATTTCACTTCCTACTCCTTCCTGGTCTCATTGATGAAATACAATTGAAGTGATTAAAGCGCAAATGCCAAGAGGGCAGGAGGAAATAAAAAACCTTAAATAATCAAGCAACTTTATTCCCATACATTTTTCATATGTTTACAGGCTATTTTATTTTTCTGTGAATAAGCCATTCTTGTCTTTTGCCTGCTCCCTCATATATTTTTATTTTGAGAAATGTTAAACCTATAGAAAAGTTGAAAGAACAGTACCGAGAGTGCTCATTACCCTTTACTAGGTTCAGTGACAAGCATTTTGCCAGATTTGCTCTTTCCCTCATCCCCCTCTTATTTTTCTCTCATGTTTCTCTATCTCTGTCTCCATACATACATACACAAAAATACAAGTATTTTCTGAATCATTTGAATATAAGCTGTGCATGCTATATAACACATCAGCATGTTCTGCTAAGAGCTAGGAAAGTCAACATAACTGAAATACCATGATCATAATCAAGAAATTTAAGACTGATACAGTAATATTGTCTATAATACAGTCTATATTAAGAACTCCCTAATTGTCCCCAAAAATATTTTGAAAGCTTTTTTATACATTTTTAAAATTTTTATTTATTTTTAATTTTTATGGGTACATAGTAGGTATTTATGGAATACGTGAGTATTTTGATACAGGCATACAATGTGTAATAATCATGTCAAGGTAAATGGGATATCCATCACCTCAAGGATTTATCATTTCTTTGTTACAAATATTCCAGTTATACCCTTTTAGTTATTTAAAAATGTGTAATAAATTATCGTTGACCATAGTCACCCTATTGTGCTAGCAAATACTAGATCTTACTCATTCTAGATAACTATTTTTGTACGCATTAACCATCCCTAATCTCTTCTTACCCCTAACTCCCCTTCCCAGCCTCTGTTAATCATCCTTCTATTCTCTGTCTCCATAAATTCAATTGTTTTAATTTTTAGCTCCCACAAACAAGTGAGAACATGTGAAGTTTGTCTTTTTGTGCCTGGCTTATTTCACACAACATAATGTCCTCCAGTTCCATCCATATTGTTGCAAATGACAGAATCTCATTCTTTTTTTTTTATGGATAAATAGTACTCCGTTGTGTTTATGTACCACATTTTCCTTTTCCATTTATCTGTTGATGGAAGCTTAGGCTGCTTTCAAATCTTGCCTATTGCGAACATTGCTGCAACAAACATAGGAGTGCAGATATCTCTTTGATATACTTTCATAGCCTTCCCCTGCCATGATCTAATCAATAACCATACATTTCATTTGTTGTCCTGTCTCTTTAACCTACCTTCTTTCCTTCCTTCTTTCTTTTCTTTTCTTTCTCTCTCCTTCCTTCTTTCCTTTCCCTTCCTTTCCTTTCCTTTTCCTTTTCTCTTTTGTCTTTTTTCTTTCTTTCCTTTCTTGAGAAGGAGTCTTGCTCCATCATCCAGGCTGGAGTGCAGTGGCATGATCTTGGCTCGCTGTAAGCTTTGCCTCCTGAGTTCAACCAATTCTCCTGCCTCAGCCTCCTGAGTAGCTAGGACTACAGGCCATGTTACCACTCCTGGCTAATTTTTTTGTATTTTTAGTAGAGACAAGGTTTCACTATGTTGGCCAGGCTGTTCTTGAACTCCTGACCTCCAGTGATCCGCCCACCTCAGCCTCCAAAAGTGCCAGGATTACAGACATGAGCTGCCGCACTTGGCCTAGTCTTCTTTAATATAATGAAAAAAAATCTGGCCAGGCACTGTGGCTCATGCCTGTAATCCCAGGACTCTGCAAGGTGGAGATGGGTGGATTACTTGAGCCCAGGAGTTCTAGACCAACCTGGGCAACATGGCAAAACCTCATCTCTATAAAAAAATACAAAAATTAGTCAGGCATAGTGGTGCATACCTGTAGTCCCAGCTACTTGGGAGACTGAGCCAGGAGGATCACCTGAGCCTGGGGAGATCGAGGCTGCAGTGAGTCATGATCATGCCACTGCACCCCAGCCTGGGTGACAGAGTGAGACCCTGTCTCAAAAACAACCAAACCAAACCAAAACAAAACAAAACAGAACTTTGCCTTTTTGGTCATTTATGACATTGATCTTTTTTTATTTACAAAAATAGTTTATTCTAATTATAATCTCTATTCATATGGGGGTATACCTTCTTACAGGTTTCTGGGAAGCAGTTTAGCAATATGTACCAAGTCTCTGAATAGGAATAGGCTTTGACTCAGTAGCTGAATTTCTGGAAATTTATCCTCAGTCATCACAGCAGACACAGATGTATGTACAAAGATGTTCACTGCAGAATTATTTAAGTAGCAAAATTTGAAAATGACTTAAACAGCAGTAAAAAATAATAGTCATTAAGATAGAATATTATGCATTTATTAAAAATCATGCTTTGAATAATGGGAACATTTTCATGGAACTTGGTAAAAAAAAAGTATTACAGTTATCCCTCAGTATACTTGGGGGATTGGTTCCAGGACCCCTGCATGTACCAAAATCTGTGCATACTCAAGTTCCTCACTTGGCCCTGAGGAACCCACCTATATGAAAACTTGGCCCTCTGTATATGCAGGTTTCACATCCTGCATTTTCTATCTGTGTCTCATTGAAAAAGATCCATAAGAGGACCCATGCAGTTCAAGCTTATGTTGTTTAAGGGTCAACTTAAAACCCTCAATGTATGTGTGTATATGTATATATGTAATAAGCAATTTAAGACTTATTGCTAGGAACTTAATTGTGTCTACCCCCCATTTATATATTGAAGCCTCAACCCCCAATATTATTATATTTGGAGATAGGGCCTGTGAGGAGGTGATAAAGGTTAAGTGAGGTCATAATCTGATAGGGCTGGTGCCCTCATAAGAAGAAGAAGAGATAGCAGAGCTCCATCCCTACCAAGTGAGGACACAGTAAGAAGGTGGCCATCTGTAAGCCAGGAAGGAAGCCCTTACCGGGAATTGAATCAGCTGGCCCCTTGATTTTGGACTTTCTAGCCTCCAGAACGGTGAGAAATAAGTTTCTGTTGCTTAAGACACCCAGTCTAAGGTACTTTGTTAAGGCAATCCAAGAAGACTACTGCAGATTTTGGTACTAAGAGATGGATTGTTGCTGAAACAAATACCAAAAAATTTGCAAGTAGCTTTGGAACTGTGTGATGGGTCAAGGCTGGAAGAGTTTTGAGGTGCATGCTAGAAAAAACTGAGATTTCCATGAAGGGGTTATTAGAAATATGGACATGAAAGGTGATTCTGGTGAGGGCTTAGAAAGAAAAGAGGAGAGCTACAGAGAAAACTTCCATCTTAGAGAATGTATAATTAATCATGATCAGAATGTTGGTATGAGTGTAGATATTAAAGGCAATTTTTGTGAGATCTCAGATAGAAACAGTTAATAATAATAATAAGGAAATAACTGGAAGAAGGATGATCCTTGTTATAAGGTGGCAAAGAACTTGGCTGAATTGTGTTCTAGTGTTTTGTAGAAGGTAGAACCTGAGAGCAATTAAATTGCATATTTAGCAGAGGAAATTTCTAAGCAATGTTTTGAAGATGTGATGTGGCTCTCCCTTACTGCTTGTAGTAAAATGCAAGAGGACAGAAATGAATGAAGGAAGACTGTTGGACTTCTTAGGTTCTGGAAGACTGGACCATAGAGCTATTTGACTGTGAATCTGTGCTATTTTCCAGGGAAAGGAAAGAATTACCCTCAAAGTGACAGAGGTCATCAGGGCTGCCCCCCTCACCACAGACCTGAGGGCAAGGTCATTTACTTCATTATGTAAGAGGGCAGGCCTATCACAGTGAGGCAGCTCCTGAAAAGCCAAGGAGGCAGAAATATCAAGCCAAAGATAATTATTCTTAAGTCTTAGATCTAATGGAATTCACCTTGGTAGGCTTTGGACTTGCTTAGGACCTGTCACCCCTTCCTTTCTTCCCTGTTTCTCTCCTTTGGAATGGGAATGTCTAGCCTATGTCTGCCCTACGATTGTATTTTGGAAGCACATAACTTGTCTGGTTTCTCAGGTTTATAGCTGGAAAGGCATTTCGCTTTAGGATGACTCTTTACTCAAGATCACTCATGTCTTATTTAGATGATAATTAGATAAGACTTGGGACTTTAGACTTTGAAGTGGAAATTGAATGAGTTAGAACTTTTGAGGCTGTTGGGATGGAATGAATGTATCTTGTGTGTGATAAAGACATGAATTATGGGGGGCTAGGGCAGAATTCTATGAACTTGATTGTGTCCCCTCCAAATTCATATGTTGAAGCCCTAGTCCCCAGTTTGACTGTATTTGGACATAGGACCTGTGAGGAAGTGACAAAAGTTAAATGAGGTCATAAGGATAGAGCCCTAATCTGATAGGGCTGGGGCCCATTTAAGAAGAAGAGACACCAGAGCTTGCTCTCTCCACCATGTGAGGACACAGCAAAAAGGTGACCATCTGCAAGCCAGGAAGAGACTGTTCACCAGAAACCAAACCGTATGGGAACATTGACCTTGGGCTTTCCAGCCTCAGACTGTGAGAAAATAAATTTTTGTTGTTTAAGCTCCCCAGCCTATGGTATTTTGTTATGGCAGCCTGAGCAGATGTATACACTTATGTAAATGCATCTATGCAATTATAAGAAAAATTATTAGGAAAAGAGTGATCAAAATATTAACCAAATTTGTCTCTAGGATATGGGATTGTGGCCTTAAATTTTTTTTGATAGTTAAAAGTTATTATTGGCCAGGCACAGTGGCTCATGCTTGTAATGTCAGCATTTCGGGAGGCTGCGGTGGGAGGATGGCTTAAGGCTGAAGTTCAAGACTAGTCCAAGCAACATAGTGAGACCCCCATCTCTACACTTAAAAACAAAGTTATTATTAAGAAAAGTAATTGAGTCCTTGTTCATTCTTCTTTTTTTTTTGAGATGGAGTCTCTCTCACTCTGTCACCCAGGCTGGAGTGCAGTGATGCGATCTTGGCTCACCGCAACCTCCATCTCCCTGGTTCAAGTGATTCTTCTGCCTCAGCCTCTGAGTAGCTGGGACTACAGTCATGTGTCACCACACCCGGCTAATTTTTGTATTTTTGTTGGCCAGGCTGGTCTTGAACTCCTGACCTCAAGTGATCTGCCTGGCTTGGTCTCCAAAAGTGCTGGGATTATAGGCATTGAGGCACCAAGCCCAGTTGAGTCCTTGTTCTTAACTTAGGTTTGCTGCTGTCTCTCTGTGACTTTGGAAGTCATCCCACTGTCAACTTCAGTTTCTTGTAGTAATAAATGGAGGTGGTGTTCTAGATGATCTCTAGGACTTTTCCAGCTGTAGCACATCATATGACTCTATTACTTCCTAGTCCTCAGATTCATTCATATGGATGGCCCCTCCACGACCCAGTGTGTTAGGATCAATCCTCTGCAGCCATTTATAAGATGTTTACAAAGTATTTTCAGAAATCACTGGGCTACTGCTCTAAAGAAACTCTCCCTTTGATACAAGAGTTACTCTGGCTGGAAGTGGTGGCTCATGCCTGTAATCCCAGAACTTTGGGAGGCCAAGGCAGGAGAATCACTTGAGGCCAGAAGTTTGAAACCAGCCTGGGCAACATAGCGAGACCCCGTCTCTAAAAGTAAATAAGTTTAAAAATTAAAAAAAGGAGTTACTGTAGCTCCAGTTATTTGGATATACTCTTAAAGGTGATGGAATTCTTTAAAAGTATTGAGGCAAACTATCTGCTTTTCCCCTTTGTCTCAGGTCAAGCCTTTCTCTTTTAGCATTCAGTAACAACATTCTGCACTCACTTTTATTCTGTGAAGTTTTTGTCTCTTTGGTAACTGATATATTTATTTTAAAATGTTGTAAAGTAATTATTGTGATTTAATTATGTCCATCTGTTTTTTATCCCCCATTTTATTACCAGTTCTAGCATTTAGGCTGACTTGTGCCCATTTCTTGAAAGAAAGGAAAGGCAGAGAGCAGAAGAAGTGATCTTTGTGGTTTTAACTTCCCAAAGCCTGAGATTTTAGGAGAATATACAAAGTGTTCTGGACAAATATTATGAGAGGGAGCAGAGTTTCACCCGAATCGCCCAATTTCTAACTAAGAAGAGCTTCTTTTGACTTGCATGAGAGGAGAGAAATGCAAGAGAATGAGGAGAGAAAGAAAGTAAGTGACCAGAGTAGATACATTGGGACCTTGTGTCTGCTTTCTGTGTTAGGGCACTGTTGAAGCAGCAGGAGTCAAAGAGGGGATGGCTAGGTGTTGTGTCTTAGGCAGATGGACCATCACAAAGAGATTCCTATGCTCCAAGTTGCACATGCTCCAAAATGAGTCTTGGGCTTTCTAGGAGTGCGAAAGTGAGCCTCTGGTCCTATTGGAACCACTTGGGCAGGAATAAGAAATGTCTCTCTCAGAAGTGTTCTCTGTGTCCGAGTGACTAAGGACTGGAGGAGACCTGGACTATCTTGATGAATGCCAGTTCACAAAGACATATCCATGCCATGGGCAGTCACTTCACTGCAGTGTCTTTTTAAAAATTATTATTATACTTTAAGTTCTGGGTTACATGTGCAGAAACACTGCAGTGTCTTATTCACATGCTGTGTCAGTATTCAGAGCAGTCTTCATGGGACAGGGGCAAGAGTTATGTTGAGACTGAAGGATGAATATGTGTTCTAAGAGTGATAATGTTAGTTTTCCTGGGAGACATATTGATCTCTTTGTTGGTGGTTGTTGCCTCTTTGGCTGGTATTGGTTGTTCCTGCCCTCTGAGGTGTAGGTGAGTGCTGGCTTTCTCAATGGGGTGCAGGTGTGAGTCTCCAAAGGTTACTTTTGGGGACTCCCTGGGGTCTTATGTGAGCGATTGCTCTGGTTCAGCTTCTTTTGTCCTGCTATTGACTACTACCAAAAGATGTACGTAGCTTGTTGCTGCTGGTATCCTGTTACTTAGAGGCTTCCTGAATGGGGAAATATCAAGATAACTCGGACTCACCCACATTCCACAGAATTCACATGACCATGGGAACTCACTTATTCTTGCCCTGAGAAACAAAGGATATAGGCAAGCAGTTCCATTCTCTTCTCCGTCTCCCAGCCCTGCCTCCTCTGTTTTTTTTGGCTGCTTAGAAAGGTGCACAGTTCACACCAGCAAGTCTCCTGTCCAAGCAGGCATCCAACCTGTCTGGCTCCACTCCCATTCTTGTAGGCATCCCTAACCTTTGTGAATTATGAAGCTCCTCCTCACTTGGATTCAGAGCGGAAAAACATTCATTTTTCCCCTCCCCAGGAGGTGGAGAGGGGAAGGAGTGACCTCTCTTCACCAACAATTGCTCTCCCAAAGGTTGCTGGGTCCCACATTGACATAGACATTCTACAAGACAGCTGACAAGGATCTAGTTAAATTGCCTTAAAAAAATTTCCTGGCTGGGCGCGGTGGCTCACCCCTGTCATCCCAGCACTTTGGGAGGCGGAGGCGGGCAGATCATGAGGTCAAGAGATCGAGACCATCCTGGCTAACACAGTGAAACCCCATCTATACTAAAAATACAAAAAATTAGCCAGGTGTGGTGGCGGGCACCTGTAATCCAGGCTACTCGGGAGGCTGAGGCAGAAGAACTGCCTGAACCTGTGAGACGGAGGTTGCAGTGAGCCAAGACTGCACCACTGTACTCCAGCCTGGGCGACAGAGTGAGACTCCGTCTCAAAAAAAATTTCCTAAAATCTGGATTTGTCTTATTATTTCCTCGTAATTAGATTCAGGTTACTGCACAGCTGATGTCAATTTGTCCCTTTATTTGTGATGCTGATGTTAATTATTAGTTCAGATGATGTTTTCCAGATCTCTTTGTTGCAAAGATATTTTTCTCCTTTGTAACTAACTGTGTAATGGTAGTGATACTTTGAGACTGTGTGTATACTGCTTTTATTTAAACAAACTTCCATGCATTAGTTTTAGGATGTATTATGATCATTGCCTAAATTTATTATTACACTGTGGTTCAAAATGATGATTTTCTAATTCTGTCATTCCTTTTTAAAAGGAAAAAATGGTTTCTCTATACTTGCACAATTCTGACACCAAGTATGTTTTCCATACCAAGCAATTCTCTGCTAACATCAACTGAGTGTCTCATGACTTAATTCTGACACTAGAGATGTGGAGTTAGTGCAGACCCTACAAGTTAAGGGCTCAGTCCCACAAGACTGCCTCCCACTTTAGACATCAATCATAAATCCCAGGTTACTACCTGAACTTCTGACCAACTGGCTATAAACTGGAGTTCCCACAAGCCCCTCCTCAGGTTCAATAATTTGCTAGAATGGCTTACAGAACCCAGGAAAACAGTTGATTTGGTATTATTGATTGATTAAAAGGATATTTTAAAGGATACAAACAAATAGTCAGATGAAATGATACATTAGAGGAAGTCCGGAAGGGTCTGAGCACAGGAGCTTCTCTGTCCCTGTGGAGTTTTGGGTGCACTACTCTCCCTGCATGTGGGTGCATTTTTGTTCACCAGTGTGGAAACTCTCTAAACCCCTTTGGCTGGGGTTTTTATGGACACATCATTATGTAAGTATGATTGGTTAAATCATTGAACATTGGTGATTAATTAGCTCAACCTTCAGCCCCTATTTTCTCCCTGGAGTTTGTGGGGTGGGACTGAAAGTTCTAACCCTCTAATCACAAAGTTGGTTCTTTTGGCAACTAGCCTCCACCCTCCAAGAGTTATCACATTAGCATTAACTCAGGTATGATTGAAAGGAGCTTATTATGAATAACAAAAGACAGTCTTCTTATCCCTATCACTCAAGGAATTAAAAGGGTTTTAGAAGCTCTGTGCCAAGAACTGTGGGCAGAGACCAAATATTTATTTCTTAATTGTGTCACCCTTTTATTATACTGAGTAGTTGTCAGTCTTTTGTAAAGAAGAGCTTTCCCTCTTCTCATACCCCCTACCCCTCTTTTAAAATGAGTATCACTATGGACACAATTTTTTTTTTTGAACCCAGTGTTTTGTAATCCTGTTCTGCCATTTTCTTTGATGCTCAAATTGTCCTGAATTTGGCCTATGAGTGTTCCTTTTAACTAGATCCTGTGTCCTTTTGACATGGCCCTATCATTCTTTGACCACTTCCTTCCTTCCTTAGTACAAAATATTCCAAGCTCATCTTGTACTTTGCCTCCTCAGTCCTAGAATAAGTCATTTCTCCAATGAGCCTGGTTATTTTTAGTGGGGAATGGTATTTAGAAATCAAGATCTTGGCACTAGTTTTGCTCGTTGCTACAGGAGGGCTCTTGCTTCTTGGGTCTTTGGATAGAACTAGGAAACACACTATGTTCTTCATACTGGTATCACCAGTTAACACCCTCATCACAAGGTTTTCCTGATCTCCTTTCATATTCTCTCTCTCTCTTTCTATATATATAAATATATATGTGTGTGTGTGTATTATGCACATATATATACACATATATATATACACACATACATGTATATCTTCCAGTGAGAACCTCTGTTCCCAAGAACATCAAATTATTCATTTGCTGTGTCCTGCATCCAAATTGCAGTGCTCCCCAATAAAAGAGATGTCCAGCTCCATAACTTTCCCAATCAACTTTGTGATTAGTACACAAACAAATTTTAGGATTAATATACCCAGTGCTATTATCGACAATAAGACAACAGTCTTTAAGATTCTTGAAAGTTTTTTTTTTAACCTTAGAATATAAACTCACATAAGATTACAAAACTACCAGCACACCAAAAATTTAACAAAATTTTATAATATCATCAGTATCTATCCTATATTCAAATATCCCCAGTTTTCCCCCAAACTTTCTTGTCCTTTTTGTACCATTGTAGAAGTTAATCAAGGTTCACACATTGCATTTATGTGTGGTGTGATTTGAGTGAAGACCATCTTTTTGCATGTGAATTTCCAGTTGTCTTAAGACCATTTATTAAAAAGGCATTTTCGGCCGGGCATGGTGGCTCATGCCTATAATCCCAGCACTTTGGGAGGCCGAGGCGGGTGGATCACGAGGTCAGGAGATCGAGACCATCCTGGCCAACATGGTGAAACCCCGTCTCTACTAAAAATACAAAAGTTAGCTGGGTATGGTGGCGTACACCTGTAGTCCCAGCTACTCAGGAGGCTGAGACAGAGAATGGCTTGAACCTGGGAGGTGGAGGTTTTAGTGAGCCGAGATTGCGCCACTGCACTCCAGCCTGGGTGACAGAGTGAGACTCCATCTCAGATAAAAAAAAGGACATTTCTCCCCCCATTAAATTGCCTCTGCATCTTTGTTAAAATCATTCTTACTACCACCACAAGTTCCCCTTACTTTCCTTCCTTTTAGCAGATCAGATTTTACATATTCACATTAGAAAGTGGATATACTTTCTTTTAGGATATGTTCTTCAGATGTGGCCTCAGCTGGGAGTTGGTAGCAGATACCAAGAGATGCATGCGGCTTTTTGCATGTTTGAGCCTCAGTACATCGTGTTTACTTTTGCGGGTCTTATTGCTTGTCAATTTATAGAGCTGCTCTGAGGCTGTGCAATCTGATTTGCATATTTGATACAAATCTTGCAACAAATGGTATCAGTATAATATAAACATTTAGCCACAAGGCTAAATGGTCAGAAGTTGAGCTAGAGGGATAAACTGGTCTGTTCCTTTTCCAAACATACCTAAAGTTTCTAAGGTATTTACACTTCACTCTTCAATAAGGTAATACTTCTACCTATATCTTGTCAAAGAATATAGCAACACACCATGTTGCCATACCAAACAGCCTGACTACTACTAAGTTCAACAACTTTCTGCTCTTTTCAATTTTTATACATGTCTGCTTTGCCCACCCACTGTATTAATGACAGTATCACTGGCTACAGTTGAGAATTGAATCAAAAGTGATTTAGCATGTGACGAGGGTTTGGTGAGATGACTACTTATATCGAGACTATCCTGGCCAACATGGTGAAACTGCTAGGGTGTGTAAATTAGTACAACCTTTCTCACTCAATGATTTTACTTCTAGGAAGTGTTCAAGGAAAATAACTAGAGGTTCAAAGGCAGATTTATGTATCGGTTTTATTTATAATAGTGAAAAATTAGAAAGGAAGAATGGATAATTACGGTATTTCCCTATGATGGAATTGTATACTTTTACATAAATTTTTAAGATATAGGAAATATGTGTATAAGTTCTAAAAAATAGGATCCTAACCTGATTAAGATGATCTCAGTTATCTAAAAAATAAATTACATACATATGTACATAGAAAAACCACAAGGAAATATAGTTTTTTTGTTTGTTTGTTTTTTGTTTTTGTTTTTTTGAGATGGAGTCTCACTCTGTCGCCCAGGCTGGAGTGCAGTGGCACAATCTTGGGTCACTGCAACCTCTGCCTCCTAGGTTCAAGCGATTCTCCTGCCTCAGCCTCCCGAGTAGCTAGGATTATAGGCACCTACCACCGCACGTGGCTAATTTTTGTATTTTTAGTAGAGGCAGGGTTTCACCATGTTGGCCAGGCTGGCCTCTAACTCCTGACCTCAAGTGATCTACCCACCTCGGTCTCCCAAAGTGTTGGGATTACAGGTGTGAGCCACCATGCCCGGCCTGTTTTATTTTTTCTTTATACTTTATTGTACTTTCCAGATTTCCTCCAAAGAACATGCATTTGCTTTATAATAAGTTTAAAAGGGATAAATATTTTAAAATGACCCAAGCCTGACAATACAGAAGCAAGTTATTGTAGATTCACTTTTTTAGTTTGAATTTGAGACTTAGTTGAATGATAGTTTATTGTTGAGATTGACATAGTTTAGTTCAACAATACCAGTGATTCCTTCATTGAAAATTCTAAGTAGCTTTTAGAGTTGCGGTGTACCTTTTATTAATGATATCCCTAAAGCCTCCCTTAACCACTTACCATGTCTGAAACAAAAAGCTTCTGGGGTCTATGTTATTTCTATATGTATTATGATCTAAAAGATAGTTTGAACTTTTGCTTGAGATACAGCCCACCTTGGAGTTTCAAAGAGATTTTTCTGGTTATCTATTACGGGTTTGTTTCACTGGTTTTGTTACAGTATTGCCTATATAATTAGTGATCTATACAAATCATAAACCAAAATGTCCTGAGTATGAATCACTCTTTTAAATTAGTAAAACAGGGCATAACCCAACATACTGTTTAAAAATTTTCTTGAAGAATGAATCAGTTCAGAACAGTTGGATGTGAGTCACATCATGAATAACAAGTGACCAAACATTCAGAAGCATTGTCAGTAATATACTACTTAGTTGCTGGGTTGTGACAAATTATTTGACCAGCACAAACTTCAAAAGAATTTCTTTTACCAGCATATCCAAAAGAGGCATGTTTAATAAAATTACTTACCTTCCTCATTTTCAACTCTCATTGTCAAATGTCCTGGTCCTAGTGTCCATTGCATTGATATTTGTTGATTCTTAGATGGGAAGCAGTAGGTTTTCATTGCTTTCCACTACTTTTCAGCCATTAGACCTGATACATATTCCCAGTGTGCACCATATTCAAATACTCCTCTTATAGCCTCTTATTATTCTTGGTCTCCATCTAAAACTGTTCACTGCCACTCTATTACCTGTCTTATTTCTAATATTCTACCTGTTAGGGGAGGCAGAGAAATGGGTCATTCTGTATATGTAACTAGGTATTCCCCACTTGGAAGATCAGGTTCCTGTCTGCTCTACAAGTGATGATGGTATAATCCCCAACTAAAATCAACCACAAACAAAACTCTAGGCAGGTACTGCCAGTGCTTCTCTTAGTCTCATTTTCATACCTACCAGAAACAAGACTAGCTTTAGGCCTGTGGGCTGTGTTGGCCGCCTCTCAATGGAGGCTAGGACTTGCTTTTCTAGTTGGGTCTTATGGACTTTAAGTAGAACAGGAAATGTTGTCCACTCGTTTTTGGTCCAGGATACCTTTCTTTTATTCTGGACCCACCACAGCCAGAGGGAGCTGACCCAAATGGCAATTACTGTGTCAAAGCTTGATCATGTAGAGTATGGGACTATCACTCCACCATTTCATGCCAGAGGACACCATCTTGACAGGATCTAGTGCTTCCTGACCATCAGACCTAACTACCTCACACAGCTCCAAGTAAAAAAAAGCCTGGCTAGAAATCTGTATCTGTATTACTTATTTTCCATATGACAGTAGCCACCATACTGATAACCCCTGCCTATCAGGAGATATATCTCTTAGAGAGCTTTGTGGCCTTGCACTCTCAACTAGTACTAGCATTCTTTTTTTTCTTTTCTTTTTTTTTGTAGAAATGGGGGTCTCACTATGTTGCCCAGGCTGGTCTCAAACTCCTGGCCTCAAGCTATCCTCTGCCTTAGCCTCCCAAACTGCTGGGATTACAGGTGTGAGCCACTGCACCCAGTCAAGAATTTGCATGTCTTACAGAGTCCAGAGCGTATAGTAGATTAATCCATGTTCCTAATAATGCCTTAAAGAGAACCAGAATCTCTCACCATAATTGAAAGTTGAAGGGACAGAACTCAGAAAAATCTGTCCTCTGTATCCCCTTGTAATGACATGTTCCTATTCTGTGGCAGGCCCTTTGAAGACATTAACACGGCCTGCTAGGACTTCTGACAGCCTTCATAAAGAATGCCCCACAATGAAATTTGGGGGACAAATGCCAAAGATAATCCTGGGAGACCTGAGAGATTATTGAACTCTCTCCTGATGCCCAGGTTCCTCTGGGACATTGCTACCTTGGGTTTAATTATAAATGTATCCACTTCTTGAAGCCGTAATATAATATGTATTCTATTCACTTAAATTCAGGGCCCTGTGAGTGGGCTATTTAGTCCCT
Source organism: Symphalangus syndactylus (assembly GCF_028878055.3). NCBI lineage: Eukaryota > Metazoa > Chordata > Mammalia > Primates > Hylobatidae > Symphalangus > Symphalangus syndactylus. Next base: position 109,590,460 of record NC_072431.2, on the reverse strand, counting down.
ACACCAGCTGGTCTTTGGCTGCATCCAAGTTGCAGTGCTCCCCCATAAAAGAGATGTCTAGCTCCATAACTTTCCCAATCATTTTTTGTCATACTGTGAAATCATACTTCAATAGATATCATGGGTTTGGAGCGTTTTGTTCAGTGTCCTCTAGGTTAAAATTCTTCACTCTCAAAGTCATTTGTGATTTAAAGTTGTAGAATGTATTGGTTTTCTTGTTAGTTTTGAATTCTTTTTTCTTGTTTTCTTTTTTTTTTTTTTGAGACAGAGTCTCGCTGTCACCCAGGATGGAGTGTAGTGGTGCGATCTCGGCTCACTGCAGGCTCCGCCCCCCGGGGTTCACGCCATTCTCCTGCCTCAGCCTCCCGAGTAGCTGGGACTACAGGCGCCCGCCATCTTGCCCTGCTAAATTTTTTTGTATTTTTAATAGAGATGGGGTTTCACTGTGTTAGCCAGGATGGTCTCGATCTCCTGACCTCGTGATCCGCCCGCCTCGGCCTCCCAAACTGCTGGGATTACAGGCGTGAGCCACCGCGCCCGGCCTTTTTTCTTGTTTTCTTTACCTTGGCTGGATAAAGTTATGAATTCTTGATGGCCACTTTGCATGGTATTGTGAAGAGCAGCTCAGAGTTTTTCTTTCTCCCAAGTCTCCCAACCAGTTATCTTTTTCTGCATCACTCGTTTCTAGGAAATGTGTAAACTAGGGTTAAAACTTTGGTCGGCTTGACTCAAATGTCTGTGTTCTTTCCGCTGTACCACCACCCTGTGATGGCAAAAATCTCATGGGATATAATTTGCCATTCAGAAACATGTGCTTGTCTTATGTGGCTACTGCCCTTTGCTTTAATTAAAATTAATTCATTTATTGAGTAGGTAATATACTTGGTATAGGAGTTTAAAAATATTAAAGGGAGTATAGTAAAAGGTCTTCCTCCTGTTCTATTCCCCAGCCACTTGGGTCTTCTCCCCAGAGGTAATCATCGTTAGCATTTTCTTGTGAATCATTTGAGACATTTTACTGCTGTTTGAATATACAGGTATATACATCAGAGAGATCTTTTGATTATTCTTTCCATCCTTTGAATTGGTTTTATTTACTCATTCATTCATTCATTCATTTATTCTGAGATGGAATCTCACTTTGTTGTCCAGGCTGGTGTGTAGTGGTGTGATCTCGGCTCACTGTGACCTCTGCCTCCTGGGTTCAAGTGATTCCCCTTCCACAACCTCCCGAGTAGCTGGGATTACAGGCGCCCGCAACCACACCTGGCTAATTTTTGTAGTTTTAATAGAGACAGCATTTCACGATGTTGACTAGGCTAGTCTTGAACTCCTGACATCAAATGATCTGCCTGTCTCGGCCTTCCAAAGTGCTGGGATTACAGTGAGCCACTGTGCCCGGCCTGAATTGGTTTTAGAGTACCAAATACTACAATAAAATGTCCACAGCTAACTTATAGTTGAGATTTGAATACTTCTTGATCAGCGTCCTTTTTGGGTTCTCACTATGTTCTAAGGATTTATTTAAAAGCCACAGGGGCTAGGTGCAATGGCTTGTGCCTGTAATCCCAGCACTTTGGGAGGCTGAAGTGGGCAGGTTGTTTGAGCTCAGGAGTTCGAGACCAGCCTGAGCAACATGATGAAACCCTATCTCTACAAAAAATACAAAAATTTGCCTGGTGTGGTGGTGTGTGCCTGTAGTCCCAGCTACTCGGGAGGCTGAAGCAGGAAGATCACTTCAGCCCAGAAAGATGAGACTGCAGTGAGCCAAGATTATGCCACTGCACGCCAGCCTGGGTGACAGAGTGAGAGCCTGTCTCAAAAAAAAAAAAGGCATAGGGAATAGATGGTTTATTTTATTTTCCCCGTTGCTTTCCATAGCAAAGATCTGTTTCCCAAAATCCTGGCCTTGAATATAATAGAAATGTTTCCTCTGTCTGCACTCACCCTCCTAGAATGACTTTCACACATTTATTCCTGGGTCAAGAACTTCTGCAGTTTATGTCCATAGAATATGTTAGTTTCCTCACTAATTTTGAATTCCTGGTGGCTGGGCGCGGTGGCTCACGCCTGTAATCCCAGCACTTTGGGAGGCCGAGGCGGGCAGATCACGAGGTCAGGAGATCGAGACCACAGTGAAACCCCATCTCTACTAAAAAAAATACAAAAAAATTAGCCGGACGTGGTGGCTGGCACCTGTAGTCCCAGCTACTCGGAGAGGCTGAGGCAGGAGAATGGCGTGAACCCGGGAGGCGGAGCTAGCAGTGAGCCGAGATTGCGCCACTGCACTCCAGCCTGGGCGACAGAGCGAGACTCCGTCTCAAAAAAAAAAAAAAAGAATTCCTGGTGGTCACTTTTTGTGGTGTTGTGAAGAGTTATTTTTTTCCTCTTCCAACATACTGAGTCCCTTTCTTATTTTAAACTTTGTAAAGAATAGAAATACGTAACATGTGTGTTATAAAAGTCTTTAAATGGTTCAGAAATGTGTAATATAGAAAGTGAAAGTACTCTTCAATTTCCCCCTCTATTCCACTCCTGGATAACTAGTCTTCACAGTTTCGTGTATATTCCCCCAACATTTTAATTTTTGTTTTTAAAAAATGAGTCAAAAATTTAACTATGCAGTATCTTTCAGTGATAATTGTTTTCCCTCCCACAAAGGCCAAATTGTTCTTTTTGTCTGAATTACGAAAGAATAAATGTAAAATACAAGTTTTAGAGCATTATAATGAAACTAATACTTATTAGCCTACCACTCATCATTATCCTTTAGTATAGTTTAGTAATGTACTCAGAACTTTTTCTTAGATTTATCATGCTCCTTGAGTGACAGTGTTTTCCCTCATGTGGGACTGGTGAATTGCAAGGGAAGGGACGTAGTCTTTGGTTTCTTAGTTTTGCTATCTGATATGTTAGGTACTCAGGAAGTGATGCTTGGTTGTTTGTCCCTGAGGAACCTCATCCCATCCGGGTTTTAGGGAAAGACAATTTAGCCTTTAGAGGAAAAAAAAAAGGAGAAAAAAACAATGATCATTGAAAGAGAGTGTAATTTGCAGTATTTTCTGGAAGATGGCATCCTTTTTCTTTGGGTTGGAAATTTACTTTCTCCAGAGCTTGTAGATTGCTAGGAAGCTTCTGTAATTGTGACTACTAGACTCATATTCAGGCAACTGAGACATGAGTTTGGCAATAACTAAAGCTTTGTTGGCTATATTGTAAGGTAATTTATAAGCATTAGAATGCTCATGGGTATCCCTAGTAGAAATGACATTGAAGCAGATGCCAGACAGAGAACTGTCATCCTTTTCCTAATTTTTCCCGTGAAGCTTTGAGACTTCAGCATTACAGAAAAGAAATCCAGAGCCCTTAAGTACAAAGGAGCTTATCCATTATAGAGCTTTTCATTTTCTCCTTTGCAAAGGCTTTTATATTTTCTTGGGGGGTTCTTGTTCTTAGTGAGTAGCTATGTAAACCAGGGAGCATATTTGCAGAGGCTAGGAAAGAATTAATGGGAGAATGCAAAAACAATCAAAAGATCTGAATCACAACCTAGACTCAAGTCCGAAGAGGTAAATATACAAAGACAGCAACTTGAGTATGTAATTTATAATTACATATTCACATTGTGTACACAGTAATACCATGGAAAGTACCCTCAACGGGTACACAGTAATACCATGGAAAGAAGGAAAGTCCCGAGGTGGCAAAGGAATAAATAAATTAAGAATGGCATAAAGTTTGTTCAAGAAGGCTTTCCAGAAACATATGTTTAGAAATTACTTTTGAAAGAACTAATCGAGATGTGTTCATTGAAATGAGAGATTGTTCACAGTAGTATAAATGAAAAGAATGAGGAGAGGATTACAAAGATGCAGGACACACTGGCTTAGAGTACAGTGATGTCATAGCTGTGCTTGCTAATCTGCCAGAGGAAATGAATTCCCCTGTTGTTGGCCTTCAAAAAGCCAAGATGTACAGGGCTCGCCCAGTTTGACAGATTCATTTCTTTGAGAGTCTTTTCTTTCTTTTACTCCAGATACGTAGAGTCCTCATTATCATCTATCACCTTCTGTCTGTTTAAATGTGTCGTAGAATTGAAAGTTTTGAGCCACTTAAAATTTTGGTGGCTAAAATTTTGTTGCTGTGACGGAAGACCTGTTTCTGTGAACACTGGAAGCAGAAGAGCCTTATGATTACTTTTTACTTATTTACCCAGGACCACATGCTCTGCAGGAAAATAGGATTGCATGACCAGCTGGCCTCCACTCTGCAGATTCATCCACTTCTTCCATGTCCTGTATTTCTCCTTCTCATTTTTAAAATCCCAGAAGGCATAGGTCCCCAGGTCATATACTTCTTTTGCCACCTTTCTTCTACCTTTTTGCCACTTTTTTTTTTGTGAGCCTCCTGTATTGGCTCTTGCACGAAAGCATCCTAATCATTCTGGAGTTCCGTAGGTAGCTGATTCTTGTTTATCTTATAAGTAGGATATTTTCCCCATTTTATTTTAGTTTTTGAAAGGAAACATGTGCATAAGGTACAAAATTCAATATAAAAATGTACGCTATGAAAAACAGCTTTTTTTCTGTACCCTGTCCTTTAGCCATACAGTTCTACCCAGAGGTAACCACTACTGCCATTTACTGTGGATTTCTCTAGAAAGAGTTTATGCATTCACAAACATATAAATGTATATTCCCCCACCCCCACTAATGGTGGTATGCTATGAACTGTGTTTAGTGTCTTGCTTTTTATCATATAATATGTATGACTACATGTAGGGAACAGGCTCATAATAATGGACATTTTAGAAATTGAGGTGAAATTCATGTAGCATAAAATAAACCATTTTAAATATATAATTTAGTGACATTTAGTACATTCATAAGTTGTAGAACCATTACCTGTCTAGTTCCAAAACATTTTTATCCCCCTCAAAGGAGACCTCATACCCATTAAACTGTCACTCTCCATTCTCTCCACCCCTCACCCCTGGCAGCCACTGATCTACTTTCTGTCTCTATGGATTTACCCATTCTCGATATTTCACATAAATGGAATCATATAGTATTAGACCTTTTGTGACTGGTTTATTTAGCAGCATAATGTTTTTGAGGTCCATTCACCATTGTGGCATGTATCAGTCCTTTATCCCATCTTATGGCTGAATACTAATTCGTTGTACAGATATACCATATTTTGTTTATCCATTCATAGTTGATGAAATATGGGTTTTTTTAAACCACTTTTGGCTATTATGAATAGTGCTGGTATGAACAATAGTGTACAAGTGTTTGAATAGCTGTTTTCAATTCTTTTGGGTATATACTAGGATTAGAATTGCTATTAATGTACATTTAAGTTGCTTCCAGTATTTGCAGTTACAATACTGAAATTGATATTTTACATACATAATTTTATACATGTGTGAATATCTCTGTTGGATGAATAGCTAAAAGTGGGATTGCTGGGCCAAAGCATTGTACATTTAACAATGCATTTGAATTTTGAAATATATTACAAAATTGCCCACTATGGAGGCTGTACTGTTTATATTCCCACTTACAAAGTATGAGAGTGCTTCACCTTCCCTTAGCTTTTAGGAATAGTCACCCTTCCTACAAAATTATATTGCAGAGATGGCACACTGAGGATAGCCATAGGCAAACAATTCCTGTGCCATGATTCACTGAGTCTCCTTTCTGCTTGCCTACTTAGCCTGTCTTTTTCTCCTCTACCAACTGAGCCCTCTGGTTTTCTGATTCCCCAAAAAGAGGTCTTGATAACTGGGCCTTTTGTTTAGTGTCCTGGTCAAAGTTCTTCCTCTGGTTTAACTTCTGTCTTTCTGCTTACATGTTAATTTTAGATAATCCTTTGATTTCATTTTCAATAATAATATTGTGGAAGTAGAGAGGAAAGTGCTGAGGTGACAGAAGAAGCAAATGGTTGAGAATGGCATAAAGTTTGTTCAGGAAGGCATTCTAGAAAAGATGAGTTTAGAGATGACTTTTGAAGAAGTTATTTGCAATGTACAGTCTGAAAGGAGAGCTTATTCATAGTAGGATAAACGAAAAGTAGGAAGAAAGTGTTCAAAAGGTAACATACTCCACCTCACCCCACTCCCCAAGTCCTGGTCAAGGAATCTCTTACTGGCTGGAACATTCTTTTCCCTATTACCTTATCCCATTAGGGAGTGGGGAGTAAAGGATCAGACAGGGTATAGCTTCTGGTACCTCCAGTCTAGGACTAAGACTCTGAGAGACATGAAAATATACTAGTTATGGACTCCTTAGAGTGAGTGCACAGGGAGTATTATTTTAGTGGTAGGGCAGTGCAATGGGTCTAGGACTGTGCGTAAGGGTGGGTGATGAGTTTTACACTAGATACGTGGTATCAGTGGAAGCAGCTGATATTGATGCTAATTATAGGTGCTGGCAAACTAAAAAGAAAAGAGAGAAACTATTACAATATGGTTTGGCTGATAAAAATAATGTTAATTGTAGTCTTCTGACTCATTTATTTATTTCTATCCTGCCTTCCTCTAAAAAGAAATTCGAGGTGGTTAATTGCAGTCATTACATCAACTTATTATAATTTATGTTCAATTACAATTTCACACAATTAACCATGTTAAAAATGTCAGATTAATGTATCAAAGTTTCATTTGCTAGCAACACTTAAGTGTCTATGCTGAGTACAGTGTGTGTTGTATATGCATAAAGGTCAGTTATTACCATAAAAGCATGGCCATCTGATGGCTTCTTGTTATAGGTTTCATTGGGAGGCCGAGGCGGGTGGATCACGAGGTCAGGAGATCGAGACCATCCTGACCAACATGGTGAAACCCTCTCTCTGCTAAAAAATACAAAAAATTAGCTGGGCATGGTGGTGCGCTCCTGTAATCGCAGCTACTTGAGAGGCAGAGGTAGGAGAATTGCTTGAACCCTGGGGGCAGATGTTGCAGTGAGCTGAGATCACACCACTGCACTCGAGCCTGGGAGTGAGAGACTGTCTCAAAAAAAAAAAGAGAGGGATGAAAGTCCCTGACCTCAGGGAGCTCAAGTCCAGAGAGGAAGAAACATAAGTAGTACCATTTGATAAGTGAATGGGAAAGTACGTACTTGATATTCAAGGAATACAGAGAAAGAAAATGTAATACAAATTTGAGATGGTTAGGAACTGCTTCCCAGAGGAAATAGTATCTCACACAAAGTCTATAGTTTACATTGTGGTTCTCTGTTTGTGTTGTACATTCTATGGATTTTGACAAATGTGTAATGACACATATCCACCCTTATAGTATAGAATAGTTTCACTGCCCTAAAAATCTTCTATAGTTTACCTATTCATTTCTACCTCTCCGCAGATCCTTGGCATAAATTGAGTCTTAAAGGATGAGTAGCAGACAGTTAAGTGAAGAAGGAGAAAAGAGTTCATAGTACAAGGACACTAAGATGAAAAAGCATGACTTAAGGTACCTTGGGGTACTGCAAGTTGAAAATTCTTGATGGCTTCAAGGGGGGGGAATAAGAGTGGGGAAGGGTCAGATGAGCCCAGAGAGACACAGAGAACTCATACACAAAGGGCTTGAATGCCATAGCAAGCTGTTTATATTTTATCTTGAAGGAAAGGGGGATCCTTTGATGACTTTATGCAGAGGAATGAAACAATTAGATAGCCGTGATTATAGTGATGTGAGCAGTTTGCTGCATTAAAAATCTTTTTAATCGTAGAATATAACACAGATATACAGACAACTTTATAAAACAAATGTTTAAATGTCTTAATATAAGGTAGGCAAAAGATAGACCTTTGCCAACCACCCCAGAAAGCCTCCATATGCCTCTTCCCAATTACAACCCCCTCTTCCTTAGAAGTACCTACTATCCCAACTTTTATAATAATTACTCCCTTCTTGTTTTTTATATGTTATCACCCAAGTATGTATCTTTTAACACTAGAGTTTATTTTTGCTTGTTTTCTTGTTTTCTCTTTTTGATATGTCTTACAATTTTTGTTTGTTTGTTTGTTTTGTTTTGTTTTTGGGATAGTCTCACTCTGTCACCCAGGCTGGAGTGCAGTGGCTGTGATCTCAGCTCACTGCAACCTCTACCTCCTGGGATCAAGAGATTCTCCTGCTTTAGCCTCCTGAGTAGCTAGGACTACAGGCACATGCCACCACACCCAGCTAATTTTTTTTGTATTTTTAGTAGAGATGGGATTTCACCATGTTGGCCAGGCTGGTCTCAAACTCCTGACCTCAGGTGACCTGCCTGCTTCAGCCTCCCAAAGTGATGGGATTACAGGTGTGAGCCACCATGCCTGATCATGTCTTACAATTATTTTTTATTCTATGGGTTCCCCCTCCATCTCTTACTTTTTTTTTTTTTTTTTTACAATTTGTTTATTGAAGAAATCAGGCCATTTGACTATATGGTTTTGTTTGACTTACAGAGTTATTTACATTCTGGATTTTGCTCAAAACATTCCCATAAGTTTAGCTTAACACACTCTTCTGTCCTTTGTATTTCCTGTAAATTGTAGTTGCACATAGAAGATTGATGATATTGATGCCAGACATATTCCATAGTTTGAATATACTATAATTTAAAATTTTTTCCCCGATTTGTAGACATTTGGATTGTTCCCCAGTTTTTGCTGCTAAAACTCAATACTATAGTGAGCAACTTTATACACATTTTTTTGTAAACATGTTCAAATGAATCTCCCATCCTCTATTACATAGTATGTATCTTTCCTCTGTGGCACTTACTCAGTTCATGTGATTATTTGATTAATATTTGTTTCCTTCTTTAGGCCATACATTTCATGAGTATACCCATTGTTCATAGGTATTTTCCTTCGATTTATTAATATGCTTATCTGTGTATCCATAGTACCTTTGACCAATAAATATTAGTTGAATAAATGCATTTCTATAAGTGGAATCATTGGGTTAAAGAATATATACATTTACAATTTTGTTAGACACTGTCAAATTGTATAAAAATATTTTACCTATTTATATTTCTGCTGCTGGTACTTATTTTCACATTTAGCCTCACTGGCCCACTCAACAACACCGTGCCCCCCACCCCCCCTTCTCCCCCTCCCCTCTTTTCCTTTTGTTACTTTCTTCTACAAACATTTTTTTGACACTTACATTCCAGGTTTTGTTCTAGGTGTTTGGGATATATCAGAGAGCAAAACAAAGATCCTGGGTGGGAAGAGATAGACAATTAACATAATAAGGAAATAATATAGGATGTTAGAGAGTAGACCAATAAAAGAGTGAAAAGCAGTTGGTAATGCTAGAATTGGAGTTGAGTTGCAATTTTAAATAAAATTCTGAGTATTGGCCACATGAGAAGGTGACATTTCAATAGAGTTGAAATAAGTGAGGGAATTAACATGTGGCTCTCTGGGGAAAGAGTGTGATAGGCAGCATGAACAGCTAGTTCAAAAGCTGATTGCTACTGAAAAGAAGTAGGAAGAGTTTTGCTGGGTGCTGGGAATGCTGTTTCTTGATCTGTGTGCTGGTTACCTGAGTGTGTTCACAGTATTCATTGAGCAGTACAGGCTGGGCGTGGTGTTTCACACCTGTAATCCCAGAACTTTGGGAGGCCGAGGCCAGGGGATCACTTGAGGTTAGGAGTTTGAGACCAGCCTGGCCAACATGGCAAAATCCCGTCTCTACTAAAAATACAAAAATTAGCCAGGCGTGGTGGCATGGGCCTGTAGTTCAGCTACCTGGGAGGCTGAGGCAGGAGAATCGCCTGATCTCGGGAGGCAGAGGTTACAGTGAGCTGAGATCATGTCACTGCACTCCAGCCTGGTTGACAGAGCAAGACTCTGTCTCAAAAAAAACCAAAAAAACAAAAACGTTGAGCAGTACAGTTATGATTTGTGTATTTTTCTCTATCTTATACTTCAGAAGAGCTTGCATATTTAAAAATATTAGTGGATGTTGAACATTTCAAAATGCCTTAATAGTACTTAGCCAATTATTCATGGGTATTTTTCTTTGACTTATTAATATAATGAATGCATTAATCAGTTTCTATTAATAAATCATCTTTGCCTTTCTAAAATATAACCTACTTGGTTATGGTGAATTATTCTTTTACTATAATGCTAGGCTTGATTTGCTTGTATTTCATTTTGGATTTTTCTATCTATATCACAAGTAAGGTTGGTGAATAGTTTTTCTTTTTGTTATTCTCCTATGTTAGATTTGAAGTGTTTTCCTTAATTATAGGTTCTTTACTGCTGTTTTCCATAGAAAGAGAAGTTCTACAGTACTTACCTAATCAACTGTCTAGAAAAAGGGAAGAGAATAATTTCTAGTGTTTGAGTTTATGGTCCTTATGAGATACCTGGTAATTACTACAATTTAGTAGTTGATAGGTGAGTTCCTGTCATTGCCTAGACAGATGGCTGTTCACATGGAGTCTGATGCTTAAGTATTCCATCATTTTAATGTCATGGAAAAATTAGCCAGTACTGGACTACTAATGGGTGGTATAACAGTTGCCTGGGAGTGTTTTGTTTGATAATTATAGACCTTACTTTTTAATGTGACTATTTCTGATTTCTTACATTTTCCACTAGAAACAAGATAAAATGTGCAGAAGCTGTGAGTGTGTTGCTATAGCCTAGTCAGCCAGCCTAGGGGATGGGGATAAGTGCAGAGGTTTACCTTCTAGGAAAGAGGATCTACTTTCGTCTTAGACCTGCTAGAATTTTTTCACTGTATGATGACATTTAACTTTTCTTCAGGCTCAGTAGGATAGTGGGTCTGGCTGCCTTCTTCCTCCATTAGCACAAGAGTATTATTCTTCTGTCTGAGAGACTGTGACTTTTTCATATAGGAAATTCTATAGCTGTGTTTTTCGCAATGTAATTCAAGAATCATTGGCATGGGAGTCACCAAGTTTCTTGTTAAAAAGCCCTTTGACTTAGAATCTCTGTGAGTAGAGTTTAAAATTTACATTCTAAACAAGAGCCTCAAGTAATTATTAAAATTAAAAGATGGCCAGGCACATGGTTCACTCCTGTAATCCCAGCACTTTGGGAGCCTGAGGCAGGTGGATTGCTTGAGCTCGGGAGTTCGAGACAGCCTGGGCAACATGGTGAGACCCCATCTCTACAGAAAGTACAAAAATTAGTCAAGTGTGATGGCACGTGCCTGTAGTCCCAGCTTCTCAGGAGGCTAGGGTAGGAGGATTGGTTGAGGCCACAATGAGCCATGATTGTCACTGCATTCCAGCATGGGTGACAGGGCAAGACCCGGTTTCTAAAAACAAATTTTTTAGAAGTCCAGTCAAATATCTGTAATAATTCAGAATAATTCTGTAATCTCTAATAATTCATAAGGTAATAAGTTTCTTGATAAGGACAGTTAAATCTTCAAGGAGAGCACAAGACGAAGGAGATTTCAGCAGAATTGACTACTAAGTTTGTTGACTGATTGGACATGGGAAATAAAGTAAAGAGGAATTTTAAGAATGGTCCTGTGGTTTCTGATTTCAAAGTATTGGGAGTTTGGTGGTTTTGGACATGAGGTATACTTGCTATACTCCCATATCTCTAGAGAATTTTTAAGATTGTAAATACAATGCCATTACCACTGGGGGCTGTGATACTGTGATTTTATAATAAGAAACATATATTCTGGTCTTTGTCCCTGGTTCCTGACACAGAGCTCCTAATCCCTTAGAATTTTATGGATACTAGGAATGTCTGTTGTTCTAATGAGGGACTCTTGATGGGCTTCCACATAGGAGCCAGTTATCAGAAAGACTAAGCCATGTTTGGAAGCTTGGAACTTTTTTTTTTTTTTTTTTTTTTTTTGAGATGGAGTCTCACTCTGTCACCCAGGCTGGAGTGCAGTGGTTGTGATCTCGGCTCACTGCAACCTCCACCTCCCAAGTTCAAGCGATTCTCCTGCCTTAGCCTCCCAAGTAGCTGGGATTACAGGTGCCTGCCACCATGCTTGGCTAATTTTTGTATTTTTAGTAGAGAAGAGGTTTCACCACGTTGGCCAGGCTGGTCTTGAACTCTTGACCTCAAATGATCCACCTACCTTGGCCTCCCAAGAAGCCTAGAAATTTTAGCCCCATTCCCTTTCCTTCTGGAAAGGGAGAGGAACTGGAGATTGAGTTAATAATGGATCATGCCAGGTCAGGCACAGTGGCTCCTGTCTGTAATCCCAGCACTTTGGGAGGCTGAAGCAGGAGGATGACTCCAGAAGCTTGAGACCAGCCTGGGCAACATAATGAGATGCTGTTTCTACCAAACATAATACCACTAATACTACTTATAATAATCGATTGTGCCTATATGATAAAGCCTCCATAAAAATCCCAAAACTATGGATTTTCGGAGCCTCTGTGTTGGCAAACACATCCGTGTGCTGCGAGGGTGGTGCATCCCAAATCCATAGGGCAGAAGCTCCTGTGCCCAGGACCCAGGCCTTGTTCTGTGTATTTCTTCATGTGGCTGTTCAACGATGTCCTTTGTAATATCCTCTACCATAGATGGGTAAACATAAGTAAAATGTTTCCTTGAATTCTGTGAGTTGTCCTGCCTCAGCCTCCCATGTAGCTGGGATCACAGGCATGCACCACCATGCCCAGCTAACTTTTTGGTTTTACCTGTTTTTGAACTTGTTATAAGTTATCATAAATTATCTTTCCTTTGGAGTTAGTTTCCTTTCTTTCTTTCTTTCTTTCTTTCTTTCTTTCTTTCTTTCTTTTTTTTTTTTTTTTTTTTTTTTTTTTTTTTTTTTTTTTTTTTTATTATACTTTAGGGTTTTAAGGTACATGTGCACAATGTGCAGGTTTGTTACATATGTATCCATGTGCCATGTTGATTTCCTGCACCCATTAATTCGTCATTTAGCCTTAGGTGTATCTCCTAATGCTGTCCCTCCCCGCTCCACCCACCCCACAACAGTCCCCGGAGCGTGAAGTTCCCCTTCCTGTGTCCATGAGTTCTCATTGTTCAATTCCCACCTATGAGTGAGAACATGCGGTGTTTGGTTTTTTGTCCTTGCGATAGTTTACTGAGAATGATGTTTTCCAGTTTCATCCATGTCCCTACAAAGGACACGAACTCATCATTTTTTATGGCTGCATAGTATTCCATGGTGTATATGTGCCACATTTTCTTAATCCAGTCTATCGTTGTTGGACATTTGGGTTGGTTCCAACTCTTTGCTATTGTGAATAGTGCCGCAATAAACATACGTGTGCATGTGTCTTTATAGCAGCATGATTTATAGTCCTTTGGGTATATACCCAGTAATGGGATGGCTGGGTCAAATGGTATTTCTAGTTCGAGATCCCTGAGGAATCGCCACACTGACTTCCACAATGGTTGAACTAGTTTACAGTCCCACCAACAGTGTAAAAGTGTTCCTATTTCTCCACATCCTCTCCAGCACCTGTTGTTTCCTGATTTTTTAATGATGGCCATTCTAACTGGTGTGAGATGGTATCTCACTGTGGTTTTGATTTGCATTTCTCTGATGGCCAGTGATGAGGAGCATTTCTTCATGTGTTTTTTGGCTGCATAAATGTCTTCTTTTGAGAAGTGTCTGTTCATGTCCTCTGCCCACTTTTTGATGGGGTTGTTTGTTTTTTTCTTGTAAATTTGTTTGAGTTCATTGTAGATTCTGGATATTAGCCCTTTGTCAGATGAGTAGGTTGCAAAAATTTTCTCCCATTGTGTAGGTTGCCTGTTCACTCTGATGATAGTTTCTTTTGCTGTGCAGAAGCTCTTTAGTTTAATGAGATCCCATTTGTCGATTTTGGCTTTTGTTGCCATTGCTTTTGGTGTTTTAGACATGAAGTCCTTGCCCACGCCTATGTCCTGAATGGTATTGCCTAGGTTTTCTTGTAGGATTTTAATGGTTTTAGGTCTAACATATAAGTCTTTAATCCATCTTGAATTAATTTTTGTATAAGGTGTAAGGAAGGGATCCAGTTGCAGCTTTCTACATATGGCTAGCCAGTTTTCCCAGCACCATTTATTAAATAGGGAATCCTTTCCCCATTTCTTGTTTTTGTCAGGTTTGTCAAAGATCAGATAGTTGTAGCTATGCGGCATCATTTCTGAGGGCTCTGTTCTGTTCCATTGATCTATGTCTCTGTTGTGGTACCAGTACCATGCTGTTTTGGTTACTGTAGCCTTGTAGTATAGTTTAAAGTCAGGTAGCGTGATGCCTCCAGCTTTGTTCTTTTGGCTTAGGATTGACTTGGCGATGTGGGCTCTTTTTTGGTTCCATATGAACTTTAAAGTAGTTTTTTCCAATTCTGTGAAGAAAGTCATTGGTAGCTTGATGGGGATGGCATTGAATCTATAAATTACCTTGGGCAGTATGGCCATTTTCACGATATTGATTCTTCCAACCCATGAGCATGGAATGTTCTTCCATTTGTTTGTATCCTCTTTTATTTCATTGAGCAGTGGTTTGTAGTTCTCCTTGAAGAGGTCCTTCACATCCCTTGTAAGTTGGATTCCTAGGTATTTTATTCTCTTTGAAGCAATTGTGAATGGGAGTTCACTCATGATTTGGCTCTCTGTTTGTCTGTTATTGGTGTACAAGAATGCTTGTGATTTTTGTACATTAATTTTGTATCCTGAGACATTGCTGAAGTTGCTAATCAGCTTAAGGAGATTTTGGGCTGAGACAATGGGGTTTTCTAGATATACAATCATGTCATCTGCAAACAGGGACAATTTGACTTCCTCTTTTCCTAATTGAATACCCTTTATTTCCTTCTCCTGCCTGATTGCTCTGGCCAGAACTTCCAGCACTATGTTGAATAGTAGCGGTGAGAGAGGGCATCCCTGTCTTGTGCCAGTTTTCAGAGGGAATGCTTCCAGTTTTTGCCCATTCAGTATGATATTGGCTGTGGGTTTGTTGTAGATAGCTCTTATTATTTTGAGATACGTCCCATCAATACCTAATTTATTGAGAGTTTTTAGCATGAAGCGTTGTTGAATTTTGTCAAAGGCCTTTTCTGCATCTATTGAGATAATCATGTGGTTTTTGTCTTTGGTTCTGTTTATATGCTGGATTACATTTATTGATTTGCGTATGTTGAACCAGCCTTGCATCCCAGGGATGAAGCCCACTTGATCATGGTGGATAAGCTTTTTGATGTGCTGCTGGATTCGGTTTGCCAGTATTTTATTGAGGATTTTTGCATCAATGTTCATCAAGGATATTGGTCTGAAATTCTCTTTTTTGGTTATGTCCCTGCCAGGTTTTGGTATCAGGACGATGCTGGCTTCGTAAAATGTGTTAGGGAGGATTCCCTCTTTTTCTATCGATTGGAATAGTTTCAGAAGGAATGGTACCAGTTCCTCCTTGTACCTCTGGTAGAATTCAGCTGTGAATCCATCAGGTCCTGGACTCTTTTTGGTTGGTAAGCTATTGATTATTGCCACAATTTCAGAACCTGTTATTGGTCTATTCAGAGATTCAACTTCTTCCTGGTTTAGTCTTGGGAGGGTGTATTTGTCGAGGAATTTATCCATTTCTTCCAGATTTTCTAGTTTATTTGCATAGAGGTGTTTGTAGTATTCTCTGATGGTAGATTGTATTTCTGTGGGATCGGTGGTGATATCCCCTTTTTCGTTTTTTATTGCATCTATTTGATTCTTCTCTCTTTTCTTCTTTATTAGTCTTGCTAGCGGTCCATCAATTTTGTTGATCTTTTCAAAAAACCAGCTCCTAGATTCATTAATTTTTTGAAGGGTTTTTTGTGTCTCTATTTCCTTCAGTTCTGCTCTGATTTTAGTTATTTCTAGCCTTCTGCTAGCTTTTGAATGTGTTTGCTCTTGCTTTTCTAGTTCTTTTAATTGTGATGTTAGGGTGTCAATTTTGGATCTTTCCTGCTTTCTCTTGTGGGCATTTAGTGCTATAAATTTCCCTCTACACACTGCTTTGAACGTGTCCCAGAGATTCTGGTATGTTGTGTCTTTGTTCTCGTTGGTTTCAAAGAACATCTTTATTTCTGCCTTCATTTCATTATGTACCCAATAGTCATTCAGGAGCAGGTTGTTCAGTTTCCATGTAGTTGAGCGGTTTTGAGTGAGTTTCTTAATCCTGAGTTCTAGTTTGATTGCACTGTGGTCTGAGAGACAGTTTGTTATAATCTCTGTTCTTTTACATTTGCTGAGAAGAGCTTTACTTCCAACTATGTGGTCAATTTTGGAATAGGTGTGGTGTGGTGCTGAAAAAAATGTATATTCTGTTGATTTGGGGTGGAGAGTTCTGTAGATGTCTATTAGGTCCACTTTATGTAGAGCTGAGTTCAATTCCTGGATATCCTTGTTAACTTTCTGTCTCGTTGATCTGTCTAATGCTGACAGTGGGGTGTTAAAATCTCCCATTATTATTGTGTGGGAGTTTAAGTCCCTTTGTAGGTCACTGAGGACTTGCTTTATGAATCTGGGTGCTCCTGTGTTGGGTGCATATATATTTAGGATAGTTAGCTCTTCTTGTTGAATTGATCCCTTTACCATTATGTAATGGCCTTCTTTGTCTCTTTTGATCTTTGTTGGTTTAAAGTCTATTTTATCAGAGACTAGGATTGCAACCCCTGCCTTTTTTTGTTTTCCAGTTGCTTGATAGATATTCCTCCATCCCTTTATTTTGAGTCTATGTGTGTCTCTGCACGTGAGATGGGTTTCCTGAATACAGCACACTGATGGGTCCTGACTCCTTATCCAGTTTGCCAGTCTGTGTCTTTTGATTGGAGCATTTAGCCCATTTACATTTAACGTGAATATTGTTATGTGTGAATCTGATCCTGTCATTATGATGTTAGTTGGTTATTTTGCTCGTTAGTTGCTATAGTTTCTTCCTAGCCTCGATGGTCTTTACAATTTGGCATGTTTTTGCAGGGGCTGGTACCGGTTGTTCCTTTCCATGTTTAGTGCTTCCTTCAGGAGCTCTTTTAGGGCAGGCCTGGTGGTGACAAAATCACTCAGCGTTTGCTTGTCTGTAAAGTATTTTATTTCTCCTTCACTTATGAAGCTTAGTTTGGCGGGATAGGAAATTCTGGGTTGAAAATTCTTTTCTTTAAGAATGTTGAATATCGGCCCCCACTCTCTTCTGGCTTGTAGAGTTTCTGCTGAGAGATCAGCTGTTAGTCTGATGGGCTTCCCTTTGTGGGTAACCCGACCTTTCTCTCTGGCTGCCCTTAACATTTTTTCCTTCATTTCCACTTTGGTGAATCTGACAATTATGTGTCTTGGAGTTGCCCTTCTCGAGGAGTATCTTTGTGGCGTTCTCTGTATTTCCTGAATCTGAATGCTGGCCTGCCTTGCTAGATTGGGGAAGTTCTCCTGGATAATATCTTGCAGAGTGTTTTCCAACTTGGTTCCATTCTCCCCATCATTTTCAGGTACACCAATCAGACGTAGGTTTGGTCTTTTCACATAGTCCCAAATTTCTTGGAGGCTTTGTTCATTTCTTTTTATTCTTTTTTCTCTAAACTTCCCTTCTCTCTTCATTTCATTCATTTCATCTTCTATCAGCGATACCCTTTCTTCCAGTTGATCACATCTGCTACTGAGGCTTCTGCATTCTTCGCGTAGTTCTCGAAACTTGGCTTTCAGCTCCATCATCTCCTTTAAGCCCTTCTCTCCATTGGTTATTCTAGTTATCCATTCTTCTAATTTTTTTTCAAAGTTTTTAACTTCTTTGCTATTGTTTTGAATTTCCTCTCGTAGCTCAGAGTAGTTTGATCGTCCGAAGCCTTCTTCTCTCAACTCATCAAAGTCATCCTCCATCCAGCTTTGTTCCGTTGCTGGTGAGGAACTGCGTTCCTTTGGAGGAGGAGAGGTGCTCTGTTTTCTAGAGTTTCCAGTTTTTTTGGTCTGTTTTTTCCCCATCTTTGTGGTTTTGTCTACTTTTTGTCTTCGATGATGGTGATGTACAGATGGGTTTTTGGTGTGGATGTCCTTTCTGTTTGTTAATTTTCCTTCTACCAGACAAGACCCACAGCTGCAGGTCTGTTGGAGTTTACTAGAGGTCCACTCCAGACCCTGTTTGGCTGGGTGTCAGCACCGGTGGCTGCAGAACAGCGGATTTTCGTGAGACCACAAATTCAGCTGTCTGATAGTTCCTCTGAAAGTTTTGTCTCAGAGGAGTACCCAGTTGAATGAGGTGTCAGTCTGTCCCACTGGGGGGGTGCCTCCCAGTTAGGCTGCTCAGGGGTGAGGGGCCCACTTTAGGAGGCAGTCTGTCCGTTCTCAGATCTCCAGCTGCGTGCTGGGAGAACCACTACTCTCTTCAAAGCTGTCAGTCAGACAGGGACATTTAAGGCTGTGGAGGTTCTCGCTGAGTTTTTGGTTGTCTGTGCCCTGCCCCCAGAGGTGGAGCCTACAGAGGCAGGCGGGCCTCCTTGAGCTGTGGTGGGCTCCACCCAGTTCGAGCTTCCTGGCTGCTTTGTTTACCTAAGCAAGCCTGGGCAATGGCGGGCGCCCCTCCCCCAGCCTCGCTGCCGCCTTGCAGCGTGATCTCAGACTGCTGTGCTAGCAATCAGCAAGACTCTGTGGGCATAGGACCCTCCGAGCCAGGTGCGGGACACAATCTCCTAGTGTGCCGTTTTCCAGGCCCGTTGGAAAAGCGCAGTATTAGGACGGGACTGACCCGATATTCCAGGTGCCGTCTGTTTTCCCTTTCTTTGACTAGGAAAGGGAACTCCCCGACCCCTTGCGCTTCCCGAGTGAGGCAATGCCTCGCCCTGCTTCGGCTCGCGCACAGTGCGCTTCACCGACTGTCCTGCACCCACTGTTAGGCACTCCCTAGTGAGATGAAACCGGTACCTCAAGCAGAAATGCAGAAATCACCCGTCTTCTGTGTCGCTGGGGCTGGGAGCTGGAGACCGGAGCTGTTCCTATTCGGCCATCTTGGCTCCACCCTCTTCTTTCTTTCTTTTTGAATTGGAGTCTTACTCTGTTGCCTAGGCTGGAGTGCATTGGCATGATCTCGGCTCACTGCAACCACCAGCTCCTGGGTTCAAGTGATTCTCCTGCCTCAGTCTCCCAAATAGCTGGGTTTACAGGTGCCCGTTGCCATGCCTGGCTAATTTTTGTATTTTTAGTAGAGACAGGTTTCACCATGTTGGCCAAGCTAGTCTCGAACTCCTGACCTCAGGTGATCTGCCCACCTCAACCTTCCAAATTGCTGGGTTTACAGGCAAGAGCCACCATGCCCGACTTCACTGTGCATTCTCGCTAACAATGTACAAGAGTTCCAGTTGCTCCATAGCCTCACTGACGCTTTGGATTGTCAATTGTTTCTCTTCCTCCTCCTCCTTCTCTTTCTGTTTTTCTTCTTCTTTTTAAAATTTCTGTCTGCTTTTTAAATGTGATTGTTCCTTAGGGTTCCCCTGCTTCATATAGTCTTTTTTTTCTTGGCCTGCACTCTGCCTTAGTGTTTTTATTTACTTGCATTTTTATTTATACTCATTTGTAAATATTTGTTGAACTTTTACATTGTGCCATGCATTATCAGGTGCTGAGGATACAGCAAAACAAAGCAGAAAAATCCCTGCCCTTATTGGAACATATAGTCTGAAAACTTCCAAGTCTGTTCCACATCTCTTTCCTGAGCTCCACACCCATATATCTAGCTGTCTACTGGCCATGTTCATTTGAGATGTTCCATAGATATCTCAGAGTCAGTATACCTAACCCTGAATTAATCATCTCCTTCAGCCTGCCCCCGTGTTGTATTCTTTTCTTGGTGAATGATGTCATGTTCATCCAGTAGCTCAAGCTAAAAACCTAAGCAATATTATTTAATCCTTGTTCTTCTCACTTTCCACATTTTATTTACTCATTAAACGCTATTGATTTTCCCTCCAGAATATCTTATGAATCTATCCCCTTCTCTCTACCCACTCTGCCACTTCCCTAGTCCAGGCTGTCAGCAGATGAGTGCACCATTCTCCTTATGAGCCTCCCTGACACCTCCTCCCTATGAATCACCAGTCCTTTCTACCCAACCAACCACCATTGGCCACACTGTTCCACTGTTCTCTTTCTAAAATGGCAAATCTGATCCTGTCTTTCCCCTCTTAAAAGCTCTGATAGCTGTGTTGCCCTCCAGGTAATTCCAAATCCTTAATATTACTTAATTTCTAAACATTACCTAAGACCCATAGTCATTAGGTTCTTTCATAACTCTGTAGCCTCTCACTCTAGATATTCTGGAACTATTTTCAGCTCACTGAACATGCCTTTGCATGCATAATTTCCTTTTCCTGGGACATTTTCCCCTTCCTTTTCTCAGTACTAATGCGTAGCAAAACCTAACTATCCTCAGTAATTGTTGTGCTGGCTAGTTATGTGTTTTAATGCATTTTTGCAGTAGGGAAGGAAACTTGCTTATTTAAACTGGTGTAATTTATCTTATGATGGTTCTGAGCTAAAGTGGTGAGAATATGGAGCTGGCTTGTGAGAGAACATGACTTGTGTTTTCATGCGTAGAGATGGGCCCAGTAGATGGGATCAGATTATTCATTCAATTTATTAGTACAGTAGATATTTACTGAGAACTTTTATGTATAAGAAGCTGCTGTGGAGTGCTGTGGAGTGCTCAAAGATGAGGGGCAGTGTCCTGCAGAGAAAGGCTTCTTTGGGCTCACAGTTGTGGTGAGAAACAGCATTGTCACTTGCCTGGAGCAATCTAGGTTGATAGACATATTCTGAGGTTCTCTGTGATTATTTTTTTTTCCATTTTCTTTTTAAAAGAAATGAAGTAATTACCCTCTGGCAGAGTTGCTATGGCAACTGTTCTATAGGAGAATTTTTTTTTTGCCTCCTCTCCCCCCATAGTTAGAAAGTGAAATAAATTATTACAATTTAAAAATGGCACACTAAGCCAACATATCCTTTCTGAGAGGTGAGAAGAAGAGACATAGGTGGTTGGAATAAAGTAAGTGTATAGGAAGAAAACTGGCTGTCAGGGTATCACTAAATTAAAGTCTGTGATTGATTAGTAGTCCCGTATGCCCAGGATTAAGGATTAGCTCAAGTACTGAAAACAGCCTGGGTTGGCATCATATGATGTTCCTAGAATTTCAAATCTTACTGTAGACTTTCAAGGGAGTCACATGTTCAGAACCAGTTTGAGGGCCTTTTGGACCCCACATTGAAGATTCCTTAGCAGACCTTGGGACTGTCAGAGGGTGCAATTCTAGGAGTTGTGTTTTTTTTCTGCTTCTTATTTATTAGGACCCTGTAAGGCAAGCAAAAGCCTGGCAACATGACAAAATAACAACAAATGCTAGTTGCTCACCATCTTCCGGGGACTGTGCCTAGCATTTTACATATTTTTTCCTGTATGATCTTTACAATAACCCAGTGACACTTGTGTTATTATTCTCATATTACAGATGAGGAAATATCTATAATAACTTTCTCAAGATCATATAGCTAGTAAATCGCAGAGCCAGAAGAACTGAACGTTGACTTTAAAACCCATATTCTTGGCTGAGCGTGGTGGCTCACTCCTGTAATCCCAGCACTTTGGGAGGCTGAGGCAGGTGGATCACTGGAGGTTAGGAGTTCGAGGCCAGCCTGGCCAACATGGTGAAACTCTCTCTCTACTGAAAATACAAAAATTAGCCAGGTGTGTTGGTGGGCACCTGTAATCCCAGCTTCTTGGGAGGCTGAGGCATGAGAATCGCTTGAACCTGGGGACAGAGGTTGCAGTGAGCCGAGATCGTGTCACTGCACTCCAGCGTGGGTGACAGAGTGAGACTCTGTCTCAAAAAATAAAAAACCCATATTCTTAATTATGAAGCTATTTACTTCTTGTTTCTTGAGATTAAAGGCCTATTTTTAATGATTTCTTTATCACAATTAGTTTCCTGAAATTCAATTTGGGTGTGGGATAGGACTTAATTAATAGTGGATTTTTGATTTTGAAAAATGAATAAAAAATATTTTCAGTTTTCTCCTGTCCTTCAAAGCTTCTGTGTTTTAGTGGATTTTATTAAAAATTTATAGGTAATTCAGAAGAAGTGGCTCTCTTTAAGGACCCAATAGGCTGGAGTGGTTTATTACATATTGTTTTAAGCCCCCTTCTGGTCTAGGTCTCTCTCAGAACATCATCATTTAGGAGCTCATATGTCTTTCCTTTGTCAAAATAAGAAAAATTAGATCTCTGTTTCTAAGAGACCCTTCCTTGTCTCTGTGTTCACCAAACCTGAGCCTATCACAATAAATCTATGAGAAGCTAAGCCCTGATACCATGGGTAAGGGAGTAATTCTCTTGTCTGGGAGCTTAATTAGAATATTAATTTCTTAAGAGATAAACATTACCATTCTTTGACCTTTTAACTTTCAGTAGAGAGCAGCAAAATTGAATATCTTCGCTCCCAGACAAGGGAATTAACTCCCTTACCCATGGTATCAGGGCTTAGCTTCTCATAGATTTATTTTTTATTTTATTTTATTATTATTATTTTTTTTGAGACGGAGTCTCGCTCTGTCGCCCAGGCTGGAGTGCAGTGTCGCAATCTCGGCTCACTGCAAGCTCCGCCTCCCGGGTTCACGCCATTCTCCTGCCTCAGCCTCTCCGAGTAGCTGGGACTACAGGCGCCCGCCACCATGCCCGGCTAATTTTTTGTGTTTTTTTAGTAGAGACGGGGTTTCACCGTGGTCTCCATCTCCTGACCTCGTGATCCGCCCACCTCGGCCTCCCAAAGTGCTGGGATTACAAGCGTGAGCCACTGCGCCCGGCCCTCATAGATTTATTGTGATAGGCTCAGGTTTGGTGAACACAGAGACACGGAAGGGTCTCTTAGAGACAGAGATCTAATTTTTCTTATTTTGACAAAGGAAAGACATATGACCTCCTAAATGATGATGTTCTGAGAGAGACCTAGACCAGAAGGGGGCTTAAAACAATATGGAAGAAGTAATTTTTTGTTGTTGTTGTTTTGTGGGTTTTTTGGATTGTTGTTAGTCTTTATAGTGAAAGGCAGAAAACAAGAATACTTTGTAGATTTGTCTCACATTTGGTAGAAGGCAGAAACTCTGTATGTTATGTAAAGTTAGTAGAATACAAGTGAGGTAGGCTCAAGTAAGGTAAGGCACATAATAATTGCTGGGATGGGGAAATGACTTTTGAATTCCTTCAAAAAAGTATTTTCAAAAATTATCTGCTGCTTCTTTGTGGTTTTCTTAGGTCACTGGACCTATTTGGGCTGGGGAGAACAACAGAGTACGTAAGAATTGAAATTCCTTATCATTTTCTTGATCTTACCCACAAAGTACATACTCCCTCTGAACTGTGAAGCTGGATATTCATGCATAGACTTCCATTTCCCTCTCTTCTCCTACTTAAATCTCAGGAGACAATGACCTGTGGTGGAATGTTATATCCTTCCAGGCTGGTTTCTTGATGACTTTGTGTGTGTTTATGTGTGTTAGAAATTTCAAACCAAAGTCCCAGTCATAATCCTGACAAGATCTCCTAATTTTTATTCCCCAGAGGCAAGTAGTAGCATCAGCCCCCTAGTGTAGCCTTCTCCTTTGGTCCCTTTGGCTAAGGAGTGCAGTGACCAGAAGGAGGAAGGCTCATTCTAGGATGAACTAGAGTCAAGGTAATTGGTGTGCATTCTGATTTGGCTGATTTTCTTGACTAGGAGGATATGCAGAACAGACTGCTGTCTTGAGTTTATTGGTCTAGCAAGTTGTGAATGCCATTTCAGCCAAAAACCTGCTTTTGTTAAGGAAACAAGAGGCTGAGGACATGGCTTGGCTTTCCCTGGAGCAGCCCAGCTAAGGCCACCTTTGTTCTAGAGCTTAGAGAATGGGCAGCCAGTTCTTTGTGGCAAAACATGTAGCCCTAGGCTGACATTACTGGTTATGTTACCCATCTCATGGGATCTGGTTGAGTCTCAGTGATTAGGTATCCAGTAGGTACTAAGAGGGGCCAAAGTTTGTCCTGTCACTGGAATTTCTCATGAAGTCTGTGCTTTCTGTGATTTGAATCCTGAGTATTTCTGCTATTAGGAAAGTACTCAAAAGCAGCTTGACCCATTTATGCCTAGTGTTCCATTATTGGAACTCTAAGCATGTGGGAGTTATTTAAATCCTACTGCTCAAGGTCATCGCCAAGCAGTAGGTGACCTCAAGCATAAATTGCAACCTCAGGCATAAACGGGTTAACAGAGCTTAGGTAAGTTAAGGTTTTCAAGTAGAAAAAGCAACTAAGCCATGAAAAAAATGTGAATGAATTTTCTTTCCTTTCTTTGGTTGCTGAAGTTCTATTAATAGGTATGCTGTGGATTTAAAGACCAATCCAGGACTCAATCGAGGAATACCACATACTAGAGGGCCTCATTTTTCTGTATTTCACTGGATTTTGTTTGAGTGCCTGCTGTGTGCTCGGAGGCCCATCTTTGTTTGCCCCTGGTTAGATGACCTTCCCAGCCTTTTGCAGGTTTTTAATTTGCCATCATTTCCTCTATGTCTTTTTATTTACCTATCAAATGAACTAAAAAATGGTTTCTCAAAAATATATAGCCTTTCCTACCACTGGGCCTTTAATCATGCCACTGCTTTTATCCAAATTCTAGAAGATGTTTCCCTTCTGCCTCCAATCATCGCCTATTAAAAACGAACCAGTTCTTCAAAGCCATCTCCTCCTTAAAGCTTCCTTAGTTACCCTATCAGGAAGTGATTTTACTTTTAACTCATAGCACTTGGTTTGTGCTAACTGCCTTGTATAGCAATTCAATATTTGTATCTATATATTCTGTCTCCTATTAGACTGACTCTATATTCTGAGTCTTCTGTGTTGTTTAGCCTTGGATGTGTAGGCACTCAGTGAATATTTGAGTGAATAAGTGTTCCCAGCCTTTTAATTTTCCATCTTTCAAATAGATTTTACCAGGGGCTTTTAAACTTTTACCCTCAAACTAGCTCTCTAGTTCCTTCTTAGGCTGAGCCAACCAAACCTGCACTCAGTTTCTCTCTGTAAAGCCCGGGCTTTTCTTGTCTAGCCGACATGCTGCTGTGGGGTAGATTGTGGAGTCAGTAAGAGATCGTCAGTGACACATTAAAAACACGGTTATTTAATTCAAATTGAAATGTTACACATTTTCCTGAATTTCCCTTTTTCATTTCTAATCAGGCTTGGTGCCAGGAGGTTTACTTTTTAGGAAAACTGGAGGTGATTACCTCTCACTACTTTTTTCTGTTTCTCTCCTTTGTCTTACTTTATTCCTTAGTATTTTCTCTCTCTTACCCTCTCCTGCTTTTCATATTCTCTTCTACTTCCAACCTCTTCTTTCCATGGATGCTTTGTTTCTTAATATTTGCCCTTTATTTCTTTAGTGTAGAAATGTTGTTAGCCTTTGGTAAAGTTGTAGAGTATCTCCGTTTAGCCTAGCAAAATAAACAAAAAGCAGAGTATTATTTAGGAGTAATAGGTCACATGCAGGGAGAAAGTAAAACCTGTGGATTTGGGTCGTGGGCTTCTAACTCTGGCTGAGCTGCACTCTCTGGCCTCAAAAGTGATAGGATTGTCTGTCGCAGTTGCCTCCTTGGAGACTGAATCTTGTTTCTCTGGGTTATGTGCTAATACTTTTCCTGCCAGAGTTTAGTAGGCCTCTGGTTTTGTCTCCTTTGTTGCCTCTGCCCCCTCATCTGTATGCATGAATAGTCCAGCACTGACTTACAGACTTGCTCTTTCTGTGGGTTCAGAAAGAATTAAGTCTGAGTGGCATATGGTTTTGTCTCTGGGTCCTATTTTTCTTGTCTTCAGAACAACAGATGCATCAAGGACTAAAACCAGTGCTTCCAAAGTCTCTTTTTCCTAATATGTCATCAGAAAGCTTTGTAAGCAGAATGCTTTGCATCCCTCTTGTTTGCTTTTGTTTTCAAGCTTTGCTACTCCTGCCCTGGTCAGTGGACTACTTGCTCCAAATGTCAAATATTACTGGCCGGGCGCGGTGGCTCACGCTTGTAATCCCAGCACTTTGGGGGGCCGAGGCGGGTGGATCACGAGGTCAGGAGATCGAGACCACGGTGAAACCCCGTCTCTACTAAAAATACAAAAAATTAGCCGGACGTGGTGGCGGGCGCCTGTAGTCCCAGCTACTCGGAGAGGCTGAGGCAGGAGAATGGCGTGAACCCGGGAGGCGGAGCTTGCAGTGAGCTGAGATTGCGACACTGCACTCCAGCCTGGGCGACAGAGCGAGACTCCATCTCAAAAAAAAAAAAAAAAATTACTAATAATTGTTCCTGACCATTTGAACATTAGCTTCTTTCTCATGTTGATATTTTTCCTCCTGGAGTTCTAATCCCTCTCCTCTCCTTTTTTATGTTCACATGTAACCATAAACTCAGATAGGAAAAGTTCATAAGATCATCTTACCCCTGTCTCCCATCTGTACCCACAAATGTTATCGAGAGTCCAATGCTCAGATTTTCTTCCTTACCTATAAAACCTACATGTTTGTGCTCTGTCTCTTTTAGTGGAATTCTTATCTACCAAATTGTCTAACAGAAGCCAAGGGGTCATTTCCCTATTATCTTCAATATGGCCCCATGTTTTACAATTCTGTCTGGAATTTTCTTTTTCTAGTTCATTAACTCTTTTCTGTTTCCACGGTATAGATGCGGGTCCTTATCCCCTGCCTGAGCAATTGTAAAAGCCTAATCTTGCGGTCTTCAGAAGGTTTCCACTGCCCACATTGCTACTAGATTACCTTTTTTTTTTTTTTTTCTTTTTTGAGACAGAGCCTTGCTCTGTCGCCCAGGCTGGAGTGCAATGGCATGATCTTGGCTCTTTGCAACCTCCACCCGCTGGGTTCAAGCAATTCTTCCGCCTCAGCCTCCCTAGTAGCTAGGATTTACAGGCACCTGTCATCATGTCCGGCTAATTTTTGTATTTTTATAGGGATGGGGTCCCACCATGTTGTCCAGGCTGGTCTTGAACTCCTGACCTCAGGTGATCCACCCGCCTCGGCCTCCCAAAGTGCTGGGATTACAGGAGTGAGCCACCACGCCTGGCCAAGATCATATTTTAAAATTACTAACATGAGTTCATTTTCTGCTAAAAGTATCTCCATTTTGGGATGGCGAACATTCCTTTTCCTCATAGTGAGCCAAATAGGAACTTGTCAAGAAAGGACACGTGGAACCCTGTTAATCATACACATAAGGGTATGGTGTCAGATACGACTTCCTCTCTGTAAAACAGGCTACAAAGCACTCTTAGGTTGAGCCACCTTTCCAAGCACAGCGATGATTTGTAAGTGTGGTCTTTTTAGTTAATAAGAAAAAAACTGTAGCCAGTCAGGTGCTGGTCTGAAAGGCAGAAATAATTCTATGAAATTGTAGCAACTGCTGTTAGTAATCTTGGCTGCATTGTCAGCAAGATCCCATTGGCAGTGCATATGTTTTTTCTTCTCTCAGCCCATCCTCTGGATGGGAATTCTGAGCCTAGGGTGTAGGTGCTTGACAGGAATTGTTAGAAAAACCCAACACTGTAGCAACACAGTAAGAGTGCTGCTGTTCTCAGCTGCATCTAGAGCCTTTGACTTGATTTCCAAGCCTTGGCTTTGACCTTCCTGATTTCCAGGACCAGCTTCTGATGTTGGACCTGCTTATTTGGTTCAATCCATGTTTAAAAGTCTGAAAACACCAAGACAACGTTAAACAAAAGTTTTGGGTTTTTTTTTCCCGAAGATATGAAAAAGCTAATTTTTTTAAACCTCTGCTCCCTTCCCCTTTCTTTAATAACAGAGGACCAGACTATATTTGTGACATTTAAAAGCAGTTTTTAATTATGGTTATGATAGTTGGAGAAGCAGAATTCCAAAGAATTCTGCAGTGGGAAAATGCAACCTGGAGCTCCTCTAAGAATAAGCACTAAAATTAAACTAAGTATATATCTCCTATGATAAGGAAGAGAGACTTGTGGGTATTAATTGAGACAGTTCTGCTCATGGCTCTGAGGTCATCACTGGGCTCATGTGAAGCTCAGCTTGCTTTTGTTCTCAAGGTCCAGACGTTACTACTAAGTTAGAAGCAGAAATAATTCTGAACAACTAAATAAAGCTGGGGTGCTTTGATTCAATGTGCTTATTTCATAGCTTTTGAAGACCCTGATAGTGCCGTTGATGACCGAGATAGTGACTATCGCAGTGAGACCAGCAACAGCATCCCACCTCCTTACCATACAACTTCCCAGCCCAGCGCTTCTGTGCACCAGTTCCCTGTGCCGGTGCGATTGCCACAGCAGCTGCTACTTCAAGGCAGTTCCCGGGACTCTTGTAATGACTCTATGCAAAGTTATGACCTTGATTATCCAGAGCGGCGGGCCATCAGGTGGGTATTGGGCACAAAGTACTTTCTCTTCCTAATATCCAGGTCTCATGATGCAATTGGCAACAAGAATTTGGATGCTTTAACCTGAAGAGGTAGTGAAAGTGTAGCAGTATCACGGGCCAAACTACAGTCATTTTGCGTAGATTATTAGTCTTTTTTTTCTTCCACATGTTTATACATTGCCATAAGGAATTTTATGTTTATATATTGCCATAAGGAATACTTCTCTTTATGATCAGTGATTCTCAACTGATCAGGGCAGTCCCACTTGGGGTGTATCTGCCCCACTTCCTGACTCAGTGAGTTTGGTATACCCTTTGCCAAGATTAAAAACACAAAAAATCACAGATTGGATAGTCCTTCTTGCCTAAATATTTTTCTGGGAACTTTAGAAGAAAACCAATATGATTTCTTATAGCAGATTAAGTATTTTTACTGGAACTTTGTTTTAATTTTATTTTATTTCTTAAATATATAAAACAATTATGTGGTTTAAAAGACGTTAAGGTACAATACAGCATAAAGAGTTTCCCACCCACACTTACCTTCCTCCACCCCATCTTCTTCCTGTTTCGTAATTCCCCTCCTACTGTTGTTTCTTATGTATCCTTCCATAGACTATTGTCATATATTTATCAGTATAAAAGCAAATACATACATATGTGCTCTCCCCTGCCCCAAGATTAAAAAAAATTTCAGACTTAAAGAAAATTTGGAGACATAATTCAATGAACACCCATATTCATGTTGCCTAGATTTACCAGTTGTGTTAACATTTTACCACATTTACTTTATCTCATTCTCCCTAATATGTATTCATATACACACATTTTCTCTGAACCACTTAAAAATAAGTTGCTTCATCAGAAAGTATTTCAGCATGTTACTCCTAAGAAAAAGAACTTTATCTTATTTTAACCTCAATATCATGATCACACTCAAGAAGTTTAATGATGCAATGTTATTATCTCATGTTTAGACCATATTTAAATTTCCCCAGTTATCTCCATAATGTTCTGTATGTATATTTGTTCCTTTCTGGTCCAGGATCCAATCCAGAACCGTGGTGCATTGCATTTGGTTTTCATGTTTCCTTAGCCTCCTTTAATTTAGCAAAAATTTCATTGTCTTTTTTTTTGGTCTTTTAAGAAGCTTTTTTTTTTTTTTTGAGACAGAGTCTCACTCTGTCTCCCAGGCTGGAGTGCAATGGGGTGATCTTGGCTCACTGCAACCTCAGCATCACCGGTTCAAGTGATTCTCGTGCCTCAGCCTCCCGAGTAGCTGAGACTACAGGTGCACGCCATCATGCCCGGCTAATTTTTGTGGTTTTGGTAGAGACGGGGTTTCACCCTGTTGGTCAAGCTGGTCTCCATCTCCTGGCCTCAAACGATACGCCTTCCTCTGCTTCCCAAATGGAATTACAGGTGTGAGCTGCCATGCCTGGCCTAAGACACATCTTTTTTTTGAAGAGTGCAGGCCAGTTGTTTTGAGAATGCCCCTTAGTTTGGTTTTTGTCTGATTGTTTCTTCATGTTTAGAATCAGGTTAAACATTTTTGGCAAAAATGCTGGATGTTTCCTTCACATGCATTCAGGAAGCACATACTTTGTCTTATTATTGGTAATGTTTAGTTTGATCTCATGGTTAAAAAATTTGGTATATGCCGTATTTCTCCAGTGTAAAGTTTCCTCCTCTCCTTTGTAATTAA
Organism: Symphalangus syndactylus; assembly: GCF_028878055.3. NCBI lineage: Eukaryota > Metazoa > Chordata > Mammalia > Primates > Hylobatidae > Symphalangus > Symphalangus syndactylus. Next base: position 109,560,373 of record NC_072431.2, on the reverse strand, counting down.
TAATATCTGGAGTGATACCTGAGACTGTATCAATACTCTGTTTCCCCAGTAGTCTTTTACTCAATGATCTTAGCATCCATTGATCCTTGCCTGAATCAATTATTTTATTGATTGGAGGTTAGTTTTCAAGAAATCATTCCAATTTAGCTTATCCTTTTAGTTTCTAAAATTCACTAGACTGGCTAGGTGCAGTGGCTGATGCCTATAATCCCAGCACATTGGGAGGCCAAGGCGGGAGGATCACTTGAGTCCAAGAGCTTGAGACCAGCCTGAGAAACATAGTGAAACCTCATCTCTACAAAAAATAAGCAAAATTAGCTGGACGTGGTGGCACATGCCTGTAGTCCTAGCTACTTGGGAGGCTGAGTTGGGAGAGATTGCTTGAGTCTGGGAGGTCGAAGCTCTAGTATGCCAAGATTGCACCACCGCACTCCAGTCTGGATGACAGAGCAAGACTCTGTCTCAGTCAATCAATAAAAAATTCACCAGACCATAGGATGATCTCCTTTTCTTGCCCACCTCACCAAACTGCTACATGGTGAGTTTAGAGACAGGGTCTTGTGTTGTTGCTCAGGCTGGTCTTGAATTCCTGGGCTCATGTGATCCTCCTGCCTCAGCCTCCCAAAGTGCTTGGATTACAGGTGTGAGCCACTGCACCTGGCCTTCTGGAAGATTTTTAGTGACTAAGTGTCTGCTCTGATCTTGCTTCTGTTTCCTAAATGAATGCTTTTGGATGTTATATCTATAAAGAACACACTGAACTAATAAGCTCCTAGCCTGTAGGTTCTTTCCCCATCCCTACCTTGGTACACAGAAGAAGGCAGTCTTTAACCTAAGTGAAAGAAAGGTCAGGCTGTCTTCAGGATTCATTGTTTTAAGTTGGACATGTAGCTTCTGCTACTATAATCAGTATAGGGAAAGATTTTCTTTTCACTGTGATCCTCAATGCATATAGCCTTTAGATTTCACAAACAACAAATTATAATGCCTTAGGCTGGGCGCGGTGGCTCACGCCTGTAATTCCAGTAGTTTGGGAGGCTGAGGCGGGTGGATCACCTGAGGTCAGGAGTTCGAGACTAGCCTGGCCAACATGGTGAAAACCCATCTCTACTAAAAATACAAAAATTAGCTGGGCCTAGTCGTGGGCGCCTGTAGTCTCAGCTACTTGGGAGGCTGAGGCAGGAGAATTGCTTGAACCCAGGAGGTGGAGGTTGCAGTGAGCTGAGATCATGCCATTGCACTCCAGCCTGGGCAACAAGAGCGAAACTGCGTCTCAAAAAAAAATCATAATGCCTTAAATAATTTGTTCTTTTTTGTAGTATAACACAGTTTGACTTCTGCTGATGGTAAAAAATTGTTTTATATGTATTTTTTTCTTATTAAAAGAAATATGTTTGACTATATTCTTGGCTACACATCCTCAAATATAACTTTCAGAAAGTTAACAGCTTGGCTTCTTTTTAGACTAAAAATTTATCAGCAAATTTCGTTTTCTTGAAATCCCTTGATGTATTTTGCTGGTATACTTTAATATTGCAAATACATTCTAGATATTGGTACAACATGTTTAATTTTTTCATTTGTTTCTTAGAAAAATAAAAGAATTCTAAAAAGCTCACCAATGAAAAATGATTGCAAATTGAAGTATTTAAAAATTGATATTATAGCTGTTCTTTTTCTGATATGGAATAAACTTTTTGACTACATTGATATAATATTTAAGAACATGTGGATTTCCTTTTCATATTTTTTTAGTCTGAATGCTTTTTATCACATTGGCAATTTTATTGTTCTAGTCTTCTCATTGAACATGTATTAAGTCTTATAACTTCTTTCTTCCTTTTCCCTGTCTCTTCCTTTTTCTTTGCTTTATTGTTCCTCCAATTTTATCCCTTCACGTCAGACAAGGGTCACAGGCTAAAGATGAAAAAATTAGGATTATTTCAGCCTTCTCTGATGTTGACTATGAAGAGCAAGAAGGTATACATAAGGAGATAGAGGGGAAAATATCACAAGAGTTTCTAGAAAATAATAACATAAACTTGAAGGAAGCAGAGGTAAAAGAAATTAGAACCCTTTCAAAAGCTGATGAATACTACAGCCAACAAAAACGACCAAAGTATAAGAACAGGAAAAAGATACCACTTCAGAGCCAACAAACAGAATTCTCTACTGAGTTTAAGGTTGAAACATCTGTTTTCTCCAGATATCCTCAGAAATATGATACACTAGATAGAAGAAGAAAAAAGAAACCCTTATACAATCATTTTGAAGACGGTGAAAGAAGGCAATATGATGAGAGATCTGAAACTAAGACTAACTACAAAAGTACATATTCTAATACTGAAAATTGTATCCTTTGCCATACTGAAAATAAACAAAATATGGGGTACCCAGTTTTGTACCCCTACAAAAATGGATTTGTGGTTAAGAGTGGCATGCAGTGCATTAAGTTGGAAAGTCATGATTATGATCTGTCCAGTTGTTTAAGGCACTGTGAAAAGTCATCTGGCTCAAACCAGCATGTCACTAATTTTACCTCATTAGATATTCTTGAAGATTCTACTAGTAGTACTTCTGATGAACTTCTGGATTCCCCCATTTCTGATAAGCAGGAAAATTTACAGTCACCAACATGGCATTCATCCAATGTCCACCATATTGGAGATTTTCCTGAAGAATATTATGTAGCAAATTCAGCATTGCCATTACAAAGGATGAATTGTGATGCAAAAACACTTGGAGATCTGTCTGGGTGCTCTATAGAAGAGATAACCCCTTCCTCTATTGAGGAGCCCAAGGAGGACCATATTGATACAATGGATGAGCTTCAGTGTTTGTTAGAAACGGTGTCAGAATATTTAGCAGAGAAGGAAGAGGAGATTAATAGATTTGGTTCACTTTCAAAAACTAAAAAATCACATAAACCAAATAGTACTGTTGATGCAGAACAGAGAATGCCTGGGGATCAAATACCACCTTTAACTATTGTCAAGAATGACAAGGACATGGCCATCTCTTTCCCTGAGTTGACTGGAGTAAAATGTTCTGTTGGTTCTTTGTTTAGTTCACTCACAGAAAAAGTGGGTTCAGGCACAAAGCATCTAACAAACTCTGTAGAAAAGTTGGTTTCCTTAGTCCCAGAAAAAACAGAAACTCTTAATCAAATAGAGGCAATTAATTCGGAATCTAAACCCAGAGCCATGGCGGTATTGGAGAAGGATCTTTCCATGCAATCTCCATTATCCTGTCAAAGAGATGATAATGTGAATATAGGCAGACATGGAAAAACCTCTGAAAATGAGCACATGGGTAATAAAACTGGGAGTTTATACTTTCAGAATACAACAGAAAGTATTGCAAAGGACTTGGCTCCACAGAATCAGAGTTCAGTTATAAAGTCGGTTTTCAGCAGGTTAAATCCATTGAAGATCTTTTCAGAAAAGGAGGAAACAAAAAAAGATGATGACCAGAGTAAGCCACCAAGAAAAGAAAGCTTTGTTGAGTGTGGTTTGGAGTTAAATAAAAGGGAAAGCACTCTTGACAATCACAGTAGTAGCATCATTGCTTTAAATAGGAGTGATGAAGAAACTGTAGGCTGGTTCCAGATGCCCACAAGTGAGAATTTATTGTCCTCCCAAGTAACCAGTGAACCTTCAAACTTAGTTAGTTCTGCAAGTAAAAATGATGATATTGAGAGTCTATTGGAAGGAAAACCCTGTATAGATCTGTCTCTGTTACCAGATCAACAAAAAATATGTGCCAAAGATACTCCAGGACATCCTTGTATAGCTGGCAGTAGAACTGCAAATAAAGAGGTATCTTCAAAGCCATTAGAGGAGGACAAAGTTACTGGTAATGATGATTTCCTTGAGCCACTCAGAAAATCATTTAGCCAGTTTTTGCTCACTTCCCCTGAGACTTGTTCAAAGGAAAGTTTGTCAGAATCTGTGAAAATTCACCAGATGGAGGAAGATGGATTAGAAAGGGGCTCTAAGAAAGATGGTCGTTCCTTTTCCTTTAGTGGAAAACTAAATCTTCCATTTTTTAGAGGTCTTGGTCATTCTGAAAAGCAACAGGAGTTAAAAGAGAAAGGAAGCATTTTTCCTTTGTTTAAATTTTCTTTCACTGACAGCAAGGTTACTGTTAATGACCAGAGTTTACATGGCTCAGCAGTAACCACTGATAAGGAGAGCAAAAAAAATTGCCATGAAGATACCAAACATAGTTCAATAAAATCTAGTTCTGTTCCAAATATTCATAGTGATCTAGGAAAATTTGACAGTAGAGAGGAATTTAAAAAGAATGACCAAATAAATTGTCCTGAAGATGCCAAACTTAATTCAATAAAATCTAGTTCAGTTCCAAATATTCATGATGATCTAGAGAAGTTTGACAGTACAAAAAAATTTAATAAGAATGACCAAGTAAATTATCCTGAAGATGCCAAACTTAGTTCAATAAAATCTAGTTCCACTCCAAATATTCATGATAATCTAGGGAAATTTGACAGTACAGAAGAATTTAATCAGAATGACCAAATAAATAGTCCTGAAGATGCCAAATTTAATATAATAAAGTCTGATTCAGTTACAAATATTAATAATGATCTGGAGAAATTTGGGTGTATAGAGGAATTAAATCCAAGTGACCACACAGCAGGAGAGAATTTCGAAAGAGATGGCTTAGCCATCCCTGGGGTTGTGCCCAAAGAACATATAACTTCAGATCCTTTAGGAGAAGGTAAGAATCTTATACAAGCAGCATCTTCAGTAGCATCAGGCTCTTCATTAGAGTGTATTTCTACCACTTCCAAATCCACTTTGGTTAATGAAATTAATGAAGATAAGGTTATAGATAAGACTTCCAAGAAAAAAGCCCAAGGAAGCTTCCTTTCTGGCCTGTTTAATAGGTTTTCTTCTGCTGAAAATTTGTCTAGTCAAGAATTAAATTTGAAAAATGATGACTCCTGTCACAAGAATAATACTCCAGGTTTAATCTCTGGAATATTTAACCTGCTATCAAATAGCAGTATGACTGATCATAAACCAGAGGAAGCAAAGTTCATGTCTTTAGGCAACATGAAGAGTTTGAATGGAGATAAGCATTTATCCTTGGATGAGGTCCCTGCTACTTCATGCGTGACTTCTGAGAATCTGAAGAAGCGTGTTGAAAAACATGAAACTTCTAGCTTCATAGAAGCCTCCTTATTACCTAAAGAAAACATACCATTATCTGATGCTGGGGGTGATAATCATCATTGTTCCCCTACAGAGAAAAACCAGCAAAGTGAAAAGCATCACGCCTCCTCCGAGAACATTGTACTTCACTGTGCTCCAAGTGCTCAGCTAGGTTTTTTGGAGAAATCTACGGCTAAGAGGCAAACTCCAAACCATATTCTTGAGGCAACACTACATGAAAATTCAAACAAGTTAAATTCACCTGTACTAAATACTAACATTCTCAATAAATCAAGCAACTATCAGGCTTTTGAAGAGATGAACAATCCTTTCTGTTTTGAATGGGACTCTGACATAAAAGATTTGTCTAAAAATTCCAGAAAACTTCAGCCACTTTATTATATGTTAAATCAAAATAGATTTCCATCAGCTGATGCTTTCTTGTGGCTTGACTCAGAAAACTCAGTGATAAATTTTTGCCAAAAAGATCAAAATGCAAATATCTTGGAGTGGAGAACAAATCCAAACAGTGTCATTTGGTGTGACTTACCATATGAATCATTCAATCAGTTAGCATTTAATGAAGATTACTTATTAAGAGGTGATGTGTGGGCAGCTAACTTGTTATATGGAAACTCTGGTCCTCTTCCAATTAATGAGGCTAATAATTCACTAGAAGAATTACCCATTGACTTAAGTTCTTCATCAGATCATGAAAAGACTACATGCCCCATAGTTGATCAAGAATCATTAAGAATGGATGAAAACTTTATTTTTTCAAGTTTTGGTTATGAGTACCAGGAATGGTTGTCATGTCTTGAACATGGAGTGTGGTGGCCATCAGAGGATGGGGATTATGGATATTATATGTTTCATGATGGTCAATATATCTATTCTCTTCTCACTGATTCTACTGGGCAGTATGCATATTTATTTATACCTGACTCTTATCAAGAGTATTTGGATTGTGATTTAGAGACAAATGGTCTATCAAGTATTATGTTGGATGACAGCATTATTTCTGCCTGTAGTTTTAAAGTACTTGATAAGGAAGATGAAATATTGTGGTATGTTGAAGAGGAACCAATTGATGACCCTCTTGATTTATCTTTAGCTTTGCCAAGAAGTGAGGAACCATTGTATCTAAATTTAGAAAGCTTTTCACAAGTACTTAAAGAGTCAAGTTATGACCAAAGCGATCAGCCACTAGATTTTTCAGGCTATAATCGTCAAAAGTTTAAAGGAGATTTTAGATCTTTCAAAGAAAAGCCATGTGGTTCTGAAGACCCTGAATGTACATTAGATCTCAGAAATCAGCCCCGAACTATTAGTAATCATGTCTTAAGCAGAGATCAAATTATAGAAAGAGATAAAAACCAGCCTCTAGCTAAAGATTCATCAGTTCACCTTTCCAGTTTCCATTGGCCTCAGTCTTCTGTTGAAGAAGTTACCACTTTGTTTCATCCTGAAAATATGACTAAATTCTCACAACAAGCAGAAGAGACATCATTAGTGAACAAAGTAACTTCAGTATTTTCTGTTTTGGGTGCCTCAGTTGAAAGTACTTTGAAGTTTGATAAGAGTGAATCCTTAGAGTCTTTGGCCATGCAGAAAGTGAATCAGCAGTCAGATTTAGCAGAGCTCACAAATGATGGCTTTCAGTCATTAATCGTGAGTAAGCAATTAGAGAGTAACTCCCCAAATGTGGAAAAAAGTCTTCTTAAGGATTCAGAAAGACAGATAGTATCCAATGTTCGGCATCCAGAATTGACCAAAAATGTAAGGCAAGAATTCTCTTCAAATAAAAACATCCATGTGAAAAAGCAAAGTTTGTTAAAATCTGGTTTCCAGGTAAGCCAAACAACTCCTCAGGCTAAATCAGGTGTAAAAGATGACGAAATCATTACAATGGACTCTATTTCAGTTTCTCCTGCACCTCAGCCTAGTGGGGATGAGCATGAGAATTGTGAGCTTCCCCAGGACCAGTCATCCAAAGAGTCTGATAAAACCTTATTTAAAAGTGCATTGAAACTCTTCAGTCGAGAAGAATCGTCAGTTAGTATGACAGCAAATGAAAAACAGTCATCTGGATTTTTGAATCTTTTTAAGACTCAGGTGAATAAAGAAGGATCACCGAACTTAGAAAACACTGGTGATACAAATGTCAAGATATCACCTCAAGAAAAGAAAGAATCTTCTGGTGTTTCAAATTTTTGGGGTACCCTTGGGGATTTCTTTAAAGCCAATGTATCTCCTATACAGACAAATGAAAATATGTCTGTTTCTTCAATGACTAATAATGATGAGGTCAGGTCAAGTCCTACTCCTATGGAGCTAGCTAGCCAGGGTGCTGGGAACTTTCCTGCTGCACCAGTTTCCTCTAAAGGGAAGGCTAGAGTTAGAAGACTGAACAAACAGACTAATATCGATGACAGTAGGTTAAAGGAACCATCAACTAGAGGGATCCAGGGTAATGATTTGACTGAAAAAGAGGTACCATTCAGAGACCATCTAATCCAGCAGTCACCTAATTCATCTTTTTCAACAAGTAGTCTCAAAGAGTCTTCCAGGGAGTCTTCAGCAGAAACTAGTGGTGTGACTACAGTGACAGAAGTTTCAAAAAGTAATGAAATATCCTTTGATACCATGAGCAAAAGAAATTCAAATGAACAAGATCATTTTTCTGACAAAGACTGGAGTTTCTCCATGGCTACAACATCTTCATCTCAACCAGAGTTATCAACCAAAAAGAGTATATTTTCTTTTCTGACTGGATCTGAAAAATCTGAGAACAGAGCCTCTGCTACTCTACCAAGAGCCAAATCTCAAGCAGAAGGGCTATTCACACTTCCTTCCTTTTTTTCCACTGCTAGCTCAAGCATTAAGAAGGATGCCTCTCATAGTAGCTCTACTTTTAGTTTCTTCAGCTTGTCCTTTTTGGATCAAAAAAAGGAGACCTCTGGGGAAAAACAAAGCATTTCAACTGTTGTTCCAGTGACCTCCCAGCCCTGTAAGAAGACAAATGTTTTTGTAGACAGTGGTAGCACAATGACCAGAGAAAGTTCCAGTGGTCATAGAGATAGCATAGCCCAAGAAGTAGTTCGTGAACAGCAAATGGCGCCTTGTATTTCCATTAACAACACCATTGAGTTTACCTCCCTTGCAGATGAGCTCAGTGTAGAGAAGGACTTTCAGGAAAAACTAAGTTCCAATATTGTACCAGGGACATCAGTGGATTTCCGGATGAATGAGTTGCAAAAAGACATTATTCTTCCTTCACCAGAGTTTCAGGCACAGGCTGAAACATTCCTCATTGGCCCAGAGAACCTTGGGATAGCTCCCCATGAAGAAGAGGCTTTCAACCACAAAGCCTTCCCCAGTGACTCACTGTCCAACTCTTTTTCACATGCTGAACAGTTAATTGAAAAATTCAGTGATTTAGACACTTGTACTAACTGCCACCAAAATGAGAAATTTACTACTGACCCAGTGAACTTGCCATTAGAAAAGGCCCCTGATGAGGTCCTACCACAGATCCTGGAGCCAGCCTCTTCCTCTCCAGAGCCAGGGTGTGCAGGGAAACTTCAAAACCAAGATGCAGATAAAGAGGAAGACAAATTTGCATTAGGCTCTTCAGCAGACATGCTTTCAGGGTTTGTCACCAAAGTGAAATCTTTCTCTGGGAGCTTAATTGAACCTCCCAAAACACTCTCTGGACTTTTCTCCTCTCCTAAATCTCCAAAGAAAAACTCCTTTTTCTCTCTTGCTTCTGATGTATCATCTCAGCCCCTCAAAGGTGAATTATTTGGAATTTTCAAAAGTCCCAAGCCAGAGCCATACAAACAAGAATCATCTCTCCCAGCTACTTCATGGCTTCAAAATGGTGGTTCCAGAGATGCTGTAGGATCAGTACCTCCAGAAAGGAGAGAAGCTGCCTTTACAGCACCCAGTTCAGAATCTACTCTCAGTGACTGTAGAATGACTGTGGTTAGTGCAAAGCCAGAATCAGATATCTTGACAGATGATGCTAAACTAACAAGCAAAATGGAAGACAATAATACTCCTGAAAATATTCTGGAACCTCAACGTTCTGAAACAATTAATACATCATCTTTCTCAGGTGATGATACTGGGCAAGGAGTATTGTCTCTGAGTGATGAAGGAGACATGGGGATATTGCAAGCTACAGACACAGAGGCATCGTTAGAAGCAGAGAACTTTGCGCTGCCAACACAGTTGCATCCAGATCCTACCTGCGTTGCCGAAGAGCTTCCACCTCCAATTCAGCCATCTCTTCCTCTTGAGTCAGAGCCAGCTATTCAAACTGCCTCCGCAAACCAAGACTTACTGGAGCTGCATCCAGCCAGTTCACTAGAAACTGATACTACGCTGTTCAGTGATGCGAGTGTGAGCCAGAGCACCACGCTGGAAACTGAAGGGCACTTTTCTCATCCTCTGCTGGAGGACCCTGCGCTTCCTGCCAAAGAAAGTTGTGAGATAATTCATGCCCAGAAAGATCCACCTGTAGTCCGCCAGGAAACAGAACAGTCAAGACCACGTTTTGAGATCCCAAATGTGACCACTTGGCCAAAGCTTCGTTTGCCATCCTCTGCTACTAACCATGGGAAACCACTGAGCTCTTTCTTTTCCTCATCTCTCCCCTCTGGCAATAGAGCAGCAGAGACTGGTTTAATGTCCAGTTTTAAGAAGTTGTCAACTCTATTTGAGGGAAGTAGTGAGGGGAAAGGGAGTGTACTAGCAAGTGATTCAAAACTAGGATTTGGAAAGGTGGATCTTTCATTTCCGTGGCCAAAAGAGAACAAAGGGGGCCCTGAACCAATGCCTACAGAATCCTCCCCTCCAGTTTTAGTTACTAGCGGTGATCAGGACCTTAACTCCAGTGAGGCTAACAAAGCTTTGGAGTCTTCTCAAATATCTGGGGCCAGTGCTCAGCCAGCTAATGTCTACACTCAGCCCTCTGGGACCTCTGAGCAGCTGGCGGCCAGGCCAGAGGTCTGTGCTCAGGGGCTTTCAGGGCCTGGAGAAGGGGGAAACCAGCAGGAAATCTCAGCATCTGGAGAACACTGGGATACCAAAGGCAACCTCTCTAGCCCCGCTTGTCCTTCAGGGAAACATGAGGAAGAACCCTCCACTGTCTCTGAGATATTTCACCAGCCAGAAAAGCAAGAAGAGGAGGCAGTGCCTGCCAGTACTGACTCTGATTTGAATGTACAGCAGCCAGTCACTCTGAATGACATCAAGGAGCTCATTACCAACAAAAGGCCTGTTCTTAACTCAAGCATCATAAATGGCTTTAAGGAATTGACCATTTATGATGCAAGTGACTTAGTGGTAGATTAATCATAGCTTGCTTTTTATCCTTCCTGTGTCTTTCCTAGTACCCGAGCTTCATGTTAATTAGGGGTTAAATAACAAGAACTCAATGTGTGGGTACTTTCCTCCTCCTCTTCTCTCTCTGCCAAATGTAATTCATTTATTGGAACAAGGAGCTTCCTGCTTAAAGCAAAGGCTGGGCACCCGATATTTACTCATTCTGGTTTGTTCTGCCTTGTATAAGGTGAAATGGAGAAAGGAGGGCAGGAAGAGGTAGTAAGTAGTTGGTGGTATATATTAACAACAACTACATATAGGCTAGGATGCTTCCTTGGGCCTTAGGCACTTATATCTTGTAGGAGATGGGGATAGACCTATTTTGCTTTGTTTTTTCAAGTCTTCTAAGATGCTTTCTCCAGTGGCAATGAGTGTATTAAGTAAAATACAAAATGAAAAGGATGCCTTGGGATAGTCTGTATTCCCATATCCTATTCCATACAGATTTGCATAGTTTCTTCCAGGGTATCATCTCTGCCTTTTACTACCCTCAAGGCTGATGTCTGATAAATGCTTTGAGTAAAATCTTCACAGCAACTCAGAGCTGTCCTTTGCTGTAGTTCTTCAGTCTCGAGCAGTGTACAGGATCCATCTGCAGAGGGTACTATTATTTCCTCTAAGAAGCAGTACCATACAGTACAGATTAAGAATGCTACCTTGACCTCTGGCCCAAACTTGTTCAAAGGGGTTGGTCAGGGTCAGTGTGTGTGTGTGTGTACTTATGTACAAGTATATGTGTATGTGTGTTGAACTACTCAGAACAGTGACCTGGTACCTATTCTGCTGGCATGGGCTAGAGGATCAGAAATCAGCCTGAAAATACCAGGTAATTAGGAGGAACTTTAGAGAAAATCCCATTGGAAAATAACAGTGATTTCTCTTCTTTGACCAAGGGTGAACACAAGCCCTTTAGTTAAAGGCTTGACTCTGTGGTAAGACAATTCTTCAAAAGACCTGAAGCCCTTGGATGATAGGGCCATAAGACTCAAGGAAGTAACTTCTAGATACTGCTCTTCTTTCCACCACTCTGCCCTTCTTGCCACTGTCACATTCTCTGCTACAACTGCTTTCTCTCATAACTTTCTAGATATGGGAATACAGGTGATTGAGAATAGATTGGCTTGCTGGTCTTCAGATACAGATATGCATGAATACGGCTCTGACCCAGCTCCTGGAGTTGGACTTTGTCCACTCTTTCTACACTTGATCTTAGCCAAAAGGCCGAGAAGCGATGTCCACTCTTTCTAAAACTGAGCCTTGCCCTGAAAGAAGCTCTGTTATAGATGTTCATCTTTGGGACACTTCCTATGCTGCCAGGGATATCATTGTAGCATTTATGTTGATGAGACCATTCATTTGTGTAATCTCTTGATCCTGGCCTCTATCTTCCAATGGGTTCTATTAACTCATCTTGCAGATGAGGAAACTGAGATGATAATTGAAGGAACATGTCTGCCCTCCTTTGCTCATCCTAAGGTACAGGCATACACATTTACAATTGTAGAGGAAGAAATGATGACCTCAATGTAATAAGTAATAGAAAAAGAGTGGAATTCATTCATTCCATTTTACTGTGTGGAAATTAAAGAAAGATTAATCACAGCCACTGGACAAGCTTCTTTAGAAGACTGAATAAAGAATTTTAGGAATAAGTAACAGGCCATTTTAATAATTTTTAATCCCACTCACAAATCGCCTATTAAGATAAAATATCCTTCAAAGTCAAGTGCAGAGCTGAGGTTAAGTGTCGTTGGAGAACCCAGCATGTCGTGTTGTTTTCCTGTTGTGTTTTTGCTGAATAGAGACTAATTCTTCTAGATTATGAAGTTTGGTCCTCTCTTCCCAAGAACCTCCTATTTGATTCTTGCTACTGATATAGTCATTATTTCCTGAATGTCTCCATGCTTTTGTCCTGGTCCTTGATTGCATTTATTTGCTTATCTGTCTTTCTCTCATTCTCATAGCCCCACCAGCAGCAGTAGGTATGGCTCCTCCTGTAATGTGAGTCAAGGAAGCTCTCAGCTAAGTGAACTAGACCAGTATCATGAACAAGATGACGACCATCAGGAGAGGGACTCGATTCATTCTTGCCACAGCTCTCACAGCCTGTCCAGAGATGGCCAAGCAGGTTTTGGAGAACAAGAGAAACCCTTGGAGGTGACAGGTCAAGCAGAGAAGGAGGCACCATGTGAACCCAAGGAGACGAAAGAAGATGCCACAACCCACCCTCCCCCAGATCTGGTGCTGCAAAAAGACCACTTCCTAGGTCCCCAGGAGAGGTAGGCAACAGCTGCCTTGAGGAGCTCACATGGCTTCCTCAGTACCTGCCCTGTGGTATTGCTGAAAATAAGTGATTGTCATTTGTTTCCCTGCAGCTGGGTATGGTGGTAGTTTACACCTCCAGGCTCAACTCTGTATTGCTTCCTTTGATTTATGGTGTACTTTCCAAGATATTTTGGAGATCTCTGAAGAATATTTGGGTTTCTGTTTGTTTGTTTTTGAGATAGGATCTCACTCTGTTGCCCAGATTGGCACGATCTTGGCTCACTGCAGCCTCGACAGCCTGGTCTCAAGCAATTCTCCCACCTCAGCTTCCTGAGTAGCTGGGACTACTAGGTGTGCACCATCACACCTGGCTAATTGTATTTTTTGTAGAGACAAGGCTTCACCATGTTGCCCAGGCTGGTCTTGAACTCCTGAGCTCAAGCAATCCACCTGCCTCAGACTCCCAAAGTGCTGGGATTACAGGGGTGTGCCACTGCACCCGGCCAGCACTTGGGTTCTTTGTAGTTAGTGAGCTGCAGTGTACCAGGACTTCTTGAGTCTGCAGTTCATAGCTTACTAGTTGACCTTGTATATGGCAGCCTCTGAGTCAGGAACTGACTTGAGCCAGGTTATTTCATCCACTGGGGCTGTTGTGGGTACTTTGGCTGACTTCTTAACCTATTAAGAATGCTACTTTGACCTCTGGCCCAAACTTGTTCAAAGGTGTCGGTCAGGGTCAGTGTGTGTGCATGTACTTATGTACAGGTATATGTGTATGTGTGTTGAAGTACTCAGAACAGTGACCTGATACCTATTCTGCTGGTATGGGCTAGAGGATCAGATATCAGCCTGAAAATACCAGGCAATTAGGAGGAACTTAGGGAAAATCCCATTGGAAAATAACAGTGATTTCTGTTGTAACTTTTTTGGTGAATACTTTGTTTTGTTTTTCCCTGGCTGAGAAACCTAGGATACAGTTAAGAAAGAATTGATCTAGAAGTCAGATTTAACCCACCCCTCAGCCTCCTCAGGGCCTAGCAATGTGTCTACCAATTTGTATCCATAGGAAGAAAAATTTAAAATGTATCCTCTTTAACATCTCATAATGAAGCTGAGTACAGAGTCTGAATGTTATTACTGAGCTAAATTGGTTAGAATAGCTGATAGGTTGGAGCAGAGCCAGACTTCTCATTCTCAGCACTCGTGACATTTTGGGCCAGATGATTCTTTGTTGTGTATATTATAGGATGTTTAATAGCATCACTGGCCTCTACACACTAGATGCCAGTAGCAATCCTTGCAACCCTCAGTTGTAACAACTAAAACTGTCTCCCGACAGATTTCCCCTGGTGGAGACAGTTGCCCACTGGGGTAGAGTGATAAGGGATGGGTGTGACTTAGAGTTTCAGATTTCAAGATCTAATAATAAAGCCTCTCACTGAAACACCAGAGCACTGAAAGAGGATTACATGGTAAAAATTAGGGAGTGGCTGGTGCTTCTGCTTTACCACTGGATTAATAGATGAGTCGCAAACCTTTCTGAAGATATTAACTTACTTTCTCTCTTCTTCCCTTTTTTGGTTTTTAGTCATCTCTGGTAGCTCATCTAATAGATGGGACATCCAGGAGGTGAGCTGTGGACCAGGCTTCTTATTGGGTTGATGACTCACTGAAAAACTGACTCTGGCTCTCCATAGACCTTAGACTTGGCAGTCACTGTTATCAGGGCAGAGTTCCTGGTGGAGAAGCAGAAGTGCCCAGCACGAGTCCTCTACTGGTTGTGTCCTCTCAGGTCCTAGCTGTGAGAGTGAAACCCAGTTCTACCTTGGCCAGAAGTGCCCACAAATGTTTTAGAACAGTTGACACATTTAGTTGGTATCAGAAACGACCATGTATTTTAACATGTCTAGATGGTGGACACTTGTCTGCTGAACTGGCTGTAGACCTCAAAGAGAGAAAGGAGAAACATTGTTGCCAAGAATTAACCACTATTCTAATTAATAATGTGGATAATGAGTTGTTCTAATGCAAGGTAGTGTTTCTGTCTCAAAGGTATTTTGTTATGGGTATTGTTTATTTTGCTGAGGTTGTTCTAGAAGCAGCTCAAGGAACAAGATCATGGCAGTAAAAGGGCTGTGTTTTTTTGTTTTTTTTTTTCTTTCTTTCTTGGCACTTTTCATGTAAAAAGGAATGGGTAAGCCTTCTGAAATACTTAGCAGAGCATGAAGGGTTTGCAGGAACAGAATTCTGCCCTAAGGATGCTGTGCAAAACCCCCAAGGGAACTGATCGTTTTAAGAAGTGCAGTGAGAGGGGTTGAAAGGCTTATTCCACCCCTCTCTGCATGGTTTCTATACAACGTATTGACTCAGGGCTCTTGCCATTGCCTCTAGAGTCCTGATCCCAGACCGTTCCAGGGAGCTACCACACTGGGTAAATGACAAAAACGAGTAGGAAAAGAGGGAACAGATGAAAAGCTAAAAGGAATTGTCATTTTAGAGATGAATTATTTTCACATTGAGTATTCAGTACTATGCTGCTCATTGGGTACATGAAAAAAGAAGGAAAAGAAGGAACAGATGAGGCGCAGTGGCTCACGCCTGTAATCCCAGCACTTTGGGAGGCCGAGGTGAGCAGATTGCTTGTGCTCAGGAGTTCAAGACAAACCTGGGCAACATGGTGAAACGCTGTTTCTACAAAAAGTACAGAAATTAGCTGGGTGTGGTGGCATGCACCTGTAGTTCCAGCTGTTTGGAAGGCTGAGGTGGGAGGATTGCCTGAGCCCAGGAGATTAAGGCTGCAGTGAGCCGTGATCATGCCACAGCACTTCAGCCAGGGCAACAGGGTAAGACCCTGCCTCAAAATAAATAAATAAATAAATAAAAGAGGGAACAGATGAGAAGCTAAAAGGAGTTATCGTTTTAGAGAGGAATTGTTTTCACATTGGATATTCAAGTACTATGCTGTTTTAGTAGCCTGAATCACTAAATAAGTGTAGGCATGAGTACAAACCATTTTATTTTAGACATTTGGCAGTCTTGCCTTGAGCAGTGTCACCTTGTGGCCTTGGCTATTTTTAAGAAATGTACTTTTTCTCTGTTACAAGTTTTCCTGAGGAGAATGCATCTTCACCATTTACCCAAGCCAGAGCACATTGGATCCGAGCAGTTACCAAGGTTCGACTCCAGCTGCAGGAGGTAGGAAATCTGTTCTAGTACTGGTTGGGACAATTTTTCCTTTGAAATTGGGAGACATATGGTGCTGGAGAAGCAATCAGTGATTAGTCATCTTCTTACAGTGTGCTTCTGGGAATGCATGACAATTAAGCCAGAGCTTTAAGGGATGGGAAGTGGCCAGTGGCTTTCTTCTGTGCTGATTAATGGAAATCAAATAGACCTAGTGGGCTGAGAGCCTGACCGTAAAGTTAGATGCTTATTTTCAAGTACTGTTCATTGTCTCTTTGAAGCTGTTTGAGTTTAGGGTGAGTTTAGGGCAAGAAACGATTTCAAGCCCCTTAGGATAGTTGTCTCCCTTACCTAGCCAGTTCATACTGGCTGATCTGTAGGGGCCAAAACAGGGTACAAAAATATCTATGGAATTTGCCAGTTTAAGTCCCAAAGTATCAGCACACTAAGATCTGAAACAACGTAAAACAATTGTAAAAACAAAGATAAATATTTTTCATTTTCAGCATTACAAGTTTGAAGTGTCTTTATCTGTGTGTTAGGAGGTAGGCAGTCTTTAGGCAGAAGGTACTTTTTTTTTCTGTATAAATTTAGGAGGTACCAGTGCAGTTTTGATACATGGATATGTTGCATAGTGGTGAAGTCTGGGCTTTGGGTGTAGCCATCATCCGAATAGTGTACATTATACCCATTAAGTTATTTCTCTTTCCTTACCCACTTCCACTCTTCTAAGTCTCCAGTGTCTATTATTCCACACTCAATCCATGTGTACACATTATTTAGCTCCCACTTATAAGTGAGACCATGCAGTATCCCATGGTGTGTGTGTATATATATATATATATATATATACACACACACCACATTTTTAAAAGCCAAACATCTGTTGATGGACACTTAGGTTGATTCCATATCTTTTTCCCTTTTTTTTTTTTTTTTTTTGAGTTGGGGTCTTGCTCTTTTGCCCAGCTGGAGTGCAGTGGTGTGATCACTGCAGCTTTGAACTCCTAGGCTCAACCAATCCTCCTACCTGTGCCTCTTTAGTAGCTGGGTCTACAGGCATGCACCACCATGCCTGGCTAATTAAAAAAAAAAAAATTGTTTTTTTTTTTTGTAGATGCAGGGTCTTGCTGTATTGCCCAGGCTGGTCTTGAACTCCTGGCCTCAAGCGATCCTCCCACTTTGGCTTTCCAAAGTGCTGAGAGTACAGGTGTGAGCCACTATACTTAGCCCATAATATTTTTGCTACTGTGAATAGTGCTGTAATAAACATATGGGTGCAGGTATCTTTTTGATATACTGATTTATTGAAGTTACATGTTTAATGACAATTGGCTGTCAGTAGTATAATATCTGGCAGATATTAAAAGCACAATCATGCTCACATATGTGCACATATATTTTAAAAATTAATTTATTTTGAAGCAATTTCAAACTTAAGGAAAAGTTGCAAAAACAGTAAAGAACTACTATGTCTCCTCACCCCGATGTTCCAACTATTCACATTTCACATTTACTTCATTGCCTTCCCTCTATTATGATCAATCTTTTTCTGAATCATTTGAGAGAAAATTGGAGACATGATATTCTGTCATTCCTAAATCTTCCTTTATATTTCCCTATAAACAAGGCTATTGTCCTGTATAACCATGATACAACCATTCAAATCTGCCAAACAACAATACCAACACTATTATCAAGACCCTATCCATATTTTGCCAACCATCCCGACAATGTCCCTTTTTCCTTTCTAATCCAGAATCCAATCCAGGATGACACATTGCATTTAGTTGTGATATCTCTTTAGCTTCCTTCAGTGTTTCCCATCCTTAGCAGTTTTAAATTATATAGGCTTTTCATTTTGTAGCATGTTCTTCATTTTGGGTCCATTCAATGTTTCCTCATGTCCGGACTGAGGCCATCCTTCCACGGCAGGAATTACACACAAAAAATGATGCTGTGCTCTTTTCAGAGCATTGCATCAGAAAGTACCTGATGTCAATGTGTCCTACCATTTATAATGTTAGCCTTGATCAGTTGGTTAAGTTTGTATTGGCCAGGTTTCTCCACTGTCAAGGTACCATTTTTCCCTTTGTGATTGTTAAGTGCCTTGTGGTGCAGTACTCTCAAGATATGCTGGTATCTTGTTCCTTATCAAATCTCTACCTACCAGCTAAGTAACCGTCTCCTATCTGAATCTACCACCACTAATGATGGTTGCCAATTGGTAACTTTCTGTTTCTATTATTCTTTCTATATTAATTAATTAGTTGGCACTCTATTTTTAGGAAGAGATTTCTCTTTTCTCTCATTAATTTATTTATGTCAATATTGCATTATGACTCTTACATTTCTAATTTATTACATGAGTTATAATCCATTACTGTCATTTATTTTGGTGCTCAAATTGTTCTGGCTTCATATGAGCACTCTTAATTTGACCCTTCAGGGAGAACATAATGTTTTAGTACTTATTGAAAAGATAGCTGCTTGGAAAAGGTATTTTGAATACAGATATTTGAAAATGCTACTATTTGTATATATATGTGTGTGTGTGTGTGTGTGTGTGTGTGTTCTTTTATCAGAAACAATGTTACTGATAAAAACTCATAACTGCATGCTTTAAAATCTTGGAAAGAGACTATTAACATATTAAAAATATTTCTAATGAAAATTTCCAATGAGTTTTGAACTTGTTAAAAATATGAAAATATTTCTCACGATTTTGCAAGAACAGCTGACATCAGAGAAGAGGAAAAATTACTAGCCAAAGTTTAACAAAATCTCTGAATAATTAGTATGTTGGAAGCAATTGCTCTTCTTTCATTAAATTTGATATATCATTATCTTTTTCAGCTGTGACAGCTATGAAAACCATGTATTGAAGTAATTGAGTGTACAATCAGACCTTAAAGTCATTCTATAACAAAATATTAAAATGAGATTTAGGAAATAGGCACATATATCACATTGTTTTAAAAAAAGTATCACTGTGAATATTTTTAGTTACAGCAAAAAAATTTTTTGTTAATAAACATTAAAACATTTTTAAGTTTGTTATGCTTTTCACATTTTAATTTTTATAATGTATATTAGTAAAGTTATACATCTATATAATTTTTAAATGAATAAATATACATATGTTGAGAGGTTCATGCTAAAAAATTTTCCATGGATAGGGCTGCCTAATTGCAAACACTGGGAGTCCGTTGATATAGACTGACGTGAGGCAAACAAATGTTTGTTTATTTATTTATTGAGACAGGGTCTCACTCTGTGGCTTAGGCTAGAGTGCAGTGGCATGATCATAGCTCACCGCAGCCTCAACCTCCTTGGCTCAAGCGATCCTCCCACCTCAGCCTCCCTTGTAGCTAGGACTACAGGTACATACTACCACACCCAGCTAATTTTTTTTAATGCTTTGTAGAGATGGAATTTCACTGTGTTGCTCAGGCTGGTTTTGAACTTCTGAGCTCAAGCGATCCTCCTATCTCAGCCTCCTAAATTGCAGGGATTATAGGTGTGAGCCACTGCATCTGGCTAAACAAGCTTTTTTTTTTTTTTTTTTTTTTTTCTTTTTAAGATGGAGCCTCACTCTGCTGCCCAGGCTGGAATGCAGTGGTGTGATCTTGGCTCACTGTAATATCCACCTCCCAGGTTCAAGCAGTTCTCATGTCTCAGCTGCCCTAGTAGCTGGGACTACATGCCTGGCTAATTTTTTTTTTTTTTTTTTTTTAATTTTTAGTAGAGATGGTGTTTTACCATGTTGGCCAGGCTGGTCTCAAACTCCTGATCTCAAGTGATCCACCTGGCTCAGCCTCCCAAAATGCTGGGATTACAGGCATGAGCCACCACGCCTGGCCTAAACAAGCATTTAAAATGAACGTTTATGGAATGAATGTCATAATACTTACTGATTTTTTATTTCTAAGTTTTTTAAAAGTAAGAGTCTTGTAATTCTTCCTATAGAGCAAAGTAATTAGCCTTATTCAGATAAAAGGAAAGCTCTGAATTAGAAAAATAAGAATATATTGGAGAAGACACAGTTTAAGTTATGGCCTTTTCTTTTTCAGAAGTATGATAATTCAGAGTCTCTCAAAAAGACTAGCTGAAAACAGTTGCCAAAGCTTGGAATCATACAGACAGAGGCATGGTTTACCTAAGAGTAACTAAGAACTTAATGGAATAAGAGAACAATAGTAAAGATATTCTTAACACAGGTGAACTGGCAACTGATTAGAAATGTCCAAGAGGAGAACAAGAAGCCAGAGTTTAAAGAGGGTTCTGATAACAGTTTAAGATTGAAGTAGAAATGTACCATTTATACTTAAGATGAGATTTAATAACATTGGTTGAAGTTATGGGAGAGAAAGAAGTTAAGCACAACACCAATGATTTTTTTGCCCCGCTGCCACCCCGCCACCCCAATCACTCCTTCACCCTCCACTCAAGATAATCTTTTTTGTTAGTTTCCTATTTATCATTCTAGAATATCTGTCTGTAAGTACAAGCAAATATGAATATACTAATGCTTCTTTACCCCTTTTTATACGAAAGATGGTATATTATACATACCGAGAATATCTTGATTTTGCATTTGGAGATCCTTCCATATCAGCTCTAAGAAAATTTTTCATTCTTTTTTATAGCTGCGTAATATTCCATTGAATGAACTACTTGTTCTGCAAGTGTTTAGTCCTTTGTTGATGTTCACTTGGTTGTTTCCAGTCATTTGCTGTTAACCATGTTACAAATGAGTAACCTTGTACATATGTCATTTTGCATGTGTGCAAGTATACCAAGGGGATATGCATTTATAATTTTGATAAATATTGCCAAATTGCCCTCCATTTGTCTGTGGCTTAAAATAACAAGGGCTTGTTTCTTGCGCTTACTCCACATCAAGGAGTTTTGCTTTAAAGTTGTCTTCTGTCTGCAATCCAGGCTGATGGAGCAACCAACACCTGGAACACTGCCAGTCACAATGGTAAAAGGAAGAGAGAGATAACAAGTGAAAGAAAATATAGC
This sequence comes from Symphalangus syndactylus, assembly GCF_028878055.3. Lineage (NCBI taxonomy): Eukaryota > Metazoa > Chordata > Mammalia > Primates > Hylobatidae > Symphalangus > Symphalangus syndactylus. Next base: position 109,539,326 of record NC_072431.2, on the reverse strand, counting down.
AAGTTGTACTTTGGCTCTGAAAACTTCTACCCAAAAGTTATTAATACATATGTCGCTTTTGCTCATATTTTCCTAGCCAAAGGAAATCATGAAACCAAACTTAACTTTCTAAAAATAACTTCAACTTCTATTAATATTTTAGATACAGAGGGCTGGGTGCGGTGGCTTATGCCTGTAATCCCAGCAGGAGTTTGAGACCAGCCTGGCCAACATGGTGAAACCCCCGTCCTTACCAAAAATACAAAAATTAGCCGGATGTGGTGGTGCATACCTGTAATCCCAGCTACTTGGGAGGCTGAGGCAGGAGAATTGCCTGAACCTGGGAAGCAGAGGTTGCAGTGGGCCAAGCTCATGCCACTACACTCCAACCTAGGTGACAGAGTGAGACCCTATCTCAAAAAAAAAAAAAATTAGATACAGGGGATACCTGTGCAGGTTTGTTACATTGGTATTTTGCATGATACTGAGATTTGGGGTATAGATCCTGTCACCCATGTAGTGAACATAGTACTCAGGTAGTTTTTCAATCCCTGCCACCTTCCTCCTTCCTCCCTCTAGTAGTCCACAGTGTCTGTTGTTCCCATCTTTGTGAGTACCCAATGTTTAGATGCCACTCATTTTTTAAAACTTTTTATTATTTTATTTTTTGAGATGGGGTCTCACTCCGTCACCCAGGCTGGAGTGCACTGGCACGATCACAGCTCACTGCAACCTTAACTCCTGGGCTCAAGCAACCCTTCACCTCAGCCTCCCAAGTAGCTGGGAACACAAGCATGTGCCACTATGCCCAGCAAATTAAAAAATTCTTGTGTAGAGATAGGGTCTCACTATGTTGCCTAGGCTGGTCTTGAACTCCTGGCCTCAAGCAATCCTCTTGTCTCAGACTCCCAAAGTGCTGGGATTACAGGCATGATTATAGGGCTGTCTCCTAGCTCCCATTTACAAATGAGAATATGCGATATATGGTTTTCTGTTCTGCATTAATTTGCTTAAAATTATGGCCTCCAACTGCATCCATGTTGTTGCAAAGGACATTTCACTGTTTTTTATGGCTGCATAGTATTCCATGATGCATATGTACCACATTTTCTTTATCCAGTCCACTGTTGCAGGGTACCTAGGTTGATTTGATGTCTCTGCTGTTGTTAATAATGCTGCGATGAATATATGAGTGTATGTATCTTTTTGGTAGAATGATTTGTTTTCTTTTCATTATATACCTAGTAATGGGATTGCTGGGTTGAATGCTAGCTCTGTTTTAATTAAAGTGGAACAGTATGACATACTTTTAAAGAGATAGAGAAGGATATTTGTCAGTGGCTTTAATGCCTACCCCCAAAAGTATATGCTTCCCATAGAGAGTGTACCAATTTATACCCCCACTAGTAATGTCTTAAGAGTGGTTTTCTCTTTCCTAACCCATCAATAATGTATCGAACTTTTGGATTTTCACTTATCTGCTAGCCTCTTTTTGCTATCCTGTTTAGGTGAAATGCTTCTAACATATAGAATTATTTATATTTCAAAAATTCTCAGAGACTTTATATTTGCTGTTTCCCATGCTTAGAATGCTCTTTCTCTTAATTCACTTAGCTACCTTTTCATTCACATCTTTTAAAACCCAGTCAGATGTCAGTTTTGGGGTAAAGTTTCTAGACTCTTTGCATATTTTTTTCTACTGCATGATGATGTAATGGAGTTACTTGTTTACTGCTATGTCTTACTTTTCTGTGTACTTCTTGTAAGATCCTTTAATGTCAGGCTAAGCTTTTTAAGGCTGATATTCTAGAGCCCAGTATGGAATCTGGCAAAGTGTGTTTAGCTAACCTTTTTTGGATGCTTAACCAGCCAGAGAGATGCCCCGCATTATTTCCACAGAAGTCTCCATGTGCTTCTTTATCTTCTAATTAATACTATTTTTAATTATTCCCAAGGTCCAGCACTTAAAGTCAATAATAGCAGAATATTAACTATTAACATTAGCTATATTTTCTTATATAAGCTTTATATACATGAACATAAATTTACTGAATTTAGATCATAATATGTGTGGATTTAAACTTTTTTTTCTCACTTTGTTTTTGTGAACTTTATTCTGGGTTATTAAATATTTTTGAAAACATGATTTAATGATTATTAATAAATATTCTCTCATATAGATATTTTATAATATTCCTCTTGTTTCTTTCTTTTCTTTTTTCTTCTTTTCTTTTGAGACAGGGTCTTGCCTGGGCTGCAGTGCAGTGGTACAATAACAGCTCGCTGCAGCCTTGACCTTCGAGGCTCAAGTGATCCTCCCGCCTCAGCCTCCCAAGTAGCTGGGACTACAGGCGTGTGCCACCATGCCCGGCTGATTTATTTGTTGTAGAGACGGAGTCTTCCTATGTTGCCCAGCCTGGTCTTGAACTCCTGGGCTCAAGCAATTTTCCTGTCTCAACCTCCCAAAATGCTGGGATTACAGGCATGAGCCCTCATACCTGACTCCTCTTGTTACTATTATGAATAATGCTGTGATGAGCACCATTGTGCATACATCTATTTTTATTTCTGATTATTTAACTTAAAATAGATTAAATTACTGAGTTGAAGGGTATAAGTTTTTTAATTTAAATTTCTTTTTATTTTTAATTTTATTTTTTAAAATACAGACCAGGTCTCACTATGTTGCCCAGGCTGGTCTTGAACTCTTAGCCTCAGGTGATCGTCCTGTCTGGGCCTCCTGCAATACCATGATTACTGGTATGAGCCATCACACTCAGCTTCAGGGGTATATATATATTTTAAGACTTCTGACAAATTTCTTAATTTATTTTCAGAAAAGCTTTTCCGGTTTGTACTTTCAGTATTTGAATGTGCTGTACCAACGTTAAGTATTCTCATTTTAGAAAATGTTTGCCAATTTGACAGAAGAATGGTATACCATTGTTTAATTTGCATTTCTTTGATTATTTGTGATTTGAATATTTCTCATAAGTTTATAGGTCACTTATAGTTCTTCAGGTAATATTACATCAAAGAGACTTTGAGAATCATAGAAACCTAGCTACACTTATGCTATTCCTATAAGATTGTCAGCCACTTGAGGGAAGAGGTTATATAGAGTCATCTCTGTGTCTTCTGGGCTGGCTGAGTACATGGCCATATGTACTTAATAAGTGTTTGATGACATTGCTATTGCTGATGAGGCAGTAATGTTGGTAGTGTGGGTGGGAGTGGATATGAATCTGTACCTTATTTGGCTTAGCTGCAGAAAAATCTGGGGGAGGAGGTGAGACTTTAGCTCTAGAAACGGAGATTGCGGTGGCAGCGGGTGGGTGGGTGTTCCAGGTGGAAGGGACAGTTCAGGAGAAGGCATGGAGATAGGCCAGGAAGAAGGCTTGACAGGAGCTCTTGGGTTGTTGAAGAAAGCTGAGGAAGGAGAGCCTTGGTAAGCAGAGACAGAACAGCAAATAGATGAGGAGGCCTGGGTTTAAATGGAGCAGTCTCAGGAGAGGTAGCATTGCGGCTACCAGCCTGAGAGGTAGATCAGCATTTTCTTAGGGGTGATCATTAAGAGAATGAATTGAAACTCTTCTGCAAAGTTCCGTTCTCACTTACTACTCCCTCCCAAGAAAAGTGACTTCCTTCTTGTTCTATAATTGAAGCCTCAAAAATGGGTCCCTTGGGGAAAAATAATGAGGCTCAAGGAGAGGGCTTTTGAGAACCACACCATTCAGACTTAATTGCACCAGGGAAATACTCTTTCCATAATCTTAAACTCTGGAATTTTTTCTGATCATGTCTGCCTATCTTAACTTCTCAACTCTTTGCTCTCATGGAGACTACCAATTTCCGATCCCTCCTTTTTCTCACAACTTTTCATCCTCTCCCTAACCATTGCCATTCTAGCATTTCTAAAAAAAACTGAAGAATGTTTTGAATAAGTAATAAATGTAAAATATAAAATTGAAAAGGATATTATATATAGATATATATTTATAAATATATAATGCACAGTTTCCCTACTTCAGATTCCCAGGCCCCCCCATCTCCTTTTCCCCCATCTTATTGTTATTTGTGTCTCATGAATCAGTCCAGAGTTAATCCATCCATTTATGAGCATGTGTGTGCCCCAAAACTTGTATGTGTGTATTACACACATTGTCCTACACCTTGCTTTTTTCATTTATTGCTCTATCTTGGAGATTTTTTTCCTTATTAGTATAAATAGAGTTCATACTCTATTAACAGCTGCATAGTTTTTCTGTTAGTATAAATAGGGCTACTGCTTTGTAAATAGCTATATAGTATTTCTTTCTGTAGATGTGTTGTAATTTATATACTCTGCTCCCTATTGATGGATCTTTAGGTTGTTTCTAATGTAGTTGCAATGCAAATCCTGTACATAAGCCTGAATACTTCAAGACTTAGCCACAGCTTTTGAGACCCCTCTTCAAACTTCATGGTAAGCCCTACCCAAGAACAGGCCTTACTGTTGCTTTACAAACCAGAGTGACCTTCCCTGGCCCTAGCTGCTCCTCTGAATGCTGTGAGACAACCCTTGTTCTCAACAGACTGTTTTTGCCTTCTGGGAAACTGCAGTGCCTTTACCTGATATCTGAGACCAGAACCAACATATTCTCTACCTTCTGACCTTAACTGGACCTGGCTGTTCCTTGAAGCCGTCTTTGGTAGAGACTATGCCTTTTATATGCCCCATGCATTACTGGGTCAGAAGTGAGGTTTGGTTTTCTCTGGCTCCCTCTGCCACTTCCAAGCCATTACTAGATCCTTGCCTAACCTGTTTCTACAGCCACCTTCCTTGTTGCAATTAGATTACAACTTTCCCATAATTCCCCATTTATTCATTGAAAATTTTAGTACCTGCATCACAGTTTTCCTTTTTAATCTCAACTCTTGCCATAATAATAATATCATTATAGTAACCACATTTATTGAATACTACTATGTCTAGGCACTATATCTTTACATGCATTACCTAATGAATTTGTAACAATAATTCTGTGAATTAGGCTTATGTTATTAGGCCCACTTTATTGATTAAGAAACTGAGTGTTTAGAAAGATAGAAACTTGTTCAGGATCACTCAGCTAGTAAGATTTAGGACCAGGATTCAAATCTAGATCTATTTAACTTCAGAGCTTGTCTTTTTAACACTAATCTTAGAACCCTACTTTCCAAAGCATGTTCCACAGGACTCCAGTTTCTAGAGTCATTAATAGGTATCATATGATACAGGGTTCTATGTCAAAGAAATTTGGGAAACACAGAATTCAACAGAGCACAAAGCCAATAGATTGCCTTATGTCTTAGGACTTCTCAGAAACTTCAATATACTTAGGCTTATTGTGATTCTTTAAGAAGGGAATATAATATGCACAGCTTTATTGCAGACTTATTTGACCACGAAACACTCTTTTAGAGACACATTCTGTGGGACTAGTTTTCCAAGGAATATACTTGAGAAAAGTCTGTGTCAGAGATTCCATTGTCATTTCATTAAAACTGTTTTTCTGAAGGTCATCAGTGAGCTCCTAACTGATAACTTAGTGGTTGCTTTTCAGTCTTTATCTTATTGGACCTCTTTGCAGTATTTGACACTTCTGAACAGTCCCTCCTGTTTTAACATCTAAGAAACCATCTCCAACTCTCCTCTTTGATCTGTCTTCAGTCTCTTTTCTGATTTCTCTGTTTGCTCATTTCTTAAATGTTGTTCTTTTCAGAGTTCTTTCCTCAATGCTCTTTTCATATAAATCTATACATTTTTCTTTTGAAATATCATTTATTATGTCACCTATCACCTATGTGTGGGTTGCTCTCTTATCCAGCCCAGACCCTAAACCCATATTTCTAACTACTTCTTGGACACTCACTTGTCCCATTAGCATCTCAAATTCAGCTTGTCCCAATCAAAAGACATCACCTCTCTAAAACCTGTTTTACGTCCTGCATTTTGTTCCCATGCTTCCCAAATCAACCCTGAACCCACTAGGTGTGATTGGGCTCCTGAGAGATGAGAGAAAGCAAAGACATTCTTTTTAAGATGTAGAAGAATGAGGAGCTGGAGTTTCACTTATCCTCAGAGGGAGAGAAGGATGAGGTAACTGTCTTATGCACATTAAAAACTACTCCATAAATATCTGTTGGCAGGATGAATGAACAGGATGTAGAGTAAGGAAGCTTGTCCTTTTGCATTCTGGGCAGTTGAGTTGTGAAGAGGAATGAGGTGGGTTTTCTTGCCTAAAAATCTCTGGAAAAGGAGAGGTCCATACCCATACTTGCCTATTCTCACTTTTGGTTGAGGAAAAAAAAAATTTTTATTTCCAAATTTTCTTTTACCAGCTACCCATGGCTCTTCCCTCTGCTCACACAGCTTGCCTCCACTTCCTTTTACTATTCTAAGTGACATAGAGACAAGGATACACTGCCGTTGTACTCTTGCAGCCTTCTCATTCAGTCCTACTTTCATACCATTTCCCCTCAGTGGCTCGACAACAGATTCTTGTTCCTTTGTTTTTAGTAACAAATATTTTTAAATTCAGATATAATTAACATAACATAAAGCCATTTTAAAGTATACAATTAAGTGGTATTTAATATAGTCACTAGATCACACAACCATCACCACTACCTAATTCCAGAACATTTTCATCACCTCAAAAGGAAATCCCATACCCATTAGGGATTACTCCCTATTCCCTTTTCCACCAGCCTGTAGCAACCACGAATTTACTTTCTGTCTCTGTAGATTTGTCTGGACATTTCATACCAATGGATTCCTATCATATGTGGCCTACTGTGTCTGGATCCTTTTATTTAGCTTAATGTTCTTAAGGTTCATCCATGTTGTAGCATGGATCAGTACTTTTGGCTATTATGAATAATGCAGCTGTGAACATTCATGTACAAGTTCTTGTGTGAACATAAGTTTTCAGCTTTTTTTGGGGTATACACTTAGGAATGGAACCGCTGGGTCATATGGTAACATTGTTTAACATTTTGAGAAACTGCCAGACTGTTTTTTAAAGTGGTTGTGCTATTTTACCTTCCCATCAGCGGTGTATGAGGGTTTCATTTTCTCCCCATCTTTGCCAACACTTATTGTCTGTCTTTTTTTATTATAGCCATCCTAGTGGGTGTGAAGTGCTAACTTGTGATTTTGATTTGCATTTCCTTAGTAACTAATGATGTTGAGTATCTTTTCATGTGCTTATTGGCCATTTTTATATCTTCTTTGGAGTTTAGTAGTCTCCTCTTAAACATAGGGGATACATTCCCAGACCCCAAATGAGTACCTGAAACCGTGGATAGTACCAAACTTCACATATACTATGTTTTTTCCTATACATACATATGATAAGGTTTAATTTATTAATTTTAGAGACAGGATCTCACTCTGTCCTGCAGGCTGAAATGCAGTGGTTCACTGCAGCCTTGAATCCTGGGCTCAAACAATCCTTCCACCTCAGCCTCCTGAGTAGCTTGGACTATAGGCATGCACCACTATACCTGGCTAAGTTTTTATTTTTTAGTTTTTTGTAGAGACAAGAGCTGTGTTGCCCAGGCTGGTCTTCAACTTCTGGGCTCAAGTGATCCTTATGCCTTGGTCTCCCAAAGCACTGGGATTGCAGGTGTGAACCACGGTGCCCAGCCAATGTTTAATTTATAAATTAGGCACAGTAAGAGATTAACAACAATAACTAATAATAAAATAAAACAATTATAACCATATACTGTAATTAAAGGTATGTGGATATGATCTCTCTCTCAAAATATTTTATTGTATTGTACAGCAGGTAACTGAAACTACAGAAAGCAAAACAGTGGCTAAGGAGGGACTACCGTAATATCTATTCAAATCCTCTGCTCATTTTTAAATTGGGTTATTTGGCTTTTTGTTGTTGAGTTGTAAGAGTTCTTTACATATTTTGGATAGAAGTCCCTTATCAAACATATGATTTGCAAATATTTTCTCCTACTCCTGTTCCTTTTTAATTTTTTCAAACCTCTTTTGAATTTGCCATGTTTTGCCTTAATTATGCCCTAACGTGCAACCTTTCTTCTCTTTCTCTTGCCTATCTCTGGGCAAGTTGGCCACAGCAGTCAAGCCTCTGAAGCAATAAGGAGGAGCTGTTTTTTCTAGGGTGTGGAAGTAGCTTGTCTAGTTGGTCAGTGTATTATGAGGGTTCTCCAGTGGGAGAGAACCAATAGGATATATGTATATATAAAAGGGACTTTATTAAGGAGAATTGGCTTACATGATTACAAGGTGAAGTCCCATGCATGATAGGCTGTCTGCAAGCTGGAGAAAGAGAGGAGCCAGTAGAGGCTCAGTCCAAGTCCAAAAGCCTCAAAACCAGGGAAGCTGACAGTACAGCCTTCAGTCTGCAGCTGAAGACCTGAGGGACCCCAGGAAGCCTCTGGTGCAAGTCCCAGTGTCCAAAGGCCAAATAACCTGTTCAAGGGCAGGAGGAGAGGAAGCAAATGTCCACATGGGAAGAAAAAAGACAGCCAGAAAACTGAGCAAACAAATTTATTCCACCTTCTTCCACCTGCTTTGTTCTGGCTGCACTGGCAGCCGATTAGATTGTGCCAACCCATATTGAGGGTGGGTCTTCCTCTCCCAGTCCACTAACTCAAATTTCTGTCTTCTGTGGCAACACCCTCAAAACACCCAGAAACAATACTTCCCCAGCCATCTGTCTAGGCATCCCTCCAGTCAGGTTGACACCTAATATTAACCATTACAGCCAATGAAAGCATGTTCTGGAGCATCGCAGCCGTGAAAGCATGTCCTGGAGCTGCCAGCTCATGTAGCATCCTGATGGTCTCAGTCCCTCCTTTTCTGTTTCTCTAATATACACATCTAGCTCCATCCTTGGAATTCAACCATTTAGGTAAAAACTAAAGTTGTCAGTAGAAAGGAATTCAAAAGATGAAGCTAAGTAGATGACAACAGTAATTTCTTTAGGAATAAAGCTTCAAATTTTCTTTTCTTTTTCTTTTACTTTTTCCTTTTTTCTTTTTCGAGGCCGAGTCTCACTGTGTTGCCCAGGCTGGAGTGCAGTGGCTCGATCTCAGCTCACTGCAACCTCTGCCTCCTGGGTTCAAGCAATTCTCCTGCCTCAGCCTCCTGAGTAGCTGAGACTACAGGCGTGTGCCAGCATGCCCGGCTAATTTTTTTGTATTTTTAGTAGAAACGGGGTTTGACCATGTTGGCCAGGCTGGTCTCGAATTCCTGACCTCAGGTGATCCACCCGCCTTGACCTACCAAAGTGCTGGGATTACAGGTGTGAGCCACCATGCCCAGCCTAAATTTTCTTTTAAACATGAGCAAAGTCCCTCCACCTCTCCCACTTCTATTGACACCGAAAAGAGCAGAGTTGCCAGAAGGATTCATGTGGTTCTCCTGCTTCTGTTCTCCATGTCTGTTAAGCAGCAGCCCAGAGTAGGGATGAAAGCTGAGACTGGTCAAGTTCTCGTTCTCCAAAGCCACCAACTGAGATGATCCTTCCACTCTATTCCAAAGGTTCCCTACAAAGGAAACGAAAAAAACCAGAGTGCCTGGCTTCTGGTTCTGAATTGTCTCCCTCCCCCCCTCCCTCCCTCCCTCCCTCCCTCCCTCCCTCCCTCCCTCCCTCCCTTCCTTCCTTCCTTCCTTCCTTCCTTCCTTCCTTCCTTCCTTCTTCCCTCCCTCCCTCCCTCCCTCCCTCCCTTCCCTTCCTTCCCTTCCGTTTCTTCCCGTCTTTTCTTTTCTTTTCCTTTCTTTTCCTTCCCTTTTCCTTTCCCTTTACTTTCTTTTTAATGGAGTCTCGCTCCGTCGCCCAGGCTGGAGTGCAGTGGCATGATCTCTGCTCACTGCAAGCTCTGCCTCCTGGGTTCACGCCATTCTTCTGCCTCAGTCTCCCGAGTAGCTGGGACTACAGGTGCCCGCCACCACGCCTGGCTAATTATTTTTGTATTTTTAGTAGAGACGGGGTTTCACCGTGTTAGCCAAGATGGTCTCAATCTCCTGACCTTGTGATCCGCCCGCCTCGGCCTCCTAATGCTGGGATTACATGCTGGGATTACATCGGCTCCCATGCTGGGATTACATGCGTGAGCCACTGCGCCCAGCTCCGAATTGTCCCCTTTCTTCCCCTGCCTTTTAAATATCTGATACCACTGAGTTCCTGGTTTCACCTTTTCCTCCTCTCATGGGCTGAGTTTGTCCCCATTCCCACCCCAAAATTCATAATGTTGAAGTCTTAACCTTCCCCAGGGGTTAGATACCTAACCTCAAGTATCTTAGAATGTGACATTATTTGGAGATAGGGTCGTTAAGTGGGTAATTAATATAAACTGAGGTCATATGGGTGGGCTTTACTCCATTATGACTAATGTCGTTGGAAGAAGAAGAAATGAGGACACAGATACAGAGAGGAAAGACCATTTGAAGGCAGAGAAGATGGCCATTGACAAGCCAAGGAAAGAGGCCTTGGGAGAAATCAACCTTCTTGGCATCTTAATCTTGGATTTCTAACATCCAGCATTGCGAGATTTTTTTTTTTTTTTTTTTTTGAGATAGGGTCTCACTCTGTTGCCCAGGCTGGAGTGCAGTGGCATGATCTTGGCTCACTACAACCTCCACCTCCTAGGCTCAAGTGGTCCTCCCATCCCAGCCTCCCAAGTAGCTGGGACCACAGGTACATGCCACTATGCCCAGCTAATTTTTTATATTTTTTGTAGAGATGGGGTTTCTCTATGTTGCCCAGGTTGGTCTCGAACTCCCAAGCTCAAGTGATCCACCCCCCTTGGCCCCCCAAAGTGCTGGGATTACACCACGCCTGGTCAAAAATAAATTTTAGTTGGTTAAGCCACCCAGACTGCTACTTTGTTTTGGCAGCCCTAGAAAACTGAGATACCTCCCATGGCAGAAGAGGGAAGAGGGTGGCACAAGCCTCAGTATTTCTCGCCTGTGAATCTTTGTTTCCTGAGGTCCACTTGGAGGGAAATAGGGTCTCCAGGCTGGTAGACATAGAGCCCAAGAGCCCATTCACAATATTGTGTCTTTTGTATCCGTTTACTGTTAAATTGTTACTAACAAAATTTAGGGATGGATAGAAATGCAGAGAACTGGGTTTTTGTATTAACTCACCCTTAAAATCTGAAATAACTAACAAATTCATATTTGTTGTTCTTCTCAGTTATAAAATTAGGGGATAGTGACTTGTTCTCTCTCACAGGATTTTGGTGAGATCATAGAAAAATGCATTTTTGAGTACAAAGCTCTAAAGCATTTGCTTAAAAGTCTCTAGCCAGCCTCCTAGTACTTTTCAGAACTGTTGGCTTTTAGGGATCTGTCATGACCTTTCTAGCCTAGACCTGAGGCAACTGAATGACCCATCAAAGGTCATTGCTGACCATGGCTGGAACCTTTGTTGCTAAATGAGGATCCATTGACACTGCTGCTTTTTTGGCTAATGTGGCAGTGAGCCAATGCCATAGGATTTCAGGCTCTTATAGGGATCGAGGCCACCAGGTCTCCCCTGTGGTAACAGGGTTCCTAGGGTAGCTTATCTATGGATGACTCCAGTGAGGCTATTTGGTACGTTAGCGCTTCTCTGGGACCACCAAAGAAGAGGAAGAAGTCAACAGAAGCCAAAGGCTGACCTGTGCAATGTGGGAACATTTTCAAAGAGCAGCTTTCATGCACTTGTCAGGAGCAATACGGATGGTTTTTGTTTGTTTGTTTTACCTCTGAAATATTCTGGACACATTTATGGCATGGATCTGGATGTTCATCAGTGGTGGATCTTCTATAAACCTTCTAGTTCTGGGCTGTGACTGAGCCTGGTGAATTATAGGATGTCACACCTGGACTGGGATTTGGGGCAGTGGATTGTTTGGAAGGGTGGATTTGGCTCTGGTTTCCGAGGAGCACACAGAACATTTCCAAGGGATGCTGTAATATCATCAACCTGTCTAGAGTTAGAGAAAAGGGTGTCAGATACTGGCTGCAGGGCTTAGCTCCAAATAGTAGGTATTTTCTGGGCATAGTATCAATAAAGGGAGGTACATAGTTAACTCTTATGGAATAAGTCAGATTCCTATACAAAATTACTTGCTTCCAAGTAATAAGCAAGGCATCCTTTCTCACTCTCTACCACTACCTTCTCTGATTCCTGCTGCTTATTTGACCATCCAACCAATGAGAATATTCATTGCTGGCTGTTCTTCTGTTCCTCTGTGAAAAAAAATCCTTTTGCCAAAGTTATCCAAAATGAAGCAACTTAAGTAATTATTCAGGGTTTTTTTGTTGTTGTTTTGTTTTGTTTTGTTTTGTTTGTTTTTTGAGACAAGGTCTCACTCTGTCACCCAGGCTGCAGTGTAGTGGCGTGATCTCGGCTGACTGCAACCTCTGCCTCCCAGATTCAAGCTATTCTTGTGCCTTAGCCTCCCATGTAGCTGGGATTACAGGAGTGCATCACCACGCCCAGCTAAATTTGTATTTCTAGTAGAGATAGGGTTTCGCCATCTTGGCCAGGCTGGTCTTGAACTCCTGGCCTCAAGTGATCTACCCGCCTTGGCCTCCTAAAGTGCTGGTATTACAGGCATGTGCCACTGTGCCCAGCACTTTTTCAGTTTTAAATCAAGCCCCTAATAAGTGGGTACTGCTGGGTACTGTTGGGGCTATTTGTAAGACATTTTCCTATTCTCCAAGAGCTTATAGGCCAGAGGGGAGGTAGAAATAATTAACAGTTAAGTATTTAAATACTTTTTTTCTCTCAGTCACTTTTTCCTCATTCTTACTTTCTGTGCAGCATTCCATAATGTTTTTAAAACTCCCTTTTTTGGTTTCCTATTTTCTTTTCCTCTATTATTCGTAGATTCTCCCAATTCTCTTCCTTCCTTAGCTCCTGCCTCATTTCTTTCTACAGTCTTCCCTCAAGCATCTCTTTTAATCTCAGAACTGCGTCTCTTCAGCCTCTAATCAAGAATCTTTAATTAAGCAACTACTCTATGGAAGGTAATGGGCTTGGTCCTACCTACTGTGCTAGGTAGCCAGTAGGCTTCCAACTAGCCTTTTTTTTTTTTTTTTTTTTTAAGATGGAGTCTTGCTTTTGCCCAGGCTGGAGTGCAATGGTGCAATCTCAGCTCACTGCAACCTCCACTTACCAGGATCAAGCAATTCTCCTGCCTTAGCCTCCCAAGTAGCTGGGACTACAGGCATGAGCCACCACGCCTGGCTAATTTGTTTTGTATTTTTAGTAGAGATGGGGTTTCACCAATAATCCACCTGCCTCAGCCTCCCGAAGTGCTGGGGTTACAGGCTGGAGCCACTGCACCCAGCCTCCCAACTAGCCTTTGTAAGCAGATGCTCCCAAATCTAAACCTTCCCTTTTTCCTTAGGCTCTATTCTTCCTGTCTAGTTATCTACTAGTTATTTTCACCATAATTTCCCAATGTTTAAAACTTCCCTCTTGAGCCTATTCCTCTTCCTTTGTTCTCTATTTATATTAAAGTCACCATCATTCTACTAGTCACCCACTCAAAATCACGGTGGCACTTTTTATTCTTCCTTGTCTCTTGCCTCCCACTTAGAACATTTGCCAGATCTTGCTCTTCTTTTCTTTGTGGTTTCTTTTACCAGTCTCTGTCTCTTCTCTGTTTCCCTTTGTGTTCAGGTTCTCTTTATTTGCTTAGACTATAGTATTAGTCTTCTAATGGTTTCCTTGCTTTTATTTTCTTAGAAGCCATTTTGTATATTACTGCCAGATTTATCTTTCTGAAATAGAACACGAGTCATGGCTGCCATTTATACCAAGGGCTCAACTTGGATGTCACATTCTTTGAAGCCTTTCCCAAAGTGCCCAGGACAAGTTAAATTCTCATTTTTTTATCTTTCTATAGCATTTCATATTTAATCAACTTTGATGTTAATCACATTGTCCTGGAATTATGTGAGCATTTGCTCTCAAGATTATATATTTCTTAAAATAATGTATTTTGTATGATTCTTTTTGTATTAAGTTCAAAAACAGGCAAAAGTAACTTGTGGTATCAGACATTAGCATAGTGATTACCTTTTGGGGGATGGAATTTGTAGTGATTACATATGAGCACAGGGGGCTTCTGGAGTTCTGGTTATATTGTTTTCTTGGTCTAGATTCTGTTTCCATGGATGTAAAAGTACACTTTTGACTTGTTTATGTTATAATTATAATGTATATTATAATTCAATAAAAAGTTTAAATAAAAGCTAAATGAAAAATAGCATTAAAATACAGACTAGAGAAAATGTCTGACTTTATATCCCTGATGCCTTGGCACCCACTAAACTCTTTGCAGATGAGTGAGTGAGTAAGTGAGTGAATAGAGAAGTGAATGAAAGTTTATCCTCAAAAAAATTAATTTTTCTTTACATTGGTAATTAAATTATAGTCTCAACAGAGCCTGAGTTCTCCACCACTTACGGCCTGTGTAACCTTAGGCTCAGGCAAGTTTACCCAGCCCTTTGGAAACATAATTTTTTCATCTCTGAATATCATAGTTGCCTCAGTGGATGGATAAGGGTTTAATAATATCATACATGTAGAGCAGGGCCCAGCGTGTTGTTAGCATTCAGTAAATGTTAATATCCTTTTCCTTCCAACACCCTCCTCCTTCTCCCTTTCATCTCTTTACCCATCCTCTATCCTCTGCCTTAAATGTCCTTTCCTTTTAGTTTCCACATATCCAAATATTATCCATTCTTTGGATCAATCTCAGATATTATGCTCTTCACAGAGCCTTCTGTGATTCACATCCAAACCAGTGTTTCTAATGCTGGAAATATTTTCCTCTCTCAAATTCTTATACATTTTATCCGTGTCCCTTATGATACATATTAGTCACTCACTCTAACCTTTAGGAGTTGCTGAAGGCTGCCCTCTCACTTCAGGCCCAAAGAAGAATAAGCACTGTAATTGGGCTAATATGCTGGAGGCAGGAGCTCTGTCATTTGGAACAAACTTGGGAATGAAAAGGCAGGTTGAGAAAACTGCTTTGGGCTTTTGATATTCATTTTTTTGTTTTGTTTTGTTTTTTGAGATGGAGTCTTGCTCTTGTCGCCCAGGCTGGAGTGCAGTGGTGTGATCTTGGCTTACTGTAATGTCCTCCTTCCTGGTTCAAGTGATTCTCCTGCCTCAGCCTCCCAAGTAGCTGGGATTACAGGTGCCCACCACCACAACTGGCTAACTGTTATATTTCTAGTAGAGACAGGGTTCTACCATGTTGGCCAGGCTGATCTTGAACTCCTGACCTCAGGTGATCTGCCTGCTCTGGCCTCCCAAAGTGCTGGGATTACAGGCATGAGCCACTGCACCTAGCCTTGATATTCATTTTTGTGCCTCCCCTTACACTTGGAGAAATTCAGATGTCTATTAAAAAATATGGGCCTGGGGGCTAGAGTTTAAGTTGCAGACTGTTTGACCTGCCTTTTGAATTGGTTAAAAACTTCTTCTGCTAAAGAGGTCTTTTGGCCCAGCTTGGCTTATCAAGGTAAAAGGCCAGGCAGATGTTTGAGTCTCAAGTCTTAGGAATTAAGAGTAGACATTCACCTAGAGTATCTTCTCTGCCTAATATCCCTAGTGCATGTAGGTAGAAAAAGAGTTCAGGGACGACCCCATTCCTGGCCACTTATTTTCTTATTATTTCGGCTTTCTGTGTGTGTTTTCCTTGCATACATACAGGCTTTAAATCTTTTGCTAGATTGCTCTTGAGGTCAGGAACTGATCACCAATTCTTAGCATCAATTCCTCCTGATACTTAGTAAAAATTCAGCGAAGATTTATGGAATGAACACTTAAAAATATTAAGTGGCTGGACACGGTGGCTCACGCCTGTAATCCCAGCACTTTGGGAGGCCAAGGTGAGTGGATCACCTGAGGTCAGGAGTTCCAGAGCAGCCTGGCCAACATGGCGAAACCCCCGTCTCTACTAAAAGTACAAAAATTATCCGGGCTTGGTGGCGGGCGCCTGTAATCCCAGCTACTCAGGAGGCTGAGAGGAGAATCGCTTGAACCCGGGAGGTGGAGTTTGCAGTGAGCCGAGATCACGCCACTGCATTCCAACTGGGTGACAAGTGAGACTCCATCTCAAAACAAATAAAAAATAAAAAAAATTAAGTGGTATTACAAGGCCCTAAGTAATTGATTGCAAAAGAAATGATTAAGTCTTTTTTTTTCTTTTTTTTTTTATTATTGTACTTTAAGTTTTAGGGTACATGTGCACAATGTGCAGGTTTGTTACATATGTATCCATGTGCCATGTTGGTGTGCTGCACCCATTAACTCGTCATTTAGCATTAGGTGTATCTCCTAATGCTATCCCTCCCACCTCCCCCCACCCCACAACAGTCCCCAGAGTGTGATGTTCCCCTTCCTGTGTCCATGTGTTCTCATTGTTCAGTTCCTACCTATGAGTGAGAACATGCGGTGTTTGGTTTTTTGTCCTTGCGACAGTTTACTGAGAATGATGTTTTCCAGTTTCATCCATGTCCCTACAAAGGACATGAACTCATCATTTTTTATGGCTGCATAGTATTCCATGGTGTATATGTGCCACATTTTCTTAATCCAGTCTGTTGTTGGACATTTGGGTTGGTTCCAGGTCTTTGCTATTGTGAATAGTGCTGCAGTAAACATACGTGTGCATGTGTCTTTATAGCAGCATGATTTATAGTCCTTTGGGTATATACCCAGTAATGGGATGGCTGGGTCAAATGGTATTTCTAGTTCTAGATCCCTGAGGAATCGCCACACTGACTTCCACAATGGTTGAACTGGTTTACAGTCCCACCAACAGTGTAAAAGTGTTCCTATTTCTCCACATCCTCTCCAGCACCTGTTGTTTCCTGACTTTTTAATGATGGCCATTCTAACTGGAGTGAGATGGTATCTCATTGTGGTTTTGACTGAAAATAGTTGCCACAGGACTTTAAGGAACAAGCCCTTTGAATTAGGGTGATCAGAGAAGTCTTCTCAGAGGAATTCCCGGAGAATACTAAGTTAGCAGTTAAGTATCAGGAAATGGCCAAGAAATAAAATAACATGAGCTTCTAAAGATGGAAATCAAGGGATAACTTGCTTCCTGTGTTTGCAATCATATGTCATGGGGGAGATCCATGGCCTCTTGCAAGTGACATGTTGCATTCTTCCTGTGGACAATGCAGCTGCTATTTACCACTATGCCCTGAAGTACAGTCATATTGTAAGACTTCAGTAAACTTCCTGAAGCCAAAGGGAAAGAGGTGAGTTGTAGCCCATTCTTTAAGCTTCTTCTTCTCTTTGCTGGTTGTCACCTTCAAGCATGCTAAGGAAATGTATTTATTCAGTCCTCAACTGAGAACACTCAGACTTAACCAGCCAAATAAGACAAGTTAGGAGGATCATTTTAGATGAAAACCAACCTCCTGGAGCATTTGTTAATGACAGATGAGATAAAACTGTTGACTGATTTCTCTGTAAAATAGTCTTCCTTCTTGGCTTCTTTTTTTTTTTTTAAAGAGACAGGGTCTCGCTCTGTCACTCAAGCTGGAGTGCAGTGGCACAATCACTACTCACTGTAACCTTGAACTCCTGGGCTCAGACAGACCTCCTGCTTCAGCCTCCATGTAGCTAGGATTAGAATAGCTAGGACTACAAGGACGTGCCACCAGACCTGGCTAATTTTTAAATTTTTCTTGTAGAGATGGGGTCCCCCTATGTTGTCCAAGCTGGTCTTGAACTCCTGGCCTCAAACAGTCCTTCTGCTTCAGCCTCCATAAGTGGTGGGATTACAGGCCTGAGTCACTGCCCCTGGCCCTATCTTTGATTTCTTCATAGCATTTCTCTTTCTCTGCTTGCCTCTTAAAACTTGATAATTCCCAGGCTTTGTTTTCTACCTCATTTTCTTCTCTAGTTAAGCTCATCCATGTCCTAACCTGTAACTGATAAATCTCAAATTACTATCTCTACTTCAGTCCTCTTTCATGAGTTCCAGACTTTTTTATCCAGCTTCCTGTGGATATTGTCACCTGAATGTTCATAGCCACTTCATACAATGTGTTCAAGCAGTACTTATCATCTTTTTTTTCTCCTCCACTTCCTCTTCTATATATCCTTTCTTACTACCCCGTCAAACATAAAATCTAACACTCCTCTCCCTCAGAATATATAACATGGGTATAACAATGCCTCATGCTTTAACATTTCCCCCGTTAGGTTATGAACTTCTTAAGGGCAAGGATTGTATCTTTTCATTATGCCTGTTAACAAGATGTTGTTACTTAATAGGTGTTCATTTATTTTTTGTTTTTTATTTATTTTATTTTTTTGAGAAAGGGTCTCGCTGTGTCACCCAGGTTGAAGTGCAGTGGTGTGATCATGGCTCACTGCTGCCTTGACGCCCTGGGCTTAGGTTATCTTCCCACCTCAGCTTCCCAAGTAGCTGGGACTACAGGTGTACTAGGTGTTCATTTATTAACTTTGTAAAATATTTTTATGTGGAATTGTAGTAGTAATTCTGAAAGGTACTATATTAGCTTGCTAGGGCTACCATAACAATGTACCACAGACTGGGTGGTTTAAACAAGAGAAATTTCTTGTCTCATAGTTTTGGAAGCTGGAAGTCCAAAATTAAGGTGTTGGTGGGGTTGGTTTCTGCAGAGGGCTGTGAGGGAAGGATCTTTATAATCCTTATTGACTTGTAGTCCTTAATGATATCTTCTCCCTATTTCTTTTCACATATTCTTCCCTCTGTGTATCCCTATGTTTAAATTTTCCCTTTTTATATCATATTGGACTAGGGCCCACACTAATGACTTCATTTTAATGTGATTGCCTCTTTAAAGTCTGTGTCTCCAAATAAGGTCACATTCTGAGGTGCTGGGGGTTAGGACTTCAACATCTGAAATTTGGGAGAACACAATTTATTTTAGTTCATTTGGGCTGCTTTAACAAAATACTATAAACTGGGTAATTTATAAATGACAGAAATTTATTTCTCACATTTCTGGAGGTTGGGATGTTCAAGATCAAAGCACTGGCAGATTCAGTGTCTGGTGAGGGCCTGTGTTCTGGTTCATAGGCAGCACCTTCTCACTGCGTCTTCATGGTGGAAGGGGCAAAAGAACTCCTGTGGGCCTCTTTTATAAAGGCACTAATCCCATTCATTAGGGCTCTGCCTTCATGATCTGTTCACCTCCCCAGAGGCTCACCTCCTAATACCATCACCTTGAGGGTTAGGATTTTAACATGAATTTTGGAGTGACGCAGACGTTCAGGCAATTCAACCCATAACAGGTACCAAAGTAGTTTTTCATGTTTATTTACAAGTCTTATCTTCTGACAAAGAAGGTTCCTACCTTCTCACCATCCTGATGTTTACTCTGATGGCACTCTAGATAGGGCCATCTGGAAACAGAAAGGATGAGATGGCACATTAAGTGAGTGCAAGGGGCTTGCGGTTTACTTTGACTAAAGTTAGAGTGTTGGGAAGCCAAATTCCTCTAGACATGGGCAGGTCAAGAAAGGACTTTGATAACATGGTAAAGAACTAGGATTTTTTTTTTTTTTCACAGTCACTGACGGATTTTAAGAAAATGAGTGACAAAAACTTACGTACATCTTAGAAATATCCCCCTACCAAATTGTACATCATGGATCAAGGGTAAAGAGGAGTGAGTGGGAGGTGGTTCTGAAGGAATGGAGACTAGGGAGAATGAATATTTTGCAATAGTTGAAGTGAGAAATAAGCCTGGACTAAAGATTGCAGAGGAGACATTGACAGATAAGAAGGTAAAATAGATTATGGCAGAGGCACAAAGGGCCTCTCTCTCACTGGGTAAAGAATTAGAACATATGGATTCCAATGATCCAGTATCTGAGCAGAGAAGTCATCTCTTCGTGGGGTTGATATGGGTGACCTGGCAGCCTAGGGCTCTAAACATGTAGTTCTCTCTTCTGACTTATCTAGTTGAGTGCTTCCCTTTCTTTCCACCATGCTTCCCTCTTACTGTCAGAGATCCCCAGTGAAGGATACGCCTCCAGTAAGTCTTCTTTTCCCTTTTGTACTTTAGCTACCTTCCTGTAACTCAGTACCTCATATCAGATGCTTTTGAATATTTGGAGAATCCTGTAGGGAAAAACCCACCTCTTTGGGATCCCTTCATTGAATCTGAAGACACTTGAAACTCATCTGCTGGTTAGGGACATATTTCCACAAGACTATAGAAACAGGGGCCTAAGCCAAGAGAATTCTCCAGATTTGGGTTTGCCGTATATCTTATTCTTAGATGTACCTTAGAACAAGCCACAAAGAACTGAGGGGATATTTGATCAATATTAACCCAGTTAGTCTCCACTTAGTACAAGAGGTTCATTTCTCCCTGGGATTTCAAATGTTGGATTCCTTTTAGAGGATCCTCAGTATATGGCCTCTTTGTTTCCTTTGGGTATAGAGATTGAGGCAGGGCCAATGTACTCTGTGGCTTGGGCTGGGATGTATATATATAAACAAATGCTGCTTTAGGACCGGCATTAGTCCTAAATCTGGGAGCTGTGACTTTTGGTCAGGTTTATGTGAGAGGGCAGTAGACATACAGGTTTCTTATGATCACGAATTGTTAATTATTTGGTCCTGAAATAGATATGGGGCCACAGTCTTTGGAGGTACAGGCTGAAAACCTAACTGGTTAGCTGGCCAGTTCCAAGAAGTTTATCAGCTCCTTATGTTCAAGTTTCTGCTAATTAGGGATGGTCTTTGACCTGATTGTAGGACTAAGACTTGTCAGCAATTTATGACTCTGAGGGCCTGCCTTGCAGCTTGTCGGGTCTGTTTAGGTAACAAAGCAGCTATGTCTTAGTGCATCAGTAAAGTCAGCACATCTCTGCCAGGCTTGTCACTCCCCGAGGATGGCATGCTCCTCAGGGAAGGAGCAGGATTACCTCCCGTTGCCCATCATTCTCTGCTGCATATGGTTTCTCCATGGTGTAGGGAGGGCATCATTCTACAGGGGGAAAAATGACTTTTCTTAACCACCAGAAAAACCATCTTCCTCATGAAATAAATCCCAGCTGTGTGACTGTATGTCAGCTTTTTCATGTTGCTTCTGGCTTTCCTCAGCAGTAGAAAACTGTCACAAGCTGACTCCTGCATGATATAGACATTGGCCGCACCCATCCTTTGTACCTTGCATCTGTGTTGATACTGGACAATAAGGTAAGCACCTGCTGGTCCTGACCCAGCTTGTCTTGGGCATTGACACCTGAAAAGGCAGGTCAGGTTTGGAGCAGGCATATTCTTTGCTTCTAGACCAGTTGTATCTAGCGTCAGGGAGACTTAGACTACTTTGTATGAGTGAGGAGAATTGTGATTGGTGAGGCCCTCCTCTAGTATTCCTGTGACACCACTCAGTTGCTTTAGCTGAAGATGAATTTTGTATGCCAGGTGGTTTTCTGACTAACCCACCCATTCGGCTCCCCTTTAGAACTCCTGCAGGTCTGAACCTTCCCACAACTCTGCGTGAGTGTCAGTGTATCATGTTGAATTTCCTTCTTGACTCATCTGTCTCTAGGCGAAGATCCCTGCAAGGATTTAAATTGGGAACCAGACCTTGAGAATGTCTGTTCAGAGCATTTCACAGCTTCTGGATAAATGCCTTTTCCTTCTTAACCCAATCTGTTTTTCCAGTTCTGCCCAGCTAGCTCCTGAGCAGCCTACTTTGAGGAAGCTTCCCAACTGAGGTGGGTGCTGTACTATTTCTTACCTCTAAAGAGCACCCCATCCTTTCGGCCTACTCAGGCTTTCCCAGGGCCAGATCCACTGTGATGAGGGGGCTGCATTGTTGCCCATGTGGCTCACAAAACAAATTGCCTGCTTGTCCCAAAGAGCTAGTCCACTGAGGAGTCCTGATGTCCTTTGGCCCTGTGGTGTCTGGCACTCTGTGGGCCCTATAGAGCAGTGGCAGAAGGGGCTGTGCTCTTTTACAAGAGCTTTCATTGACTGTTTGCCACTTCCCCACTTACTCTGTTTCTTGCTTTTGCTGGAACATGGGAAGGTGGAAAGATACAAAGGTAATTTGTGGTCAAAGCTGCATGAGCTCTCCTGTGAAGTTTGAAGATTATAACTGGAGATAGCAGATTTGTTGTGCCTCATGTGCTAATCACGTCTTCTACCGCCTGAGCCTTTGTTTTTCTGGAAAGCCCAAGCTGCTTAGAAAAATAGGCTGGATGTGTTTGGGTGACAAGACAGGGTGGGTTCCATTAGCCTCAGGAATGCCATCTGGAGGCCTTAGCCAGGCCTTGGGGCCACTTTGTCAATTAGACAGGAAGAAGTAGGTTCTTCTAGCAGAGTCCTACCTCTGGGGAATCTTTCCCACTCTTGAAAGTTTGAGCTTCTCCTTAGCCTAGGAAGCCTGACCAAACCTGATAGTGACAGCTGCTGTTCTGGGCTCTTTATGAGTGGCTGCAGATTTTGGGGAGGGAATTCTAATTTAATCAATCTTCCCTATATTTCTTGTTTTAAACCTTTACCTCCTTCTTCTGGTTGAAGGATGGGAAACTCCACAGTAAATTGGCTGTGACTTCCACAGAAACTTGACAGTTTTCAAGTTATTTTTTTCCTCTGTATTTAGATGTGGTTATAGTTGTGCTGTCAGGCCTTATCTCTTCTGTCATCTAGCCAGCTCCCAACTAGGTTAGGAGGTATGTGCTCTGCTGTCAGTGTTGGCTGCATAATGAGGTGGATGGCTAAGAAATGGGTTGTTTAGCATCTCTTGGAATCTAAATTTTCTTCCTTGGTTGAGGGGGAAGCAATGTTATTGGAAGAAGGCGGTAGGGAGGCACATGTTGGCTCTGAAATCAACCCTTTCTTCTCAGGATCTTGGATAAGCCACATAAATCATTCTTAATTTAAATGCTTGTTTTATCTACCATAAAAGGCTGCCTGTTCTGCAATGACAGATCCTAGGATGGCCCCCATAGACTGACTACCTGATTTGTGGGCTAAAGAGGCCATACTCTATTGTGGATTGCCAGGAGGAATGTTGCAGGGCAGCAGAAGTCACAAGGTTTGAGAGCCTGGTTTGGGCATGCTGGGTAAGTCAAACTTGCCCACCTACTGTTGGCCTAAGGAGGAAGAGGGCCTTTTCTCATAAGATCAAGCTCAGGGGAGTCAGAAGAGGAATGACTTCACTGGATTGTTACTGGCTGATCGAGCTCTGTATTGAGAAGGATTCTGAGGTTATCTAGGTTCAGTAAGCGATGTTTTTCATGTCCTGTGGTTGCAGAGTGGAAAGGGGATATCATGTTTCATGTATTTGGCATTTTATTCTCCAGAGCTTCAAGGGGTCCTGGCTTGTGCTCGGACATTATGTTGCAGTGAACAACTCGAGTGTTCTTTGAAGATAAGGACATTCAATTTCCCAGTGAGTCCTAACTAGAATTGTTGAATTATTAGGAATTAGGGTCACATGAGAGCCATCTGGCTAGTGAGTCTCCAGGGAGATAGGGCATCCATTGGCAAAGAAGAGTTATGAAATTTGGGGTCATAAAAGGGGCCCTGAACCTTAGGCAGCTTTTTGGTTATTGTGATATCACTTTAGGTTACTTCGTTCCTAATTCTGGATTCCGAAACCATCTTTGGTCTAGACTTCTGCAGTACAGAGTTCATCTCAGCTCACCTAACTTCCCCTCCTTCTCCCGGGTTGTTGCTTTGGCATAGCCTGAGGGAGCTCTTATTTTCCAGTTGATTCTCTTGTGGTGGTTGTTCAGTAAGAACTGGACTAGATGTCTACTCCAAAAACATGGCACTGTTTAATTTTAACTGCACTTGATCACTGTACCTATCCTTCAGCTTTGCCAAATGCTGACAACAGATTATATACACACGAAACCAACCAACTTAGAGCTGTTCTCAGTAGAAGGGAAGACTCCCTTTGTATTGTGCTCCAGCAGTTCCATGGCTGGCATGCTGTGTTCCGGCTTCCCTCTGAGACTAGGAGCTCCTGAAAGTATAGGTCTCCATCTGTGTCTGTTTATATCCTATAGCCCAGATGTGAGAGAGGTAGATAGGGGAAAAGAAAGGAGGGAGGAGAAGAACGAGGGAAGGAAATGGAGGAGGGGAGAGAGTAAGATCTGTATTTTTAGCAAAAGGGAGAGACACTTACCAAGGGTGTGTGAGTGAGCTTGCTGGCAAGGGTTGTGTGTGCGTGAGTGTGCTGGGAAGGGGGTGTGTGCGCCAGGAACGTGTGAGGAGGGCCGGTGCCTATGGGAGGTTGCAGGCAGGAAGCAGCTGGAGAGGAGGAGGAGCAGCAGCAGGAGCAGGAGCTGCCCTGCTTTCTGCCTCAGTCTCAAAGCCCGGAATCGATTGAGTTAGAATTCCACATTCAGTTGAAGTTTGGCTGCTGTTGCCTTCAGCAGGCTGATCTCAGAATCCCCCTTGCCAGAGAGGTGTGGACCAGATTAGATTTCTACGTTTGCAGCCAGTAAGACTCCTGCCGAGCCCTTCACTGAGGGGTTTTTTTGCAGGGCATTGTTTCTGTCATCAACTTTGTACCGTGGAGCCAGCCAGCTGGGCGCAACTGAGAATAATAGCTCCTTGGCTCTGTTTGTCGGTTGGGCAAGCAGTGGTGCTTTGGCTCAGAAAGTTCGTCCTGTGGCTTCTCTGTCAAACCAAGGAGTGCTCCTGGATGGATTTCCTCTTAAAGACAGCATTTGCATTCTAAAACTTGAGAATTCATGGTTTTAAATTTTTTTTTTTAATTTCCTTAACCCTTATTTTGGTTGTAGCAGCAAGGTAAGTGGTACCGAGTGTGTATGACTGACTGAACAACAAGCAGAGCAAAAGGAAAGCATTTGTGGGTGGAATATGGAGCAGCTACATTAATTACATAATTGCTTGAGTCAACTTGCTGGTGAGGGGGGTCATTATAATGAGTGAAAAGTAGCATACGCCGCACTGGGGTAGAATCTTCACGTGCATGTGTTTGTATGCTGATAATCTGACCATCCATTCCTCTGTGGTACTTTCCTGTATGTATGTAGATAACCCAACCACCCTCTGGATGTGTGCATACTCATATGCACAAATGATCTGTTTCTCCTTTTTCATGTGTCTATATGTGTTTATGAATAAATGACCTGTCCATTCCTCTCCTGCATGTACATATGTATAGACAACTCATTCATCCAGCTTGCATATATGAATATGCAAAATTCATCTCTCCCTACTTGCACATACATATATAATCCATCCCTTCATCTCCTGTGTGTATGCATGTACTCAAGTAACCTTTCTGTTCTTGAGTATATTCTGTATCATTTCCACCCTTCCTGTGTGTGTATATGTGAGAGAGAGAGAGAGAAAGAGAAAAAACCACCATCCTAATGTATTAATTCATCCGTTTCATGTGTGCATATGCCGTATAAACAGAAAAGTCATCTTGAGTTTTCTCAGTCTTGAATATATGCACACATGCGCAATAGACAGTCTGTCCACTTGTGTTTTGCATGTATGAAGAAAGAGCACTAACTTTGCAGATTGAAGACTCACTTTTAAATCCGAGCTATACTCAGTGACCTTGTTCAAGTCATTTAGCCTCTCTGAGCTTCATTTTTCTCGTCTATGAAATCAGTGTAATCAGAACAATAACAACAACCCTCCTGCCTCATAGGGTTGTTGTGATGATAAAATAGGAATCATATAAACTGAAAATTCTAAACAAATATAATCTCTTACTACTGTGTGTCCCTCTAGTATGAGTTGGATAGGATAGCATGCTCTTGGTCCAGTTGCATTGAAATTATGTTCTTGTCTGTGAGAGGTTTCTTAGCTTTCCATGTGAAAGGGAAGCTTCTGTTGAGGTAATCAGGTTTATCCTATGGTTTTCTGCAGAGTATTGGAAAGAAGCGGGGTACCATGAAAGGGTCAGGTTGAGAGGGAGAAAAGCTCTCATCTTCTGCAGGTTGGGGCCTTGATACTTTGTTTTTTGTAGACTTGAGGAGGATTGAACCTCACACAAAATGGAAATGGGCTGCTTCCAGCCAGGATCAAAGTGAGCAGGTGAAAAGATGAGTGAAAGAACGTTAACATTCAACTGCCTCTGGGATGACAGTGTGCCCTTTGCAGTGAGCTTCTACTGCCAAGTTTGGAAGGCTCTCCAGAGTATTTCCCACCCCAGAATTCTAGATCCGTGCTGTCCAATGTGGTAGCTACTGGCCACATGTGACTGCTGAGTACTTGAAATATGGCTAGTCTAATTTGAGATGCATTCTAAACATAAGATACATACTAGATTTCAAGAACTTAGTATAGGAAACAAATGCAAGTATGTGATTAATAATTTTTTATATTGATTACATGTTGAAATAATACTTTGGCTATTGGGTTAGATAAAATATATTAAAATTAATTCTACCTGTTTCCTTTTTATGTGGCTATTAGAAATTTTAAAATGACACATGTGGTTCACATTATATTTCTGTTAGTCAGTTCTGCTCTAGACTCACCCATCACTAGCACAAGGATCAGGGCAGCTTTTCCAACTCAGGGTGGGGGATAGGAGCCCCATCACAGCATCCCTGGGATAACAGGAGACAGGCAGGGCCTCTCCTTGCCAGTCTCATACACTGGAGAGATAGCAGCTAATTGACAGTCTGGCAGAGACCAGTGCTGCCATGCCCCCACCCTCTTTTTTTTTTTCCTTTTTTCTTTTTTTGTCCTGAGTGAGTTCCCAGAGAATTTTAAGTACAACTGGGGAAAGATTTCCACCTTAGTTTTACAATGAAAGAGGACTGTATGCCATCAATCTAGAAGGAAGCCTAGAACTTGAATGCAGCATGTTGTCATGGAAACAGAAATAGATGAGAAAATTAGGAGACCTGGATTCTAATTCAGCTCTGCCATCAATTCATTTATTCTTTCCATGACAATGAATTCTCACTGTGTGTCAGGCATAGTAATGCCCTGTTCTAGGCACTGGAAATTCAGAAACATTAAGACACAGCTTCCAATGTAATAGAGTTCACACCCGCTGTGGATCTTTGAATAGGAGCCTCCCATCTAGTAGTCTGCCACAGGAAAACAGATTAATGACAACAAGGGTCTCATTCTAGGTCAAGGGTAGTAGGGCTTTTGAGAAGCTACAGTACCTGCCCTGCCTAAAGACTTTCAAATTCAAAATATAGAAAAGCACTATGATGATAAGACTACTCCATAGCCTAGATCACAATGTAGTGTGAGATTCCAGGCCTAGACACCCTCTAAAGGGTTTGTCCAACTATGTTCTGGTTTCTTTTATTCAATGACAGGGGTGGTTTGTTTTGGGTGGTTTTTTTTTTTTTTTTTTTTTTTTTAAGCACAGGCACTGTTTCAGGTGCTGAGGATACAGTTATAAACAAAACAAAGTCCCTGCTCATGTTTTAGGATACAGAGGTCGGGGAGGGAGACAGATAATGAACAAACAAACAAATATATTATCTATCAGATGGGAATAAGTTCTATGAAGGAAATTCTAGAGTAAGAGGATAGAGATGGGTTTTTTGTGGTGGGGTGTTCAGTGAGTAGATTCTCCTGCACTCGTATCTCTTTCAGTCTACTCACAAGAGCAGGAGGTAGTAAGGAAAAAGAGGGCATGTGAGTGTTAAACAAAAAATTATTTTGACACTTATTAAAGATGATAAGACAGACTTTATGTGGGGGGACGTCAACACTGGGGTTTTGTAGTAGGGGTGAACAATTGAGCTCAACTCCAAATATAAGGAAAAGTGGGAATTTAGCCAAGGAGCAGGGTGGGGGATCAGTGGATGGAAATTACTAGGATGAAGTGTCAAAGGGGATTTTGGCTAAACTTACTTGACAGGATTTCTGCTGAAGGCAGGCCAAGGTGGTAAGATATCAGGGGTAGGGGATAAGAAATTTGGTCAGATATCAAGCATAGACAGATACTAAGGGTGAAAGATGAGGAATTTGATCAGAAATCAAAGGTGGGAATTTTCACTAAAATGACCTGGCTGGATTCTTGTTAAAACTGGACTAAATGAGCCAATGTCAAGGGCCTACTCAGAAAGAGGACTCAGAGGAGCCTGACTCATGTTTGGTCAAAGAAGAGTCTTTGTCATGGGTTAGATTCTGGGTGTGATTGTATTTGTTGTGCGGTTTGTTATACTCCTTGGTATAATAAACCTTGCTACTGCTGAAAGGCAGCCCTGGGCAGGGCACAGAATAGCCTGCTCTCATGCCTGGCATTCAGTCTCCATTATGAGGTATTGATATGCCCGACCTCTGAAGGCTAGGTCCGCCCTCATGCCACTGTCTTTTAACTGTATGTTACCTGAGATTGTCTCCCTTCTTGGATATAGAGGCTTGAAGTTTTCTTTCCCTTGTATATGTCTAGCTTCTGGCCTATAAATGGGGCTGCTGTTAATGCTGATGAGGATGGATGACAAGTTCTAGGAACTGCAATGCTGGGACCTTGCTAAGCCTTTGATCTAGGGCATTTCCCATTCCCTTTGGCTAATCTCACTTGCCATATCTTGTGCCCTGATCATTTTGATGAATAGCATCCCGAGAATCCCCATACCTGCTGTGGCCCTAGAAATCCATTCCTCTTAGCCCGTATTAGCCATACAGCATAATTGATATATGGCCCAGAAATGCTCTGTCCTCTGTTGGGGGCTCAGAGCTCTTGGATTTCTGCTTGGTGGGATTGTTTCACACAAACTGGGAAGCTGCTTGATATATGTACATCGAGTCCTGGCCTGTTCCTGGAGATCCCCTGGTTGTTTCCTGTAAGCCAAATTTGGGTCAGAAGCAATTTTTACAAGGAATCGTTACATTCCTAATCACATTTATTTGACAAGTCAGAGAGAAGGATAAAAGAATCAGCCATTTCAAAAAACTGAGGTGTTTTCCTTTCTCTTTTTTGTTGGTAGGCTGGTGGTGATGCAATGTGATTTAAGGGGTCTACTCTCTGCAGTAATTGTTAGCTTTCCATCATTAAAGCTTTAATCTTTTTGATTAATTCATTTTGTTTTGATGTGCTCCCTTTTCAAATGCAGATAGTCCTTGAAAGTGCTGCCTTATTTTTCCCAGCCTTAGGCAGTCCTTAGGAAAAGAGCACAGAAAGGTATGGTTTTTGTCAGAATGTGTGTGTATGAAATTTGGAGAGTTGTCCAGAGTCAACAGGCCAACAAAGTAGGGCAGACAGATAACACTGGGTATCTTAAAGGAAACTCCAAAGCTAGGTGGACTCCAAAGCCTACTTACCCCATCCTAGCTCAAACATTACTTTTCTGTGGCCTTGTCTGCCTCGTTTTGCTGGGACTCTCACCTCCTTTCCATTCCCAACCCCTGAATTAAATGCTTACTTTCCTTTTCTTTTTTTTTTTTTTAAGACAGGGTCTTGTTCTGTCACCCAAGCTGGAGTACAGCCTCAACCTCCTGTGCTCAAGCGATCCTCCCACTTCAGCCTCCCAAGCAGCTGGGACCACAGGCACATGCCACCATGCCCAGCTAATTTTTTATTTTTTGTAGAGACATGATCTCCCTACCTTGCCCATACTGGTCTCTAACTCCTGGGCTCAAAGGATCTTCCTGCTTTGGCCTCCCAAAGTGTTGTGATTACAGGCGTGAGCCACTGTGCCCAGCTAAATGCTTACTTTTTATTATAACTTTTATTATATGTATCACTTTATATTGTGATCATCTATATATATATTTTTCTCTCCAAATCTTAATATATTAGAGAGCAGGGACTGCATCTTATCTCCCTGGCACACATAGTAAGTACTCATGCAGTTCAACTGACTTGGAGATCAGATGGTCCTTCTTACAGTTTGCTGCCTGTCATTTCACTTCTGTGGACAGTAGTAGCAAAGAGAGGCTGGGAAGGAGGTGAATTGGGCCTCCTGTCCCTGAGGGTTGCCCTTTCAGCCCATTCTGGCTTCTGATATTCTACTGAGCTCAGCACAGTGACTGGTTGGTCCTCTGAGCATCACATCGAGCTCCATCCGCTGCTTCAAAGCCCAAAGACTGGATTACTAAGTGAGTTTGGTGCCCCTTCTGTATCACCAGAAGGGATTCTTGAGTTCAAAGTTCATCCCATGGCAGTGGCTACCAACTCAGAAGAAGGTGTGGAGGCTTTTGTTTGTTTAATATGGAAGCAAGCATCTTTGTTTGAGGCTGGGAGAAGTTGCTATGGCAGCTTTAGTTGAAAGTTTCCTATTTGTCAGTAACATGGGGAACCAGGAAGCTCTGCCTTCCGTCTTCAGGAGGCCACAGGAAAGGACTGTGAACCCAGTGGCTATGCCATTTGCCCCCTGTGTGGCTAGCCAGCCAGTGTCGTAAGCACTGTAGTTTGGAAAGGAATACCTCGTAAGATGTTCAGGAAATGAGGCCAAGTATGTCTGGAGGGCTGGGCACGGTGGCTCACACCTGTAATCCTAGCACTTTGGGAGGTGAGATGGGCGGATCACCTGAGGTCGGGAGTTCGAGACCAGCCTGACCAACATGGAGAAATCCCATCACTACTAAAAAAAAAGAAAAAAAATAAAACAAAACAAAAACTTATGTCTGCAGTATTGATCTGAGGGGCAGAAGCAGATAGTCCCCAGGTTAGCCCGGTCTACACTGAATCAGTAGCAGGGGACTCAGCTTCATTATTGTTCCTGACAAACTGCCTTATCTGGACCAAAGTGAGGCTGGCCTTAGAAGACCTGGCAATGAATTCTGGGCCTCACCAGCATTGGAAAGGTAAAGCTTGGCTTCTATAGCCATTTGTCCCTTCCTCATGCTTTCAGGCTGTCTGAGAGATGGCCGGCCTCCTGACACTTGAATGAGGTGTTGGGAACTGAATGATTTACTCCTCCTTCTCCTTACCTTAAAAAGAAAACTTCTAGGAGAAAGCAGGACTAACTTTAAGGGTGACAGTCTTCTCGTAGGATTCCAGGCACTGCTGCAGACCATTAGAAGGGACTGGGAAAGGCAGGAGTCTGGGGCAGAAGTAGAAGTCATGGCTCACTCAGATTGTGCCAGTTAGGTGGTTGGATGCTTGCTTTAGATATGGGTTTCCCTACTTTATTGACTCAGGGACTTGCCGCATCAGTAGCAATAACAACAGGACAGTGCTTTACAGTTTACTAAGTACAGATCTCTCATTTTAGCTTTATATAATAACATTCCGGTAATTATCTTCCCCACTTTACAGATGAGGAAACTAATTCACAAAGAGGTCAAGTGTTTAATCCAAGGTCACTGGTGGAACAAGACCCAAACTTAAGTCTCTTGATGTCAGTCCAGTAGCACTTGCTCATGGCTTCATGTAGTTATACACAGAGCTTCTGTCTTAGTTTACTAAGCTTACTAAGCAATTCTAATTTTTTTTTTTTTTTGAGACAGAGTCTTGCTCTATTGCCCAGGCTGGAGTGCAGTGGTGTGGTCTTGGCTCACTGCAACCTCTGCCTCCTGGGTTCAAGCGATTCTCCTGTCTCAGCCTCCCGAGTAGCTGGGATTACAGGCACCCGCCATCACTCCCAGCTAATTTTTGTATTTTTAGTAGAGAGGGGGTTTCACCATATTGGCCAGGCTGGTCTCAAACTCCTGACCTTGTGATCTGCCTGTCTTGGCCTCCCAAAGTGCTGGGATTACAGGCGTGAGCCACTGCGCCCAGCCGCAGTACTTCTTTTTTAAAGACAAACGTGAAAGGCCACTTGGCAGCTCCAGCCCTTGTAGAGCCAGGAACCTTGTTCATGGCTAATACCAAGAGTAAATCAGGGATACCCAATCCCTACATGGTTGGGGAGGGAAAAAAAAAAGGAGTATCTTTGGAAATTCAGATTTTGTCCTTGTGGGAAGAGAGAAGGAAGAATTTGGCATCCGCTAGACTTGGGAGCATGGTCTACCTAGGCAGCTGGGCACCAAGCCCAAGACCCAGAAATTCTGATTGTGCATGTAGTACATCCTCGCAGGCTAGACTGAGTTAGCCAGATTAGGGGCGTGGCTGGTCCTGGCCCCATGAGACCTTGAGGTGAAGCAGTAATGCCTCACAGGATGGATAGGGTTCTTAGATGAAGAATTCCTCAATGAATTAGAGTTGTTAGATAAGCTGGAAAGAAAAGGAGAGATGTGAAATGGGAGTACATGCAGTTTCTGTCTCTTGGTTCTTGGTCTAGTTATTTCTAGTAAAAAGAATCAGCTTCATCTTTATCCCAAGTCCTCTGACTCGTCCTGGTTCCTCCTAGTCTGGGGAAGCACAATGCTTTTAAATTCCAGGCCCACAGACTAGATGTAGGTGGTGGCCTTTCCTGAAAATGGGTTGCCATGAGAGCAGTCTGCCTGTGTTCTTTAAGGCATTTTCTCACTTTTAGGATTAACTTGAGTACTGGGAAAATAAAAGGAGGCAGAGTTTAGAAGATTTAGAAATCTCCATCAAATCTAGAAAATGGGGAAAGCATCCCTGGTCAAAGAACATGAAGAGTAGCATGTCTCCCACCAATCCATCTTACCCCTCCCAGGAGACCTAGCAGGACTGGAGTATTAGTTGTCCCATGTGCCTCCTGGATCTCTGCTTTCCCCCTTGTACTTCCCACTCTACTGCTTCCGTACACTCTCCACATTCTCGGTAAAAAGGGAATGTATTCTCACTCCACATGAGGTAATCATCATCTCTGCCTCTGTAATGCAGTCACCAATAGCTTAGGGTGTAGGGACTAGATTGGTGGCAAGTCTGTCTTTCCCTTATTGGAGAAGAGTAAAGCACCCTAGAGCCTTCTGTGAGGTAACCCTCCCCCACGTGTCCCATGTGATATTCTCTCTAGGCCAGGCAGAGGGTTAGAGCAACCCTTTGTTATTAACACTTGAGCAGTGGACAGTGTGCTGAACAATCACTTATTGTGGTGCTCTGAAAGATCCTCTGTGGGCCAGGAAAGCCAAACCCAGATATTGATTAGCTGCAGCAAGCCCTTAGAGAGTATTAAGTGGAGCTCAGGAGCACCAAGCTAAGCCTAAACCTCCTTCATCCCCAGTTGTGAGTTCATGATACCTGTGTCTTTGGCTACCTGCCTTTCTCATGCTAAATGCCACCTACATCTGGACAGTGTGTGCATACTGTGCCACTTTATTCTAGAATTAAGTAAAGAAATATTTTTCCTGCTAAGTTTAAAATACTTGCCATTGTCCTTTCTCCAAGTGAATGGTTGCCATCACTCAACAAAGGGAAAATACTTTGTGCTATAAGCACAGGCAGGGGCAAACTTTTGAGTAAGTGGAGTCTTCACCAGAACAACAAACTGGAAAAGAAAGAAAGAAACATTCCATGTCTTGTCTTTCACTGTGTATGTGATTTGAGCCTTGGTGGTTAAGCATTTGTTTGTTTATTTCTGAGCCAGACTCCTAGTACTGAATTTTGTGAAAGTTCAAATAAGGAGTTACTCATTGACCTTACCTCATCTACCTCCCAGCAGCTTGTCTCAATACCGTTGACTTTGGGTACTTGCCCAGAACACAAGGACTTTATTTTAATTTCACATTGATACTGTAATGGGAAGCTAATGAGAAAGAACTGACTGCCCATAGCCTTTAAGGCTGGGGTTGGGAGGCAGGTCAGGGTTGATTCCTATAATCTTAGGAGATAATGTTTTTATTCCTGCTTGACAACTTGATTCAAACTAAAATCATCCTGCTGCTTTCTGACCTGAGTGCACTATTTTCCTTTTTCACTAGCTACAGCATAAATCAAGCCAGGATCCAGGGGCATGTGCCAGGTTTGGAGGCCACACATGGGGCCATTCCAGGCAGCACTGTGGGCTAAGCCCAAAGTATCAGCCAGCAATAATTGCTAGAAACAAACTGAAAAGAGCAGGACAGGCTGTTGCCTTCCAAGGTAATCTCTATTAAGCATCCTGACCAGAAATAAGAGGAAGAAGCAGAGAACCCCTCAGACCCTGAGGGAGAAAATGAAGCGATTGTTGCAAGAGTCAGAGGAAGAAAGCATGGTTACCTTGGGACCCTCCTCCAGGCTTTCCCCAGATAAGGCTAAGGCAGAGACCATGTGTGGCACCAAGAGCAAATCCTCTGGCCCTGCTGGATCCTTACCAGAGGACAACTCCCTGCCCCCTTGCTATGGGTCAGCAGCCTTAGCCATTGGTGGAGATAGAGATGGGGACCTGGCCCAGCTTTGCAGCTTTGGGCAGCAGAACAACAGCCAGCTTCCTCTGGGCTCCACTGCCTATGTTTCAGGGTCTGGTTCTCAGGATCCCTCATCTGTCAGCATTACCACAAGCTGTCAGGAGCCCTCAGAGAGGAACCAAGCCAAGACCCTTTGGTCCAGAGGCCATGGCCAAGGCTGTAGCCGTGAACAGCGGGAACCTTTGGGGGATGTGGTAGAATACATCATCAGAGAGCTGCAAGGCATCAGCCGTCTCCAGACTGAGATTGCTGAGCTGCGGCAGCACTTGAGCCAAGTCCGGGGCTCCGTGGATGAAGTCTCTAGCTGTGTAGACTCAGTACTGAGTGAAATAGAAGGCTTACAGGTGAGCAGCTGTTCCCTGGCCAAGGTGTGTGAGGGGGAAAAGGCCCAGGAACCCCATGTGGACAGACCCAGTGAGGAAGCCATTCTGTATCTGTATGGACTTCCTGAACAAGATGGAGAAAATACTATGGAACTGGTGGAAAGCTTTCTAGCCACGCACCTTTGTGTTAATGGCATGCAGTGCAACAGGTACATTAAAAAGGCTTACAGGGCAGGCACATCCCCTTCCCCTAGGCCCACTGTTGTGAAGCTTGCCCATCTAGAGCATAGAGACTTCATCTTGCAGAAATCCATCCTCTTGCAGAATGTGGGAGTCCGAATTGCCACCAGAGAAGAACCAAGCTGCCCACAGGGTTATAAGAATCCCCAGAAGGAGTCTATATCATTTTTTCAACAACAACATCAGGATTATAGTCAGACTTCTTTAAACCAGGATGAACCAGTTCTTCAGAAGGAAACAGGGGACAGGGGACCCATAATAGGAATGTATCAGATGAAGGCTCAGGATCAACAGAGAGAGCACCAGGCCCCTGAGCAGCAAGGCCCTTGCTTTCTACTCAAGAACAGTTTATCAAAGGAAAGTGATGTGCCCAAGCTAGGGGATGAAATAAAAGGAACATCAAGAACATCTCAAGTTATCAGTGGCAGCTGTGATGAACAGTCAGAGAAAAAGCCTTCTCTGTCTACCCCCCATCGGTTTGAGGAACCTGCCCTAGTATTAATCTCAAAAGAGGAGGATTCTGGGAAGTCCCAGTTTTTCAAACAGTACAGCCACAAACATGAAGCATGTAAAGTAGGAAAATCAAAAAATGACTGCCACGATAAAAGTGAGGCCAGCAGCTGCCTGTCGTTGTCTGGGTTGCTGAAGACAGAGAGAATAAACGCAGAGGACAAGCTCCTGGGCTGTGAAGCTGGGCTCGATATTCTGAGCTCAAAGGAACTAGAGGACCTTTTGGCAGACAAGTCCAGAAGGCTTGCAGCTCTGAGCTGTGACAGCATGATGGAGGAAATTATCATAGGGCCTGAGACTTTCAGTGACATGGTTCATATTGACCTGAATGAAGAGGAGGAATGTGCTGCTCACGTCCTCAAGGATGTCTTTGACAAGTCCTCTTGTGTTCTGGATGGCTCTCAGGAGGATGAGGATGTGGAAATCAAGTTTTATACAAGTAAACTGGGCCGAGCAATTCATCACTTTCGTTCTGCTCTGCAGGGTGTGTTTCAGAAGCTGGAGAACAGTGGGTCCATCAGTCCTGAGGACCTGGAAAGCAATGAGAGTGGTTCCCAGTCAGAGAACAGTGATCGACTTCTTGGGACAGTGAGTTCAGGGGGTGCCCAGGATTGCTCACTGGAGAGCCCTGGGAGTCAGGGGAGTGAAAGCTTGCTCAGTGTGGTCTCTGGTGGAGTTGGCATCTCCACACAGGGAGAGCAAACCCCTCAGGATCCAAGCAACTTCTCTCTTGCTTCTAATAACTCATTGCCAAGTTTTGCTCTGGCTCCGTGTCTGGGAAGTGAGACTTGTTCCAGGCCTGAATCACCCAAGCAGGGCAGACTGAGCCTAGAGCAAGTGTGTACAGAGACCATTTATCTCAACAAGTGCCTCAACAATTTTAAGAATGTTCTAAGAGAGAAAAGACTAAGGCAGAAAAAACTTTTGCACGATCTAGTACAGAAGGCAAACCGTCTCTCAGTAGAAGACATACACTCAGGTATTCTGAGTCCCTATTTAACAGGGTCGCAGCTGGCTAAAGTATGACCTCTATCTGGCCAGCATGAGACCTGGTGTGGTGGCCAGTTTAATAAGGTGTTGGTTGACGTCCATAGCTTGAATCAGGCTAAATTACTCAAGTAGAGATCTTAAGCTAATCCTGTGGGAATTGGAGTGAAAGATGGTTCCGAAGCAAGAGGAAGCTTGAATTGGAACTAAAGAGGGTTCTCAAGCAAGAGGAAGCCGTCCTTATCTTCCAATCTCTTGTTGGGGTGCTATACCTGTTCAAAAGAGGGAGGAGCATCTGGAGCGGAAGTAGTTTGCAGCTGCAGAGCTTTTAGGATATCAGATGTAAAGAACGGGTGGGAGTGAGAGGCAGGAGTTGGGGATGAGACATATTTGCTCACAGGCACTAGAAGGGCTGAGAAAGAGTCCTGTGTTGCATTTAAAAATTCTTCTCCGTGGGTTTGTTGCTGAGATAAGATTGCCATTTCCCCAGTAGCTGATGAGGCTTCTTTCATAGGCCCCTGTGGGAATTTCCCCTACCCCAGGTACCTGTCTCTTCCTAGTATCTGACTTGCTGACACGGAACCTTACTTCTGATTTGGGGCATCCAGGAGCTGCTTATAGTGCTGACCTAGCCCTAGAGCCCAATGTTGCCCTCTACAGGTCTTATTCCCTTTCTTCCGTCTCCCCCTAAAAGCTGCTCACCTGAGAGTTGGCGAATGGAATGTTTTTTGACTACAGGAAGTAAGAGAACATTTTTCTAGGCAGTATGGAGATATGTAGCTTTAAAATTACTCTTCCCAATCAAAATTAAATTTATCCAAAGAGCATATGCTATATTCATCCAGTTTTAAATTTAAATGGGGTTGTCCTCTTATGCATATAACCTGATTAATCTTCCTAAGGCAACATCTAAATTATGAAGCATATTGTGTTGGCAAAGGTGTGAGGGAATATGCACTTGTACATTGCTGATGGGATGGGAGTATAAATTGGCATAATCTCTAAGGAAGGTAATTGGCAAAATTTATCAAAATTACAAATATATATACCCTGTAAGTCCTCAACACCACTTACAGGAATGTGTCCTGCAGACACGTTTTCACATGTGGAAGTGACATATGGACAAGGCTATTTCTGAAGCATTGCTTTTAATAGCAAAGATTAAAAATAACCTAAACATTCGTCAGGAAATACTGGTTAAATAAATTATTGGCACGTCCAAACAATGGGATATAGTACTGTGTAGCTATAAAAAGAATGAGGTAACTCTTTACTGAAATGGAAAGTTATCTAAGATATATTGACACACAAAAAAAAACAAAGTGCAGAGCAGTATGTATAAGATGCTTTCATTTGTATAAAAAGAGGGAAAGAATACAATACACACACTTATAATGTCTGCTTGTGTATGTATAGAATATCTAATGAAAGATATGTAAGAAACAGATACATTGTTGCCCATGGGGAAATGTATTAGGTGAACAAATGGAATGGGAGGGAGATTTTTCT
The DNA here is from genome assembly GCF_028878055.3 of Symphalangus syndactylus. Classification (NCBI taxonomy): domain Eukaryota; kingdom Metazoa; phylum Chordata; class Mammalia; order Primates; family Hylobatidae; genus Symphalangus; species Symphalangus syndactylus. The sequence continues at coordinate 109,501,572 of NC_072431.2, read as the reverse complement.
CTATGTGCCTTCTTTTAATTTTTAGAATTTGAATCATATGAATATAATACTAAGCCATAAAGTTACATTTAAAAAATGAAAATTATGTCATTCTCTTTTCAAATTTCCCTAGAGCTCCTTCTTAGAACTTATCAAAAAGAGTCTAAATTCCTTCACTTTGCATTCAAGGTCACTGCAATTGGTCTCTAGTTTATGTTTCCAGGCTTATCTCCCACTGTCCCACCATAAGTCTTTCAAAAGGAAGCTTTGCTGTCATACAAATTTGCCTTGCACTTTCTATTCTTAGCATATTCATATATACATGCTTCCTTCTAACATAAAATGCTATGTTTGCCATTTCAACCTAGCAGAATTTACCTGTTCTTCAACATATATCACCTCTTGCAGGAAGCTTTCTGAGGCAGTAATTCCTCAGCTGTAAGGGATTTCTCTGTCTTCATAACTTTGCAGCCTCTTTTTTTTCTTCCCAGGCACTGAGAAATTATTTCAGTACAGCAACAATAGAAACAACAAATATCAAAGCAATACTTCTTACAAACTCTTTAAATATTGGTGGGAGCTGATGTTAGCATGAGCACCAATGATGAGGACACTTGTGTCTTAACTCTTCAGCTTGCAGAGTTTCCTTTCTGGGCTGCATCCTTCTAGGCAATGCAGAAACTTGTGGTGCCGTGGTAGGCAGGTGGTAGTAGCAGCAGTCGTGATGAATAGAAGGAGGTTTTCTAAAGCACCAATAAGAAAGCAAGCCACAGTTCTGGGTCCTATCCAAGACTCAGTACTCAGTCTGGCCTGAGGGCTACAGACAGAATCATGGACAGGGTGCTCCAGCACTCCCTTGCATAGAGCAGGACAAGCACACAGGCCAGACTCTCACCAACATAGACTTCACTGGAGCTAACCTAGTAAACTGATTCAGTATCACAGAGACTACCAGCATAACGAAGCATTTGAAAACTCTGCTTTCTTTACTGTTCTGCTTGGGATCTTTTAGGGCCTAAGCTTACTAGCTGTAGCTTATGATTAATTTGAGTTAGTTTTCATCTTTTTTTTCTTGGTATGTGCCAGGTACTGTTTTAAGTACTCTGATGTGCATTTTATAAAATTCAATTCTTTTATTCCTGTCACTCCACCAAAATAGCTTTGGTCAGGGCCGTTAGATGTCCACCATATTGCCAAACTAATGGTTCATTTTCAGTCTTCTTTTCATCAGTCAGCAATTTGACACAGTTGATGATCACTTCCCTCTTTTTATTTATAACAGCTTTATTGAGTTATAATTCATGTGCCATAAAATTCACCTTAAAGTCCCTTAAAAAGTATAGAATCGAATGGTTTTTAGTTTATTCATAGTTATGCAGACATCATCACCATCTAATTTCAGAACATTTCCATCACCCTATAAGAAACCTCTTACCCATTGGCAGTCACTCCCCAATTCTCTTTGCCCCTAGCCTCTGGCAACCATTAATTTACTTCCTGTTTCTATGAATTTGCCTATTATGTACATTTCATATAAATGGATTTATAAAATATGTGCCCTTTTGTGTCTGGCATAATGTTTTTAAGGATGCTGTAGCATGTATCAGTACTTCATTTCTTTTTCTGGCTGAACAATATTTATTGATGGACATTTTTAAAATCCATCAGTCGGTAGACGTTTGAGTTATTGTTACCACTTCTTGCCTATTATGAATAATGCTGCTATGAACATTTGTATACAAGTTTTTCTATGGAACCATATTTTCAATTCTCTTGAGTATTTACCTAGAAGTAAAATTGCTGGGTCATATGGTAATTCTGTTTACCATTTGAGGAACTGCCAGACTGTTTTCCAAAGTCATTGCAGTATTTACATTCCCACCCGTAACATGTGAAGGTTCTAATTTCTCTACATCCTTGGCAACACTTGTTATTATCTTTTTTATTATAGCCATCCTAGTGGATATGAAGTGGTATCTCATTGTAGTTTTGATTTGTGTTCCTCTAGTGACTAATGATGTTGAGCATCTTTTCATGTGCTCGTCGGCCATTTTTCTATCTTCTTTGGAGTAATGTCTATTTAAGCCTTTGTCCACTTTTAAATTGAGTTTTTTTTTCCTTTTGTTTTTGAGCTGTAAGAATTCTTTATATATTCTGGATATAAGTCCCTTATCAGATATATTATTTGTAAATATTTTCTCTCATTCTGTGAGTTGTCTTTTCACTTTCTTGACAGTGTCCTTTGAAGCATACATTTTTTTATTATTTTGTTTTTTCAAAAATCCTGTTGGCCAGGTCTGGTGGCTCATGTCTGTAATCCCAGCACTTTGGGAGGCCGAGGCGAGAGGATCACTTGAGCTCAGAAATTTGAGACCAGCCTGGCCAACATAGACCTTGTCTTTACTAAAAATCAAAAAACAATTTTTTGTGGTAAAATATACATAACATAAAATGTATTATTTAAACCATGTTTTTTCTGAATATTATGTGGAACGTTTTAATCATTTAAAAATGATAGTTCCATACCATCAAGTACATTCATATTGTTCTGCAGCCATCACATCACCACCGTTCATCTCCAGAATGCTTCTCATGTTGCAAAACTGAAACTCTGTACCTATTAAACAATAACTCCTCATCCCATCTCACCCCAGTCCCTGGCATCCACTACTCTATTTTCTGTCTCTATGAATTTGATTGCTCTAAGTACCTCATGTAAGTGGAATCAAATAACATTTGTCCTTTTATGACTGGCTTATTCCACTTAGCATAATGTCTTCAAGGTTAATCCATGTTGTAATGTGTCAGAATTTCACTCCTTTTTAAGGCTGCATCGTACTCCATTGTACACATGTATCACATTTTGTTTATCTGTTCACTCATTGGGGCACACATTGCTTCCACCTTTTGGCTATTGTGAACAATGCTGCTATAAACAGTGGTATACAAATATCTTTTTGAGTCCCTGCTTTCAGTCTTTTGGCTATGTACCCCAAAGGCGATTGATCGCATTATATGGTAATTCTAATTTTTTGAAGAATCACCATACCATTTTCCATAGTGTCTGTACCGTTTTACATTCCCATCATCAGGGCACAAGGGTTCCTTCTAATTTCTCTACATTTTCTTCAAGATGTGTTATTTTCTGTTTTGTTTTTTTAAGTAATAGCCATTGTAATGGGTATGAGGTAGAGCACAAAAATGTTAAATTTTGATGAAGTGCAATTTATCCATTTTTTTCTTGTTTTGATTTTGCTTTTGGTGTCATAGCTGAGAAATCATTGGTTAATCTGAAGTCAGAAAGATGTGCTCCTGTGTTTTTTTTAAGAGTTTTATAGTTTTTACTCCTATATTTAGGTCTATGATCTTTTTTTCTTTTTTTTTTTTTTTCCAAGACGGAGTTTTGCTCTGTTGCCCAGGCCGGAGTGCAGTGGAGTGATCTCGGCTCACAGCAACCTCTGCCTCCTGAGTTCGAGCAATTCTTCTGCCTCAGCCTTCTGAGTAGAGTAGCTGGGATTACAGGCATCCACCACCAAGCCTGGCTAATTTTTTGTATTTTTAGTAGAGAGGAGGTTTCACCATGTTGGCCAGGCTGGTCTCGAACTCCTGACCTGAAGTGATCTTCCCACCTTGGCTTCCCAAAGTGCTGGGATTAGAGGCTTGAGCCACCATGCCCAACCAGTTTTGAGTTAATTTTTGTGCATAGTATGAGGTAGGAGTCCAGCTTTATTCTTGTGCATATGGATATCTAGTTGTCCCAGAATGATTTGTTGAAAAGATTATTCTTTTCTCATTGAATAGTCTTAGCACTCTTGTCAAAAATCAATGACCGTAAATGTAAGAGTTTATGTCTGGACTCAATTCTATTCTGTTGATATTCAGTCTGTCCTTGTGCTCATTTCCTTCTTTTTGAAACACTTCCTTCATTTGGCTTCCAGAACACCTCTCTGTCTTGGTTTCCCCCTTTCCCCCAACATTACTAGCCATTCCTTCTTAGTTATCTTTGCTCTTCCTCTTCCCAACCTTGTTGCATCCTGGGATTCAATCTTGACTTCCTGTACTTACTTCCTAGATGATAATCTTTCAATCCCGAGTTTCATAAGCATTCCCAGGTTTATATCTCCGACCCAAACATCTTCCATGAACACCAGACTCCAAATCCACGTAACACCTCCATATGTATGTAAATAGGCATCTCATTTGACATATCCAAAGCCAAACTCCTGATCCTTCTTCCAAAGCCCCTGCCAAATCTGCCTTTCCTATTGTCTTTCTTACCCATGAGTGGCATCTTTATTCTTGCAGCTACTCAGGCCGAATCCATAGAGTCATTCTTGACTCTCTCTTTTCTCTCACAACCTGTATTCAGTCCATTAGTAAATTCCACTTCCTCCACTTTTAAAAAATATCTTAAATCTTGCCACTATCTCTACCTCCACCACTGTCATCCTTGTTTAAGCCACCATTTTCTCTCATCTAGATTACTGCAGTGGTCTCACTGCTCTCCCTGCTTCTAGAACGTTGTCCCTCTACAGTCTGTTCTCCTCACAACAATCAGAGTAATCCCCATAGAGCATGAGTCAGGTTATATCACCTCTCTGCTCAATGATTTCCACTCTCACTCAGAATGGACACCAGCATTCTTATAAAGGCCTGTAGAGCCCTATTTGAACTGGTACTTTATTGCAAACTTGCTGTTTCTCCACAGCAATTATGCTCTCACCTCAGGCTTTGCATTTGCTATATGTTCTTCCGAAAATGCTTTTTCCCAGAACTCCAAATGGCTTCTTTACTCATTTCTTTCAAGTCTCTGCTTTGATATCACCTATCAATGAGACCGCCCTAACAACCATTTTTTGGATTTTTAATAACAACTCTACCTCCATCATCAGGGGGCATTATGTTTTTCCCTTATCTGTATTTTTCAGCCAAATTCCTATCACATATACATAGTATATTGTTATTTCTTATGGAAAGCAGACCCTGGAACAAGAATGTCTGTTAGGAATTTTGGCTTTGCCACTTGCTGGCATCGTTCTTAACCTCTCTGATCTTCAATTTAATTATCAAAGAAGTGGAGGTAATAATGATATTTACCCAGTGTGGAGTTGTGAGAAATAAATGAGCTTACCCAAATAAAATGCCAGATACAAAATAAGTGTTTGATTAGTATCATTATCTTCACCATTGTTTATTATCTGCTCCTCTTACTAAAATAAAAGCTTCTCAGGATCATGGAGTTTGGTTCATTCACTGCCACATCACCAGCACTGACTGAGAACAGTGCCTAGTGTGCACATTAGGTTCTTTTAAAATTTTTTTAGTTAGAAATTTTTTTTTAAAGACAGAGTCTCAGTCTGTCACCCAGGCTGGAGTGCACTGGAGTGATCAGAGCTCACTGCAGCCTTGATCTCCTGGGCTCAATGGATCCTCCCACCCCAGTCTCAAGTAGCTGCACTGCACATGCAGGCACATGCCACCACTATAGGCATGTGCCACCACACCCAGCTAATTTTTTCATGTTTTGTAGAGATGGGGTGTCACTTTGTTACCCAGGCTGGTCTTGAACTCCTGACCTCAAGCTATCCTTCCTCCTGCCTTAGTCTCCTAAAGTGTTGGGATTACAGGCATGAGCCACCATGACCAGCCCTTAGTATAACAGGTTCTTAAGAAATGAATCCTTGCAATAACCCTGGGAGGTAGTTGTTCTTATGCCTATCTTTTTATAGTTAAGGAAATGTAGGCTCAAATAAGTTGAGCATCTCAAGTCTTTTGACTCTCAATAATGGAGTTAAGATTGTATTATTGGGTATACTGAGGGGAGTGCTGATGAGGAGGTATGTCACTTCCTTATAAAATGGACTGTCTGGAAGAGTGAGAGAGATCATTCTTAGGGGGTCAGGGATTTTCCTGCAAAGCAGTTGTTTTGTAGACATTTATAACTTAACCCGCAAGCTAAACCTAAGTGGAAAAATCCTAAGGCATTTTAGGGAGTTAGGAAGCACAGAAAGTTTGATTCTTAAGAAAAAAAATTGTTTTTTAATGTTTGTCCAACGGGTGGGACAAACTGAATAGCCAGTATAGCAGTTCCTCAGGGTTTGGAAATGGTACAGGCTACTGGTTAAGAGACCTTCTCTGGTTGGGCAAGAGACACTTGTTAGAATAGCTGTTGTTTTCTAAGTCCTGAAAGTTATAGTTTTTTTTTTTACTACATAGAAATGATAGGTGATGTGCTAAGCCCTCAGGCTACAAAGGTGAAATAATATATAATCCTTTTTTTCTGAAGAAGTAGTATAAAGTGAGAAATAGTATAAAGGAAGATGTTTATACAGACAACTACAATATATGATACTACAAAGCAGTATTAACAACATACTGTCTTAGAAGTGTGGACATAGAATCGTGGAGACCGGGGCAGCTAGTGGAGAGGCACCTAATCCTACCTTGGGAAGGAAAGCAGACAAAGAAATTTCACAGAGTAATTAGTATTTGAACTAAGTCAGGGAATATGCCTGAGTCCACCCAGTAGGCTGGGTGTGGGAGGGAGGTGTGAAAAGTCTCAGATGTGATGGACAGTGTTCAGTAAGACTTGAATACAGGACACGTGAGGAGCAGAAGGAAAGTAAGCTAGAACGGTAGGGAAAGTACAAATCTTGAAGCACTTTATGTGCTACAGTAAGCAACAGGGAGAATTGATGCAACTAAGCAAAGAAAAAAATGCGATCAGAATTTCGAAATGGGAAATGTGGAGTATGGATTGGAGAGGAGCAAATCTAGTGGCAGAGAGGTCAGCTTGGAGTCTCCTGTTACAGTCCAGTTAAGAGAAGATGATAGTGGCAGTGTGAAATGGAAAGGCAGGAGTGGATGCCAGAGATATTTAGGAGGTAGAAGGTACAGGGCTGAGTGATTGGATAGGGACAGAGTGCAGAGAGGGAGAGATCCATTGTCTGGCTGGGGACAGGAGGAGACGTTTAGAGATGGAAGATACAAGTTTAGTGTTTGGATATGTTGAATTTGAACTAAGCATGCGATATCTAGGTGATACACACTAAGCAGTGATTAATGTGTTGTGATAAAGTAGGTATCTGAAGGTTAGTTATAACTCCTTTGAGAAGTGGAAGAGGGAGCTGACTAATGGAATGGAGAGACTTATCAAGTGACACAGAGGGCCCAGTTGAAGTTAAAAATCTGCATCTAGGGCCGGGAGTGGTGGCCCACGCCTGTAATCCCAGCACTTTGGGAGGCCGAGGCGGGCGGATCACGAGGTCAGGAGATCAAGACCATCCTGGCCAACACGGTGAAACCCTGTAAATACAAAAAATCAGTCGGGCATGGTGGTGGGCACCTGTAGTCCCAGCTACTCCGGAGGCTGAGGCAGGAGAATGGCGTGAACCCAGGAGGTGGAGCTTGCAGTGAGCCGAGATCGCACCACTGCACTCTAGCCTGGGCAACAGAGCGAGACTCTGTCTCAAAAAAAAAAAAAATCTGCATCTATTTGATCTGGTTCTCATCTGTACAATGGTGGGACTTGTCAAGGCATTATATGTTAAATACCAATGAGAAGAATGAATGTAACTTAGGTGCACTAGGATGGCCTTAACGCTTGCTTGGGTGGGCATCAGAGAAGACTTCCCAGAACTATGCTTTGGAGGAAGAGTTGGATTTTCCTCTATGGAAAGGAGGTGTGAGATGCTATTTCAGGCTAATGGAACAGAATGAGTAAATTAATATTTGGGGTTTTGAGTATGTGACGTCTTTGTGAAACAAGACAATTAGATTCTAGGAATGTATATGGGGTCAGGAAAGAGGGCAGAGGAGAGGAATTTGGGGATTTGGGCCAGATCATGGAGAGCCTTGATGGCTCTGTCAATGGATTGATTTGATTTTAGTCTTTAGGCATTATGGGGAAAATCTGTGGAGAACAGAAGGACACAATCAACTTTGACATGGTTGTAGAATATATTTAAGATAGTGGAGGGGGAGAGGTACATTTCCAGTTTGAGTCATGGGGTCAGTTAAAGGATTGTTTGCCTAATTTTCTTACTCAAAAGGAACACATTATCCTTGGGGGTGGGGGGTTGGGATGTAGATATGGAAGAGATATGTCCCCATTCCAGGAAGTGTCTTTCTCATCTTTCCCACCTTCCTGGAGCTGCACTGTGTTGGAGGATTCCTGGTCACCTAGTCCAGGACAGATGACCCATTAAGTAAGCAGAAATAGCTTGAAAAATTGGGAACCTGTGAATTCGATTCTTGAATTCTCCCCTCTACCTGTGATGTGATATCAATGGGCCTTTAAAAGAGAAAAGAAAATGGAGGGGCACTAATGGACCAAGGTGGGTGGACTTTCCTTACAGAAGGAAGACTGTGGGCCTATCCATGTATGGCCTAGAAGGCAATGTAGTCTCTGATGAATAGGAAAGGAGTAATCTCTGGGCTTTATTTTTATCCTGTTATGGCTTGATTGGACCCTTCTGGAAGTGTCAGTTTCCTTTAGAGTATTGTCCTGGGTTTGATAAATAATCAGATTTGGGATTGCAGTCATGGTTTTATCATCTAGATCACTGTGATTTCTATTAGGAAAGCAGCCAGTTGATGCTCCCAGGCCTGTAGCCATTCAGCATCCTGGTCCTGGACTTAACTCCAGGCCCTACCCTGGCCCAACTCAGTTTCAGTTCTGAGAAATGGGCCAGAGCTCATTGGGTGAATGCATGGCCAAGCCTGCATTGCAAAATGGAAAAGGCTCAGCCACCAGGGCCTTTGGAGTTTGAGGACTTATACCAGATCTAGAATAAGCTCATGTGGCTTCTGAGGAAGGAAATCACTCTGCGCTCAGCCAGCTTAGATAGCCTGTTGGAGTGGTCCTTGGTAACAAAGCTGGTCTTGCAACCTTGGCAGCCCTGACCCTTGATGCAGGCCACTTTGGAAAAGGGAAAAGGATGGCTGGAACCCCTGGGTAGATTTTGTCCCTTGATCTAAGTAGCTCCAGGGATGTTCCAAACTAAAAATCCTGGGCCAGCAAATACAGGTAGGAAGGATTCTGGAAGCCAGTAAGCTGGGCTTTATGAACTGCTTAGTTGTCCCGAGGACCTCTCCCTCTCTTCCATGTCCCTTGGAGTTTAGCTGGCATTTTCTGTGGGTTCCCTACTTATAGGACTGAATCTACTAACCTTTCTGCCCTTTTTTCTGCTCTTTCTCTCCTTGCAGAAGGAAAGCGAGGAGCCCTTCAGGTTGTGCCTATGACCCTTTGGGTCGTCCTTTTTTGTCTATTTCCCTCCCCTCCTTCCCGAGCACTGTATGTGTGTGTGTATGTGTGTGTGTGTGTACATGCACATGTGCGTGCATGATCTGTGCCTCTGAGCTTTGGCTCATGCAGTCTGTTTTTCTGAAAAGCAGTTTGTGTGCATGCTCCTTGCTTGTGTGTGCTCCTGCAGATATCCCTGGAGCACACTGCGAGAATGTGTGTGCACCAGCATGGGTGTGCATTCAATGTAGCATGTGTGTGCTTATACTTATACTCAGTTTGACTCCCCCAGACACTGATTACCCTCCTTTTCTCCTACTCTGCTCAGTGTGTGTCCATTTTCTACCTGTTGCTGCAAACTCTGGCGTATGCTGTAAAACCTTGGCTGAGCCCAGCACGCATGTGTACTTTATATTTGAGAGCAGGCTTTGCTGCAGGCATTTCGTGCCTCTTGCCTGAGGCCCTGTGAAGGTACTTGTGCTCTGAACAGGCTTCCTGACCTCTCTGTTGAGCACAAGCTTCTGTAGACCTGTTACGTGGTTTCCCCAAACCATGTGAATGCATAGTATACTAATGCCCTGTGCTTGCAAGCACTGGCTCTTGAAGACCATGAGGGTTTGCTTTGCCTGTGATTTGGGCCATAGTAAACACTGTGAATCCTCCTCAGATGAGTTTCTGCAGATCACTGAATACTCTGAAGCTTATGTTCTGAAACCATAAGCCTAGGATCCATGCTCACCATGTGTTTCCTTCAGACACAAGTTGTGTGTACTGTATGTGCAGGCTTTTGCAGACATATTGTTATCCCCTCTGAGCACAGGAAATGTGCATGATCTGAGCCAGGTTCTCAAAGACTTTTTGTGACTTTGTTTCCTTAAGCCCAGTGGTTTCTGGCAATATCTCACTCTGGGTAGGAAATAAGAACCTGCTGAGTAAGGTGGCTATTTCCAGAGGGAAAATAAGTTCTGGTTGGTAAGATCTGGGGATTTAGGGATTGGCTCCCCGACACTCAACCCTTACCCCTTCCATAAGCAACCTTAGAAGACTTGCAGTTTTTCTGTTACTTCCCACCTACTGTTGTTTCTTCCCACCTACTGTTGTTTCTTCTATACTATCCCCATTGTCTTTTGCTTCAGCCACTTCTGGCTGCCTTTTGGACCTGGCCCTCCCATTACTAATATCATCCTGCCTATAGAAAGGATAGGAGGCAGATGGGGTGGAATGGGGGCTCTGGTCAGTAGGGAGATAGGCTTGATTAAAACATAGACAACCTAAGAGGAGTCTTAAATCCAAAATTCATGCGAGCCTACTGCTGACCCAGGTAATTCTCCCTCACTTTTCCATCACCGTTAGCTCTGTCCTATCTGTCCCTATTCTCCTCTGTATTGCCTCATTGTATCCATAACTTCTCCCCGCTTTAGCTCTCCAAAACATCACTCACTGTTCAAAGCTAAGCACCTTAATTCTGCCTCCCTTCTGGAGCTCACTTGCTCCAAGATAGTTAGGAGGCAGGGAAGTTGCTCCAAGATAGTTAGGAGGCACGGGGTGGAAGAAAACAAGGAGGGGCAGGAAGCCCCAGACCTGTTAGCCTGAAAAAAGCATGTGCTGTTGGACCTCTGGAGCACTCTGGCAGCTTTGGACCTTTCTGCATGCTGCTTGAAGGATTTGCTTTTGTTTATTTTGTTTTCTTTTGGTTTTCTTTGGGTTCTCTTGTTATATAGAATTTATTAAATGGAGAGAATATACTCAGTGTCAGTGAGTCAGAGGTTCAAGGCACCCAAACTAAATCCAACCACAAAATGAGATAGGAATCCAGAGACCAGGTCTGACCCTGGTACATTAAGGGAGTTTAGGATTATAGCTGGAAGAAGACTGGACTCTATATGAAGGTGTCCTTTTGCTTTAGCAAGGCCTGGAAGCCTAAGTAGGCCCTTCTCCTGTGCTTGTTTACTGCTGTCTATACCAATGGCTCATATAAGAGTGATATGAGTTCTGCCATTCCAGTAGACTTTAGCCCTGGGACCTGAGTGAGCTTTGCCTTATGTCCTATTCACCAAGGAGACAGGTACTACTCATTTCGGCAGCCTGCTTGTTGCCCTGGCTGATCAGGACATTGGTTTAGATGTCAGACAGGCTGTCACCACATGGTGAATGTGACTTACACTGCTCTGGGCTTGTACTCTACTGCTCGCTGCTCAGATTACAGGCAATCTCCCATCTTTCCCAGGATCTAAATTGTTTCCTATCTCTTTTTAAAGATTCCAGATGATGGTGACCCCTCTCTGCCTCAGTGGCTCCCGGAAGGGTAAGTAATTCACTGCAAGGTTTCCGTGGATTTTATTCAGTATCTCTTGACACTTTTAGCTTTTCCCCTGGGAAGCAGGGGAAACAGCTTCATAAGCTGCATCCTGGGGAAGGAAAAGGTTCCACTATAGGTTGGTTGGTTCTCTGAGGCACAGGAGAGAACTCTGCTGATGGATTCCTCGGAGGCAGAAGAGGGAACTTTGCCGAATGGTTACCCTGGGGCAGGGGAGGGAGCTTTGGGGCCTTCTCATCCTTGCCTCTATAATTTCTGGTCCATCTTTTCATAGTGGTGATATACTCTTTAAGTAGAACAAAGAGGAAATTAGAAAAATATCTGCATTTGGAAACATTTTCTTTCCATTTCATTTGCTTTTGAATTTTTGTAGGTACATACTAGGTGTGTCTATTTATGAGTTACATTATATATTTTGATACAGGCATGCAGTGTGTAATACTCACATCAGGGTAAATGGGGTATCCATCACTTCAAGCAGTTATCCTTTCTTTGTGTTACAATCCACTTACACTTTTTGTTATTTTAAAATGTGCAATAGGCCGGGCGCGGTGGCTCACGCTTGTAATCCCAGCACTTTGGGAGGCCGAGGCGGGTGGATCACGAGGTCAGGAGATCGAGACCAAGGTGAAACCCCGTCTCTACTAAAAATACAAAAAATTAGCCGGGCGTGGTGGCGGACGCCTGTAGTCCCAGCTACTCGGAGAGGCTGAGGCAGGAGAATGGCGTGAACCCGGGAGGCGGAGCTTGCAGTGAGCGGAGATCGCGCCACTGCACTCCAGCCTGGGTGAAAGAGCGAGACTTCGTCTCAAAAAAAAAAAAAATAATAAATAAATAAATAAAGTAAAATGGGCAATAAATTGTTGTTGACTGTAGTCACCCTGCTGTGCTATCAATACTAGATCTTATTCATTCTATCCATTCCATTGTTGATGGTGTGGCTGATTAAGTTACTTGGTCCTGCTTGGTCCTGCTCCAGCTGTTGTGAGTCGTCTACTTATTCCATTCCACTGTAGTCAGGACATAAGTAACATCCCTTTCTGAGCTCTGTATGTTCTGTCTGTGCTTCTTGTTTGGGAGTTTCAGACCCATGTGATTGTACCAGAGTCATTTTAAGCTGCTCAATGTAACCTGTAACTGACTGTTCTTAAAGAGAGAAGAGAGTTCAAGTACCTTCCCGTTCCCCACTCCTTCCCACAAATACCATCAATTAGTTATCTGGACCTTCCTTTTCCCTTTTTCCTACAAAGGCTTCTGACATCAGAATTCTCAGTAGTTGCTTCCTCTTGTGGCCAGGGAAGAAGAAAGATCAGGTAGATGATCTGCTACATTTTTACATGCTCCTTTCCCTTGCAATTTGTCATCTTTAAAAAACAATTTTTTTTAACTTTTGTTTTAGGTTCAGAGGTACATGTGCAGGTTTGTTATATAGTTAAACTCGTGTCACAGGGATTTGTTGTACAGATTATTTCATCACTCAAGTACTATAACAATAGTTATTTTTTCTGCCCCTCTCCCTCCTCCTACCCTTCACCCTCAAGTAGGCCCATGTCTGTTGTTACCCTCTTTGTGTCCATGTGTTCTCATCATTTAGTTCCCACTTAGAGAACATGCAGTGTTTGGTTTTCTGTTCCTGCATTGGTTTGCTAAGAATAGTGGCCTCCAGCTCCAGCCATGTTCCTGCAAAGGACATGGTCTCGTTCTTTTTTATGGCCACATAGTATTCTGCAGTGTATATGTATCACATTTTCTTTATCCAGTCTGCCACTGATGGGCATTTAGCTTGAGTCCATGTCTTTGCTATTGTGAATAATGCTGCAGTGAACATACTCATCCATCTGTCTTTATGGTAGAACACTTTATATTCCTTTGGGTATATACCCAATAATGGGATTGCTGAGTTGAATGGTGGTTCTGTTTTTAGTTCTCTGAGGAATCGCCACACTGCTTTCCACAATGGTTGAACTAATTTACACTCCTGCCAACAGTGTATAAGTGTTCTCTTTTCTCTGCAGCTTTGTCAGTATCTTTTTTTTTTTAGTTTGTCTTAATCAAGGGTGAATCATTGAATGAGCTACACCCTTCTTCTTTTATTGAAAGATCATTTATGTTTAAAAAAAAAACTTCTTGGCTTAAGAGATACGTATTGTAGTTTCTAGAATTAGCTCCAAAGTTGTGGCATCAGTTGCTTCTTCAGTGATCTTTAGTTTTTTTCCTTCTAATAATTGTAAAATACATACATGTCAATGGGACATATCCAGACTATTTTTAAATATAGCCATGTAGTAGTTTTCTAAATAATTCCCTATTGTCTTTCTTCCTTTTCTTTCACCTTAGTCCTTAGAAGCTGTCCTAAGTATAGAACTTCCCTCGGTCTGGTAATCTCATTAAAAATAAAGCCCACTGCCTATGTTCAGGGAGCTGTTTATTAGAAATCAGCATATTGAGTGGCCTGTTTCAACTCCTGGACTTGACCCAATTTGTGGTTCCATTCTTTGCCTAGATAGCTACAAGTACCTACTTTTTCTGTTGGGATATTTCTGTCTTTAGACCAGCCGTAGTATACAGCCCAGCTACCCAACTTTCCCAACCTCTTTGCTCTCATTAAAACCAAGTACATGAGTTCTTCTCATTAAGGCCAGAGAGTTTTTTGTTGCTCATCCATCTCATTTTATAGAAGTGTCACCAAGGCCCAAAGTGAAGAAGGAATTTTGGGAGAAGACATAGTACATTAATAGAAGAACTGGAGTTAAAATCCAGGTTATCTCAGTGTAGTTTCTTTTGGGTACATTTTCTGTTTTTATTGCATATTGTTATAAAAGAACAATAAAATTAATCAGTATAGAAAAGGTATAAAAGTTTTAGAAATGTCCAGCTGCTGTAGCTGTAATTTTCCCCCAGGCTCTGTTGATGTGTCCATAGGGCTAGGCCACACTCACACAGTCCCTTTGCTGTTTCCTTCCTAAATGGTGTTTTGTTTTGTTTTTTCTTCCCTTAAGTGGTCTTTTGGAAGTCTCTCATACCACCTCCCCTACTTAACACTTGATTATGAGGGCTCCTTTCTCCATGGAGAAGGCTTTTCTTCAGGAGGCCTAGGTAGACATAACTGCTGACTCTTTTACTCTTGGATGGAGACGGTCTCCTTCTATGTGCCGTTGTCTGGTATAGTCTTACTCACCTAGACTCTTGCCGTAGAGCCACCCTGTGGGTTCTGTTCTAGCACAGGCTTGGCAAGACTTATCTTTGGGGAGCAGTGTCTTTGCCCTGAATGTGGGGAGAAGCCCTTTTGAGTGCCAATTGCTACCTTGCCTTATGGAGCACAAAAGTGCCTTCAAATAAATCGAAATGCCATGAACTATCACTGTGGGATAAAAGAGCCTCAGTCCTCAGCTGAAACTGTAAGAGATACTGAGGGGTACTGTGAGAACAGATTCTATTGCTCACTCTTCCATGGCTTTATTTCCCTGACTTTCTGTCTTCCCTTCCTGTCTCAAAGGCACATGGTAGAGGTCAGTTCATCTTCCTCTGGGGAGAAGGAGAGCAAGGTGAATGGAACACTGAACCCACCAGTTAAAGCAAGACTGAAGGTCCTGACATATTTTCTTCTCTCCTCAGGCCAGCCGGAGGGCTCTATGGCATTGACAGCATGCCAGATTTACGCAGAAAGAAGCCACTGCCACTTGTCAGTGATCTGGTGAGTGAAGACTCTTGTGCAGGCGTAGGCAGTAGCCTTGGGGTATCTCCCATTGGGCCTTGGCAAGCTGTCAGGATTGGAAGTCGTCCATTTAATGACTCAAATTGATCTGATGATCAATCATTTAAAGCCTTCGGAGACTTAGTAATGGCTTCACAGGGACTGTGTTCTACCTCACTCCCTAGTCAGAGTCCTGAATTTATTAGCTTAAGCTCCTACCTGGAATATTTGTGGCTTGTGCTCTCAAAGTTAGGATTTTGTGTCTTTCTATAGGCATCTAGCTCTTATAGATATCTCTACAGCCTTCTTTGATGACCTGTAAATGAAACTGCCTCCAGCCCTTGACCTCTTGATCATTGAGCTTGGTATGGGGTAAGCATGACTGGAGCTTGATGGCTTCTTGGAAGTCAAGCAAAAGTCTCTTCTCAAGACATAGGCTTTTGAGACTATCTCTGTAACCTAGTGTTAGGCACTGAGAGGCAATGATAAAAATTTGTGGAATTGAATTGAAACAGACTTAAGAGTTAAAAGCTGATCCCAGGGCCTCCATCCCATCCTCCCAGGATGACCAGAAGCCCCATTCTGGGTCATATCTTCTGAGGCACAAACAACCCAAGGAATTTTCTGTAGCCTTGTGGGTAGTTGGGGGTGAAGTGAGGTCCAGGCTCTCTCAGAGCTCTAAAGCCAGAAATAGGGTGTAAGGGTTCAGTTAAATGTGAACCCTTTTCCCTTATTACCATTTTCTGTTTCTGTTTTCTTTTTTTCTCTCTATTCTATCTATTGTTTTTCCTAACCACTCCTCTTCCCTCTTCCCCATTTCCCGCTCCAGTAGTTTCTCCCTCCTTAGTTGGCTGAATGAAAGTTTCATCTGCCATTTTCTCTTCATCATTTTTCTTCCCTTCCATTATTTCTTACCATTTGTTCATCTTCTTCTTTCTCTGTCTTTCTTGCTTTTTTTTTTTTTTTTTTTTTTTTTTAAATAGAGACAGAGGCCCTGTTACCCAGGCTGGTCTCAAACTCCCGGGCTCAAGTGATCCTCCCGCCTCAGCTTGCCAAAGTGCTGGGATTACAGGCGTGAGCTACCATGCCCGACTCCTCCTTTCTAATGTACCTCTTCTTCCACCAGCTCTTCATCTAGCTGGTTGAAGATAAATTCTGATGCCATCTCTTCTTCAATACCATTTTCCTTTCCTTAATGTCTCATCTCCTCTTTTTTCTCTTCCTCTTCCTGCTTTTTTTCTTCATCCTTTCTCACTGTTTGCCCACAAGCAAGTATCTAGTTTATTTCTTGCTCTCCCTCTCTGTCTTTTGCCCTATCTTTGGCTTTATGGCATAATACTCCTCAGAGTAGGTACCCTAGGCTTTGGGTCCTGGCCAGTGGTCTGGGTTGAAGATAGTTTTTAGTGGACAGAAGCAGAGTGGATTGGGAAATGCTCCCTGCTTTGGACTATAGGGAAGAACCTCTCAGTTGCCTCTGAAAGTTTTCATGCCCTTTCGGTTCTTTAACATCATGTTGTTCCTTTCTCTGCTGTCCTCTACACAGGCTATGGTGAGTGTCTCCAGAGCCCTTTCCCATCCTCTTTAAAAGTCTGCATCCCTGGGTGGTTGTGGTGGCTCATGCCTGTAATCCCAGCACTTTGGGAGGCTGAGGCGGGCGGATCACGAGGTCAGGAGTTCGAGACCAGCCTGACCAACATAGTGAAACCCTGTTTCTACTAAAAATACAAAAAAATTAGCTGGCCATGGTGGCGGGTACCTGTAATCTCAGCTACTCGGGAGGCTGAGGCAGGAGAATCGCTTGAACCCGGGAGACGGAGGTTGCAATGAGCCGAGACCGCACCACTGCACTCCTGCCTGGGCGACAGTGCAAGACTCTGTCTCAAAACAAACAAACAAAAAAAATCCGCATCCCAAATCACTTGGGCCCTTCCCAGCTGTTCCTCCTGCTTAGGCTGGTATTATGACTTCTGCCTTCTCAGTGTCCTCTGCCTTTAGGAAACCACGTGCCTCTCCAGGGGCTACCCCTTAAGCTTGGGCTTGGCAGATACATGGGGCCCCCTATGCAAGAGTGTGGCTAGCAAGGCAGCCCCAGTTCTCAGACTTAACTCTCTGTCCTGCTTGATTTGACTGAGGTTTCAATGCCCCTTTCACTTGCCAAGTACCCTACTTGTAGGCCTGCTGGCCTCTGCAGCCACCCAGGGATTATCTGGGCTTGGGGAGGTGGCAAGGTATAGAGGTTAGCATGGAGTCATTTTTCTCCATAATGGCTCTTGAATGTGACTCTGACAGAGTTGTGTGTCTCTGTTATTCTTAATTACCTGTTTCCTACTATAGTTCTGAGCTTTTCATTTTCCTTTGCCTTCTCATAAACAAGGAGTTTCTGTAGGGTAGGATACTAAGAAGAGTGAGAGAAAAAGAAACTCTTTGGATGATAGACACCCTGAAGAAAGTGCTGTTCTAACATAGTTAGAGCAGCCCCCTGAGGGCCTTGGGTTTTGCATCTTAACCTGGGACACTTGTCACCTGTTAGGGCAGTTGCTGTGAGTGACAATAAAAATAGTACTGTAGTAAGCTATAGTCAAGTGGCTTCGGTAACTGAAGCTCCCTCCCCCGGACTTTGCTAGCCCTTGGCAGTGGTCAGGGCTAACAACAGATCTTCCCTGACAGTCACTGGTCCAGTCTCGGAAGGCAGGAATCACTTCTGCAATGGCTACACGCACTTCTCTTAAGGACGAAGAGCTGGTAAGTGTCCCAAGTGCTTTTGTAAGCCCACTGGCCTCAGGACTGGTGATCATCTCTGTAGCCATGCTATTAAAAATTGGGAATTCTGGGAATTCAAGAGTGCTGGACACACATTGCTGATCAAAAAGATAGATAGCATCAGGTGTTAGTTTTCCACACTGGGAAAGGCTCTAAGCAAGTCTAGGTCAGAGGGTAAGCCCAAGTCTCATGTTGAAGGGTGTGACCACTGAACTCAGGGTTTTATGATGGACCTAGTACCTTCTGTTTTCTTAGAAAGTGTGAATGCTGTAACAAAGCTCGGATCCAGCATCAGGTCCAACCTGTGTTGGACAACCAAGAGCACACTATATTGTGGGCCTCATTCTGCTAGGCTGGGCTATGGGCTGGGCCAGGATAGAGCATCTTCTCCATTGCCAGAGGAGGCATGAAATCAAGGTCTTGATTGTCCCACAGGGTCTCAGTTCTGGTATCTCCTTGCAGAATCCAAAAGTCATGGGGACCAGGCATGGTGGCTCATGCCTGTAATCCCAGCACTTTGGGAGGCCAAGGCAGGTGGATCACTTGAGGTCAGGAGTTCGAGACAAGCCTGACCAACATGGTGAAACCCTGTCTCTACTAAAAATACAAAAATTAGCTGGGCATGGTAGCATGTGCATGTAATCCCAGCTACTTGGGGGCTGAGGCAGGAGAATTGCTTGAACCTGGGAGGTGGAGGTTGCAATGAGCCGAGATCATACCACTGCACTCCAGCCTGGGCAACAGAGCAAGACTCTGTCTCAAAACAAACAAAAAACAAAAATCATGGGATGGGGTATGTGTCTTTCAGAAATCCCATGTGTATAAGAAAACCCTGCAGGCCTTAATCTACCCCATTTCGTGCACCACTCCTCATAACTTTGAGGTCTGGACGGCCACTACCCCAACCTACTGCTATGAGTGTGAAGGCCTGCTCTGGGGCATTGCCCGGCAGGGCATGCGCTGCAGCGAATGTGGAGTCAAGTGCCATGAGAAGTGCCAGGATCTGCTCAATGCTGACTGCCTGCAGCGTGAGTGCCCTGCGGGGTGAGGGGCGGGGAGTGGGGCAGCAGGGGCTTTCCAAAATAGTCTGCAGCAAAGAGCTGGGATGGCTGAACCAAACATTCCCCCAGTCCACCTGATTCTGAAACCCTATCCATTTCAGAGAAGGTAGGATTCTGAATCAAGGGGCATTGCCTTTCCAAATAACAGGTCTTACACTACCTTCTTAAGCACCTTTAGGAAAAATTCTTTGAGCTTTCTGTGGCCTTCTAGTGTAGCTAGAATCTTATAGGATTCAGTTGATCCCAGAGACTGAGCTTTGTAGTGTATACAGCACAGCGGCCTTATTGTCCAAATGACAAAAGCATCAGGATCTGAGACTAATGAGAGGAAAGAAAGAAGAACTTTATGGGGTTCCAGGCCCCACAGAAGAACCTCCTGAAGCCTAGAATCTAGGACTCAGGGAAGGCAGCATTCATTACTTGTTTTTAGACAATAGTGCCAGAAATGGAAATGTCAAATGAATCTGGTAGAGGTCCAAGAGGAGAGTATACCAGACCCCCACGGCCTTGGCTAAATATATGACTTGTCCTGCCATGATGGAGTGGGGAGAATAGGAGCAAGAAAAGCAACAAGTTCTTGTCAGAGAAAATGGTAGTGCTCAAAGTTCATATCTCCTTGCTCCCCTCCTGCTGGGCTTGCACTCACTGTGGCTGGACCCCAGGAAAAGCAGGGGTGAAGGAAGTGGGAAACTATTTTCCTGCCCTCCAGACCTCCCAGGTATTACCCACAAGCCAAGCTGTAGCACTGAAAGCTTTAAGGATTGTGCTAGGAGAAGGGAAGGTCACCTCTAGACCCACAAGTACTTCATTATCCCAAGGACAGCTATGACATATAAAAGGGGACCAGGGAGAGGCCTTGAGCAATTATTCATGGAAAATGTCCTTTGAAGAGCCTCAAATTGGTGCCAATGGCATGGCTAAGTTAGACATGAAGAGACAGGTAGGACAGAGTCAGCAGTAGAGATGGGCTCTGAAAAGACTGCCTGAAGACAAATGCTAGTAATGACTTGGCCAAAACCCATCATGAAGGGGTGGCAAGTGCAGTTGCCAGAGGGCCCTTGCTTAATTGCTGAGAACTAGCAATCAGGCTGGCTGCATAGTTTCTCCACTGCTCTGCAGCATCTCCTGGGCCCCATTCCTCAGCTCAACCCTTGGTCTGGTAGGTGACCTGTTGTGTTCCTGGCCACCTTCAGGGGCTGCAGAAAAGAGCTGTAAACATGGAGCTGAGGACCGGACCCAGAACATTATCATGGCCATGAAGGACCGCATGAAGATCCGAGAGCGAAATAAGCCAGAGATCTTTGAAGTTATCCGGGACGTCTTCACAGTGAACAAAGCTGCCCATGTGCAGCAGATGAAAACAGTGAAGCAGAGTGTACTGGATGGCACCTCCAAATGGTCGGCCAAGATCACCATTACTGGTGAGCAGGCCACAGTTTGAGGGGACAGGAAGGCCTGGGCTATGGGGAGGAGACTGGGGAAGAAACATCCTGAGCATGAGGGAGCAAGGGATTGGGGAGAAAGAAAAAGGAAATCACTGGGACGGAAAGCCCTCATTATTCATCACTTCTCCTTACCTAGACCCTGGTGCCGGAAAGGCAAGATTGCTATCTGCAAACAACATGAACCATAATACAAGGATTTGCTAACAACCTAACACTGTAGACTTGGCTAATAGTTTGATATTATAAGAGGTGGGGGGAGGAGGGAGGGGAAGGGCAGGGGACCAGGGAGTAGTTAACCAGTGGTTTGCTAACTGGGTGGGGCTGAAGCGTGTATATATAAGAGGGTATAAGGACCAATGTAGAGATAAGTGGTCAGTTAGGGCTTGGGTAGGGAGATGGGATGCTTGGGCTTTAAGGGAAAGGCTGGTGGCCCAGGACAAAGAATAAATATGGAGGAATGGGATTACGGTATCTGTGTAAGGAGCATAGACTGCTCTAAGATGGAGAGCATATGAGTAGTGCTGTGGGGGGCTTCTGAACGACTCTGAAGCCTCCTATACATACTTGGGTTGCAGTGGTGTGTGCCCAGGGCCTACAAGCCAAGGACAAAACAGGATCCAGTGACCCTTACGTGACTGTGCAAGTCGGCAAAACTAAGAAGCGTACCAAGACCATTTTTGGAAACTTGAATCCTGTTTGGGAGGAAAAGTTCCATTTGTAAGTCACAGAGAGGTTTGTCTTACCTGGGACTGTGTGTATTGGGGGAGCAGGATCACATCCTGCCATTCTGGGCTTGAGCTTGAAGATTGGGCAAAGGCAGGGGAGAAAACTCATTTCTCGCATGCTTCGCTCAGGTATCAGCTATTCTTTCTCTGGTTTTCCTCTCATGACCTGTTGTGTCAGGATTACTGTGCCCATGCCCTGTCTTCACCAGGGCTATTAAGGGGGCCCTAGGGCACCCCATCCTGCTTTTTCTAGCAGTAGAAAGATTTTACTACTTTACTGCTCAGTGACAGAACCAGGGACTGACTGCCTTATTGTTCCTACTATCCTTGCCTAGGAAGGTACAGTAGGGTTAAGCTCTCATAAGGAAGGCTCTTACAAGGAATGGGGAGGGAGTGTCCTTGTCCTAAAACTGGGTAATTCTGACTTGAAAGTGGAAATATGGGTTCTGAAGAAGTTGCTGTTCCCCATAAAGGTAGTGTTTCTTCCTGCCTCAGCTTCTACCCTCACTCATTTTTTTATTATCTCACTTTCTTTCTTTCTTTTTTTTTTTTTTTTTTTTTGAGACAGAGTCTCGCTCTGTGGCCCAGGCTGGAGTGCAGTGGCGTGATCTCGGCTCACTGCAAGCTCCGCCTCCCGGGTTCAAGCAATTCTCCTGCCTCAGCCTCTCTGAGTAGCTGGGACTACAGGCGCCCGCCACCACGCCCGGCTAATTTTTTTGTATTTTTAGTAGAGACGGGGTTTCACCGTGGTCTCGATCTCCTGACCTCGTGATCCGCCCGCCTCGGCCTCCCAAAGTGCTGGGATTACAAGCGTGAGCCACCGCGCCCGGCCTATTATCTCACTTTCTTACAAACTATTTCTTATGACAGTAAAGGATGGTTATTGAAAAATGGCAAACTAATGTCTGAGAATCCACATGCTTTGTCGCTCCCTAATAAGGGCTAGGGTCAGGATGTTGGATTTGAATCAGCCAAGCAGGCTGGCTATGTAGAGGCCTCCTTCTGTTGGCTCCTCAGAAGATTCATGTAGAAAGGGATTAGGACCAGCGTGGTGGCTCACACCTGTAATCCCAGCACTTTGGGAGGCTGAGGCAGGCAGATCACCTGAGGTCAGGAGTTCCAGACCAGACTGGCCAACATGGCAAAACCCCATCTCTACTAAGAATACAAAAATGAGCCAGGCATGGTGGCAGGTGCCTGTAGTCCCAGCTTACTCGGGAGGCTGAGGGAAGAGAATTCCCTGAACCTGGGAGGCGGATGTTGCAGTGCACCAAGATCATGCCACTGCACTCCAGCCTGGTGACAGAGTGAGACTCCATCTAAAAAAAGAAAAGAAAAAGGGATTAGGATATAGTAAAATTAATCTCTGATCCAGAGATAATATTAATAGCTACTAGGAGAAACACCTGTTTGAGAATCTGAATAGTTCATGCTTGAATTCTTCTTATGACTAATCTAAAATGAACTAGCTCTTGGTCGTTTTTGCCCACTTTTAGTAAACAGTTTATTAAGCTCATATTCTGTACAAGACACTATACATAATATAGTGTATCCAAAAATGAATAGAACAATCCCTGGCTTCAAGAAGCTACTTGTTGATTTGTCTATTATCTTCCCACAGAGCGGTGGTTATACTGTAATATTTTAATGGAATGTGGAAAGATATCATAAGAACATAGGGAAAGGAAGAGCAAATTTTGCCAGTTACAACTTTTGGGTGAAACAACAGATCCCAGAAAGCAGCTGTTGGAGAGGAGAGCTTGAGAGAAGACCTGGGAAAACTTTCTCCAAAGCAAACCCGATAGAGGAGATGACAATTCAATGGGATATGATAGGCTAATATAGAAGCTCACCAAGCACATAGTTAGGCAGATGAGAGAGTTAGATAGAAAGCCAAACAGTTACAGCTGTATGGGCCTACCATGGACATGTCTAGCACCTTTATTGACTTCATGTCTTGGGCTCTGAGGATGGAGCTAGCAGTTGCTTCCTGGAGCTCCATGGCATGTCTAGCTATTTTCCTCTTGGTGTTGCTGATACAGCTAGCTGTATAGGAAGTCAGAATTGACCTGAATTACTCTTCCCTCCACCGCTTGCCATTTGTTCTAGGACAATAAGAACTGTACAGTGGTAGATAGAGCCACCCAGGCCGAGGAATGAAGAGTCATTTGCTAGGATAGCCCAACTTTCTTGGAACTTTAGTACTGCTGTCTCTGACTTCTCCTCTTCCAGGGCCTCAAGTGCAGCTGTCGGAGATTTTGGGAGGGAATAGGAAGTAACAGGATTTGGCGCTACTGGGTCTGCCCCTAACAGAGCCTGCCTAATTCTCTCACAGTGAGTGCCACAACTCCTCTGACCGCATTAAGGTGCGTGTGTGGGATGAGGATGATGACATCAAGTCAAGAGTAAAGCAACGCCTAAAGCGAGAGTCCGATGATTTCCTTGGCCAAACCATCATTGAGGTTCGGACCCTAAGTGGCGAGATGGACGTCTGGTACAACTTGGGTGAGGAAACTGGACCCAAGAAAGTTGCTTGGAAGGGAGAGCATGAAGAGGACCTGGGAATAGTCCTTCTACCAAAACCACCACCTGTCCCCAAAGCATACCTCTATACAGAGCCTGTCTCACCTGCAAAGAACTGACTGTGGGGAGGGATGGGGGACAGAGGAGTGGCAGTGGCTGCGACTCACTCTGGCTGAACGTTCTCTAGGTTTCAGAAGGCCCTTTAATCTTCATACTAGTGCTTTTGTCCCCCCTCCACACTCCTGTTCTCCTACCCAGCTAGTTCAAGGGTACTTGTGGAATATGTGGTCACTGGAGTGATTCACCCTATTTGGTGAATCCTTGGGTTGGCCCCTTCTTTTCCTTGGGTTAAGCCAGAATGGAACTCTCTATGCCGTCTAGTTGCATTGGTGTCAATCTCCAGTCTTCTTTCCTTCCTAGAGAAGAGGACAGACAAATCAGCCGTCTCAGGGGCTATCCGACTACAAATCAGTGTGGAGATCAAGGGGGAGGAGAAAGTAGCCCCATACCACGTGCAGTATACGTGTCTCCATGAGGTGAGCCAGCCCTTGGTAGGTGGGGGATCAGAAAGCAGCGCTGGGAGAGGCCTTTGGCCATAAGTAGGATTGCTAGGTGGTTGGAATCCG
This sequence comes from Symphalangus syndactylus, assembly GCF_028878055.3. Lineage (NCBI taxonomy): Eukaryota > Metazoa > Chordata > Mammalia > Primates > Hylobatidae > Symphalangus > Symphalangus syndactylus. Next base: position 109,477,198 of record NC_072431.2, on the reverse strand, counting down.
AGGCCCATTTTAAATTTTATCCTTGATTCACTCTGCTACCCTGGAGAGTCTGAGTGACTGAACTCAGACTACATTCTCTTCCACTAATGTGAGAACAGCCTACTGGGGCCACAGGAGGAACTGAGCAATGACTGGAAGGACAGAATTTCTGTGGAACCTTATGCACATTCTTCTGGGCTTTGCCACCAAGTTTGTTTTTGTTTTTCATATGTATTTAACCCACTCCCTTTCTCTGCTCTGTCTCCTGCAGAATCTTTTCCATTACCTCACAGACATTCAGGGCAGTGGAGGAGTCCGCATCCCTGAAGCTCGAGGAGATGATGCCTGGAAGGTGTACTTTGATGAGACAGCCCAAGAAATTGTGGATGAATTTGCCATGCGTTATGGCATTGAGTCCATATATCAGGCCATGACGTGAGTCTCTGCTGGGGCACCGGGAAGTGGCTACTAATCGCTGGGGTGGCTAATTAAGGCACACTGACATGGTGGGCAGGTCCTTAGTGGGGCAGCATGCAGTGATTCCTTTACTTTCCTCTTTGAGCTGAGTGGGATGGATCTATACCCCAAGACAAGAAGGGTATATGTAGAAAGGGAATGTTGTAACTCACAGAAAAGGTATTTCTGTCTGCCTCAGAGTTGAGGGAACTCTGCAGGGAAAAAGGCATGTGAGAGTATGCAAGGACAAGCCTGCCTAGACATCACAGGCCTGAGCAGACAGGGTATGTGTGCTCATGTACATGTGTTTGTGACAACTGGTCTGGCCTAGACTGGCCTGGGAGGTCAAAGAGGACACTAAACTGCAGGGAAAGCAGCTGTGTATGGAGTTGACCAGGACTCCTTGAATGGGAATTCCAGATTGCTATGAGAAGCAGGGTAGCCTTTCTGTCAGTGAGGCTGCCCCTAGAGCTGTGCACAGAAAGCAGCCCTCAGCAAGCAGAGGGCAGCAATTGCCCTGGCTGTGCTTCATTTATCCAATAAACTTTTATTGAGTTCCTGCTTGGCTTTTGCTGCAAGCCCTGAAGAGTCTTTGAGGCTGAGGGTGCTGTGTTTTTCAGGCACTTTGCATGTTTATCATCCAAGTACATGTGTCCTGGTGTGCCAGCAGTGATGAGCACCTTACTGGCCAACATCAATGCCTACTATGCCCACACAACTGCCTCTACCAATGTCTCTGCATCTGATCGCTTTGCAGCCTCCAACTTTGGGGTAAGTATCATGTAAACACATATGTCTGCATTTGTTAGCAATTAATAAAGTTTGATTTTTTTTTTTCTTTGAGACAGTGTCTCGCTCTGTTGCCCAGGCTGGAGTGCAGTGGCACGATCTCAGCTCACTGCAACTTCCACCTCCTGGGTTCAAGCGATTCTCCTCTCTCAGCCTCCTGAGTAGCTGGGATTACAGGCACCCGCCACCATGCTCAGATAATTTTTGTGCTTTTAGTAGAGATGGGGGTTTTGCCATGTTGGCCAGGCTGGTCTGGAACTCCTGACCTCAGGTGATCCACTCGCCTCGGCCTTCCAAAGGACTGGGATTACAGGTGTGAGCCACCGAGCCCAGCCAAGTTTGATTTTTCTTGGCTGGTCCTATAGAGTTACTTGATGTGCTTAAAATTCAGATAGCTACCATTTTGATAGATGAACCTTGTTTCTTGTTTCCTTATGGGTATGCAGACTATACTAATAACCTCTCCTCAGACACAGATAAAGAAGAGAAGGTGGTTGGGGGTGGTACCACCTGGGCTTGGCCAGAACCCCTCTGGGCCAACAACTTAGTTGAGTTACCATATTCTTCCATATTCTTCAGTCTTGCAGGCCCACAAATGGACTTTTTTAAATCTTGTTCAGTCTGTCTGTGACGGATTCATATTACTTGAGTTTATATGAGACTGATGTCTAAGCAATGATGCCAGTGTGCACTTGAACCTGTCCCTTTTCTAGTGTCTAGACTGTTTTCCCTATCCAGGGTGTGCCTTTCCTGGGTTAAGGTACCTGAGAAGTTGAGTCATTACTCAGAATGTCACCTGACATTAATTCAGTATAAACTAGATAAAATAATTCTGACCCAACACAAAAATTACCATGTTGGACATACAGTTACTGATATCACCCCAATTCACTGAGTCTATGAAATCTGATTTTTTGGTACTAATGAATTTTTTGTTGAACTTTCTGTAGATGTGTAATTTATTAAGCCAGTCAAATATTTGTTCCATTTTGCCTCATCTCATTATGTACTGACTTAATCAATATCTACTCATTAATCAATATATGAGTTCTAGGAGTGGGATGCCAACATCCTGCAGGCATATGATTCCACGTCTAATTATACTTTTTCTATGAAAATCAGCTATTAAAATAGTATATGTTAGATATTTTAACATTTTAAAAGTATACACTATGGGAAATGTGTGTGGAATGTGGTTTAAAGAGAGACCCCTTCCTGCCTGCCCTGTTACCTTTCAAATGCATCAGTTTCTCCCTCCCATCATCACTGTTAGGCTGTGGCTGTATAACTGTTATGCACTACCCCGAGATAAGTCAGGAGACCTCAGACTCAAGACAGAATGTGTTTGGAGTTTCTTCTTATCGAACTAAGATAAGTTACAGTCCCAAAGGGATAGAGATGCACTGATCATGCCCTATTGACTCTTGCATAGAAGGAGCCATTTCTCCCCCCAGGGACTTGGCTTTTTCCTTGTCAGTGTGAGAGTTCCGAGATTGGGACAGAGCTGCAAAGGGATAGAACAGGGACTGTCTATCTCATTTTTTCCGTTACACTGTTTGTTCTTCCCATGGGCAGGAATGTGTCTCCAACCCAATGCCTCCCAACTCTTTCTACTCATCCAGGGGTGGTTCTGTTTCTGTTATAGTTTAGGGGACTCAGGCACAGTTTCTCTTTTTCTTCCCCATTATTTGTTTCTCACCCTCAGAAGGAGAGATTTGTAAAACTGCTGGACCAGCTACACAACTCACTGAGGATCGACCTCTCTACATACAGGGTGAGTGAAGACATGGCTGTGGGCAGGATAATAGATATCAAGCACAGTCCCAGAGAGACTGTAGGCCAATCTTGGCTATAAAGATTGAGGCCAGGGAAAACTGGTCTGTGTCATCACATCCACCCAAATGGCCAATGCTACTGACTCCTGTGGTTCTTTTAACTCCAGGGACCATGTGGTGTATAAATAGCGGCAGGTATGGTTAGTTTTTATAGACATTGTCTTTCCAACCTCATTCTTAACACTACTAAACTCTCTGGTGACATTCTCATTAGGGAGTTTCCTGAGGATAATCTCTTCCAGGAGTACCCTTTTAAAAAATTAGATACCTAATTACATTTCTTTTTTGCATTTTTCCATACTCTCCTCATTTTTCAGTGGAGGTGTGAGAATCTGGCTAGGGGGAGAGAGAGTAGCTTGGCTTTTGCAAGTAATTTGTGTCAGACAGCATGTCCATTCCTAGTATAAAGGGAGGAAATAGGTATAGTAGGAGGACAGGTACTGGGACAGGACAGGATAAGGAAATGGGCAGTTTCTTAGTTCCTCCTATGTTAGATCTTAGAATGGCTTCATTACTTGCTTTAAAGTGCTGTGAATTTTCAGAACAGGCAATATATGCACATTAAAAAGTAAGTATAAAAACCTTAAAGTCAAAAAGAAATGAGGTTTTAATTGTCTGCACTCAAGTGTCCTCCATTTGCACAAATAATGGACAGCTGACTGTATATCTTATATTTGGCATATAAGTAGCCATTTGAAGGTTTAAAAACTGACCATTAATGTGAAGACAGACTCAGCATCTCCCTTCAGCTCTTCATAGCAGCTCCCTCCTAAGACTCGTGCCAAAGTGAATGAAGTAAGGATGGCTGGAAATTCCTAAGGAACTCACTCCAAAAGCAGTTCTGCTCAGTGATCTGCCATCTGCTGGCTGCAGAGAAGAGCTGGGGTCTATTGTACAAAAAGTACAGGTCCTGCACCTCAGTTTGGTCTGTAGTGTGGCTCTACTTATATTCCAGGATATACAGTTAGATTGTAACTTTTGAAGAACTCACTGTTGGTGTGTAAGAATCTTCATCCAAGAAAAGCATGTGTGTAAGTGTGTGCGTGCCTGTGTGTTCATTTGTACAAGTGCTTATACATTACATGGGAAGTAGGGCTGGAGGGAGGATGTGTCACTTTCTAGGGTGGGGAGTATTAACCCCTGCTTTTGGCAAGAGCCTATTTGCATCAGTAGAAAAAAGAGAAGGAGACCTGTAACATTACAGTGTTTTTGGCCAGCTCAACTAGAGAAAAACCCAGTAGGTAACAATTAGGGAAGCTTTTGATATCCTCACTTTTGGCAGGGAAGGTTTTCATAGTCCTCTGTTCCTTGCTTACATTTGCTTGATTTGCAACAGAATAATTTCCCTGCTGGGAGTCCTGAACGGCTTCAGGACTTAAAATCCACAGTGGATTTGCTGACCAGCATTACTTTCTTCAGAATGAAGGTAAGACTGGGGCTTGGGTGGTGCTGGGCTGGAGACCTGGCTACAGGAATGTGAAGAATAAGAATCATTGGGCAGAGTCTGAGGCTACAGGATTCATCACCTCTAAGCTTACATTTCTGTGTACCTGTTCCCTGGGTTACTTCTGAGAGAGCACATAGACTATAGATCCATGAGGGTGGGGTGGAAGTTTTCCCTCTCAGCTGTCCTGGCAATTTCATCACAGGGAAAGGTCTAGGGACCCAGACAGGGATGAAAGAATCTAGAATAGGTTTGGGGTAGTGCTAGGAGAATATCCCACCCAGGTGAGCAGGACCTTGGGCCCATATTTCTTCTTTTAATTGGCAGGTACAAGAACTGCAAAGCCCTCCAAGAGCCAGCCAGGTGGTAAAGGATTGTGTGAAGGCCTGTTTGAACTCCACATATGAATATATCTTCAACAACTGCCACGACTTATACAGCTGCCAGTACCAGCTGGTAAGAGGTTTGGGATCAGGTGGGGCCAGCTGTCAGTGGCTCTTTGGAGCCTCAGCTTTCCTTCATGATGGTGGTGGAAAGGCACTCAGGACAAAGTACTTGATGTTCTCAAGGGTGAGTGAATTGTGGAGTATGAACCATGTGGACCATGTGAGATATGTGGATGGAAAGAGACCCCTGGGCAAGATGAGACATACCTGAATTGAACAGAAATGGCAACAATAATGATGTTGAAGAAAGCAAACCTAAATTCATGCACAGTTCAGGGGTTGAGTAGGTGAATTCTCAGTCCATCCCAGAGTCTTTTTTTCTCCCTCCAGTTTAACTTTATTCTGACTCTTGCGGACTCTTGTAAGTTCTGGGCTTCCTTCCTCTGAGATCTGAAGTGGTCTCTGAGCTGCTGGCTCCTGGAAGGTTTACTTTTCCCTCTAATTCTCTCTGAAATGTGTGATTCTTCTGGGTTGTATTCATCCACTGGCTATCAAGACTGACCCTATCCTTCTGTGAGGCTGAGCTACTTCACCTATTTTAGCCTGGCACCCTAAGTCAGTACCTGGTGACTTAGTACATTTTCCCAGATCCTTCTAATAGTATCCCCGATCCATGCTCCCAACTTATTTCAAAGCCAGAACTTACTTCTAGCTCCAATTACTCAATTACAATTCCAATCTTAGGAGTTTCTTGCTGACCATACATTTGCAGAGTGGATTCCCTTCAGTCCAACAAATACTGAATGTTTGTTCTAGGCCGGGTCTGAGGAGAGCACAGTGTTCCTTCAGTAAGTTTGCAGTCTCATAAATGTATATGTATATCTCTAATCAAAGGAGTCTGTTTGAAGCGCCTTGAAAAAGGGGTAAGATTAAAGGAATTCCAAGGAGGAAGAGTCTTTTTGCACTCTTGATCAGATACCGGGAAAAGCTACATAAAACAAGGAACATTTGAGATAGACCTTAAAAGGCAGTGGGATTTGGACAACCAATGATGGCAGGACACCTAAATGTCTTGGACATTTATCTTTAGGTAACTACATCCAATTTGTAAAGCTTCCTAGGAGCACCCTCATAAAGACTAAGATCTTGTTCCTACTGCCTCTTCTCATTCCCAAGTGTACTTTCTGTGCCAGCCATGTATTTAAGGCTTCTTCCTTTTAAGGTTTATAAAGCCTCCTATTGGTTCTGAAGTCCATGGGAGTTTTTCCTGAGGCCTTTGTTTTATTTGATACATTCTGGGCTCCTCTGTTATCTGTCTATGAAGTCTCTGTGGTCGAGGAAAGACACTGTTCTCAGCTTTGATCTTTCAACTAATGCAGAGGTCTGGTTGAATATTTGGTCTCTATTTCCCAGCATGAGAATTAACTAGACTTTGAAAGAGAGTTCGTAAACTATTCAGGGATACTCTTTAGCCTTTGTATTTTGGTATCTGCTTTTTACTTTCTCTCAATTTCATTTTTTCCTTATTCCATATTTACACTGGCATAAACTGTTGATGTCTTAAAATTTCCATCTTTTGACCTTCCGTCATTGGTTTATTCGTCCATTCATTCACTTAACAGAGCATTAGAGACATAAAGTTGAGTAAGAGACATTTCAGCCTTTGGGGATCTCATTGTTTAGTGGAGATCAGGGCAAATTACTACATTTATTGTTTCTTTGTTGTTGTTATTTTGTTGTTACTATGTTTTATTGTAGTTGTAGTTTTCTGATACATCTACACCAAAGGTTCACAGAGGGTGCTCTGGGAGCCCAGACCAGGGATGTCAAGAAAACCTCTCAGAAGAGGCAAAGTTCAATCTGAATTTTGAGGAAGGAGTAGGAGTTAACTAGAGAAAGGGGCTGGAGGGAAGGGGCATACCACGGAGAGGAAATAGAATGCTTGGAGGCACACAATTATGTATGAGCATGTTAATTTAAAGAAATATAAGCAGGCCGGGCGCAGTGGCTCACGCCTGTAATCCTAACACTTTCGGAAGCCGGGGTGCGTGGATCACTTAGGTCAGGAGTTTGAAACTAGCCTGGCCAATATGGTGAAACCCCATCTCTACTAAAAATACAAAAATTAGCCAGGCGTGGTGGTGGGTGCTTGGAATCCCAGCTACTTGGGAAGCTGAGGCAGGAGAATTGCTTGGACCCAGGAGGCAGAAGTTGCAATGAGCCGAGATCGCACTGCTGCACTCCAGCCTGGGCGACAGAGTGAGACTCCGTCTCAAAAAGAAACAAAATAAAAATAAGATAAAGAAGTATAGCAATTTAGGGTACTTACAGCATCCGGCTGTGGGATTCAGCTATCTGGGATCAAATCTTAGTTCTGCTCTTCACAACTGCATGACTTTGGACAAGTCATATAACCTTGCTGCCCTTCACTCTCCTCATCTGTAAATGAAAGTGATAATAATTTCTACTCAATGGAGTTGTTGTGAGGATTAGATAAGCTAATGTGTGTAAAGGTCTTAGCAGAGTGTGTGGCACATAATAAGCAGTAAATAAGTGGTGGTGGTGTGGTAATAGCTGGAACAAAAAGAGTTGTAAGGTATGAGGTTGAGAGTCATATTCTGGAAGATGTAAACTAAGGAATTTAAACTGTATTGAATGCCGTTGAAGGGCTTTAAGCAGAGAAGTAACACGTTGAGATTTTCTTTGTAGAACGATCACAATAGCTGCAAGGAGGAGGGATTGGATTGAAGATCAAAGACCAGTTCAGAAATCCTTGAATGATAAGAGCCTGAGCCAGGACAGTGACAGAAAAATAAAAGGAAGAGATGTATTTAAGTGATATTAAAGATTCTGTCCTGGTTTCTAGGAACTTCTTGATAATGCAGGCTTATTAAGGACTGTGGAAGCTTTCCAGTGACATATGACATCCCACATAAAGGCCCTGTTCCTGTCCTTCTGGGCAGCTCCACCTTTGCCTTTGACTTACTGGGAGATAATGTGTGTTCCAGCCTCCCTGTGGTGACTCCTTCACTTTTCTGGGCTGTGAATATAGAGAGATTTCTCTTTACCTGAAAGCCACCATCGTATTCCCTTGCCTCTTCCCAAGTAAGGCCCTTTCTTATCTAGCTAGGCAAATAGCTTCCTAGATGCAGTTCTTCCCCCTAATAACTTCAGGGGATCAAGGGAAGTCCTACTCCACTGAAAGGCTGAAATGCACACCAGATCTGTTAAGTAGCTCCTGCAGAAGTTGAAAGAGCTTCTCAGAGCTGAGATGTGTATGTGTGTGGTCATGGTGTGCTGTCAGTAGAGGAATACCACCAGAAGAGGAGGGCTGCCTGCCTGTAGGGGCCGCATAGAAGTAGACCTACTTAGTGAGGATGGAGGGGCTGTTTCCTTTAGCCAGGGAGTTACTCTGCCCATAGCAACTGAGAGAAGGAAGGAGGATGGGCATCTTTATGTCTCTTGGACTGACCAAGTTTATCAGAGCAGTGCCCTGGGGCTGAGGAGAGAACTTCTCAGCGATAGGCTCCCTGTGTTCAGGGATTTCACAACAGTCACTCTTACAGAACAAGGATAGTCTTGTGGAAGACAGGCTCTAGGTGAGGAAAGGTCCTTGATTCTAGAGGAAGAGGTATAGGGAGGGGAAGAGAAAGAGGATCGTTGGAGACACCCTCTACATTCTGCTCTGACTCTCCCTCTCTCTCACTGTGTCCTCTGGATCAAGAAGCAGGAGCTACCTCCAGAGGAACAAGGGCCCAGCATTCGGAACCTGGATTTCTGGCCCAAGCTCATCACACTCATCGTGTCAATCATAGAAGAAGATAAGAATTCCTACACACCTGTTCTGAACCAGTGAGTATCACCCTCTTTGGCCCTGTCTGTTGGTGGTTGGTCTGTCCATCTGTCTAACAACCTCTTTCTTTCCTGTCTTTGTATGTTTGCAGTGCCACCTCTTCTTCCTGTCCGTCCGTCTGTCCCTCTGTCCCTTGTATCTGTTTGGGTAACTGTTTCTGGAGACAGGTGTGGAAACTTAATGGGGGTCCCTGCCCAGACTGAGCCAGCCTCCCTGGAGTGAGAGGCTTCTGGGACTGTGGCTGCCATAGGAGCCCCAGGGGATCCACAGACCATGTGTGTATGTGTCTGTCCACTGTGAATGAAGTGGGCCTTCTTATAGCCCACCACCCCTTGCCCTTTCTCCTCCAGCTTATTTAGCCTGTGCCTGCGCCTGCTTTCCAGCCTCTGCCTGGAGAGTCTCTGCCTCTCAATTCCCTGCCTTCTGGGCATCTTCTGCCCCCAGGCCCATCTTGCCTACGGGTATCCCTTCTGCCCCCACTTGTCCTGCCACTGGCCCCTGGCCCCTGGGCCCCTTTTCTCCAGATTGGACCTAGCCCTGTTCCCTAAGCTTCTCCTCTCTCCAATATGACTTCCAAGAACTAGGCACTTTAGCCTTGAAATGAATCAAATCAAATGGCTCTTGCCTTATTCTCTGACTGTGATTTCTTCTGTCATCCAGGTTTCCTCAGGAGTTGAATGTAGGAAAAGTCAGCGCGGAAGTGATGTGGCATCTGTTTGCCCAAGACATGAAATATGCATTGGAGGGTAAGGATCTGTCCAAATCAGTGGGCTGCCAGGCTTCTAGCCCAAGCTCCTCGTTCACTGTCCCTTTCCTCTTCTAGACAACTATAAGTTCTGGGTGAGTGGTATAGTGAGAAATTAAAGGAATTCTAGGCCTGGTGGGATGTAGGCCCCAGGAGACCTTGGGTGGGCAAAGTTGCAGCCAAAGGAAATATGAAAATGGCTGTGTGGATGTAGGTTCCTCCTTCCAGCTTTGGAGCAACTGCCTGTTCAAGACCTTCCCAGCCCAGGGATGAACTTCTCCCATGGTGGGTGTTCTTAGGTGGCCCACTTCCTGGAGAGTGGTCTTGTGAAACTTCAGTTTTAAAGAATCAGAAAACCTTAAATACACAGATAGATGTAATTGTTTTCTTATGTTGGGGATTCTCTGGCCTGGCTTTTCTTGAAAGCTGCTCTGGATTAGTATGACAATGCCAGGAAGATACTTCTTCCTTCACTTCTCCTTTAGAGGAGGGCCACAGGCAAATTATTATTCATCTTACTCCTTCAGCTTGTTCTTTTATTCATTTCCTACCTTGGTCCACAAAGATATCATTCCATACCTGTATCAGACCTTGCTATCTGTACCCATCTGCACTCACCTATTTAGCAGCGTTTCCTGCCATTTTATGTGTGGTAGTCTCTCTCCTCAGTCTGTGAAAGCCCATCTAGGAGGAGGAGGAGCCATCTGGGCAAGGACAAAGCAGAGTCTGGATCTGTTATTTGGGTGGGATGGCAGGGCAGCTGGGCCACCCTCAGACTCTTGAATGTGTGAGGTTTAGAATCAGTGAGTCTTGAGATTGAAAGAAACCTTGAAGATCTGTGTTACATTTGAGCCAGCCACAGACTACACGCGTACATTCTGTAACACAAGCCCAGAGCAGGGCTGCCTGCTGTCAGGCCAGGGAGGAGGTCACTGGTCTCTCCCTCCAGATGCCACTTAGTGAGCCTGATGGGGAGTACAGTCTCAGTTCTTGAAGACCTCTGGCTCCAGTGGGTTTGGGGGAAAAGAGAAAACACCTGTGAAAAGTGAATCAACTCCACAAGAGAAGTAGTGTGAGGTGGGGCAGAGGTTTTCAAACAGAAGTATCTTAGGAGCTAAGTTGAAGGGGAAACTCAGAGGCTAGGCTCCAGGCCTCTTGCATGATGCCAGCTCAACCAGCCCTGCTTTTATCAATCTTACATGGAACTCTAGGTGAGATTTCTTTTGAAAGGGGAGTTCTGCTAATGTTTAAAACAAACACAAAAGGATTGAAAACTTCTACTTTAAGAGAAAGAATTAATGTTGGCCTGATTTCAAACCTCAATTTCATTGCATATGTAGCACGGTGAATTTGGTCCAAACTACTTAATTTTTATGAGCTCCCATTTTCTCATCTGTAAAATGGGAGTGATGATAGCATCTGTTTCTTTGAGCTGATGAAGTACTGAGATGTATTTAGCATACTGCCTGGCACTTACACGGCACTGACTAAATCTTAGTTCTTAAGAACAATAAGAAACCATTGCAGGCTCTTGAGCAGAGATGCAATGTGAACCCAGTAGTATTTTAATAAGATCTACCTCAGTGGGAGATGAGGGCAGCTAGAATAGGGAGAGACTAGAATCAGAGAATGCAGATAATGAAGAGCTGTTGTAATAATTTAGGGATAGAGGGTGCTGCTGGGATTAGAGAAGAGAAGTGGAGAGAGGAGAATGGGCTTTGATAGACATTGGAAGGAAGCCAGAACAGGACTTCGTGATTGTCAGAATATGGAGGGCAAGAGAAGGGGAGGAGTTTGGGGGCCTGGATAATAGGAGAGTGGCATTGACTCTGACTATAAAACGAAAGTTGAAAATGCTGTCCTTCGCCAAATATTTTGTAAGTCAACATTATTAAGGTATAATTTAAAGACCACTTTAAGAATACAATTTAATGAGTTTTGACAAATAAGCCCAACTGTGTAACAACTCTCCCAATTAAAATATGAAACAAAAGCTCCTTCTTGCCAGTTTACAGTAAATCCCCACTTTATTCACCAAAGGTTTATTGAATATTTTCTCTGCGCCAGCCTCTGTGCTGGTTATTGGAACCCAATGAGATGAACAAGGCATAGCACCGTCCCTTAAGAAACTCACAGAGCAGTCTAGAAAACAGTCGTATAAATTGGCAGTTACAACACAAAGTTATAATGCCACAAGAGGAGTAAGTATAGGGTGCTGAGAGCACACAGGAGAACCATGTAACCCAGACTCTGAGGACCTGGGAAGGCTTCCTGGAGGAGGCGATGTACAAGCTGAAACCTGAAGGGTAATAAGATTTAGCCGGGAGGGTGGTAGTGACAAGAAAGGGAGACACAGAACATTTCAAGCAGAGGCTACAGCATGTCCAAGACCTGGGGTCTAGAGAGAGCTGGCATGCTTGGAGAACTGGAAGCAGCAGTTCAGTGTGACTAGCACTTCAGAGGGTAGGGGAAGAGATAAGTAAGACCTGAAGATGGAGAAGTGTGACAGAGTCAGATCGTGAAGGAGGTTGTAAGCCATGCATAGGCTTTTGGACTCTCTCTCTCTCTCTCTCTTTTTTTTTTTTTTTTTTTTTGAGTCTTGCTGTGTCGCCCAGGCTGGAGTGCAGTGGGCTGATCTTGGCTCACTGCAACGTCTGCCTCCTGGATTCAAGCTACTCATGCCTCAGCCACCCGAGTAGCTGGGATTACAAGCGTGTGCCACCACACCCAGCTAATTTTTGTATTTTTAGTAGGGATGGGGTTTCACCATGTTGGCCAGTCTGGTCTTGAGCCCCTAGCCTCAAGTGATCCGCCCCCCTCAGCCTCCCAAACTGCTGGATTACAGGTGTGAGCCACTGCACCCAGCTGACTTTTGGACTCTATCTTGAGGTAGTTGGGAGTCACTGACATATGTCAAGCAAGGGATTGACATGATCAGATTATTATGTAGAAAGGCCAGTTGCTCTGTCTACAGTGTGGAGAGTGGATTGGGAGGCAGAATGACCAGTCTGGAGGCTATTATAGTAATCCAGGTTAGAGATGGGGGTAATGAGACCTAGGCAGGTAATAGCGTGGCTAGAAGGAATGGATAGATTCCAGAGACATTTGGAGGTGAAATCAGGGGCTGGTGATTTAACTGGGCGTGAATAAAGAGGTAGAAGGAAGATTTGAGGATAATGCTCAGCATTGAATAAGAGGGTAAGATTAGTTGGTGTACTCTGTTCCACTTCAGCTGGAGATTTTAAGATAGTGAGAGACAGGGGCAAGTTAAATCTAGACATGATGAAATGTTCCATCCGAAGCTTATATAGGCCAGGCGCGGTGGCTCACGCCTGTAATCCCAGCACTTTGTGGGGCTGAGTCGGGTGGATCACCTGAGTTCAGGAGTTCATGACCAGCCTGGCCAACACGGTGAAACCCCAACTCTACTAAAAATACAAAAATTAGCCAAGTGTGCTGGCACATGTCTGTAATCCCAGCTACTCAGGAGCCTGAGACAGGAGAATTGCTTGAACCCAGGAGGCAGAGATTGCAGTGAGCAGAGATAGCACCACTGCCCTCCACCCTGGGTGACAGAGCGAGACTCCATCTCAAAAAAAATAAGAAGTTTATATAGACGTTACCAGAACCAAAGAGAGATTAGGGGGAGATACCAGCAAACTGGGTAGTTGAAATCATGAGGTTGGAAGAGCTCTCCAGGAGGAAAGGAGGGAGTTAGGTGGAAGTCAGGGGCAGGAGGTTATGATTGGCCCTTCTGACAGATTACCCCACTTCAAACAATTTTACCGGAGCATGACTTCATGGGACTTGTTAGAATAGTTTAAAGTGTGACCGGTGTTTCAGAACTTTTCAGTTAGTTTTTATACCAGAGAAGTTAATACAGAAATTAGGGATAGGGGCCAGAGTGCAGATAATGAATTGACAGAGAAAGTGAAAATTATATGTAAAAACAGTAACTTGAAGGTCCCTAAAAGAAAGAGTTAGGGAGTTATGGAATGATGGGCAGCCCTGCTTGAAAAGGAAGGAGGAGGACCCCCCTGATGTTTCTAGGTTCTTAGACTGGTTCCAGAACAGCAGGGGATGGGGCTGGAGGAGAGAGTCTCTCTTTTGATGTCCCTAAGGGTCTCTCTGATATCCCTGATTTTTTCACTCTCTTTGTTGCTCATTGGTGTCTCTGTTCTGTCACAAGCAACCACTGTCATTCGTATACGAAAAGTCCTGTTTCTGGGTGGTAAGAACGTTTAGTTGTCCTTTTGCCTCTAGTCTTACACCTTTTCCCTCTTCTGCTGCTCACTGCTTCATAGAAGAGACTGCAAATGCAACTTTAGGTTGAGAGACAGTGCTGCCTGCAGTGCCAGGGAATGAAATTCCTGGGACTTGAAGCCCTTTGAGGCAGAATCCTGGGCTTCTATTTCCTCCTTCAGTGTCTGCTACACTAGTTCACAAGGGCCAGCTGCCCCAGCCTGGATGTTCCGCCTTGACTTGGAGGAGCATCACCCATGGCAACTCAAAGTTGAGCAACAAAGTCCCCAAGGACAGTGGCCTTCTCTTCCCTGCTGCTTAGTCCTCTCCCACATTTGCTTGCTTTTACCATGATGTTGATGTGTCAGCATACAATTGATTTTTATTATTCAAATTAGTGCTTCAGCTATAAAGGGGGTAGATGAAGAGAACCTATGGGTGTGGCCAGTGCTCCAGACTCTGAGCAAATTGTGAGTTATCTTTGTCCTGGATTTTCCAGAAGGCTCTGGAGATTCAGCAAGATGGCTTTTCAAGTTCATAATAAATGCCCCATTTTCTACAGCATGATGTGTCTTTTCATCTGGCTGTGTTTCCATAGTTTCCAAACTGGCTATTCATATTTGCATACTTCCCTGAGAATTCATTTTTTCAGTGTCTCAGCTCTGCCCTGGAGCCCTTCAGTTTGCCTCAAGATTCCATTACACCATGGCTGCCCAACTGCTCTGTCAACTTGGGCCCAGTTTGATTTTCCCTGTCTCTGTAGTTGTCACTGACCCATTCATGCCATGTACACCTGCTCATCTCTGCCTTTAAGCCTGTCTGAAGGATGACTCAGCTACTGTGATCAGAAAGGCCCTGGAAAACCATTGTCCTCTACAGTCATGGGCAGTCTCCCTACTAATCAGCATCAGCACCCATGGCCCTTTCTCCTCTTCTACACCAGAGGCCAGATGCTAGAACAAAAAGACCACTTCCAAATGCTAGAGCAAAAAGACTGCAGGCTTTATCTGGGAGTCTGGCTTAGTTTTTCTAGAGGAAGATTTGGGCCAAGCTTGTGGAGAGTTGCTGAGCAGAACACTGGTGGGGAGAGATGGCTGTGAGAAGGAGGTTGGGGGTCACCCTTGTCCTAAGACATCTGATGGAGCTGCCTGACCAGATCTGCTGCCTTGGGAAGGCTCAGGAACCATGGCCTCTACTGCTGGGACCTGACCCAACCTTTCTCCCTACCACTAGAGCATGAGAAAGACCACCTGTGTAAGAGTGCTGACTACATGAACCTGCACTTCAAGGTGAAATGGCTCCACAATGAATACGTGCGGGATCTGCCTGTCCTCCAGGGGCAGGTGCCTGACTACCCAGCGTGAGTCACCATGTGGGCACTACAGAGGGAAGGGAGCCCTCTGGGTGGGCAGGGCTAGTATCCCCAATTCATTTCAGCAAGCCAGTCTTGGGGACTGCCTGTTCCAGGTACCACCATAGACAAAGAAAAGTGTTAAGCTGTGCCCTGCCATCCAGAGGATCCCAGTCTGATGGAGCTGTCAGGAAATGGCATATTCCAACCACTAGTTCTAACCCCCTGTTCTCCTGCTCTGGCTGCAGGTGGTTTGAGCAGTTTGTGCTACAATGGCTGGATGAGAATGAGGATGTATCCCTGGAATTCCTGCGTGGGGCCCTGGAACGAGATAAGAAGGATGGAGTAAGTCAGGGGCTTTGGCTGCACCGGGTTCAGGCCAGGTGTCCCAGCAATTAGCTATTGGCAGAAGTTCCTGGGCTTTAGCCAGGATGGCTATGCCTGCCCTGTGGAGTTCACAGGAGGGCTGTTGAGGGCCACTAGCCACCCTTGCTGGTCAGAGCCTTTTCAAACTCTACAAGCTTGGGAAAAGATAGCAGCTGTGGATGGTGACCCTGTGTGTGGTCTTTCTTAGTTCCAGCAGACATCAGAGCATGCACTCTTTTCCTGCTCTGTGGTGGATGTCTTCACACAACTCAATCAGAGCTTTGAGATCATCCGGAAGCTGGAATGCCCAGACCCCAGCATCCTTGCCCACTACATGAGGAGGTTTGCTAAGGTGACCATAACTCTTCCTACTCCCTCCCGCTTACCACCACCACACTCACAGTCTCATCACAGGCCTGAGCTCAGCACTTCTCCACTGTGGCCTCCTGGTAAAGCCTCGTGTGACCCCCATTCTCCTTTGCTTGTTTCTGGGGCAGACAGATGGTTCTGTCTTAGTGCTGTTCTGTGGTTGAGAGAGAGCTTTGTCCCATACTGTGAGATTCCCCCTTTACCTCCCTGTTGTTATTGTTCTGTGATGAGAAGTGCTACCTCAGGCAAGATCCCCATAGAAGAGCTAAGAGTTCCCTTTCCTTTTCTTTCCTTTCTCCTCTTCTCAGACCATCGGGAAGGTGCTGATGCAGTATGCAGACATCTTGTCAAAGGACTTCCCAGCCTATTGCACAAAGGAGAAACTGGTAGGTTCAGGCCCTGGGACTCTTACAGAAAGAGAGTGGAAGACATTTGAATCCTTGCTTTTGAAGCTGTCCTCAGAATTGAGGGTTGGGGTGACACTCCTGATGCCTGATTCCCATCATGGCTTTGCTTCAGATCCATGCCACAAAATTACGAGAACTTGACAGAGTTCCTGTGAGTCTCATTTGGTACATTATCCTCTGCTAAGCTAGACCTTTGCTTAGTCTTTTTTTTAATATATATATAAAAACTTTAGATATTCAAAGAGTTATAAAGGATAATACATTAATACTTGAGTACCTACCACCCAGCTTAAAAATGAAAACATTTGCTTTTAGTGAAGGAGAATTATCTGAACTGGCCCCAGCTCTTAGTGCTTAGGGAGAAATCTATGTAATATGTAAAGTCCCTGTGGCTTTTGTGAGACAGGGAGGGAACCTAGGCTAATGGGCCCTATGCTGAAAGGAGCCAAGACTCAACAGCTACATCTGTCCCCAAAGCCCTGCATCCTGATGAACAACATGCAGCAACTGAGGGTCCAGCTGGAGAAAATGTTTGAGGCCATGGGAGGCAAGGAGGTAGGTCTTAGGGTTTGGGAGTCACTGTATTTTCCCTTTATTCCTGAGCTCCTTGGCCATAGAACTCCACCCTCTCTTTACTAGGTGTAGGCCAGGAATTTAGCTTGGGGTCTGGGCTGGCTTAATCTGAGATAGGCATTGGGGTAAGGCCCTGCGAGGGAGGAATAGGCATTGGGGTAAGGCCCTGCGAGGGAAGAATAGGCATTGGGGTAAGTCCTGCAAGGAAGTAGTAGGGGTGTGGCAGGGTAGAAGAGGGTAAGAAAAGCAGCCTAGCCAGGCTTACCTCCTGTGAATACAGCTAGACCTTGAAGCTGCAGACAGTCTGAAGGAGCTGCAGGTGAAACTGAATACGGTTCTGGATGAGCTCAGCATGGTGTTTGGAAACAGGTCAGTGACCCCACAGTACAAGGCCCTCAGAGCCAGATGTGGTCCCTAGCCAATCCCAGAGCCCTTGCCCCACACCTCTCCATATAGCTGCAGGTGTGTGGATCTTCCCTGTACTCCTGCTGACTGTCCCTGCTGGAACTGCACCATGAGCATATGGGAATGGGACCAAATAGCTGGTGCCGCTCCAGGGACAGCGTGTGTTTGGGGAGGGGAAGGCTACACTGTGGGCACATGTGTAGTTTCCAGGTACGGATTGATGAGTGTGTTCGACAAATGGCCGACATCCTGGGCCAGGTTCGGGGCACAGGGAATGCATCTCCAGACACCAGGGCCTCAGCGGCTCAGGATGCAGATAGCGTACTCCGGCCTCTCATGGACTTCCTGGATAGCAAGTGAGTACAGCATTCAGGACTATCCTGTAGGGATGAGCAAAGCAGATGCCATCGGGCAGGGGAGCCCCTCGGGGAGAGGGGTTCCCAAACTCTCACCCTGGCCTCACCTGTTGCCTGGACTTGCAGCCTCACCCTCTTTGCCACTGTGTGTGAGAAGACGGTTCTGAAGCGTGTACTGAAGGAGCTCTGGCGCGTGGTGATGAACACAATGGAGAGGATGATTGTTCTGCCCCCACTCACTGACCAGACGGTAAGGACACCTCCTTCTACTTCCTCCTGCTGTCTCACTTCCCCTCACTCCCTGCTTCCTGATGGAGTTGGGGTCCTCTGCTTTTGACTGATTCCCTCTCTGCCCAGGGCACCCAGCTGATCTTCACTGCTGCCAAGGAGCTGAGCCATCTTTCCAAACTCAAGGTACTCTGGGTGTGGGGTCCTCCTGGCAGGTGTGGTCCTTCTGAAGTCATGGAGAGAGGGTGACTGGGGGGAAGGAAATTGGAGCTTTGGAGACTGAAGAGGAAAAGGAGGAGATGAATATGCACTGTGGGCTGGCAGGTGGGTGCAAGACTTTCATGACTGCCCTGAGCTGTCCTGATGCTGCTGATTTCTCTGAACAGGATCACATGGTGCGAGAGGAAACACGGAATCTCACTCCAAAGCAGTGTGCAGTTCTTGATCTCGCCCTGGACACCATCAAGGTGGAGGCCCCCCCTTTTTCAGACAGTCTTACCACCACACTCACTTGGCCCTGGCATTCCATTCTCCCAGACCAGGTGTCCCTCCAACTCTTAACACTCCACATCCAGAAGAGAGTTACTATGTACTGCCAAGGATACAGAGAGAATCAGATACGGTTCCTAAATTCAAGATGCTTATCATTGATAAGGTGATATAAGGCAGGAACATATGAACTGTGCTTCAAGGCACCTGGGAGAGGTATGTCATAGGTCTCAAGTTCTCTAAGGTTCAGATGGGTAAAAGAGCACTTTTGGTTCTTCTCCCTTTCTGAAGTGCTTCTATTCCATTTCTGTGCCTGTCCAGAAAGAAACATCCTTCAAACACTGCCATACCTCCAGGAATGTGGTCATCCCCTACCAATCCTGCCAAATACCCAAATAATACTCTTCATCCAAGAGCCTATGACTCTGGTTCTGTGGGTGTTCCTAAATAGCCTATTCTGACAGTCTTCTTCTTGCTTCTCTGAGGACAATGTTGGGGAGCTGCTTTCTGTAAGGGGATGAAGCAGTCACAGGTGCTCTTTTATCTTGCAGCAATACTTCCATGCAGGAGGCAATGGGCTGAAGAAAACCTTCCTGGAGAAGAGCCCAGATCTGCAGTCTCTACACTATGCCTTGTCTCTGTACACACAGACTACTGACACTCTCATCAAGACCTTTGTGCGCTCTCAGACCACCCAAGGTAAGGCCCTGAGGGCTTTGGGTTTCCACCTCTCCTCTCTGATACACATCTTCCCCTAGGGAGTCTGTATCTTCATGCCCTTGGGAGCAGATCCAGTTACTTCTTCAGAGAGCCCTTCAAATTCAGATCTGGAATGTTTGATGGGACCGCAAGACTTACCTCCACCCCATACCCATTACCAGGCAGGAGAATCACAGAGGCCTGGGAAATATGTCTAAGATTTCTTTTCCCAGACATCGCCTGGCCCATGCATGTTTATTAAACTCAAGGAGTATACCCTGACTGGTAAGCGGCAAGAAGGAAAAATCTATGAGGAAGCCTTGAGAATGAATGGAAGCCATGAGAAATGTGAAGGCTCATAGTGTGGGGAGCTTTGCTGGGAGTTGTCCTGGGGAGAGAAGGCAAAAGACTTTCCAGACTCTGCAGCGTGGATAGGGAGACAAGGAAGAGAGGCAAACCATGGCAGCTGCTGAAGGGAGGGTGTGGATCCCGGGGCCCTGTGCACAGCTGAGGCTCCAGTCTCAGGGGTGTTGTTTACACACAGGGGACCCAGGAAGCCGGTTTCCTCCCAGTGACTTTCAGTCCTCAGAACCCCTCCCTACCTCCAGTGTGGCCTGTCCAAAACAAAACACATCTGCATAGATGTAGCTCGGGTTGAAATTCTGACGCTGGAGCAGAGCCCTCCCAGGAGGCACCTCAGGCACATTTGTTACTGCTTGTTCCAAGGAAACCTGAGCAGGCTGCCTGGGAGAGTGAACCTGGTGGGGGAAGTTGGCGCTTAGGCATTACTGAGCTGTGTGTGAATCTGGGGCACAGGGCTGACTTAGAGGGGAGAGGGCTCTAAGCAGGTAGACTGGTGATGGCAAGTGAGAAAATGGAAGGGACCAAAAGTACTGCTCTATTCCCCATCTGTTCTCATTTCCAATCCAGGGAGGGAAGAATAGAGAGCAAAAGAAGAGCTGTAAGTCTCACTTAAGTGGACAGGGAGAACTTTTACAGAGCTGGGTACATGTGCAGGCATACACCATCAAGGAAGATCTGAGTTAATCCAGAAAGGCTTTTTAGAAGCATTGAGCTTTAAGCTTGATAAAAGACGAGGAGAGCCTGGAATGAGCACACATATGATGAGAGCAGGGTTGGCAACTGCGGGAAGAATCCATGTGTATGTGTGTGCATTTTCTATCATTTCTATCATTTAAGGGTCTAGGAAATTAAAGCCTACAGCCTCTCTCTTGTCCTGCTGGTCTCAGATACCTCCTTTCTGTATTTTTCTACGGTTTCTGCCCATGATTTGGTTGGTCTCTGACCCATGAAGTCTAATTTGGAGCATTCACACACTGACTCCAGCTCTTTCACTTCTTTCTCCACTCTGCCCCACCTCTGTGCTCCCTCAGAATATGTGTAGAGCTGCTTTGAATGGCTGTTAACTCCTTAGACTGCTAACGGATTCTTCTTTCTCTGTTCTGCTGCTGCTACTACCTCTGACTTGCCTGTCCTCATTCAGTGCATGATGGGAAAGGTATTAGATTTACTGCTAATGAGGACATTCGTCCGGAAAAGGGTATGTTGTACACCATGCAGATATGGATCTAATATTAGCTAACACTGACCCCTGGGAGCTAGAATGAGCAACTCATGCTGGGGGTCGGGGAACCAGCTGCCAAAGTTTAGGAGCTCTATCTCAAGTCTTAGAGATGGGTAATGCCTTCATATAGCCCAGGAAGGGGTTCTGTTGTTGATCTCTGTCGTATTCTCAGCATTCTCCCACCCCTCTGCCTCAGGACAAAGAAGGATTTTCTCTGGGGTATAAGATTGTGGTGTTTTCTTTTTTTCTTTTTTTTTGTTTTTTTTGAGACGGAGTCTCGCTCTGTCGTCCAGGCTGGAGTCCAGTGGAGGGATCTCTGCCCACTGCAAGCTCCGCCTCCCAGATTCACACCATTCTCCTGCCTCAGCCTCCCTAGTAGCCGGGACTACAGGCGCCGGCCACCACTGCCAGCTAATTTTTTTTTTTTTTTTTTTTTTTTGAGACAGAGTCTTGCTTTGTCCCCCAGGCTGGAGTGCAGTGGCACAATCTCGGCTCACTGCAAGCTCCGCCTCCCAGGTTCACACCATTCTTCTGCCTCAGCCTCCCAAGTAGCTGGGACTACAGGCGCCCGCCGCCGCACCCAGCTAATTTTTTGTGTTTTTAGTAGAGACGGGGTTTCACCGTGTTAGCCAGGATGATCTCAATCTCCTGACCTCGTGATCCCCCTGCCTCAGCCTCCCAAAGTGCTGGTATTACAGGCGTGAGCCACCGCACCCGGCCAGGTGTTTGCTTAAAATAGAGTGGGGTCTCTGCTAAGGGGAGCCTGTAGATTGGCTCTTTTCAGAGATTGGAACTGGGGAGTTCATTCTATAGAGGGGCCCAGGTTTGAGGGGGATGAAGTCTTTCAGAGCACAGCAGCCTCCCAAGCAGGAACTCTAGGAATCCTGCAGCCTCCCAAGCAGGGACCTTTAAGAATCCTGGGCATAGGTGGGAGGTTGCTGCTTTTGGCTAGAGAGGACCCACATTTTTCCATTTAGAGACACCACCCGGTCAACATAATTCCCAGGCACAGATACAAGGTGATGGCACTGCCCTACCCCAACATCTTTCAGTGAAAAGTCCTTCAGCCTAGGAGACAGAGTTTTGGGGATCCTTGAGAGAGAGTCTTAGTGCACTTTTGGAAAATGTGTCTAAGATGCTGTCAGCTTAACTTGTGTTACAAGACACAGCCTTGTTCTTTATCCCATTTCTTTCCCTTCTCCTATTGCTTACTTCCAATGGTTACTGTGGTGATTGCTTCTTGCTTTTGGGTATAGGGTGGTGGCCTCCTCACCCCTCAGTTTTACCTCCTAGAGTTCTCCAATGGGGGATCATCTCTCCATTTGTCCCTCAGGGTCTGGTGTGGACGATCCTGTGGGAGAAGTCTCTATTCAGGTGGACTTGTTTACACACCCTGGTACTGGGGAGCACAAGGTCACAGTGAAAGGTGAGTGATGGACTTACAGGTCTGCCCTTTCCTTGCCCAGTGGCCTCACTCATCACTCAAAAGCAGGGGCTGCTCATCCCAGCCCTCTAGCTCGGCCCTCCTCCAAGGGGAAGATCACCTGGGGTTCAAGAACTGGGAATTCCTGGTGGAATCCCTCACAGATTTCCCTTGTTTGGGCAGTGGTGGCTGCCAATGACCTCAAGTGGCAGACAGCGGGTATGTTCCGGCCTTTCGTGGAGGTGACCATGGTTGGCCCACACCAAACTGATAAGAAGAGGAAGTTCACAACCAAATCCAAAAGCAACAACTGGGCCCCTAAGTACAATGAGACATTCCACTTGTAAGTTACGGGGGGGACCTGCAGGACTCTGGGATGGGAGTAAGACTTGAGGGGTTGGGGGAGAGGAGGGCCCAGGGGGATGGCAGACTAGGGTGAAATCAGCTGGAGACTCTCAACTCTGGCCTCATAACTTCTATCTTGTGCTCACAGCCTCCTGGGAAATGAAGAGGGGCCCGAGTCCTATGAGTTGCAGATATGTGTGAAGGATTACTGCTTTGCCCGGGAAGATCGCGTGCTAGGGCTGGCTGTGATGCCTCTGAGGGATGTCACAGCCAAGGGCAGCTGTGCCTGCTGGTGCCCCTTGGGCCGGAAGATCCACATGGATGAGACAGGCCTGACCATTCTCCGGATTTTGTCTCAGAGGAGCAATGATGAGGTGGCCCGAGAATTTGTGAAACTCAAATCAGAATCTCGTTCCACGGAGGAGGGGAGCTGAACACCTTCGACTCCTGTGCCAATCCGGCAGCAGCAATTTCAGAAATCAGGGCCAGTGGGAGTTAGCTGTGTAACCGGCTTAGGGTCTTTGCAGTCAAGAGGCTGACCACTTCAGTTAAAGATATTTAAGGAAAAATTTGGGGTGGTGATAATATGGCTTTTCACACAAAGGGTCATGAAGCCCTGACCCAGCAAGACTGTGGTACTAGGGGCTGGGATGTGGGGTTACCACATGGAGAGATTTGCCATAAAGAGAGAAGGACAAACATTTCTGAGAGTGTCAGCCATTCTTGGTAGACACCCCTCCACTCCTCATCCCACCTCTACCCATCTCCATGCCACACCTTATCCAGTTAGACACATACATACCAATCATTAGAAGAACAAGTTTAGAGGGTGTGGAACTTGTGCCTGGCTGGCTGGGTAGTCAGTTGAGCCTGTTGCTGAGCTCTGTGGTCTGGATTGGAGTATGGCCAGGGCAGGAGTACACAGAATAGAATTTAGACCGTCCCTTGAGTAGAATCCACTGATTTTCTGTGGCTCCAGTGAGAACAAGGCTTTGAAACTGAACAAGATACCTTCTAGAAATGAACTGTGCTAATCCCTTTCCCCAGATTGTATCATGAGTAGAATCAGGTTCACGTGGTGCTTCAAAGCCCTGAAAAGAATATTTCTTTGGACCCCAGGCACTAGGGGCCACCTGCCTGGGAGTCTCCCTGCCTCACTCCTCTAGGCAGGGGAGTGATGCTTCAGGACGTGACAGGCTGTTCTAACATGTATCTACCTGAGGGCTAGTTGAAGGATCCAGGAGTATTTTCTCCGTGGGTGGGCCCTGAACAAAGCCAAAAATTGTAGAAACCAGTCTAGAAATAAAGTCCTGCTCATCTGTGGCCACTGCCTTCTAGCCATCCTCCACCTTGCAGAAAGAATCTAGCCTTTGGTCTCTCTCTGTCTTTCATCTGGGTCATTTGCTATTCCCCTCAGATACTCAACCCTATAGAAGGAGCCTGGACTCTGATCCCTCTGTACAGGCTGGATGGAGGCGGCCCTCAACACTCCCTGGGAGGTCAGAGACAAACTGTTTCAGAGAGTCAGATGGACTTCCCAAGACTTGTTGAGAGATGTGACATGGTTCTTGGATTTCCTCTGTAGCAGCTTCCTGGACTTCCTGAGGACTCGACATTGTCCACAGATGTACTGGCCATTACATGAAACAAGAAACCAAGCATCTTTGCTGTTGTTAATTATTATATGTGCCACTGTTACAGGAGATTATAGGCTAGTCTGTAATAAATTATCTTATAGCAGCCTTTGGGGTTTGGTAATTCTGCTAATGTGTGGAAAGCCATGGAAATGACTGTCCTCTATAATGGTAGATTTTGGCCTAATGGTCCTTTGCTGCTTCACACTCCTCCACCCCTATACCTGACAGCCAGTGGGTGAAGCCTAAAGTGGTTCCGGATAAACACCACTGGGCTAACATCCTGTCCTAGACCTGAGACTGCCAATCTAATTAACAGAGTCATGGGACCTAAGGCACCAGCTTCCTGCAAAAGGTCCAAAAGAGTAGCAGGAGAGGTATTCTGGTGAAAACTAGTCCGTGCTTCTCTTCCCTTTGTCTAGAATTGCTAGGGCAGATCACAGCCTGGGTTGTGAGGACAAGGCAGGGGCCCACTGGGGAGAGGTGTGCCTGCCCATCTTGGCAGAGGACTGAGGCTGCCACAGACAGGACAGAAGATTAGGCTTAGGACTGTACCTTGGCCTTTCATTCAGGCTCTATTCAAGGAAGAAGAGCTGCGGTAGAAAGCCTACTCCCAAAGGGGAAGAAATAAGGTAAAAGGCCACATGGCATGGAAATGGAAAAAGCTGAAACAAGAAGGATAGTGCTCACCTACTCTTTCAACCTGCACTATCACTACTTGTGGGTCAGGGACTAACGGGGCACCAGCCAGGGAACTAGCTCCGTTTCCACTGCTTGCTAAATAAATCCTTAGAGTTCAGTTGCTCATTTAAAAAATTCCTCCTCCCCACTCCTCTTCCAAGCCAGCCACTTAACATTTCTGCCTCAAAATTACCTCTTGAATCCATTGGGTCGCCTCAAGTTCCCACCACCACAAGAGTCGTGGCAGCTTTTAGGTCCTCATGCCTGAGTTACTGTGATAATCCCCTGCTTCCGTTCTCACCCTGCTCTCTTCACACACTCTAATAAAGTCCTTCTCCTATTAAACTATTCAGTGGTCACCGATAGCCTCCAGGCTGAAACTCCAAGACCCTCCAAGATAGCGCAGCCGGCACCGCCCCCCTTGCCCCTACCCTGCAGCTATTCTAAAGCACTGCCCCGGCAGGTCCCCGACAATCACTGTGTGCTCCTACCCCTCCGTGCCTGCACATGCTGCTCCCCTTGCTGGAAAGTCTGCCAGCTTTTTCCACTGCTTTCTAGGCTCTGCTATCTGGACGCCTCCCCACAGCACTCTACATTGTTATAATTTACTTGTCTCTCTCCCCTCATCAGCCTGTGATCTACCCAAAGGCAGGATCTAAGTGTTTTATCTCCATTCCCTCAGCGGCCAGCATAGTTCGGGTACTTCAAAGCCAGATCGGCAGCTAGGGGCCCTCTCCATGGAAATACAGAGTGGGTCCCGCACCTGAGGGCAGGGGTGTGGCCAGAGGCGGGTTCATGGGAGATGGGCGTGGTTTGCAGGCGGGGCTCTACTCTAGGCCAGCACCTGGGTCTCTAGGGCGCCTGCGCAGGAAGGTGCGTTAGGATGGCAGTTGCTGGAGTCGGAGGCTGGGCGGCGACGGTGAGCAAGAGGCGCCCAAAGTGGGTGCCCGAGTAGAAGTTATCGCCTTCTCCCTCCTAGTATTCCTTGAAGAGAGACTCTGTCCCCTCTCAGTATTTCCAGTAGCTGTCCATCCTTATACTTTCTTGAGACCACTCCCCATATTCTAGTATACTGGTTTTCCAGACACTCCCACAGAGGACATATTTGTCGAGATTATCTAAGAAAGGGGGGCTTTATCCCCCATGCAACTCCTAAAGGGCACACATTTTTCCAGTTATTTCATGAAGCAGATACCCCCAGACCTCCAGCAATTGCACATTCTTGTTGACTCAGGGAGTTTTCCACTTTTCCAGCACTGTGCAGATTCTCTAAGAAGTCATAATCCTTGTCCCATACTTGATCTGAAGTGGCACGTTTGCTATCATTCCCTCCCACTCTTTGGCGTAGGATACCTACTCTAGAGGGAAGAGTCAAACTCTGGCTGGCTACCCATGGCAAGCTTTCAGATTTGAATTAGCCACTAATTTCTGTAGGCTATATCTAATCAGAATTAGAACAGAAGTACCTTTAACAATGGACTTTTAAGAAAGAAAAATCACATCTTTCAGTTTAAGTTGTCGCCGAGGTATTCATTGTGAATATTCAGACTAACTCCCTGAATGATCCTCCCAAGCCCAGAAGCAGACAGGCAAAGTTGAAGAAGCAACAAATAGGGGAGATGGTATTGAAGTAGGAGTCAGAAGATTGGGCCCAGTTCTGCTACATTCTAGTCGGGAGATGACCTTTAACTTCTCAGAGCCTCAATAACTTGCATCTGTTTTCTAGGACTAGTAATTCCTGCCATGTGTACCTCAGAGGGATCAAATGGGCTCATATATATGAAAGCACTTTGAAAACTATACATTTTCTCTAAGTGTATAGGGGATTATTATAAATGATCCTCTGAGTTCTAATTAACTTCCAAGGAATTTGTCTTGCTTGGTATTAGGTTCAAATGCAACAGATATTTTTTGAGCGCTTACTATGTGCCAGGTATTCATCTAGACATGAGGCCTAGCATTGAACAAAAAGAGACAAAAACCCCTTATAAATTTAAGAATGAGTCGTCAGCATATTAAGTGCCTACTCATTACCCAGTGCAGCGTCAAAGCATGGTGAAGTAGTAGGAAGAATCTGTATTGTAGATTTAACTCTGCCACTATATAGCTGTTTGAGAAAGATTTTTTCCCTGTGTGAGCCTGAACTTCCTCATCTGTAAAATAAGGAAGTTAAACAAGGTAACCTCTAAGGCTCCTTCCAGCTAAAATATGTTTATCACTTGAGATTCTAATTGCTAAAGTTCCCTACCCCTAAGGAGCTTATTGCCCTGCTGTGATAACCAGACTGGCAAAGCTGAACAGTCATAGAACTAGAAGGGCAAGAGTGCTAATGTCACACTAGGTTCCACACAAGAGTGGTAACAACAATGTTGCTCTGTAGGTAAGGGAGTATTTAGAGAGACTTGTTGGACTTGGGAGGATGGGAAGCTTTGAATTAGAGGAAAAAGAGGAGATTCTTGGGAAGTGAATGAATGGAAGTATAAAGGAGAAGAAAATATGCCATTTATTATTTTTCTAGTGTATCACAGTCCTGGCAGAAAAATAATTGATATTTAAAATGGTGGAACTGAAAAGAACCCATATACAGGTATGGTTAGTGTTAAGGAGACTAACAAGGAATGGTGAAACAGACTAGCAACAGTGGTGAATCAGTAGCACTTCTAGACCTGAAGGGGAAAAGTGGGAATATTGTTACCAGAGCCCAGCTAGAGACAACTTTGTAAGAGGGACTGCCTGACAAGAGACATGGCCATAAGGCCAGGTACAGGGGCTCACGCCTCTCAACACTTTGGGAGGCTGAGGTGGGAGGATTGCCTGAGGTCAGGAATTTGAGACCAGCCTGAGCAACATAATGAGACCCTGTCTCTACAGAAAAGCCCAAGAGAGGGTTTTCAGATCTTGCGCAAGAAAGAATTTGAGGCAAATTCATACAGCAAAGTGAACGCAAGTTTATTAGGAAAGTAAAGGAATGAAAGAATGGCTACTCCATAGGCAAAGCAGCCCCGAGGGCTGCCGGTTGCCCATTTTTTATGGGGTTTTTTATTACATGCCAAACAAGGGGTGGATTATTTATGCCTCCCCTTTTTAGACCATATAGGGTAACTTCCTGACATTGCCATGGCATTTGTAAATCTGTCATGGCACTGTTGGGAGTGTAGCAGTGAGGACGACCAGAGGTCACTCTCATCACCAACTTGGTTTTGGTGGGATTTAGCTGGCTTCTTGACTGCAACCTGTTTTGTCAGTAAGGTCTTTATAACCTGTATCTTGTGCCGACCTCCTATCTCATCCTGTGACTTAGAATGCCTGTCTGACAATGCAGCCCAGTGGGTTTCAGCCTTATTTTACCAAGGCTCTATTCAAGATGGAGTTGCTCTGGTTTAAACACCTCTGACAGTATTATCATTTATTTATTTATTTTCAGCATCTATGGGCCATAGTATCATTATTTAATCAAACACTAATTTAGGTTTTTCTAGCTGGGTGCTGTGGTCCACACCTGTAATCCCAGAACTTTGGGAGGCCAAGGCAGGCGGATCACTTGAGGTCAAGAGTCGAGACCAGCCTGGCCAACATGGTGAAACCCGGTCTCTACTAAAAATACAAAAATTAGGCAGGCGTGGCCGGGCGTGGTGGCTCACGCCTGTAATCCCAGCACTTTGGGAGGCCGAGGCAGGCAGATCACGAGATCAGGAGATCGAGACCATCCTGGCTAACACCGTGAAACCCCGTCTCTACTAAAAATACAAAAAATTAGCCGGGCGTGGTGGCAGGCACCTATAGTCCTAGCTACTCAGGAGGCTGAGGCAGGAGAATGGTGTGAACCTGGGAGGCGGAGCTTGCAGTGAGCCGAGATTGTGTCACTGCACTCCAGCCTGGGCGACAGAGTGAGACTCCATCTCAAAAAAAAAAAAAAAAAATTAGCCAGGCGTGGTAGTGCCTGCTTATAATCCCAGCTACGTGGGAGACTGAGGTGGAAGGATCACTTGAACCCAGGAGGTGGAGGTTACAGTGAGCCAAGATGGCGCACTGCACTCCAGCCTGGGCAACAGAGCAAGACTCCGTCCCCAAAACGTAAATAAAAATTTTAGTTTTTTCTGTGAAGGTATTTTGTAAGTGTGCTTAACATCTACAATCAGTTGACTTTATGTAAAGGAGGTTACCCTCTATAATGTGAGCGAGCCTCATCTGATGAAGGTCTTAAGGGCAAAAATTGGGGTTTACCAAAAAAGAAGGAATCCTGCGTCAAGACTCTAAAAGTCCTACCTGAGTTTCCTGAGATGTATATTTTTATCTGTATATATAGATATTTATATATGTATATATAAATATATCTCTTTCTATATAGATAGATAGATAACTTCTATTGGTTCTGTTTCTCTAAAGAGACATATATCATCCCTGCACTGAATGTTGTTTACAGGAAGTTGTAGTCTTCACATTTTTTGAAAAAACAATTCACGCACAAAGTTTTACAAAACCTTAAGTAGCCAAAAAGGTATAGAGTGAAAACTGAGTCTCCCTTCTACCCCAGTGTTCTGCCTCCCAATTACTTCGTTACTTTACTGTTACTAATTTGTTATAAATCCTTCTAAACATGAATATAACTAGAACATTGAATAAATGGGACCCATAGGAACCAATCATAAAAGCACTTTATTTTTGTGTCTCTTGTTTTTTAAACCAGACTATTAGTTTCCCTCCTGCCGCTGAGAAAAAGCAGGCCCCATTTCTACTTTTTCAGTGGAAAATATATGGAAAATTCCAGATAAAAGCAGTTATTCAAGCCGAGTGAGAGAAAGTGCCCTCCTCTTGCTCTTCCTTCTCCCCTTCACACTTAACTCTACTTCAGCCTCTGAGAAACCTCCCCTTTCAAAACTCCTCTTGAAAACCCCTGCTTTACATTATTTTCTTGAGTAAGGAAGGAAAGTGACAGGTATTGCCTTTTATTGTAGATGAGAAAAGCTAGAAAACTGGGAATGAATCATTTGTTTTAGTTATAAGTGATTTAGGATTCCAAGCTAAGAAACAGAACTGAGGTTTCCACAATTCCTGACCTCGGGTGATCCACCTGCCTCGGTCTCCCAAAGTACTGGGATTACAAGAGTGAGCCACCACGCCTGGCCAACAAACATTGTTAACTACCTACTATGTGCAAAATAGTTAAGACTAGCTCAGTAAACATTAAGTCATTTTTATAGACCGAAAGAAATAGAAGATAAGCCATCCCAAAAGATCAGTATTATGCTACCTAGTAAGGAGTTTACTTTGTGAGATTGAGAAGTTACAAGTGCCAGAAGGAGATTGTGTGACCTCCAATATTTGTTCAGACCCAAGTGAAAACTCTAGACAGAAAAGAGGGATATTTATAGCACATAGTTACTTTATAAAGCCTGCCTTATAGACTGAGAACTCCCGAGGGAGACTGTGAGTTTGGAAATAGAAAAAGGTGGTAGCTAAGAAACTAGTGTTTTGAAGATTCCTCTCTATTCCATTTTGTGTTTATTTAAATTTAAATATAAATAAAGCTCTTTGCTTTAAACTATTTGAAACCAAAGCTACGCTTATTGAAAAGTTATTAGGGGGTCCGTGAACCACTTTGGGAAGGAGAAAGTTGTAAATGAGGGTTTTGAGACTCACTCATTTTCCTTCAGTAGAGGAAACAGAAAAAAAAAACCTACGATAAAAGAATTTGGCAAATTCTCAAAAGCTGGGGATCAGAAGTAATAAACTGAAGGAGATCTAGTCATCTAAATGGCATCATAGACCAGTAGCTGTTTGAACATCTTCCCACCACTCCCAGAATTTTAAAGTTCCTAGGTTTAGAAGGTTTTCCTAGAGTGTTTTGCTGTGAGAAAGACATTGTAGTTGAAATGAGGAGGGGATAAGACAGGGAGTTTAACTGAGAAGTGTCCTGTGGAGTGCTGGCAGTTTGGGGGCTGTGCCTTTTAAATGCATTTTAGGATAAGACTTGCTTTCTATTCCCCCCACCTTTTTTTTTTTTTTTTTTTTTTTGTATATGTTCTTCCATAGCTTTAGAAAAAAAAAACTTTTGTTTTCTTCTGTAATTGTTAGCTTTGCTGAGATTCATGTGCTGGGAATCAGGATGGGGAACCTTGATTTCTGGAGTAACTCTAGGGATTTGTGCATTGGGTGTAATAGCTAATTCAGAGAAACTCGGACAGAGTAGACTAGAAGTTCTTAGGATTTTATACAACAGTTTGGGGAAAATGTAGCTTTTATTTTAGGGAATGATAGGCATATCTGCTTCTGTGAGAGCCCTTTCCTCAGGTTCTCAAAAGCATTTAAGTCAACCAGGAGTCTGTTCATGTGTCATTTCCTCTGATTTTTTTTTTGTTTGTTTGTTGTTGTTGTTGCTGTTAAGAGACAGGGTCTCACTCTGTTGCCCAGGCTGGATTGCAGTAGTGTCTTCATAGTTCACGGTAAGCTCAAACTCCTGGGCTCAAGTGATCCTCCCACCTCAGCCTCCCAAGTAGCCTGGGACTACAGGCGTGAGCCACCATGCTTGGCTAATTAAAAAAAAAAAAAATTATAGAGATGGGATCTCACTACATTGTCCAAGCTGGTCTTGAACTCCTGGCTTCAAGCAGTCCTTCCACCCCAGCCTCCCAGAGTGTTGGAATTACAGGCATGAGCCGCTGTGCCTGGCCCTGTGCTGGTTTTTTTGTTGATGAAGAGACTTTTTCTCCAGGAGACAGATTTATTCATTGAGTGTCCATTATGACTTCTTTGGACACGGTCTAGGTTATTTTAGTTGTAAGAGTCTGGCTATGCTGGTGTCACAGTTATGTCATTTCTGTGTTTCATTGTGTTTGCTATATTTTATGTGGTTTTCAGACTGAGCTAAATATAAACAAAGACTTGTCATTAAAGTCTGCCCCCAATACAAAATATTAAGTATTTTATGCTTAACACATTCACCAGCCTTTTGTGTACAAGTAAGTGTGGTGGATGCAGGATGCTAGCAGCACAGAATCACAACTGTGGCTTAGGGGAACTTGAAGTCGGTTTGTAGTGTAACACCAACTAGAAGACTGTAGGGTAATAGGTCAGCACCCTATTCCCAACCCCTAGTTTCGGTCATCTATGTTATGCAATTTCATCTACAGTTTAGGAAGCTTGGAGACTATCAACTCAAGGTTGGACAGGTTATTTCTACCTTTGGATTCTCCTAAGTGAAAGAACTTTAGTTCCTACAACTATGTCTTATAGAGGCTAGTGCTATTCCTTAACTTCTGTTTGGCACCTCTTTTATTACTCTTAGGTTTTTCAACATGCTTTTTAAAATGTCATGACTGTGTCCCCAAATATTTAGTAATTACAAAGAGAAAAAATAGTAAACTTACAGCAGAAAGTCTGGAAGGCACTATCTTAGCCAAGTGATCTATATTCACACACCACCAAGAATACATAGCAACAGCATGTTTCCTCATGATATCATGCACTGAGAAGGGCACATCACACAAATCCAAGTTTAGGCATATTCTACAGAACAACTGGCCAGTACCCTTCAAAAGTATCAAGGTCATAAAAAGCAAGGAAAGAATGAGGAACAGTAACAGGTTGGAGGAGACTAAAGGGACATAACAACTAAATGCAATATGGGATCCTGGGTTGGTTCTTGGAACAAAAAAAGATAATTGTGGGAAAAATGGTAAAATATTAAATTCTTTTTTTTTTTGAGATGGAGTCTCTGTCACCCAGGCTGGAGTACAGTGGTGCAATCTCAGCTCACTGCAAGCCCTGCCTCCTGGGTTCACACCATTCCCTTGCCTCAGCCTCCTG
Organism: Symphalangus syndactylus; assembly: GCF_028878055.3. Lineage (NCBI taxonomy): Eukaryota > Metazoa > Chordata > Mammalia > Primates > Hylobatidae > Symphalangus > Symphalangus syndactylus. Next base: position 109,444,752 of record NC_072431.2, on the reverse strand, counting down.
AGTAGCTGGGACTACAGGTGCCCGCCACCATGCCTGGCTAATTTTTTGTGTTTTTTGTTGAGACAGGGTTTCACCATGTTAGCCAGGATGGTCTCGATCTCCTGACCTCATGATCCGCCTGCCTCGGCCTCCCAAAGTGCTGGGATTACAGGCGTGAGCCACCGTGCCTGGCCTAAAATATTAAATTCTATACTGTAGTTAATAGTATTATGCCAAGGTTAATTTGTTTGTTAATTATTCTATGGTTTGAAAGATACTAATATAAGGATAAAGTGTGGGTGAAAGGTATATAGAAATTCTTTGTATTATTTTTGCAACTCTCTGTAAATTTAAAATCTCAAAACGTTTTTTAAAATTTAGTGCCCCAAATTGGACATACTATTTCAGTAAAGATTATTTTGAAAATTACTCTCCTGAATAAGATAGGAAGAGTATTTTCCCATAGTTGGTGAATTCACTTAATTTTTTTCAGCTTTTTATTATTATACATTGAATAGATATAAAGTTTATAACAAATGTGTAGTTGTGAAGAGTTAACAATAACAGAAGCACACGTATAGCTTGAAGCTCCCAGTATTCTCTATCTTACCCCTTTCCTTCTCTCTAACCTCTATCCTAAATTTTCTATTTTTTATTTTCTTACTTTTATTTATAGGTTTACCTTGATCTTTAACTTTATGTATGTAAATGATATAATACTGTATGTCTTCTTCTTCATATTTTTTCCCTAAATATTATACTCCTGAGATTTATCAATGTTGATGTCATTCACTTATTTTCACTGCTGTATAGCTTTCCATTGTATGACCATACTAGAAGATACTTATTGATCTTATTGTTAATAACCATTTGCTGGTTTCCAGTTTTGCTGTTATAAGCAGTGCTATTACATACATCCTTGTTTCTTTAGGATATACACCTAAAAATGGACATGGTAAGATATAGAGTACATGCTTGATCAACCTTTTAGATAAGGCCAAATTGTTTTCTAAAGTGGTTGTCCAACTTTTAATACCACCACCAATATATAAGTGTTCTAGTGGTTCCATTTTTTCTGTAACACAATATTATTAGACTTTAAATTGTTTTACTTATATGGTGGGTATGTATGTTAAAATATTTAACCATTGCTATTTATTGATGGAGTACTTTGTGCCAAGCACTGTGGCAGGCAATTTCATACATTAATTAATTTCTCTCACAACTCTTCTATCGTAGCCCCATAATGAAGACTAATGCTATACTTCATTTTAAATACGTAAGTACTCCTAAACCTCTTTCTGACAAATTTATTTATTAACTGGTCTTTCTCCACCCTGTATCTAAGTTATTTACTTTTAAAAAATTATTTTAGAAATTTGAGGCAGAAAGTTGTTAATAATTTATCCCAAGTCACATTGTTGTTAATTAGTAGCAGACCTTAAAACCCAGTTTTCTGGCTCCTAGTCCACTTTTTAAAATTTAATTTTTTAGAACAATTTGTGAATCAAGCAGCCCTCTGAACTAGAATAGGTTCAAAGAGACCCTCTAATCTATTTTTTGCTCCATCTCTTCCCTTTTTCCTTCTACACCTCAGTTCTTCCTCCTTTCCTTTCACATTCTTCCATGCCTTCTCTGAGTTTAACAGCTTAAATATACTTTCCAGTTGGCTGCCATGTGACATGATGTGTGTGCAGAAAACATTGCAAGATTGATGAGCATGTGGTTCCAACTGGAACAGTCATTACTCAGGCCCCTAGTTGGCTGGTATGTGCCTTATACCCATTTCACATTTCAAGGTGTGCTGCTTATAGGGATTTGGCCAGACTACCCTCTCAAAGCTGCTAGTGGCCCTGAAGGGGTGGGAGAGCTTCCAGAACTTCAGGCCATCCCATCCTTGGCTTTCCTTTTTCAGCCATGGTAGGAACCCCATGCATGCTCTGGGAGTACAGGCAACTGGGAGTAGGTCTGGGTGCCCAGAAAATGGTGGTATTGGAACTGCTAACATTGTTTAGGAGAACACAGATTCTGTGGATAGAAGAGACAGACCTGAAGTGGGGGTACAAAATGTGCAGCCCACAAACACAAGTAAATTTTGTTTGGCCTGCACGGTATTTAATTTTCTTTTAAAAAAAAATCTGGATACTTTTATAGGAAGCATTTGCTTACCAATTTGTCACAATGCCCAGCACTTCATTTCCTATAGTTTTTATCTGACTGCTGTTAACTTTCTAGCTCCTAAAGGTTTAGGATGCAACTCTGCCTAGATTCCTGAAATACAAATTGTATTCATAATGAGGTCACTTGAGACTCACTGAGGGCAGAACTAGAAGAAGTATTATCTTTCCAAAGTGATCACAATTGTCAAGGTTATTTTTTTTTTCTAACTGTTGAATATATCATGGCTGGGAACACCATTTTAGTTAGACTTTACACCTCTCTCAAGATTATTTTTCCCCTATGTTGGGATGTCTGGGAAAATTGAGGTGAAAATACCCATGAAGTTTTCTAGTCTTGACTCATCTATACTTTAGGGGACCTGAAAGAAATTGATTAAAATACATATACTTTATTGGCCTTTTTTGAGTTGGATTAAGAATGGAGAGAAAAATAGGAAGCAAAGAAGGATATGTCTGTATAGCAAATCATGGGGTTTGATAAAGTATAATTTTTCCAAGTATTAAAAAATTTGACTTTTATATAAATATGAAATTAATAGGTCTCCAATATTTTATTTAATTTATTAATTAATGAGGGAACCAGTAAGATATTAAGATCAGTTCAAATGAAAAACTAAGAGCTAAATATTTATAGGCAATTTAATAAAGGAATGTTAAAATATGATTTCTGAATGATATACAAAACTAATTAAGGTCTTAAAGTGCAATAAGTCATAAACTTTGGAGTCATCTTTTCCACCAGATATAAAAGATTTTTATCACTACTAGATAAAAATCTGTAAGTTAACCTCTGCCCTAACGAGTTATAAAATAGTCCAGTCAATAGAAAACTAATCAAAGATATAAGCCCAAAACTGTACTAAAACATCACCCAATAATTTCTTTCACCTATTTCTAGGTTTCAGATGATTTTTCTGACAATTGTAGTCATCAATTTCAACTTGGTTGTCAGGAAATGAAATCTGTTTCCCAAGCTTTGAAACTATAACTATGATGAAGATAAATAAAGTGAATTCCAAACTACCATATGTGTCTTAGAGATAGATCATTTTGGACTTCAGGGATCAAGTTCCAAGTTTCTTAAGAATGTTTTTGAATGACACAGTATCAGCATGAGAAATTCTCATATTCTGAATCTTTATTTCCTTTATAGAAATTCCATGGAATTATAGTTGGTCTACTCTGCAATGTCTCTATTTAAAAGCCAAAGTGAGGACAGACAAGATGAACGTAGGTAAACTCAGGAAAATGTATCTGAGTATGTCATTGTTATTACCTCTGAAGTGTGTGTGTGTGTGTGTGTGTGTACATGCACATATGGCAGATCAACCTGGCAATCAGATTGTTAACCTACCAAACAACTGATCAGGAAAGGAAATATATTTTTCAAAAGTAAATACTTTGTACTTACAAGTACAAGCTCCACTATTTTATCATCTGAAAATCCTGATTTGAGTACTGATCTCTTAACTTTTATATTTGGAAATTCACCAGTAAAGCTTGTGTACCTTTCCTTCTCTCCCCATTCTTCGTAACTGCCTCCTGCTAAAAAGAGGTGATCAGTGTGAAAAAAGGCTGCTGAGGCAGATAAGGTCCTCCTTTGCAGCCTTTTTGTGGACAGAACAAATGGATCTGTCTCTGTAGTAAGGGAGGATTTCCATACCATTTCCGTGCTTTCCTTTGGTGAATCAAGATTCTAAAGGGAGGCTGGGCATGGTGGCTCACACCTGTAATCCCAGCACTGTGAGAGTCCAAGGCCAGCAGATCACTTGAGGCCAGGAGTTCAAGACCAGCTTGGCCAACATGGCAAAACTTATCTCTACTAAAAATAAAATAAATAAATAAATAAATTAATTAATTAACCAGGCATGGTGGCACATGCCTGTAGTCCCAGCTACTTGGGAGGTTGAGGGACAAGAATCACGTAAGCCTGGGAGGTGGTGGTTGCAGTGAGCCAAGATTGTGCTATTGCAGTCCAACCTGGGTGACAGAGGGAAACTCTATCTTTAAAAAAAAAAAAAAAATTCCTAAAGGGAGCAGGAGTAATCACACTCCAGCCATCTTTCAGAATGGAACTGCCTGTTATGTGAGAACAACAACAATAAATTGTTTCTAACGTGAAATTTTGAAAAAGGAAGATTCAGATTTAGGCTTCCTTTTGAGGAATGGAGAAGGTGCAGAATGAAATCAGTTCACTGATTGAAGGTCACAGTGTACTTTCTTTTCTTTTTTTTTTTTAATAAGATGGAGTCTCGCTCTGTTGCCCAGGCTGGAGTGCAGTGGTGTGATCTCAGCTCACTACAGGCTCCGCCTCCCAGGTTCACACCATTCTCTTGCCTTAGCCTCCCGAGTAGCTGGGACTACAGGTGCCCACCACCACACCTGGCTAATTTTTTGTATTTTTTTTTAGTAGAGACGGGGTTTCACTGTGTTAGCCAGGATGGTCTCCATCTGACCTCGTGATCCGCCCGCCTTGGCCTCCCAAAGTGCTGGGATTACAGGCGAGTGTACTTTCTTTACTTGCTGTCATTGGGCAGTTGTCCGATTTCTTCCTGGAGGAAGCCCATGTCAAGGACACTGGTCCTAGTTCCACAAGTAGAAAGTCAGGAAGCTTCCATCCAAAGGAAAACCAAGGAGTCCTCTGCTACCCTCAGGAGAGCTAAAGGGCTAAATAACCCAGAAGATAATCAACTGCTCTGCATATTCTTATGAACAGAAAATACGGAGAGCAGAATACTTTAGGGAGTGGTAAGTTCCAGGCAAATGAAAAATGTAGTAATCATCGATAAAGACTGATCAATTCATTCGACAAATATTTATTGATTATTAAATAAGTGCTAGCCACTGTGCTAGGTATGGCAATACAATAGCAACAAAACTATACAGAATTTCTGCTGTTAGCGAGATTATGGTTTAGTGAGGGGAAACATTAATTAATTAAGAGCATATTTAATAGCACCAATAAATATAAAATATCTGCCATAAATGCAGTGAAATAAATACCATATGGGAAGCATAGTAGTCAAGAGCATGAATTCTGGAGTCATACTGTCTAGGTTTGAATCCTAGCTCCACCACTTACCACATTATCTTGGGCAAATCTCCCAATTTCTCTGTGCTACAGTTCTTCCTCTATAAAATGGGGATAATAATAAAAGTGCTACCACATAAGGTTGCTGTAAGGATTAAATTAGGTAATATTTATAAAGCATTTAGGATGGTATCTGCCACATGATAAACACTGGTAAATGTGTAAAAAATAATCTATAAGAGCTTGACACTTTCAATCAGAAAGATAATTAAGAACTTCATTTATAAATGTGTGTTATTTCAAAAGCCAAACATTTTACCAAGGAAAAAGAATTGAAACCAGTTTTCCTGGCATAAATCCCTACAGGTAGGCTAGGACTACCTACTGCAGGTAGAGTTACTGCTTCTGCTATTTTGAGCAGTAAGCAATTAATACTGGTTTACCCAAGATTTTGGCCTATTGCACTGAATTTACAAAACAACAGTGCTAAACCCAATAATTTGGCAGGTAACACTATTTTGAATATTCAGAATCTTCAGGCCTATTCTGGTTGGAAAATCTACAGTACATAAATACTGGTCAGTTCTAACATCTTGGTTGTCTACCCTCTCCTTTCTATTTTCTTTTCTTTTTCTTTTTGAGACAGAGTCTTGCTCTGTTGCCCAGGCTGGAGTGGAGTGGCATGATCTCAGCTCACAGCAACCTCCGCCTCCCGGTTCAAGCGATTCTCATGCCTTAGCCTCCCGAGTAGCTGGGATCACAGGCACGCACCACCATGCCCAGCTAATTTTTGTATTTTTAGTAGAGACGGGGTTTCACCATATTGGCCAGGCCAGTCTTGAACTCCTGACCTCAAATGGTCCACTCGCTTTGGCCTCCCAAAGTTCTGGGATTACAAGCATAAGCCACCATGCCGGGCCTCTCCTTTCTATTTTCTACCACCTCTTAGTTCAGCCTTTCATCATTTTAAGTGTTGACTATTAAAGCCGTCTTTTAAGTGATACTTCTGTCTGCACTCTGTTCCCCTGTAAATCTATCATATTAATGTTTCTGAAATTCCAGTTTATCACATTTTCCCCTGCTCAAAATCTTTGTAGGATTCTCTGAGATAAAATTTAATATCATTATCCTAATGTTAAAGTCCTGACTTGAAGTTCTTGTTTTCTGCCTCCTTCAGATTTTCGTACTTACTGTACTATCATACAACTTGTCTAATCTCAATGCCAAGCCTTTCATTAAGTCCTTTTTCCTGCCTACAAAACTGACCCCTGCATCTCTACCTAATTAACCTGTGTTCATCTCTTGAGTTTAGTGCAAGTCCTTCTCCATGAAGCTCTTTCCAACAATTCTGCCCTGCCTCCCTTTATCTCTCCTTCTTGAATTCCTGTAGTGCTTGGGTTCTACAGTTTTTGTTTGTTTGAGGCAGAGTTTCACTTTGTTGCCCAGGCTGGAGTGAAGTGGTGTGACCTTGGCTCATTGCAACTTGAGGCTCATTGCTTGAGCCTCCTGGGCTCAAGTGATCCTCCCACCTCAGCCTCCCAAGTAGCTGGGGCTAAAGGCACATGCCACCACACCCAGCTAATTTTTGTACTTTTTTATAGAGATGGGATCTCACTATGTTGCCCAGGCTGGTCTCAAACTTCTGGGCTCAAGTGATCCCCCCACTTGAGTGGGCTCCCAAAGTGGCCTCCCAAAGTGCTGGGATTACAGGTGTGAGCCACTATGCCTGGCCCAGTTTTTTTAAAATAATAGTCTTATTGAGATACAATTAACATATCACAAAATACACCCTTTTAAAGCATGTAATTCAGTGATTTTAAATATATTCAGAGTTTTGAAACCATGACCATAGCTTAATTGTAGAACATTGTCATCATCCCAGAAAGAAACCCTATACCCATTAGCATTCACTCTCAGTTCTTTTCTCTGCTCTCCTATCCCCTGGCAACCACTAATGGATTTTTCTCGACTTGACATATAAATAGAATCATATAATGTGGCCTTTTGTTACTGGCTTCCTTCACTTATGTTTTCAAGGTCCATCCTTATTGTAGCATGTGTCCTTTTTATGGCGGAATACTATTCCAGTGTTTGGATATACCATAATTTATTTATCTCTTCATCAGGTGATAGACATTTGAATTGTTTCCATTTTTTGGGTATTATGAATAATGTTGCAGTAAACATATGTGTACAAGTTTTTGTGTGGACAGATATTTTTAATTATCTTGGGTCTCTACAATTCATTTAACATCTTATGTATACCCTGCCTTGAAATGCTTTGCTGTTTTACATCTATGTTGTGTGATTCCACTAGATTTTCTGCCTAGCATAGTGCCTACAGAGTTCTCTCTGTCCTAGAGAGTTTGCAAGACTGTCCCATTATTATATTTCTCCTTTCCCTTTCCTTTACCTTCCACACACTTCTGCAAATACCATCTTCACCACCACAAGACAACAATAAAAATTATCAACAGTTATCGAGAGGTAGCTTAATAATACTAGGTAGTAATTCAAAAGGTTGGAGTAAATCTATATGTATTGACATGGGAAGATGACCAATGCATAGTGTAAAAAGAAAAAGGTAACTTGCAGAGCAATACATTTAGTAGGATCTCATCAAAAATATATATAGAGAGAGATGTGTATATATGCATAAATATTTGTGTATAAATTCCTTGAAATGGAAGGGACCCAAAGGATATACACCAATCTATTTTTAGTGGTTTCCTTAGGAAAAGAAGGAGTGGAAGGCACAGGAAAGGAAACTTTAAATTTTTTCTGTATATATTTTTGTTTTTGAATCTTCTACAGTGAAAATGTATTTTTACATTACTTGGGTAATTCTTAAAATTAATAAAAAGAAAAAAGCGTAATCACAAATGGAAAATAACTAAGTTGGAGAAACTAAAAAGAAAGGACAGAAAAGGAAAAAAAGAAAAAGAACTCCAGGAAGGAAGAGGGCATAGATATTGTGGCATGTAGAGAGGAAAGTTAATCAGAGTCTTAGTAACAGAATACTCTACAAAAGAGCATTTAAATAAACACAAAAGTAGACATTTAGGTTGCACAACTCTGTGAACATACTAAAAACCACTAATTTTTATACTTTCAATAGGTGAATTGTATGGTTTATAAATTTTATCTCATAAAGTTGTTTAGAAAAGACAGATCAAAAGTTCCCAGTGGCCGGGTGTGGTGGCTCACACCTGTAATCCCAGCACTTTGGGAAGACAAGATGGGCAGATCACTTGAGATCAGGGGTTCAAGACCAGCCTGGCCAACATGGTGAAACCCTGTCTCTAGTAAAAATACAAAAATTAGCCAGGCGTGGTGGCGTGTGCTTATAATCTCAGCTTCTCGGGAGGCTGAGGCAGGAGAATCGCATGAACCCAGGAGGCAGAGGTTGCAGTGAGCCGAGATCATGCCACTGCATAAACAAAGAACTTTTTAGTATGTGTGTCCCATCAGATATTTGGGACATACTTATCTTGTATCTGAATGTTCTATTTGCTAAATCTGGCAACCCTAAACAGAAGAGGTTAAGGTTTGAATCTTTTAGATTTAAATCGCTTTTTTAGCATCACCAAGGCATTTTGTTTCTAACTGATGGCTTTTCATATAACTCCCAAACTCTTGTCTCCTATCCCAGGGAAGGTTTTATGATTGAGAAGCACTGAATGTAATGTCTAGCAGTTCAGTCATACAAGACTAATTTTACCTTTACTGCATTGATGAGAAATCATTGGTCCCAGATTCCAAATGTGGTCAGAGTATGAAAGCACAACTCCCAATTTCCATCCACCTGGATGTTCCTGTCAGCTTCTGCCCTACAGAAAGGGAGAAGCCAAAGGTCTGTAAAGGGAGTAGGGAATAGGGCCTTTGGTTTTTGAGCATGTCCTAAATTGTGCCAGCCAAACCAACCTTCTATGGACCCTTGTTAATAAATTGGACAGTTTTTATGATTATTTTGATTTTCTTTAGGCTCTTATCTTTTGAACAATTTTAGACTTGTTTTTGCTTAACTCAGACAGAAGAATTAATGAAGCTTTAGGGGATGGTCAGACTTAGAGGTGCAGGAGATCAGTAGTAGCTCAGGAGCTGGACTTTTCATGACACTCCAGACTTCAGTGAGCTTCCTCTCAAAGCTCTTCTTAACACTGCATTCAACACACCCTCTTCAGCCATGCTGAATATCCTCTGATTTGCTGACTTTTGCATAGACGTGTCAACAAACCATTAGCCTTAGCTGAGGCTCCTCTTTGAGTCCAGCTGTTCTGTGATTATAAAGATCTTCCCATAAGGAGGAGGTGATTGTCCTCTACTGGAGGAGTTTGGACAGCAATCTGACCCCAATTTAGCAGAACATGTTTCTAAGCATTTTTCACTTGTGTACTTGTTCATTCAACAAATCTTTATTATATCCAGAGCCTAATGCTGAGCCAAGCAGTAGGCTACAGAGATTTAAAGAAAAGAAAAAACATAGTCTCTACCTTTTTTAAATAAATTGACACGAAATTGTATGTATTTATTGTGTACAACATGATGTTTTGAAATATAGCTTGATATACCTTCTAGAATGGTTATATCAAGCTAATTAACATATGCAGTACCTCACATAGTATCTCTGCAGGGAAGGCTTATGGCCTGGGGCAATTTTTAGTTCTGAGCAAGATGGCCTGGACCTTAGCTTGCTGCTGCTAGTGGATTACTGGGAGTGTCAGATCTGTCTTGTCATGTTAATGGGAGCTGGGTGGGGCTTACTGCCACCTGCTACTCTTCACTCCTTGTGCGAACTCTTCTATACAGTAGAAACAGCTATACTTCTCCTTGGAATAATATCCCAGTGGCCAGAGAACTGCCCCTTGAGCTCCACAGGGGCTGCTGCTTGCCCTGCATGTGGAGAGCCAGAGCACAGGACCTGCCTTATCCAGCCTCCACCTGGCTTTGCCCCTCCACCCGCCCTGGTAGCTTAACACAAACAACAGAAACTTTTGGGAGCTTTATGGCCCTACCCATTGCCTGAGAAATCAGAATACCCTCCCTGGAGAATATAAGGCAAGCACAAACCCCACCCCTACTACCACAGCTGGTGCTCTTTTCCAAGTGCCACCTTGTGGCTAGAGGCCAACACAGTCCATTATAGCACCTCCAGGTAGAATAACACTGCACCCAGGAAGGAAGAAACTTGTGCCTAACCTCAGCTATCACCACTGTCTGCACCACCTTAGCTGACCAGGAGGTCCTGAGTCTGTTCACGTGACCAGGTGATTACTTACTACCACTGGCATTTGAGAAAGCCAACACACGAAGCCTATCTATAACCAAGGAATCTCACAGAGTCTATGTAACTCCCCTGCAAACCCCATCGGAGCCAGTGCTAGTACCTGCTTCTGGGAAACTTGAGAACAGGTCATATCACTGGATCCCTTGCAGACATTCCCTAGTACCAGCCTGGAGTGTGGCAACCCCTCTAGGTGGCTAGATCCAGAAGAGCAACAGAATTCACAGTAGTCTGGCTCTCAGGGACTCCTACTTCTAGGGGAAAGGGGAATATACTATGGGACAAAAGACTCTGGGTGGCAGGCCCTGAGTCCCAGATCTTTCTGCTGGTGGAAGTTTCTTTCAGCAGGGGCACAGTTGCAGTGCTGGGCTTAGCAGGGAAAGTCTGCAGCTCTACTCCAACAGCCAGGCACCAAGCCTGCTGCTTGTGAAGAGTCTCAGAGAAGGGGACTTCTTTTCCCCCTCATCCACCATTGCAGACACAGCTGGGGCTTCTCCCCTGGGAGCTTGGTGTGAGTGCATCTATGCATAGCCTTTCTGGAACACTTCAAGGTGACTGTATCCTCATAGGAGGAGCACTCTCCAGGTTCAGGCTTGCACAAGAGGTAAGTCACAATTCTTCCTTACTTGGAACATCAACATTCCTGCAGATGAAAACAGGTACCTGTCTGATCTGAATAGCTAGAACACGGTCAGGAGTGTGCCCTGCTGGCCTGGCAGGGGAGCTATGTGGCTCCCACCCTTCCCCCGATAAAACCTCAGTGTTTTTCACTGAGAGCTCCCCCAGCCACCTCTGACAAAGTTGGGACCTCTGCCCACCATTGGGTACTGCATTTACCCACCTGCTTCAGCCACAACTGGTTTCTACACAGGAATACCTCCTCTGCTGGCCTGAAGCCCAGACTGTTCAACCAGTAAATAAAATACTAGGGAAAAATAAGTAAGCAAAAAGGTGTATACCACAGGGGAATGAAATAAGTAAGCTTCAAGAGAACTCTGCCATTCCAACCCCCTGTGAGACGGTAAACTTGCGCACACACTGTGCACATTGTTACTACAAACTAGCATCTGAGAAGGCCATCATACAAAGACTCCCAATAACCAAGGAACTTACATAGAATCTTCACCCCTGAAAGCATCAAGAGCCGAATTAGGCTATAGTAAACATTAAAGTCAGATCCTTAACAGGGTAAAAAGAAATTTTTAAAAAACACAATAAAAATAATTCTATAATAACTAGAAGAAACGGTCTACCCAAAAGAGAGGGAACCAGAAAAATAATTGTGGTAATATAGCAAAACAGGGTTCTATAGCAACCCCAAAAGATCACATTAGCTCTCCAGCAATGGATCCAAACAAAGATGAATTTTTTTTTTTTTTTTTTTTTTTTTTGTGATGGGGTCTCTCTCTGTCACCCAAGCTAGAGTGCAGTGGCGTGATCTTGGCTTACTGCAACCTCCGCCTCCTGGGTTCAAGCGATTCTCCTGCCTCAGCCTCCCCACGTAGCTGGGACTACAGGTGTGTGCCACCACTCCTAGCTATTTTTGTGTGTGTATTTTTAGTAGAGACGAGGTTTCACCATGTTGGCCAGGCTGGTCTCGAACTCTTGACCTCAGGTGATCCACCCACCTCGGCCTCGCGAAGTGCTGGGATTACAGGCGTGAACCACCACACCCAGCCAAGATGAAATATTTGAAATACCAGATAAAGAATTTGAATGGTTGATTATTAAGCTTTGATTATTTCCTTGAGTACAAGGAGATACCAGAGAAAGGTGAAAGCCAACACAAAGAAATTAAAAAAAAAAAAAAATTCAGGGTATGAATGAAAAATTTTCTAAAGAGATAGAGATCTTGAAGAATAGCTAATCAGAACTTCCATAAATGAAAGACACATTTAGGGAATTACAAAATGCAGTGGAAAGATTTAAAAATAGAACAACCAGAAGAAAGAATTTCAGAGCTTGAGGACAAGGCTTTCAAATTAACCCAATCAGAAAAAATAAAAAAGAATAAAAATAAATGAACAAAGTCTCCAAAAATATGGAATTATGTAAAATGGCCAAACCTAAGAATAATTGATGTTCCTGAAGGAGAAGAAAAAGCAAAAAGTTTGGAAAACTTATTTGAAGGAATAAATGAGGAAAACTTCTCTGACCTTGCTAGAGATTTAGATATCCAAATACAAGAAGCATAAAGAAATCCTGGGAGATTCCTTGCAAAAAGGACATCACCAAGCATATAGTCATCAGGCTATCTAAAGTCAATGTGAAGGAAAGAATTCTAAGAGCAGTGAGACAAAACCATCAGTTAACCTGTAAAGGAAAACCCATCAGACTAACAGAAGACTTCTCAGCAGAAACCTTACAAGCCAGAAGGGATTGGGGTCCTATCTTTAGCCTCTTTAAACAGAATAACTGTCAGCCAAGAATTTTGTATCTATCAAAATTAAGTTTCATAAATGAAGGAGAAATAAAGTCATTTTCAGACAAATGCTGAGGGAATTTGTCACTACCATACCAGCCCTACAAGAAATTCTAAAGTTCTAAATCTTGAAAAAAAAGCTTGATAGGCAGCAAAATAAACCTCTTGAAAGCATAAAACTAACAAGACCTATGAAACAATAACACAATGAAAAATACAAAGTACCTAGGTAACAACGTGATGAATGGAACAGTACCTCACATCTCAATGTTAAATATAAATTGCTTAAACGCTCCACTTAAATGATACAGATTGGCAGAATGGATTTAAAAAAATCACAAACCAAATATCTGCTGTCTGCAAGAGATTCACCTAACATGTAAGGATTTATATAAACTCAAGGTAAAGGGGTAGAAAAAGATACTCCATGTAAATGGAAACCAAAAGCAAGCAGGAGTGGCTGTTCTTATCTAAAATAAAATAGACCTTAAAGCAACAACAGTGAAAAAAAGACAAGGTCATTATACAATGATATAAGGCTCAATCCAACAAGAAGGTATTACAATCCTAAATTTATATGCATCTAATGCTTGAGCTCCCAGATTCGTAAAACAGTTACCACTAGACCTATTAAATGAGATGGATAGCAACATAATAATAGTGGGGAACTTCAGTATTCCACTGACAGTACTAGAGAGATCATCAAGACAAAGTCAACGACAACAAAAAAATGGACTTTAAATTACACTCTCGAACAAATGGACCTAACAGATATTTACAGAACGTTCTACCCAAGATATGCACAATATACATCAATACATTTAACATTCTCCAAGATAGGCCATATGATAGGCCAAAAAAACAAGTCTTAATAAATTTATAAACATCAAAATTATATCAAGTATTTTCTCAGACCACAGTGGAATAAAAGTAGAAATTAACTGCAAAAGAAACCCTCAAAACTATACAAATACATGGAAATTAAACAATCTGCTCCTGAATTATTTTTTATTTAACAATGAAATCAAGATGGAAATTTAAAAATTCTTTTAAATGAATGACAATAGTGACACAGATTATTAAAACCTCTGAGATACGGCAAAAAAAGTGCTAATGGGAAAGTTTATAGTGCTAAATGCCTGCATCAAAAAGTTGGAAAGATCACAAGTTGACAATCTAATATCACACCTCAAGGAACTAGAGAAACAAGAACAAACTAAACCCAAAGCTAGCATAAGAAAAGAAATAATAAAAATCAGAGCAGAACTAAATGAAATTGAAACAAAAAAATGCAAGAGATAAATGAAAAAAAAAGCTGGTTCTCTGAAAAGATAAAATTGATAGGCTATTAGCTAGATTAACCAAGAGAAGAGGGAAAATTCAAATAAATTCAATTAGAAATAAAACTGGAGATATTACGGTTGACACCACAGAAACATAAAAGATCATTCGAGACTACTAACAACACCTCTATGCACAGAAACTAGAAAATCTAGAGGAAATGGATAAATTCCTGGCAACATACAACTCTCCTAGATTAAGTCAGGAAGAAATAGGTCCCCTGAACAGACCAATAACAAGCAGTGAGATTGAATGAGTAATTTTTAAAAATTGCTAGCAATAAAAAAGCCCAGGGCCAGATGGATTCTAATGTGAATTCTACCAGACATTAAGAGAAGAATTGGTACCAATTCTACTGAAATATTTCAAAAGATTGAGAACGAAGTAATCCTCCCTAAAACATTCTATGAAGCCAGTATCACCCTGATACCAAAACCAGGAAAGAACATTAAAAAAAAAGAAAACTACAGACCAATATCCCTGATAAACATAGATGCAAAAATCATCAACAAAATACTAGCTAACCAAATCGAACAGCACATCAGAAAGATCAAGTGAGTTGATGAAACCTACCATAATCAGGTGGGTTTCATCCCAGGGATGCAGGGATGGTTTAACATATGGAAATCAATAATCATGACACATCACATAAACAGAATTAAAAACATATGATTGGCTGGGCACGGTGGCTCACACCTGTAATATAACACGTTGGGAAGCCAAGGTGGGTGGATCATGAGGTCAGGAGTTCAAGGCCAGCCTGGTCAACATAGTGAAATCCCATCTCTACTAAAAATACAAAAATTAGCCAGGCATGGTGGCATGCACCTGTAGTCCCAGCTACTCAGGAGGCTGGGGCAGGAAAATCACTTGAACCCGGGAGGCAGAGGTTGTGGTGAGCCACGATTGTGCCACTGCACTCCAGCCTGGCAACAGAGCAAGACTCCGTCTCAAAAAAAAAAAAAAAAAAAGTATGATCATCTCAATAGATGCAGAAAAAGCATTTGATAAAATCCAGCATCTCTTTGTGATACTCTCAATAAACTAGGTATAGAAGGGGACTTGCCTCAAAATAATAAAAGCTATATATAACAAACCCACAGTCAACATCATACTGAAGGGGAAAAGTTGAAAGTATTCCCTCTGAGAACTGGAACAAGACAAGGATGCCCACTTTCACCATTTCTATTCAACATAGTCTATTAGGAAGTCCTAGCCAGAGCAATCAGGCAAGAGAAAGAAATAACGGGCATCTCAGTTGGAAAGAGGACATCAAACTATCTCCATTCACTGGTGATGTGGGCATATACCTAGAAGACCCTGAAGACCCCTCCAGAAGACTCCTAGATTTAATAAACGAATTTTGAAAGTCTCAAATTACAAAATCAGTGTACACAAATCAGTAGCACTACTCTACACCAACAGCCACCAAGCTAAGAATCGTATCAAGAACACTCAATCCCTTTTAAAACAGCTGCAAAAAATATAAAATACCTAGGAATATATTTAACTAAGGAGGTGAAAGATCTCTACAAGGAGAACTATAAAACAATGCTGAAAGAAATCATAGATGATACAAACAAATGGAAACACATCCCATGCTCATGGATTAGAAGAATCAATACTGTGAAAATGACCACAGTGCCCAAAGCAATCTACAGATTCAATGCAAGTCCTATCAAAATGCCAGCATAATTTTTCACAAAATTAGGAAAAACAATTCTATAATTTATATGGAACCAAAAAAGACTCTGAATAGCCAAAGCAATCATAAGTAAAAAAAAAAAAACAAACCTGGAAGCATCACATTACCAGACTTCAAATTATACTACAAGGCTATAGTTACCAAAACAGCATAGTACTGGTATAAAAGTAGGAACATAAACCAATGGAACGGAATAGAGAACAGAGAAATAAAGCCAAATACTTACAACCAACGGATCTTTGACAAAGCATACAAAAACATGAATTGTGGAAAGGACACCCTATTTAATAAATGGTGCTGGGAAAACTGGTTAGCCACATGTAGAAGAATGAAACTAGATCCCAATCTCTCACCATATACAAAAGTCATCTCAAGATGGATCAAGACTTAAATCCAACACCCGAAACCATAAAAATTCTAGAAGATAACCTCGGAAAAACTCTCTTGAACATTGGCCTTGGCAAAGAATTCATGACTAAAACCCCAGAAGCAAATGCAACAAAAACAAATAAATGGGACCTAATTAAACTAAAAAGCTTCTGCACAGCAAAAGAAATAACCATCAGAGTAAACAGATAACCTACAGAATGGGGGGAAATATTTGTAAACCCTGCATCCATCAAAGGACTAATATCCAGAATGTAAAAGAAACTCAAACAAATTAGCAAGAAAAAAACTAATAATCCCATCAAAAAGTGAGCAAATGACATGAATAGACATTTCTCAAAAGAAGATATACAAATGTCCAACAAACATGAAAAAAATGCTCAGCATTACTAATCATCAGGGAAATGCAAATTAAAACTGCAATGATATACCACCCTGCTCCTACAAGTCTAGCCAAAAAACAATAGATATTGGTATGGATATGGTGAAAAGAGAAGGATGTGGTTGTAAGTATTTGGCTTATACACTGCTGGTGGGAATGTAAATTAGTACAGTCTCTATGGAAAGCAGTATGGAGATTCCTTAAAGAACTAAAAATAGATCTTCCATTTGATTCAGCAGTCCTACTGCTGGATATCTACTCAAAAGAAAAGAAGTAATTATGTGAAAAAGACACATGCACACATGTTTACTGAAGCACAGTTCACAGTCGCAAAGATACAGAACCAACCTAAGCATGCATCAACCAATGAGTGGATAAAGAAAATGTGGTATATATACACCATGGAATACTACTCAGCCATAAGAAGGAATGAAATGATGTCTTTTGCAGCAACGTGGGTGGAGCTGGAGGACATTATTCTAAGTGAAGTAACTCAGGAATGGAAGACTAGCTACTGTATGTTCTCACTTATAAGTGAGAGCTAAGCTATGAGTTCACAAAGGCATACAAAGTGGTAAAATGGAGTTTGGAGACTCAGAAGGGGGAGGTTGCAAATGGAGTGAGGAGTAAAAAACTACATATTGGGTACGGTGTACATTGCTTGGGTGATGGGTGCACCAAAATCTCAGAATTCACCACTATATAATGCATCTGTGTAACTAAAATCACTTGTACCTCAAAAGCTACTGAAATATTTTAATGGTTTTTTAATGAACATGAAATTACTTATATTTATTGTGTACAACACGTTTTGAAATGCACACACACACACAAAACCCCTTCCAGAATGGTTAAATCAAGCTAATTAACATATACATTACCTCACATAGTTGTCATTTTTATGGTGAGAGCACTTAAAATCTCTTTGAATTTTTCAAGAATACAATGTATTGTTATTTATTATAGTCACCATGTTGTACAATAGATCTCTGGAACTTATTCTTCCTATCTAACTGAAATTTGTAATCTTTGATCAACATTTCCCCAACTCCTCCCTCATCAGCCTCCCAGCCCCTGGTAACCACCATACTATCCAGCCATAAAAAAAGAGGTAAATCCTGTCATTTTGCAACAGCATGGATGAATCTGGAGAACATTATATTAAGTGAATAAACCAGACACAGAAAGACAAATACTGCATGATCTGACTCATATGTGGCATCTAAAAAAGCTGATCTCGTGGTCTCTACCTATAAGGAGCTCTTTGTTTAGTAGGAGAATGCTGGTATTGTAAGTAAGTATGATAAGTAAGTTAAATATAAACCATGGGATGTAGCTGTGGGTAGACTGAACCAGAAACACATAATGAAATGGTGGTGAGAAAACAAATTAGTTACTGCCCTTTCTGCAGGGCCATGGATACTGGCCTTTTCTGTGATGACTCTGCTACATCATTTAGCTGTTCTTCTTACCATACGTTTTTTTTTAAGAGATGGTGTCTTGCTGTGTTGCCCAAGCTGGTGTTGAACTCCTGAGTTTGAGCAATCCTCCCCCTTCAGCCTCCCAAAATGCTGGGATTACAAGTGTAAGCCACCATGCCCAGTCATTTTACCATTCCTTACATGGAAATATCTGGTGGTTATGCTCCAGATATCTCAGGAATGAAGTCTGGAGAGATGAAAAATAAATTTTCTTGTGTATTCAAGACTTTAAGCCATATGGTTAGCTAAAATCTACTGATAGCTGTAATGTTTTAGATTATTTGACTACCATAGGATAAACTGTGATCATTTGGAATCTGTGAGAAATTCTAGTATTCTTAATGCAAACTGACTCTGTATTAGTTCATTCTCATGCTGCTATAAGGAAATACCCAAGACTGGGTAATTTATAAAGAAAAGAGGTTTAATTGACACACAGTTTCCACATGGCTGGGGAGGCCTCAGGAAACTTACAATCATGGCAGAAGGCACCTCTTGGCAGGGCAGCAGGAGAGAGAATGAGTGCAAGCAGGGGAAATGCCAAAGACTTATAAAATCAGATCTCATGAGACTCATTCACTATCATGAGAACAGCATGGGGGTAACCACCCCTGTGATCCAGTTACCTCCACGTGGTCCCACCCTTGACACGTGCGGATTATGGGATTACAATTTAAGATGAGATTTTGGGTGGGGTCACAGCCAAACCATAACTGTCTCCAACTAATCTGACCTGAAATTAGCCCTTTATCCTTCCCCTTGCAGCTATCTTCACTTATTTTTAGAGACAGGAAAAGGAGATTTCTATGACAGCCATTAAATGACTTGGCTGAAATCACCTAGGCATGCTAATCTAGAACTACAGCAAGGGGTCATTGCTAAATTTGCCCTGCCAGCATGTGGGCTTAATAGAACTGTGAATACAGTAGTATATGGAGAGTAAGCCTTGACTAATCCAGTAGTTAAGAGACTTGCACTCCAGAAGATCATCTCATTGTTCTTGCATTAGCTGGAAAATCCCATTTGTGATCAATTCCCCATTGTGAGCAAGGCAATATTTGTTCAGAATCTCCTAAGCCTGATTGCCACCTGACTAACTGGCCTTCATTCCTTTTTTGCCCTCCTCCTTCTTTTCCTGGTTACTTATATTTCAGTGTGCTACTTTCTTTTGTTTCATCTTACAGAGCTCATTTTCCATTTTAGTTTCTGCCATTTCCTTGCTAGGATAATTGCCAATCTTCTGTAGCTTTAACCCCTAAAACCTGAGGTGGTATTACATATATTGCATAAGAGCTAAGTCTTTCACCCTGGCATTTGAGTCAAAACTCTAAGCATTATGTCCTTAAACAGAGGCTTCTTCTACTTTGAGACTTCTACTACCTTTTTACCAGGTAGACAGAATTCTCCTCACTAGACTATAGCTTTTGTACACTTCCTTTTCCACTACCTGGATTAGCCTAGTGCATCCACAGAAGGTAGCTGAAAGTTCAAAATCTATTTTGGGCACAGACAACTATATCAATGATGCATATGGAATCTCCTTGACATATTATACGATAAATAACAGAATATAACATTTAATGTGTACTCTTTTTTTGGTTGTTGTTAGAGGCAGGGTCTCCCTCTGTCACACAGGCTGAAGTGCAGTGGCATGATCAAGCTCACTGCAGCCTCCAACTCCTGGGCTCAAGCGATTCTTCCACCTTAGCCTCCTATGTAGCTAGGACTACAGGTGTGTGGCACCATGCCAGCTACATTAAAAAAATTTTTTTTTGTAGAGACAGGGTCTCGCTACCTTGACCAGGCTGGTCTTGAACTCCTGGCCTCAAGTGAGCCTCCCACGTTGGCCTCCCAAAGTGTTGGGATTACAGGCATGAGCCATTGCACCCAGCCTAATGTGTACTTTTGTGTGGTTCTTATTTTTTATTTATTTTTAATTCACCTTTTCTCAGGTTGAAAATGTGTACTTTTGATTTGTCAGGAATCAGATAGGCACTTTACATCTATCACCTCATTTAGCCCTATTAGCATATACAGTAGGTTTTACTACCCCATTTTACACATGAAGAAACTAAAGCCAAGAAATGAAAAGTGACTGCCCTAGGTCACTTAACAATTTAGTCGCAGAGTCCAGTCTAGAATAGCTAAAATGTCCTGAGCATTTTTAATTATTAGGAATTGTTCTCAAATATTTTGTGTGCCTTAACTCATTAATCCTCCCAATAACCTTATGAGTAGATATTATTATCATTTCCATCTTACAGAAAAACAAAATTAATCTCAGGCTAAGTTACTTTCTCAAGGCTAAGAAATCTGGCTTTCTAGCCCCCAATTCCTCTTCTCCTCTTGGTGAAAATCCTACTTTACTTTTTCCTTCTTTCTTCGTGGCAGGTCTGTCATCAAAGAACCAAAACAAGGTGAAGGTTAATCCTGCCCTGACTTTGGAGTCTCAGTCCGTCTTCGCCAACTCAGGCTCTGAAGTAGAAGACTAAGATTTGAACCCTGACAGCCTGACTCAATTGTCTGTGTTCTTAACTACTATGGGAGCTTGCTATATTTTTTAACTTTAAGTCTACTGCACACTTTATAACACCAGATTGCCTCACTTCACCAAGATGTCTGGCCCTTTTAGTTCAATTATTTCACCATGCCCAGGCCAGCTTTTAGGACAGGTCCTTTGAAACCAGTCTTTGACTGAATAGGCTGTAGACTCAACCCTCAGTTCCTAATGGAGAATGAATTTTCCATAGTCACCAGTGGCTAGAAGTACGTGTTTGTTCCCTTGAGTTCCATAGCTAGAACTTCTTCAGCTAGACTATTTCCTAGACTCTCCTTGTCTCAACTAATTTCCAACCTTCTGTCATTCTAACCTCTCACCCATAATTCATATTTTGTCATTCTTGTTTCAGCCAAACAGGAATAACCTTTGAATTAACAAGTAATGGGGAAAACAGTCACCCAGTCTTCTCTCACAGTATTTACATGCCCCAGGGAATCTTGAATTAATCTTTATTATCCAGTCTGAAAACTTTCTTCCTGCCTTTATGATCTCAAACAAGACTGGTTACTTTCTTTCCTTACAGCCTGCCTTTTTTCTGTCTCAAACATTTAGTTTATTCTCTTAGATGGTTGTGCAAAGTGATGTTTTAACCACTTTTCTCATCATTTCTTCTTTTCATTCATCGTAGACCTCTTAGGAAATCTGGCTTTCTAGCCCCCAATTCCTCTTCTCCTGGTGAAAATCCTACTTTCCTTTCTCCTTCTTCTTTCTTCATGGCAGGTCTGTCATCAAAGAGCCAGAACACAGTGAAGGTTAATCCTGCCCCTACTTTGGAGTCTCAATCTGTCTTTAGCAACTCAGGCTCTGAACCTTGGGATCTACTGCTTTACTTTACTCTTCAACTCAAAAAGGGAGATATGTGTTCAGTATTCAGTTGTTGTGTAGAGGCTGAACCCCAGGTATCCCTCAGAACTAGTGAGAGAATGGCCTGTTTCACCCAGATAAGCTACTGGCAGAGGCTGTTAGACCCTTGTTAGGTTAAAAAATAATCAGGGATATTTAGGATTAAATTTAATAAGAAATGTGAAATCCAGTAAGAAAATATAACTTTATCAAGAGTTATAAAATAATATTTTTAAACAAATAGAGAGGTTTTACTGGTCTGAAGGGATAAATGGCATGGGAGAAACTGATTTTATTCACTAATCCATTAATATATTGAGTATGAACATAGCCTGTCCAAGGACTGGAGAATCTCAACACTAGTAGAAACACCAATACTTCTCTGGTGCCCTGCCTTAATCAGGTAGCTATCTGTGCCCCCTGAGAAAGTCCCTGCACAAAGGGCATAGGCCATACACCAGCTCTAAATCCTAGATGTGACTAAATTATCTGAGCTATGCATGTTCCACTGCTTCAGAGAAGCTAAGCTTCAATGATTAGCAGAAGCCCTTGCATCACGCAGTTGTAAATAAGCCACTAGCCAGTCAAAATAAAGCTCCACAAAATATATCAATCCCATCTCACATAAGTATAAAACTTCTCCCATGTTTATTCAACTAGTAGTCATCCAGTAACCATCTGAATAATCACAAGAATAAAATATAACAAGGAAGAAATGTCCTAGTCCAGTAGAACAAACTACAAGCTGCATAGCTGGGTTGTAAGCATAGTCCAGAGAAGACTCATAGCCATTTGCTTATGTATTGCTGGTAAGCTGACTATGTAGACATGATCATCATGCACAAAGGAGTGGCGTCCCAGGAGGACACCAACAGCTATCTCTCTGTCTCTCCCACAGGAATATAGCGTGTTACCAGATAGGGGACTAATATTGCAAAAATGTCAACTCTATGCAAATTAGTGTATATAATCTAAATCTGTTTAATCTCAAATCCTTGGGCAAACCTAGCTGAACATCCCAGTTTCATATTGGTCACAATTTGTACAAATGGTAACCACAAAGAAAAAGCCTCTAGTAGATACAGAAAAGAGAAAGATAGGAATCAAAGCACACCACTCCAAAAGTCATCAGATCACAAAGGAAGACAGCAAGAGAGGAACAAAGGAACTACAAAACACTCAGAAAACAACAAAATGGCAATAGTAAATACCTATCTATAATTACTTTAAATGTAAATAGATTGAATTCTCCCATCAAAAGACTGACTAGAATGGTTGAATGAAAAAACAAAACAAAACAAAAAAATAAGATCTAACAATATGCTACCCACAGGAGAGTCACTTTAGCTTTAAGGACATACATAGGCTGAAAGTGAAGGGATGTAAAAAGATATTCCGTGCAAATGGTAACCAAAAGAGGGCAAGGGTGGCTATACTTATGTCAGAAAAATCTGTCATAAGAGACAGAAAGGTCATTATTTAATGATAAAAGGGCCAATTCATAAATAGAATATAACACTAGTGAATATAAGTGCATCCAACAACAGAGCACTTAAATGTATAAGGCCAAAGGAAGACAGCAAGAGAGGAACAAAGGAACTGCAAAACACTCAGAAAACAATTAACAAAATGACAATGGTAAATACTTACCTATCTATAATTACTTTAAGTATATAAGGCAAAGATAAACAGAACTGAAGGGAGAAATAGATAGCGGTACAGTAAAGTAGAGAACCTCAACAATCCACTTTCAGCAATAGAATCATTCAGAAAGAGAATCAAGGAAGCAGTGGACTTGAATAACACTATGAACAAATGGACCTAACAGATATATACAGAACATTCCATCCCCAAACAGCAGAATGTATTGTTCTTTTCAAGTGCACATGGATCTGTTCTCCAGTATAAATCATATGTTGGGCCGTAAACATGTCTTAGCAAATGTAAAAAGATTGAAAGTATATTAAGTATCTTTCCTAACCACATGGTGTGAAACTAGAGTAACAACCAATGGGTGAAAAAAAAAATCCAAAAGGTGAGATAAAAATACCTTTATACAAATGGAAACATAACAAAACTTACAGGATGCAGCAAAAGTTGTTCTAAGAAGTTTATTGCAATAAATGCCTACATTAAGGAAAAAAAAAAGAAAGATCTCGATTAAACAACCTACCTTTATACCTTAAGGAACTAGGAAAAGAACAAATTAAGCCCAAAGTTGGCAGAAGGAAGGAGTTAGAGTAAAAATAAATAAAATGGAGAATAGAAAAACAAGAAAAATTAATGAAACTAAGAATTGGTTTATTGAAAAGATAAACACAATTGACAAACCCTTAAGTAAACTTTCATTTTTAAAAGAGAAGACCCTAAAATCCAAAATGAAAGAGAAAATGTTACAACTGATGCCACAAAAATAAAAGGGATCACAAGAGACTATTATAAAGTTATATGCCAACAAATTAAATAACCTAGAAGAAATGGATAAATTCCTAGAGACATGCAACCTACCAAGCCTGATTAACAAAGAAAAAATCTGAACAGACTAATAAGTAAGGAGATCGAATTAGTAATCAAAAACCTCCCAGCAGGCCGGGTGCAGTGGCCCACGCCTGTAATCCCAGCACTTTGGGAGGTCGAGGCAGGCAGATCACTTGAGGTCAGTAGTTTGAGACCAGCCTGGCCAACATGGCGAAACCCCATCTCTACTAAAAATACAAAAATTAGCTGGGCGTGGTAACAGGCGCCTGTAATCCCAGCGTCTTGGGAGGCTGAGGCAGGAGAATTTATTGAACCAGGGAGGTTGCAGTGAGCTGAGATCGTGCCACTGGCACTCCAGCCTGGGTGACAGAGTGAGACTCTGTCTCAAAGCAAAAACAAAAACAAAACCTCCCAACAAAGAAAAGCCCAGGACCAGATGGCTTCACAGGTTAATTCTATCAAACATTTAAAAAATAATTAACACTAGTCCTTCTTAAACTCTTCCTAAAATTGAAAAAGAGAGAACACTTTCAAACTCATTTTATCATGCCAGCATTACTCTGATACCAAAGCCAGACAAAGACACTACAAGAAAAGAAAATTATTGGCCAATACTCCTGATAGATGCAAAAATCCTCAACAAAATCCTAGCAAATAAATTCAGTATCACAGTAAAAGAATCATATATCATGACCAAGTGGGTCTTATCTCTAGGATGCAGAGATCACTTAACATATGCAAATTAATCAATGTGATATACCACATTAACAGAGTGAAGGATAAAAACCTCATTATCTCAGTAGATACAGAAAATGCATATGGTCAATTGATTTTTAACAAGGACGTTAAAACTATTCATTGGGAAACGAATAGTCTTTTCAACAAATGGTGCTGGTAGAACTGGATATACACATACAAAAATATAAAAATAAAAACGGACCCCTATTTCACACCATATGCAAGAATTAATGCAAAATAGATTAAAGACTTAAATGTAAGAGCTAAAACTATAAAACTCTTTTTAATTTTTTTTATTTATTTATTTTCGGAGACAGAGTCTTGCTCTGCTGCCCAGACTGGAGTGTGGTAGTGCAATCATGGCTCATTGACCAGCCTCAATCCTGGTCTCAAGTGATCATCCCACCTCAGCCTCCTGAATAGCTAGGATCACAGGCTGCACCATCATGCCTAATTTTAGTTTTTGTAGAGATGGGGTCTCACTATGTTGCCCAGATTGGTCTTGAACTGCTGGGCTCAAGCAATCCTCCTGCCTCAACCTCCCAAAGTGCTGGGATTACAGGTGTGAGCCACTGCATCTGGGCTATAAAACTTTTAGAAAAAGAAATAGGAGTAAATTCTAATGACCTTGGATTAGCAATGGTTTCTAAACTGTGACACCAAAAACACAAGTGACCAAAGAAAATTCATATAGGACTTCATCAAAATAAAAAACTTTGTTGCTTCAAAGCCAACTATCGAGAAAATGAAAAGACAACTCAGAATGGTACAAAATATTTGCAAATCATATATTTGATAAGGGCCTTTTATCCAGAATATGTAAAGAACTCTTACAGTTCAGTGATAAAGAGACAACGCAATTTAAAAATGGTCAAAGACATTAACAGGGGAACAGTAGACACTGTGGACTACTAGAGGGGGAGGGGTTGTGGGTGCAATATACCTATGCCACAAAACTGCACATGTATGTCTGTAAAACAGAAGTTGAAAATTTTAAAAAATGGTCAAATAATCTAAATGGACATTTCTTCAAAAAAATACAAATAGCTAATAAGCACATGAAAAGATAACATCATCATTAGTCATTAGGGAAATGCTAATCAAAACCACAGTGAGATACTATTTCACAGCCTTTAAAATTGCTAAAGTAAAAAGCATGAGCAATAACAAGTGCTGGAGAGAATGTGGAGAAATTGGGTCCCTTATACATTGTGAGGAGGGAATTTAAAATAGTACAGATACTGTGGAAAACTGTTTAGCGGTTGCTCAAAAAATTAAACATAAAGTTACCATTTGACCTATTGATTCTACTCCTAGGTATATATACTCAAGAGGAATGAAAACAAGTTTACACAAAAACTTGTACATGGATGTTCATAGCCATATTCTCCACAGTAGCCAAAAGGTGGAAACAAACCAAATGCCCATGATGGATGAATAGATAAGTAAAGTGTGGTACATCCAAACTTTGACATATTTTCAGATGTAAAAAGGAATGAAATACTGATATGTACTACAACGTGAATGAACCTTGGAAACATTATTCTAAGTGAAAGAAACCAGTTTCAAAAGACCACATATTTTATGCTTCTGTTTATGTAAAATGTCCAGAATAGACAAATCCACAGAGAATACATTAGTGTCCACCAGGGACTGAGAGGAGAGGTGAGAATTGAGAGTACAGGTATGAGGTGTCTTTGGGGGGTGATGAATATGTTCTGGAATTAATGACGATGGTTGCATAACCATGAATATACTAAAAGCCATTCAATTGTACACTTCCAGGGGATGAATTTTATATTATATGAATCATAGCTCAAAAAAAAAAACTTGAACAATTGCAGAGTTGGGTTTCTAGGACCTGGAGCCAGAGACTCCTCTTGGAGGAGTGAATCAAGTAGTTCAAGATCAGAGTAGGAGTCGGAAGCCTAGGATAGAATTTTTGAGGGCCAAGGAAAGAAGTTTCTTTTTAATCTTGGGAGCCTTGGGCCAAGGAGGACCTTAGAGGTCCAGAAGAGCTTTAAAGTAGATACTCAATACAACTCAGAGGCAGAGAGGTTGCTACAGCCCACTCTCTGAGGGGTCAAATTCTATGGAGACATTACGTAGGAATTACTAGAAGCATTAAGGGCAGAAAGCTTAGGAGCACTGTCAGCCTTCAGGCTAAATTCTTTATTGCTTGGTATAATACGCAGGCTTAAGAGAACTGGGAAGCACTTAATCCATATCATCCAAATAACTAAGGCATCTTCTCCTCCAGGAATACTTCTATGTCCTACTTTCCCTGACTTCTATCCCCTCTTCTGTGCACCTCCAACCGGTATCTCTTCCCTTACATTAGATTGAAATTTTATTTTATATTTGTCTTTCCTACTAGGAATAGGAGTACCAAGATGGTCAGGATGATGTTTTCCTCATCTTGTAACCCTAGGACCTAGCACAGGGCCTGAACCTGCCAAGAACCCAGCAAATGCTTGCTGAACCAAGGAAGAACCAAAGAGAATATAAGAATGTTTCATTCAGGGGAGAAAGATCTATTGATTATATATATATATATTTGTTTGTTCATAACATGGTAACAGGCTCACTATTTGTAGTAGTTTGTAACAAACACCTCTATGTTTTGATGTGATGATTTTGTCAAGTAGTTATCAGGCTTACTCCTACTATACTAAAGTCCTTGAAGTCAGAGACTGTCTTACTCATCATTTTATCCCTCCACGGCATCCAGTACACTGGCCTCTGTGCAATAGATGCTCAGTCATTATGTATTAATTTAAATTTAGTTAAGCAAGTGCAGGACAAGCTGGCTTGGAAAAGAGCCTCAGATATATTAAGACAAAGTGCTAAAATTGACTTCTGAGGGAAGGCTGGGTTTCTGTGTTTGGCAGTAAAATTGGTGCAGACCATCTTGTTGTCTGTGGAGACATGATCTAGGAAGTACTAGAAGCATTGATGGTGGAGAACTCCTCAGGAGTTACTTGTCATGTTGCCTCCAGAAAGCTTGAATACTTGAGTATTTTTATTTGTATTACATTTCTTGATTCTTTTGATTAAAGAGACAAAATCCCATGCTTAAATAGATATCTTCAGCAAGAAAGTGTGGGGATCTGGTGAAGTCTTCACTGGCAGCCAGCATCCCAGTCTGATATATACAGGGGCATCCATCTCATCGTTTATCCCATCTTTTTTCAGAACATGAGAGATATCTGCAAGCCAACAACAAAGAATTCAACAGTATTTTTGGATATCCGGTGAGTGTCATCCCTCTGGCTGTTTCAGAAGGGGGTCAGTATTCTCCTATAATATTCTTCTTTGTTGGGGTAGCATGAAATTCTTTGTAGATGTGGATCCTATAACACAGATTCTATTACACTTTCTTTCAAGCTCCTATACAATGAGTGGTGCAATGAAGGCTCAGAAGCCAAAATTAATCCAGTGACATAAGCTAGGGAGAGAATGTCTCAGATTTCAGGTTTATATATAACTCCCAGAAAATAAATACTGTAGTTTTTCTTGCACAAATGAAAGCATAGTTCTACAATTTTCTTTTTTCACTTAGACATGTATCTATGACAGCACATACAGATATCCCTCATTTATTTAATAGCGACATTGTTTTCCATTATATTGATAAACCTTAATTTATTTAGTTAGTCTTCTACTGATGAATATTTAAATGTCTTCAGTGTTTTGCTATGCTAAATGGTGCTGAATGAACACCATTATACATATATTTTGGAACATTTGTGTGACTGTATCTTATGAAAGTTTCCTAAAAGTAAATTGTCTGTGCCAAAAGAAAAACACACTAAAAATTAAAAATTATCAGAGGCCAGATTGCCCCCAAAAAGAATTATATCCATTTATGTTTCTACTTAAAGTAGAGACTGCGCGTTTCTCCACGTTCCTGTCAAACTCATTATTATCAATCTTTGTCATCTTTGCCAGCTCTTAGATGAAAATGACATTCATGTTAATTAGCCTTTTGTATTTCTTTTTCTGGAAAATACCTATTAATGATCTTTGCCCACTTCCTATTGGATTGTTCATGTTTCACTTATTTATGTATCTATAACTAAGTAATTAATGAAAAGATATATATTGAAAAGGCATGCTCCAATACCCCATCCTTGTCCATATCTGCTCCCCTGAGGGAACCACTGTTAGTTTTCTTGTGTGTATTAATCAGATTAGTGTTTCTTTGTGCAAATAAAGCAAATACAAATATATAGTCTTATTTTCCTATTTTTACACTATTCTGAACCTTAACAGTATATCCTGGAGATGTTTTCATCATCATAATTTCATAATAGTTTTTTTCTTTTTTTTCCTTTTTCAGCTATAATATATAGTATTTCCTCTGCAGATTTAACATATTTTATTTAACTAGTTCCTTTTAAATGGACATTTGGGTTGTTTTCAATCTTCTATGATCACAAGCAATGGTTTTATACATAATATAATTCCATGCATGCGTAGCTATGTATACATACACATAGCTATAATTATATAAAAATATATGTCTGCAGTCTGTGGGATATTAGTTTATGATTTCTGAGTGAGAGTGGTATATTAGTCCAATCTCACACTGCTGTAAATGACTACCTGAGACTGGGTAATTTATGAAGAAAAGAGGTTTAATTGACTCACAGTTCCTCAGGCATAACTGGAAGCATGACTGGGCCACCTCAGGAAACTTACAATCATGGCGGAAGGCAAAGGGGAAGCAAGCACCTTTTTCACGGGGTGGCAGGAAAGAGAGAGAGAGAGTGAGGAGGATCCTGTACTTTTAAATCATCAGATCTTGTGAGAACACAAGAATAGCATGGGGGAAATCCGCCTCCATGATTCAGTCACCTCCCACCAGGTCCCTCCCCAACACTGGGAATTACAATTCAACATGAGATTTGGGTGGGGGACACAGAGCCAAACCATATCAAATAGTTCTGGATAATAATAGTATCCAAGATATGACCATGAAAGCAGGTTTTTCTCTTCTCTATCTTCTAGACCTACGTAACAAGCAGTGGGGACAGTAAATCTAGGTTTGGGCATCAGACAGATCTGAGTTTGAATATAGCTCAGCCTTTACTAACCTTAATGTCTTAGGCAAGTTTGTTAATTTCTCTGATCTTCAGTTCTTTCATCTGTAAAATGGGCATAATAATGTTCACCTTGCATGGTGGTCATAGGAGTTAAATATGGTTCTGAAAATGTTAGTTCTGTTTCTCCAAAAAACTATTAGCCCTTGGAAAAAGGGTATCTCATTTATCTCTGTATACACAGTATATCTGTGATACAGTTTCTATCACAATGTGCACGCAGCCAATATTCAATAAATATATATTGAATATTTAATGAGTGAATGAACAGATTTGACTGATTGTGATATATTTAATACCATTTCATTTCCCTGGCCCTGAGCATTGCTCATTTTCCTATTTCTCTAACTTCTTCCACTGTGACTTCTTGTCATCTTCCCAACTCCTAACTACCGATTCTCATTATATCCTTGGCCTTTTATTCTCTTCTATTTTCCCAGTTAACCTTCAGTCCCATATCACTGCCCAAAGAAAAAAATAACCAAAACAAAATTAACCACCTCTATCATGTTTAAATTTTATCACCTCTGCCAAAAGGACTAAACTCTGAGGAACTTCATAGTTAAGGAGATGCTATTAGGATATTGCTTCTGGTTTTACGTTTAAGAGCAAAACGAAACACTCTAGTTGCCAAGTTAATAAATAAATACCTGTACTTCTATCGTGAGGCAGAATGCTACCTACATGAGGAGAAACCTGAAATATATTAAATGGCTATAAAATCAAATGGAAAATCAACAGTGAAGGCTAGCTACATCAGTAAGGCCACCTCTCAGAAGATCTTTGGGTCCAAGTATCACAGCCATCCGGACTTAAACACTGAGAAATTCAAAGTATCTTATGATCAAAGAAAGCTATTTCCATGTTAGAATTATATACTCTCATGACAAGAAGGGCCTGTAGAGATCATTTCACTAGAACTTCGTTCAAGACAGACCATGAGCTTCTCCAGAAGAGATCCTGTCTAATTATTTTTCAGCCTCCACTAGTATAGTCCAGCATAGGGCTGTGAACAGAACAAGCCTTGAGAAATGCTATAGTGTCTGATTGATTATTATTTGGAAAATCATGGAGAGAACACCAAGGAAATCTTAGTTTTGGCTTGGATCTCTAAACTCCTAAGTGCTAAGCTATTTGACCAGCTTCTCATCCCTAAGGAAATAGACCTCGGGCAATGCTTGGCTGGATAGCCTAGCTAACTTTCTGGGTGGGGACACAAGATTCAGGTTTTAGTCTTAGCACTGAATGGTTTTAATTCTCTGAGATAAAGACTTTGATGCCCTCTTAAGGCAGGGCCTAGCAAGAATTCTTCATGCTTGAGCAGTATCTGTACTCCAGGCCAGCAGGTAGGTTCTTCTTTTTAAAAAAACAAAAACAAACAAACAAAAACTTGTATTTAAGTTAAGGGGCACATGTGCAGGATGTGCAGGTTTGTTACACAGGTAAGCCTGTGTCATGGGGATTTTTTGTACAGATTACTTAATCACCTAGGTATTAAGCCTAGTATCCATTAGTTATTTTTATTCTTTTGTTCTGTCCTTTTAAATGGAAGAGGTAGGAGATAAGCCCTGAACTTAGGGAATTATTTGGTCTTATTCTTCTGCTTTTAGAGCTCTTAGATTTGAGCTCTGACATCTTAGGACAAATGATTTAAGACTCCAAGGTAGAAAGTAAGATGGTCCTGTGAACATCTTGAGATCAGAATTGAGGAAGTAGACAAGTTCCCATTTTCATTCAGCAAAATAGTAGCTTAGATATAAGCCAAAACTCTTTAAATCCTCTTAGGACAATTAAGGGCCAAATGATTCTCCAATGCTGATAGTGACCCCTATAGAAACCTTCAGTGGGCTAGGGTTGAAAGACAGTTTTTTACTTTTAGCATCTGACGTCCTTCAACATTGCAAAAAACACAGAAAGGCACACCAAACTGAGTTTGCTCAGCTAAGAAAAGCTTTGTTAGAGAGCTCTGGATGCAGTACCTCAATTTCCTCATCCTCAAAAGTACCCCCCTCATAGGATTGTTGTGAGGAGTAAATGAGTTGCTACATATAAAATGCTAGAACAGTGCCTTTCACGTAGTAAGTACTCAATAAATGTAAGTTTTTATTGCTGTTGATTTGATTATCATTATTACTGTCAATAACATCAATAAGCAAGAACTCTATCAGGACAGAGATAAATTGCCCCAAGTACCCTACCAGTCTTGCCATCTTTCTATCCTCTAGGCCTCTCTAGGGGTAGACTGGCAAGTAGGGGCAGCTGCTTATCAACCCAGTTTTGAGCTGTCTTTTGTCTAATTGTGTATTTCTTGTTTGTTTGTTTGTTTACTCACAGAACAATACCATCAAGACCTCAAAATATAGTGTCTTTAATTTCCTGCCCCTGAACCTATTTGAACAGTTCCGGAGACTTGCAAATGCATATTTCCTCATTTTGCTATTTTTACAGGTATTGCTTTTGGGGGCCTTTTTCACAGAGTATTTTATGAACCTCTCTGGGGTCAGGCTGTATAATCAGTTTCTCTCCTCCCTAAACTGGGAAATGTCTTCTCTCTTTAGACAACAGGAACGTGGATGGCTGGAGTCTCAGACCAGTCCCTTAGAATAGCTGTGGTCAGGATTAGCTAGTGTATAGCAAGCCTCTACACAAGGAAAGGGACAGGGTCACCACATTCCAAGGAAGGGGAGCTCCTCATCATGGCTGTATTACCGCAGTTCAGCTTGACCATAGGGGGCTACAGAATTCTTCACCCCAACCACAACTCCAACTCTATTCCTCCTTCTTGTCCCAGCCTTCCTGACATAAAATTAACATATGGGAATGCTAAAGAAGGTTTAGAATGGTTTAGAATATGAGTGCCAGCATAAGAACAGGAAGCAGGGCAGGGTAGGCCCAAACTGGGAGACAGGGACACATGTTATCTCACTCCTACTGGTACTGAAGGGTGTGGGAGAGCATGTAGTTTTTCTTTATCTACTTTTACCCACTCTCCACACCCATTACTTTTCACTGTCAAAGGAGAAATGGGTCTTTGCCATCAACACAAAGGTAGTGGGGTTCAGGATAGATAGGCAGCAACTTATAGCCTTTTATTCTTTTATCCTCCCTTGGGAAATGTTTACTTATATTTGGGAGGTTATATGAAAGATACAACAGTGGAAAGCAACTAGGATAGTTGGATTTAGTATGAACAAACGGAGGTGAAAATGATGTTGAGGGTGAGGGATGTGGTGGGGGGTAATGTATTATCCTTTCAGTTTTCTGACCCAAGATCCTCTTCCTTTCCCTCTCTTAGTTGATTCCCCAGATCTCCTCCTTGCCATGGTATACAACTATGACACCCCTGATGGTGGTGCTGTCCGTAACAGCCGTGAAAGATGCCATCGATGACCTGGTGAAGTGGCTTCCTGGGCCTCTAGTTCCTCACTGCACCTAGTCAGACTGTGGGCATGAAGGACTTCCCAGAACTACCTAGTGCTAACAAGAAACCCTGAATGGAAGGAGATATTTTCCTTTCTTCTTTCCTTATTCATCCCAGAGTAATATGCAGTCCCTTTAGGCCCAAGATTGGTGGTCTATGTATGGCCAGAAAGGGGCAAAACAAGGCCTTTCTCTGTCTTCCTACTGCCACCACTTTTAGCCCCCCTCCTGAGCTTCCTTCCATCTTTAATAACCCACTCTTTCTTTACTCTTCTGTTAGCTTTTTCTAGCTTTGTTCTCATCCTTTTTCCTCTGCTCCTCCTTCTCCTACTCTATATGCCCTTTCCCTTCTTCCGTCTGCCCCTGCTCCATCTCTCCTATTCTTTCTCTTTCTTCTCTCCACATTTCCTGTCTCCTCTCCAACTCTATTTTCCTTTCCAACTTTCAATTCTGTTAAGTGTGCACAGCTAGGAACCCTCTGTCCTGGCCTTGAAAGAGAAACTGGCTCACAGTGAGTGCTGCATGGCTTCCTCTTTGCCTCTTACAGCAGGCCCAGCATAGAGGGGTGAGAGTAAGGACCCAGTACCATGCCTACTGGTGGGATTTGGAAAGCCAGTCCTGTAGACCTGCTTGCAGTTTCCCTAAGAGGGTTTTTCTGATTTTGCCAGAATAGATTTTTAGCCTAGTTTGAGAGCACCTTGTTTCCTCAGCACTTTATCTCTGTAAACCCAGGATTAGCATGTTGTGGTTTACCTTTCAGTCACAACTTAGATGTACAAAAATATAACTTTATTTCTCTATAACTGAACTCAGTTTAGCTTATAACCACGTGCATACCCCATCTTAACTCTCTCCAGTGAGAACCAAAAATTAATTTGCCAGTTCATGGTAACCCAATTACTTCTGGTTTAGAATTCAGTCTCTTTGTGATAAATATTTGGACAATTTTGAATTCTGACAAATTCAGGATTCTCTCTGCCCCACTCCCAGTCCTACCCTTTACTCAGGGAGTAATCTCAACTGGAAGGAAGATATTTATGTGAATCCTGGCATCAGGACATAGCCTCTATTTGTTTCCCTTCTATTTGATCTTTAAATATTCGCCTCCTTCCTCAGCCACTATAGAAGCTTCTGTATGTCAACCATGGTTGGAGATAGGGTAGGAGTCTGCTTGAGAATATTCAGCTTTCCCTGCACCTACCCAGGCACACAGAATTCTGTAGCCCTGCCCATCATTTGTATTGTGTCCTCTGCAGCTTTTGATATGTTATTCTTGTTCCCCCAGGTTTTTTGCTTTTGATATTTAAAACTAAAACTTTGTCTCTTTCTTCTCCCTGGATTATTTTCCTGCCCTTTCTTCCCAGCTTCCCAGAGATAATCAACCTCTTGGCCTGGTTTGAAGGAAAGAAGGGCTTGGGATAGGGGAAAAGGAGAATTACAAAGAAGGGAACTACATTGTGTAATATTTCAAAATGTTAATCTTCTATATGCAGTTTGTTATAGGTCTATTTCCTGAACATTTTCTTGTGTGATTTTAGAAAAGGCATCAAAGTGACGATCAAGTCAACAACTGGCCTGTTCTGCTACTGGCGAATGGCAACTAGTTCTTCTAGAGAAGCTAGTTTAGGTAGGACCAGTCCTGAAAAAGGGTTGGGTTTAGCTCAGGACAATGAAAAGAACCTCAGACATAGAAATAATTTTTTTCTAGATCTAGCATGCCCTGAATTTGTCATGTCACCTCAGATATCTGTGTGGGCCTCATTTTTCTTTTCTATAAGATAGAAATAATATTCTCTACCTTAGAGGATGCTTGTGAAAATAGAAAGGAAATAATATATATTAAAGCAATTAATATTTTATAACATGATATTACTATGCAAGTGATATTATTAGTGTGGTAGTTACCATGGAAACATCTGTCTTTAGAACATTAATGGATTCTGACATGGTTTTTGTCCATCCTACTATAGCCTTTGGTCAGGTCATCTTTTCTGTTAACAATCTAAACAGAGTACTGATGTTGGCTCCACTGCTGTAGTGTTTGGTCATAGCTATCTAAAGTGTTGCAGGAATGGAAGAAGGCAGGCATATTCCTATGTGAGGCAAAATATGAAGACTATCCTAAGAGGTACAAAAAATTACTATAGGAATTAATAAAAATAAGCAATTATAACTGGTTAAAGGAATCAAGGAAGACTTTCTGGAAGAGATGTGTTTGTACTAGGCCTTAAGGGAAGGGGAAGAATTCAACAAGTAGAGATTGTGTGAAAGGAAAAGTGACCAGTGTGGGCAGAAGCATGATCACAAGAAAGTGCAAACCTGAAAGAGTTCAGGATTGAGGTCCAGCCTTTATCATGGTGGCCTTACCGAACACCCAATAGCTATAGTATTTATCATATAATTCTATTATCTCAAGAGCTCGGGCAGCTAATCCTGTTGTGTATTGTGTCTGCTGATTCTTACACATGATGGATTGTTTTCTCAAGAGTTTTGACCTGTTGAAATGTCCCATAAGATACCACCAAAAAAGTCAGTTGTAGTTAAAAAGAAAAGAAGGGAAATAGAAATAAAAAGAAAAGACAAAACTGAGTATATTAGGAATTGCTGACCAAAAGGATTTAGTCAATTGAACTCACCCAAGTAGCTTGAGCACTTGGGTTTTATAAGATTATTGAAGAATTTGTCATAGAGAGATTTTAAGGTGGGAGTTAACAGGCAAGGCCCTGGTTAGACTTTGTAAGCTACCGAGTATCTGATTAGATTAATATGCAGAGGTGAGGTTGGTTGTTGAAACAGTCTATGTTCCAGAAAACAGCTTTCTTTTTCTAGAACACATGAGTATAAACAGAGCTGCTATTTTAAAAGTTTGTCTGTTTTATAAGTTGTAATTTTTGTCATTTTTCATTTCTCAATAATTTTGTTTACAAACACATCGTTAGCAGAACTTTAAGGGAATTCTAAGTGGCTGGAGGAGAGGTTGTATCCCTCTATAAGAGTTTGTGTTTGTTTCTGCGAGTTGACTCAAGGGTATTACCTGCTGATACCTAATTTGAAAGAAGTATAAATTTGAGCCCCATCCAATATGAGGTTACAGATTTTCAGGGAAGAGTCCTCCACTCACTGACCCCCCAACCCTCCAGACTAAGATAGACAAACTTTCTTGCCAGTGAGCCGATTTTTTTTAGAGCACTCTTTCACTAATGATGTTGCCTTTCAAGGGTCCTGACTTTATGAGAAATTCTTAGTTTCAACTCACTGACTCTCAAAATCATAAGGCTTTATCTCTTGTGCCTCTGGTGGGAGAAATTGAAATTCAAATTACTAGATTATTAAGATTGGCAATCCCTCCCCAACCCAAGACAAGAACAGCTTCAGAACATGCTTACTATTTTGGATTACAGGATTGAGTATTTTAAATCAGTAAGGAATGTCTTGACCTCTCCCAAATCTGGGACACATGATTGTTACAATGTCCAGGAACAAACTGGTAATAGTTTGGCAGCTCCTTGTGTAAGAAATTATAAATTTGTATATCTCCAGGAGAAGCCAGAATGTGACAGCACTTGTTCTTCATTATGTTTTACTGGTGACAACCATGGAAGATAGAATGCCAGAGTAACAGTGAATGTCAGGTCAAGACAAAATAAAACAAAGACCCAGATGTCTGTCTCCAAGGCTTATAGCTACTATTCTACAGTACTATCAGAAAATTATTTAGAAGAAACAGTGGATTTATATAAAGGGACTTTTTTGGAAAATTTGGCCCTCCTCAAAGCAGCTGTCTTCTTAGAAAAGGTGTTCTAGGAATACCCATGCCTATGTGTAGCTGGCAAAGTGGTGATGTATGTCATGCCCTGCAGATAACAATCCTGCGTTCAGAGACAAAACTAACAGTGGCCTATAGACTTTTTCCCACTCTTTGGGTGCTTGGCATAATATAACTGTTGCAAGGATATAGCTCATGTTTCCAAAATGCTTGTGGCAATATGTACATTCTTCTTAGTCCTTTCTCAGAGAGGAAGGATTTATGGACGCTGTGTATTTGGGGAAATTGAGGTTAAAAAAAAAAAAAACAAAAGAGGAGGGCAGAGAACCACCATTATTGTAGAATCTGCTCATACTGCCAGGTTGCCTTTTATGGAAAGTAGGTATTTGAGGATCAAAGATAATCTAATTTTAACATAAGTAGATAAAGGCCGGTCGCAGTGGCTCACACCTGTAATCCCAGCACTTTGGGAGGCTGAGGCAGGCAGATCACGAGGTCAGGAGTTCGAGACCAACCTGGCCAATATGGTGAAACCTCGTCTCTACTAAAAATACAAAAACTAGCCAGGTGTGGTGGCGCAAGCCTGTAGTCCCAGCTATTCAGGAGGCTGAGGCAGAAGAATCACTTGAACCCGGGAGGCAGAGGTTGTAGTGAGCTGAGATCATGCCACTGTACTCCAGCCTGGGACGCAGAGTGAGACTCTGTCTTAAAAAAAAAAAAAAATAAGTAGATAAAATTGATGTGACCTTATGATAGAACACATTTAGGCTATCAAAAAGAATGAGCTACATCTTCTATAAATGCTCTCCAAGATGGATTGTTAAATGAAAAATGCAAAGTGCAGAAAATTATGTATCTAGTATGTGGCTTTTAAATGTGATTTAAATGTGTATTATATGTGATTACATGGATTGATATTTTCTAGAAATAAATACAAAAATATTATTAACAGCGGCTATCTTTGTGGAGCAAAACTAAAGGCTGGAAATAGAAAAGACTTTAATTTTTCCTTTTACACACTTTACCATTGGAACTATTTTACTTTAAAAACCTTTTTTTTTTTTTTTTTTTTAATGTTTTTGAGGCAGGGCCTTGCTGTATTGCTCAGGCTGGTCTCGAACTGCTGGCCTCAAGCAGTCCTCCCAACTCAGCCTCCCAAAGTGCTAGGATTACAGGAATGAGCCACCACACCTGGCTAAAAAAAAAAAAAAAAATTATGTGCCTGTCTACAGATACTTTTGTAGGGCTTTAGAACCCTTCTAGCCTGAAGTCAAGAGAAATGGGCCCCACTCTTGATTGCAGCAAGGATGCATCACAGACTAGTTTGAGCCTTGTCTTTATTCCTTTCAGCCTTTTTTGGAGGGTGGGGAATCATCTTGATTGTCAAAGCAGAGCCTTGGGGAAATTCTCAGAGCAGATATTCAAGGGTCATTTTCTTACAGGATGAAGGAGGACAAATGGATGAGTGTTCAAGTGGGAGATATAATAAAACTAGAAAATAATCAGCCTGTCACGGTGAGTACCTCTTTTGGCTGTGACTTGTTCTTTTTTGGATTGAGTGGGTACCAGGGACTCTTGGAGCACTTCTGCTACCACTCCTTTTGGTGACCTTTGTTGCCTCATTTTGCGTCAGAAATCAATAGCTCTTGCAGTAAGAAGCTTGTTCTTGCCTATTTCTCACTGTAGTTACAGGGAAAGTGAGTAGCTTTGGGAGAGGGTGTATGATAGCAGTGATAGATCCTAGGCAAAGAAAGTAAATCAGTGTCTGTAAAATGCTTAGGGTGAACATCTGTTCCTAAGGTGACTGCTTTGTCACACTGTAATGTTAACAGCCCACCTTCCTTCTTTCCTGACTTTCTTTGACTTTTCTGACTACAGGCAGATATACTATTACTCTCTAGCAGTGAGCCATATAGTCTGACATATGCAGAGACAGCAGACCTGGATGGGTAAGTGTTCCCTCCTGATGCTCCATTAAGATGATTTAGCCAGCTTAGAGTGGTCTCTCACTGAGGGACAGCATTAGGCAGGGAATTAATTTTATTCTCAGATGGAATATTGAATATATGAGCCAGAGAGCCTAGAAATATCCAGATAAGAGAAGATGGACACCACATCCTTGGGACCCTCAAATCTAAGACTGAGCTCTTGACAGGAACAATTGAGCATTGGCTGGGCACAGAATAGGGCAAATAAACCCCACATTCTCCATCTCTAAATTGGAGACACTCTGGCCATATTCTATAAGGCTGAGTAGCAGGAAAGAGGATAACAGAACTGTTACATTTCAGAGTACAGTTTCAAAGTTTCCAAGGGAAAAAATGTGAATATAAACATATCTATTCACTGTTAAAATACCATGTTCTATAAAGGATTTAAGGTAGACATTTATTAACATCCAAAAGCTAAGGTCTTAGGAGGACAGAGCCATCTGCAGAAAGCTTATCCTGGAGAGTTTTGTATTGATCTTCATTCCTACAAATGTACTTCTTGATGCACACAATTTTTTGAAACATGGATTCCATTTTTCTTTTTGTCTATGCATTCCAGCAAGCAGTTACTTAAGAGCCTGTCATGGGCCCCATAAATATTTATGAGGTGTGGAGTATGTTTCCTCGGAGGTATGTGCAAGTTTTTACCAGGATCTGCTCCTTACTCTTTTTTAAAAAATTAAATTAAATTTTAAAAGATAGAGACAGGGTCTCGCTGTGTTGGCCAGGATGGCCTTGAACTGCTGAGCTCAAGTGATCCTCCCGCCTCGGCCTTCCAAAGTGCTAGGATCACAGGCATGAGCAACCATGCCTGGCCGTACTCCTTATTCTTTTTTTTTTTTTTTTTGAGATGGAGTCTTGCTCTGTTGCCCAGGCTGGAGTACAGTGGTGCAATCTCGGCTCACTGCAAGCTCCGCCTCCTGGGTTCACGCCATTCTCCTGCCTCAGCCTCCCTAGTAGCTGGGACTACAGGCACCCACCACCACGCCCAGCTAATTTTTGGTATTTTTAGTAGAGACAGGGTTTCACCGTGTTAGCCAGGATGGTTGCCATCTCCAGACCTCGTGATCCACCCGCCTCGGCCTCCCAAAGTGCTGGGATTACAGGCATACTCCTCATTCTTGAAGGGAGA
Source organism: Symphalangus syndactylus (assembly GCF_028878055.3). Taxonomy (NCBI): domain Eukaryota; kingdom Metazoa; phylum Chordata; class Mammalia; order Primates; family Hylobatidae; genus Symphalangus; species Symphalangus syndactylus. Next base: position 109,404,527 of record NC_072431.2, on the reverse strand, counting down.
AGGTACTGTCCCCAGGTTGTTTATGATGTTTCTTCAGCCTCTCTAGAGCACCTGACCAGCTAGATCTCATGAGTTGATTAAGTAGTGGCAGTGTGTTGCAGGGAGTGAGAGGAAAGAGACGGGAGTGAGTGGGCTAACACTCAGCTTCCTTGAAGAGCCATCTCACCTCAATACTGAGAGAGGAGCAGTGGGAGTGATTTTTACAGCTCAGACTCATAGCCCAGGCTCTACTGGTAACATCTATTTTCTAAAACCCCATGAAAAAGTAGGAGATACTGCACCCGTGCAACAGTTCTGTTTGTGTCCTGTACTGTGGTCACTTGTCTTTTACTCTAGTGAAACCAACCTGAAAGTGAAGCAGGCCATCTCAGTTACCAGTGACATGGAAGATCGCCTGGAGCTTCTGTCTGCCTTTAATGATGAGTTAGGAAATGGGTTTTCCTACCTAAATTTTCATCAGTAGAGTACTGGTTAAATAAATATGGTACATCCATAGTGATTTCTATACAACTTATTACAACAATATGCAAGTTGATATTTATTGAAATATAAAAAATACAACATGTAATTAAAAGAAAAATACAATTTACAAAAGACTGCATAGTATATATAACATAAACCTGTTTTTGGAAACATAGGTATGTTTATGAATACTTACATAGAAAAAACATAGAAGGATGTACTTCAAAAGGTAAATAGCACTTTTCTCAAGACAGTGAGTGAATTTTGCTTCCTTCTTTACCATTTTAGTATTACTTAAACATGTACAAAGGGCATATTTACTTTGCTAATCAGGAAAAAGTCAAGTTGTTTCCATTTTGAAAAAAATACTAGGTTCGCTTTAAGTCATTTTTGAGTTTCTTCAGATTCAGAGCTCATATGATCTGGCAGTACTGATGTCACCATCATGTGGGGTTTTCTGTCTCTCTAGATGATCCATGTCACATACAGAATTATTCTTCTTTAGTTCCCAGAAACCTTTGTCTGCCTTTCTTGAAGGAGCTGGTGAGAAATGGGCAGTAACTGAGAGAGGATAGGAAAAAGATGTGTATGTATTTTGGAAGAAGGATTTTATTTCCTCCTTTCTATTAAATCTCCTTTCATCCTTAGGAAAAGCCTAAGATTACAGATCCAGAACTCTTACACCTTCATTTTTCTGCAGGAGAAGTGAGATGTGAGGCTCCCAATAACAAATTGGACAAATTCTCAGGAATACTGACCTATAAGGGAAAAAACTACTTCCTGGACCATGATAAGCTGCTACTCCGAGGCTGCATCATCAGGAATACAGATTGGTGCTATGGCTTGGTGATCTACACTGGTACGTTTCCTTTGGCCCCCAGCCTGCTAAATTCCATTCATGGCTGAGCTATGGGTACTTAGTTTTCAGGATGTGGATATGACACTCAGATATATATCAGAACACTATGGCTTTGAGATAGATAGGCAGGTGGAAGGATGGATGGATGGATGGATGGATGGATGGATGGATGGGAGATTTGTGGGAAAAAACCTTGTTTCTTAGGGGAAAAAAAAGTGACTTCTGTTTCCAAGCAATGAACTTCCAACATGTCGGTTCTACCTTTGTTAGAGGAAGGCATTGTGTTCCAAAACCACAGGGCATTCATGAGTCTCTTTAACCAGATCTGGACACAGGAGAGGGTATACATACAGAGGAAGTACAATAGAATTACCATGTGAAGGGGGAGAGTATACATATGAACTATTCTCATGAAGAGAGGATGGATACAATGCTTATTATAGAGAAAAATATAATGTAAAAAGTTCATGCCAGAGAAAAGTCACATAGGGATCATTAATATTGGCCCCTCTTGAGATGTCATTTAGAATCACATTTCATTATATTTAGTAAGAGATTTTCTTGGGTTATGATGTGGTTCAGGAAAATGGAGGAAGCCTCTGTGCTGCCCCATTCCCTCAGTGACAACAGCCATAGTAGGAAATATCAAGAAAGATTTACCACAGTGAATATTATTCAACTCAGATTCCCAGAGCTCCCCTTTTAGAGCATCTACTCATAGACATGAGGCTTCTAGACTCCTTGCTTCTGTGAAAAGTAGAGACCAAATCCCTAGGGAGAAGCTTAAGAGTCTAGGGAGGCCCTGGTGGAACTTCCTTCATTGGTTCTTGATCTAGAGTGGCAATGATTAGGCTACCTAATTCCCAAACTCAAAAGACTTAAATTAGACTTACTTTCTTCACTATGTGTACTTCAGCAGCTACTCACACACAATTGCCACTCATAAAAGCTCATTTTTCAGCAAAAGGTTTTTTTCCTGAAAGCAATAACAGTGAGGCTGCCAACCAGCACAAATGTAGTTAAATTTTCCCAAGGTTGGTTACATGGTAGTGAGTATCTTTGGGAAGCTCTGAGCAGAGAACTAACGCCACCTAAAAGCATTTTGAGGTGTTTGTATGGAATTGAGTTGCTGTTCCTGCTACATGATGTCCAAGTTCTATGATGATTTCTACCTTCTTCCTGAAGCCTGGGGTAAGGTCAGTCTAAGGACCCTTAGAAGATATGGTCCCTGTAGCTTCCAGGCTATGAGCCAAACTTCTCATGTCTTGAAGCCCTTCAAGGAATGCTTAAGAGGAAAGAATGTCATAGCTTATGCTCTGCACTCCCACTGTTTGCCCACATATCAGAGATGTCCCAGCTCCCCATGTGTAAACATTGATGAAATTCCTTTTTCTGTCCTTTATCAGAACACTTGTTAGAATAATGTTCAGATGGTGAAAGGCCAGAGAAATTGCTGGTTACAGTTTCTTCTAAACCTCTTACATTTTCTCTGGAGCCGTAGCTCGAATTAGTAATTTCCAACTCTAGTCCCATTGGCCATTAAAAGCTCCTTACTTCTGCCTACCATCTGTCCTGTCATGAAGAAACATGGAATCTCTGTCTCTCAGCTCCAGAGGAGTCTCAGCTCCCCTGCTTCCACCTCAGAAGAAATCACTGCCATTGCCTTTTTGTTTCTTCCATTCTGAGTTAGAAACTTTCAATATAGCCTGAGCCAGCAGTGGGCTTCCTCAAAAGATGGTGGGGATCTCTTTATCAAAAAATTCCTTCTCTAAGCTAAATAAAGCAGATGGTGGTAAGAGAGAAGCTTGCGACTCCTCTTCTAATTTAACTCATCTATGAAAGTTGAGACTGTCTGAGGTGCTACAAAGAGAGGGATCTGCATGAATGTACTTTACAGAAGTCATTGGAACTATCCTTAGAAAAAATTTTCCGTTTTTTGAGTTACTGAAAACCGTGAGCCTTTCTCTAGGGCTTTATCCTTTAGCATTGGAAAGTGGTTAGATTAGATTATCATAAAGGTACAGTTCAACCAATTCCAAGCCTCTGAGTATATTCAGTGATTCTAATATCTGATATCTTCCTGTTTTATTTAGGGCCAGATACCAAATTAATGCAGAATAGTGGAAAGTCCACTTTTAAACGAACACAGATAGACCATCTCATGAATGTCCTTGTACTCTGGGTAAGTTAAATACTTTTTTTTCTTTGTTTCTTTACAAATAGACATACTTCCCTTCCTTTCACAGGAGAAATGGTATTTCCAATTCAGAATTTAGCTGTTTGAAAGTCTCAAGCACAGCTTCAATGAAGTTAATCTGAGGTGAAGCAAACAGAAAATTGTGGAGGTTTTGTTGGTGTGCAGTGGAGGAACATGGCTCAAGAAACTAATCACAGCCAAGTGCCTATGCTTTGTTCCACTGGCTGCAGATTTTATGGAAACCCTCGTACAAATGGCATGTGTTCAGTATGCTATAAAGAACATCTTCAAAGACTGGATAGTAGTAATGGTAGAATAAGCCTACCTGCAACCTGTGAATCTTTACCAGTTCAATGCACAGATGGCAGTGTCCCAGAAGCTCAGTCAACATTAGACTCTACATCTTCATCTATGCAGCCAAGCCCTGTATCAAATCAGTCACTTTTATCAGAATCTGTAGCATCTTCTCAATTGGACAGTACATCTGTGGACAAGCAGTACCTGAAACAGAAGATCTGCAGGCTTCAGTATCAGACATGGCACAGCAGCCATCTGAAGAGCAATGCAAGTCTCTTGAAAAACCAAAACAAAAAAAGAATCACTGTTTCATGTGTAGGAAGAAAGTGGGACTTACTGGGTTTGAATGCCGGTATAGAAATGTTTACTGTGGTGTACACTGTTACTCAGATGTACACAATTGCTCTTACAATTACAAAGCTGATGCCGCTGAGAAAATCAGAAAAGAAAATCCAGTAGTTGTTGGCAAAAAGATCCAAAAGATTTGAACTCCTGCTGGAATACAAAATTCTTAATCATCTGCAAACTAAAAATTGACTTGAGGTTTTTTTTTTTTCCTAGTCATTGGGAATGTAGAGCAGTGTATCTTGCATGTCATCGGAAGAATAGATTTTTGTTTTGGTTTTGTTTTGAAAACAACTCTGAACATTTATTTCCATTGCAATTTCTGTGGCTGAGAAGACTTAAACTTTGTAAGTATTACCCTTTTAAGATCATTTTAATTTTAATTGAGTGCAGAGGGCTTTTATAACAAACGTGCAGAAATTTTGGTGGACTGTGATTTTTCCAATATTAAATATGCATGCATTAATCTTGCAGTTTATTTTCTCACTGTGTATGTATATATCGCTTTTCTCTGCAGCACGATTTCTCTTTTGATAATGCCCTTTAGGGCACAACTAGTTATCTGTAACTGAATTATCTTAATCGTTATGGCTGCTTCTGTTTTTTCATTAACAAAGGTTATTAATATGTTAGCATATAGTTTCTTTGCACCCACTATTTATGTCTGAATCATTTGTCACAAGAGAGTGTGTGCTGATGAGATTCTAAGTTTGTGTGTTTAAACTTTTTTTTGAGTGAGGGAAGAAAAAGCTGTATGCATTTCATTGCCGTCTACAGGTTTCTTTCAGATTATGTTTATGGGTTTGTGTGCATACAATATGAAGAATGATCTGAAGTAATTGTGCTGTATTTATGTTTATTCACCAGTCTTTGATTAAATAAAAAGGAAAACCAGAAAAAAAAGTCTCAAGCAGTCTTAGGATCCCAGAGATTAAGATCTGAGGCAGAAAAGAAAAGACAAATTACAAGAGAGTCTAGCTTAAGCCTCTGTTAGGAAGAATAGTCACAAAGTGTTTAAAAAGATATTATGCTTTGATTAGTGGTACAAGAATGGATCAAGGACCCAGTTTAGAAATTAAGACATATTTTTATTTTCTCATAATCAGTTTTACTCATGACCACTTTAATAAAACCTTACTTAGACTAATAGAACACCTTATTTGAACTGATGATTTTCAAACTCTTTTCTTAGAGGACTCTTAAGGTCTGGTGCAGTGGGAATAGGGGAGATCAAGTGGATTTTATTCTAGCCTCCTCATTTTGAAGTTCTTGCTTTAAAAAGAACAGCTTCATGTTTATCTATTTTATAAAATTTCAGCTGTAAAAATAGAAGGGGGTTCTATTAAGAAGTGAAATTTGAAAAGCACTGCAATATATAATAATCAGCTTTGATAATAGATGTTTAAATTGAAGACTAGTTAATAAATTATTTCTATGCTATCTGATATAAGCTGCCTTTATTCTTATTAGTTATAGACAGATTAATTTCCTCTCTTAAACAGCTTCTTTACATAGCTGAGCAGTTCCTGTAATGCCTACGCTTGATCTCATAACTTTTCATTTTTATTTTTACTCTATTATTTAGATTCTGAAAACTCAAAAAATACCTTTTCTTTGTACACTGTTATCATTAATATTTGAATTATAAACTGCCTTTTTTCTTTATTATGGGAAACATCCCAGATCCTTTTCAAAATCCTTGGATCTGGCAAAAGGGGTTTTAGAAAATTAGGAAGGTTCGTTCAGCTCAGAAACTAGTATTCATTCTTTATACTTCTCTTTCTACTATGGAGTAAGTAGTTTTCAGCAGTTGATCAAAGTTCCATTTCCTAGTTTCTTAATGAGGAAGACAATCATGGTCAAGAATTCAGGAAGGTAACATGGGCAAATATGCTTTTGACAACATTAGCAACATATATCATTAGACAGTAAGCTAGGTCATTTAGCCTAGGCTTGTGTTCAAAACAGGATGTCTTCAAATGGGTGTGATGGCACACACCTGTAATCCCAGCAGGTTGGGAGGCCGAGGCAAGAGGATTGTTCAAGCCCGGAAGTTTGAGAGCAGCCTGGGAAACAGTGAGACCCCATCTCTATAAAAAACAACAACAAAACACAAAAACACAGGTGGAACAAGATGGCTGAATAGAAGTCTTTATTAATCACCCCCCCAAACACTCCCACAGAAACACCAAATTTAACAACTATCCACATATAAAAGTACCTTCATAAGAAACAATAATGAGTTGAACAATCACAATACCTGGTTTTAACGTCATATCACCAAAAGAAGCATTGAAAACAATCTTAAATTGCTGATGCCACCATTCCCCCATCTCCTGGTGGCTGTGCATGGTGCAGAGAACTTGTAAGCTTTGGGGAGGGAGAGCACAGCAGTTGTGGAACCCTGCATTGAACTCAGTGCTGTTCTGTCATGGTGGAAAGCAAAACCAAGCTGAACTCCGCTGACACCCACCCATAGAGGGAGCATTTAGACCAACCCTAGCCAGAAGGGAATCGCCCATCCCAGCAGTCAGAACTTCAGTTTCGTCAAGCCTCACCATCTTGGGCTAAAGTGCTCTGGGGTCCTAAATAAGCTTGAAAGCAGTCTAGGCCACAAAGACTACCATTCCTAGGCAAGCTCTAGTGCTGTACTGAGCTCAGAGCCAGTGGACATGGCGGGGCGGGGTGGGTGCACACAACCTAGTGAAACACCAGCCAGAGCAGAGAAGGGAGTGCTAATGCTACCCCTCCCACAACCCCAGGCAGCACAGCTTGCAGTAACAAAAGTGACTCCTTTCTTCTGCATGAGGAGACGGAAGAGTAAAGAGGCCTTTGTCTTGCAAATTGGAGTCCAGGTCAGCCACAGTACCACAGGGCAGTGGACAGAGTCACGAGGCCCCCATTCTAGGCCCTAGCTCCCGGACAGCATATCTAGATACACCCTGGACCAGAAGGGAACCTGCTGCCTTCAAGGGAAGGACCCAGTCCTGGCAGGTTCATCACCTGCTGACTAAAGAGCCCTTGGGCCCTAAAGAACCAGCAGCGATACCCAGGTAGTACATTGTGAGCCTTGGGTGAGACTGTAGAGTGGCAGCATCTAGACGTGCTGGCTTCAGGTGAGACCCAGCACATGCCCAGCCATGGTGGCTATGGTGAGAGACTTCTGCTTGAGAAAAGCAGAGGGAAAGGTCAAAAGGACTTTGTCTTACAGCTTAGGTACCAGCTTAGCCACAGTGGGGTAGAACACCATGTGGGTCCTTGGTGCCCCTGATTCCAGCCTTGGCTCTTGGATGGCATTTCTGGACCTGCCTTGAGCCAGAGGGGAGCCCACTTCCCTGAAGGGTGAGTCCCAGGACTGACAGTATTCAACACAAGCTAACTAAGCCCTTGGGCCTTAAGTGAACATTGGTGGTAGCCTGGCAGTACCCTCCATAGGTCTTTGATGGTGGCCATGGGGACTGGCTCCTTTGCCTGTGGAAATGGGAGGGAAGAGTGGGAAGGACTTTGTCTTATGTTTTAAGGGTCAGCTCAGCCATAGTAGAATACAGTACCAGGTAGACTTCTAAGGTTTTTGACTTCAGTCCCTGGCTCCCAGGTTGCATCTCTGGACACCCCGGGGGCTGAGGAGATTTGCCACACTAAAGGAAAGGACATAAGCCTGGCTGGCTTCACCATGTGCTGATTGTGGAACCCTGGGGCTTGAAGTGAACATAGGCAGTTGCCAGGTAGTGGTCACAGCAGGCCTTGGATGAGACCCAGTGCTGTGCTGACTTTAGGTCTGACTCAGCACAGTCCCGGTGGTGGTTGCCTCAGAGTTGCTTGTGTCACCCCACACCCAGCTCTAGATGGCCTGGCACAGAGATAGACTAAATCTGTTAGAGAGAAAGGAAAGAGAACAAGAGTTTCTGCCTGGTAATCCAGAGAATTCTTCCAGATTTATTCAAGACCACCAAGGTGATACTTCTATGAGTCTGCAAGAACTGCAGCATTACTGGGCTTTGGGTGCCCTCTAATGCAGATATGGCTTAGATCACAACACCCAAGTCCTTTCACATACCTGTAAAGCCTTCCCAAGAAAGATGGGTAAAAAGAAGCCCAGACTGCAAAGACTATACAAACAATTAATATCTAACTCTTCAATGCCCAGACACCAACAAACATCCACAAGCATCAAGACCATTCAGGAAAACATGACCTCACCAAACAAACTAAATAAGGCACCAGGGACCAATCGTGGAGAAACTGAGATATGTCACCTTTCAGACAGATAATTCAAAATAGCTGTTTTGAGGAAACGCAAAGAAATTCAAGATAACACAAAGAAGGAATTCAGAATTATATCACATAAATTTAACAAAGAGGTTGAAATAGTTAAAAAGAATTAAACAGAAATTCTAGAGTTGAAAAATACAATTGACATATTGAAGAATGTATCAGAGTATTTTAATAGCAGAATTGATCAAGCAGAAGAAAGAATTAGTGAGCTTGAAGACAGGCTATTTGAAGATACACAGAGAAGACAAAAGAAAAAAAAATGAAGCATTCTTACAAGGTCTAGATAATAACCTTAAAAGGGCAAATCTGGCCAGGTGCAGTGGCTCACGCTTGTAATCCCAGCACTTTGGGAGGCCGAGGTGGGCAGATCGCGAGGTCAAGAACTCGAGACCATCCTGGCTAACACGGTGAAACCCCATCTCTACTAGAAATACAAAAAATTAGCTGGGTTTGATGGCGGGCGCTTGTAGTCCCAGCTATTTGGGAGGCTGAGGCAGGAGAATGGCATGAACCTGGGAGGTGGAGTTTGCAGTGAGCCGAGATCGCACCACTGCACTCCAGCCTAGGTGGCAGAGCGAGACTGCATCTCAAAAAAAAAAAAAAAAAAAAAGTCAAATCTAAGAGTTATTGCCCTTAAACAGGAGATACAGAAAGAGATATGAGTAGAAAGTTTATTCAAAGGGATAGCAGGGAACTTCCCAAACATAGAAGAAGATATTAGTATCCGAATATAAGAAGGTTTAGAACACCAAGAAAATTTAACCCAAAAAAGACTACCTCAGGCATTTAATAATCAAACTCCCAAAGGTCAAGGATAAACAAAGGATTTTAAAAGCAGCAAGAGAAAAGAAACAGATAACATACAATGGAGCTCCAATACTTCTGGCAGCTGACTTTTGAGTGGAAACATTACAGGTCAGGAGTGTTATATATAAAGTTTCGGTACCACAAAGAAATAGCACTTGAATATAAAATTTTCTTTTTAACTCTCAGCAAGGCAAGTTACTTCTATATAGAAGGGTGTGCCCTTACAGATGGAACAATGGTGAATGCACACTTGGACAAGGGAGGGGAAGGGGTTCTTATCCCTGGCTCACGTGGCCCCTGCTGCTGTGTTGTTCCCCTATTGGCTAGGGTTAGACCACACAGGCTAAACTAATTCCGATTGGCTAATTTAAAGAGAATGATGGGGTGAGTGCTTTGGCGGGAGTCAGGGCAGAGCAGGTAGCAGGTAATTGGAATGAGTTAGGGTGGTGCAGGTGATTGGAATATAGGGTGGAGCAGGTGATCAGAATGAGTCAGGGTGGAGTAGGTAATTGGAATGAGTCAGGGTGGAGTATATAATCGAAAAAGTTTGCTTAACGATGAAGTTTAAAAGTAGAAGAATTGAACATACGGACATATTAATTCTTTGAAAAGAAATTTAGAACTCATTTCTAATAATCCCTCCCCTTGTATTTCCTTACAGCTTTCTTTTCAAACTTTTTTTTAACATGTCTTGGCTTAGTTGTTTTGCTTGATTTTCTAAAAGAAGAAGCTTCTCTGGATAAGGTGGAGGATAGTTAAGGGAGGTTTTAGTAAATGCCATTTTTATGAGCCTCTGCATCTACTTACGGATGCATGGTATGACACAGCACCTGACAAGAATAAATACACCTATTACGGCTGTGAGGGAAGTAAGAATTGAGGCTATTATTCCCTTCCATTTACTGGACTTTTTTTTTAGCCATCCTGTAAAGGGATCATTTACCCCTGAGTTGCTGGCTAACTCATTGGATAAAGCAGTCAGACCTTGCATTGCTTTTGTTATACTTTTACTACGGGTGGTGGTGTTTGGGATGAAGGTGTAACGTTGAGTTTTAATCATGACGCAAACTCCTCCTCTTTCTGCTAATATCATGTCTAAGGCTATCCTATTTTCCCAAGTCATCTGGCTAGTAGCCCCTAATTGCTCAGCTATTCCTTTAACAGCATCTCTAGTGTAGTTAATAAATCGCTGTTGATTGTGATAGATGTAGTTTATCCAATCTACATTTTATTAATTGTCACCCACCAAAATATTGACTCAAATCCTGCAGCTATTTGATTTTGGGCTTTAAATTGATCTGGTATTCCCTGTGGGACTTTAATTGTGTCTAAATAGACATGAGAGTTGAAAAACCTATAATGGGCTTCTCTCGCTTTACAATGTCTTATTTTTCCTTTCTCTAGTTGATAAAATGCCAGGGTGAAAGGGATAGCCAATTGGACTAAAGCACAAGTACCACTCCAGTTATTTGGCAAAGTGTCCAGTAAAGGTCCACCACAATACCACCACACATCCGCTTGGGGATGAACAAGGGCTGACTGATTGATAAGCTCTTGAAAATTCTTAAGCTCACTGCTTCCCTTCAGGTCTCCAAGGAACGCTAAGTTTCCTCCCTGTCGTGAGAGACACGAAGGGAACTTAGTGTTAGGAGATGGAAACTGGATGGCCCTCGGGGGCTGACCCTCAGGGTGCCAGAGTTTGGGATATAGCAGAGTGAGAGCTTAGCATGACTTGTTACCCCAGGCTGTAGAATCTTGGAAAAGAGCTACCATGCAGCCCATGCCTGGTTGACTGGAGGACCACCCTAGTGGAAAGGGGACAATCTGGGCCTCTGGCCTGCCGTGCACACAAGCCTAACAATTGCTTTTGTTTAACGTGCGGACAGAATATTTGATCCATTTCAACCAGGCATTTACATCCTTGGTATCCTGTCTCAATTGCCAAAGTTTGTTTTAAGTCTTTAACTTCTACCATCACTATCTTGGCTTTGTCGCTAGATGGAGGAGGATCAATGGTTCCGTTGTGAGAGGTTTTGGAAAAAGGCTTAGAGACAGGTGTAGGCGGCGGGGGATCAAGGAAATGTATTTTAAAGAATCCAGTAGGGTCTGTCCCTGAAACCTCAGCCCCCATAACATAAAACTGGCTTAAACAAGGGAACCGGCTTAGAAAAGGGGAGAACTTTGGGGGCTTGAAATAATAGCCTGTATAGGGTTGCACTGGTTTAGCTGACAGTTAGCGGGGCTGTCCCTTTAGTAAAATGAATGTATGGTTTTAGGAAATTATAAAAACCGGTTGGGGCAGTCTATCCTTGCTCTTTAGTGGTCCACAGAACATTGGACCAACTATGGCATAAAAGTTCTACATCGGGGGGCAAGACTCATGGTTGACACCAGGGTCTTTATCAAAATCTCCCTGGATTAAATGGTCCCAATTTACTAAGGCCCATTCTGGGGAGAGTCAGGAGGGACAGAGGTACTTTTCTGAAGTAGAGAGCTGTCTTTGACTTGGCAAGTCCCCACAGGGTATAACAAGGCAAAAGCATTAAATGTAATAGTTTGAGGCGAAATTGACTTGGTTATGTTAATAACTAGATGGTCAGCAATAGAGCGAGGAAAGAAGAAAAAGTAATGGAATAGATGAAAGAGTTAAATTTTTCTTAGCTTTAATTTGGTAGGGTTTTCCCCTGGGATTGTGGCCCACGACTCTGGAGGGGGTGGCACTTTGACTCGTGTGTGATGAGTCCATCCCTTTTTCACTGTATGAACAGCAGTCTTGGTGGTTAGCAGCACAAGGTAGGGTCCTTCCTAGGCTGGCTCGAGTTTTCCTTCTTTCCACTTTTTGATGAGAACGTGATCTTCAGGCTGGTGCTGGTTTACTGGAAATTCTAGGGGTGGTACCTGTGCTAAAAGACTTTTAGTTTTGAGGGAAGATAAACCAAGTATATAATTTCTAAGAAATTGACCTTTTGTTTTAAACGTGGGGACATCAGCTCTTCGACATGCCTCAACTTTCTTTTTTTTTTTTTTTTTTTTTGAGACAGAGTCTCGCTCTGTCGCCCAGGCTGGAGTGCAGTGGCGCGATCTCCGCTCACTGCAAGCTCTGCCTCCTGGGTTCACGCCATTCTCCTGCCTCAGTCTCCCGAGTAGCTGGGACTACAGGCGCCCGCCACCACGCCCGGCTAATTTTTTGTATTTTTAGTAGAGATGGGGTTTCACCATGTTAGCCAGGATGGTCTCGATCTCCTGACCTTGTGATCCGCCTGCCTCGGCCTCCCAAAGTGCTGGGATTACAGGTGTGAGCCACAGCGCCCGGCTCAACTTTCTGACTTGTCGCAAACATCCCTTTTTTTTTTTTTTAAACAATTAGTTAATTTATTTTAGGACAAGAATTTACCATATTAACATTCTTTTTACATAAACTCTCTCCCCCTTTTTTTCTTTTTCCTTTTTAAATTTTCCTAGAGATGATAACCATTCTTTTCTAAAGCGAACTTCCTTCATGTCTGTGGACTAGACTGCCTAAGGCCATAAGATTACACGTTACGATAATACATGTTACATTGATAACTTTTAGCAAACTTTACTTTTGTCGAAAACCTTCTAAGTTTCGGATTTCAATTATCCTTTGCTGTTAATAAGACCTTGGTTAGTCTAAATTAACTTAGAATTGGTATAGATGGTGCCTTCCTGGTTCTGTGAGTACGTTAAGGCTTGGCTGAGTGCAAACAGCTAGCAGGTTTGAGCAGACCAGTTATTAGGAAATTTTCCTAACTCTGCTTCTACAAGAGTTTCCCTATGAATTACTGAATACCCACTGTGGTTTGTTTTTTTTTTTCCCCCTCAATCAACCAGGAGGAACCATCTATCGTCCTGTCCTGAAGGGGGTTCCTCCTAGGTCTGGTCGGACCTTTGTATGGTAATTAAGATTTAAATCCCCGGTTAGGAAACCTGCTGGGTTAAGGGAATTTTCAGTGGTTAATGATAAATCATCTTTTTCTAACAGAATAGCCGCATACTTTAAGATTTTTTAGTTACTAAGCTACCTTTTTGCTTTTTGACTTAGGATAGTTCTGAACTGGTGAGGTGTGCTCACAATGAGGTTTCCTCTAAAAGTTATTTTTCTACTTTCTTCTGTTAGTAAAGCAGTTGCCGCTATAGATTGGGCCATCTGCAGGTTACTGGGTTAAGGATTTTTGATAGGAAGGCTACAGGTTGTCAGTGGCCTCAGTGCTTTTGGGCTACACCCTTGTTTACACTGACAAAGAGGTGGTATTGGAGTGTTATAGGGTCACAGAGAAGACCTTCAATTATCAACTATAGGTTTTAAATTTACCCTGGCTTTTAAAGGAATAGGGTACACTGATTTTTCTTTACTACTTCTATCTTTCTCTTTCTCTTTGACTTTCTCTCTTTCTCTCTGACTCCCTCTTGTCTCTCTGCCTCTTTCCCCTCTGTCTCTCTGCCTCTTCCCCCCCACACACCTCTCTTTCCCCTCTCTCTCTGCCTCTTTCCCCTCTCTGTCTCTCTCTGCCTCTCTTTCCCCCCACCACCGCCTCTTTCCCTCTCTCTCTCTCTCTCTCTGCCTCTCTTTCCCTCTCTCCTCTCTGTCTCTATCTCGCTCTCCTCTCTGTCTGTCTGTCTCTCTCTTTCTCTCTCTCTCTTCCCCTAGGGTAGGGACCTGCCGGAGTGGAGCTACTCTCTCTTCCCCCAAGAAGAAAGGAAAGGGCGGTGGGGGGGTTGTGTCAGGTTCAACCCTTGAAATTAGCAGAAGGCTCAACCCCTCAACACCAGAGATGTCTCGCCTTGCCTGTCCCGGAAGGCTCAACCCCTCAAACCGCGGGGTGTCTCGCCTTGCCTGTCCTGGAAGGCTCAACTCCTCAAGCCAGGGGTGTCTTGCCTGTCCTGGAAGGCTCAACCCCTCAAGCCAGGGGATGTCTTGCCTGTCCTGGAAGGCTCAACCCCTCAAACCAGGGGGCATCTTGCCTTGCTTGCCCTGGAAGGCTCAACCCCTCAAACTAGGGGTGTCTTGCCTGTCCTGGAAGCCTCAACCCCTCAAACCAGGGGTGTCTTGCCTGTCCTGGAAGGTTGACTTGTTTCTCCCCTTTTCCCCCTCTGAAGGTCCTTTGCACACTTCCTACTCGTGCTGCCCTCTCTGGCCGCTCCCCCAAGGTAGAATCAGGCCCTTCTTAGTGTTGGCATGCCAGTATAAATCCTACGGCAGGATCTGCCCTAAGCCATATGAGGTAGCTGTGGAACCTCAGAGAGGACCCACTCACTCCATCCAGCAGTAGGATTTGTCACCATCCACACTAACAACACCACAAGCAGGGTTGTTGGTGATCATTCACACGCACACACATTTAGCCCTCCAGAATTTGACCACCAAGGAAGTACTTTACGGGCTCCTATGGCATCTCCTTCCTTGGTCTGTGCAGAGTCATCGCTGCCGTATGTGAGGATCCTTTAAGCTAGGTTGCTGGCCAGTACCCCCTCTCCCCAACCCCCCGTGTTGTTAAGAGTTCAGGTTATTCCTCACACTGGGTGGGTCTTGATTTCTCACCCCTGAGTCCGCCACAATAGGGCGGGGTGCACCTCCTCACAAGAGAGAACCAGAGACAGTCCTGGAGGGGAATGTAATCCCAGACGAGCCCCCCAAATTGTTATATATAAAGTTTCGGTGCCACAAAAGAAATAGCACTCGAATATAAAATTTTCTTTGTAATTCTCAGCAAGGCAAGTTACTTCTATATAGAAGGGTGTGCCCTTACAGATGGAACAATGGTGAATGCACACTTGGACAAGGGAGGGGAAGGGGTTCTTATCCCTGATGCACCTGGTCCCTGCTGCTGTGTCATTCCCCTATTGGCTAGGGTTAGACCACACAGGCTAAACTAATTCCGACTGGCTAATTTAAAGAGAATGATGGGGTGAGTGCTTTGGTGGGAGTCAGGGCAGAACAGGTAGCAGGTAATTGGAATGAGTTAGGGTGGAGTAGGTAATAGAAAAAGGTTGCTTTACGAGGAAGTTAAGTTTAAAAGTAGAAGGCAAATAACTGAATATGCTGACATATTAATTCTCTGAAAAGAAATTTAGAACTTATATCTAACAGGAGAGAGTGGCATGACATATTTAAAATGCTGAAGGGGAAAAACTTTACCTAGACTAGTATATCTAGTGAAAATATCTTTCAAACATGAAGGAAAAAGAAAGACTTTTCTAGACAAACAAAAGTTGAGCCGTTTCATTAACATCACACTTGTCCTACAAAAAAATGCTGAAGAGAGTCCTTCAACTAGAAAGAAAAGGACGTTGAGCAATAAGAAATCAGCCACCACGCCTGGCTTCATTGTAGTTTTGATTTGCATTTCTCTGATGATCAGTGATGTTGAGCACCTTGTCATGTGCCTGTTTGCCATCTGTATGTCTTCTTTTGAGAAATATCTATTCAGATCTTTTGTCCATTGTTAAATTGGACTATTAGGTTTTTTCCCATAGAGTTATTTGAGCTCTTTATAATCCTAGCACACAGGCAACCAAAGCAAAAATTGACAAAATGGGATCACATTAAGTTTAAAATCTTCTGCACAGCAAAAGAAACAATTAGCAAAGTGAAGAGACAACCCACAGAATGGGAGAAAATATCTGCAAACTGTCCATCTGACAAAGGATTAATAACCAGTCCCAAACAAAACAAGTGCTTTTGAAAGAAATTTAACAACCTACCTGCAGAGAACTAAGGCTTGTAAATGTGAGTGTCAGCACTTAGAATAAAACCCACTTAATTTTAAATTTGGGGGGCTTGAGTTTGCCTGCAAGTTTCTTGTACAGCCTAGGGTGAAATTTGTTAAACAACGTATTCTTTCTACCTACACAGAACTCATGGTTTCCCATTCAGGGGAGTGGTCTGTTAGGAAAACAAAATTAACCAAAAGAAATGAACTCTATTCCAGCAACCTATAATAATCAAACTGTTATTTTACTTATATTTGTAAGTGGACTAGAGGGAAACAAGTAGCATAAAAAGGTGGATGAGGATGAACAAATAGAATAACTGACTCTGGAAGCTGGGTGTGGTTCCTAGCTACTTAGGAGGCTGAGGCAAGAGGATCACTTGAGCCCATGAGTTCAAGGCTATAGTGCACCATTACTGCACCTGAGAACAGCCACTGCACTCTACCCTGGGCAACATAGCAATATTCCATCTTAAAAAAAAAAACCTGAACCTAGAATAAACAAATTATATTTCAGGGAAGAGAAAAGAAAAGAACTTTAAAACATTTTTATGACTATTCTCAGAGAAAAGAAACAATTACATATATAAAATAAGAATAGATTGCTTTAAAAGGGGGAAAGAAGAAAAATATCTAAAAACAACAACAAAATAGAATTTGGGAAATCAAAAATGAGATTGCTAATATTTTTTAAAAACCCATTAAAGGATTAAAATCTCTCCTGGACCATAAAACAAAAAGACACAGAGATAGAAAATATTAGAGAAATAATTTGTTTTTAAACAGAGGATCAAACTAGAAAGGTTTAGTTACAGAGAAGAGAAATCCCTTTAAAATTCTCATACAGATAAAAATAAGATATTAACAAAAATGAGAATTAGATTGGTATCGGATTTCTCAAAAGCACCATTGGGTCCTAGAAACCAGTAGGGTCATACCTTCAAAGTTCTTAGTGAAAAATATTTTGACCTAGAAATCTGTACCCAGGAAAACTACAAGTCAAGTAAGAGAGCAAACTTGTTCCTACCCTAGGACCTTTACCCTTGGTGGCAATGTCTGCCCCCAAGTCTTTGCATGGCTTGCTTCTTTTTCATAATCTAATGCTACCTTTTCAGAAAAAACGTCTCTAACACCCCCATCAAGACCCTCTATTCTATTAACCTGTTTTATTTTCCTCACAGCATTTATCACTAAATGGTATTTTTTTCATTTCTTGTTTGTTGTCTACCTCTCTCCACAAGGATGTTGTCTTTTTTCACCACTGTGTCCCTAAGTCCCTGGAACAATCCTTGACATATAATGGGAGCTTCATTATTATTTGTTGAGTGAGTGAAAAAAATGAATGAACGTCTTAGCCACCAGATTATGAGCCTCTACAGTAGAAATTACACCATATTCATCTTCATATTTTTGGAAGTGCCTTGCACAAAGTAGTGCTCAGTAAATTTCTATTGAATTATTAAATGAAGAATTGTTCTTGAATTAGCTAGGTTCTTATCAGCTCAGCAGTTTTGTTTCTGTGGTATTTGTGCCAGGACATTGTCAATGTAGTCATATGTAAAACACTTCCATTTCTTGAAGTAAGCTGAACCAGAAATCCTTCCTGATTTAAACACTTCATTTTCCCCCATTTTTTGGAAATGCCTCTTAGAAGAAAATCTGGCAGACACAGGATGCACGTTTAGCAAAGCTCCTTCCTGATGAGCCCACAGCTGAGCTGGGGGTTAGATCCCTTCTCTCTCCCCAGTGACCAGAACTCCCAGTGACAATGCCTTCTAAATCATGATCTGTTAACTAGGAGTGTATTTGTGAGACAAATGAGCAAAGTGCATGAAATTGAAATGGTGCCAGAGATCCAGGATCTCCTTCGGAGTAAGGCACAATGTAAAGCACAGATGTGAAGGGCCAAAGGCCCAAGGAGTGCTTTCTTTTGACAGGCTGCCTATGAGGCCAGGGAGCACCTTTATGAGACCAGTGGCCTTGATTGTAGGTCAGTTTTGTCAAGAGTGACAAAATTATTTATTTCACTCTTTATTGAAGCCACTTTTTGCTAAATGGGAGGCTGTCTGTGCTTCTTTGGTCTGACTAGCTCTGGTATTAAGTAATCTCTAGGGTCTGTAGCAATAACCAAACAAACTAATGATGTCTTGTTTCTTTCTCCTTTTAGAAAGGAAGTAAAGTGAAGCTTTAAAGACTAAGTACCAAAAAACCCTATCACAATAAAAAGAAATGTAAAACATCTGCAAGGGCTTTGAAGGCCTCATGATGGCAGGAAAAGCTCTAGCAATGAAGAAAGAAAACACTGTGCCCTACACCTTCAGGATTCAGGCTGCCGGGGAAGCCCTGCTTCCTGGGGCTTGGGCTGATAAGAAGTGGTCTTCCTTTCTGGTGGCTTAGTGTGAGCAGTAGAACTCAAACTCAGGTCAATAATTCACTGAGGCTTTATCTGAACCATGAGAATAGCTTTGTTTTCACATGATTAATTGAAGAGAAAGATAAGAAGTGGGTATAAGATTGAGAAGGAAAGATTGCATGGCCCTCTTGCCATGAGATGAGAGAAACCCTCATCACAAAGAGCTAAGCTACTCAGTGTGAATCTGGATTGGGCTAGGAATAAAAGCAGATTTTATGTGTTTTATCCCAATTCTCCTTTGTTTTGTTGTTCCCTGGCCCCTCACTCAACTCTCAAATACCAGTTTTTGATACTGAATGATATTAAGTGTTTAGTGTTAATTTTTAAGTGATACTGGTTTTGATTGTGTTTTAAAATAAGATCTTTACCATTTAGAACTATATATTAAACTATTTACAGATGAAATTGCATAATGTGACAGATTTGTTCTGGGAAGGCAGGGGAAGAGGAGGTTTGGATGAAATTAGACTGGCTATGAATTGACAATTGTTGAAGCTGGGTGATGGGTACATGGGTGCATGGGGGTTTGTTGTCCTATTTATATACTTTAATTGGTGTTTTAAATTTTCCATAATAAAAAATAATTTAAAACCTCAGTTTCTGGGAATGGTCCCAGTTAGACCTGTTTCGCCTACTTTTCTAGTCTTGTCTTCAAAGACCTTCCTATCAGTGGCACAAAGATGAGACCTCCCATTATCTAGCAATGGGGATGGGTTGCTTTGAGCCAGCCATACTTTGTGACCAAGGTCACAGATGTGAAGACTGTTGGGTAGACTTCGAGGCGGTTCAATAACATCATGTTGTCTCTAGAGGCATATGGACATATAGTGCTGATAGGAATGTAAAATGGCATAATAACTTTGGAAAACATTTGGCAGTTTCTTAAAAAGTTAAAGATAAATTTGCTATAGGATCCAGTGATTCTACTCCTAGGTATGTACAAAGGAAATGAAAGCTTATGTCCATGAAAAGACTTGTACACAGATGTTCCATACAGCCTTTTACAATAGCCAAAAACTGGAAACAACCCAAATGTTCAATAAAAGAAAAATTAGTACACAAATTGTGCAATATCAATACAATAGAACACTACTCAGTATTTTTTAAAAAATGAACGATTGATAGATGCAAAAACATGGATGAATCCCAAAGTCATTATGTTAAGTAGAAGAAGCCAGAAAAAAAGAGTACATACTATATGATTCCATTTGTATAAAATCTAAAAATTTCAAATATTCTAAAGTGTCAGAAAGCAGATTAGTGGTTGCCTGAGGACCAGGGGAAGGGAGAAGTGGGAAGGTGGGAAGGAGGAATTACAAAGGGGCACGAGAAACCTAGGAATAATGAATATTTCATTAACTTGAGTATGGTGATGGTTTCACAGATATGTGTGTGTATGCGTGTGTGTATAGTTGTATAGTGTATAGTGTATAGTGTAGTATATAGTTGTATACTTTAAATATGTGCAATTTTAGGGGGATAGTGACTGAAAGGGGACATAGGGTGGTTTCTGGGTGCTGAGAATATTCAATTTATTTGTTCTGGCTATTTGTTCCATTAGTGTGATTACTTTGGGAAAATTCATCAACATATATCTGTGATTTCTGCATATGTCTTTATGTGTTAATAATTAAATGTTAAATAATCAAAAATAGAGGGCATCAGATTAATCTGGAACTATGAGTACTATAGTTGTATTAGTCAAAGTAAGATAACCAAAATAAAAAAGAGCCTTAAAATCTCAGTGACATGTGACAATACAATGAAGGTTGTTGTGGGGAGGGGCAGCTTGCTCCACCAATAACTCAAGAACACTCTTTCTAGCTAATGGCCCCACCAACCTCTTGGATTTCAGGATCTTCTACTGGATTCCCTGAATTCAACCAGCAAATGGGGAAGAAGAGAGAATAGGAAGACTCACATATGATTTTTTTTCTTTTCTTTTCTTTTTTTTTTTTTTTTGAGATGGAGTCTCGCTCTGTCGCCCAGGCTGGAGTGCAGTAGCGTGATCTTGGATCACTGCAACTTCTGCCTCCTGGGTTCAAGCGATTCTCCTGCCTCAGCCTTGAGGACTGAGTAGCTGGGATTACAGGTGTGTGCCACCATACCCCACTAATTTTTGTATTTTTAGTAGAGATGGGGTTTCACCGTGTTGGCCAGAATGGTCTCGATCTCTTGACCTCATGATCCACCCACCTCGGCCTCCCAAAGTGTTGGGATTACAGGTGTGAGCCGCTGCATGATAGATTTTTAGGGCCAGGTGTGTAAGTAGCATAATCACTTCCACCAACATTGCATGGGCTAGAACAGAGTTACATGACCCATATAACTGCAAGAGAGCTTGGGAAATGTGCTCTAGATATGTGCTCAGAAGGAAAAGAAAATAGAATTTAATGAATACATATCATTATCGCTGCCACAATCTACCCTTCTGATCATCATACCATTTCACTTTTCCTCCCACATATGGAATACCCTCATCATCTCCTCCAAATCCTACCCAGTCACTGCATCCAACTCAGAGTCCAAGATCTCTCACTGATGCACAGTCCTCTCTATCAGATCTAAATGAGGTTCCTCTTGGTCTGGAGATGTGAGAGGATCTCCTTTATTCATTGCTGTCAGTGATTTCTGGCTCCACTCCTGAGTTTTCTCTCATTCTTTATCCTTGCTGACCAACCCTGAAGTGGATGTTGGGGAGTATGCTCTTCTTAGGGACTGCAGTTTTTATAACCTGCTTCCTGCCCAGTGTGGTTTTAAGGATTTCCAAACAGTCACAGGCTTTTTTAGACCAGGCTCATAGTTACCTAGTAATACCATTCCTCCAAAACCCATAAGGCTTCTCATCTGTTTGCTTCCAATTAGTTTCATGTGTCAGTAACCCCCGCCCCCAAAAATTCTTTCCTAGACATAGTTTTTGAGTTTATCCTATTTCTTTGCTTCCTTGCCCCTCCATGCCCTTCTCTCTCAATGTAATAGCATGAAAGTTGAGGCTATGTAGAATAATAATCATGGGTAAGAAGGTATCACCTTTAACCTGAACTTTGCCTGAAGGCTGAGTCACTTTATTCAGCTGAAAATAATTACTGGGCCTTTTTTGCTTAAGGTCTCAATCTTATCTCTTCCTGTTTAGTGTCTAGAAGTCATAGTTCCTTCATGCCCCAAATTTCTGTACCTTCTTATTTCTGCCTATAAATTGGCTAGTTCTTTCCCTACTTTAACTTTAAAAAAATTTTTTTAGTACAGATGAGGTCTCAGTATGTTTACCAGGCTGGTCTCAAATTCCTGGCCCCAAGCAATTCTCCTGTCTGGTCTTTCCAAAATCCTGGGATGGCAGGCATGAGTGACTGCACCCAACCAACTCTTCCTTTTAATACCTGTCAAAGGCAGCCAATACACAATGATATTTTGATTCTTTTTAACCACTTCTCTTAGAGGTGCAGGTTCAGTAGGCATATGGTCTACCTTTCAGTTTTACCACATTCTTTAATGTTAACATGACTATCATATTTTCAGCCTTTTATATCAGTTTCCTTATCACCCACCCCCTAACTGCTAAGCCCCACACATTTTAGACTTCTGTTAAAGCAGCTTCAATAATGGAATGATTAAGTGCTTGGGTTCTGGAACTGGTTCAAAACCTGTTTCTTCAAATTTTGCCAAACTTTTTTTGCCCTATATTTCCCAGCATAATTTGATTAGAAAGTACAAAAAGAACCGGGTGCAGTGGCTCACACCTGTAATCCCAGCACTTTGGGAGGCCAGGGCAGGTGGATCACGAGGTCAAGAGATCAAGACCATCCTGGCCAACATGGTGAAACCCCGTCTCTACTAAAAATACAAAAAATTAGCTGGGCATGGTGATGCGCACCTGTAGTCCCATCTACTAGGGAGACCGAGGCAGGAGAATCGTTTGAGCCCAGGAGACGGAGGTTGCAGTGAGCCGAGATTACGTCACTGCACTGTAGCCTGGCGACAGAGTGAGATTCCATCTCAAAAACAAAAAAGAAAGTACGAAAAGTACTTGCTTTTATATTACATCATAAGCGGTAGTTAATAAAGTTGTATACTTTGAATAAGAGGTGGGCATTATGATTATTTTTTATTTATTTTATTTTTTATTTTTTTTTTGAGATGGAGTCTCGCTCCTGTCACCCAGACTGTAGTGCAGTGGCACGATCTGGGCTCAGTGCAACCTCTGCCTCCCAGGTTCGGGCAATTTTCCTGCCTCAGCAGAGATGGGGTTTCACCATGTTGGCCAGGCTGGTCTCGAACCCCTGACCTCAAGTGATCCACCCGCCTCAGCTTCCCAAAATGCTGGGATTACAGGTGTGAGCCACTGCGCCCGGCCGGCATTATGATTTTGTGTACTCTTGAAATGGTTATCTTTGTGGCTGATTTTTTTTTTTAAGCTGAAACTTACCTCATGAATAACTTGGTTAAAGTAGTAGGTGATTAAAATTTCAATAGAATCAACTGAAACAAAAATTTTAAACCGACTCATTTGAGTTTCAACTTTACAGTCATTGACCATAAAGCACACTAAAAATGTAAGTTATTTTTAAATACATCTGAAATAAAAATACTTACTAAAAAGGAAGAAGCTGAAGATGTATATTTAGACCAGCACACAATTTTGATTTCAATTAGCCTTATTCTAATATTTAGCTTTTAGATCTTTCATACACATTTTCACGTACTTTGCAGTTGAGACCAGAAAGACTTGTAGGTCTTCCTGCAGAATGAGTGGGTCCTTGCAAAGTGAGTGGGAAACTTACTCCTAGATCAGAAATGTTTGCCTCTCTGAGTAAAATGTTTCTTTGAGATGAGCTATAGAGGGGGCACATTTTACTCAACTTTTCTTTGTTTTGAAACTTTGTTTCCCATATTGTTTTCAGCCTTTTGTTTATAATTAGAAATTGTAAGAAGCTTCATTTAGTGTTTAAAAATGTGGGGAGATAAATCAGACTTAACATGTATGTAAGATCAATTCACTTAAAAGTATGGTCCAAATAGCAAAAATAGGACCAGGTGAAACATTTTTTAAAAACATGTACTCGGTCTTTTGTGTGTGTCTGTTTTATTCCATTAGAATAAATGTGCCCCTGATGTAAACACAAAGCATTTTTTCCTAATTAAATTGTAGATGTAGACTTTACAATATAATTCAATAATAAAAAGTAATTAACCTCTAAAAAAAAAAAACCTGTTTCTTCTACTCAGTAGCTAAGTGACTTTAGACAAAATTCTTTCTCACTCTTAAGTTCCTCATCTATTATTAAAAGAGGATTATTGTAAGTATAAATAATATGTATAAATACTTAGCATAGTACATAGCACTTAGTTAGTTATTACTATGTTTTATTACTATTATCTCCCTTCAAAATCCCAAGGAGGGCTTCTGGTGGACTTTCTTTTCTGTCCTATGTACTGCTGCCTAGAGCCTGTGAACTATAGGGCCTCCCCCCCCTCCTGGGAGAGGGACGCTTTGTTGAGAGATAAAGCTCTAGACTGTAGAACTGAAGCAGCATATATGTTAGATGAAATGTTCATTTAATTCTTTTTTTTTCATTTATAGAATTTCCTGGTTTTAGGCATCATGTGTTTTGTCCTAGCAGTTGGGCATGGCATTTGGCAGAACAAGAAATGCTACCACTTCCAGATTTTTCTGCCATGGGAAAAATATGTCTCTTCATCAGCTGTCTCTGCCATCCTCATATTCTGATCCTACTTCATTATTCTCAATACCATGGTGTCCATTTCCCTCTATGTCAGATAGGCTTCTTTGATCACTTTGGGGTGTGGGGGAGGAGCTGACTTCATACTGTCTACTTAATTCCCCAACCAGAGTGTGAACTTTTAAAAAGCAAACACTTGGGCTCTTTAACCCCTCTCTCTCCATGGTAGGTGGTGTACAAAATGCTCTGAGATATATCTAGAGATTGCATAAATGCCTTCCATGTCCAGAATACTGTGCTAGGAAGACACTGGGTGGTTTATACAAAAAGACAATTATCCCTGCCCTCAAATAACTTATAAAGTAAGTGGCTAAATAAGACATACAAACACATGAAATAACTAGAAAACATACACACAAATTTGGTGATGCTAAAGCATGGGTAGGTTCCCCAGGAAGATAGGCCAGGCAGCCCATAGTTTACCAATGAGTTAGGTCCAAACATTCACTTGTAAGTCAATTAATCAGAATTCAGAATCCATTTTCCCACACAAACAGTGTGACAGATGGTAGATAAGTATAATTGTGACCTAAGTTCAATTCCTAAAAGTTGTAGAAGAGAAGAGGAAGGGTTTCCCTTCCTCTTTTTCTTAAGCACCTTGGATGAAAATTTGAAATAGCTGAAAAAAGTATTTACCCTACTCTGATCATCCTTTTCTAGGTTCTGCATTTCCTTACACATACACACGCCCAGACACATTTTAGTTTCCTCCTTTCCAGGCTTTCTAAACCCTGTACCGGGGCTTTTTGGCAATTAAAAAAAGGACCCTATGTAACTAGATTACCTTATTTAGTAATATTTATTGAGTATCTACTACGTGCTAAGGTTTAGAGAGATTGCTATGGTGGCTGATATGGTAAAGGATGGGAGGAGTCCCAACTCCAGGCATAGAGATTATCAATAATGAGTCAATGATGAGGACCTGAGCACCTCCTTCCTCACCTCAAAGGAAAAAATCCCCGTCTCTCAGTGCAGCTGTCTCAGATAGGGATTACTAATAATCACTCTTATATTAAAGCAGACTAACACACATTAAGTATGAATGATGATAAGAGGGAGACCCCTTAAAAGTCTTCACTGTTTTAAAATGAACATGCTTGTTAGCCATAAAGAATCTATAATGGACGCTATTTGGAGTAGAAGAGGAGTATGACAAAGGCAATAGGGAAAACTCATATAAAATGAGAAGAAGTTGTTGTGGGAGGAGACACACCACAGGCAGGCTGGCTCTGCCTGGAAATTTATCAGAGGGTCAGCCCATAAACTATTCCTGATTTTCATAGCTTCTTTCCTTCATCTGAAATAAACTCTGAGTGTGTCAAGTTTCTCTATCTTCCCCATGTGACAGGAGCAATAATCCTCCAACTGGGCCAACACAGCCTTTTATAAGTTAACTGTTACTCTATCACACCTTGTATTACTGCAGAAATTCCAAAATTGTAACTTTTCCTGAATATATTATGGAAAAAAAATAATAAAATCCAGGTATGACTCAAAAAAGTTAATCAGGTATATCTGGGTCCAGGTGGTAAAGCCTTGAGTGATAATGGCCAAAGTCAGCATTACCATGGGTTGGCTGGTGGGAAGGGTCCTTCAGAAGGGTAGAATCCCAAGGAAGACACTCTGATTTTCAGATGCTAGCCCTGATCTACCACAGGACTGCTAAGAAAGAAACCAGGATGATGTATTTGCTTGTCCTGTTCTGACGCAGAACCATTCTTTTTCTGCTTTCTCCTCAGTGTTGAAATAATAAGATTGGGCAACAGTTTATATATCAACTGGGATTGGAAGATGTTTTATGCACCAAGGAACACACCAGCACAGGCTCGTACTACCACCCTCAATGAGGAGCTCAGCCAAGTCAAATATGTGTTCTCTGACAAAACAGGGACTCTGACTCAGAACATTATGATTTTCAACAAATGTTCTATTAATGGGAAGCTCTATGGTATGCATGTCTTCCTGCTTTCCCCAAGTCCTGGGAAATTTTTACTTTGCAAGTTTTCAAGACTAATCTAGCTCTAAATCTATAAGCCTCTGGAATTCACATTTACCTCCTATTCTCACAACTGTCTCTATTCTCTAAGCAAAGACCCACCCAGCCCAAACAGTTCTAACCAAAAGCATTTATTTAGCATCTTATAGGTACAATCTATTGTGTTGAGCATTGAGAATACCAAGATGTACAAGACTTAGTCTCTGTCCTCAAGGAGTCCCCAATGTTTATATACTCAGTTCACTCCCATTTTAAATCAGATGGATGCTGGTCGAAGGGTACAAAGTTTGTTAGGCGAGAGGAATAAGTTTTCAAGATCCATTGTACAGCATGTTGATCCTAGTTAATAATAATATATTGCATATTTCAAAATTACTAAAAGAGTTTTAAATGTTCTCACTACAAAAAAATAAGTATGCGAGGTGATAAATAAGTTAGCTTGATGTAATCATGCCACAGTTATACATACATGAAAACATCACACTGTATCCATAAATATATACAATTATTATTTGTCAATTAATAATAAAATTAAAAATAAATTAAATGGAGCAGTCAATGTATTACTGAAGCTGCTAATTTCCTGATTCCCCTTTAGAGCAATAAATATTATTGAGAGAAACCATCAAAGGGTAGTCAGAGTTTGATCAGTGTATCCCAGGCCCAATCCCTTATTTGTCTTATGCCTTAAGCATAAGCTTGTTTTTGTGATAGAGTTAAGTCCTCATGTGTGTGAACACTCATACCCAGTGTCCTAGCTAACAGAGGAAGGTAATCACATCTAAAAAACTGGAATGCATGGAATAATCTTTCTGGGGTGACGAAAAAGTTTAGAAACTTGAGAGAGGTGGTAGTTGCACATTGTAAATGCACTAAGTGCCTCTAAATTGTACACATTAAAATGGATAATTATATGTTAAGTAAATTTCATATCAATAAATAATTGAAATTTTTGAATTATATAAAAGCTAGGCCGGGTGCGTTGGCTCACGCCTGTGATTTCTTTTTTTTTTTTTTTTTTTTTTTTTTTTTTTTTTTTTTGAGACGGAGTCTTGCTCTGTCACCCAGGCTGGAGTGCAGTGGCGCGATCTCGGCTCACTGCAAGCTCCGCCTCCCGGGTTCACGCCATTCTCCTGCCTCAGCCTCTCCGAGTAGCTGGGACTACAGGCGCCCGCCACCACGCCCGGCTAATTTTTTGTATTTTTGGTAGAGACGGGGTTTCACCGTGGTCTCGATCTCCTGACCTCGTGATCCGCCCGCCTCGGCCTCCCAAAGTGCTGGGATTACAAGCGTGAGCCACCGCGCCCGGCCCCGCCTGTGATTTCAATACTTTGGGAGGCTGAGGTAGGCGGATCACCTGAGGTCAGGAGCTCAAGATGAGCCTGGCCAACATGGTGAAACCCCATCTCAACTAAAAATACAAAGATATTAGCCAGGCATGGTGGCACATGCCTGTAATCCCAGCTACTTGTGAGGCTGAGGTGGGAGAATTACTTGAACCCGGGAGGTGGAGGTTGCAGTGAGCCAAGATCATGCCACTGCACTCCAGCCTGGATGACAAGAGTGAAACTCCTGTCTTAAAAAAAGAAAAAACAAAGACTAGAGCACTCTAATATTTCCTATTATTTCCTATTATTTGTTTGGTAACCATGTCAAACAAATTTTCACTTATATAAACTCTGAAGACTTATTTTTGGATGAGCTGATTTGGGTGAGCCTCTTAATTCTCTGACCTGACCATATACTGGGTAAAGTTGAAAAGGACCATGAGTGTTTCCATGCTTGGCATCAGACATGTCTTCTACCCCGATTCGGTCTGTCATCCACTGGTCAAGAAACCCAAACACTCTAAAACTATGTCCACATCTCTTCTGGGTAACTCTTATGATTGGAGGGCTTCCTGAGGTGTGAAGTCTCTCACAGATCCAGTGACTAACTTCTAGCTTCATCTTATTCTCACTTAGGGGAGAAGAGTTGAGGCCCAAGCAAACCTCTTCTTACCATTGGTTTAGGGAAAGGAGCTTACTGGGCACTGGGAGCTAGGTGGCCTGAGGAGACTGGGGGGCAGGCATCTTGACTGCAAGTCTAGGATGAAGGAATCAGAATAAATAAGCTTTTAAGGCCTCTCCTTTAAATCACCATATGACCCAGCAATTTGATTCCTAGGTATATACCCCCAAAACTTGAAAACAACTCGGATACATGTATACCAACGTTCATTGTGACATTATTCACATAAGTCCAGAGGTAGAAATAACCCACATGTCCATCCACAGATGAATGGATAAAGAAAATGTGGTACAGCATATACATACAATGGAATGTTAATCATCCATAAAAAGTAATGAAATTTGATACATGCTACAACATGGATGAACCTTGAAAGCATTATGCTAAGTGATGTAAGCTAAACACAAAAAGACAAAAATTTCATGATTCTACTTATGTGAACTATCTAGAGTAGGCAAATTCATAGAGACAGAAAATAGATTAGAGGTTACTAGGGGCTGGTGACAGGAAAAAATGGGAAGTTTCTGTTTGGGGTGTTGAAAAAATGTTGGAAATATATAGTGGTGATTGTTGCACAACATTGTGAATATAATTAATGTCATTGCATTTTACATTTAAAATAGTTACAATGGCAAGTTTTATGTGATATATATGTATATTTTTTAACCACAATTTAAAGAAATTCAAACCCTCCTTTAAAACCCTTGCCAAGTCTCTGCTGTGTTCACTTACCAACAGGTGATACTTGTAACGAGGATGGACAGAGGGTGACGGTCTCTGAGGTGAGTGATTACAGCTCCATGGGAAATGCATGTGGGAGCTGAGTGAGGCTGTGCTTCAGAGAAGCATCTTTAATACAAATCGAGACTCCCTTAGCCACTGAAATATTAAAGCTTTTACTGGCCCCGTAATATCAGAAAGCATTATATAAATGACCTATGTTTAATTCTGAAGATCTTCGTTTGTTCTTTTTAAACAAAAATAGCTTTATTGGCTTTTACTCTTTAAAAAATAATCCATGCTCATTGTAAAAATAAATTAAATAATACAGAAATGTGTGAAGAAAGTTAAAATTATTCCATCCCATTTAGATAGCCAATGTAAAGCTGGGGAGTATATCCTATGCTTTTCATATGTGTATACACACACACATGTGTACATCTAGATCTAGAAGACGGGGGAGATAAAATCATAGTATGCATGCTATTTCCAGTTTCCTTTTGTTCACTTGACACTATTATTGTCGTCATCTTTCCATGTCGGTAGGTCTAGGTCTACATCATCATTTTGAATGGGTGTCTACTATTCAATTGTATCACTGTACCTTAATTTCTTTAATTTCTTATTTTTATTCCATTTTCTTTTGCGATTACAAATGACATTTTGGTAATCATTATGGCACATACATTTTGTCTACTTTTCTGATAATTATTTCTTTAGAATGAAGTCCTAGAAGTAAAATTCGTTGGTCAAAAGGTAGCCACGTTTTAATACATTAAATAGTGCCATATTGCCCTCCAGGTAGATTTGCATAACTTTATAATCCCACCAAAAATATATGACAATTTGTTTTCCCCCATATGCTTGTCAGAACTGGTATTAACAATTTTTAATCTGTTGAAATTTAATTGATGAAAAATGGTATCTAATTATTTAATTTACCTTTTTTGATTACTAATTAGGTTGAATCATTTTTATGTGTTTATTTTTCTTCCCCTTATCATCTCTTTATTGCCCATTTACACTTACTTTGTGAACTGTCTATTCATATTCTTTGGCCTTTTTTTCTTATTCGAAAATGCTCTTTATACAGTAAAAATACCAGCTCTTCTTTTGTCTGGTGCATATGTTACAATTGTTTTTCCCATTTTGTCTTTTGGTTTTTAATTTGTTAAATAATATTTTGTGTAGAAGTGTTTAATTCATGTAATCAAATCTATCAGTCATTTTCCTTTATAACTTAAGGATTTGTGACATATTCAACAGTCTTTATAAAATTATAAAAATATCTCCCTATTCATTTTTCTTATCTCTAGCTGGTTAGTTTTTACTGTTTTCTCTAGTATTGGACCCAGCTTTTGTTTATGGATTTGTTTTTAAGTGTCCCTTCACAGGGGTTCTTCTGTTGCCTTCAGGGTATTCCTCACCTTATCTCTGTCTTGCTAGACCCAATTCCAAACTCAGCCAATTGACTTATGTACCAAACATCTGACTCCAGTTCTCAACTGTTGCCTTACCCCTGTCCATCCAAAGAGATTGAGAAGGGGAAGGAAATTCAGTGATTTGCCTTAAATCATCTTCCAGGGGCTTGGCTAATGACCTTGGCAATATAGGCAAAGTTAGAGCTTCTAGGGAGTAAATCCCTCCTGGAGTTTCTTTCCTCTCCGTCTTCTGTCCACTACTGATTGACCATAACACATTCTTCACTAAATCACTGGAATCTTTGTTCTCTTATAGACAAACTTACCTATAGCCTCAATCCCTTCATTAATTGAAACATGATTTTCCCTGATAACATTCCTTTTTCTTTCATCTCTCTCATACTCTGCATACCATAAACTCTGGGTACAATAAGCCCAAAGGTGTTGCCCTCATTATCCTGTGCCATGTTTAACCATTAGTTTTTCTCTGCTACACAATCTTTCTTCCTGTGATGCTTATGACTTCTGGCTATACTCATCTGTAACTCTTCTTGTTGTTGATATCTAGGAAGCTTCTGGCTTCTACACTCCATTCATTGAGGGCTTTGAAACTTCTCCCTCCCCTCCCAACCACTGCTACTGTTTTGGGTGGTATTGTCATCTTTATGGACGACCTATCACCGTAGACTCTTTCAGGTATCTGAAAGAATCCTTCAGATGATCTCTTGGACAAAAAAAAAAAATCTGTATCACCCATTTCCATGTTACCATGTAATTGTCCAGAGTTGTACTAATGTGGAATTATAAACTTTCTTTTCACAATCTTTGATCACAAACCTTATTCCTCCATATTCTCAGTACATGGCTCGTACTTGAGATTTTTGAAAGTATTCCTGCTTTTCTATCTCATGGAGATTTATAAACCCTTGGCTTTCCTTTTTCTCCAGTCTATCAATTCCTTATGACTTTACTTCCTTTCCTAGCTTGCCTGTCTGTACCCTGGGATCATAAGCATCCTCAATACCTTACTGGTTCTCCTTTTCTACTCTTTAATCACTGAACAAATCTCAACCTTGAATTAACCAAACCATCGACCCTGCTCTGTTTCTAATTTGAGAGTGTTAAGCACTGTTTTGGAGATCATAAAATCATGACAAATTCAGAGACTCCACTGTCCTCTGTCACAGTGCTACTTGGCAAATTTTTCACCATTTTGTAATTGGCTTCATATTTTATTCTCCGTATCAGCTTTTCTAAACAATCACCATTCTCAGGCCTTCTACCACACTATCCTGGCTCCGCATTATGTAGCAAATGATATTGCCTTCTATTTTACTGAGAAAAATCCAAACTATCAGCTAAATATCCTCCTCTGTACATATATTTTAACCCGCCTTTACCTCCTTTCCTTCAGTCTCAAAAAAAGTATAACTTTTTCCTTCAGTACTAATCTATATATTCTAGATTCCATCCCTTCCTACTTCTTCAGGAACCTCAGTCAATCCTGTATTCTCTCTTTCTCAGTATCTGAATATCCCCTTATATGATTCTTTCCCCTCAGCTCGTCTTTTTTTTTTTTTTCCCACAGAGTCTGGCTCCATCCCCCAGGCTGGAGTGCAGTGGCACGATCTCAGCTCACTGCAGCCTCTGCCTCCTAGGTTCAGGTGATTATCGTGCCTCAGCCTCCTAAGTAGCTAGGATTACAGGCGTGGCCATCATACCCAGCTAATCTTTGTATTTTTGGTAGAGAAGGGGTTTCGCCATGTTGGCCAGGCTGGTTTCAAACTCCTGGCCTCAAGTGATCCACCCGCCTCGGCCTCCCAAAGTTCTGGGATTACAGACATGAGCCACCATGCCTGGCCTCAGCTCAACTCTTTACATTAGTACATCCATACATTGGAATATTATTCAGCAGTGAAAAGAAGTGTGCTATCAAGCCACACACACACACACCACAGAGGAACTTTAAGTTCATATTGCTAAGTGAAAGAAGCCAATCTGAAAAGGTTACATACTGTGTGATTTCAAATATATGACATTTTGGAAAAAGCAAAACAATAAAGGCAATAAAAACAAAAAGATCAGTGGTTACCAGGGGTTTGGAGAGAGTGGGGAAAGGGATAAAGCAGTGGAGCACAGGGCATGTTTGGGGCAGTGAAACTATTCTGTATGATGTTGTCATGGTGGATTCATGACATTATGCACTTGTCAAAACCCATGAAACACAACACAGAGTCAAAGATGATGTAAACTATGGCCATTAGTTTATAATAATGTAGCAATATTGGTTCATCAGTTGTAACAGATGTACCACAATAACGCAAGATGTTGATAGGGAAAACTGTAGGGTGGAGATGAGAGAGGGAGTATGCAGGAACTCTCTGTACTTTGCTCAGTTTTTTTGTAAACCTAAAACTGTTCTTAAAAAAAGAGTATTAGGCCAGGCATGGTGGTTCACTCCTGTAATCCCAGCACTTTGGGAGGCGAAGACAGGCAGATCACTTGAGGCCAGGAGTTTGAGACCAGCCTGGCTAACATGGCAAAATCCTGTCTCTACTAAAAATACAAAACTTAGCTGGGCTTGGTGGCCATGCCTGTAATCCCAGCTACTCCGGTGGCTGAGGCACAAGAGTCGCCTGAACCCGGGAGGCTGAGGCTGCAGTGAGCCAAGAGTGTACCACTGCCCTCCAGTGAGACTCTGTCTCAAACACAGTGAGACTCTGTCTCAAAAAATAACAATAATAATTTTTAAATGAAATAAATGGCCTTTTAAAAGCCACAGATTGTTAACCAGAAGTAACCACTAACAATAGATTTTTAATATTTTATTTTTATTCATATTTTTAAAAATACATAGAACCTCACCTTGTTCTTGCATTCCCCTCTAGCCATTATCTGCCTCCATCGGTCAGTCCAAAATATTTATTGAGTGTCTGCCATATGTCAGACCCTGAGTAAGTACAAAACGTTCGGGGAAAACAAAACAGACTTGATTCCTACCTTCAGAGTTGGCATCCTAGAGCAGGAGTCACAGAAGTAAACAGGCAATTATAGGAGTCTCTAATTCCTCACCTTTCATTCATTCTTCAGCCTGCTTTATGTATTCAGACTCTGTCCTATCGTATCCACTGAAACTATCCTAGCCAAAGTCATGAATGACTACCTTGTTATTAAATCCTGATTTTAACACTCTTAAACTCCCCTTTTTCTTAAAGCTCTCTTGTCCCTTGACTTCTGTTAAATAACAATTTTTTCTTGTTTTTCCTTCTTGTCTGATTGCTTTTTTTCATCTCATTGCATTGGGTGCTGATGTTCCCTCAGGGCTCTATTATTTAACCTCTTCTCCATCTGTATAGTCTCCCCATGTAATCTTCTATATTTACGTGGCTTTAACTACTACTGATAACCTCCAAATCCATATATCCAAGGAAACCTGGATAACTCCCTCCAATCCATGGCCAAAGCTAAAGACATCCTATAAAAACTATCTTATAGCTATACCACAACAACTCAAGAGTTTCCTCAGTTGCTACCTTCTACCCTCCATTCTGAATCCACTTCCTCTCAGGTGTTATCCTAAGTTTCTGTCCTTTTGTCTAGTACTTGGACTTGCTTTTCAGCATTGTTTGACTGGTTGTCTTGCTTTCAGTTTCAAAGTTATTCATGAGTGCTGCCTCTCAGATCATGCTGTTCTGCAGCTCTCAGCCAAGCCCTGCCTCAGTCCTAAGCCAGCCAGGTTCAGTGTTCTCAAACATTACTTATCTGAAAGGGGAGATCATAAGCTAGCTCATACCTCTTTCCTGAGCTTCAAAACTTTATGTACAACTGCCTGCTTTCATTACTACCTGTATGTCTTCAGGATCTCCAATTCAGTCTGTCAAAAAATCTCCTGCTGGGTATTCTATCTCAGTGAATGGTCTCACTGTCTACCCAGGTGCCCAATTAGGAAATATAAAAGTATTCCTGGCCGGGCGCGGTGGCTCACGCTTGTAATCCCAGCACTTTGGGAGGCCGAGGCGGGCGGATCACAAGGTCAGGAGATCGAGACCACGGTGAAACCCCGTCTCTACTAAAAATACAAAAAAAAAAAAATTAGCCGGGCGTGGTGGCGGGCGCCTGTAGTCCCAGCTACTCGGAGAGGCTGAGACAGGAGAATGGCGTGAACCCGGGAGGCGGAGCTTGCAGTGAGCCGAGACTGCGCCACTGCACTCCAGCCTGGGTGACAGAGCGAGACTCCGTCTCCAAAAAAAAAAAAAAAAAAAAAAAAAAAAAAAAAAAAAAAAAAAAAGTATTCCTGGCCGGGCACGGTGGCTCACACTTGTAACCCCAGCACTTTGGGAGGCCGAGGTGGGCGGATCACGAGGTCAGGAGATCGAGACCACGGTGAAACCCCATCTCTACTAAAACACAAAAAATTAGCTGGGCGTGGTGGCAGGCACCTGTAGTCCCAGCTACTCGGAGAGGCTGAGGCAGGAGAATGGCATGAACCCGGGCGGCGGAGCTTGCAGTGAGCCGCGACTGTGCCACTGCACTCCAGCCTGGGCGACAGAGCGAGACTCCGTCTAAAAAAAAAAAAGGTATTCCTAACTCTTCTCTTTTACTCCTTATATCCATGTCCTATCAATTCTAGCTCTGTATATTTTCAAATCCATCCCCTTAATTTAATATTTATCGTCACTACTTCATCATTTATCTTGTGAATCACTGAGTGGTCTCCTAACTGGTCTCCCTGCTTCTTATCTAGCTAGTTCCAATATATTCTTCATGCTGCTACCAGAGGACTTTCTCTGAACAAGAATCCATGTCACTTCCAGTGGAAAATCACTATGACACCTTATTGGTAATAAGATAGTAATGCAGGATCTGGCTCATGCCTTCCTCTCCATCCTTGTCTCTCCTTACTCACGAGCCTCTAGTTTCAAAGAATGTGTCACTGTAAGAGCCCAGTTCTAGGAAAGCCTTAGGATATATGTGCTATGTAATGGGTCTTCTTAATTTACTGAAGCCATGAACTTCCCAGAGCTCATAACTCTATGGCTGGCCAAGTCTAGGGCTTGGTTCTGGACCTGAGCATACTTCTTTGCTGCTCTGACAAACTCCCTCTAGGTAAGTTATAGAAAAGAGCCAATATACCTCACTACAAACTTCCCTTTCCCCAACATAGCACCAGGCAACAAAATTGTGTCTTACTTGACATAGTAGGGCCCAGCCCAAGTAACACCACATATACAGAGAACTGGAAAAAGATCCTTGAGAGTTCTGGTATGAGCTGGAGAAATGTGTTCACAACATTGTACTCCAGCGTGGAGAAAAGAAAGTCTTGGGGCCAGCTGGGTGCAGTGACTCACGCCTGTAATCCCAGCACTTTTTGGGGGCTGAGTTGAATGGATCACGTGAGGCCAGGAGTTCAAGACCAGCCTGGCCAACGTGGTGAAACTCCATCTCTACTAAAAATACAAAAATTAGTTGGGCGTGGTAGCACACGACTGTAATTCCAGCTACTTGGGAGGCTGAGGCACAAGAATTGCTTGAACCCAGGAAGTGGAAGTTGTGGTGAGCCAAGATTGCACCACTGTAGTCCAGCCTGGGTGACTGAGACTCTATCTCAACAACAACAACAGCAACAACAAAAAAAAGAAAAAGTCTTAGGGCCAAGCTGAGCCAGAAAAAAGTGTTTGCCCAAGGTGGCTACGAGCAGCCTAGCTGAAATGGAGAATCAGTCAATGGCTAAAGGAGCCAAGGTCAGCCAGGAAAATGGTTAGTGACTGTTAGGTACACAAGATTGAAGGAAGGACTGAAATAGGAACACAAGCAGCAAAGTCAGTGACCATGAGGGTTAGAGGCAGGAAGAATCAGGTATGCTGACAGGTCAAGCAGGAATTAAGTCTGTGAACAACAAGCACGTACTGAAGCTTCCTTGTCATGTGGCCTTGCTCTATCTTGCAATATTCTTCCCTAGCCTCCTTTTAACTCTGGTGGGGCCAGAGAGGAATAGTGTAAAACAATGAGACCACTGTATCTAGGACTCTACTCCCTGCTCAGTTCCCAAAATCAGGCAACGGACAACCAGAAACAATGCTCTTTCCAGTCACCACCTACAAATACAGAGCAATTACCCCCTCTGTTTTGATTATCCTCAGGTATGATTATCATAGATTTGGGACCTAGAAGAGCAGAGTTTGAAGATAGCCATTAACCATTCAGAATAGCTGGAGTGAATGAGGCCAAGAGGGGTCTGCCGAGCAGTGCCCAGCTTGTCTCCTATAAGAAGGATGTTTTCTGGCCCCAGGTCAGAGCTACAAGGGCCTTAGAAACTAGCACAGGATCTCCTTCATTTATCTTGCTTTTCCTTCCCATCCTCCTAGGAGTTCTCATCACATTCCAGAAACTGCCTCCAAATTGATCTAAAAAGTATCAAGCTGCTGCTGAGAAGTTTGTTCTGGCTTATGTGTTCCAGAAAGAAAAGGTCGACTTCTCCTACAACAAACTGGCTGATCCTAGGTTTTCATTTTATGACAAGACTTTGGTGGAAGCAGTGAAAAAGGGAGATCACTGGGTGCACTTGTTTTTCCGCTCACTCTCATTGTGTCATACTGTGATGTCAGAAGAAAAAGCAGAAGGTGAGGAGAGGCCTAAGGTAGCTTCATGGACTGAATATGTCATGGAGTCTAGGCTGGAGGTAAGAGTGATTTGATATGCTTTGCAATGGCTTAATCTAAGAAAGAACTTTCTACTAGATAGCTCTGTCCAGCAATGGAATGGATAGTCAAGATAAGTGTGAGCTCCTATGAATACCAGAGGTATTCAAGTAGAAAACAAACTCTTGGTTTAAAAGAAGTTTCATTCATTCAATAGGAGTCAAACTTGGTGCTCTCTGGGGAGCTTCAGATTCTTTTTATTTATTTTAATTTTTTATGTTGCTCTACATTTTCAGAGAAACTTCTCTAGTAACTAAATATAGAATGATCCCTGAGGCTGAGAGCAGTGGCTCACACTTATAATCCCAGCATTTTGGAAGGCCAAGGCGGGAGGATTGCTTGAAGCCAGGAGTTTGAAACTAGCCTGGGCAACAAAGTGAGACTCCCCCTGTCCACCCCTGTTTCTATAAAAAATAATTTTAAAATAAATAAAAAAATTAGCCAGGTGCTGGGCGCATTGACTCACACCTGTAATCCCAGCACTTTGGGAGGCCAAGGCGGGCAGATCATGAGGTCAGGAGATCAAGACCATCCTGACCAACATGGTGAAACCCCATCTCTACTAAAAATGCAAAAATTAGCTAGGTGTGGTGGTGCGTGCCTGTAATCCCAGCTACTCTGGAGGCTGAGCCAGGAGAATTGCTTGAACCAGGGAGCTGGAGGTTGCAGTGAGCCGAGATAGTGCCATTGCACTCCAGCCTGGTGATAGAGTAAGACTCCGTCTCAAAAAAAAAAGAAAACGAAAAGAAAATTAGCCAGGTATGGTGCTGCAGGCCTGTAATCCCACTTACTTGGGAGGCTAAGGCAGGAGGATGGCTTGAGCCTAGGCGTTTGAGGTTGCAATGAGCTATGCTCATGCCACTGCACTCCAGCTTGGGTGGCAGAGAGAGACCCTGTCTCTAGGAAAAAAAAAAAAGTTATCTGAGGAGGGTGGCGGGAAAAAGAAAAAAGAATGGTCCCTGAAAGCATAGCCTTGGGAGCTTCTGATCTTGAAACTCTGCGAAGTTCTGCCCTCCAGATCAGCCCCACTGTCTCTGACAAGGCCTCCTAAAAGATGAGTTGTCATCCTCTTGTTGCTTCACAATTTGAAGATATCTCTACTATCCTAGTTTCTTTAGTAACCGGATGTGGCTATGTCATCCATTAATTTATCCACACCTCTTTAGAAACAATGAATGAGAAATGACTGTAAATTAAGACTTGGCAGGGTGCAGTGTCTCATGCCAGTAGCAGGAGACTGAGCAGGTGGATTGTATGACTCCAGGAATTCGAGACCAGCCTGGGCAACATGATGAAACTCTGTCTCTACAAAAAGTAAAAGAAAAAAAAAAAATTAGCTGAGCATGGTAGTGTGCACCTATAGTCCCAGCTACTCAGGAGGCTGAGGTGGAAGGATCACCTGAGCCCTGGAAGTGGAGGTTACAGTGAGCCGAGATCATGCCAATGCACTCCAGCCTGGGTGACAGAGCGAGACCCTGTCTCAAAAAATAAATTAATTAAGAAGACTTTTTTCCCTTAACAAATAAGAATTTAAACAACCAGGCCGGGCGCAGTGGCTCATGCCTGTAATCCCAGCACTTTGGGAGCCTGAGGCGGGCAGATCACAAGGTCAGGAGTTCAAGACCAGCCTGGCCAATATGGTGAAACCCTGTTTCTACTAAAAATACAAAAATTAGCCAGGCGTGGTTGCACGCATCTGTAGTCCCAGCTACTTGGGAAGCTGAGGACAGAAGGATCACTTGAACCCAAGAGGCGGAAGTTGCAGTGAGCCAAGATCGTGCCACTGCACTCCGGCCTGGGTGACACAGCGAGACTCCATCTCAAATTAAAAAAAAAAAAGAATTTAGACAACCAAATGAATCACATCCTTTAAAGTCAATGTACTCTTAATACTACCAGTAATGACACCCTATATTTGTATATCACTTTACAGTTTTACAAATTGCTTTCATTTGTATTATCTCATACAGTCTTCACGTCAGCCCTCTGAAGTAGGCAGAACAAGAAAGATGGAAACTGATGCTAAGGGAGCTTAAGTTACTTGCCTAAAATCCTATAGCTAAGAAGAGCAGAGATAAAAACCCACTCTCACGTCCACCGCATGCCTCTCTGGCCTACTGCTATTCCAACAAGCTGCTATTATTTGAAGCATATTTGGCCTTGACCTTGTTTACTGCCTCGAGTGACAGAGCAGGAAACACACAAGAAAATAATCTAAATTGTTCAGTAGATATATCTTATATCTGACCTAAAATTATATTCCCCACCTACCTTATTCACAAGCATAAGACTCTGATGATGCATACCTGTTTTAAAAATCAAATCAATCTTCAGAAGAGAAATAATCTAAAATATACCTCAAGTTGTGATAATATTCTAATAGAGGAGTTCCAGAAATATCTTGAATAATATCAGATTGAAAGACTGATTCAATAAGGTGAGTCATTTAGCTTCCCAGGGTGACTTTCAAAGGTGACAACACTCATTTACATATATATATATATATATTTGTTTTTAATTGTTTACTAAATCATCAATCTTATTTTCTTACAGCAGTGTTTTTAAAAGTGTGGTTAGTCTTATGCAGGAGTACTTATGCAGGACCATCTGCATGAGAATCACCCAGGAGATTTGTTAAAAATTCATTTTCGGCTGGGCGCGGTGGCTGACGCCTATAATCCCAGCACTTTGGGAGGCCGAGGCGGGCAGATCACGAGGTCAGGAGATCGAGGCCATCCTGGATAACACGGTGAAACCCTGTCTCTACTAAAAATACAAAAAAATAGCCAGGCATGGTGGCAGGCGCCTGTAGTCCCAGCTACTCGGGAGGCTGAGGCAGGAGAATGGCGTGAACCTGGGAGGCAGAGTTTGCAGTGAGCCGAGATCGCGCCACTGCACTCCAGCCTGGGCGACAGAGCGAGACTCCATCTCAAAAAAAAAAAAAAAAATTCATTTTCTTAGGCCCTCCTCCCAGATTTTGTGATTATGGATTCAGTTAAGTTTGGGAGAGATCCCAGAACTACCATTTTTAACAAGCTTCCTGAGCCATCTTTACTCACTAAAGTCAAAGAGTAACTGCCTGTTCAGTTTGTTTGTATATATTGTATGTACCACGTACCTCTGTAAAGTAAGTCTGTAAAGTAAGTTGAAAATAATGGAAATGAAGGCCAGGTGTGGTGGCTCATGCCCATAATCTCAGCACTTTGGGATGCCAAGAAGGGAGGATCACTTGAGCCCAGAAGTTCGATAGTAGCCTGGGCAACATAGGGAGACCCCGTCTTAAAAAAAAAAAAATCCAGTTGTGGTGCACACCTGTGGTCACAGCTCTTTGGGAGAGCGAGCTGGGAGGATTGCTTGAGCCTGGGAGGTTGAGTCTGCAATGAGCTGTGATCACACCAGTTGCACTCCAGCCTGGGTGACAGAGTGAGACCCTATCTCAAAAAAATAAAAAAACTACAAATTAAAAAAAGGAAAGGAAAAGAGACTGATATGTTCTATGCAATCTGGCCTTTTAGAGCCAGACTTGTCAGGTAGTTTTAAAGAAACATGCCCCTTTCTGGACTCTATATAAACCACTTAGAAGACAGTGTCACTTCTGGGTGGACTTCAGCTACTCATCTCTGTGGGCTCCGGTTGCCCTCTTCTCTCCTGTCAGGCATGCTGGTGTACCAGGCTCAGTCACCAGATGAAGGTGCCCTGGTCACTGGTCCTGCCAGGAACTTTGGTTTTGTGTTCCGTTCCCGCACGTCTGAGACAGTCATAGTGGTTGAAATGGGGAAAATCAGAGTCTACCAACTGCTGACTATTTTGGACTTCAACAATGTGCGCAAGAGGATGTCTGTTATTGGTGGGTGCCCTTCCTAGTTGGCCTTCTCCCCTTCTTTGTCCTTCATACATATTCACACATTGCCTTTCTCTTTTATCTACACACAAATGCTTTCTCCCACTCACATACCTTCTCATAGGTATGTGCCTCAAATACAAACACGCAGCCATCCCTACTTTCTCACATATCCTTTAACTTTTCTCTTACACACATATGGGGACTTGCTACCATATGCTAAGTCCACACTAAGTCCCTAGTGTTCCTGAGCAGTGGCTTGTCAGCACCCTCAAAGCCAAGGTGAGGGCAAAGAATAAATTTATAAAGCCTGAACGTGGAATGAGAGATGGGAGCAGACAGTCTGGGGGAAATTCATACTGTCTTACTCTCTCAGTTAGTTTGAGATTCATACTAAAGAGGAAGAGGTCATTTTTCACCCTTGGCATTACTAGATATGAGCCTTGGTCTGGGACTTACAGATACTAAATGTGATTCTACATCAGACTCTTCCACGGGTAGTATCGAACCCATGGAAGAACTGGTTCTGTAAGTTCCTCTCTCACTTTTAGCAGCCCTCGCCACATCATTTATCCTGTGTGACCACTCACTGAGTACTTAGCCTCCATTAAAGGTAGAAACAATGTCATAAGGAATAGCCTCCTATTATCCCTCATTGGCTCAGACAAGTTATAATAAGGGACTGATAAAGTTACTTTGCTTAATTTGCTTATCTTTAGTGCGGACACCTGAAGATCGGATAATGTTGTTTTGCAAGGGTGCAGACACTATCATCTGTGAACTGCTTCATCCATCCTGTAGTTCCCTCTATGATGTGACCATGGAACATTTAGATGTAAGTGTTTAGGCTGCAAGAGAAGGAAGATGTGGGTAGTTCCCTGTATCTGGATATGTAGCCACATATGTGTCCCTGGGCCATTGTGTTTCTATATGGCTACATAATGATGTCTGTGTCTCTTTAATTGGTGGAAAAATAAAACTATCTTATTTTGTGGGATTTTCACTGACCATATTGCCAACTTCTATATCAAAGAGTTGAGTGTGACAGTGCCCCAGAAGCATGATGAGGATTGTGTCCATGGGAGTATTACAACAATCAGAATAGTTCCCTGGTTCTTGGTTCATGAGTTTCCATGGTCAGACCTGGAGTTTGCTTTAGAATAGGACCTGTTGTTTCTTTCTCTTGCCTGATTGCCCTGGCCAGAACTTCCAATACTATGTCGAATGGGAGTGGTGAGAGAGGGCATCCTTCTCTTGTGCTGGTTTTCAAAGGGAATGCTTCTAGCTTTCACCCATTCAGTATATTGGCTGTGGGTTTGTCATAAATAGCTCTTATTATTTTGAGGTACATTCCGTCAGTACCTAGTTTATTGAGAGTTTTTGTCATGAAGTGGTGTTGAATTTTATCGAAGGCCTTTTCTGCATCTATTCAGATAATCATGTGGTTTTTGTCATTGGTTCTGTTTATGTGATGGATTACATTTATTGATTTGCATATGTAGAACCAGCCTTGCATCCCAGGGATGAAGCCGACTTGATTGTGGTGGATAAGCTTTTTGATGTGCTGCTGGATTCTGTTTGCCAGTATTTTATTGAGGATTTTCACGTCGGTATTCAAATAGGAAGAGAGGAAGTCAAATTGTCTCCATTTCCAGATGACATGATTGTATATTTAGAAAACCCCACTTCTCAGCCCAAAATCTCCTTAAGCTGATAGGATACAAAATCAGTGTGCAAAAATCACAAGCATTCCTATACACCAAAAATAGACAAACAGAAAGCCAAATCATGAGTGAACTCCCATTCACAATTGCTGCAAAGAGAATAAAATACCTAGGAATACAACTTACAAGGGATGTGAAGGACCTCTTCAAGAAGAACTACAAACCACTGCTCAATGAAATAAGAGAGAACACAAACAAATGGAAAAACATTCCATGCTCATGGATAGGAAGAATCAATATTGTGAAAAATGGCCATACTGCCCAAATTAATTTATAGATTCAATACTATCCCCATCAAGCTACCATTGACTTTCTTCACAGAATTAGAAAAAAAAAAAACTACTTTAAATTTCCTATGGAACCAAAAAAGAGCCCAGATAGCCAAGACAATCCTAAGCAAAAAGAACAAAGCTGGAGGCATCACGCTACCTGACTTCAAACTATACTACAAGGCTATGGTAACCAAAACAGCATGGTACTGCTACCAAAACAGATATATAGACCAATGGAACAGAACAGAGGCCTCAGAAATAATGCCACACTCTACAACCATCTGATCTTTGACAAACCTGACAAAAACAAGCAATGGGGAAAGGATTCCCTATTTAATAAATGGTGTTGGGAAAACTGGCTAGCCATATGCAGAAAATAGAAACTGGACCCCTTCCTTATACCTTATACAAAAATCAACTCAAGATGGATTAAAGACTTAACCATAAAACCTAAAACCATAAAAACCCTACAAGAAAACCTAGGCAATACCCTTCAGGACATAGGCATGGGCAAAGACTTCATGACAAAAACACCAAAAGCAATGGCAACAAAAGTCAAAATTGATAAATGGGATCTAATTAAACTAAAGAGCTTCTGCACAGCAAAAGAAACTATCATCAGAGTGAACAGGCAGCCTACAGAATGGGAGAAAATTTTTTACAATCTACTCATCTGGCAAAGGGGTAATATCCAGAATCTATAAGGAACTCAAACAAATTTACAAGAAGAAAACAACCCCATCAAAAAGTGGGTGAAGGATATGAACAGACACTTCTCAAAATAAGACATTTATGTGGCCAACAAACATATGAAAAAAAGCTTATCATCACTGGTCATCAGAGAAATGCAAATCAAAACCACAATGAGATACCATCTCACGCCAGTTAGAATGGTGATCATTAAAAAGTCAGGAAACAACAGATGCTAGAGAAGATATGGAGAAATAGGAACACTTTTACACTGTTGGTGGGAGTGTAAATTAGTTCAACCATTGTGGAAGATAGTGTGGTGATTCCTCAAGGATCTAGAACCAGAAATGCCATTTGACCCAGCAGTCCCATTACTAGGTATATACCCAAATGATTATAAATGATTCTACTATAAAGACACATGCACACGCATGTTTATTGCAGCACTATTCACAATAGCAAAGACTTGGAACCAACCCAAATGCTCATCAATGATAGACTGGATAAAGAAAATGTGGCACACATACACCATGGGATACTACACACCCATAAAAAATGATGAGTTAATGTCCTTTGCAGGGACATGGATGAAGCTGGAAACCATCATTCTTAGCAAACTAACACAGGAACAGAAAACCAAACACTGCACGTTCTCACTCGTAAGTGGGAGTTGAACAATGAGAACACATGGACACAGGGAGGGGAACATAACACACCAGAGCCTATCAGGGTGGGGGACTAGGGGAGGGATAGCATTAGGAGAAATACCTAATGTAGATGACAGGTTGATGGGTGCAGCAAAGCACCATGGCACGTGTATACCTATGTAACAAACCTGCACGTTCTGCACATGTGTCCCAGAACTTAAAGTATAATAATAATAATAAATAGGACCTGTTGTTATGGGAGGCTCTACTCCACCAGCCATGATGAGAACAGACTTCCTAGAATAGAAAACATCAGGCCTGGATTGTTCGATACCTCTCTCTGTTGGCTACAGGATTGGAATCATCAAAGGCACCTTCCCTACCCTACCCTACCTTACTTCTACACTCTAGGATTTGGGATGTATCAAAAAGAGAGAGTAGCTCCAGCCATCTGGCACAAGAAAGGAAAACCAAATCCATACTCTCTGAGGTTTTCACCTCCAAATCTGTATATGCAAAGGGTTGGGGGAGTA
This sequence comes from Symphalangus syndactylus, assembly GCF_028878055.3. Classification (NCBI taxonomy): domain Eukaryota; kingdom Metazoa; phylum Chordata; class Mammalia; order Primates; family Hylobatidae; genus Symphalangus; species Symphalangus syndactylus. The sequence goes on along the minus strand of NC_072431.2, from coordinate 109,359,851 downwards.
GGGAGAGAACAAGGGACAGAATAACAATGAAGATAGATCATAAAAATGTTTGATAAATGAGGGAATATGCTATTTTATTAAGCCACCTCAACTTGACTCTCCATTAACACACAGCCAGAAGCCAGAGAACAAATGGCCAATAAGCACATGAAGAGCTGTTCAGCATCTTTAGTCATTAGAGAAATACAAAAATCAAACCCACAAAACCCACTTTACACCCACTAGGATGGCTAAAATCAAAAATTTGAAGAAAAAAAAAGATAGCCAGCACTAATAAGCATTGACAAGGATGCAGAGAAATTGTAACCCCTCTACATTGCTGATGGGAAAGTAAAATAGCACAGCCATTTTGGAAAATAGTCTGGCATTTCCTTAAAAAGTTAAGCATAAAGTGATCATATAACCTTGCAATTCCACTCCAAGGTATATTTTCTAGAGAAATAAAAATATACACCCATACAAAAACGTATACACAGGTGGAGGTATGGGAACAAGATGGATAAATAGAATCCTTCACTGATCATTTTCCCCATAGGAACACCATATTTGACAACTATCTACATTAAAAAGCACCTTCGAAGAACCAAAAACAGGTGAGCAATCAGAGTATCTGATGTTAACTTCATATCACTGAAAGGTGTACTGAAGAGGGTAGGAAAGACAGTCTTGAATCACTAGCATCAGCCCTCCTCCATCCCCCAGCAGTGGCCACATTGTGCAGAGTATCTGTGAATTTGGAGGAGGGAGAGTGCAGCAATTATGGGAATTCAGTGCTGCCAACACCAATGAAAACACAACCAGTGCCTACAGAGGGAGCATTTAGAGCAGTTCTAGCCAGAGGGGAATCGCCCATCCCAACAGTCAGAACTTAAGTTTCTGGCTGGGCACGGTGGCTCACACCTGTAATCCCAGCATTTTGGGAGGCCAAGGCAAGTGGATCACCTGAGGTCGGGAGTTCAAGACCAACCTGACCACCATAGAGAAACCTGTCTCTACTAAAAATACAAAAAATTAGCCAGGCATGGTGGTGCATGCCTGTAATTCCAGCTACTTGGGAGGCTGAGGTAGGAAATTTGCTTCAACTCGGGAGGTGGAGGTTGCAGTGACCTGAGACAGTGCCGTTGCACTCCAGCCTGGGCAACAAGAGCGAAACTCCGTCTCAAAAAAAGAAAAAGACCTTGAGTTTCTGCAAGCTTCACCACCACAGGTTAAAGTGCTCTGGGGTCCTAAATAAACTTGACAGGCTGTCAAGGCCACAAGGACTGCAACTCCTAGTCAAGTCCTAGTGCTGTACTGGGTTCAGAGCCAGTGGACTTGGAGGGTCATGAGACCCAGTGAGACACTAGCCCGGGTGGCTAAGGGAGTGCCACCCCTCCGCCAACCCCAGGCAGCCCAACACATACCTCCAAAAGAGACCCCTTCCTTCCATTTGAGGAGAGGAAAGGGAAGAGTGAAGAGGATTTTGTTTTGCAACTTGGACACCAGCTCAGCCATGGTAGGACAGGGCACTGGGCAAAGTCATGAGGTCCCCATTCCAGGTCCTAGCTCTTGGGTGAGATTTTTAGACACACTCTGGGCCAAAGGGAACCCACTACCTTGAAGGGGACCCAGTCCTGGGAGGATTTATCACCTCCTGACCTAAGAGCCCTAGGGTCCTGAATAATCAATAGCACTAACCAGGTAATACATGCCATGGGCCTTGGGTGAGACTGTGAGATGTGCTGGCTTCAGGTGTCACTCAGCATATTCACAGCTGTGGTGACTACAAGGAGAGACCCCTTCTGTTTGAAAAAAGGAAAGGGAAGAATAAAGAGGACTTTATCTTGCAGCTTAGCTACCAGCTCGGCCACAGTGGGGAAGAGCACCAAGCAGGCTCTAGGGGCCCCCACTTCCAAGCGTTGGCTCTTAGATGGCATTTCTAAACCTACCCTTGGCCAGAAGATAGCCCAGTGTCCTGAAGGGGGAGTTCCAAGCCTGGAAGCATTTACCACAAGCTGATTGAAGAGCTTTTGGGCCTTAAGTGAACATCATCAGTACCCTGGCAGTACTCCCCATAAGCCCGTCGTGATGGTGGACACAGGGAGAAACTCCACTACCTAGGAAAAAGGGAGGGAAGAGTGGGAAAGACTATTGTCTTGTGGTTTCAATGCCAACTTAACTGCAGTGGAATAAAGGACCAGGTGGATATTTTGGGTTTATGACTCTGGGTCCTGGATCCCAAATGACATCTCTGGACCAGTCTGGAGCCTTGGAGAATCACCACCCTGAAGTGAAGGACACAAAAGTGGCTGGCTTCACCACCTGCTGCTTGTGGAGCTCTGGACCCTTGAGTGAACATGGGTGGTAACCAGGTAGTGGTTACGAGGGCATTGGGCAAGACCCAGAGTTGTGCTGGCTTCAGGTCTGACCCAGCACAGTCACAGTAGTGGTCACAGGGTTGCTTGTGTCCCAGCTCGAGGCAGTTCAGCACAGAGAGAGAGAGAGAGAGACTCCATTTGTTTGGGAGAAGTAAAGGAAGAAAATGAGAGTCTTTGCCTGGTAATCCAGAGAATTCTTCCAGATTTTATCCAAGACCACCATCTTATCCAAGACCACTTGTACTGCTACAAGTCTGCAAAAATGACAGTGTTCCTGGGCTTCGAGTGCCTCCTTATGCAGATACGACTTAGATCACAACACCCAAGTCCCTAGTATCATACTGAATGGAGAAAAACTGAAAGCTTTTCCTCCAAGATCTGGAACACAACAAGGATACCCACTTTCACCACTGTTATTCAGCATAGTACTGGAAGTCCTAGCTAGAGCAATCAGACAACAGAAAGTAATAAAGGACATACAAATTGGAAAGGAAGAAGTCAGATTATCCTTGTTTGCAGTTGATATGATCTTGTATTTGGAAAAAACTAAAGACTCCACCAAAAAAACTGTGAACTGATAAGCAAATTCAGTAATGTTGCAGGATACAAACTCCATATACGAAAATCAAAAGCATTTCTATATGCCAACAGCAAACAATCTGAAAAAGAAATCAAGAAAGTAATCCCATTTACAGTAGCTATAGGGAGAATTAAATACCTCAGAATTAACTTTACCAAAGAAGTGAAAGATCTCTACAATGAAAACTATAAAACATTGATGAAATAAATTAGAGAGGACACAAAAAATGAAAAGATACTCCATATTCATGAGTTGGAAGAGTAAATATTCTTAAAATGTCCATACTACCCAAAGCAATCTACAGATGCAGTGCAATCCCTATCAAAATACCAATGACATCCTTCACAGAAATAGAAAAACAATCCTAAAATTTATATGGAACCATAAAAGACCCAGAATAGCCAAAGCTATCCTGAGCAAAAATAACAAAACTGGAGGAATCACATTACCTGACTTTAAATTATGCTACAGAGCTATAGTAATCAAAACAGTATGGCAATGGCATAAAAACAGACACATAGACCAATGGAACAGAATAGAGAACCCAGAAACAAATTCATACACCTATGGTAAACTAATTTTAGACAAAGGTGCCAAGAACATACACTGGGGAAAAGACAGTCTCATCAATAAATGATGCTGGGAAAACAATATTATTCATATGCAGAAGAATGAAACTAGGACAGGCATAGTGGCTCACACTTGTAATCCCAACACTTTGAGAAGTAGAGGCGGGAAGATCACTTGAGCCCAGGAGCTTGAGACCAGCCTGGGGAACAAAGCAAGACCCTGACTCTGTTTTTTTAAGTAAATTAAAAAAAAATTTTAAAGGAGAATGAAACTAGACCCCTATGTCTCACCATAAACAAATATCAAATCAAAATAGATTAACGACTTGAATCTAAGACCTCAAATTATGTAACTACTAAATGAAAACATTGGGGAAACTCTCCAGCACATTAGTCTGGGCAAAAAATATCTTGAGTAATACCCCACAAACACAGGCAATCAAAGCAAAAATGGACAAATGGGACCACATTAAGTTTAAAAGCTTCTGCACAACAAAGGAAACAATCAACAAAGTAAAGACACAACCCACAGAATGGGAGAAAATATCTGCAAACTACTCATCTGACAAAAGATTAATAACCAGAATATATAAGGAACTCAAACAACTCTATAGGAAAAAAAAATCTAATAATCTGATTTAACAATGGGCAAAAGATCTGAAGAGACATTTCTCAAAAGAAGACATGCAAATAATAAACAGGCATATAAAAAGGTGCTCAACATCACTGATCATCAGAGAAATGCAAATCAAAACTACAATGAAATATCATCTCACCCTAGTTAAAATGGCTTTTATTTAAACGACAGGCAATAACAAATGTTAGCTAGGATGTGGATAAAAGAGAACCTTTGTACACTGCTGTTGGGAATGTAAATTCCCAACTATGGAGAACAGTTTGGAGTTTCCTCAAAAAACTAAAAATAGAGCTACCATATGATCCAGAAATCCCACTGCTAGGTATATACCCAAAAGAAAGGAAATCAGTGTCTTGAATAGATATTGTCACTTCCATGTTTATTGCAGCAATATTCACAATAGCCAAGATTTGGAGGCAAAAAGTTAAGTGTCCATCAACAGACAAATGAATAAAGAAAATGTGATACGTATACACAAGGAGAACTATTCAGTTATAAACAAAGAATGAGATCCTGTCATTTGCAACAACGTGGATGGAACTGGAGATCATTATGTTATTAATAAGTGAAATAAGCCAGGCACAGAAAGGCAAACTTTGCATGTTCTCACTTAGTTGGAGCTAAAAATTAAAACAATTGAATTCATGGAGACAGAGAGTAGAATGATGGTTACCAGAGGCTGGGAAGGGTAGTGGGGCAGAGGGAGGGAAGTGAGGATGGCAAATGGGTATTGAAAAATAGAAAGAATGAATAAGATCTAGTATTTGGTGGCACAACAGGGTGACTATAGTTAATAATTTAATTGTACATTTTTAAGTAAGAGTATAATTGGATTGTTTATAACACAAACGATAAATGCTTGAGGTGATGGACACCCCATTTACCCTGATGTGATGATTATATGCCTGTATCAAAATATCTCATATTTCTCATAAATATATACACTTACTATGTACCCACAACAATTAAAATTAAAAAAAAAAAAGTGTACACAAATGTTCTAAGCTGCATTGCTCATAATGGCCAAAAAAGTGAAACAACCCTAATGTTCATCAACAGATGATTGGATAAATAAAATGTGGTTTATCTGTACAATGGAATGTTATTTGGCAATAAAAACGAGTGGAGTACTGATAAATGCTACAACATAGATGAACCTTGAAAACATTATGCTATGTGAAGAAGCCAGTCACAAAAGACCACAAAGATTCCATGTATATGAAATGTCCAGACTACGCAAATCTATAGAATCAGAGAGTAAATTAGTGGCCATGATAGAACTAGGGGAAAATGGAATGGGAATGACTGCGAATGGATACAGGGTTTCAGCTTGGGATAATTAAAATGTTCTGAAATTAGATATTAGTAATGGGTGCATGAACTTTGTGAATAGACTTTCAAAAGGCCACTGAATTGTATACTTAAAAGGGTGAAATTTATAATATATGAATTATATGTCAATTTTTTTTTAAGTCAGTGAAATGTCCCACGCAAGACAGCTCTTATGCCTTATACTGGTTCCCAGAGGCCATAGTATTTTTTGTGGACTAGACTTTTATCTTTTAACCTTTCAGAACATGTGAGTTAGGGTACCTTTTCTGAAAGCATTTCCACACACTAGCTTCAAAGGAAGTCAGAACACTGTTTCAGATCTTTTGACGTGCTTCCTGCTTACCATCCTCAACAGACACTTATAGGGAGGCCTGACTATACTACAGTGTATTCACCACTGGTGGCAAATCTGTAAGAGTCAAGCTCTAACAACCCACTCATGCAAAAGCAGAACTCCAGGCCCTCTGAGACAGGGATCAGCAAACAGGTCATGCACATACAGGTAGCAGGCAGGATTTGGCTCCCAGGCCCTAGTTTGCCTCATACCAGCACTAAGAGAAAAAACACACAAGTAGGGATAAAAGATAATGTTAACACATACTACTAAGTTATTTGTTGAATAGATTAATGAATCTGTCATTATATTATTAAGCTTGTCAAGTTATTTTATCTGTGTCCTATACAAAACCAGTTTCTGCCGCTGTCACTTCCTTCTTAGAAACTCTCCTGAAATCTTTTCTGGGGCTTCTTAGACTGCCGACAGCATAGAGGTTTAAGAGATGACATTCTGTCCATATATTGTCTTATGTTAATTTCACCTGACAGCTAGCATCAAACACTCCGGAGTTACAGAGGGAACTGAGAGTAAATTCTGTTTCTCTTTGCTCTTGTAATGCCAAAGTGAATTAGTTTGCCACTCACTATAGCAATGATCACGTAGAATTGTTGTCATGTGCAGTTCTTGATATACAAAATCTGTTTCTAACCCACCCTTAGATGGATATGAATTCTGCCGTAAACCACCCACACTCTCATCCAGCCCTCCTATGACCAAGAGTTTATTCCTGCAAGATGGTTAGCTATGGTTAGTTAGGATATGTCAGTGGCTAAGGAGCAAAACGATGCTAACTCACCCAAAGAGCATTTCAGTAGTGCCCTCATTAACATGCTGGTGATGGCTAATCAACCGAACCAACCAACTATAGACAAATACACAAGTATGTGCTGTGTAAGATGCCCAATGAATATTTGAGGAAGGAAGGGAGAGAGGAAAATGGAAATGAATGTGTGCTTGTAAATCTAGGAACACCTTTGATTACTTTTTATAACAACTGCTTCTTTTTACTTTATTATTCCCTTCATTCTCATATCATAGTCATCATTATCCACTCTGTAGAGGGTACATTATCATCCCAATTTTACAAGTAAGAGATCTAGACTTGGTTTTTCCCAGAGTCACACAGCAAATTACCTAACTACAAGTAAAAGCTAGAACCTTCTGTCCTTCAGAATTACTCTCAACCTTCCAGCTATGCTGGCCGCATCTTTGGGACGTTTTGCTGAAAAAGCACATCAGTTGCTTTCTGCTTAGGCTAGGAACTAGCCCCATGTTACTAATTATTAAACCCTATTTTTCAGGCAGATGAAGCCTGTGAGGTCGGTCTGCCACTCTCTTAACTCAGCCTTAACCCAGCCCAGGCCCACTCAGTGCACACACATGTATGTCTTCCAGGATTATTCCAGTGAAGGCCTCTGCACCCTAATGGTGGCCTACCGAGAGTTGGATGAAGCATTCTTCCAGGACTGGAGCAGGAGGCACAATGAAGCCCGCTTGTCTTTGGAGAATTGGGAAAGCAAATTATCAAGTGTCTATGAAGAAGTTGAAAAAGACTTGATGGTTAGTGAGGAAGCCAGGGATAAACTGGGGGCAGTGATGGGGCCTGGCAGTCAGCAGACTGAGCAAGGGCTCTGCAAGTGGCTCCCAGACGATTGACAGATGCAGGTTCTCTCTGGGAGGAAGGATAGGAAGGCTCGGCAGGAGAGCTCCATAGCTTTGTGTGAGGGAGGCTGGATACTGGAATCCCAGCTGATTCAGTATATCCTGGACCTTCTCAATCCATAATGGAAGAATGCACTGGTTGTAATTTTTACCTTTCTGGCAGTGTTTCTAATCCCAAAGCTGTTCACAGAAGCTAAGGAATCTAGTTGAAAAGCTGTGTGTGTTGTGAGGCAGAATAAGCTGATTTTTATACCGCTGAGATCCTCACACCAGGACAGAGCCAGCTCACTAAAGAGAGTGCTGAGGTGCCAGTTCAGTCATTGGGTAGCACTAAATGCTCTGCCTCTTTCCCTTTTCCTCATTCACTGATGCATCTTTTCAAAGCTGTTAGGGGTCACAGCCATAGAAGACAAGCTACAAGATGGAGTACTTGAGACAATCATCATCCTGAACAAAGCCAAAATTAAACTATGGGTTTTAACTGGAGATAAGCAAGGTAAAACCCCTAGACTGACTGATCCTCTTCCCTATCCACCTTAGCCATTTATTTTCCTCCTCTTTCCTTTTTTTTCTTAGCCATTTTTTGACAAATATCTTGTAAGTCAAATCAAGTCCTTAGAGGACAACTTTCTTCTCAATCTTGTATACAATTTGCTGAGCATATACTTTATGCCAGATGATATATTAGGCATTGAAGACAGATTAATCAATCAGACATGACCTGTCACCCAGGAACTCACAAGCTAAACTTTAAAATTGTCTTTGACTGTACCCTATTGTCCCATAGAGTCACTCTCTTACTATATCCCACAAATTTGTCTGAAAATCCTCCTATGTTACCCTCCCAGTTCAACCTCATTTTCTGTTGGCTATACTTAATGCAAACTTCTGAACTCATCTCTCTGTCTCTTGCTCTTATTAATTTCAGTACAGCCAACATACAACCATCAGTTTAATCTTCCTCAAATATACTAATTTTATGATGTTACTCCTCTGTTCAGGGATCTACAGTGACTCCATGTTGTAAAGGTTGAACTTCTCTATCTGGCCTTCAAGACTTTGATAATCTATTGCTCTTCACATCCTTATCTGCATCCTAATGTTACCATTATCTTAAGTATGCCCCCCAAACAAACCAATTCCTACTCTAGGGCCTTCGTTTGGGTTGTTTCCCCACTTAAAATGCCTTTTCCTTCAAGTCTTATTCATCCTCCAAGGACTTCCTTCAAGAAAGTTTCTGTGACAGTTGCAGTCTCTCCTCTGAATTCTGATACCATGTGTAGCCAGGATTCAGGGCTTGATTTTTTTCTAAGTATGAATTTATTCCAAATTCCGGACTATTTTATGGGGGTATAAAATCTAGCATAGAAATGGGCACAGTGCTATTCAAAGAAACACATCCTGATTGCCCGGAGAGGTGGATAAAGACTGAAATTGTAGCCGGGCATGGTGGCGCATGCCTGTAATCCCAGCACTTTGGGAGGCTGAGGCGGGCAGATCACAAGGTCAGGAGATAGAGACCATCCTGGCTAATACGGTGAAATCCTGTCTCTACTAAAAATACAAAAAATTAGCTGGGCGCGTTGGCGGGTGCCTGTAGTCCCAGCTACTCAGGAGGCTGAGGCAGGAGAATGGCGTGAATCCGGGAGGCAGAGCTTGCAGTGCGCCGAGATAGCGCCACTGCAGTCTGGTCTGGGTAACAGCGTGAGACTCCGTCTCAAAAAAAAAAAAAAAAAAAAAAAAAGACTGAAATTGTTCTAAGAAATAGCGTAAGGCTTTCTAGAGAAGGCCAGAATGACCGTAGTTATTGATAAATAATCCACAAGTCTGTACAGGTAGATAATCATCCGTGGATGTTTGAACACGATCTCCACTGATTCATTAAAAATGCACTTTGATTGCATCCATGGCAAATGTGGATGAATGGGCTCTGCAGCCCAATATTAGAGCCTGTGTACCTGTACACTGTGAAGATCCTGTCTCTGTCTTAAACACCAGCCAAAATGAGACTTGTGCTCCCCCTTCGCTACAGAGACTGCTGTGAACATTGCCTATTCCTGTAATCTATTTGAGGACGAAATGGATGAGGTTTTCATCGTGGAAGGCAGGGATGATGAAACTATTCGGAAAGAACTCAGGTATAGATGGGAGATTGGCCACAGCCAGTCCCTGGACTCAAAATTTCCCACCCATCTCTTCCCTTAGTGTGGCTCCCACACCACCAGAAGGAACAGATAAGACATGGAGGAGGGAAAAAAAACTAAAATATTTGAAAAAATTTTGTAAAGCAGCATTTGGGCTAAATGGGGCTGGAGTGTGCGGGATGGAGAAGTGTAGCATGTGGATGGTCAGGGACCTATGGCAGTGGCAGGTCTTGAGAGGCTGTCAAGTCTGAGCTCTTGGCTGGTGCTTTGCAGAGTTCCTGTATCCCCTTTGCCTTTCATCTGAGGACACATTTTCCCTCCTAAATTCTGAGCCTTCAGGTCAGACTCTGACCAATACTCTTGGCTTTCAGGACAGCAAGGAACAAGATGAAACCCGAGTCTCTCCTGGATTCAGACCCCATAAACATTTACCTCACCACAAAGCCCAAACTACCTTTTGAAATACCTGAGGAGGTGGCCAATGGCAACTTTGGCTTGATCATCAATGGCTACAGTCTGGTGGGCAACACAGAGCTACACTCTATTCTCTTCTTCCAAGGAACCCTCTTCCTAGGTCCAACACACTGCAGGGAAATTTCAAGATTGCCTTTCCTATTCCATGAGCCATGCTATTCCCCTTCCCTTCTGGTGCCCTTGCCTGAAAGACTCCTTTCCCTAGGCTTCTCTAGGAAGAAGTAAATAAGGAAAGAGAAGCCAAGGGCATATTTCTTCCTTATCCAAATTCAAATTCTTCTCTACTGATGTGGACTGTCACTTAGGGGAAGAGGGAAGCAAGCAGAAACAGGTCCCCCAAGAAGTCACTTGGCCTCATAGCCCCATCAACGGATTTGGCCCAACGAGAGGTCCCGACCAGCTTCCCACTGGAGGCTGAGTCAGATGTGAGGATGCCTAGAACTGACTTGGGGGCTTGGCCTCCCTTGGGGGTGGAGTGTCTTGGGAGCAGCTATGCCTGCCCTGTGAAGGACAGGAGAGTGTGGAGGGAAAGGGAACCATTTGGGAAGGTCATACTCTGAGAGCTTTTTTGGGCAACCTGAAGAGTGAGTGTGTCCTGGTGCTGCAGGCCTATGCTCTAGAAGGGAACCTGGAATTGGAACTGCTGCGAACAGCGTGCATGTGCAAGGGGATGATCTGCTGCCGGATGACACCCCTTCAGAAGGCCCAGGTGGTAGAGCTGATGAAGAGGTACAAGAAGGTGGTGACACTGGCCATCGGGGATGGGGCCAATGACGTCAGCATGAGTAAAGGCATGTGAGGGGAGGGGGGCAGTTGGCTTCCAGCCATGGGCTTGCCCCTTCCTTCCTCTATGGGCAAAACTGATCTGAGTGGTACTCTGTTGCTGGCTCACACTCCTGCCTCTCATATGTGTTACACATTTATACCGTTTTGCAACTCCATTCATACTCCTCTATGCCTGCACTCCCACTTATTGACACATGCAGGCATCAGCGCATATCCACAGGCATGCACACACATTCAGATTCATGCACTTACACTATGAGTGTAAGCACACACACAGATACACATGGCTCCCACAAGAACACATGCTTACATTCACAGAACAACAGGCTGTGCAACTACCACACCTTCTTTCTGAGATGACTCAAGGTCCACAGAAAGGACCTCTGGGCAGGAGTCATAGTCTGTTTTTTTTTTTTTTTTTTTGAAGGCTGTAGGCTGTGATGCCCAATTCAGAGATCTTTTCTTTACCAAGTCTATGTTCCCAAGAGCTTGCCCTGCTCCCCTGGCTGGAGGAGAATAGGTGACTTACTGATCACTTTGGACCAGTAGAAGCAAATGGCTGACATTTACTAGGGTTTTTTTGTTTTGTTTTGTCTAGAGAGAGTCTTGCTCTGTCACCCAGGCTGGAGTGCAGTGGCGTGATCATAACTCACTGCAGCCTTGAACTCCTGGGCTCAAGCAATCCCCCTGCCTCTGCCTCCTGAGTAGCTGGGACTATAGGCACACACCACCATGCCCAGTTATCTTTTACTTATTAGTAGAGGTGAGATCTCGCTATTTTGCCCACATTGGTCTCAAACTTCTGGCCTCAAATGATCCCCCCATCTCAGTTTCAAAGTGCTGGGATCACAGGCGTGAGCCACCAAACCTGGCCAAATTTTCTGGTTTCAATTTCTGGTGAATGTTGACCTACCAGCCTCCAGCAACATGTAGGTCTGTGAGATATGGACAAATCTAGAGGTCCTCTAGTCCAACCTCTCTGCCCATACAAGAAACTCTAGCAGATATTCCAGCTTCAGCTTTAATACTAGGAAATATTCTCACTCTCTTCCCCAGTTTCTAGACCCTAGGGGTATTTAGGAGTTGAGAGGTTTGAATGATCCCATCAAGCAGTGCAGTAGGCATATTCCAGACCAGTGAATTTGGTATATACCAGAAAAATGGCAAACTACCACAAACTAATTAAAACTTTTAGGAACTTGGGTCTTCTCATCCATCAAATATAATCATTGCTTTATCCAGAAAAAGTCACCTTTAGGCCTCCTGAAGAACTTGTTTCTCACTAACAACGTATGTACATCATACAGTTGGATTTTAGCCCCTTGGGTAAACTTAGGTAATTAAATATTGTATTGGATTGGCATCCATCCTGCATCTTGAATTAAGTGGGTTCCAGAGATAGCAAGAAATTTTAACCTCAGCATCTGGACAGTAGGAAAGAGCCCAGATGGCTAGAGTAGTGGCAAAGGGCATTCAGGACAGCTTCTAGTACTGGCCATGCCAGGCATTCTAGAGTGGCAGTGTCCGAAACAAACTACAGAAGAGATGCCCAGCACAGTGGCTCACACCTGTAGTCCCAACACTTTGCGAGGCCAAGGCGAGAGGATCGCCTGAGTCCAGGAGTTTGAGACCAGCTTGGGCAACACAGGGAGACAGTGTCTCTGTAAAAACAAAACAAAAAAGTGCAGAAAAGGGAGCTGCTTTCCTGTTTGTGAGGGAGGGGCAATCCACTAAGGAGAAAAGACTCCACTAAGTAAGAGACAGTTTGCACTGAGCCTAAAAGCATTTTCCAAATGTAAAATAAAGGGGTTTGTACAACATCATCTCAACTTTCCCTTTATACTTCCCAGGCTGGGAGCCCAGCAAACAAGCTTTCTGGCTGAGAAGTTTCTGGGGTTTTATTGCAGCTGCCCACATTGGGGTTGGCATCAGTGGCCATGAGGGACTGCAGGCCATGCTCAACAGCAACTTCGCCTTCTCCCAGTTCCACTATCTTCAGCGTCTACTCTTGGTCCATGGCCGCTGGTCTTATAATCGCATGTGCAAGTTTCTCAGCTACTTCTTTCATAAGAACTTCACCTTCACCCTGGTGCACTTCTGGTATGCCTTCTGTAATGGGTTCTCTGCACAGGTAGGTGATCAGTGGCAATCTCCACTGTGGTCAACTGGGTTTTCTCTAGTCATCTCTCACTTCAGCTAGCTCAGATCCTTTTTCGCCTCTAGAGACCAACGTATGACATGCTGCCATCCATTCATGAAGCCCTTCACCCCACGCTGATCATCTCCTAAACCTACACAAACCTTAGATTTCCAAGCCATAACTGGTATAGCCTGGCTCTGATTTGACCTTGACTTCTACTTTTAAACTTTCTTTTTATTTATGTATCTACTTATGTTGAGACAGGGTCTTGCTCTGTTGCTCAGGCTAGAGTGCAGTGGTGTGAACATGGCCCACTGTAGCCTCGACTTCCCGGGCTCAGATGATTCTCCTACCTCAGCCTCCCGAGTAGCTGGGACTACAGGTGTGCACCACGACACCCTAATTTTTTGTAGTTTTGGTTGAAATGAGGTTTCACCATGTTGCCCAAGCTGGTCTTGAACTCCTGGGCTCGAGGTATCCGCCTACCTCAGCCTCCCAGAGTGCTGGGATTACAGGCATGAGCCACCACACCTGGGTTAAACTTTCCCTTAAGCTGTTTTCACTGATGTTGAGACTTAGAATTTCCAAACATATGTAATGGGAACAAATTCCTGGATCTTGGAGTTTTCTTAGCATCCAAAGTCATCTTTTTGGAACAGGCTAAGCCTCAAGGAGCCTCTGGGTCATGCCAGATAGGCCAGATATGGTGTTCACCTATATCCATACTTGGAAATACAGCTTCCCTTTGCTTCTCCTTCCCCACTCAGACTGCCTGTACTCCTGACCCCAACACACATGCAATTGTTACTTTGATGAATTAATTCCACATTTGAATGTGAAACCTCCCCCACCTTAGTGGGGAGAAGTAACACCTGGATTTTGATGTTCTAAGAGGAGTCCCTTTTCCTGTGAGAAGTTTTTCAGAAGCATCTCAAGGATTTCCAAGAGAAACAACCTCAGAAACAATTATCTTGGGAGTCCTACTTTTGTTGCCACAGACTCCAGGAATAACAGGCCAGTCAGCAAATAGTAGCAGATTTGTATTCTCCCAAGCCCTAGCAAAGCCAGTCTGCTTTGTGGGAGGCGTATGTGTATACATGTGTTGCTGCTGACCTCTTGTGGCTAATAAAGAAAAAGCCCTCTCTAGGCCCCAGGATGGAGCGTCCAGCTAGGGAAGGGTCATTGGGTCTATTCTGCTTGCCAGTATTAGGAGGTATGCAGTGCTACAGAAGCCACTGAATGCCACTAAGCAAGTAAAGAGTCCAAAGACTGGGCAAAGTGGCTCACGCCTGTAATTCCAACACTTTGGGAGGCTGAGGCAGGTGGATCACCTGAGGTCGAGAGTTCAAGACCAGCCTGTCCAACATTGCAAAACCCTGTCTCTACAAAAAATACAAAAATTAGCTGGGTGTGGTGGTGGGCGCCTATAGTCCCAGCTACTCTGGAGGCTGAGGCAGGAGAATGGCGTGAACCCAGGAGGCAGAGGTTGCAGTGAGCACTGCACTCCAGCCTGAGTGACAGAGCAAGACTCCATCTCAAAAAAAAAAAAAAAAAAAAAAAAGTACAAAGGTTTACATGCCTAGGAGTGCAGCGGTACAGCTAGCATTCCCTATCAATCACTCTGGGTCCTTTCTGTGCGGGGCTGTATCGGTTATGGTGGGATTGGTCCAGATCCACCTTGAAAGCTTGGTGTGGCCTTACTCTATCCTAGGACCTGGGGTTCTAATAAACTAGGATCAAGTAGAGACTGGGGTCAACATTCCCAGTCAGGTTTCTCCTGCTGTAGGTTAATGTGTGTGGGGGTGGGACAGGGTGGCAGGGGTCGAGGGATGAAGGTGGCTGTCTTGGACCCGGAAGGTGGAGCTGGGACTGTAGAGAAGAGAGGAGCCCACAAAATCTCCTTGGTATTCTTCCAGACAGTTTATGAGACCTGGTTTATCACGTGCTACAATCTGGTCTACACTTCCCTCCCTGTCCTGAGCATGAGTGTTTGATCAGGTAAGATCCAGCAGCAAGCCCCTGGTCAGAGTTGAAGCCCCTGGGCCCCTGAGGAATATCCCTAAGAATGAAGAATACAGCAAGAGCTGGGCTCTACAAAATCCAGTGTAAAGGGAATAATTTCCAGAGCGGGGAAAAGAGCTCATCACCTAGACAGGTATCATGAGATAAAGTAAAAAATCCTCCTCAACAGAGAATAATCCTCAGTTTTAGAAAGCCAAGTTTTCCTGTATCAATTTTATCTTTGTAGAGAGAAACATGGAAATTGTGCTGTACAGTAAATTGAGTATATATAAAAGTAATTAAAATATATATGGAAAAAATAAGGAAAAATTAAATAACATAAGCAGAATATGAATGGAAAAAATAAAGAAAAGAAAATAGAGTTATTGGGGTAGGACTAGGTAACTTATGGGACTTCAAAAAGGAGAGACTCCTTCAGGGATAATGAAGATGAGATAAGCCAATGCAGGAAGGCCTGGGTGGGAGTCCTGAAGGCCAGGCATGGTAGTATGGGTGTGATAGTTTATATCATAAGGAGCCAGACTAAGGGATACCATCTGTCCCTGTCAGAAATTCCCTGGGCATTGAGGGTCCTGGTACCCTACCTCTCCCTTGTCTTCTACCCCAACCTCTAGTCCTGGGCACATGGAGTAGAAAATGAGTCTCCAAAAAGGAATAAAGTAGCTGAAATAGGACATCATGGGATCATGGCTCTTGGTCTCCATGGGAAGTAGCCCTAAAGGAAATTCTCCAGGAAGTAACTGCTAACCTCAGAACAACAAGAGGGATGGGTTGTATTACTCAACAGTCCATCCAGCTTCAGTGGCCTAATTCTAGGGATCCATCTCTGAAGCCAGCCCCAAACTTTGTATCCAAAGTTTCAGATTTAGGAGATGAAGATAATCCAATGACATCCACTTAGAGTAATTTTTTCACCTTCAGTTCACCGGTAGCTGTGGGAGTGGGAGAAACCTCACAGAACATGAATGCCTCTAAAAGACTAACTGATCCCCATTGATGTTGCTTTCTCCCACATTGACTTTTGACATAAAGAATATTCAACTAGGGCCGGGCACGGTGGCTCACACCTGTAACCCCAGCACTTTGGGAGGCCCAGGCAGGTGGATCACTTGAGGTCAGGAGTTTGAGACCAGCTTGGCCAACATGGCGAAACCCCATCTCTAATAAAAATATAAAAATTAGCCGGGTGTGGTGGCACACACCTGTAATCCCAGCTACTCAGGAGGCTGAGACAAGAGAATTGCTTGAACCTGAGAAGTAGAGGTTGCAATAAGCCAAGATGGTGCCACTGTACTCCAGACTGGGTGATAGAGCAAGACCCCATCTCAACTGAAAGAACTCTTACACCTGGGGACTTATGTCCCAGCTGCCTCCCCTATCTCAAGCTCCAGTCCTCCTCCCAGCTACCCACAAGCCTAGTTGCTCCCTTTCATAACTCCCCAGTTCTAACTCCCTCCAAGTCCTTCCCAGCATCCTGACCTTCTCCCAGCTTCCTTCCACTACCCAGATCCTTGCCTAGAGAGTAGGACTTCAGGAAGGGTCTGTGGTCACTGCTGTGTTCCCTGGTTCCACTTCTCAAGTAACCCATAAGGAAGCTCCTAGGCAGCCTGGCAGCAGACCTGGTGAGGGGAGAAGCCTCTACTCTGATGGAGATGGGACCTTCTATGGAGAGACCCTGAACCTCCCTCCTTATCCTCTGGTGCTTCCAGGATATGAATGAGACATGGCGCCTCCATTTCCCAGAGCTGTATGAGCCAGGCCAGCACAACCTCTATTTCAACAAGAAGGAATTTGTGAAGTGTTTAATGCATGGGATCTACAGTTCCTTCGTGTTGTTCTTTGTCCCCATGGGGACTCTTTACAATGCAGAACGAAATGATGGGAAGGACATCTCCGACTACCAGTCCTTCTCCCTGGTGGTGCAGACCTCCTTGATCTGGGTGGTCACAATGCAGGTATGGCCAGTGGTGGTGGGGGTAAGGGGATTGGGTGGGGGCCTCTCTGAAAGAGTAGGAGGAATAGAGGGAGGGAGTGTAGGAAGGGAGCAACCTTCATTACATAACTGGAGGGGGGAGGTAGCTGACAGGTCCCAGGTTACAGGTCCCATAAGAGGGTACTTTTCAGATCGCCCTGAGGACAACCTACTGGACGATGATAAGCCATGTCGTCATCTGGGGTAGCCTGTGTTTCTACTTTTGCATGTCATTCCTCCTGTACAGCGATGGCTTGTGCCTAGCATTCCCTGACGTCTTCCAATTCCTAGGTAAGGCCCTGCCCAGTGGGCGGAGGGTGGGGAACCAGGTATATTATTTAATAAATGTTTACCGAGAAGCCATTACTATGTGCTAGGCTAGAGATATAAATAAGACATGGTCTCTGCCCTAAAAGGGCTCAAAATGTAGCTAGGGAAATAAGTTACCTTATTTGAGTTTCCAAGGTATTTTCACATGCCTTATGAGATTTGCTATTTATCAGCATCCCAAGAGGTAGGCAGTGCAACAATTTTTAGAGCCATTTTAGACACTGGAGGGTTTTTTTTAATTAAAGGACTCAAATGTAGGTTTCCTGGTTCCAGTTCAATGTCCTTTATGCTGTGGCATATTGCCTTATTGTCTCCCATAATTTTTCCCTCTCTCTCATCTCCACTTTGCTGAAGACAAAATATAGAGAGTAGATATGTAGATGTAGTTGGCTCCCATCTTTTTGTCTTTATTTTTAATTTTTTGAGACTCTTGCTCTATCTCTGTCGCCTCGGCTGGAGTGCAGTGGTGCAATCTTGGCTCACTGCAACCTCTGCCTCCTGGGTTTAAGCGACTCTCGTGCCTCAGCCTCCCCACTAGCTGGGACTACAGTTGTGCACCACCATGCACTGCTAATTTTTTTTGTATTTTTGGTAGAGACGTGCTTTTGCCATGTTGGCCAGGCTGGCCTTAAGCTCCCGGCCTCAAGCAATCTGCCTGCCTGGGGCTCCCAATGTGCTGGGATTACAAGCGTGAGCCACCGCACCTGGCTGTCTCTCACCTTTTGTCAGGCCACTAACTCATTTTTATCCTTCAAATCTTTTTTTTTCTTTTTTTAATTTTTTTTTTTTGCCTTTTTTATTTTTTTGTTTTTTCCTCCTCCAAAGCTTTCTTTCCCATTTTTGGATACAAGCCAGTGCTCTAGGATTCCCTCATAACTTACCCCTGCCCTCCTATCTCCTGCCCTACCCTGCCCTGCCTTCAGAGGGAGAGAGAGGCACATGGATTCACAGTGACTTTGGCTGCGCAAAGGACCCAACTGCAATTCTTTTGTATTTATATTATTTCTCAGGAGCCTAAACTAACTCCAAATCAATAACTTCCTTCTTTGGACTAGAGAGGTGTCTATGTTCTGGCTAATAACTCCTACCCCTGGTCCCACCCCTGTCCTCCAGGCTCTGTTTCAGCCTTTCCCCTCCTGGCTCACTGTTTACAGGTGTGGTCAGGAATTCTCTGAACCAGCCGCAAATGCTGCTGAGCATTATCCTCAGTGTGGTCCTCTGTATGTTGCCTGTGATTGGGTACCAATTTCTTAAACCACTATTCTGGCCTATCAGCGTGGACAAGGTGAGTGGAACAGAAAATCTACCCAGTTATAATTCATGACCTTCTTTTGCCTTTGCCTCTGTGGATGAAAACCCTATCCCCCATGCTCTGGCTATAGGTTTTTTTTTTTTTTTTTTTTTACTTAACAATTTTTTTTTATTATTATACTTTAGGTTTTAGGGTACATGTGCACAATGTGCAGGTTTGTTACATATGTATCCATGTGCCATGTTGATTTCCTGCACCCATTAACTCGTCATTTAGCATCAGGTATATCTCCTAATGCTGTCCCTCCCCCCTCCCCCCACCCCACAACAGTCCCCGGAGTGTGATGTTCCCCTTCCTGTGTCCATGTGTTCTCATTGTTCAATTCCCACCTATGAGTGACAACATGCGGTGTTTGGTTTTTTGTCCTTGTGATAGTTTACTGAGAATGATGTTTTCCAGTTTCATCCATGTCCCTACAAAGGACACGAACTCATCATTTTTTATGGCTGCATAGTATTCCATGGTGTATATGTGCCACATTTTCTTAATCCAGTCTATCGTTGTTGGACATTTGGGTTGGTTCCAACTCTTTGCTATTGTGAATAGTGCCGCAATAAACATACGTATGCATGTGTCTTTATAGCAGCATGATTTATAGTCCTTTGGGTATATACCCAGTAATGGGATGGCTGGGTCCAATGGTATTTCTAGTTCTGGATCCCTGAGGAATCGCCACACTGACTTCCACAATGGTTGAACTAGTTTACAGTCCCACCAACAGTGTAAAAGTGTTCCTATTTCTCCACATCCTCTCCAGCACCTGTTGTTTCCTGCCTTTTTAATGATGGCCATTCTAACTGGTGTGAGATGGTATCTCACTGTGGTTTTGATTTGCATTTCTCTGATGGCCAGTGATGATGAGCATTTCTTCATGTGTTTTTTGGCTGCATAAATGTCTTCTTTTGAGAAGTGTCTGTTCATGTCCTTTGCCCACTTTTTAATGGGGTTGTTTGTTTTTTTCTTGTAAATTTGTTTGAGTTCATTGTAGATTCTGGATATTAGCCCTTTGTCAGATAAGTAGGTTGCAAAAATTTTCTCCCATTCTGTAGGTTGCCTGTTCACTCTGATGGTAGTTTCTTTTGCTGTGCAGAAGCTCTTTAGTTTAATTAGATCCCATTTGTCAATTTTGGCTTTTGTTGCCATTGCTTTTGGTGTTTTAGACATGAAGTCCTTGCCCACGCCTATGTCCTGAATGGTATTGCCTAGGTTTTCTTGTAGGATTTTAATGGTTTTAGGTCTAACATTTAAGTCTTTAATCCATCTTGAATTAATTTTTGTATAAGGTGTAAGGAAGGGATCCAGTTTCAGCTTTCTACATATGGCTAGCCAGTTTTCCCAGCACCATTTATTAAATAGGGAATCCTTTCCCCATTTCTTGTTTTTGTCAGGTTTGTCAAAGATCAGATAGTTGTAGATATGCGGCATCATTTCTGAGGGCTCTGTTCTGTTCCATTGATCTATGTCTCTGTTGTGGTACCAGTACCATGCTGTTTTGGTTACTGTAGCCTTGTAGTATAGTTTGAAGTCAGGT
The DNA here is from genome assembly GCF_028878055.3 of Symphalangus syndactylus. Taxonomy (NCBI): domain Eukaryota; kingdom Metazoa; phylum Chordata; class Mammalia; order Primates; family Hylobatidae; genus Symphalangus; species Symphalangus syndactylus. The sequence goes on along the minus strand of NC_072431.2, from coordinate 109,339,666 downwards.
AGCGTGATGCCTCCAGCTTTGTTCTTTTGGCTTAGGATTGACTTGGCGATGCAGGCTCTTTTTTGGTTCCATATGAACTTTAAAGTAGTTTTTTCCAATTCTGTGAAGAAAGTCATTGGTAGCTTGATGGGGATGGCATTGAATCTATAAATTACTTTGGGCAGTATGGCCATTTTCACGATATTGATTCTTCCAACCCATGAGCATGGAATGTTTTTCCATTTGTTTGTATCCTCTTTTATTTCATTGAGCAGTGGTTTGTAGTTCTCCTTGAAGAGGTCCTTCACATCCCTTGTAAGTTGGATTCCTAGGTATTTTATTCTCTTTGAAGCAATTGTGAATGGGAGTTCACTCATGATTTGGCTCTCTGTTTGTCTGTGATTGGTGTACAAGAATGCTTATGATTTTTGTACATTGATTTTGTATCCTGAGACTTTGCTGAAGTTGCTAATCAGCTTAAGGAGATTTTGGGCTGAGACAATGGGGTTTTCTAGATATACAATCATGTCATCTGCAAACAGGGACAGTTTGACTTCCTCTTTTCCTAATTGAATACCCTTTATTTCCTTCTCCTGCCTGATTGCTCTGGCCAGAACTTCCAGCACTATGTTGAATAGGAGCGGTGAGAGAGGGCATCACTGTCTTGTGCCAGTTTTCAGAGGGAATGCTTCCAGTTTTTGCCCATTCAGTGTGATATTGGCTGTGGGTTTGTCGTAGATAGCTCTTATTATTTTGAGATATGTCCCATCAATACCTAATTTATTGAGAGTTTTTAGCATGAAGCGTTGTTGAATTTTGTCAAAGGCCTTTTCTGAATCTATTGAGATAATCATGTGGTTTTTGTCTTTGGTTCTGTTTATATGCTGGATTACATTTATTGGTTTGCATATGTTGAACCAGCCTTGCATCCCAGGGATGAAGCCAACTTGATCATGGTGTATAAGCTTTTCGATGTGCTGCTGGATTCAATTTGCCAGTATTTTATTGAGGATTTTTGCATCAATGTTCCTCAAGGATATTGGTCTGAAATTCTCTTTTTTGGTTATGTCTCTGCCAGGCTTTGGTATCAGGACGATGCTGGCTTCATAAAATGTGTTAGGGAGGATTCCCTCTTTTTCTAGCGATTGGAATAGTTTCAGAAGGAATGGTACCAGTTCCTCCTTGTACCTCTGGTAGAATTCAGCTGTGAATCCATCAGGTCCTGGACTCTTTTTGGTTGGTAAGCTATTGATTATTGCCACAATTTCAGAACCTGTTATTGGTCTATTCAGAGATTCAACTTCTTCCTGATTTAGTCTTGGGAGGGTGTATTTGTCGAGGAATTTATCCATTTCTTCTAGATTTTCTAGTTTATTTGCATAGAGGTGTTTGTAGTATTCTCTGATGGTAGATTGTATTTCTGTGGGATCGGTGGTGATATTCCCCTTTTTCATTTTTTATTGCATCTATTTGATTCTTCTCTCTTTTCTTCTTTATTAGTCTTGCTAGCGGTCTATCAATTTTGTTGATCTTCTCAAAAAACCAGCTCCTGGATTCATTAGTTTTTTGAAGGGTTTTTTGTGTCTCTATTTCCTTCAGTTCTGCTCTGATTTTAGTTATTTCTAGCCTTCTGCTAGCTTTTGAATGTGTTTGCTCTTGCTTTTCTAGTTCTTTTAATTGTGATGTTAGGGTGTCAATTTTGGATCTTTCCTGCTTTCTCTTGTGGGCATTTAGTGCTATAAATTTCCCTCTACACACTGCTTTGAATGTGTCCCAGAGATTCTGGTATGTTGTGTCTTTGTTCTCGTTGGTTTCAAAGAACATCTTTATTTCTGCCTTCATTTCATTATGTACCCCATAGTCATTCAGGAGCAGGTTGTTCAGTTTCCATGTAGTTGAGCGGTTTTGAGTGAGTTTTTTAATCCTGAGTTGTAGTTTGATTGCACTGTGGTCTGAGAGACAGTTTGTTATAATTTCTGTTCTTTTACATTTGCTGAGGAGAGCTTTACTTCCAACTATGTGCTCAAAATAAAGGGATGGAGGAAGATCTATCAAGCAAATGGAAAACAAAAAAAGGCAGGGGTTGCAATCCTAGTCTCTGATAAAATAGACTTTAAACCAACAAAGATCAAAAGAGACAAAGAAGGCCATTACATAATGGTAAAGGGATCAATTCAACAAGAAGAGCTAACTATCCTAAATATATATGCACCCAACACAGGAGCACCCAGATTCATAAAGCAAGTCCTGAGTTACCTACAAAGGGACTTAAACTCCCACACAATAATAATGGGAGATTTTAACACCCCACTGTCAACATTAGACAGATCATCGAGACAGAAAGTTAACAAGGATATCCAGGAATTGAACTCAGCTCTACACAAAGTGGACCTAATAGACATCTACAGAACTCTCCACCCCAAATCAACAGAATATACATTTTTTTCAGCACCACACCACACCTATTCTGGCTATAGGTTTTTGACAGAATTCAAGAGTGCAGGAGACTTCCACGGCAGTTCCCAGTCCGGATCAAACTGAAACACTCAAGTGCTCGACGTTCTGCCTATGCATTCTCCCATAAACATGGCTTTGGGGCCCTCATCGCTTCTGGCAAGACAATGAAGTCCAGGATGTCCAAGAGAAACACCCTTTTTTCAAAAAGATAGAGGCCCTAGGGAAATTCCAAAAGAGGCAGTCAGTGCTCTTCCTCCCTTATACTCATGCAATTTAGGAAGAATTAGAGTCCCTGGGAAACCAGCATAAACCTGCTCCTTCATTCTCACTAGGGACTAAGCCTTCTAATTGTCCAGAAGGCTATGCCCAGAAAGGCAAGGAGGGGTAAGGAAAGAGCCCCCAGATATCTGCCAGAGTTGCAGCATTTCAAGAAAAAGAAAAAAAAAAAGCAACCTCAGGCCTGCCTCCCACCATCTCTTGCAAGTTTTAATCCAGATAAGCATACGTAGAGGTAGGGGGTGACAAGGGACAGTATGGGGAAGGGAAAAGAAGATATGACCTAAGAATTTTACTTTGGGCCCTATCTCCTATACTCAGAGCAAGCATAAACCTTCCCAGGGCCCTACACAAACATATTCCCATTGAGGCATCTTTCTCAGGTTTATCTGGGAGATTCAGGGTAAGTCTTTTGTTGGCATTGCATAGCAAAAGAAAGAGGCAGCTGTGAGGAATTGGTCTTATAAAGCTGAAAGAGGGTTTCTGGACCATAAATAAATAAAAAGAAATGAAGGCGGTTCCTGCCTGGATAGGACAACTCAAGGTTTTCCCTTCTTCTGCCCTCTGTGACTTCTCTGACTCAAGAACTGATACCTGCTCAGGCCTCAGAACTGAGAAGGGAATACTACAGGAGATTTTAAATATTCTTTTCTTGAGGGTCGTAAGCCATAATTGGTGAGCATATTTCCTTATTCCATAAAATTGAGAAGAAATTATATGTACTTGGAAAATCGTTTCTAAGGAGTTTAGAATTGGAACAATAAATTGCTTATTTTGGAGCAGAGAGATTTGTATGGTCTATTGGGACCCCAGGGACAATAATATAATCTGAGCAATATCTTTGGTCCAGACTCCCACCAACCTCCCCCTTCAAATTAGACCAATACTTCCCCTTTTCCTGCCTTCTTTTTCAGCTCCACTCCACTTTTCTGCCCCCTCTTGCTAAACTCTAATGTGGCCTCAGTATGACCACATCTTTTACCAATATGGCTCTATCCTCTGCGTACCTTAAGTATTGTTTCTTAGGTTCTTTGCTTATCTTTCTCTGTACCCTTTTCCTGGGTGACTTCATCCAAACTCTCGACTTCATTTACCAACAAAGAAGATTCACAGTCTCTAGCCCAGATCTCCCTGCTAAGGTCCAGATCCATATATTAAAGTGGCTCCCAGACCTTTCACTTTGTCGCACCTCTGGAAACTTACACTCAACCTGCACTAATCATTTTCCCTCCCAGTTCTACCCCAGGATGCCACCACTACCGTCTGAGTTACCCGAACCCAAATGATGAGAATCATCCCATACCTCTTCCTCTAGCTCGATGTCAAGTCAGTCAAGTCATATAAATTCTGCCTCCTTATTATTTGTTGTTTTCAATTCCCTCCATTATTACTACCATTGACCTTGCTCAAATTTCATCACCTCATATCTAGATTATGGCATAAAATCTCCCAACTCATCTCCCTGGTTCTGGTTCTCCCTTTTGTTTTCTTTTCTTTCTTTCTTTTTTTTTTTTTTTTTTTTTTTGAGACGGAGTTTCGCTCTTGTTGCCCAGTCTGGAGTGCAGTGGCGGCGATCTCGGCTCACCGCAACCTCCACCTCCCGGGTTCAAGAGATTTTCCTGCCTCAGCCTCCTTGGTTCTCCCCTTTGTAAAGCATCAGCAATATTATTTCAAGAGTAATCTTTCTGAAAGGCAAATCTGATCATGTCAAGCCTCAGTTTAGCATCCTTTAAGGAAATCTCATGCTTTCTGGATCTAGTTAAAATTTGGACATTTTACTCTTGGGCCCTCTCTAGCCTTGCCTTCCACCACTCCCCCATCTGCATGCACTCCAGTCATGATATTTCTGGCCTTCATGTCATCAAACACACTGTTCTCATATATTAAAGTGCTTTCCCCCACAACCCTTTTCATCTAGTGAACCTTCGTCACCCTTCAAAACTCAGATTAGTTGGAACTAGACAGTGATGGTTGAACAATACTGTCAATGAAGTAATTGCCACTAAATTATACATTTTTAAATGGTTGATTTTATTTTATGTGAAGTTCACCTCAACTTTTTAAAAACAGCTCAGATAAGGCATTGTCTCTTCCAGGAGCTTCTCCTAATTCCTCAGTGTGATTCATTACACCTATTCTGTTTGTCGAGGTTTTTCTCCCTCTTTCGTTTGTCTAGATAACGTCGGTCTGCCCTTAATTCTCAGCTTGCGTCACTTCATTTAGGAGCCTTCCCTGAGAATACAACCTCCAATTCTGAGCTGGATGCCTCCTCCTTCATGAGAGCACCTTGTATCTTTCTCTTATTTTCATGTCCCAATATTTGACTATATTATCACTCACATGCTCATTTTGATTATGGCTTAATTCTCTGTCTTCTCTGCTAGGCCATGAATAATCTTGAAGACAAGAATTTTATGTCACTTTTTTATTCCCATCAACCAGCAAAATGCTAGCACCTAGATTATTAATGTTTTTGTTTTTGTTTTTTGAGATGGAGTCTCACTCTGTCGCCCAGGCTGGAGTGCGGTGGTACAATCTTGGCCCACTGCAACCTCTGCCTCCTGGGTTCAAGCAATTCTTGTGCCTCGGCCTCCTGAGTAACTGGGATTACAGGCTTACACCACCACACCTGGCTAAGTTTTGTATTTTTGGTAGAGACAGGGTTTCACCAGGTTGGCCAGGTTGGTCTCAAATTCCTGACCTCAGGTGATCCACCTGCCTCAGATTCCCAAAGTGCTGGGATTACAGGTGTGAACCACCATGTCTGGCCGTTATTATTGTTTTTCAATGAACAAGTGAATGAATGGAATCTATTACCTTTTATTTTTCTTAAACTTGCTTCTTACCCTTTCCTTTCTAAATGAATCTCATCCTTCTATATCTAAGTTCCAGTTATACTTCAGGGGCCTCTTTTTATAAAACATGGTTACTCGTGTTCTCCCATCTAACGTATCTGTAAAAATACAGTTTGGACCAGTAATATCTCCCAAAGCCCCTAAACAATCACTACCCTCTCCTGGTGGTTTATATGCACACTGGGAGATTTGAATCTCAGTTTCTGCTAAGGATCCAAGAAAGTAAATGCCACATTCCAAAGTGTGCTGTGAGATGGCCATGCAAGACTTGCAAAAAAAAAAAAAAAGGAAGGTTTATAAAAAACAAGTTTACAACTCTTAATTGCTGACCCACCTTGAGAAAAGGACCAGAAATGCAGACAGTAGAGAGAGGTCTTTGAGAGAATTGTTAATGGCTTTAAGTCCTTCCCCTCAGTTCAGTTTAAGTTGAGAAGACTTTAAGGAAATTACTTGGTGAGATTAATATGATTAATGTGTCTGGGAGACACAGAGGACTGATACCTACCTCATACCTGGAAAATCTAAAACAACAGTCTGTTCTGTGGCAAAGCAAAAACTGGCTGTGGTGAAATTGGCCTATGTTCCCATTTATAGGCAAGGGCTGCATGAGTGCTACCCATAGACCGGATATGGGCCGTGTCGTTAGGGTTTCTTGATCTTGTTAGATAAATTATCTGAAATTTTGAGGAGACTTCAGCAGAAAGAAGCAGGGGATATGCTGTCAAATGCCTGTGGATTTATAGTAAGAAAGAAGGAAGGGGCATGAGGTAAATTTTCTTTATCTCGATTTTGGAGGTGGTTACATGGGTGTATATTTGTCAAAATTGATTGACCTGTATACTTATAATTTATACATTTTATTTTATGTAAACTATATCTCAATAAAGTTGAGTTTTTTAATGCCTAGAGATTTTTAATGGAGTTGTAAGTGACCAACTACAGGAGCCGGATTCACCCACATTGAAGTAACTAGCTATAGGAGAGGTATCTCCACCAATGGGGAGAGAATTTCTGAAGAACATATAAAAGGACCTCTTGAAAAAGAGTCAACTTTAGATACCTGCCAGGCCTTCTTTTTTTTTGAGATGGAGTCTCACTCTGTCACCCAGGCTGGAGTGCAGTAGCGCCATTTTGGTTCACTGCAACCTCTGCCTCCCAGGTTCCAACAATTCTGCCTCAGCCTCCCGAGTAGCTGGGATTACAGGCTTGCACCACCACACCCGGCTAATTTTTGTATCTTTAGTAGAGACGGGTTTTTGCCATGTTAGCCAGGCTGTTGTCAAACTCCTGGTCTCAAGTGATCTACCCGCTTCAGCCTCCCAAAGTGCTGGGATTACAGGCATGAGCCACCATGCCTAACTTATCTGCCAAGCCTTAAAATTAGTTTATGACTGTATTAGTCAAGTAAAGACTTTCTTCATCTCTTCCCTCTCCTGTCCTGCTCAAGCCCCAGAGAAAAAAGAATTAGCAAGCTGAAGGAGGGAGGAGGGGTAAGTAGAAAAACAGACATCTACAAAGCCCACTGAACCTGGCAACATGCAGCAGCCCATCTGAAAGATAAGGAAAAGCATTAATTGTAAAGGTTGAAGTTTTTAAAAATTATTTCATTAAATCATGTTAACTACTAAAGTGAAACTTAAAGTGACAAGTACTGGTTGTTACTAAAAAGGAACATTCATTAAGTACATTTTGCATCAGCACTTGTTCCTTCACCTTGTACTTTTATGTTATAGAGATGACTTCTTTCTGTAAACCTCATGAACCCACCTCTGTTGGCATCCAACTTTTCTTCTGTAACTTCCTCCCCAGCCTTCATAGAATTGAAGAGAATTAGGGCCTTGCCCTGGATTAGGTTTGGGCTTAAGGGAATACTGTGTCTGGTTTCAGCTTCTATACAGACCACTCAAACTTTCTCTGTATCTGCAATAAGGCTATTTTGCTTTCTTATTTGTGTGTTCACTGAAATAGCACTTTTAATTTCCTTCAGTAACTTTTCCTTTGCATTCACAACTTGGCTAACTGGTGTAAGAGGCCTAGCTTTCAGCCTGTCTTGACTTTCGACATGCCTTCCTCAATAATCTTAATCGTTTCTAGCTTTTTATTTCAAGTGACAGACATGTGACTCTTCCTTTCACTTGAACACTTAGAGGCCATTTAGGGTTATTAATTGGCCTGATTTTAATATTGTTGTGTCTCAGGGAATAGGGAGGCCTGAGGAGAGGTAAAGATGGGAATGACAGGTTGGTGGAGCAGTCAGAACAGGCATTTATTAAGTTTGGCAGCTTCTATGGGCACAGTTCATGGTGCCCCAAAGAAATGAACAAGGAACACTGTCCTAGCCCCAACATATCCCTGTGATTCCAGCTCCAAATCATCTACCAAATCTTCTAAGATTCATGCAAAGCGTTTTGGAAAAGACACATCATTTGGAGGATCCTGGGAGTCATTCAAGACTATTCGCTGTACCTTACCCCACCCACCCCCATGACACATTCAACTAATCACTAAATTCTACAGATTTCTATACCGTAAATCATCCTTGAATCTATCTCCTCCTATCTAAGCCTTCAGCCACTGCCCTAATTCAGACTCTCTCAGTTCTCATCATAATTATCAATCTCCTAACTGGTCTCCTTACCTTCCTGTAATTCAATATCCACGCTCCTACTGAAGTGAGATTTCTAAAGCTCAGATCTGTTCACATCACTCCCCTGCATGAAATAATAGTGCCAACAGCCTTCAGAATAAAATCCAAACTCAGCTGTGCGTGGTGGCTCATGCCTGTAATCCCAGCACTTTGGGAGGCCAAGGCGGGTAGATCACCTGAGGTCAGAATTCCAAGACCAGCCTGGCCAACATGGTGAAACCCCATCTCTACTAAAAATACAAAATTAACTGGGCGTGGTGGCGGGCTCCTGTAATCCCAGCTACTCGGGAGGCTGAGGCAGGAGAATCACTTGAACCTGGGAGGCAGAGGTTGCAGTGAGCCGAGATCACACCACTGCATTCCACCTGGGGTGACAGAGCAAGACTCCGTCTTAAGAAAATAAAATCCAAACTCTCAAACACACATACAAGGCCCTTCTTAATCTTGCTGCTGCCTCCCTTCTACACTTTGCCCATGCTTAACTAATGCCCATACTACTTGAGTTTCCCTAAGGCATCGTGCTTTTTTTGTTTGTTTGTTTTTTTTTTGAGACACAGTTTCACTCTTGTTGCCCAGGCTGGAGTGCAATGGCGTGATCTCGGCTCACTGCAACCTCCACCTCCCGGGTTCAAGCAGTTCTCCTGCCTCAGAGAGGCAAGTAGCTGGGATTACAGGCATGGGCCACCATGCCTGGCTAATTTTGTATTTTTAGTAGAGATGGGGTTTCACCATGTTGGTCAGGCTGGTTTCGAACTCCTGACCTCAGGTGATCCACCCACCTCTGCTTCCCAAAGTTCTGGGATTACAGGCATGAGCCACCGTGCCCAGCCTCTTTGTTTGTTTTTGAGATGGAGTTACGTGCTTGTTGCCCAGGCTGGAGTGCAATGGTGCTATCTCAGCTCACTGCGACCTCCACCTCCAGGGTTCAAGCGATTCTCGTGCCTCAACCTCCTGAGTAGCTGGGGATTACAGGCACCCGCCAGCATGCCCAACTAATTTTTGTATTTTTAGTAGGGACGGGGTTTCACCATATTGGCCAGGCTGATCTTGAACTCCTGACCTCAGGTGATCCACCCACCTCGGCCTCCCAAAGTGCTGGGATTACAGATGTGAGACACTGCACCCGGCCAGCATCATGCTTTCTTATGTCTCTGTGTTTTCGTATATTCTTTGGTTTGCAAGTGTCTGGAAAACTTAAAGAAATACTCTGAAATGAGTGTCTTTTTAATGGAATGTTGGGTGCTGTTAAGGATCTTTGGGAATTATTTGATTATATTAGTGGTGAGAGCCTTCGATTTCCTTTGACTAGGTTCCTATTTTACAAGTAAGCTATTTTCTAACTCGTTGGAGTTAGAAGTTAACTTCAGAATACTGATAATAAATAATACAAAATATTTTCTGCCCATAACAATGCAAATGATTCCTGTTCTGGGTGATGCAAATAAATTTTGTCCATTACAGAAAAGACATTTCTAAGTCAAATCTTCATTTGAACTGGTTTTAATATCTTACTGGTTCCCTCATTAGTTAAATAAAATATTTGAAATATGTTCATTGTATATTTGTATACTCTGCCAGGCTCAGTGGCTCACGTCTGTAATCCCAGCACTTTAGGAGGTGGAGGCGGGTGGATTGCTTGAGCTCAGGAGTTCAAGACCAGCCTGGGCAACATGGCAAAACCCTGTCTCTACCAAAAATGCAAAAAATATCTTTAGTCCCAGCTACTCTGGAAGCTGAGGTGGGAAGATCGCTGAAGCCCGGAAGTCGAGGCTGCAGTGAGCCATGATCGCACCACTGCACTCCAGCCTGGGTAACAGAGAACCTGTCTCAAAAAATAAAAAATAAAAATACTTGCATAAGGCTCATTATTTTACCTTTTGAAAGTTATTCTTTAACACAAACAACAGGAAGTAACCCACACTCGCTGAAGCCAAAAATGAGATTCCTATGAATGGATAGAAGGATGCGTCGTGATCCTGGGGAAGGAATCCAGCTGGGCCTCAGAAAGAAGTGGAACCAGCTGCTGGAAGGTCCCAAGAACCTAGGGAGTAGTCTCTTTGTGTCTAGCCTTACTTCTCTGTGTGCAACTGATTGATCTTCCTTCTCAGCAAACTGGTTTTCAATGCTGCTCAGGCCAAATGGGCAAGTAGAAGATGGCTACTGCATAGCTCCCAAATTACCCTTAAGTCCAATTTAAGTCTGAGCAGAGATGCAGCTCTTTGTCTCCCAATTCCAAATTCTTAGAGAGGTAATTCTAATTGGCCTGGTTTGGCTTAAGTCCCCAACCCAGACAATTTAACTGGGGGATTACACTGTGCAAACATGCGATTTCTCATTGGTTCCCCACTGGCAATGCTAGCCGTCTCCACGTCACCCTTATTTAAGCCCTCAGAACTTTATTTCTAACGTTCATATCTGATCTTGTCATTCCTGCCTCTGCAATAAAGCCCTTCAGTATCTCTCCCAACTCCTTAGTAGTCATAGGAGTTTCATCACCTAACCCTGACCAGCTCTCCTCAGCTGTCTCCGTTGGCTCCCACACTTCTCAATCACACTGGTCATTTTGCCCCTCAGTTCTTTTGCACATGCCAATTCTCCCTTTACCTCCCACTCATTCTTCAAAATTCAGCTCACACCACTTCTGTGAAGCCTGAAGACAAGCTACACATCCTGACATTTATCTGCTTCCTTGACTGTGACCCCAGTCTCTAACTCTTTCAGTGAGTATGGAACCTAGAACAGAGTCTTCTATTTTTTTTTTTTTTTTCTGAGACAGAGTCTTGCTCTGTTGCCCAGGCTGGAGTGTAATGGCGCAATCTCAGCTCACTGCAACCTCCGCCTCCCAGGTTCAAGTGGTTCTCCTGCCTCAGCCTCCCGACTAGCTGGGATTACAGGCATGCACCACCACACCCGGCCAATTTTTGTATTTTGAGTAGAGACGGGGTTTTACCATGCTAGTGGTCTCAAACTCCTGACCTTAGGTGATCCGCCCGCCTCAGCCTCCCAAAGTGCTGGGATTACAGGCGTGAACCACCGCGTCTAGCCTAACAGAGTCTTCTCAATGGGTGATATGGTTTTGTTAGTGGTGGAAGAGATCTGAGTTACCCCAAGTTACGTGCAGCCTATCCTTATGGGTTTGTAGCAACTTTAGTCCTTGCTTCATAAGAAGAAAGAATTCGACTGTGGGGCATAAAGCAGAAAAAGAGACCAAGGCAAGTTCCAGAGTAGGAATGGAAGTTTATTTAAAAAGGCCTTAGAACAGAAAAGAAAGGAAGGTGCGCTTGGAAGAAACCCAAGCAGGCACTTGAAGGTTAAGGAGAGAAGGTCAAGTGCCTAACCATGATCCTAGGACTTTTACAGGCTCGCCTCTTTCCCATGAGTGTTCCCTTAGAGTGGGCTTCCCGAATGCGCAGTGCTTTCCTTCCCCTTTTCTGGTGGAGGGTGCCCCCAGGAGATCATACTTCACCATTTTTGTCTCTTAACACGCTTGCCCAGAAAGTTGCTTCTCCCTGAAGCCTGCATTCAATTAGCATTTTGATGTTAACAGGTGTCGACCATCAGGAAATGGCCTCTCCCTGGCCCAGCCGAATTATCCTTTTTAAAGAAGCAATGAGATAATTATGGAACTGTCACCGGTAGAGGGTCTGGCTGCAAGTTGTCCAGGTTCTTGGCGTTTTGAACAAAGAATTGGACAATACGCCCAGCAAAGCAAAGAAAGAATGAAGCAACAAAAGAAGGAAAGCAGGGATGTATTGAAAACGAAAGCACACTCCATAGTGTGGGAGCAGCCAGAGCAGCGGCTCAAGGGCCGGGAAACAGAATCTTTTGGGTCCAAATACCCCCTAGAAGTTACCCGCCACTTTATGCTCACCTCATGTAAATGAAGTCGTAGCCCGCAATCAGTCTGATTGGTTGCAGAAAGCAGCCAAGCAGAGGCTGAAATGAAGTTACAAAGGTCGCACACCTGTGCAAACTTCTGATTGGTTGCAAGAGGCAACCAATCAGAGGCTAGGGTGAAGTTACAAAGTTAATACTTCTATGCAAAGTTAGACTCGGCTGCAATCAGTCTAATTGGTTGCAGATAGACAATTTCCCATCTGCTGGGCAGAAAAGGTGGGGGGTTTTGTTACTGAAGTGTGGAAAGTTAGGCTTTTCCTTTCAATTTAGTTCCAGGAAGTTGGCGTGAACCAGTCTTAGGTTCCCTGCCTCCAGTCCCTATTCTCCTGCCTCAGAACCATCACCCGACATCCCTAGTGCGTAGCAGGGGAGAACCCTCTCCTGCCCCGCTCATGCCAAACTACCTGTAACAGTTTGGCTGTATCCCCACCCAAAATCTCATCTTGAATTGTAATCCCCATAATCCCCCTGTGTCAAGGGCGGGAACAGGTGGAGGTAATTGGATCATGGGGCTGGTTTCCCCCGTGCCCTTCTTGTGACAGTGAGTGAGTCTCACAAGATCTGATGATTTTATAAGCGTCTGGCATTTCCCTTGCTTGCACTCACTCTGTCCTGCCACCCTGCGAAAAGGATGGCTACTTCTTTGCCTTCTGCCATGATTATAAGCTTCCTGAGGCCTCCCCAGCAATGCGGAACTGTGAGTCAAACCTCTTTCCTTCATAGTATTTCTTCATAGCAGTGTGAGAACGGACTAATACAGTGGGTTTCCCATAACATTTGCAGGACTGCCTGCCCTATCCCTCTCTGGCTGTAAACGGCAGGAGTCACACACAGGCATCTTCCATGTCCCCCACACATCCGGGTGGGGGGCGCATGGGTTCTACGTTTTACCAGGGCTTCCGAACCCTGGCTATGCACGAGAGGCCAACCCCCCCACCTCACCCCACTCCACCCTACTCCAGCCCAGTGGTTCTGAGTCGGTCCAGTGTGAGGTCAGCCCTCCGTTGGTTGTTTGGTTAGTTTCCACACTAGGTTCTACTGGGAAGCCAGCGTTGAGAACCGCCGCCTCAGGCGAAGCTGGGACCCACACCCACCGGCCCTGGAGGCCCGCGGACCCGCGCCCTAGGTTTCCCTGGGTTCCAGCACCCGGGAGCCGCGCGTCGCCAGGCACCACCCCGCGGGGGCGGGCGCGGGCCGCAGAAGGCGGGGCCACGGCGGAAGTCTCGCCGCTTCCCTAGCGGGAAAGCTCTGCGCGTGACTGCGCTGCGCCCATCGCTGCGGGAGCCGGGGAGGGGGCGAACACCTTAGGCCGGGCGGACCGAACCAACGCGCCGCCTGGAGGGGCGGCCTGAGGGCAACCCAGATCGGACCATCGCGCCACGCCGACAGGGGCCGGCCTTTCCAACCCGCCCGGAGGGAGGGGCCGCCGGCGCCTCTAGCCTGCAACGCGACCCCTGGAGGGCGCGACACGCCGCCGCCGCCGCCGCCGCCGCCGCTGGCGCGGAAGGAAGAGGCTGAGGCGAGAAACGAGGTAGGAACGCCTCTCCGGAGGCGGGCAGGGTCCCACAGACCCACTGCCCCGCGTTCCAAGGACTCCCTTAGGGGAGGGCCTGTCTGCCCACCTATGTGCCTTCAGCGCCTGCCCTTCCCTTCAGCCCTTCCCCCTCGGCTGCACCCGCCCTCTGCGTCCGCCCAGACCCCCTGGACAGACCTTGTCCCCAGCCCTTCTGACCCTTGGCCTTCTCCTGACCCTTCAGCTCTGCGTCCACCGGACCTTCAATCACCCAGCACCCGCTGTCCCTTTGGGCGCCACCCCAGATGCATCCCCAACCGTCTCCTCAAACTGCCCCCTTGGGGACACCCTCCCCCACAAAACGACTCGCGCCCAATAGTCACCTTGATACCCCAAGTCCCTGTGACGGCTTTGGGGAAGCGTGGCCGCCCGGCACCCAGGCCCGCGACTGCAGCGGGGGCCTCCCTACTGCCAGTTCCCGGCCGGCTCCTCTGCTCCCTCCACCCTTTTAGTCCCTGCCTCCCTTTATTATCTGCCCGGCGCCGGCGTCGCTTCAGTCTCCGTCTCTCTGTCATCCAGTTTTACCTGGAGAAAACCTTTGGCTTGGCAGTACCCGTCCCCTACTACTGCACTCACTTGCCGCGAAGGGCACGGTGATCCTGTTGCCCACGGTTGGCTGTGGACCTCCAGGCCAGCCCTGCGGACACGGGGAACTGTCCTGGGGGCAAGGATGGTACACCACTCATCTTTGTATCCCCAGTCCCCAGCACGGTGCCTGGCACATGGTAGTGTTGCCGGTGGAGGGTCTTCACTACCAGTTGTCCTTGGCGTTTTGAACAAAGAATTGAACAGCGGAGGAATGAAACGCAGGAACGAGTAGACCAGAGTCAAGCAAGGATTACCACTATGTGAACAGTGTCTGTGATAAAGAACACAGGCCTTAAAAAAAGAAAAAAGAAAAGAAAAAAAAGGCGGAATTTTCAAAGGACAAAGGGCCTGAAACCTGTTTTTGTTTATTCCTAGGTGGGCGACCTGAGCAGATTTAGTTTCCTGGGGGTTTGGGTTCCACGGGGAAGCAGGTGGTATCGCTGAGGGATGAAACAATGGCTGGAAAGCTGTAGGAGTTGATAAGCTAGAAAGTAGTTACCTAATTAGTAGTGGCATTATTGTAACTGGGGCTCAAAGTATTAGCAAATAAAAGTAGTGATTGGATTTTCTTAGCCGGCGCCTTAGATATTAAGCAGTGGTGGATGGCTTAATGGAAGGAAGAGCAGATCCAAACAGTATACCTGATATTCTGTAACTTATGCCCCTCTTGCTGTATGGCCAGCCACTGTTTCTCTTCTCTTTTGAGCCAGGTTAGGATCCCTCTGATTTCTGTGCTGGTGTTTAAGATTCCTTTTTGAAGCCACAGTTGCCTTAACTGGAGGCTGGGCGTGTTCTCATTCATCCATTACTAGTTTTGATGTATCCTTTTCTACTTTCTGTCTCCCACCCTCTGACATGTCTTTATAAAGTCTTGGATCAGGCCAGGCACAGTGGCTCAGCCTGTAATCCCGGCACTTTGGGAGGCCCAGGTGGGCGGATCACTAGAGGTCAGAAGTTCAAGATCGGCCTGGCCAACATGGTGAATCCCCATCTCTACTAAAAATACAAAAATTACCGGGCATGGTGGTGTGCACATGTAGTCCCAGCAACTCAGGAGGCTGAGGCAGGAGAATCACTTGAACCTGGGAGGCAGATGTTGCAGTGAGCTGAGATCATGCCACTGTACTCCAGCCTGGGTGACAGAGCAATGCTCTGTCTCAAAATAAAGCCTTGGATCATAGAAACCCAGTGTGGGGAGGGGCTCCTGAGCTGGATGGATTAAGCAATACAATTTTTTTTTTAACAGTATCTTTTTAATGGCCTTTTCTACTTTTTCCTGTCTAGGCTTCCTGTTAAGACCTCAGTTACCCCAGAACACCCTGGGTTATTTTTCTCCTCACCTCCAATACTTCAGTGTTGCCAGATAAATTGCAGAGTGCCCGGTTAAATTTGAATTTCAGATAAACAACAGGGAATCCTGTATTTTTACATGCTAAATCTGGCAAGTTCATGGGAAGGCTTATGTGTTCTATTTTTCTCTCTGGGCTTATCTGCAAATTTAGGATAATAACTCACCCTTTTCTTCCTGTTACTCATACACAATGACTATGCACCCTGCTAAAAGTCACTTGACTGAAGAGATGGTTCATTTCATGTTAGGGTAAGGGCAGGCTATCTAGAGATGGTCTTGATTGATCAATGTTGAAGTTACCCAGGGAAAAAAAAAACCCATTCAGACATTGGCATTTAATATAATTTTTGTCAAATAAGTCCGTCATACAAAATGAGAGCATCATTTTGAGTAGCCAGATGTCAACGTTGCTCTGAGAGAGCTAGGTGATGGGGTAGAAGGGAATCCTAACAACAACAAAATAACTCATAGCAGAACCTGTGCTGTACCATATTTACTCTTTATTGTAGTAAAATATATATAACATAGAATTTACCATTGTAATCATTCTCAAGTGGCATTAGATATATTCACATTATTGTACAACCATTGCTGATGTCAATCTCCAGAACTTTTTTTCATCTTCCCAGACTGAAACTCTGTACCAGTAAGATACTAACTCCCCATTTCTCCCTACTCAGCCCCAGGCAACCACCATTCTACTTTCTATCTTTGAATTTGACTGCTGTGGGTACCTCATATAAGTGGAATCATGCACCGTTTGTCCCTTTGTGACTGGTTTATTTCGGTTAGCGTAATGTCTTCTTTTGTTTTTTTGGGTTTTTTTTTTTTTAACTTTTATTTTAGGTTCGGGGGTACATATGAGGGTTTGTTATATAGATAAACTCGTTTCACAGGGGTTTGTTGTACAGATTATTTCATCACCCAGGTATTAAGCCTGGTACGCAATAGTTATCTTTTCTGCTCCTCTACCTCATTCCACCCTCAAGAAGACCCTGGTGTCTGTTGTTTGTTTCTTTGTGTTTATATATTGCCATCATTTAGCTCTAACTTATAAGTGAGAACATGCAGTATTTGGTTTTCTGTTTCTGTTAGTTTGCTAAGGATAATAGCCTCCAGCTCCATCTATGTTTCTGCAAAAGACATGATCTCATTCTTTTTTATGGCTGCATAGTATTCCATGGTGTATATATACCACATTTTCTTTATCTAGTCTGTCATTGATGGGTATTTAGGTTGATTCCATGGCTTTGCTATTGTAAATAGTGCTGCAGTTGGTTAGCATAATGTCTAAAGTTCATCCACATTATAGCCTGTATCAGAACTTCCCTCCTTTTATTTTTATTTATTTATTTTTTGAGACAGAGTCTCCCTCCATCACCCAGGCTAGAGTGCAGTGGCACGATCTTGGCTCACTGCAAGTTTTGCCTCCCAGGTTCAGGTGATTCACATGCCTCAGCCTCCTGAGTAGCTGGAATTACAGGTGCACGCCACCATGCCCGGCTAATTTTTGTATTGTTAGTAGAGAAGGGGTTTCACCATGTTGGCCAGGCTGGTCTCGAACTTCTGACCTCAGGTGATCCACCAGCTCAGCCTACCAAAGTGCTGGGATTACAGGTGTGAGCAGGTGTGAGCCACTGCATCTGGCCAGAATTTCACTCCTTTTAAAGGCTGAATAACATTCCATTGTATGTATACACTATATTCTGTTTATTCATCTTTTGATGGATACTTTGGTTGCATCTATCTATTTGCTTTATGAAAAATGCTGCTGTGAACATGAGTGTACAGATATGTTTGAGTACCTGCTTTTAGTTCTTGTGGGTATATACCCAGAAGTGGTGTTGCTGGAGTGTATGGTAATATTATGTTTATGTTTATTTATTTATTTATTTATTTGAGGAACCACTGTTTTCCACAGTGGCTATAGCATTTTACATTCTCATCAGCAAAGCACAAGCGCTCCAGTTTTTCCACATCCTTGGCAACGCTTGTTTTCTTTTTTTTTAAGTAACAAACATCCTAGGCCGGGCATGGTGGCTCACGCCTGTAATCCCAGCACTTTGGGAGGCCGAGGTGGGCGGATCACCTGAGGTCAGGAGTTCAAGACCAGCCTGGCCAACATGGTAAAACTCCATCTCTACTGAAAATACAAAAATTAGCCAGGCATGGTGGCCCACACCTATAATCCCTGAGGCAGGAGGCTGAGGCAGGAGGCTGAGGCAGGAGAATGGCTTGAACTGGGGAGGCTGAGGTTGCAGTGAGCTGAGCTCATGCCACTGCACTCCAGCTTGAGTGACAGAGCAAAACGCCATCTCAAAATAATAATAGTAATATAACCATCCTAAGCAGTGTGAAGTGATATCTCATGATTTTGATTCATATTTCTCTAATGAAAAGATATTGAGCATTTTTTCATGTATTTCATACCTATCGGCCATTTGTATATCTTTGGAGAAATGCCTATTCAAGTCCTTTGCCCATTTTTTGATTGGGTTGTTGTTAAGTGTAAGAGTTTTTTAATACATTTTGGACATTAATCCATCTCAGATGTATGATTTGCAAATATTTTCTCCTATTCCATGGATTGCCTTTCACTGTGTTAACAGTGTCCTTTAATGCACAAAAGTTTTTAAATTTGAAATCTAATTTATCCAAGTTTTCTTTTGTTACCTGTGCATTTAGTGTCTTACCCAAGAATCTTTGCCAAATTAAGTGACATGAAGCTTTCCCTGTTTTCTTGTTTTATATATATTATATATCACATATATTATACATATTATATATAATATATATAGTACATAATATACATATGATATATAATATAATATATAATACATAATATACATATGATATATAATATAATATATAATACATAATATACATATATAATATATATAATACATAATATACATATGATATATAATATATAATACATAATATACATATGATATATAATATATATAAAATACATATACATACTATATAAAATTTATATATTATATATTATATATGATATATAACATATAAAATATATAATATATATTATATATCATATATATATTTTATATGATATATAGTTTTAGCTCTTATCTTTAGGTCTTTGATCCATTTTGAGTTAATTTTTGTATGTGACGTAAGATAAGGGTCTAAATTATATTCGTTTGCTTGTGGATATCCAGTTTTTCCAACACCATTTGTTGAAAAGACTGACCTTTTCCCACTGAATGGTATTCACACCCTTGTTAAAACTCATCTGACCAGATATGTGAGGGTTTATTTCTGGGCTCTCTAGTCTCTTCCATTGGTCTTTATGTCTATCTTTATGCTGATAAAACACTGTTTTGATTACTGTAGCTTTGTAGTAAGTTTGGAAAATCAAGAATGTAAGTTCTCCAACTTTGTTTCTTTTTCAAGATTGTTTTGGTTGTTCAGGATCCCTTGAGATTCCATATGAATTTTAGGATGGATTTTACTATTTATGCAAAAAACATTGTTGGGATTTTGATAGGGATTGTATTGAATCTCTAGCTGACTTTGGGTAATACTGACACCTCTAATGATAGCAAGTTTTCCAATTCATGATCACCAGATGTTTTTTCATTTATTTATGTCTAATTTCTTCCAGCAATGTTTTGTATTTCTAAGTGTACAAGTCTTTCACTTCTGTGGTTAAGTTCATTCCTAAGTATTTTATTCTTTTTGATGTTACTGTAAATGGAATTGTTTTAATTTCCATTTCAGATTGTTCATTGTTAGTGTTTAGGCATACAGCTGATTGGACAAATTTGCTCCAAAACAGATGAAGAAAATTACACCAAAGCAAAAGAAGCATCAGGGAGTGATGAGCGAGGTAGTAACCAGAGAAACTCTCAAGTCAGTAGTTGAGTTAGCAATGGAGGAGGAGGGCTTAGATCTAGACAGAGTCCGAACGAGAAGCATGCAACAAGTGGAGACCTACCTCGAGGCTGCAGAGGTTGAGGCATGAGAGAGCCAAACCTCAATCGAACAGGTTCTCAGGAAGCTCTCGGAGAGGATCACAGAGAATCAACAGGAAACAGAAGTCTCTAGAGAAACTCGACTTTAAAATTAAGTCAGGCAGTATCACCAATTGAGCCATAAATAACAGGCTCATAGAAACAAAACTGGGTGGATTAAATCTTCTTTTGTTTCTACAAAGGCTCCCCAAGGGTTGGCTAATCTTAGAGATGCTATGTCTCTTACACCTGTAGTCACTTATCCTGATCTATCAAGCTTGCAATTGGCCAGCCCATCTGCCCCTCCTGCTGAAGGTGATGCATGGGATCCATGCTCAGACTATTGTAAACCAAGTTCTGTGATACGTCAACTCCTGGTGTTGTCCTATTTGAATATCCTAAATTTCCCATAAGAGTTGTTATGAATGTAACATGTAAAGTTACTATCACTGATGATTCCTCTGAAGAATTTCATGCAACCACCAGACGGTGCAAGATATCTTAGGCATTTTCCAGGAGTACTCCTTCAACTGTTGCCCTGCACCGGATTAAGCTGGATGTACTATAGTAAAACAATATGTAACAGATCCATGCACTACATGGTGGTATTGTGGAAATGGCCCTGACATATGGCCACTCACTTGACAGCTATACAAAAGACAGTTATGTTTTTGCCTAGAGGGTGCTAAGGTTAAAATCGTCTTTATTGCTCATCTTCCCCACTTATACTGACACACGTGGCATAGCTGAGCTTAAACTATGAGTATGTATACTTGAATCTGGCACCAAGTTATCATTTAATCCTTGCGAAACGAATAGTGACTACAGTCAAGCATCTTAACGGGCAAGTACTTAAGCACCCAACCCATGTAAAATTTGACAATCTGCACCTCTCCTGTCCTTCCCCTTAGATAGTGAGTACAAGTTTCTAGATGACAGGTTCGGTGTAGACTGTTCAGATGCATCTGGCCAAGTTGTGATGATTTCTCATTGAGGGAAGAGAGATATGGCACAGCAGTACATTGTGGATATGTTGAATCCATTAATTGATAGTGCAGCCATCACTGAGAAGCAACATTCAGTCTTTTCTTGCAGACCTTTACTGTACAACCCCTTACTGATATGACCCCATTTGTTGAGCATGTTGTGGATGAAAAGAACTTAACTGGGTTAGTAAACTGGAGAACTGTTTTGTTTTGGTGTTGCAAACCCATTTGGGTAGAATTTGTTCCATGGGTCAACAACTCTCTATCCCCTGGCCATGTATAAGAACATCACAATTATGTATTATCAGCCATATACCCGAATACTAGATGCTACTTCTCCTGAAGTAGGCAGCAGATTGTATGTCCTAATAAACGCATCAGTGGGAAGCTATCTTAGGACAACAAGATCTTCATTATACCCCAAGAAGATCTCCAGACCTAGGGTGATTAAAACATTAACTGCAGACATTAAAGACATTGATATTATTAATGATATGCACATTCATGTCCATTTAACTGACCCTCTTGCATTGGCAGTGGGCCCATTAGTAGATGTAGAGGCTATTCAACATGAGATCATTGGGCATGCAGATTCAGTCTCTTCCTTTCACTCCTTTGGTGTACAGGATTTATCACTTCTCTGTCCCTGTGGAATACTGTGAAAGATACGTTATCTACATCTGTCACACTTAGACGGAACTTTGTTTCTCCTATCTTTTGTTGTAACTGTCATAGGAAAATGACACATGTACTACAGGACAATAGAACAACTTTGCCTATATTCTCAGCTAATTAAATAAAAAAGCTGATTTTTATGTGTTGATTTTGTACCCTGCATCATTGCTGACACTAAAAAATGCTTAGGGTATTTGCAACTAATCATTATTAGTTCTAATGTTTTTGTGGTATCTTTAGGGTGTTCTCCATACAAGATCACGTAATCTTGGAACAGAGATAATTTTACTTTTTTTTTTTTTTTCCAATTTGGATGCCTTTTATTTCTTTTTCTTACCTAATTACTCAGGTAGGACTTCCAGGACTGTTAAATAGAAATGGCAAAAGAATGCCAGGTTTGGTGGCTCATGCCTGTAATCTCAGCATTTTGAGAGACTGAGGCAGGCAGATCATGTGAGATCCGGAGTTTGAGACCAGCCCGGCCAAAATGGCGAAACCGTGTCTCTACTAAAAATACGAAAATTAGCCAGGCATCTTGGCGCTTGCCTGTAATCCCAGCTACTTGGGTAGCTGAGGCAGGAGAATTGCTTGACCCCGGGAGGCAGAGGTTGCAGTGAGCCGAGATCATGCCGCTGAGCTGAGATCATGCCACTGCACTCGAGCCTGGGAGACAGAGCAAGACTCCATCTCTAAAAAAGAAAGAAAAAGAGGCCAGGCGTGGTGGCTCACGCCTGCTATCCCAGCTCTTTAGGAAGCCAAGGTGGGTAGATCACGAGGTCAGGAAATCAAGACCATCCTGGCCAACATGTCTACTAAAATTAAAAAAAAAAATTAGCCGGTTGTGGTGGCACGTGCCTGTAGTCCCAGGCTACTCAGGAGGCTGAGGCAGGGGAATCACTTGAACCCAGGAGGCAGAGGTTGCAGTGAGCCAAGATCACGCCACTGCACTCCAGCCTAGCGACAGAGTGAGACTACGTCTCAAAAAAACAACAAAAAAAGAAAAAAGAAGAAAAAAAACAAATGGCAAAAGTGAACCATTTCTCTTAACACATGATCCTTATGGGATTGTTGATTTGGTATGCAAGTCCTTAATAGACACTGAAAACAACATTATTTTAAGCCTGGTATATTATTAATGTTAACAGTAGTGAGGCCGGGCATGGCAGCTTATGCCTGTAATCCCAGCACTTTGGGAGGCTGAGGCAGGTAGATCACTTGAGGCCAGGAGTTCAAGACCAGCCTGGGCAACATGGTGAAAGCCCAGCTCTACTAAAAATGCAAAAACTAGCCAGGCGTGGTGGCATGCACATGTAATCCCAACTACTTGGGAGGCTGAGGCACAGGAATTGCTTGAACCCAGGAAGCAGAGGCTGTAGTGAGTTGAGATTGTGCCACTGCACTCCAGCCATGGCGACAGAGTGAAACTCTGTCTCAAAACAAAAACAAAAACAAAAATAGTCATCAAGAAAAGTTAAATTATAGCCTACATAATACATTTTAAAAAGTTCTACCAAAACACTTACAGTTTTTAAAAAATTAATTTTGATACTTTAGGAAGAAACCCTCTGTTCCTTGGAATTCTTGGTTTAATAAAAATCTTTTATCTTCAAGAAGATGAGATGGTAAACTCTGAGGTATGTGTTGAATTTTTGGCTTCTCGTGTGAGTTCCTGTGGACAAGGACAATAGACTGATAACTGGGTGGAAAGAAAAATAGAGCCAGCCAACTTCTGGCTAAAGTTTAATTATCTTAGGATCAAAAGTCTGTACTTCTTAGGATCAAAAAAAATCTGTATTTATCTGTTTTTTTACTTTGTGCTTCCTTTCTTTTCCTGTATAATTCTTTTAAAAAAAGAAAATGCACCCTTGTATTTAGTGTACTTAGGGAAAATGGACATTTATTTTTATCCACACCCAGGCAAAAGAAAAAGAGCAAAGTTCTCCTAAAGGCAGCATAGATAGGATTTAGATGAACCCACGGTAAAAAGCAAAAACTGCAGGGGAGAAAGTTGGGAACCCACTGCTAGTCCCATTCATCCTTGAGTTGTTTCTCTTCCAAAATATTCTTTACTTGTTTTTTGAAAGCTGTTTATTTCTGTTTAAAGATACAGTCAAACTTTGTTAAAGTTGGCTGTATTCTATTTATTTAAAGTTATAGCCAAACAGAACAGCTTATTTTTCTGGAGTTCTGGATAGCTAGAGTTTTTCTATAAGACTAATGATTTCCTTTTAAACATCTCCCAAAGCCTAGTGATTCAGACATTTCTGCCTTACTGTATCAGTCCATTTTTATGCTGCTGATAAAGACATACCCAAGACTGGGCAATTTACAAAAGAGGTTTAAAGGACTTAAAGGCAAGGAGGAGCAAGTCACATCTTACATGGATTACAGGCAAAGAGAGAGAGAGCTTGTGCAGGGAAATTGCCCCTTATAAAACCATCAGATCTTGTGAGACTTATTCACAATCACAAGAACAGCACAGGAAAGACCTGCCCCCATGATTCAATTACCTCCCACCAGGTCCCTCTCACAACACGTGGGAATTCAAGATGAGATTTGGATGGGGACACAGCCAGACCATATCACTTATCTATTACGGTACAACAAAACACCCCAAAACTTAGTGACTTAAAACAACAATTGATTTTATTTCACAATTTTGTGGGTAGGCTGGTGGTTTTTTGTACTTCTAAAAAGAGTTCTAAGAATGCTTTTACTAGGAGCACTACTGCAATGAGTTAACTTTGTCAAGGTGGCTTTGTTTTTTGGAGTTTTAAAAATTCTTTGCTCTTGCCAATTATTCCCTCATAACCAATGTGACCACTTTGAAGGACATATCTTATTTGGTTATACAAGAGCTATTCTTTAAAATATTACTCTCTTTAGTTTTATATTTATAGCTATAGTTAACTTCTTAGATAGCATAGTGTCTCTTTCAGTTTATAAAATGTTCTTTGCCTGATATCCAACACAGCAACCTGCAACCGTATTAGTTTTTTCATCCTTAATGAGAGTGGCTGGAGAAAGGAGGGCTGGAAGCAGGATCACCTGCCTCATTGTACATTTGTGAGTCCTTTCTGACAACCAGGTGGTGGTGATGAATAGCTAACAAGGAGCATTAATCTTATGAGGAAAAAACAGCTGTGGCTTTTTATTGGCCTGTGAGAATCTATAGTAGAGAATAAAGAATTTCAAACTTTTTTAAAAACAGAATTTTGTTCAAATATATTCTACAGGAAAGGGACTCAAAAAGATAAAAGTTGGGCTGTTTTGGTTGAATGCATGAAGTTGGGAGAAGTAGAGTCTAACCTGTTCAGGTTTCCCTCTTTTCATCTATATCCCCTTCACTTCCTTTTCAAAGTCCCCTGAAGGAGCTCTGTAAACAATAGTTCAAAAGTCACTGATACAGGCCGGGTGCAGTGGCTCACACCTGGAATCCCAGAACTTTGGGAGGCCAAGGAAGGTGGATTGCCTGAGCTCAGGAG
Source organism: Symphalangus syndactylus (assembly GCF_028878055.3). Classification (NCBI taxonomy): domain Eukaryota; kingdom Metazoa; phylum Chordata; class Mammalia; order Primates; family Hylobatidae; genus Symphalangus; species Symphalangus syndactylus. The sequence continues at coordinate 109,314,920 of NC_072431.2, read as the reverse complement.
TTTGGAACCAGCCTTGGCAACATGGGAAAACCGTGTCTCTACCAAAAATAAAAAAATTAGCCAGGCATGGTGGGGGGCACCTATAGTTCCAGCTGCTCCCGAGGCTGAGGCACAAGAATCACTTGAGCCTGGGATGCAGAGGTTGCAGTGAGCCAAGATCATGCCACTGAACTCCTGCCTGGGTGACAGAGTGAGACTCCATCTCAAAAGAAATGTCACTGATACAGATATTTCTCCTGAGTTATGACTCCAAGGTAGAAAGAGATAAAGATAAATGGTTGGGTTTGGGATATATATAGTCTTCAACTGACCATGCACCAGTAGTAGCCAACCATGGTTTGAGAGACATGTAACCAAAATATGTGCTGCATACATACAGTCTCCAAATTCCTATGTGAAATCCTTAGGCTTAATTAATTTAATGAGTTTCATGGAACCAGAAATGAATTATAGATCCGTTTTTCCTCCTTTAGTTTAGGACCTATGCTAGTTTTTTTTTTTTATCCACTCTAGTCCTGAGTCAAGATATTTTTTCTAGCCATGCTTTCTAGTTTATAATATGAAAACAATAGTTGTTTTCAGAGTATTTAATAATGTTTATACTTTTAAAAAATATACACTGAACATTGAGGGCTCTGCACCTCTTTCCCTTTGAGTACTGTTGGTCTCTTTGTCCAATACTTCTACACGTGTGCTTCTCAAACTTGATGGAAAAAAAAATCACCTGGATCACCCCTGAAATTCTGATTCAGTACATCTGGGATGGGGCCCAAGTATTTATCTGTGCTTAGTAAGTTCACACGTGAGGCTGATTCTGCTAGTCTGCAGACCACACTTTGAGTAGCATGACTCTTAGATCTAAACTCTGTTCTCAGCCTCTTACTTAGTGGTTCTCAAAATGTAAAGGCTTTCCCCACACCCCACCCCCTAAGAAAAAGCCCTGGTGCACCAGACCCAAAAATTGAAAGTCAGATAGTGCCACTATCTAAGAGTGTGGGATATATCACAGTGGGTTTTCTTCCTCTAGAGATTAGGGTTATAAATCTCTCACTCCCTCAAGATTAAGGGATTGTGAAGAAGAGTTCTAAGGAAATACTTTTAGCTGCCCAGACTTTAACCTCGAAAATCCTTAAACTGAAGTTCCTTTTTATGGAAAAAGATTAAAAGTGTACATTTTCCCTTGAAAGTTAAAAAATATTTTTTGTTTAAAAATATTTTCTGAAAAAAATTCTTTTTCTGAATATAGATGAAATATATACTCACTGTAGAGAATCTACAAAAGACAAGTATAAAATGAAAACATATCATTGAACAGTTCTTAGAGGCCAAAATTTTAATAGTTGTATAAGAAATCTGTGTTTGAATGAGCCATAACTTGCTTACCCCACATGGACATTTGTGGTTTTATAGTATTTTTTAAAAATTTTCAATAGTTTTTGGGATACAGGTGGTTTTTTTGGTAACTTAGATAAGTTTTTTGTTTGTTTTTTGGTTTTGTTTTTGTTTTTTTTTTTTGAGACAGAGTTTTGCTGTTGCTGCCCAGTCTAGAGTGCAGTGGTGCAATCTCGTTTCACTGCAACCTCTGCCTCCCAGGTTCAAGCGATTCTCCTGCCTTAGCCTCCTGAGTAGCTGGGATTACAGGCCTGCGCCACCATGCCCAACTAATGTTTTGTATTTTTAGTAGAGATGGGGTTTCATCATGTTGGCCAGGCTGGTCTCGAACTCCTGTCCTCAGGTAATACACCCGCCTTTAGCTTCCCAAAGTGCAGGGATTACAGGTGTGAGCCACTGCACCCAGCCAGATAAGTTCTTTAGTGGTGACTTCTGAGATTTCGGCGCACCCATCACCTGAACAGTGTACACTATGCCCAAATATTGTATTTTATCCCTCACCGCCACCCCCGCCATTACTCCTCTAGTCCCCAAAGTCTATTATATCATTCTTACGCCTTTGAATCCTCATAGTAGCTCCTACTATGAGTGAGAACATAGATATTTTCCATTCCCGAGTTACTTCACTTAGAATAGTGGCCTCCAGCTCCATCCAAGTTGCTAAAAAGGCCATTATTTTATTCCATTTTATGGCTGAGTAGTATTGCATGGTGTATATATACCACATTTTCTTTATCCACTTGGTTGATGGGCATATAGGTTGGTTCCATATTTTTGCAATTGCCAATTGTGCTGCTATAAACATGTGTGTACATGTGTCTTTTTCATATAGTGACTTATTTTCCTTTGGGTAGATACCCGGTAGTGGGATTGCTGGGTCAAATGGTAGTTGTACTCTTAGTTCTTTAAGGAATCTCCATACTGTTTTCCATAGTGTTTGCACTAGTTTACCTTCCCAATAGCATCCCAATAGCAGTGTATAAGTGTTCCCTTTTCACCATGTCCACAGCAACAACATCTATTATTATTTTTTTCTTTTTTGAGACAGAGTTTCACTCTTTCATCCAGGCTGGAGTGTAGTGGCATGATGTCAGCTCACTGCAACCTCCACCTCCCAGGTTCAAGCAATTCTCCTGACTCAGCCACCTGAGTAGCTGGGATTATAGGTGCGTGCCACTATGCCCAGCTAATTTTTGTGTTTTTAGAAGAGACAGGGTTTTGTCATGTCGCCCAGGGTGGTCTCGAACTCCTGGCCTCAAGTGATCTGCCCACCTCGGCCTGCCAAAGTGTTAGGTTTACAGGCATGACCCACTGCTCCTAGCCATTTTTATACTTTTTAATTATTAACTTTATGCAAAAATCTTTGTCCACATCTCTGATAATTTCCTTAGGATAGAATTCTAGAGGTGGAGTTACTGAGTTAAATGATTTGAACAGTTTTAAGACTTGAGATATATATTTTTCCGAGCTCATTATGAAGATTGTACCAAAATATACATACACTGGCAATGAATGAAAATGCCTGTTGTACTTGCCTTCACCAGAATCAACTATTATTATTTTGTCTGATAATTGGTAGCCAAAAGGTGGTAATTTATTATTTTAAAGTTCAAACATTTTGTATGTTCATTAAGTATATTTTGTTTCCTCTTCTGTGAAATGTTTGTTCATATCCTGGCAATTTTTCTACTAAGATCTTAGTTTTTTTTTTTTTTTTTGAGACAGAGTTTCGCTCTTGTTGCCCATGCTGGAGTGCAATGGCACAATCTCGGCTCACTGCAATCTCTGCCTCCCAGGTTCAAGTGATTCTCCTGCCTCAGCCTCCCAAGTAGCTGGTATTACAGGTGTGTGCCACCACGCCCAGCTAATTTTGTATTTTTAGTAGAGACAGGGTTTTGCCACGTTGGCCAGGCTGGTTTTAAACCCCTGACCTCAAATGATCCACCCGCCTCGGCCTTCCGAAGTGCTGGGATTATAGGCATGAGCCACCATACCCAGCCAAGATCTTAAGTAAGTGAAATAAGAGTCACAGGACAAATATGGCATGATTCCACTTGTATTAGTTATCAAAAATAGTTAAAATCATAGAAGCAAAAATAGAAGGAATGGTGGTGGCCAAGGCCTGGGGTGGGGGTTTTGGGGGGGAATGGGGATTTGCTCCTTCATGGGTATAAAGTTTCAGTTATACAAGCTGAATAAGTTCTAGAGATCTGCTGTACAAGGCTATGCTTATAGTTAGTTAACAATATGTGCTGTACACTTAAACAGTTGTTAGGAAGTTAGATCTTATGTGTTTTCACCACAATTTTTTTAAGTCTTAGTTTTTAGTTATTCACACAAGTTCTTTACACATTAAAGATATATGCCTATATGCCTTTTGTTATAATTATAGCAAATATTTGCTTGCCTTTTAATTTTGTTTGTGATTTCTGACATACAAAATTTCATAATATCTATATAGTTAAGTCTTTAGTTTTCTTTTGTAATTTCATTACTCCTTTCAGCAAATGCCCTGGGAGTCTATGTCTTGAGTCTGGGACTGTGGAGCTCAGATCTTCCTGAGGAACTCTTTTTATGCACATGGTTTTCTCTAACTGAGATCCTTCCTTAGTCCCCGACCCCACCACATATTTCTACTCCTCCTCTAACAGTTCAGTCATTTGACCCTCCTGAAACCTTTCTTGATTATCTCATGCAAACTTGGGTATGATTTCCACTATGCCTTCATTTGACCTTGTCTGGAGCTCCATTATAACAATTAACAAATTATTTTATATAACCATAAACTCCATGAGGACAAGAATAGAGTCTTTGAATCCAGGGTCTCTCAGAGATCTAGAGAGAAATTGACCTCTTTCATTTAATATATGAAATTCTTCATATATTGAAAATGATTGAAATCCAAACCACTATTATAATAATTTTAGTATATTTTAAATATTTACCTTAACAACTTAATTTTAATACTGTAATGATTGTACTTAAGACAGAAACAACATGATCATCTCAGTGGATGCAGGAAACACATTTGACAAGTTTATGATAAAAACACTCAACTAGGAATAGCATCTAACTTCCTCAGCCTGACAAAGGACATCTACAAAAAACCCACAGCTAACATCATTCTTAAGGTGAAAGATTGAAAACTTTCTAAGATCAGAAATAAAAGAAGGGTGTCCATTCTCAACACTTCTATTCAATATTGTTCTGGAAATTCTAGTCATAACAATTAGGCAAGAAAAATAAAAGGTATCCAGATTGGAAAGGAAGAAATATAACTATTGCTATATGCAGATGATACGATCTTGTATATAGAAATCTTAAAGAGTCCATAAAAACTATCATAACTAATAAACTAGTTCAGTAAGATTGTAGCATACAAGATCAATGGGGACGGGCTTGCTTTTAGGAGTGATGAAAATATTTCAAAGTTAGATTGTGGTCACAGTTGCATAACTCTGTGAACACACTAAAAACCACTGAATTGTATACATTAAAAAGGTGAATTTTATACTATATGAATTACATGTTAATAAAGCTGTTATTTTAAAAATATAACTTTGAATATAAGGATGAAAAGCTAAATTTGAAGTCCTTTGTAAGTATCAGACTTGAGCCTAAGATCTTCCTGTCCCCCTTCCTCACAATTCATGATAGGCTTTGTTTTCCACTATATATTTCTGGTGCCTAACACATGCCTGACAAATGGTATAAGCTTAGTAAATATTGGTAGAATGAATAGAGAATGAATGAATGAATTACAGTGGTTGAACTGACATTAAGCCTAGCTCAGCAAATCTGTTACATTTCTTAGGTTGCTTTGCTTTCACAAAAGATCTGATTAATTTAGTAACATTCACAGAGATTATAGCCTGGCCCCCAGGATGAGTATGATTTTAGCCCTATGAACAAGTTTTAAAGAAGTACAGAAGACAGAGTGGTCAGTGCTGACTGGTTGACTAGATAAAGCTCATACAAAAAAAATATGAGACCCAAGCTGAACATGATCTAAAGCATCTAAGTAGGAATTTTAAAAATCAAAATAAATATATAAAAATGGGCCAGGCATGGTGGCTCACACCTGTAATCAATCCTAGAACTTTGGGAGCCCAAGGCAGGAGGATCATTTAAGCTTAGGGGTTCGAGACTAGCCTGAGCAACATAGTGAAACCTCGTCTCTACAAAAAAAATTTAAAAATTATCTGGGTGTGGTGGTGCATGCCTGTAGTCCCAGCTACTTGGGAGGTGAGGTGGGAGGATCATTTGAGCCTACGAGGGTGAGGCTGCAGTGAGCTCTGATTACACCACTGCACTCTGGCCTGGGCAACAGAGGGAGACCCTATCTCAAGAAAAAAAAATAAGAATAATCACAAAATAGATTTAAATCACCTATAATCCCACTTTCCTATCCTTTCTGTCTGCATGCATATATAAATTTTGCATGGATGTAAGTGTAGCATTAAGACTATTTTATATTCTGCTTTATTTTAATTTAGTTCCTAAGCATTTATCCATGTTGCCACGTAGACTTTATGATTTATAGCTTAGTGTATTCCATTCACTTGTTGAAGTATCCTCACTAGTAGTCCTTTAACTTCAATAAAACTTCACTGATACTACATTCTTTTAAAAGTATACTTGCCTGATAAAACCCCAACCCTGAATGAATATAACCCCTTACCTTCTCCATGTCTGTACTCAAATAGCTCAGCTTTGCTGGAGAAAATTGTACAGGCCAGCATATTTAGCGTCACTCCAAATTCATCATTACCAGCTGATAGTGCTCCAGCAAACACGGTGAATGTTCCTAAAACCCACCGTACTTTCTGTAAGAAGTATCGCAAGCACCAACTCCACAAAGTGACATAGTCCAAGAAGGGCAAGGATTCTTTGTGTGTCTAGGGAAAGCGGCATTATGACAGGAAGCACAGTGGCTATGGTGGGCAGAGTAAGCTGATTTTCCAGAAAAAAGGTAAAACTACAAAGAAGATTGTGGTAAGGCTTGAGTGTGTTGAGCTCAATTTCAGATCTAAGAAAATGTGGCTATTAAGAAATGCAAGCATTTTGAACTGGGAGGAGATAAGTGAAAAGGCCAAGTGATCCAGTTTTAAGTGTCATCTTTTGTTTTGTTATGAAGACAATAAAATCTTGAGTTTATGTTCCAAAACATTTAAAAATAAATTCATCATTACCAAAGTTAATATTGGCAGCAGTCTTACTGTATTTCTCTAACAAGTATTCCACTCTACCCTTTGCAACAAATATTTCATCCTTTCATTACTCTCTTCTACCTCTCACTCTCCCTGTCTCCTTCCCTATGTTGTTGGTAGTCTTGACTCATACCTCAGAAGGAAAAAAGCCATCATATGTGAACTCTCTTACTTCCTACCACCAATCTGCAAACGTGTCTACAGCCATCCTCTCCTCCCTAGTTGGAGGAAATATTCCACCTCCTAACAAAAGCTAAGTAATCCCTCCCTGGCGCTCTGGATTGCATACCCTCCTACTTGATCACAATTGGTTGCTTACCCAGCAATGACTTCTCTATTCCTCCTTTGAAGCGTAACAGTTTGTTTAGATATCCACCTTCCTCCACACATGCCTGTGAATGTGAACATATCTCAGTGTAATGTTTGAGATGACTACTGGAGCCATTCTCTGACCTAAGGATGGCAGATTTTTTTTTTTTTGGAGACAGAGTCTCGCTCTGTCGCCCAGGCTGGAGTGCAGTGGCGCAATCTCGGCTCACTGCAAGCTCCGCCTCCCGGGTTCACGCCATTCTCCTGCCTCAGCCTCTCCGAGTAGCTGGGACTACAGGCGCCCGCCACCATGCCCAGATAATTTTTTTGTATTTTTAGTAGAGACGGGGTTTCACCGTGGTCTCGATCTCCTGACCTCGTGATCCGCCCGCCTCGGCCTCCCAAAGTGCTGGGATTACAAGCGTGAGCCACCGCGCCCGGCCAGGATGGCAGATTTAAATGACATGTTGAACCTCTGAATTCAATAACCTGGCAGTCGCTGTGCCTCTGGTCTTCTTGATATGTGTGACAATAAATTTCCTCTGTTGTTTAAGCCACTCAGATTGTTGTCATCCATATGCAGAGAATATCCTACCAAAATGGTATACTCTTTAAGCTACCCCAAATAAACCTATATTCCAAGTACAAACACTGTCATTGGTATACAAATGGAACTTTATGACAATTCCCTGATGCTACTCCACTCCCACCTATCCCTTTTAATCTGTTTGCTGCTCCTGAATTCAACCTTTGGTGAAATTCTGGAGCCACTACAGGTTCTTAGGTATGTTATTCCATCATTTAACCTCTTTTCTTAACCTTTCACATCAGTGGGGACAAAAACAAAAGGAAAAGACAGAAAGATTACAAGTACATTTCCCAGAACTGAAGAACATGAGTCTACAAATCCAAAGAGTCCACTGAGCACCCAGCATAACAAATAGAAATAACTTATCCCAGGGTCCTTCATCTTGAAAATTTGGAAAACCAAGGTAGAGAAATTCCTAAACTATTCTTTTAAGAAAAAGTTATAAAAATATCAGGAATCAGAATCAGAATGAGGCTGGGCACAGTGGCTCTCACCTGCAATCTCAGCACTTTGAGAGGCTAAGGCCGGATCGCTTGAATCTAAGAGTTCAAGACCCTGGTCTCTTCAAAAAAAAAAAATTAAAAATTAGCCAAGTGTGATGGTGCACACCTGTAGTCCCAGTTACTCAAGATGCTGAGGCAGGAGGATCACTTGAGCCCCCGAGGCACACCACCTTGTCCAGAGAAACTTTTCTAAAGCAGAAGCTGTGGAACTTAGGGAGGGTCACGTGGTGTACATGTCTGGAAATAATTAGATCTTTTAAGGAGAATCTTGTCAGCCCATGAGTTTACATGGAAGACTTGCTTTTACTGTGTTGTGACAGTGAGCAATTCAAGTAGACCTGTACCTACCTGTGTTCATTGGGTAGGAAATTCTTGATTTACAGTTAACATAAATTCACTCTAATCTCCTTTCTATTTATTTTCCCGAGATGTTGCCTAGGTTAGAGCTGCTTGACTTTACAACTTACAGGGGGACAAAGAACAAAGCCGTGAAGAAAAGTTGAAGAATTTGTGGTAGTATTCCTATTGAAAAGAAAACACTGGCTATGACCATGACATGGTTTCCTGTTGTAAACTGGTAAATTGAACAGTAGTACAGTCTCAAAAAGGCAATAGGAGAGATTCAGGTTAAAGAAAAGAGGAGATTCCTGATTCACATTTATTATAGTTGTCATTTATTGAGCCCTTCCTAAATACCAGTCCCTGTCCTAGGTGTGTTATATATCTTCTCTGTAACTCCTACCACCACCCCGTAGGAAAGGTATTATCCCCATTTTAAAATGAAACAGAGGCTGAGGGGAATCAAATAACTTTCCAGGTGCTACAGAATTAGTCCTGAAGAGCAGAGTTCTATGCCTACCTTTTCTTAGCTCTTTACATTGACCACAAAGAAAAATGAATGGCCTGATGCTGGAAAGAGCAAATCAGGGTTCTATTTCTCCAGTGTCACGGACAAAAGTTTGTTAGTTGAAGTGAGTTCCTATGCCGTAAATAAAAATATGTAATATGAAAATAGGTACTGAACTCCCACAAAATGAATGGGAATAAAAGTGGAGCTTAACTAAGTGTATGTTATTGATAGAGTCTGGTGACTTTTCAAGAGTTTTCAATTCAGACATAAGTAATTGGCTGGGCATGTGGTGGCTCACACCTGTAATTCCAGAACTTTGGGAGGCCGAGGTGGGAGGATCGCTTGAGCCCAGGAGTTCAAGACCAGCTTTGCCAACATAGTGAGACCCCGTCTCTACAAAAACTTTTTTTTAAAGAAAAAACAGATAATTTTAGTTGCCAATACAGTGTAAACTGGACCCTGATTAATAAATATGCTAATTGGCCTCCCTGGACGGAGCTGGCTTTAGTGATTTAACTATCTTTCCTTTGAATGCAGCACGTTCCAAAGGCCTACTTAATCGAGTATACAGTCATAGTTATTTATTTGTTTAGTCTCCCTGGGTGAACTATAAACTCCATGAAGGCAGGCATCAGGTTTGTTTCTTTCACACACTACAGTGTCTGGCACTTTGGAGATACTCAGTTAAGATTTATTGAGTAATTCCTTTAGTCCTTGGGTGAGACTTTGCATTTAAGGTTCTCAGAGCCACAGATTCCTTCAAACGTTTGCCCAAAGCAGAGAAGGGAACTCTTCTAGAGCACTGTTGTGTACTACTGGGTTGGGCTGTTAGATTTCCCAGGTCCTGCCTCCTTTGGGTGGGCCCCTAGGGCTTGATGCCAGATGGGCTGTGTTTTTGGCAAAGGGCTTGTTCTTATTCTGAGATTTTGACTATAAATGGACTATGCTATTTGCTATCCCCACTGAACCCAATGGGGCAGCAGCCGACAATGGGAGCACAGAGTTACTACTTTTTCTGCTGGAACCTCCCAACATCTACCCAGAGATAGCTCCCATAGGTTGGCCAAGCAGGAAATTCCAAACCCTTTTCCTGAAACTCCAAACAGCTTGAGGAGTCTCTTCAGATGGAGTTGGAAAGGCTCCCAGCGAGCAGAGCTGGGTCTTATGTAACTTTATAGACTGCCCTTTTTAGGAAAAAACAAACTGTTCCTCAGCTAGTGCTGGACTTTTGAAACATATCCTGCATTCTTTCCTAGCTACTCAGCAGTCCTTGTTGGAAACAGCTAATAGGACAGGGTTGAAGACTGTGAGGTTAAAGGGGGAGAAAGGGAGGGCAGGATGTCTGTCATTCTGTCTGGAACCTGCTGTTCTGGGTCCCCTGCTGTGGCTCCCACTGGCAGTAGAGGGAGCGTATTGCCAGGTATGAAGGAAATTCATACCTGAGTATGAGTATGGTGTGAAGAGAGGAGCTGTCGCAAGATGCTCCCCCTGCATATTCCAGAAGCCCATCACTGGATTCCCTAGATCCGTTTCAGCACCCCACATCCCAAAAAGGAGGGCTAGAACTAAGTATGTGTAAATATGTCCACATCTGTAATGAGCCAAATTCTGCTCTGAAGAAATGTTTCCAGTTTATTTGGTGAAGATTTCAGTTCCTCCTTAGTTCAACTCAGTAAACATTTTAATCATCTACTCTGTGCCAGACTTTAGGCTAGGTTCAGTGACTACAAAGATGAAGATAGCCTCTGTCCTTAGCATGCAACCAAGAAGGAAATAGAAAATGTATATAAATGGTTATAATATACTTCCTTGTTTTATAATCCTTAGTGCTTTTTGTAATTCTTGTATTTTTAACTCTCCTAAAAGATATATATCAGGTTTATGTTATCTATCTGTAAACTAATGTGCTAATTCAAGACAAAAATATAGGAAAATCTCGGCCGGGCGCGGTGGCTCATGTCTGTAATCCCAGCACTTTGGGAGGCCGAGGCGGGCGGATCATGAGGTCAGGAGATCGAGACCATCCTGGTTAACAAGGTGAAACCCCCGTCTCTACTAAAAAATACAAAAGATTAGCCAGGCGTGGTGGCGGGTGCCTGTAGTCCCAGCTACTCAGGAGGATGAGGCAGGAGAATGGCGTGAACCCGGGAAGTGGCGGTTGCAGTGAGCCGAGATCACGCCGCTGCACTCCAGCCTGGGCGACAGAACGAGACTTCCATCTCAAAAAAACAGAAAAAAAAATAGGAAAATCTCTTCAGGTGTGACTCTTTACAAGTTTCTCATGAAAGGGGCAAGCACAAGTTTCAAGAATATTTTCATCTAATTTTTTTGTTTTTATTTTCATAATTTTCTCAAGCTAATATAAGGCATTTTAGAACTTTGAATATAATTTGAATCTTTTAAAACAACATTTGGCTTTGTCAATGAATTATAATTTGCCCTATGCATGCCTGTAGCTTTTATTTCTTCTCTGAATTAAGGTATTAGGCATTTAGTGGGCACTCATTAGATACTTGTTCTCCCAGTACAGGTAGCTGTCCTCTTTGAGGCTGTGAGTAGTCCCTCATGTCTCCTGTGCTGATGTTTCATGAGGTCCAGGCTTTCAGGCCTGTGAGGATCCCAGATGGCCCAAAAGAGCCCATCATCCCACTTATTGCCAGAAAATACAGATGAGCAAAAAGAAGATGTGTATGTATTTTTTTAAATAAAAATGGGATCATACCATAAGTTATACTTTGTTTTCTGTTTTGTTTTGTTTTTCCTTCCTCCTCCCCTCTATTATACATCAAGCAAAAGAGCGCAGCTACTGTGGTACCAAACACACCTGGGTATGAAACTCAACTTAGCCACTCCCCAATTATAAAAACATGGACAATTTTTGTAAAACCTCTGGGCCCCTGGGAAATAATAACATTAAGTTTAACCTTATGAAATGGGCATTTTTGCAGGTTAAAAAAATACATATTGACCATTTCACATCACCCTAACAGTTCCCTCCTTGTATAGTTTTGTCAGCATTACATGAGATGATGCACATGCAGTTATCATAATGTCTGGCAGTGAGGTACTCACTAATGACTATAAATATTAATTGCTACTACTACTAGGATGACAATGATGACTGCTAAGAAGCAGAAGTGGAAGCACAAATCAAAGGGAACTGAAAGAGCAGCCATTCTTAGGTTTTCAACCATGGATTTTGGACTTGAGAATTATACTTTGTTTTGTTGTTGTTGTTGTTTTGTTGTTGTTGTTGTTTGAGACAGAGTCTGGCTCTGTTGCCCAGGCTGGAGTACAGTGGCACGATCTCAGCTCACTGCAACCTCTGCCTCCCGGGTTCAAGTGATTCTCATGCCTCAGCCTCCCGAGCAGCTGGGATTACAGACACGTGCCACCATGCCGAGCTAATTTTCGTATTTTTAGTAGAGATGGAGTTTCGCCATGTTGGCCAGACTGGTCTTGAACTCCTGACCTCAAGTGATCCACCTGCCTCAGCCTCCCCAAGTGCTAGGATTACAGGCATGAGCCACTGCACCCAACCTGAGAGTTGTACTTTGTAAATTGCTTATTTAAAAGAAAAAAAAAACTATATCATGAGCATAGTTTCATCTTGACAACAATTCTGACACATCTTTTTGTGTTTTGTAGAATACTTCATTGCATGGATTGCATCATAATTTATTTAACCAATTCATTACTGAGGGGATTTTTTAAATATTTTTAAATTTTGGCTGGGTGCAGTGGCTCATGCCTGTAATCCCAGCAATTTGAGAGGCCAAGGCGGGAGGATTGCTTGAGCCCAGGAGTTTGAGACCAGTCTGGGCAACATAGCAAGACCCTGTCTCTATAAAAAATTGTTTTAAATAGTATTTTTTTGCTTTTGTAAATAGTGCTTCAACAAACATATATATATATAAAACTTTATGTGTCTTTATAATGTTATTTCTTTTAAATACGTTTCATAGAATGCTACATACTGCTTGACTGCCCTCTTGAACATTTCATTAATTCACTTGAAAATATTAATCTATGTATCCCAGACACTGCTAGGTTCTGAGTATACACCAACAAATAATGGTAGACAGGGTTCCTCCCCCATGAAAGTTGCTGTCTAGTGTTAGAAGCCAAATAAACAAGTATAAAACACAACATAGAGAAGTGCAAGGTGCTTTGAGAAAATACAACCAGTAGTCTGGGAAGGGCCGCTGGATTTGGAATATTTTAGCTAAAAACCTAAAGGATGATTAGGAGTTAGACAAATGGAGGGGCAGTGTTCCAATCAGTGCCGAGCTGATCCGAGTTGATAGTGTGACTACAGGGCAAAAGATGAGAGTGAAGATTTATCAAGGCTAGGATATACCTTTAGGGAATTTGGATTTTATGGAAAGCCTTTGAAGGATTTTTAAGCATGACAGTGATATAAATAGACTTCATTTGATGTCTATTAAGATGATTCTAGGAAGGGAAACCAGATTAGAGGTTAATGTAGGAACTTAGATAAGTGATATAGGTTGGTCTTTAGTAGCAGTAGGGATGGAGAATGTGGTAGGATGTATAAAGTAGCAATAGATATGAGTAACAGAAACCCAACATTGGTGAGTTAAATAAGATGGAGGTTTTTTTCTCTCATCAACAACAGAAGTACAGAGGTAGACGGTCCTGGGCTAGTAGGCAGCTCCACAGTCATTAGAGACCCACACCCTTTCCAGTTTTTGCTCAGCTATCTCTAGGCCATCCTTACGGCACAAGATGACCTACTATAGTTCTAGTCATCACACCTACCTTCCTAGCAGCAGGATGGAGGAAGGGATGAAGAAGATTGCACCCTGTTCATCATAAAGAGGCTACCCAGAAGTTGCACACAACAATTCCACCATAACTCAGTCAAATGGCCAACCCTACTTGCAAGGGAGGGAGAAATGTGGAATTTTACTTGGGCAGCATTGTACCCAGCCGAATATCAGGGTTCTGTTAATTTGAAAGATAAAGGGAGAATAAATATTTGATTGACAACTAATAATCTGGGGCCTGGGAAAATGGGGAACTAATTTAATTCAGCTAAATTGTTTACAAAATAACAGCTCACACAAAGATACACATATACCACTGTTGAAAAGAGACTTATTTGGCTACGAGGCAAAGATTTAACATTAAAAATCCTATTTTCTTGTAAAGAATAAACAAGTGTTAGCTCATGTACATCTCCAGCTTTGGTAGGAATATAGCTGTATTCATTTGACCTGAGTCACTACCATGTAAAAGTGTCATACTTGTGATTTTTAGTACCTTGTCATTCATTAACATTCAGAGTATAGAAAAAGGCAGACCAACAGATTGCTGCTATTTTTTTTTTTTTCAAGCCCACAGCTAACATCATCGATTGCTGCTATTTGGAACAAAGTCAAACAAGACCCAAATTAAGGGATTTGCTTAGCGTTTTTCTCTATCAAGGATATTAGCTGTGTATTATAGTAGGAAGAGCAAGGGCTTTGGATTGAGTCAGACAAAAATTGCAAGCCCAACTCCTCTACTTTCTGGCTTTGTGATCTTAGATAAAGTTTATCTCTGCAAGATCCTCAGTTTCCTCAACTGTAAAATAGAGATAATAATATCTACTTTGCACGGTTATCGTGAGTATTAGAAATGCACTTATGGGCTGGACACAGTGGTTCACACCTATAATTCCGGCACTTTGGGAGGCTGAGGTGGGAGGATCACTTGAGGCCAGGAGTTTGGGAACAGCCTGGCCAACATGGGGAAACTCCATCTCTACTAAAAATTCAAAAATTAGCTGGGCATAGTGGCGCACACCTCTAATCTCAGCTACTTGGGTAGCTGAGGCACGAGAATCACTTGAACCTGGGAGGCAGAGGTTGTAGTGAGCCAAGATCACGCCACCACATTCCAGCCTGAGCAACAGAGCAAGATTCTTGTCTCAAAAAAAAAAAAAAAAAAGAACTGCGCTTATGGCAAACATCTAGCATGGCGAGTAACATAGTAGATAAGAAATAATTGCTAATAATATTAGAAGAATTACTCTTTAGCAATAAGTCATTTGTTTCCTCTAGCTTCGGGTGTGTGGGGAAGTGTAACTACAAAGATTCCTAACCATTTCTACATCATTCTTAGGATGCTTCTATAGCAGTTTGCCACCTGTTTACAGAACCTGTAACTATTTGTGATGGTGCCTAGATTAAAGTCAGCCCTAAATCTTTGCTCAAAATGAACTCACCCCTACCCTCATGCCTCTCATCCATATTTACTGTGTCCAAATCCATCTGTCTATTGATAGTTTCCTTGCTATCCACAGCCATACCACATATAGAATGGGGAGTGAGTTCAGGCCTGAGCCAATTCAAGCGTGGATTTGGAACCTGGGGGAAAGAAAAAAAAAAGGCCTTGTAGGGGTATGGGATAGCATTAAGCAGAAACAGAAAGATAAAGATGGTTTATGGTTCATTCTACACTCCAGAATGATAATGCAATAAGCTAAATTCTATAGATGCTTTTGAAGTGTTTTATGTGAGAGAAATTAGCCAGTCTGTCAGCTCCAATACAAATAACCTCAGGATTCTTCTTTCACATTCCTCAGTGGCTCCTCAGAGAGGAGTTGCCTCTGAGAATCGTGTCAGCCCTGTGGACAGAGGATCTCTAGGCAGGCCCGCCAGGGTCAGAATTTTAAGATATAGACCTTGAATAGAGAGGCCTTTAAGGTCTAGAGTAGGAGTCAATCAGCAAATTATGGTCCCTGCCAGGGTGTTTTCATTCACAAGCTGAGAATGGCTTTTACATTTGTAAAGAGTTGTATTTTGTTTTTTTAAGAGAATTGCTAAGAAAGTAAATTTCAAATATTCTCACCAAAAGAAGATAAGTATTTGAGGCAATGGATATGTTAATTGGCTTAATTTAATTATTCCACATGATATTCATAAATCATAGTATCACTTTGTGATCCATAGATACATACAATTATAAATTGTAAATATACAAGAAAAAATATTTAAAAAGATGTGGCAGTACTATATGGCCCACAAAGCCGAAATATTTACAGAAAGAATTTGCTGATCCCTGATTTTGAGGCCTCTTCTCTGAAAGGAAGTGGGTCTCACCAGAGGCTGCAGGAGGTTTGAACATCTGTTTTGAATCCCAGGGTAGGGACTTACAGAAAAAGTAGGTGTCACCATCAACAAAGAATAGATTTCTAGTTCTCCTCTTCAGGAGTTCCGGAGACCTGGCAAACTAACTTAATACTCAGGGATTGCTGGGCTAGAAAGAGTGAAGGCTTGTGTTGGGTTTAGAATACAGTATCGCCTTTGTTCTAACTGAGCAGTAGAATACATCCCTCATTAATGTTGCTCTCTGAGGCCTTTTAGGCTACGTTCCAGTGAGTCCTGCTGCTGAATGCCACATCAGTGGGATACAGGCCCCAGATCAGTGTCCTGGGCCCACAAACAAGGGAGAATTAGCTTTGTGGCTGCTAGATAGATAAGGGAGTAAGTGAAATTGTTTTTTTTGCTTGTGTATTTCTAAATTCCTTATTATAAGTTAGTGGAAATTAATACCTTATGTCTAGGTAAGCATATTCCTATTTCATCTGTTCCTCAAACCAGAGGTGGGGATTATAGGCCTGAAAGGAGGGCACTGCCTCTCTGGGCACAGACCAGGCCTATTTCCTAATGCGGCCACTGTGACCCTAGAAGAGGGAGGACACAGGAGAAGGCCAGGGCGCTCTGCCTGCATGCGTGGATGATCATTATATTTCTGAAATACTTTAGTCCAAAGACTACAGCATTTACCTTTTCCTTAATCTTTTTATTTTTCAAATATTTTTTCCTACCATACCCCAGAAGATGGATATAGTTAGCCCTTTTACTAGATGGTAAATATAGAGCTTTGAGAGAACAGGTACCCTGCCCCAGATGACCCAGCAAGTTGGAGGAAAACCCAAGAATGAAAGCAGTGTTCCTGTCTTTGGGCATCCTGCCACTATCCTAGGCATGGGTAGTTTCCAGATGGAGCTAAGATCAAACTCCTTTATCACTAGTGATCAAATCTGGTTGTTTCTAAGGCTGCACTGTTGTTCTGATGACTGAGTGGATCATCCTTGAATGACGGGAAAAAAATGTATTAAATGAGTCCCTCACCAGCCTGCCTTCTTGCCAGCACCCTGGCTTCTTAAGGTATTAACATGTTGTGTCACTGACGATGACCTACGATTGCAGGAAGATGACGGAGTCACTGTTCCTGTGTGCTTGGCTGCTCGGCTGTTTTGTTTGCACTTCAGCATTCCTACCTGGTGTGTGGTACATTTTTGTCATTCCACAGCAGTCTGCTGTGCTCCTGGCTGCAGAGTAAGCTAGTCTACATCTATTTACATCAGCTTTCCAGCTGTCAGCCTCCTCATGCTCCTGTCTGCCTGATGGGGCAAGTAGACACTCTGGCAGGAGCTGCCTTTCAGGGAGGTTAGCGGGATATCCACAGAGTTCCAGATACTATAGTCAAAGTATAAAGTCCCTGGGACCCCAGTCTCTAGGTCTTGCAGGTATGAGAAGCTTTCAGGAGATTATCTAGGCACAGCTCCTGGCCCAGCGAGATTTCTATCCTAGTGTGTCATGTCTAGGAAAAAATCTCTGGTGGCAGATTTTCAAGGAATTTGATGTACATGCTAAAAACCATACAGATCGGTTGAGGACTGGCCTAACCCATCCTTTGTCTCAAATTCCTATAAAACCCTCCCAAACAGGCTTTTTCTTTTTCTTTACAATGTCAGCACTCAGTGCCCTAGTCTGGGACTTATGACTGATAAGGCTGAGCTTCTGGGTAGTTGAGTGGCAGTCTTTCTTTGTTTTTATTCAGATGATTTCAATGCAGCCAATTTGTGTGTGTGTGTATGTGTGTACCCTGTCCAGAACAACAGGGCCTACCTGACTCAAGAGAGTACTATGAGCAACAGCTTTCAACTTGAGGTCCACCTGGTCCCAGAGGTTTGGCGCTAGACAGCTGGACATATGAAAGCTCTGTTTGTTCCCCTTCGTCTTCCCTGTCCTGTTTAAAGCTGAACTGTTTTCAACAAGACTTGCTTCCTGTAGAATCCAACTTAGTAACCTGGAGAAGCCTGAGGCCACTCCTGGAGCAGGAAGCTGCCCTAGATTTGGGCAGTAACCAGTAGAACTTGATACTGACGCCAGAGTGTAAAAATAAACACCTCCTACAGTTCTGTCTTAATCCATTGGCATCAGAGTTGCTATTATTAACCCATAGGCCTCACAGGCAGCTGTGATGGTCAGACAACAGCCTGGACAAAACCTATCCTGCCAACTTGGGATCACACTCTCTCCCCTTCACCTACTGGGATATGATCTGGGGCCCCAGGAGAAGCACCATCAGTCTAGGAGCATGCCCTACAACAGGTAATACTAGCGGTGGATTAGTATCTTTGGTTTTGGAGAGCCTTGAGGCTCCCAGGGCCAGCCTACCAGCCTAGAGTATGATGGGCACAGACAGGATGACTGATTCAGTCCTAGTGTAGGGGAGGAAAAAAAGGAATGTGACCCTTCCATTTCCTTTGGCTCTTTTAAAGGATTTTGCCTGCCACTTCCGTGACCTGAAGCCTTTAGATTTTCTGGGAAATTGGGACAGGAGAGAGGAAAGAGCTCCACTGGTCATCTGCCAAAGATATAATAATAATAATGACTTATTACTAAGCACCTACCATGTGTTGGGTACTTTATGTACAATATCTTACTTATTTTTACTTCAAGCTTTTCCAGGAAAATATGACAGTTTTACAAATGAGGAAGCTGAAGTTTAGTGAGGTTGAGTGACCACCCAGAATTCCACAGCTGGCAAGTAATGTGTCAGAGTTGGACCCAGACTTGTCTTAACACCAAAATCCATGTTGTGAAATCATTATAGAACCTAGGCTGCTGAATACTCAGGACCCAGGCCAGGCTTCAGCTACCTTCTTTTTAAATTTGGGGGCTTAAGTAAACAAAAATATATAAGTTACTCTCACTTTAGTCTTACAACTAAAGCAATAGTTACTGGTACACAGAAATGGTTTTTGCTGCCACCTGCGAGTGAGCCAGTCCCAGTGCTCTTACTGTGTGCATGGTGAGCTGGACTCCAGAGACTAGCAGGGCAAGCCTCCTGGAAGATGAGATGCCTCCGGGGAAAGGCTTTGACTCTGCCTGAGGAGTCTCAGACCATGGCTCCTCTGTAGAGAACATGGCCAGATTGGAACCTGGTTCCCCAGGGGAACAAGGCTTTGATGGCTCTGGCAGTCATGCTGAGGGAGGGGTGTACTTGAATAAAAAGATTCCTTGAAGGACAACTAGGCTTCCCCCCCTCTCTTTTTCCAACCTCCTCCACCCTGGCCCCACAACTGGCTTCTGTAATTCAATCTAGATTCTTCTCATAGCCTACTTTACTGTGCATATGTGGCCTTTTATTTACAGCTTTGGGCATTCTGATTGGATAGCAGCTTCCTAGCCTGCATGCTTCAGTCCACTGCCTGTGGGGTGGGGGAGCAGAGTACACTTCGATTTTTGCCTCCTGAAGCCCAGGAGCTAAAAGGAATAGCCAGAGGGCTGCCCATACAGCCAAAGGACTGACCACGCTGAGCAGTCAAAGAGCAGCATAGGGGCCTTTTTTGTTCCAGCTAACTTGCTCCTGCAAATACACACTTGAGGGCCATCCTCCAAGCAAAGCAGTCTGTGCTGGGGCTTTCAGCATCCACCCCTCGTACACTGTCTCTGGTCTTGGTGGCTTCCTGCTCCCTTGCTGCTCACCTACACCTAGCATTGAGAGGCTTTAGCCTGTGGGCCTTACTCACTGCTGCTGTCTCCATCGCCTCATCTGAAGAACTCTGTCTGTCAAGGTAGGAGCCAAATCTTTCCTTATTCCCTATAGTCTTTCTCTCTCCCCCAATACATCCTCAAAAGAAATAGGGTTTACAACAAATTCCCAATCTCTAGAGACTTACAGCTAGCAGTTAGAAGCCAGGCACCTGGGAGTATAGGTGTGTTTATGTGTATTTGTATTCATGTTGGAATGCAGGAGGTCATTTTTTTAACACACTGCATAGGAACCTTCCCTTGGGCTCCAGGTTTTAATTTGGCTTAGGTTATAATTAGACCTGAAAAGGACCTTAAGAGGTCATCTGATTGAGCCCGCTGCTTCCCAACAGGTGCTACAAGTTGAGCTAAGGAGGGAATCAAATGTGTTGGCCTAATGGAGAAAGGTGTATACTTTTGCTGGCTGGATCAGCAGAAGAAAATAATTTTTTGTTTTCTAGATTGAATCCCTTTTGAGCATAGAGACCCTAGGGGCAAAGCTAGGTTTATTATCATCAGATTTTAATGGAATAAAGAAAAGCAACCCTTTCAGCTCAGTGAGGTTCAACGGCTTTAGCTTATTCTTTTCCTGGGTATACTTTCCCAATGCTGCAGTCTCCATTTATTGAATTGGAGCCTTGGGCGCTTGGGGCCTTTTACCTTTTAGGCTGCTAAGCCCATTCTACTTCAGAGCCAAGCCTCTTCTGGAATGTTTGTCTTTGACTTTTTGGGGGTGGACGTTTAGCTGAACTTTTCTACAACATATGTGAGAAGCCAAAAGCAAACCAAGTTCTGTGCTTCAAAAGAGGACTCTATATTAAGAAAGCCTAATAAGGCAGCAACTGGTGTGTCTGGGACAGCCCTTCAGGCTAGGCCCCTTCCAACACACTCCCAGCATGCTGTCTGGCCTCACTTGGAGTCCAAAATAACATGATACGAGTTAGAAACAGCGGGCTCCTCAGCTAGCAGCAGCTACACTCTACTTGGAGGAAAGACAGGTGACCTCCTGGGCGTTGGCTGCTATTCCATTTATAGAATCAGACTCCTGATGCCATAGCCAGGTGCTCTCAGCATCTAACAACTTGTTTATTCTCTCTTTACAGTTCAGTCCTAGACACCCACAGGAATCACTGTTACCACCAGTTCTGAAATCTCCAAATTCTTTGAGCCTCTCTCACACATTTCACAGAGAAGTACTTGTCCTATAGGAAACTCAGAGCCTCTATCTAATCTCATGGCAAGGATGGAGGGTAGTTATGCAAGCTGACTTTCCAAATTCATGTACAAAGTTTATTTCTGTTCTGGGAAGTTAGGTTTGCTATTAGTGAAGTTAATCAGCATCTATTTACAAACATTTGATTTGGGAGGCATGAAAAAAGAGAGATGTTTCTGTCAGTTAATTATTTCACTCCCCATATCTCTAACTCCCAACAAACCATGGTCAGTTCTGCCTTTTCCTAGTATCCCCTGGAGGTGCCTCTGGGGCCCCCACAGTAAGGAAAGGGAATTGAAGTGCACGGGGCATTAGGCCTCATCTGCTTCAACCAGGGTAGCTGTTTTATGTATTGGGGCTAAAAAATTAAAAGCATTGCTCTAACCCTTACATCCTGAAACTTTCTTTTTGCTGTTCTGGCCTTCTCCAGAGGCATATTGGCAATTATTTGAACAGAATTATGAGCCCCTCAAATTGGGCTGTTACCCCTGAACATCCAGCATAGCTCCTTATACACAGGAAGAGTACGGTAGATGCTTGTGGCTTGATTGCTTGCTTGATTAATTGGCTCACAAGATGATATTAATTGATAGCCTCAGGATAATTCTAAATCAGAGAATAGAGTACAGTATGTAATAACTTATTTTGATTTGTTATGGTTTGAGCATTTCTGACCTTTGCTACTGGAATCAGTCACGCAGTCTGAGGTGAAAACTTAGCCAAAAGGAATTACCCTAACTGAGGTTGTCGCTGTTGGAGAGGATACCCAAGTAAGTCAGCACAAACAAAAGTACCTTCTGTTGATTTCCAAAGATTTGTATGATTTCAATCCACCTCTGTCCCTGGTGTACTGAGGTGAAAGGTCAGCAGAGTGATTATTGGGAAGACCAGGCATAGAGGTGTACTAAAATCATATAGTCCTGTCTATTGATTAGTACTGCTTACTTTTGCTAAAAATTACCTTCTGGACAGTTCCCAAAACTACTCATTGTCTTGATTGTGGGAAATGTAAAACTTTTCTCTGCTAAGCTATACTTATTAACAACATCTAAACTGTTTATCTGCAGCCTGCATTATACATCTGCATATCTTTTGTGAGGGTGGCTTTGTTTTTAATTAGCTTGTATGTTTTATAAAATTATAATGTTTTGTTTTTTATAAAGCTAAATAACAGGACATAAGTGAAAAAAGTAGCCACATTCAAATAAAGTCTGCAAGTTCAGTTAATTGTAATGTACTCAATGTTAATTGCTTTGTTTTAACAAATGTACCTTGATTATATAAGATGGTAACATTAGGAAAACTGGTTGAAAGACATACAGGAACTCTGAACTATCTTTGCAACTTTTTATAACTGTAAATTATTCCAAAATAAGTAGTTAGCTTTTAAAAATTCATACACAGCAATAAAGGTCTTACACAATGAAAAAAAAAGCCAAATAGTGGCTGGGCGTGGTGGCTTATGCCTATAATCTCAGCACTTTGGGAGGCTGAGGTGGCTGGATCCTTGAGTCCAGGAGTTTGAGACCAGCCTGGGCAGCATGGTGAAACCTTGTCTCTACAAAAAATACAAAAATTAGCCAGGCATGGTGGTGCGTGCCTGTAGTCCCAGCTACTCAGGAGGCTGAGGTGGAAGGATGGCTTGAGTCCAGGAAGCGGAGGTTGCAGTGAGCCGAGATAGGGCCACTGCATTCCAGCCTGGGCAACAGAGGGAGACTCTATCTCAAAAAATAAAAAAAAAATTAAATAAAAATTTATGCCAAATAGTGCCAAATCTGGGGCAGTCTGAACATCAAAATCAGTAATGGATTATGATCCACTGACTTTTTAAAATCCAGGGGTCCATATTTATACTAAATCAATAAATTAAGAAAGGAAGGAAAAGGGAAATCTTTATTATGTTAGAATGCCAACGAATAAATGTAGAAGGAATAATAGAAAATTGTCATTTTTTGGCCAGGCGCAGTGGCTCATGCCTGTAATCCCAGCACTTTGGGAGGCTGAGGTGGGTGGATCACTTGAGGCCAGGAGTTTGAGACCAGCCTGGCCAACATGGTGAAACCTGTCTCTGCTAAAAATATAAAAAATTAGCTAGGCATGAGGCACACGCCTGTAATCCCAGCTCCTCGGGAGGCTGTGGGAGACGGAGGTTGCAGTGAGCCAAGATTGCACCACTGCACTCCAGCCTGGGCAACAGGGTGTGACTCTGCCTCAAACAAAACAAAACAAACCTGTCATTTTTCAACCATCATAGTAAATAACTGATTCAGATGAAACTCATCAATGGATGCTAAAATGATTGGATGAAAGTTTGTTGGGAACAGGTTATTTATCTAATCTAAAAGTAATCTTTCCATAGATTGCTTATTAATTAGAGGAGAAAATGATAACTTTACAATGGAGAAACCTGACAGACACTATCTTAACAAGGGACTAGTTCAAAATTAGCATCATCAATAAAGTGACAAAATGACCTCGTGTTGGGTTTTGTCTTGTTTTGTTCTGCATTGTGTGTTTCTCCCAGACTCCTATTTTATGTTTTTGTTGTACTCTTTGTTTTCTGTTGGAGGCTGTCCTCAAAAGTCTGGTAATCCCAGGCCGGGCGCAGTGTCTCACGCCTGTAATCCCAGCACTTTGGGAGGCCGAGATGGGCGGATCACGAGGTCAGGAGATCGAGACCATCCTGGGTAACACGGTGAAACCCCGTCTCTACTAAAAATACAAAAAATTAGCCGGTCGTGGTGGTGGGCGCCTGTAGTCCCAGCTACTCGGGAGGCTGAGGCAGGAGAATGGCGTGAACCCGGGAGGCGGAGCTTGCAGTGAGCCAAGATCGCACCACTGCACTCCAGCCTGGGGGACAGAGCGAGACTTCATCTCAAAAAAAAAAAAAAAAAATGTCTGGTGATCCCTTGGCTACTGATTTAAAAATGAGCCATTTAAAAACACTGGAGGTTCTGTGAGAGTGGAAAGATATATCAACTGGCAAACTTGTCTGGTGGGCAGGTGCAACAGGCTAGCCTTTTTTTGTGTGGAGAAACCCCCAGAGAATTTGACATTCTTTTCTCTGAGGTAGTTCAGTTTCTGCAGAGAAATAATCTACCAGGGGTAGGGTGGGATAAATAAGTCTGGCTGTTGGTATTATCCTGAAATAGAAGGAAGAAGTCTAGCAATTCTTTGGAGATTTTCACTTAACCCCTCAGTTTTCAGATTGGCCTCTCATCCTGCTTTCTTCCATGCCTTGTTTTCCTGAGTCGAATGCAGTTCCACTCAAAGTTCTCCAGAAATAAATCTCCAGTAATCCTGAGGAGCAGGAGACCAGTGGTCTCCTGACAGTGTAGGGTTGTTGGTGGGGCCTGGGCGTCTAATTACTTCTTCTACAAACTTTAACCAACTTTAACCAACCAATTCTTTTTTTCCTTTAAAAAGAATTTTTGGTCAAGCATGGTGGCTCATGCCTGTAATCCCAGCACTGTGGGAGGCCGAGGCAGGCGGATCACCTGAGGCCAGGAGTTCAAGATCAGCCTGGCCTACATGGCAAAACCCCGTCTCTACTAAAAATACAAAAATTAGCCTGGCGTGGAGGCGCACTCCTGCAGTCGCAGCTACTCGGGAGGTTGAGGCAGGAGAATTGCTTGAACCCAGGAGGTGGAGGTTGCAGTGAGCCGAGATCACACCACTGCACTCCAGCAAGCCTCAGCCAGCTTTCAAACATATTTTTTAGGCCAGGTGTGGTGGCTTCTGCCTGTAACCCCAGCATTTTGTGAGGCCTAGGTGGGCGAATTGCTTGAGCTTAGGAGTTTGAGACCAACCTGGGCAACATGAAACCCTATCTACCAAAAAAAAGAAAAGAAATACAAAAATTAGCTGGGCATGATGGCACATGCCTGTAGTCCCAACTACTTGGGTGGTGGCCATGCAGAGTGAGTTCCTAGCATTTTAACAGTGCTTTATATTTCTATAAAATGGTCAGTTTACAGAGCACTTTCACGTACTGTTTTGAATAGACCACTGTTCAGATCTATAGTAGGGGGCATATGTTTCCCCCTAGCCTTCAACTCCCCATAAAGTAGCCTGGTCCAGGCACAGGAAGACTCAGTAACCAATGTTTATATTCATGCCTGCTTTATTTTGAGCACTCCTGGATCTCTCTATTGCTTATGAAAGCTGCCCAGACCACTACTGAGTTCTGGAGGATGCTGGGATTGAGGAGTGGGGAAAGGTATCCATATCCAGTCTTTTCATGTTTCTCCAAGGTTACCGTCCTATTTTGGTCAGAGTTGTGTAATCTCCTTTGTGGGGGTTTTGGATATTAACCAACATCTTATCACTTGATAATAGTATTACACTTACTGGGTATTTACTGTATGTCAGGCACAGTTTAAGTGCTTTATAGTATTAATTCACTTAATGTTGGTGGTATTTTCATCACCATTCTACAGGAAATGGGGGCAGGGAAAGGCAAGATAACTGGCCTAGGATTACACAACACTCAAACAGATATTACCTCATCTTGTAACTATTAAATTTATTGCATTCAGATTTTACTTGGTGGGGTACAGTGGCTCATGCCTGTAATTCCAGAGCTTTGGGAGGCTAAGGCAGGAAGATCACTTGAGCCCAGGAGTTCAAGGTTGCAGTGAGCTAGGATGGTGCCACTGCAGCCTGGGCAAAAGGCTCAAAACAAAATAAAAGCCTGTCTCAAAATAAAAGCCACACAAAAAATTTTTACTGATGTACAGTTTAGATACTTGTTACTGATATTCTTTATCCTGAGATAGTTTTACTTCCTAAATCCATGGATTCATGTTTTCTAATAACTTCTGAAATACTATCTGTCATTGTCTCCTCAAATATTACCTCTCCTTGATTCTCTACCAAAGATTCTGATTATAAGTATATTAAACATTTTCATTCTATCTTCTCTCTTAACTTCTCATTCACTTTTCTGTTCCTTTGTGTTTTTGTGCTGTATTCTATGTGATTTCTTCAGATTGATCTTCTAGTTCACTAATTCTCACTTCGACTTTGTCTTTTCTGCTGTTAAATTTGTCCTTTCATTTTTTTTTTTTTTTTTCTCTTTTTTGAGACAAGGTCTCACTGTGTCACTCAGGCTGGAGTGCAGTAGTGCTTTCATGGCTCACTTTAGCCTCAATCTCCCAGGCTCAAGCAGTCCTCTAACTTCAGCCTTCTAAGTAGCTGGGACTACAGGTGTGCACCACCACACTCTGCTTGCTTGCTTGCATATATATGTACTTGTGTATGTATCTAGCGACAGAGTCTTGCTATGGTGCCCAGGCTCTTACCAAATTCCTGGCCTCAAGCAATCCTCCTGCCTCAGCCTCCCAAAGTGCTGGGATTACAGGTGTAAGTCACTGCACCTGGCTGAGTTTTTATTTTATTTTAATAATTATTTTATTTTAATAATTATGTTTCTAACTTCTAAACATATTTCGTTCTTTTCCAGATCTGCCTGGTTATTTCTAATAATTCATTGCCACTCACTTACCTTTGAGATTTATCTTTTATTTTAAAACATTTCACACATAGCTGATTTATATTCTGTAACTGACATTTTTGGTATCTGAAGTTCTCGCAATCTAAATATATTATTTATTGTTTTCTCTGTTATTTGCTCATGGCATCTTTGTGATCATTAATTATAAACTAATTTTTGTTGCTCTTTAATTTTGAAAATTCTTTGTTGACTTAGGTTGGGAAATATTTTCCCCCAGAGAAGATTCATATCTGCTTCTACCAAAAGCTGTGGAACACCACCTACTGTGGATCATGATGAACTTCCTTCAGGCTTCCCTGTTTCTGCTTAATGCAGAACTCTCAGGTTTAGCTCCCTCACCTTTCCAGTGGCTCAAGTATGGTCATCTTGGCTGCAGTGATGCTCTGGGAATTGGCCCACAAGGAACCCTGGTCCTCCCCCTTGCTTACTGCATAGCTCATGAATTTTTCCCTTTTTGGGGAATTGGGTAGAGTAGTCACAGAGATGTCTCCTATATACTGAGAGACCTGAAATGCTTTTAAAAGTATATATTGCCCAGGCACTGTGGCTCATGCCTATAATCCTAGCACTTTAGAAGGCTGAGGCAGGAGGATTCCTTGAGGCTGGAAGTTCAAGATCAGCCTGGGCAACATAGCAAGATGCCATGTCTACAAAAAATTTAAACATTAGCCAGGCATGGTGGCACATGCTCGTAGTCCAACCTACTTGTGGGGGCTGAGGCAGGAGAATTGCTTGAGGCCAGCTCAAGTTTGCAGCGGGCTGTGATTGGGCCACTGCACTCCAGCCTGGGTGACAGAGTAAGACCCTATTCCTTTAAAAAAAAAATATATATATATATATATATTATACAGGATCTCATATTTCTCATATTTTGCAGTGAAAGGGGCCCTGTAATGTCTTGATTACCATAATGTGGAAAGCAGAATTCTCTTTATGCGATTTGATACCCTTTTTTTTTTTTGAGATGGAGTTTCGCTCTGTCACCCAGGCTGGAGTGCAGTGACACTATCATAGCTCACTGGAGCCCAAAATTTCTGGGTTCAAGTCAGCCTGCTACCTTAGCCTCCCAAGTAGCTAGGACCATAGGCATGTGCCACCACATCCAGCTAATTTTTAAATTTTTGTGTTGACAGTGTCTTGCTTTATTGCCCAGGCTGGTCTTGAACTTCTAGGCTCAAGCAGTCTTCCCTCCTCAGTCTCTCAAAGCACTGATATTTTACTTTTTAAATTAGCTTAAAAGGGTCGGGCATGGTGTCTCACACCTGTAATCCCAGCAGTTGGGGAAACCAAAGTGGGAGGCTCACTTGAGGCCAGGAATTCAAGACAGACCTGGCCAACATAATGAGACCCCTATCTTTAAAAAAAAATTTTAAAAAAAAGAATTTTTAAAAGTTTAATAAAGAAAACAAAAAATAAATAAATTAGCTTAAAAGACTTTTTCGATACCATTGAGTATACCTCGTATACCCAATATTAATGGTTCTGTTATATTCCATTACATGGGTAGCTCACTAGCCATTTTTTCATTGGATATTTAGAATATTCTCAATTTTTCTGTGTTGCAAGTAATATTGCAGTGAACATCATTGGGGAAATATGAGGCAAATCAAGGAGGGTAGAGATATAAAGAAAATGCATAACTGTTATTCTGGGGCAAGAGCTGCAAACTCAGATGGCTTATAGGAGCCAGACAAATAATGCAAATAAGTAAAATGAACCAGTGAAGCTGCCATGAGGAGTGGTGGGAATACGGCAAACTGAAGGTCACGTGCTCATCCAATGAAGGGAACCACTTCTCAGCTCCAGCTGATTGTTAATCATGTAGGAATGAAGGCCTAGTGTAGCCAGTTCTTTTGGTTTTTTTCAAGCAAGACAAGCTGGAAATCTAGATTTTTTTCTAGAAATCTCCAAAATGTTTACGGTGGCATTTTTACTATGCAAAGCACATAAAACCTATTGACATACTAGATGTGACAGTCAGTCTGTCACTTTGCAGCCTTTGCTAATGTTTATGATGGCATTTTTACTGTGCAAGCCATGTAAACCTATTGACATACTAGATATGACAGTCAGGCTGGCACTTTGCAGCCTTTACAGCCTTTGCTCCAGGGTCATGACTGTGGCTATAAATGGGAGGGAATGTACTGACTGAAGACATACCTGCTTAGTCATGTTTCCATCCTCAGAATGAGCATGGCGTGTAATGAAGGGTTTAAGATCTTGGCATTAAAGATTTATTTACTAAGCACTTTACTAAGGCTCAGCTTTCAGTTTTTCTTCTTCCTTACCTTCTTCTTCTTCTTCATCAAATATGCTGTTCTCAGAAGAGGCTGACCTTCTCAAAGCCAGCTGGGCTCCATTTAGCCTGCTGTGCTTGCCATCCATTGAGTAGCTTTGTTTTTGTTTGTTTTTGAGACTGGGCCTTGTTTTGTTGTCCAGGCTTGAGGGCAGTGGCACAATCTCCACTCACCGCAACCTCTGCCCCCCGGCCTCAAGCCTTCCTTCCACCTCAGTCTCCCAAGTAGCTAGGACTACAGTGCACACCAGCACACCCAGCTAATTTTTGTATTTTTTGTAGAGACGGGGTTTCACCATGTTGCCGAGGCTGGTCTCAACTCATAAGCTCAAGCAATCCGCCCACCTCAGCCTCCCAAAATGCTGGGATTACAGGTGTGAGCCACCCTACCCGGCCAGCCATTCAGTAGCTTTATCAAACATCATTGGTCCTCCACTATGTGCCAAGGCCCTGTGCTCAGAATTACCTACCAATGTATAAGACACAGCTCCACCATCTAGAAGTGTACTGTCATCAAGAGATAATAAAATGGCCAAGTCTTGATACCAAATGAGTAGTATGTATAATTGGTATTGAAGAAGTATAGGAGAAGGATTTCCATGATAAAGAAAAGCTTCCAGATATGGTAGAATTTGAGCCACATCCTTAAAATGAAGGGTGGGAGGGAATGGGGAAAACATTCCAGATATCTTCCCAGTGAGTAAAGCCAAAACTCAGAGTATATTCGGCATGTGATGGGAATGGGGTTGGATAGGTAGAAAGGAATTTTGGGGGGGTTTTGGTTGTTTTTTGTTCTTATTTTTTATGAGACTGGGTCTCACTCTGTCGCCCAGGCTGGAGTACAGTGGTGCGATCTCTGCTCACTGCAACCTCTGCCTCCTGGGTTCATGCGATTCTCCTGCCTCAGCCTCCCAAGCAGCTGGGATTACACACACACACCACCACACCTGGCTGATTTTTGTATTTTTGTAGAGACAGAGTTTCACCATGTTGGCCAGGCTGGTCTTGAACTCCTGACCTCAAGTGATCTGCCTGCCTCAGCCTCCCAAAGTGCTGGGATTACAAGTGTGAGCCACTGCACCTGGCCGGTAGAAAGGAACTTTGAACGCCACATTAAAGAATTTGGGGCCGGGTGCAGTAGCTCACACCTGAAATCCCAGCACTTTGGGAGGCCGAGGCGGGTGGATCACGAGGTCAGGAGATCGAGACCATCCTGGCTAACGCGGTGAAACCCCGTCTTCACTAAAAAATACAAAAAAATTAGCCGGGCGTGGTGGCTGGCACTTGTAGTCCCAGCTACCCGGGAGGCTGAGGCAGGAGAATGGCATGAACCTGGGAAGCAGAGCTTGCAGTGGGCCGAGATTGCACCACTGCACTCCAGCCTGGGCAACAGAGCAAGACTCCATCTCAAAAAAAAAAAAAAAGAATTTGGATTTATCCTGTAGACAGCAGGGAGCCACTGAAGATGTTTTAGCAGTAGAGTGACTTGTTGAAGGAAGTTGAGGAGATTACCCTTGTGCCTGTATATGTGATAGCTGGGAACCAAGAGACAATGAAGATAAGAAACTAGTTAGAAGACTATATAATTCAGAGGAGAGGTAAAATACAGGCCTGAATTTGGAGGATAGAGTAGGGATAGGAACTGGAGAGGCAATAGAGGAAGTGGTTAAGAATACTGACTCTGGAATCAGACAGGTCTTTATCTGAGTCCCAGCTTAGACATTTACTGACTGAGTTACATTGGGAAGATTAATATCCCTGAGCCTCAGATTTCTCATTCATGAAGTAAGGATAATAACACCTAGCTTAGAGAGTGGTTATATGGATTAAATGAGATAATGTAAGTAAGTGTTTAGCATAGTAGCAGAAACATAGTAAAAACAAGAAATTATTGGGCTGGGCGCGGTGGCTCACGCCTGTAATCCCAGCACTTTGGGAGGCCGAGGCGGGCGGATCACGAGGTCAGGAGATTGAGACCATCCTGGCTAACACAGTGAAACCCCGTCTCTACTAAAAATACAAAAAAATTAGCCAGGCGTGGTGTCGGGCGCCCGTAGTCCCAGCTACGCAGGAGACTGAGGCAGGAGAATGGCGTGAACCCGGGAGGCAGAGCTTGCAGTGAGCAGAGATCATGCCACTGCACTCCAGCCTGGGCGACAGAGCAAGACTCTGTCTAAAAACAAAACAAAACAAAATAAAACATAAGAAATTAAGTCAATGCCCGAAATTAAGTCAATTGGAAGGAAGAGCCAGCATGACTTGGTAATTGTCTGAATGTAAAGAGAGTCCAGATGATTCTTTTATTTTCAAGTTTGTGTTACAGGCAGTCCAAAGAGACCTAATTTGAAATTTAAAAAATCGATTTGGTTTTAGATGTGTTGAATTTGAGGTAATAATAAGTATCTGATAGGCTATTGGAGATTTGATTCTGGAAGTTCAGGAAGAATGTAAGATTTGGAAATCAACAGCAAAGGTATTGGGAAGTACTAAAGACTGTTCAGATTGAAAAGTCTTCAGATCTGAACCTTGCTGTAAATTTGCATTTAAATATGGGCCAGGTATTGTTTTATTAAACAACGAAGAAAGAATTATCTAAGAAGTAGAACTAGGAGGATTGGTTTATAGAAGACAAAAGGGGCTGGGCGTGATGGCACATGCCTATAATCTCAGCACTTTGCAAGGCCGAGGTGGGCAGATCACTTGAGCTCAGGAGTTCAAGACCAGCCTGGCCAACATGGTGAAACCCCGTCTCTACCAAAACCACAAAAATATAGCTGGGTGTGGTGGCATGCACCTGTAATCCCAGTTACTTGGGAGGCTGAGGAACGAGAATCACTTTAACCTGGGAGGTGGAGGTTACAGTGAGCTAAGATCAGCCACTGCATTCCAGCCTGGGTGACAGAGCGAAACTGTCTTAAATGTCT
The DNA here is from genome assembly GCF_028878055.3 of Symphalangus syndactylus. NCBI lineage: Eukaryota > Metazoa > Chordata > Mammalia > Primates > Hylobatidae > Symphalangus > Symphalangus syndactylus. Next base: position 109,283,284 of record NC_072431.2, on the reverse strand, counting down.
CAAAAAAAAAAAAAAAAAAAAAAAAAAAAGCCAAAGAGAAAAGAGGAGTTGAATAGGAAAGGATGACTGCTGATAGTGTTGGATGATTCCAATATTATAAGTTAAAAATTATAACTGCTTCACACAGGTCAAATGTTATTAGAAAAAAGATTTCTGGTGGTTAGGAAACAAGGAGAGAGTGGAGAGAGAATTTTAAGAGTCCATTTGTTAAGGAATTTTGGTGTCGAGGCTGGGTGTGGTGGCTCACGCCTGTAATCCTAGCACTTTGGGAGGCCTAGGTGAGCAGATCGCTTAAGCTCAGGAGTTCGAGACCAGCCTGGGCAACATGGCAAAACCCCATCTCTACTAAAAAATACAAAAATTAGCCAAGCATAGTGGTGCATGCCTGTAATCCCAGCTATTCGAGAGGCTGAGGCACGAGAATCGCTTGAACCCAGGAGGCAGAGGTTGCAGTGAGCCGAGATTGTGCCACTGCACTCCAGCCTGGGTGACAGAGCGAGGCTCTGTCTCAAAAAAAAAAGAAGAAGAATTTGGTGTTGAAAAAAGAAAGAGAGGACTATGACATCCTTGGGATTGACATGCAGTGATAGCCTCTGCTTTCTGATACCCTGACATTCCACATCTCACCCATACCCGCAGTTACGGGGTTCTCAAAGACTTCAGCCTCTGTGGAGCTGAGCAACACCACTCAAGCTCCTACAGCAACTGCCACTGTTTTTAACAGCTTTATTGAAATATAATTGACATACCACACATTTCACCATTTAAAGTATACAATTCAATTGTTTTAGTATATTCACAGAGTTGTGCAACTATGACTGTAGTCTAATTTTGGAACATTTAATCATTCCCAAAAGAAACCCCACACCCATTAGCAGGCACTCCCCATCTCTCTGCCTCTCCAGCCTCTGGCAGCCACTGATCTACTTTTTGTCTCTATAGATTTGCCTTGTCTGGACATATCATGTAAATGGAATGAAACAATATGTGACCTTCTGTGCTTCTTCTTTCACCTAGCATGTTTTCAAGGTTCATCCATGTTGGAGCACTTATCAGGACTTCATTCCCTTTTATTGCTCAATAATAATTCATTGTGTGTACCACCTTTTATTTATCCCTTCTTCTGTTGATGAACATTTTGGTTGCTCCTAGTTTTTGACTATTACGAATAATGCTACCAGGAATACTCATATACAAGCTTCTGTGTGGATGTTTTTTGTTTCTCATAGGTATATACCTAGAAGCAGAATTGCTGGGGTCATATGGTAACTCTTTAACTTTTGAGAAACTGCCAGAACTGTTTTCCAAAGTAGTTACACCATTTTACAGTGCCCCCAGCAATGTGTGAGGGTTCCAATTTCTATACATCATTGTCAACATGTGTGATTGCCTGCCTTTTTTTATTTTAGCCATTCTAGTGGGGTCAAGTAGTATCTCACTTTAGTTTTGATTTGTACTGCCTAATGATTAATGATGTTAAGCATTTGTTTATATAAGTACTTGTTGACCATTTGTGTGTCTTCTTTGGGGAAATGTTTATTCAAATCCTTTGCTCAGCGAGGCATGGTGGCTCATGCCTGTAATCCCAGCACTTTGGGTAGCCGAAGCAGGAGGATCACTTGAGCTCAGGAGTTTTGGACCAGCCCAGGCAACATAGAGAGACCCCCATCTCTACAAATGATACACACACACACACACACACACATCCTTTGCCCATTTTTATTTATTTATTTACTTATTTACTTTTTTGAGACAGGTTCTCACTCTGTCACCCAGGCTGGAGTGCAGGGGTGCGATCTCAGCTCACTGCAACCTCTGCTTCCCAGGTTCAAGCACCTCTTGTGCCTTAGCCTCCTGAGTAGCTGGGATTACAGGTGTGCACCATCACACCCAGCTAATTTTTATATTTTTTTGGTAGAGACAGGTTTTGCCATGTTGGCCAGGCTGGTCTCGAACTCCTGACCTCAAGTGATCTGCCCGCCTTGGCCTCCCAAAGCTCTGGGATTACAGGTGTGAGCCACCATGCCCGGCCCCCTTTGCCCACTTAAAAATTGGATCGTCTTTTTATTACTGAGTTGTAAGGGTTTTTAAATATATTCTGGATAGAAATCCCTTATCAGATATATGACCTGCAAATTTTCTCACATTCTGTAGGTTGTCTTTTGACTATCTTGATTGTGTCCTTTGAAGAACAAAAGTTTTAAATTTTTATGAAGGCAGTTTGTTATTTTTTTATTTTTTCATTTTGCCAGCAGGAAGTCAAAGTTTTTCTGTTTTTTTTCTTTTGTCACTTGTATTTTTGATATCATGTCTAAGAATGTGTTGCCTAACCCTAGGTTATGAAGAATTACTTCTTTGTTGCCTAAGCTTCTTTTTTTTAGAGATGGAGTGTCACTCCTGTTGCCCAGGGTGGAGTGCAATGGTGCAATCTTGGCTCACTGCAACCTCCATCTCCTGGGTTCAAGCAATTCTCCTGCCTCAGCCTCCGGAATAGCTGGGGTTACAGGTGCCCACCACCACACCCGGCTAATTTTTGTATTTTTAGTAGAGACAAGGTTTCACCATGTTGGCCAGGCTGGTCTTGAACTCCTGACCTCAGGTGATCTGCCCACTTCGGCCCCCCAAAGTGCTGGGATTGTAGGCATTAGCCACTGTGCCCGGCCGCCTAAGCTTCTTTTTAATAGATTTTTTTTTTTCACATAGAAAACAGAGTCTTCTCTTCCAAGCCTATTGAGTCAAGTCTACCCACCGCTTATTCTGATTTACACATAAGGAGCATCTCTTTTTTTTTTTTTTTTTTTGAGACGGAGTCTTGCTCTGTAGCCCAGGCTGGAGTTCAGTGGCGCCATCTTGGCTCACTGCAAGCCCCATCTCCTGGGTTCACACCATTCTCCTGCCTCAGCCTCTCGAGTAGCTGGGACTACAGGCGTTGGCCACCACGCCCAGCTAATTTTTTTTTTGTATTTTCAGTAGAGACGGGGTTTCACCGTGTTAGCCAGGATGGTCTCAATCTCCTGACCTCGTGATCCGCCCGCCTCGGCCTCTGAAAGTGCTGGGATTACAGGTATGAGCCATCGTGCCCGGCCGAGCATCTCTCTTTAGATTATACTTGTTCAACAAGACTTCCATATGCCAAGCATAAGACACCTTCTACATGCCAAGCAGTATGCTAGGTTTTACGGGAAATACAAAATAAAAATGATATTGTCTTACATACTGGATGATGGAGATGCACAGATGACTGTAACTCCGACCTTGCAGTCTAGAAGAGATGTTAAGGCAGATATGCAAAAAAGAACAATAACCATGTTAAGTGACATGATTTCCTTAATCAAAACTTCTCAGGGACCGATGCTAGTTGCTGATGAAGTTTGCCATCAATATGCAATGCAATGAGAAAAGTACAGTATGCTTTTTCTTATAAAATGATGATCATTGGTGTAAAGTTTTTTGTAATGACGCCACTTGACAGCATAAGAAATTGGCAGTCCAATATTGATCCCCATTTTTTGTGGAAGTTGTTTTCTTGTCTGTAAAATCAACAACCTGCAACCACTGGTTCAGAGCACAGATTATTTCTGGCTCTGGGGTAATCAGAGAAGACTTGATGGAGGAGTTGCTCTGGGCCTGGTAGGTTTGGATAATTTTGAACAGGGCCAAGTGTAACAGGAAGGAGAGTCTGAATGAACAAATGCAGCAGAGTGGAAATGAGCTTCTGAAACATGTTTCAAGGACTGCATGATGGGAAGGCAAGGTTGAGTGGAGTAGACAGTCGAGGCCGGGCATGGTGGCTCACACCTGTAATCCCAGCACTTTGGGAGGCCGAGGCGGGTGGATCACCTGAGGTCAGGAGTTCAAAACCAGCCTGGCCAACATGGCGAAACCCCGTCTCTTCTAAAAATAAAAAGCTTAGCCGGGGCATGGTGGCGGGTGCCTGTAATCCCAGCTACTCCGGAGGCTGAGACAGGAGAATCACTTGATCCTGGGAGACAAAGGTTGCAGTGAGCCGAGATCGCGCCACTGCACTCCAGCCTGGATGACAAGAGTGAAACTCAAAAAAAAAAAAAAAAAATAGCCGAGATGGATGACCTCTAAAGCCAAAATGAGGAGGCTCAACTTGATTCTCTGGGTAATGAGAAACCATTAAAAGGGGCAGGAGGAGTGGCATGTTGAAGAAAGGTGGTGCTTTAGGGAGATGAATCTGGTAGTACTAAAAAGTAAATTGCAAGTGGGGAGACTAGTTGGGAGGTGGCCGAGGTTTATAATGTATCAGTATTTGTGTTTTGTTTCTGGCTGGAAAATAATTTGATCTTTCCTCAAAAGCCCTAGATCTTTGGCAGTAGTGGTTAGGAAGTAAGTGGCAAGGTTGTCTGTGATGTAGTGAATTAAGCCAAGCACTAGAGGTCTGAGGGCTGCCACCTTCCATAGGCAACTGGAAACACTGGCTGTCCAGCACAATGCATGACTTAGCCTCACAGAAATTTCAGAGTCAAAGACCCTGGGCCCAGAGCTCTCATGGTAAGAAGCTCGAACTCCAAACGCTTGGTCATGAAGATTGACTTTGCCCTAACCTACAGATGCTTATCCAACCCCGCTTTGTGGTATCAGCTAGGCGAGAGGAAAGCATAGTGACACCATTTCCTCACCTTTCAGCCTCCTTGAGAGGACCGCTAATTGTTGGCTATGAACAGCAGCCTCCCTCCTTCCTTCTCTTCCTCACTGTTTCTTGCTTTATAGGATGAAGGGGCCATGGCTGCTCAAACAAGTCAAGGCTGGAGATGGGTCTTTGTGTCTTTGTGTGTTTTTGTTCTTCTCTCTACAATTGACTCTGCTCAGCATGGTGTCAGTGGACACATGGGTGTCATAGGGAATAGGAGAAACAAGAAAGGAAAAGAAAAGTTACATCTCTTCCGGATCCTGAGGGATAGCTGTTATGGTCTTGGCCAGCCTCCAGAGGCTTCTTTCTAAGGACCTGAAATCCAAGGGCATGGCTGTGGAGTCCAGATAGTAGTCACCTTGGGAGAAGCCCTAGGCAGGGCTAGTGTTTGGGGACCAAGCCCTGCTTGAGACTATCTCTGTGTTCAAGCGTAGCAGCAGGGAGCAGTGGCACAAAGTGGACGGAGACCTCACCGCTACTTTCTATACAACTGGCTCTAGCTGCAGTTTCTCCCTTTTTTCCTTATTCCCACAGAATTGGCCCAGAACCTGACCAGGGTGGAGCAGGGAAGGAGCAGAGGACTCTGTAGGTCTCCAGGCAGAACTGAAATTTTTCTGTGGCCTAGGAGAGACCACTCCCTGTTCCCTGCCTTCCTTTCCCTGGGAAGATAAGCTTCCTGGCCTCTCAGCCTGGCTAGAGGGATTTTGCCTTCATACAAACCCAGCTGGACCCAGCTGAGCACTGACCAAGAACTGATGTATGTGAGAGGGGCCAGTTCTACTTCAGCCACAGCGAGTAGACCTCTGAAGACCCAGGGAACTGAATTGAATACCGTATTAGGAAGAGGGCCTGCAGCCTCCATGGTCCTTAAGACTTACCACCACCCAGTGTACAGAAGCTTGCCTACCACCCTGTCTCTCTAGGAAGGCCAGTGCTAAGACTCGTGGGCCATCCACCAGGACTGAGTTCGAGTTACTGCTGGCAGAATGGTGACTGGTCCCTGCAGCCTCCCTTCTGGGCTTCAGGAATCCCCTCCCAGGCTGACTGCCCCACCCTGAGGCTAGTCTGGAATCCTGGTTAGAGGAAAAAGCTGGAAAACAGAGAGTCATTCACAATGGGCAAAAAGAGGAGGGAGAGGTTTCTGGTTAAGATATAAAAGGAGGAGCCTACAGAAGGAAGAAAGGAAGGAAGCTCCAAGGCTCTGCCCAGACATCTTCCCTGAGATGTCTAAGGACAAAAGAGGAGCTAGACACAACTCTCCCCATTTTTCCTTTGCTGTCTTGAGAGTTCTCCATCTTCCAGCACTGACTGCCCTCTGTGGCTGGCTCCTTTCTCTACCCTCCCCCTTCCCTAGGCTAAAGGGCCCACAGGGACTGGAAGGGAGGGAGGCTGAGTGGCTGTGCTGTGGGCCCGCCTGCTCCTTTCCCTTCCCCCTTCCCTTAGCAGCAACGTCACCGCAGCACCAGCAGCCGCGGCAGCAGCACGGAGACTGGGGCTGGGATTGCGCAGCCTCCCTGCATTAGCAACGATGCCATTGTATTAGCAGAAATCAGATCTTAGGAAATCGGTCCAGTTCCCCTGTGTGGTCCCGTGGAACAGTGTCTCAGCTGGAACTGTCGGGGTAGAGCTTGGTCGGAGTGCAAAAGGGACAGACGCATCAGGGGTCCAGCTCAAGGCTCCTGACAGAGGTATGGCTCAGGGAGCTGGGGGAGGGGCAGGGCAGAGATGCTAGGATACCGATCAGCACATTTGGGCCCTGGTTTCTGAGGGTTGGCTTTGTCTTTCCAAAAGGGAGAGGGGGGTGGTGTGGGGGGTATAAAGGGGGGAACGTGCGGGAGCACAAGCATTAGACAAGCTCATTGCATACATTTGGGCTATGGTGCAGAGATGGGGAAAAGCCAAGGCTTGGGCTAATGCCATTTATGCTATTCTGTCAAGAAGCAGATCTCATCCTTCCTTTTTGGGCATTTCTAATGAAGCTTCTAGTATGGGTCAGGGATGGGGGAGTCAGATCTAGAAACAAAGGCTTAATGGGAGGAGACACCCCTACAGCTACTGTAAGTTTATGATGGAGAACATGCAAGGATCCACGCAGCTTTCAAGAGGAGGGCTGGGAAACCTTTCTCTCCACACACATACATACATACATACACACACACACACAGCTATACATGCACATAGACACACATACCACATCTTCTGGTGCTATGGGAGCCACCAGGCTCCAGGTAAGGGTGGAGTAAGAAAACATTGACCAGGGTGCCCCACAGTGTATGGCAGGGGCAGGGACAGTCATTGTAATGCCTAGGGCACCTGATCTGTTACAATAAGCCTTCAAGAAGAGACCTAAGCATAAGCTAACCCTCCGAAATCTACCCTCCTGCCCTTCTCCCTTTGATCCCACCCGGGAGAGGACCAGTCAGGAAAAGGGTTACCAGTCCTACAGAGGCACGTTATCAGGATCTCAAGTCAAGGTCAGGTTGCTAGAGAAGACCAATTGAAGACCATTGTGTTCCCCATCTTTATTCAGAAGGCCAAAAAAGAGGGAGGGGGTTCTATGACTAGCAGAAAGACACTGATGACCAAAGCTAGAGTAAACCTTCCTTCTGGGGTTTTCCTGCCCAGAGTTGCTCCATTGCTGAGCAGGTAGAAAGAGTTTCCTAAATTCCCATTTCCACACCTGTAATGCCAGCACTTTGAGAGGCTGGGGTGGGAGGATCACTTGAGCCTAGGAGTTGAGACCAGCCTGGGCAACATGGCGAAACCCTGTCTCTACAAAAAAATTTAAAAATTAGCCAGGCATTGTGGTGTGCACCTGTAGTCCCAGCTACTAAGGAGGCTGAGGTGGGAGGATCACTTGAGCCCAGGAGTTCAAGCTGCAGTGAGCTATGATAGCATCACTCTACTCTAGCCTAAGCAACAAAGCTAGACTCCGTCTGTAAAAAAGAATTGTAAAAAAATTCCCATTTCTAATAACCACCTTGGTAGAGAGTTCAAAAACATAGGATAATAGGAGACAGTAGTGCCATGTTGTGCAAATATATGGTTGAGGAATACACTGGATAGTTATGGGAGTGTATTTGTTCCCAGGAAGTGTCTAGGAATGTGAACCACAAGAGCAGGGAAAAATGAGCCTTGAGACCATGAATGGGGCAGGGAGATGAGGGCTGGGAACTGGGGCAGGAGGTGGGATTGACAAGTGTTATCATAGCCTGGGGACAGTATGAAAGGGACTGTAGGTTCATAGAATAGAGAGGCAGGTAGACATAACCTGTGTAAATGGAGGCTGAAATGTGGGTCTACCCAGGACAGGTAGGAAGCAGCTGCTCTGGGAGCAGAGTAATTGCAAGGACTTTAGGAAGAGGGTGTGGCCCCGATCATTTTCTTTGGAAGGCCGTTGTAGTGGAAATAATTACAAATTGGGCAGACCTGAGATTGAATCCCATCTCAGATGTGTAAATGTGGACAAACTACTTACACACTCTAAGCTTTGGTTTTCTCATCTTTACAATGGGAAGGATTATGCCTACTTAAAAATGTTACCGTACATTTAGAGATGATATATGTAAATTAATGGCATATAAGTGTTTAATAAATAATCACTTATAGTATTATAATAGGACAAGAGACACCCATTTGGGACAAGGGCCAGGAAAAGGGCTCTCATAGAAAGCTTTTCCTGATTTTGGAGAGCAGACCTCATAACTTTATACTGGCTGAGCCCACCATTCCACTCTACCTGGTAGGCATAGCTAGAGGGCTCATCTTCTGAAAGAGCTGTCTTCTCTTCTTATTCTGGATCCTCTGTTTCTTCCCCATCCTCATCTTCCATGTCTCTCCATTTGTCAGGGCAGAAAAAGTCTGAAATGAGCTCTTCCAGCTCAGTGTTTTCTCTTCACCTTCATTAGAGGGGATGGGCCACTTGTCTTGATGTAGAAAAAGTCACTCCCAGGAAAGGAGCCTGAGATACTCTCTCAGTAAATGTTCTCTGTGGTGTCGTATGTACAGTTTACTCTCTTTTTTTTTTTTTTTTAAGATGGAGTCTCGCTTTGTCGCCCAGGCTGGAGTGCAGTGGCACGATCTCAGCTCACTGCAACCTCTGCCTCCTGGGTTCAAGTGATTCTCCTGCCTCAGCCTCCCAAGTAGCTGGGAGTACAGGAGCGCGCCACCACACCCAGCTAATATTTGTATTTGCAGCAGAGACAGGGTTTCACCATGTTGGCCAGAATGTTCTCAATCTCTTGACCTCATGATCCACCTGCCTCGGCCTCCCAAAGTGCTGGGATTACAGGCATGAACCCCCATGCTAGGTCTACTCTCATTATATTCTTAACTGATCAAGAAAAAAGGTCAAAAATTAGGATTCCTGAGTCTCATCTTAATTCTGTTATTTATTCACTGAGTGGTCTTGGGCAAGTCATTTCATTTTTCTGGGTGTATAATTATTTTTAAAATTTTATATATATAAAATTTTTTAAAAAATTTTATATTATATAACATTTTTTAAAATTTTGTAAATATAAAAATAATTCCTTATTTTTAAAAATGAAGATGGCTCTGCCTCCTTTGGTAAGTTGATGTAAGGATCAGTAAGATATGACATACATAAAAAGTGCCTTGTAAGTAAATGTGAACGGGGTGGGCAAAGCATGAGTACAAAATCTCATGAGATGCCTGGAGAACTTCCCCTTAGATGGCTGAATTGGAATCATCTATGGAGGAGCCATTGCTGGGCCTTTCTCTTGGTTGTGTGGAGATCAGAAAGGAGTAAGATCTTCTCTGAGATACAAAAGTATAAAATAAAATGAAATCAATCAGTGAAAGAGCTTGACAGTTAAAGTAGGATTCAATACAACCTAAATGTGAAAGCTAAAACTATACAGCTTTTAGAAGAAAACATAGGTACATTTCTTTATGGTCTTAGGACAGGTAAAGATTTCTTAGGATACAGAGAGATTCAACCATAGAGAAACAAACTGATAAATTGATCAAGTTAAATTTAATAAATTAAAACCTATTTATGAAAAAACACAGTTAAGAAAACAGGGACAAGCCACAGGCTGAGAGAAGATATTCGTGAGGCGTATATCTGACAGAGGACTTGTATCCAGAATAAATGTTAAAACTCCTATAATTCAATCATAAAAAGACTAACAACTCAGGTTCTTTTAATGGGAAAAGTCGACAACAAATAACCAGGCACCTACTGTGTTCCAAGCACAGAGTTCACCGTATTGCAGTCTCCAACCTCAGAACTGTGCTCCAGTCTGGGAGATAGATATGTCAACATCACATTACAATACAATTGTCAGTGCCCTCCAGCCAGGGGCTCCATCATCTCCCACACTCATGTATCCTTCATCTCTGATTTAGAGAGTTAGCTTTCTGCATTCTGTATCTGTACATCAGTTTTTCCACAGTAATGCATGTGTGTCCTAGTAATGGTTTTGTGGGCAGAATCATACATTCTTTTATGTGATACTTGTGAATGCCTCTTGAAAATGCTTTAAAAAGGAAGAAAAGGTACTCATTGAAGGTCAGTGATGGCTGCAACCCATAGGCATCCCTAAAATTACTGCTATCTATGGAAGAAAGTTCTCCATGCTCCTTTTAGTCCAGGACTCGGGATTATGGCCAGGACTCCAGGGGAAACCTAGTATGTATGAAAGGAGAAACCCCCTCAAAGAAAAAAAATTGTTTAGGCCCAGCATGGTGGCTCACATTTGTAATCCTAGCACTTTGGAAGGCCAAGGCAGGTGGATCAATTGAGCCCAAGAGTTCAAGACCAGCCTTGGCAACATGGAGAAACCATGTCTCTACAAAAAATACAAAAATTAGCCAGGCGTGGTGGCACACACCTGTGGTCCTAGCTACTCAGGAGGCTGAGGTGGATCACTTGAGCCCAGGAGGCTGAGGCTGCAGTGAGCCATGATTGCACCATTGCACTCCAGCCTCGGTGACAGAGTGAGAACCTGTCTCAAAAAAAAAGAAAAAAAATTGCTTAAATTACGCACAAAATGCGTATTTATTACATACAAATTAGAAAATACAGCTGAAGCAAAAAGAATGAAAATAATCCAAATCACTCAACAGAGATAGGCACTGGTAGCAGTTTGTTGCATGTTACAGATTTTCTTCTATGCATACAGACATGTTTATTTACAAAAATGGTGACAAACACCCAGCTAATTTTTGTATTTTTAGTAGAGACAGGGCTTCACCATGTTGGCCAGGCTGGTCTTGAACTCTTGACCTCAAGTGATCCGCCCGCCTCAGCCTCCCAAAGCGCTGGGATTACAGGCATGAGCCACCACGTCTAGCCTTTCAGGACATTCTATTTCTATGGATTTGCCTATTCTGGACATTTCATATAAATGGAATCATACAACATAAAAGTCCTTTGTGACTGGCTTTGATTGTGCCCAATTTTTTGGCTACTGTGAATAATGCTGTTATGAACATTTGTGTACAAGCTTTAGTGTGAACATATGTTTTCATTTTTCTTGGGTATATACCCAGGAGTGCAGTTGCTGGGTCATGTGATGACACTATGTTTAACATTTTGATAAACTGTCAGACTTTTCCAAAGTAGCTGCACCATTTTACAATACCCCCAGCAATGTTTCAGGGTTCCAGTTTCTTCATATCATCAACATTTGCTAGTTGTTATTGTCTATATTTCTTATTTTATCCATCCCAGCTGGAGTGTAGTTTCTCATTGTGATTTTTATGACTCTAATGATGTTGAACATCTTTTTATGTGCTGGTTAGACACTTGTATGTCTTCTTCAGAGAAATGCCTATTTATACTGTTTGCCCTGTCTTAAACTGGATGTCTTTTTTTTTTTTTTTGAGACAGAGTCTCACTCTGTTGCCAGGCTGGAGTGCTGTGGCATGATCTCAGCTCACTGCAACCTCTGACTCTCTAGTTCAAGCGATTCTCCTGCCTCAGCCTCCCAAGTAGCTGGGATTACAGGCATGCACTACCACGCCCAGCTAATTTTTATATTTTTAGTAGAGACGGGATTTCACCATGTCGGCCAGGATGGTCTCTATCTCCTGACTTCGTGATCCTCCTGCCTCGGCCTCCCAAAGTGTTAGGATTACGGGTGTGAGCCACCGTGCCCAGCCTCGTATGTCTTTTTATTGTTGAGTTGTAAGAGTTCTTTATATATTCTGGTCAGAAGTCTTTTATCAGGTATATGATTTGCAAATATTTTCTCCCATTTTATGGATTGTCTTTTCACTTTCTTGGTGGTATCCTTTGAAGCACAGAAGTTTTTGGTTCTTATGGAGTCCAATTTATGTTTTTTCTTTTGTCACTTGTGCCTTTGGTGTCATATCTAAGAAACCATCACCTAATCCAAGATAACAAAGATTTACTCCTATGTTTTCTTCTGTAACCCTTAATCTTGTAGCTCAGACTCTCTTAATATCTGCCCTTCTACATCTCTACCCATTAGCCCATTAAACACACAAAGGCTTGGAAGTTCAACAGAGGAGCCTGCCTTCCTCTCAGAAAGGGGAGGAGGAAGCAAGATTGTAAATAATTGCTGCTTAAATTTAACACAATTATATTTTAATACTTGTCCCTCATACATATACTTATTAGCCATATTTTTTATGCATTGTTTGTTCATGTCCTTGAGCATATGTGACTTGCCTCAGCCTTTACCACATTCCACATGACGAGCTACGACCCTGTGGTCCAAATGAGTTAAATTTTAAGAAATTGATTGTGTCAAGGATTCAGTTAAATGATGAATAAGAGAAAGGCAATGGGGGATTTAGACTCAGGGTGAGTGAAAAGGAAATGATAGGAATAAAAAGAGAAGGGAAATGAATGAATTTTGGAACACTACATGTGAGGAGTCGAAGGGAATGAAGACTGTTGCGACCTGAACGTGGAAACACAGGAGACTAGAACTTGAGCAGGCCACACTGCCATGGTGCAGCCAAGAGACCAGAGAAGCTCAGGATGGGTTCTGTGTCCTTGGCACCAGGAGACCTTGAACAAGAGAGAACTTTGCTTTAGCCTATAAGAGGTAAAACTGGGAAGAGAAGACTTTCTAGTGGATCCCAGTAGTGAAGGTTCTAAGCTAAAACTAGGCAGCATTTGGGCACTTCAGGATGTCTGTATCCTGAGCTAGACACATGTTAAGAATGTATTATGCCTTTCACATTTATCTTATGTCATGTGTTAGAATGATACAAAAGACATAAAACTAGGTCCCCCCATTGAGGAGGAAGAGGTTGACATCAGTCATACTTGCAGTCACCCTAATGCCCAACTCAGTCCCTGCATTCAAGAAGTTCTAGTACAGCAGTGAGGACAATAAGGATACTTAGCCCACGGTCATCAGAAAGGGACAAATATTCTGGGGCTCGTAGGATGAGAAAGGGGATCAGAGACAACAGTCACTTGGTCAGATGATAGCGTATATTTTTAAATATGTTTCTTGCAAAATTATAGCTTATTGCTGTGAGTTCATATTATTCATGATTTTCCCTCGTCTGTAAACTTGTGTGCTATAGCTGTGTCTAAGCCTTAGACATCGTAGATGGTTTTTTCTTAATTGTGTCATTATTCATTGTTTTTTTGTGCTAAGGACTAGTTATTGTTTACTGCCAAGGACAGGGTCCTTGAAAGAGAAAGGGGAAGTACTGCCCAAACCTTCATATGTGGCATTAGAAGGACTTGGCCTTTTGTCATAATTTGATGCATGGTGACCTTAAAATTAAGGGGGATCTCAGGTGCTGCACCTGTGCAATGCAGAAAGCATGGTTACGTCCCCACCTGCCTATTGGGCTGTGTGGTCAAGCTCCATCTTGACTCAAGCCTTTTCTCTTCCTGGGCTCTTCTCCATCTGAAAATGATGTAGGGAAGGGCATGCCCCTGATTTCCAGGGAGGTGACATTAGGTTCCCTTTCTTTCCCTCTCTCTCCAGGTGCCAAGCTCTCCTGATGAAATGTGTTCTGCCCCACTGGGCTCCAGGGACAGTGTCTGGTGCTGTTGAAGCCCTTATTCGAACTTTCCAGAATGGATAGTCCCCCAAAGCTGACTGGAGAGACCCTCATCGTTCATCACATCCCCCTGGTGCACTGCCAAGTCCCAGACAGGCAGTGCTGTGGAGGGGCAGGTGGAGGTAGTGGGAGCACAAGACCTAATCCCTTCTGCCCACCTGAGCTGGGCATCACCCAGCCCGATCAAGACCTAGGACAAGCTGACTCCCTGCTATTCAGCAGCCTGCACTCTGCTCCAGGAGGAACTGCACGGTCTATAGACAGCACCAAGAGTAGGAGTCGGGATGGAAGAGGCCCTGGAGCCCCCAAACGACACAACCCCTTCTTGCTGCAGGAGGGTGTGGGTGAGCCAGGACTTGGTGACCTGTATGATGACAGCATTGGTGACAGTGCCACCCAGCAGTCCTTCCACCTGCATGGCACTGGCCAGCCCAACTTTCATCTATCTTCTTTCCAGCTGCCACCATCTGGCCCCAGAGTGGGCAGGCCATGGGGGACAACACGCAGTCGGGCTGGAGTGGTGGAAGGGCAGGAACAGGAGCCAGTGATGACCTTGGATACTCAGCAGTGCGGCACCAGCCACTGCTGCCGGCCAGAGCTGGAAGCAGAGACTATGGAGCTGGATGAGTGTGGGGGACCTGGTGGGAGTGGCAGTGGGGGTGGAGCCAGCGATACCTCTGGCTTTTCCTTTGACCAGGAATGGAAGCTCAGTTCAGATGAATCCCCAAGGAACCCTGGATGCTCCGGCTCAGGGCCCCAGCACTGCCGTTGCAGTAGCACATCCAGTCAGTCCGAGGCAGCTGACCAGTCCATGGGCTATGTGAGCGACTCCTCCTGCAACAGTTCAGATGGTGTGCTGGTCACCTTCAGCACCCTCTACAACAAGATGCATGGCATCCCCCGTGCCAATCTCAACTCTGCCCCACAGTCCTGCAGCGACTCTTCCTTCTGCAGCCACTCAGACCCTGGCGCCTTCTACCTGGATCTGCAGCCCTCCCCGGCTGAGTCTAAGATGTCTTATGAGTCCCATCACCCTGAAAGGGGAGGAAGGGAAGGGGGCTATGGTTGCCCTCATGCCTCTTCTCCTGAGCTTGATGCCAACTGCAACTCCTACCGCCCACACTGTGAGCCGTGCCCAGCAGTGGCTGACCTCACAGCCTGCTTCCAAAGCCAGGCCCGTCTTGTTGTGGCCACACAAAATTACTATAAACTTGTCACCTGTGACCTATCTTCCCAATCATCCCCAAGCCCTGCTGGCTCTTCCATCACTAGCTGCTCTGAGGAACACACCAAGATAAGTCCCCCACCAGGCCCTGGCCCAGACCCAGGCCCCAGCCAGCCCTCTGAGTATTACCTATTCCAGAAGCCAGGAGTCCAGCCAGAGGAACAAGAAGCAGTGAGTTCCTCCACCCAAGCAGTAGCTGCCGTGGGCCCCACTGTGCTTGAGGGGCAAGTATACACGAATACTTCGCCCCCCAACCTCAGCACTGGACGTCAGCGCTCCCGCAGCTATGATCGCAGCCTGCAGCGCAGCCCTCCTGTCCGCCTGGGCTCGCTGGAACGCATGTTGAGTTGCCCAGTACGCTTGAGTGAGGGCCCTGCAGCCATGGCCGGGCCTAGCTCCCCACCCAGGAGGGTCACCTCCTTTGCTGAGCTGGCCAAAGGCCGGAAGAAAACTGGAGGCTCTGGCTCACCCCCACTTCGTGTGAGTGTTGGGGACTCCTCCCAGGAGTTCTCACCCATCCAAGAAGCCCAGCAAGATCGGGGGGCCCCACTGGATGAGGGCACTCGCTGTAGCCATAGTCTGCCACCCATGCCCTTGGGGCCAGGCATGGACCTACTTGGCCCAGAGCCAAGTCCACCCTGGTCCGCCCAGGTCTGTCAGGGACCCCACTCCAGTGAGATGCCTCCTGCTGGCCTCAGAGCTACTGGGCAAGGCCCCCTGGCTCAGCTGATGGATCCAGGGCCTGCTCTCCCAGGGAGCCCAGCCAACAGCCATACCCAGAGGGATGCAAGAGCTAGAGCTGACGGTAAGGAGCCTAAGGGTTAGCAAATATGTGGCTATTCGCCAGCAGGATATTCATGGCCACCTCCATGACAGGTCCCTGCCAGACCACCCCATCCATACCACCAGAGGTTCCACATCCTAGATCTGTTATCCTTCCAGGCCAGGGCAGGACCCACAGCTACAGTGGAATGGGCTCACTGGAGAAAGACAGAGGACTCAAAAATACACTGAGCAGACCGGGTGCAGTGACTCACACCTGTGATGCCAGCCCTTTGGGAGGCCGAAGCAGGCGAATCACTTGAGGTCAGGAGTTTGAGACCAGCCTGGCCAACATAATGAAACCCCAGCTCTACTAAAATAAAAAATAAACTAGCCAGGAGTGGTAGCACCCGCCTGTAATCCCAGCTACTCAGGGGGCTGAGGCAGGAGAATCGCTTGAACCCAGGAGGCGGAGGTTGCACTGAGCCGAGATCATACCATTGCACTCCAGCCTGGGCAGACAGAGTGAGATTCTGTTTCAAAAAAAAAAAAAAAAAAATACACTGAGGAGATAAAATCAGCAGGACTTAGAGGCTGACATATTGGGAAATGAAGGATTCAGAAGACTGATTCTGAACCTGGATGATGGGAAAGATGAGGCCATGGATAGGGGCTGTAATCACAGGAGATTTCCTGGAAGAGGGATAAGACGTAAGTTCAGGTTCGGACATTTAGGAATTTGCAACCAAGGGATATGTCTAACAACAACAACAACACACACACACTGGGTGTCAGTGAAGTTTTTTTTTTTTTTTTTCTTTTTGAGATGGAGTCTTGCTCTTTCGCCCAGGCTGGAGCGCAGTGGCCTCCCTAGGCCAGCTCTTTCCCTATTTATTTTGTTACATTTTAAATAAATACTTTATACCAGTGTGTTAAGGTGGGGCTAGTGACAGAGAGATGAGAGGGATGACTCTGTTTTCAAGGATTCCAACTAAGGATGGAAACAGAAAACGTAGTCGATCATTAAAATGCAGAGACGGCAGTGTTCTGTACTGGCCAGTGAGGGGGGGGTATCTAAATCAGACTGAAATGTCAGGGAGGAACTGCTAATGCAGTTTACATTTAAGCCCAATTTAGAAAGATGATTAGGATTAGGCTTTGTGAAGACTTGTAAGAAGAATGTTCTAGGCTCACAGGATTGTCTGTACAAAACCACAAAGGCACAGAATAGCTTGACCCTTTCTAGGAACTGCATATAATTTGGTGTAGCCATAGAGGAACGTAGGTGGAACCATTGAAAGAATTTAGTCGGAGAAATGGCTTTTGGCATTTGTTTTTGTTTAGTTTGGTTTTTCTGTCTGCTTAATTATATGTTTTGATTTGCATTTTAGAAAGATCACTGGTTGTTCCTTCAGGCCTTGTTTTAAAAAAAAAGTAATTGGGCTGGGCACAGTGGCTCACACCTGTAATCCCAGCACTTTGGGAGGCCAACTCGGGCAGATCACCTCAGGTCAGGTTTTCAAGACCAGCCTGGCCAACATGGTAAAACCCCATCTCTACTAATAATACAAAAATTAGCTGGGCATGGTGGCGCATGCCTGTAATCCCAGCTACTCCGGAGGCTGAGGCAGGAGAATCACTTGAGTCTGGGACGGAGGTTGCAGTGAGCCGAGATCATGCCACTGCACTCCAGCCTGGGCAACAAGAGCGCAACTCCGCCTCAAAAAAAAAAAAAAAAAAAGTAATTGGATCACTGGTTGTTTGGGTAGAAGATGGACTGGAAGGGGTGTCTTTCCTGGAGTCAGGAGAAAGCACTGTGTAGATTGGAAAGTCATTGGAATAAAAGTGGTAGCTGGCACTTGCTTGGCGTGGTGACTCATACCTGTAGTCCCAGTACTTTAGGAGACTGAGGCAGGCAGATCACCTGAGTTCGGGAGTTCAAGACCAGCCTGGCCAACATGGTGAAACCCCATCTCTACTAAAAATACAAAAATTAGCCGGGTGTAGTGGTGCACGCCTGTAATCCCAGCGATGTGGAAGGCCGAGGCAGGAGAATCGCTTGAACCCAGGAGACAGAGGTTGCAGTGAGCCTAGATCATGCCACTGCACTCCAGTCTGGGAAACAGAGTGAGACACTGTCTCAAAAATAAAAAACAAAAGTGGTAGCTGAAGCTATGTGTGTGGCTGAGAGAGGATCCAGGGAGAATGTGTGGAGTTACAAAGGGAAGAAGGGGATACTGTGACTTAAGGGATGAGCAGCACCCTCAAAAGAGACAGAAGAATTAGGACAATAGAAGAAAAACCAGGAGAGGCCGGGCGCGGTGGCTCATGCCTGTAATCCCAGCACTTTGGGAGGCCGAGGTGCGTGGGTCACCTGAGGTCAGAAGTTCACCAGCCTGACCAACGTGGTGAAACCCCATCTCTACTAAAAATACAAAAATTAGGCATGGTGGCGGGTGCCTGTAGTTCCAGCCACATGGGAAGCTGAGGCAGGAGAATTGCTTGAACCCGGGAGGCAGAGGTTGCAGTGAGCCAAGATTATGCCACTGCACTCCAGTCTGGGTGACAAAGTGAGAGTCCGTCTCAAAAAGAAAAGAAAAACCAAGAGAGAGTGAAGTCACAAGAACCAAAGGAGGAGAAAGTTTTAAAAAAGTTTGAACCAAAAGAGTTCTAAAGAGAAATCACCTAAGATAATGAAGAATCCTGAAGGCAACATTCGGGAGTAGTGAGAGTGGAAGCCAGATCTCAGAGGGTTTAGAAGGAAAGGGAGGTAAAGCAGGGATAGCAGAGGCTCACAGCTGTGCTGTAGCCTTAGGTTGGGTCTGTTGGCTTCACAAAAGAAAATGTTTTAAAACCATAAATAATATCTGTGCTGTCAGGGAGCTCACAGTCCATCAGAAGACTTCATGTTCCTAACATACACTGAAGAGCTGTCCTTGGGGTGGGCATAGGAGGGAGATCTCTAGGGAAGAGGCAGGATCAGAAACAGCAAGGATTGACTGGGTCCTTTGAACCCACTCCCTTAGAGTGCAGTGTCTGTCTGCTGGGTGCATCTCGTGGGATACTATGACTGGCGTTCTGAGAGCAAGAAATATCCTGGTCGGAGATGTGAGGAGTGGCGTTAAAAAGTGTTTTCTCTATCAGATTAAGACATATCAAGATGCTGCTCTGTTCCATAAGTCTCCAGTCTTCTCTTGATTCTGTACAGCTTTTTTCTAAATCAAAAACGAATGACAATTCATTAAGCTTTGAATGACAAAAGAAGGGACAGGTTGATCCAATCTAGGAATGACAGTATAGGAAGCTGAGAAGGTCGGCTGGGCATGGTGGCTCACACCTATAATCCCAGCACTTTGGGAGGCTGAGGCAGGAAGATCACTTGAAGCCAGGGGTTTGAGACCAGCCTGGGCAATATAGTGAGACCCTGTGTCTACAGAAAAAAAAAATTTAAAAATAGCTGGGAGTGGTGGCACACGCCTGTAATCCTAGCTACTCGGGAGGCTGAGGCGGGAGGATCGCCTGAGCCCAGGAGTTTGAGGCACAGTGAGCTATGATTGCACCACTGCGTCCCAGCCTGGGCAAAAAGTGCGATCCTGTCTCTTAAAAAAAAAAAAATTAAAGTAGGCCAGGTGTGGTGGCTCATGCCTGTAATCCCAGCACTTTGGGAGGCTGAGGTGGGCAAATCATTTGAGGCCAGGAGTTCAAGAGCAGCCTGGCCAACATGGAGAAACCCCAACTCTACTAAAAATGCAAAAATTAGCTAGGCATGGTGGCGCACGCCTGTAGTCCCAGCTACCAGAGAGGCTGAGGCATAATAATCGCTTGAACCCGGGAGGCGGAGGTTGCAGTAAGCTGAGATCACGCCACTGCACTCCAGCACGGGTGACAAAGTGAGACTGTCTCAAAAAAAAAGTAAATTAAAAAATAAAAAAGGCAGCTAAGATGGCTCTTTGAGATACTGAGCAGCAGAATCAAGATTTAAAGGGATCTTACTGAATCTTGAAAGAACAAAACTAATAAAGCAGAGACCAATGTGAAGTTTGATATGTAACCTGCACTTGAGTTGATTTGGGATATTTGATTGCAAACTCAGAATGAGTCAGCAGTTGGTAGAGCTTCCAAAAAGTTAAGATGACTGGATTCATTCACAGACTCCAGAAAGAATGAGTGGATAGTCTCACTCCTCCGAACCAGTGAGTGGTCAGTGGTATTCCATTGAGTTCTGGGCACCACATCTTAAGAAGGAACTGAGGAACTGGGGGACTGGGGCTATTTAACCTAGAGAAAAACTGACTCGGGTGAATATGGTCTGTCTCTGGTTTTCTTAATGAATGTCATATAGAAAAGTGAGAAAACTTATTCTGTGTATTCCCTGAGGGTAGAACTAAGACCCATTCCCCACAGGGACCCCCTTCTTACCTGATCTTATTCCTCTGCCTCAGTCTGTATCCTGGGAACTTAGCAGAGAGGAGTTTTAAAAGGGTAGGAATAAGCAGTCTAATTCAGACATACTTTGTATAGGGGGTATAATAAAGCTGTGGTTGGGATGACCTAATCCGATAGCCAGAGTCAGCTCAGCCTTGAAAACTGATACTTAAACAGGCAGAAAGGAAGAACACATTCCTGATGGGAAAAGCCGTGGGCTTCATGACAGGGATGGACTGGGAAGAGTAGGGTCAGTGGGGACAGGTGTGGAAGTCTGAAGGGAGAGCAGCCTAGCTTGTAGCAGGTGTGGGCACCTAGCTCGCTAAGATTTGACTTTATTCTGGGAGATAAAATTTGTATCTCAGAAGCTAGTTGGTGTATGTAAGAAGCTTCTGGTTGTAGTGAGACTGGCTTGAATCAAGAGTGACCGTGGAGATTCCCTCATTTAACAGATCGTTACTCACTGCATACCGTGTGCCAGCCTCTGTTCCAGGCATTATGGATCCAGCAGTGAACAATATAAAATCCCCACTTTTCTGGAGCTCTTAGGAGTAGCAATGGACAACAAACACATTAAGAGGACAATTTTTAATTGCTGGAAAGTTCAACAATGCTGAAAAGAAAATGAAACAGGGTAATGGGATAGAGAGCAACTTGCCAGAGGGGCTGAGGTAGTCAGAGAAGGTCTTATTGAGGGGGTGATATTTGAGCTGATGCCTGAATGGTGAGAAGATTCAGGCAGAAAGAAAAGCAGGTACAAAAGAGATGTTCATGCATCTGGTGTGTTTAAGGACAGGGAAGTGTGGCTGGAGCACAGTGGGCCAGGGAGAATGCAGAGTTTGTGTAAGCACCGACTGGGGATAGCAGGAGGGTGGAGCTTGAAAGTGTCCCCTGGGAGTGATTCAGAAGCACCTTCCTAATGGGATTGTGGTCCCCATCCCCTCTGACTCTTTGATGTAAATAAGATGAGGGATGGGAAAACCTGGCCTGATACAATTTCACATGTAGTACAATGTGGTAAAAAGAACAGTGGCTCCGAAATCAGACTCTAGGTTAGGCAGAATTCTAGCTCTGCCACTTCCTAGTTGTTTGACCTTGAGCAAGTGCTTTAATCTGTCTACATTTCACATTTCCTAATATGTCAAGTAAGAGAACTAATTCCCGCCTCACAGAGCTAGTGAGCCCCCCTGCTGGTGAGCTTTCACCAGGGCTTTAGGCCGGGTGCGTGCTTATAGCGCCATCTTGCGTTTATTCGGAGATCTACAGTGTTTTGTTGGAAGTGCAGTCCATCCACTGTCCCACTCCAGTGTCCTGGAGTTTTGTGTTTAGTTCTGAGCACCATGTTTTGAGGGACATTGACCTGAAGACTGCCTGAAAGAACAGGAGAGGCCCAGCCTTGGGGAACAGACCTCCGTTCAGGGGGAGCAAATGTGGACCCTGAGGTTCCAATGCCAGGATCGTGAAAAGAGTGGGAGTGGGGGGTAGATGCGGATAAAGGAAGGCTGCAAGTAAAGAAATATCTTACTATGGTTAGATATGCTCAAGAATGAAATGTGCTGGCATGATTGGAGATGGGATAATGAGCAAAAGCCTGTAGTCAATAACATCTGAAACATTTTCATCACTGAAAATGTGTGTGACTGTGACTCTAAGACTTAGAAACAAAGAAAATGGTTCTGCCATTGACAGAAATGGAAGTCATCGGAAAAAAGGAGAAAGGTGTTGGATAAGCTGTTATAGCACATTTTAAGTGAAAGCAGAACTATAAAGCAGAATGATCTGGAGATCAAGAGGAAGGTCCAGGCTAAAGCTGTGGGTTTGGGAGTCATCCTGTAGAAGTCTGAACCCAAACTGTGCAAGAAATAAAGTGTAAGGTGAGATGCAAGAGTTGAGCCTTAAGATACACTCACCTTTGGAGTCAAGAAAAAGAAGAGGGACTGAATAGCAGAGAGGTACAAGATAGTCCAGCACCATAAAAACAATAGGAAACATTTTACAAGAGAGGGGAGCAGTGTCCCATTCCACGAACTTCTACCCCATTCAGTTCCTCCCAGCCAGGTCCCTGCTCCTCTCCCCTCTCCCATCTCTGCTTCTGGGTTTTTTCTCATGTGGGTTTCAGTGTCTGTGTCTATCTACTGATTTCTTCTCCATCCCTTTGCTACAGGGGGTGGCACCGAGAGCCGACCAGTCCTTCGCTACAGCAAGGAACAGAGGCCAACCACGCTGCCCATCCAGCCCTTCGTGTTCCAGCACCACTTCCCCAAGCAGCTGGCCAAGGCCCGGGCCCTCCACAGCCTTTCCCAGCTCTACAGCCTCTCAGGCTGCAGCCGTACACAGCAGCCTGCCCCACTGGCTGCCCCTGCTGCCCAAGTCTCAGTCCCAGCTCCCTCAGGGGAACCGCAGGCATCCACTCCCCGAGCCACTGGCAGAGGTGCCAGGAAAGCTGGGTCTGAGCCAGAGACCTCTCGGCCATCGCCGCTGGGCAGCTACTCCCCCATCCGGAGTGTTGGCCCCTTTGGGCCCAACACTGACTCTTCTGCCTCCACTTCGTGCTCCCCTCCCCCAGAGCAGCCCACAGCCACAGAAAGCCTGCCCCCATGGAGCCACTCCTGTCCTCCTGCTGTCCGGCCTGCCACCTCCCAGCAGCTGCAGAAGGAGGATCAGAAGATACTGACCTTGACTGAGTACCGGCTCCATGGAACAGGAAGCTTGCCGCCTCTGGGCTCCTGGCGATCTGGCCTCAGCCGAGCAGAGAGCCTGGCCCGGGGAGGTGGTGAGGGCAGCATGGCCACCAGGCCCAGTAATGGTACGAGCTCCAGCATCTCCCTACCCAACCCGCCACCTCCCCTTTGAGTGGTTGCTTACACTCTCACCTGGGGCCAGAGGTTAGGATGTCTGCATCCCTTCCCCAGCATCAGTAGATAATATTCACAGATAATCTAGTGTTTCATATGGGCCCGCTGGGTGGATGTGAAACTCTGTCTCGCTGTCTCCTGCCAACTCCTGTCTTTCTACTAATCTGTTCTGCTTCCAGCCAACCACCTATCCCCTCAAGCCCTCAAGTGGAGGGAATACAGGAGGAAGAACCCACTAGGGCCACCTGGTTTGTCAGGGAGCCTAGACCGAAGATCACAAGAAGCTCGGCTGGCCCGAAGAAACCCTATCTTTGAGTTCCCTGGCTCCCTCAGTGCTGCCAGCCATCTGAACTGCCGGCCAAATGGTGTGTGAGCAGGGTCCTCAGTACACCCGGGGCAGGCTCTGCCATGGCTGGGAAGGGCTAGAGAAGGGGTCAGTCCCAAAGGAACGTGTCTCAGACGGTACGAGGCACTGAACTAGGCGAGAACTCCTGCACCGAGAGTTGCTCAGGCTTGATTTTTCTCTTCTTTCCAGGCCAAGCAGTGAAGCCGCTACCACTGACCTGCCCTGACTTCCAGGACCCCTTTTCCTTGACAGAGAAGCCTCCAGCTGAGTTTTGTCTGTCCCCAGATGGCAGCTCAGAGGCCATTTCCATTGACCTGATTCAGAAAAAAGGTGCATATAACCCCCAGCTCAGGCCAGGGACTCTGCTGTCACTGTGTCCTCACACTTGCCCTACTACCTAGCCAGTCTTAAATCTCTAAGTGCTGGCTGGGCCCAGTGGCTCACGCCTGTAATCCCAGCACTTTGGGAGGCCAAGGCAGGTGGATCATGAGGTCAGGAGTTTGGGGCCAGCCTGGCCAACATGGTGAAACCCCATCTCTACTAAAAATACAAAAAAAATTAGCTGGGCATGGTGGTGGGCACATGTAATCCCAGCTACTCAGGAGGCTGAGGCAGGAGAATTACCTGAACTCAGGAGGTGGAGGTTGCAGTGAGCTGAGATCACACCATTGCACTCCAGCCTGGGCAACAAAAGTGAAAACTCCTTTTCAAAAGAAAACCACAAACAAATCTCCAGGTGCTGGGAAGGAGTTGAAGCACACAGGCTCTGGGGCCAGAGGAGGAAGCTGTGTGCTGTGTATCATGAGTGCATGTGAGTGAGCAAGGGTCCTTCATCAGAGACTTTCAGAGTCGTGCTCCAGTCCCTTCCTGCAGTGAGCAAAGTCTCATGAGGAGGCTTCCATGTCATCAAAAAATGCCTCAGTGCTCTTGGAGGGGCGGGTGAAGGTACTAGAGGGCCCGGCAGCTTGGGTAAGCGTGTTGGTGACATCTAGGAAGATGAAGACTGACAAGACCCACTTTATTTAGCAAATAAATGACCACTGAACTAAGAACATTTTTAGGGAGATGGAGAGAACTGAGCATAATTGTGGGCTGAAGATGAGCCTGTGAAGAGAGAGCTGAAGTTCCTTGCGAAGGCAGAAGGGGAGAATCAGAGCTCAGGGAGAAAGAACCCGGGCAAGAAGGGAAACGGCCACCTTCCTCCAGGACATGAAGGGGATGCAAGTGGGCAGGGGAGTGAGGGGTATACATATGAGATTGTTATGGATTTTGGAGGCAGAGGGAAGTTAAAGGAGTTTATAACTGGGGGCCTCTGTTCTCTGAAGCAGAACCAAGGGCTTGAGAGGAGGGGTGTCGATTTCACATGGCAACTTGAGGATATGGCAGAGAGTGCTGACAAGGCATGTGTCAAAGAACCGCCCTTGTCTGGCACTGGCACTGGGGTGAGGGACTTGGGTTTTCTTCAGGTCAGTGGCCTGGTTTCTCAGAGTGGAGAAAACCGATAGTTGGCCTGACCCAGGATTGGAATAAGGGCTGAGAGGTGAGGACATTGAGAGGCTTGACAATGGCATCATTGAGGTGGCTCCAGGCTGGGAAGTAAAGACAGGAAGAGCTTAAGAACTGGGCAGAACCAGAAAAGGGCCAGGCCTGAATGTTTTGATGAGACCCACGTGCAGGTGTGGAGACTGAGTAAGTGTGGGAGCCTTTCCCACCCCTGCTGAGGTTTCAGCCCCAGCCGAGTTGGCTAAGGACTTGCTCAGGGACCTGTCACATCACATTCTTCCCTGCAGGGCTGGTAAAAGCTGTTAACACCGCTGTGGACCTCATTGTGGCTCATTTTGGCACAAGCCGGGATCCCGGGGTGAAGGTAGGCAAGGAAATGTGGAGAGCTGAGCTCTGCCTGCAAGCCCTCACCTGTCCTGTGCTACCATCTTTCCTTGCTGTCTTGCATTTAGAGCCCAGGGCTGGGTACTTAGGAGTGGGGATGGCAAGAGAGGAACCATGAGGGCCCGCTACGAGAGGACCACGGTCAGGCCTGAGGGGTTTCCTGCACTTCCCTACCACACCTGCAGGCAAAGCTGGGCAACAGTTCTGTGAGCCCCAATGTGGGCCACCTGGTTCTGAAGTACTTGTGCCCTGCTGTCCGCGCCGTGCTGGAGGATGGGCTCAAGGCCTTTGTACTGGACGTCATCATCGGACAGCGTAAGAACATGCCATGGAGTGTGGTTGAGGCTTCCACACAGCTAGGTAGGTGCTGGGTGCCAAGACGGGGACCCGGGGCTGAATTTAGGGTTCCAGAAATTGGTCATGTGACCTGCAACCCTGGCTTCCTCCCAGGCCCATCCACCAAGGTCCTGCATGGCCTCTACAACAAAGTCAGCCAATTCCCAGAGCTCACCAGTCATACCATGCGCTTCAACGCCTTCATCCTCGGCCTGCTCAAGTGAGTGCACAGAGCGGCAAGATCCCCTAAACAACTTGCCCTGCCCCCCACCCCCGGGCTCTGCCTGCACCAAGGAAACAACTCCCTGGACAGACAGAAAGGGTGGATCTGGAGGGTCCCCCCAGCCCGCTATGGCCTCTCAGTAGGTCACTGCCTTCCCACTGTGCCCATGACTGTCACTGGTCACCAACGTGGTCTGCTTTTACAAATCTGTAATCTGGCTTATTTGGAAATTAGTTGGGTTTCTTAATTTCTCTGAACCTTGTAAACCCTGATCCTCTCCATTCCAGCACTACTTCCAAATCCTGCTTGACCCTAAGTCCACCTTGGGACCCACATCCTAGTAACATGCTTTCTCAGGTATGAGCCCAGGCCATTCCCTTTGGCCATGAGCTGCCTGTACTTTCACACAGTAGCTGCCTTGATTTCTGAGGTCTACTGCAGGCTGACTCCACTCCAGGAGGAAGCAACTGGCTTGTAAATAAAATGTCCATCTCCCTCCACACATCCCCACTGACTCTCTGGAATTAGGTGAAATGAATCGTGCCATGGAAGGGCACGTTCATCTATTCTTCCTGTGCCTGACCCCCTGGATCTGTCTCCTTATCTGGCTGTATTCACACAAGACTCAACTCTCTTCACCTGTCTCCCCACAGCATCCGGTCCCTGGAGTTCTGGTTTAATCACCTCTATAACCACGAAGGTAATGCCCAGAACCCTGCAGGTCAAACTCAATGGGTCAGAATTCAGAGGCACGAAAGAGGAAGGAAGAGCTGTCTTTTCATTGCTGGAGGTGGGGAGGGGGACCACACAAGCATTCATCCTCAGAGCCTCAGGCTTCCACCCAAGGCCTTCCCCAGCCTCTGCTTGAGTTAAAACCTTGGGCCAGGCACGGTGGCTCATGTCTGTAATCCCAGCACTTTGGGAGGCCGAGGCACATGGATCACCTGAGGTCAAGAGTTCGAGACCAGCCTGGGCAACATGGTGAAACCCCATCTCTACTAAAAATTCAAAAATTAGCCGGCTGTGGTGGTGCATGCCTGTAGTTCCAGCTACTCAGGAGGCTGAGGCACGAGAATTGTTTGAACCTGAGAGGCAGAGGTTGCAGTGAGCCGAGATCATGCCACTGCACTCCAGCTTGGGCAACAGAGTGAGACTCAGTCTCAAAAAAACAAAACAAAAAAACTTGGAGCCAGCAGGATACTCCAGCAATCTGGGAGTTAGGGTGGCCAGGAATCCCTGCATCTCACTCCTCTAAACTCAGGGCCACCGCCTGGGGTTGGAGAGTTTAGGCACTGCACAGCTGTGGGCAGCAGCGTTTATACTTAGTACATGCAAGATGACTAGTGCACAGCCTGCACCGCTGTCTGCAGCAGCTCTGCCCAGGCTGTCTTTCAGAGTCCCACTTGGGCCAGGCTCTGCTTCTCTGTGTGAATCAGTCCCTCTCTTTTCCCCTAGACATCATCCAGACCCACTACCAGCCCTGGGGCTTCCTGAGTGCAGCTCATACCGTGTGTCCCAGCCTCTTTGAAGAGCTGCTGCTGCTGCTACAGCCCCTGGCCCTGCTGCCCTTCAGCCTCGACTTGCTGTTCCAGCACCGGCTGCTGCAAAGTGGGCAGCAGCAGCGGCAGCACAAGGAACTGCTGCGGGTGTCCCAGGACCTGCTGCTGTCTGCCCACTCCACGCTGCAGCTGACCCGGGCCCGGGGCCAGGAGGGCCCTGGAGACATGGACAGGGCAGCCCAAGGGGAGCGGGTGAAGGGTGTGGGTGCCTCAGAAGGTGGAGAAGAGGAAGAGGAAGAAGAGGAGACAGAAGAGGTGGCAGAGGCAGCCGGGGGCTCAGGGCGTGGCAGGTGGGCCCGAGGTGGGCAGGCCGGCTGGTGGTACCAGCTCATGCAGAGCTCCCAGGTCTACATCGATGGCTCCATTGAGGGTTCTAGGTTCCCTCGTGGTAGCAGCAATAGCAGCAGCGAGAAAAAGAAAGGGGCAGGAGGTGGGGGGCCTCCCCAGGCTCCACCACCCCGAGAGGGAGTAGTGGAGGGGGCTGAGGCCTGCCCTGTCTCTGAGGAGGCCCTGGGCCGGGAAAGGGGCTGGCCCTTCTGGATGGGGAGCCCCCCTGACTCTGTGCTGGCTGAGCTGAGGCGCAGTCGGGAGAGGGAAGGGCCTGCTGCCCCACCAGCAGAAAATGAGGAAGGCACCTCAGAGCCTTCACCTGGAGGCATCAAGTGGGGACACCTCTTTGGCTCCCGAAAAGCCCAGCGGGAGGCCCGGCCCACAAACAGGTGAGAACCTGCCCATGGTAGGGATGGAGGGAGTAGGGAGCCTGCTGTAAGCCAGGGCACGGGCAGAGCCAAGCCTGGGCAGAGCCTGAGTCCAGCTGCTGTCCCTAGGCTCCCCTCGGACTGGCTGAGCCTGGACAAGTCCATGTTCCAACTAGTGGCACAGACAGTGGGTTCCCGCCGGGAGCCAGAGCCCAAGGAGAGCCTGCAGGAGCCACACTCTCCAGCCCTGCCCTCCAGTCCTCCGTGGTAAGCCTGGTAAGGGCTGAGGGGCTGCGCTTGGCTTTTGATGGGGTTTCTCTGACCTCCATGTGCTGTTTCCCCAGTGAGGTGCAGGCACTGTGCCACCACCTGGCTACCGGCCCTGGACAGCTGAGCTTCCACAAAGGAGACATCCTACGAGTGCTGGGGCGAGCTGGAGGAGACTGGCTGCGCTGCAGCCGTGGCCCCGACTCTGGCCTGGTGCCCCTGGCCTACGTGACATTGACCCCAACTCCAAGTCCAACCCCTGGAAGCAGCCAAAACTGAGGCCCTGTGCATGCTGGTGGCCTCAGGGACCCTCATAACCCCCAGACTCAGAGCCCGAGAGCCCTTCCCAAGCCATTGGCTTGGCTGCAGAGTAGACTGAGAGCTGGGGCCATGTATCCCTGTGCTGGCACCTGCTCCCTGTGCTCAGTATTAATTACGCCCCCTTAACTGTCCCAGTGACCTCGTCCAGACCTCCACCCAGGAAAGGAGGGACGGGACGCGGCACTGGGCTGCCAGGATTCCCCTGGCCCATCTGGGCCAACCCTTCCATGGGTGAAGACAAGCAACTCCCCCTGGAGGCGGGTGGCCCAGAAAGCCATCTACAGGGTTCCCTAGGCCAGGTGGAGATGAGGATGGGTAACAGTATTGGGGCCAGATCCCTAAGCCCCCCGGCTGTAAATGGGCCGTGGCCAGTGCCTGGTCATCAGAAGAGGGAGGAGGAGCCCAGGCGTCTGTTTATGTATTTATTTATTTATTTATTATACCTATTAATAAAAAAGGTGCTCAGCCTCCAGACCATTTTCTCTTTGTGCTCCCCTACCTTTCTCCCTTCCAAAAGGATGGCTGGGATAGGATGAAAAGGGAAGGGAACTTGATATCCAGGGGCCTAAGCCAAGAGCTGCTTCTGGAAGGTGCTGAGGCCCAGAGCATCATGGGTGAGATGGCCAAATGTGTGGCCAAACTGGAACTTATACCCTGTGTGGCCAAGACAGTCTGTCACGTGTAGCCAGCGGCATGGCAAAGCCATTTAATTCTCAGCCAGTTAGCTAGACCTCCAAACGGCCCTCTGAAATCTAGCTCTAATTCCCCACTGTGGGTAGCTACCTCGGTTTCCTTTTCTGCCTAATGATAAAGCCAAACCACATGATCTGAGCCCTCCCATATCTATTAGTTTCAACCCCCACAAACCACCCAACCCACCCCATACCCATACAAACATTCCAGTCCCCAAAGCCTCCCCGGGGGCTCTTCTCACCTGGCACATAGCCCCCATAGTTAGGTAAAAGACCCAGGTTCTGAGGGTATGTCCTGGGAAGCGGGGGGAGATGTTTGGGGTCCTGGGCACTGCCTGGTGAGTGCTTCTGCCCAAATTCCTGCAGTGCCTGGTTGGTAAGCACAGGAAAGCTGGAGCCGAAGAGGAAGCGGGCGTGGGGCACATAGCCGGTGAAGCCTGGGGATGGGGACACTGAGCCAAGACATCCTGGGGCCTCCCCACGCCTCTGATCCTGACCCCCCGGCTCTCACCTGACATGAAGAACTTCCGAGGGTCCCTGTCATCCATGAAGTAGGGAGAAGCCTGTGAGAGAAGCCCCTGTGCTCTCACACAATCTCCCAGGGAGGTGGAGCTGACAGTCAAGTGCACATCCCCTGAACCCAACAGCCACACTACTCATGGCTGCCCCTACCACCCGGACAC
Organism: Symphalangus syndactylus; assembly: GCF_028878055.3. Classification (NCBI taxonomy): domain Eukaryota; kingdom Metazoa; phylum Chordata; class Mammalia; order Primates; family Hylobatidae; genus Symphalangus; species Symphalangus syndactylus. Next base: position 109,253,324 of record NC_072431.2, on the reverse strand, counting down.
ACAGTAAGGCCCCCACTCCCACCCCTCTGCACTCCCCACCAGCTTCTTGGTCTCACTTGTTCCACCACCTCCAGTGCTGTCTCCTCCAGCTGCCCCTCCGGCTCTGGCACCTGGTCCTTCTCCGTGTCCTTTCTTCCCTTGGCCTCCTTTGGCAGCTCTTCACTCCCTTGCTTTCCATGCAAGTGAGTAAAGTCACTCAGAGCCTCGGCCCAGACCTTGCTGCAGTTCTTGGCAAAGATGAACTGTGCCCGGGGTACAAAACCTGGGCAGGCAGGGACAAGGAAGACTCGTTAGTGTTTGGAACACATGCTCCTGGGAGGGGCACCTGTGCATACCTGTGTACAAACCTGTGTACCCAGGGATCATGCTGGAGCTGAGCCTTTCGTGCCCACGCCTGAGAGGTAGGCTCTCCCTGGGAACCTCAGGAGATCTTGGAGGCCGAATGGGAGGCAGAAGTGTGCGGTGGACAGGAGGCCAGGCTAGGCCAGGAGGGCCTTGAAGTAGCTGACCAGTCACCTGCCCATAGGTCTGGCCCATGCTGAACCGAAGTAGTGGGCAGTGTCCAGTGTACCTGCAGCACAGACTCACCCACTCACCAGAATTGCCCTGCCCCGCCATCCCCAGAGGCAGAAGCAGAGAACTCTGAAGCCCTGATCTTTCTGGACTCAGCAGTGTATATATTTGGAGCAGGCATTTCTAAGTTCTCTGCCTGGGCTTTCAATCCTTCCTCTGCTGTTAACCTGTTCCCATGGAGAGAACAACACAAAGCTTTGGGGCAGACCCGGGGTCTCACTAGTCCCTTGCTTCTCCTTTTCCATCCAACACCATAGAGACCCCCAGCCTCCCAATCCAACCTGTCCGCTTGGCCCCATGCTCTAAGCAGCTTAATTCCTCTACCCTCTACCCCTACTCCCAGCAGCAAGCGGGGAGCGCTGGGTGGGAGTCTTACCCTGGGATATAATGAGGGTTCTGAGGGTTAAGCTCTGGTATGAAGGTGCTGGCCACAGCCATGGGGAGCCAGGCAGTTCCTTTTGTTTGCCTTTGAGCCAAGGCTCTGGTCTGTGTGTACCGTGTCCAGGGCTGTGGGGCTAAAGGAGGCGGGGCTAAGGGAGGAGAGAAGGGAGGGGGCACTCGTGTGAGGACAGCCAGGGCCAAGGCCGGCAGAACTGTAGAGGCTAGCAGGTCTGTCTGTCCAGGACAAAGGTGGTCCTGCCTCGTGGGGCAGGGCCCGAACCGAAGGAAGCCCTGAGGTGGGACGTGGGAGGTGAGGGAGCAGACACCATTCGGGCCACTGAGCTCTGTCTCAGCGACTTCCTTCCTGAGCGCCTGCCTGAGAGGCGGACACTGTGCTCCTCATGAGTCTTCATCAAAGGAGACGGGGGACCTGGAGAAAGGATGTCTGAGGGAAGCCAGGGCCCAGAGGGGAGGTGAAAGAGGACAGGTGATGGGGGGAAAAAAAGGAACCTAGACACCTCTAGGGAGTAACATCGTTTATTTTCAATAATTTAACAAGGGTGGCTTACTGCATACATGCTATAATCAGAGTCATCCATTCAACAAATGAGCCAGGCTCTGCCAGGCTCCAGCCACGGTGGCCGAGTGTGCACTCCATGGGAGCCAGAAAAGCTGTGGGGGGTTGAGAGAAGGAAACAGGATAAAGTTGTTGTAGGGGTGGGCGGTAACACTAGGGGGCAAGTTAGAATTTGTTAAAAAAAAAAAAAAAAAAATTGGATTCTAAGAGAAGAAAAAGCACAGACCAGGAAGATGAGATCTCAGAGGAGGGGAAACATGATTAAAACCCAACTCCGGGCCGGGTGCAGCCACGCTCACATCCAGGTACTGAGGAGGCTGAGGTGGGAGGATCACTTGGGTCTGGGAGTTTCAGTCCAAACTGGGCAACACAGCCAGACCCCACCTCAAAAAACAAAACAAACAGTTCTGGGTCAGGGCCAGGCTGAGGGCTCAGGACCCACGTTTCTGAGGCAGAGCTCTGCTCCTCTCCCCACCTCCAGTGACCATGCCTGCACTGACCAAGGACGGCACTGACATCCCAGGGGAATTACACAAGAGCACTGGGCCCCAAGGCACACATTTCATGTTCCTCACTGTTCTGCCAAGGACAGTGAATGTGTCATTTAGAGTTGTGGGGACTTACCTCACAGCTGAGGAAATATGTTAGAGTGATGATGGGAGCCGAGGGGCAAGCCCAGAATAGCAGCAGCGTGTCAAGCTTAACAACCAGACTTGGGATTCTGTGACAGACACTATCATAGCTTATACCTATTCCTGACCCCCATCTCCTTTCTTCCAAGGAGCCAGAAACTTCATCAGGGAGGCCTGGAGAACCAGCCTGGAGGAATGAGCTGGATTAGTCTAAGCATGGTCCCATGCTCCTTGCCCACGACCGCTTAGGCACGGGCTTCCGGCATTCTGGATAATACGAGGGGAAATCTGCTGGGGCAGGGGAGGGTCCTGGGAAAAGTTGCTTTGCTCTTAAAGATAAGATTCACATCAAATTAGAGCAAGTGAGAGAGACAGAGATGCACAAGACGAAACAATGTCCATTCCTGCCCCTAGACTTTTGGGGGATGTGAGGCTAGAACACTGGCAGGCATGTGGAAGCCTCGCGGAAAGCTAACCTGGAGACAAGTCCTGGACACATCGAGGATGGATGGTAGAGGAGAAAGGCCAGGGTCCTGAGGGTAATGTAGAGCCATGGAACTAGCCAGCCTTTTTATGTGAAATAGTAAATTTCGTTATTAAGGCCACTTTGTTTTCTTTCACTTAGAGCCAAAGGCATCATAACTTTAAAAAACAAAATAAGGCTGGGCGCAGTGGCTCATGCCTGTAATCCCAGCACTTTGCGAGGCCGAAGTGGGCAGATCACGAGGTCAGGAGATCGGGACCATCCTGGCTAACATGGTGAAACCTCGTCTCTACTAAAAATACAAAAAATTAGCCGGGTGTGGTGGCGGGCGCCTGTAGTCCCAGCTACTTGGGAGGCTGAGGCAGGAGACCCCAGCCTGGGCAACAGAACAAGACTCTGTCTCAAAAAAAAAAAAAAAAAAAAAAAGTTTAAAAAACAAAACAGCCAGGCACGGTGGCTCATGCCTTTAATCCCAGCACTTTGGGAGGCCGAGGCAAGAGGATCACAAGGTCAGGGGTTTGAGACCAGCCTGGCCAACATAGTGAAATCCTGTCTCTACTAAAAATACAAAAATTAGCCAGGCGTGGTGGTGGGCACCTGTAGTCTCAGCTACTCGGGAGGCTGAGGCAGGAGAATGGCATGAACCCAGGAGGTGGAGCATGCAGTGAGCTGAGATCACACACTGCACTCCAGCTTGGGCAACGGAGTAAGACTCCGTCTCAAAAACAAAACAAAACAAACAAACAAAAAAACACCACTAGATCAAATCCTAGCTTCACCAGAGATATGGACTTTGTCCAAATTCATCTCATTGAGCCTCAGTTTTCTCATCTGTAAAATGGAAAACCTAATGTTACCATCTCATAGAGTAGGATATCAGCTAGCTGAGATGATACGTAACGAGCAATGACCCCAGTGTCTAGCTGGGTTAGCATGTGGCAGGAACGGGAGGAAGGAAAGGAGCTGGGAGCAGTCACAGATGTTAGAAGTTCAGGGGAAAGAGTTCATGAAATTGAAAAAGGGAAAGGTTTGAATGGAAGTTGGGGTATAAATTAGGATGTAGGGACTAGAACACATTCTGCAGAAAAGACCATGGCAGTTAGAATCCGGGTATGCATTAAAACACAAGTTAGGAAACAGATTAGGATTAGTCTTAGGTTTATGGCTTATGAAGAAACAGCTCTATCCACCCAAGCCAAGATCACGCCACTGCACTCCAGCCTGGGCGACAGAGATTCGGTCTCAAAAAAAAAAAAAAAAATTAAAAAAAAAAATATAGACTTGATTCTGGCTCAATCACTTATGAGCTATACAAGCTTGGGCAAGTTAGCAAACCTCTCTGTATCTCTTTTTCCCTCCTCTATAAAATGAAAATGCTAATAGTGTAAGGATTAACTTAAATGGTACAATAAAGCACAATAATAAATAAACAATATCATTACTAACAAATGTTCTAGTGGGAGCTGCTCTAAGAAACAATTGTCTACTTTGGCGGGTCCAAGTAAAAGAAGAGAGCCAAGAGTGGAAGGAAGAGAGGATAGATTTCCTGAGTATCCAAGGAAGGAACTGTACACTGTACAGCCTGCCACATAGCTAGGCCTCGTGAAACTGGAATTGAGAACGTGAAAGTGAACAGGAGCTGAGGCAGCTATTTTCACTCTCACCCTGGGGCCAGGTGCTTCTCTCTGCACATCTGCTCAACTCCATCTGTCTCTGTCTGTCTCTCTCGCTCCCTTTTCCAAATGGATTTGTCACTATTAATTTCTACTCCCTGATAACTCTGGTATGCATGTGTTCATCAGGAAATCTCTACACCCCACATCCCCCATCATCTCTACAAGTAATTTCTTAAGCAGAGTGTGCTGCAGAATTACCCAGAGTTTCTATATCAAACCTATAGAAAAGTTGCAAGACAAATGTCACTTTTACCTAGACTTACCAGTTGTTCACATTTTGCAACTCAGAAGTATAGTCTCCCATGCGTCCCAGAAAGGAGAAACAGACACAGGTGAGCATCATCATCCTGACCTCACTCATCTCTCTCGGCCTGGCCTCACTGCAGACGAAGAGGCCACCACCTCAACCAGGCAGCTCGGGAGGGAGGAGGGCATGTGTGCAGACCATGATGGCTTCGGCAGGACAGGCTGCAGACAGAGCAGCCAGGCAAACAAGTCTAAAAGCAACTAGCCAGCTAACTAAATTAACTAGCTAATAACTAAGCAGTCAATTCAAGAAGCTAGAAAAAGAAGAACATCATAAAGCTAACAAATATAGGAGAATGAAAATGACAGAAACCAATAAATCAGAAAACAGAAAAACAATTGAACTGTTATAAGAGTTGTTTAAAACAACAACAAAATAAGCAAACTGCTGGCAAAGTTAGCCAAGAGAAAGACTATACAACACCCCTAACAGATTGAGGAAGTGGCTAAAAACAGGCACATAGGAATTTGTGGGGGTTTTTTTTTTTTTTTTTTTTTGAGACAGAGTCTCGCTCTGTCGCCAGGCTGGAGTGCGGTGGCGCAATCTCGGCTCACTGCAACCTCCACCTCCCGGGTTCAAGCAATTCTCCTGCCTCAGCCTCCCAAGTATTTAGAATTACAGGTGTGCGCCACCATGCCCAGCTAATTTTTGTATTTTTAGGAGAGACGGGGTTTCACTATGTTGGCCAGGATGGTCTCCATCTCTTGACCTTGTGATCCACCTGCTTCGGCCTCCCAAAGTGCTGGGATTACAGGCATGAGCCACCGCGCCCAGCCTGGAATTCGTGTTTTAATTACAAAAGAATACTAAGTGAAACTCTATATAAATAAACTAGAAAATGTCAATAAGACTGAATATTGTCTTGGAAAATATAAATCAAAATCAACTCAAAATGATAGAACATCTGAATAAAATAACAATAGAAAGAATTGGGCTAGGTGCAGTGACTCACATCTGTAATCCCAGCATTTTCGGAGGACAAGGTGGGAGGATTGCTTGAGCCCAGGAGTTCTAGACCAGCCTGGGCAACATAGTAAGACCTCATCTCTACAAAAAAATTTTTTAAAAATCAGCCAAGCCTGGTGGCGTGTAGTCCCAGCTACTCGGGATGCTGAGGTGGGAAAATCACCTCAGCCCGGGAAGCTGAGGCTGCAGTGAGCTATGATTGCATCACTGCACTCCAGCCTGGGTGACAGAGACCCTGTCTCAAAAAGAAAAAGAAAGAATGGAAAAAATGGTCAAGTCGATGCCCCTACCAAAAGACCCACACTCCACTTGATTTACAAAATTTGCAAGAACTTAATTCAAGACAACAAATTCAATACCTAACAAACCTCACACAAGTTCTACAGATAAAAAATACCACCAAATAAAACATCAAACTAGCAACAGCAAAAAAGCAGGATGCTTACTATCACTGTATCTTTCCTCCAATTCATAGCAGATGCCAATAAAGGATCCCAATCCCCTTTCTGAGATCTTCCAAGACTCTGCAAGACAGCATGTTTTGAGTGATTTCTGCCAAAGGTTCAGATGAGGGGAGTGGTGGCAAATGTTCTGCTCTTTATCACCCCTGAACTGACTGACAGCTCAGTAAGGGCAGAAACCATGTCTGTCTATCTTGTTCATGATTACATCCTCAGCATCAAGCACAAGTGTCTGACACGTGGTATGAACAAGTCTAGTAATATTGTAAAATAATAATATACGTTAAGACTAGTAGAGCCAGGTGTTGTGGCTCATGCCCGTAATCCCAGCACTTTGGGAGGCCAAGGCAGGAGGATCACTTGAGTTCAGGAATTTGAGACCAGCCTGGGCAACACAGTGAGACCTCGTCTCTACTAAAAATAAAAAATTAGCCAGACGTGGTGGCGCATTCCTGCAGTCCCAGCTACTCAGGAGGCTGCGGTGGGAGGATTGCTTGAGCCCAGGAGGTCAAAGCTGCAGTGAGCCATGATTGTGCTACTGCATTCCAGTCTGGGAAACACAGCGAGACCCTCAAAAAAAAAAAAAAAAAGAGACTAGTAGGATTTATTCCAGAACTACCACAGTGATTTAACTAGAAAATTTCTTAGTGCAATTAACATATGATAAACCAAAGGATATAAAAGCCATTTGATCACCCTGGCAGATATTGGAAAGGTATTTTATAAAACTAAATATCCACTTGTGATTCTCCTTAAAAAGGACTTTTAGTAAACCAGGAATATAAACATGATAAAGAATATTTGAAATGAATAGCCAAGATCAAACTACATCCAGGAGAAACATCAGAGCCAGGACTGGGAAATAAATCTTATCTGTTGTACCAAATCAAATCAGCTATAGTCACTAATTGGAATGTTACTGGGGAGCTTCTGAAATAGGGTCATAGCTTAGCAAGAAAAGGTACTAAGAAAGATGAACTATGTTTGCCATGGGCATAAGATGAATGCCAGCATGTCAGATTCATAGTCCTTCACTTTATAAAAGTCAGAACCAAGACAAGAATGTTCATTATCACCTTTACTATTCAAAGTTACTATAGACAATGCATAAAACAAAAATAATTAATAAGAACCATAAGCATTGGAAAGAAAGAAAAGAATCACCATCGGCCTAACTACAAAATCCTGAGAAGCAACTGAAGAACAATGAGAACTAATAAGAGTACTGTAAGATGCTTATTACCTGAAAAATATATTCAAATATCAATAGTTTTATTAGGCAGCATTACCAGTTAGATGACACACTGGAGGACTTCCACTTCCAGCATTATGGCAGAATAGTTCAGAAGATTATCTGCAGCAATCAACTATATATTACACAGGTCATGTGAGGTGCTACAGCTCTCACAAAGAAAGGAGTCTTCAAGAACATACCTTCCCCTCAAAAATAACACAAAACAAAAACAATAAAATGTAAGGACAGGTGTGGTGGCTCACGCCTGTAATCCCAGCACTGTGGGAGGCCAAGGCGGGCAGAACATTTGAGGTCAGGAGTTCAAGACCAGCCTGGCCAACATGGTGAAACTCGTGAAACCGTGTCTCTACCAAAAATGCAAAAATTAGCTGGGGGTGGTGGCACATGTCTGTAATCTCAGCTACTGGGGAGGCTGAGGCAGGAGAATTGCGTGAACCTGGGAGGTGGAAGTTGCAGTGAGCCGAGACCATGCCACTGCACTCCAGCCTGGGTGACAGAGTGAGACACTGTTTCAAAGGAAAAAAAAAAAAAAAGGTCGAACTCATAGAAGCAGAGAAGAATGGCCATTACCAGAAGCTATGGAGAGATAGAAAGGGGGAGGTATTCATCAAAGGGTGCAAAGTTTTGGTTATGCAAGAGGAGTAGGTCCTAGACATCTACTGTACAACATCGTGCCTAGAGCCTATAGTTAATAATATTGTATTATTATTAATAATATTGTATTATTATAAAATATTTTTTAAAATTGTACTGAAAAATGTATATTTAAAAATTTGCTGGCCGGGCGCGTGGCTCACGCTTGTAATCCCAGCACTTTGGGAGGCCAAGGCGGGCGGATCACGAGGTCAGGAGATCGAGACCACGGTGAAACCCCATCTCCACTAAAAATCAAAAAAAAATTAGCCAGGCGAGGTGGCGGGCGCCTGTAGTCCCAGCTACTCGGAGAGGCTGAGGCAGGAGAATGGCGTGAACCCAGGAGGAGGAGCTTGCAGTGAGCTGAGTTCGCACCACTGCACTCCAGCCTGGGCAACAGAGCGAGACTCAGTCTCAAAAAAAAAAAAAAAAAAAATTTGCTAACAGGGTAGATTTTTTTTCCATATGCTCTTCTAAGATACTAATAAACCAAAAGATGGTAGATCTTATATTAAGTGTTCTTATCACTAAATAAATTGGGCAGGAGGAAACTTTTGGAGATGATGGATATGTTTATGGCATTGACTATAGTGCTGCTTTCATGGTTCTATACTTACCTCCAAGTTCAAGCTGTATACACTAAATATGTAGTGTTAAGTCCTCAATATTGTCAACAGGTTCTTGGAAATTGTAACTTTCAGTGAAATGATGTGTACCGAAATGATGTGAAATGATGTGTACGAAAGTTTACCGTACATGAGGAGAGCGTGCAAACTCCATATAGACAGTGGTCCTGACCTGAATCAACTTTTTTTCTCCCCTGGCCAGGTGCAGCGGCTCACGCCTGTAATCCCAGTACTTTGGGAGGCTGAGGTCGAAGGATCACTCGAGCCCAGGAGTTCAAGACCAGCCTAGGCAAGACGGGGAGACCCCGTCTCTACAAAAACAAAAATTTAAAAAATTCATTTAATTAAAATTAATTATCTGGACTAATTAGCCAGGCAAGATGGTACACACCTGTAGTCCCAGCTACTCAGGAGGCTGAGGTAGGAGAACCGTTTGAGCCCAGGATTTTGAGGCTGTAGGGAGCTATGATCACACCACCACACTCCAGTCTGGGGGACAGAGACCCTGTCTCTATAAAAATAAAAAGTTAAAAAAATGATAAAAGTAAAATATTTTTTCCTATCAATGTTATAAAGAAACAACAGTGAGTGAAACATTATTTGAGAACCTGCTGTACAACTTTTTGTATGTCAATAAAGTGATTTTTAAAAAAGGGAAATCAACAGAGGCCAAAAACTAGAGGCAAAGGATAGAAGGCACTTTTGGCTTAATGGCATTTGCCAAGCCACATGAACTTGAGGGTTCATTTTCACAGGTTCAAGAAGTACAGAGAAAAAGATAAAACTCAGTGACCACCCAAGATGGAGAGTCTAACAGAAAACTTTTCCTTCATAAAACTGGCATGCATCAAGTTATGTCCCTTTAGTCTTTTTTTTTTTCTTTGAGATGGAGTCTTATTCTGTCACCCAGGCTGGAGGGCAGTGGTGCGATCTCGGCTCACTGCAACCTCCGCCTCCTGGGTTCAAGCAATTCTCATGCTTCAGCCACCTGAGTAGCTGGGATTACAGGCGCCTACCACTACACCCGGCTAATTTTTGTATTAACTTTAGTAGAGACTAACTTTCACCATGTTGGCCAGGCTGGTCTCAAACTTCTGACCTCAAGTTACCTGCCTGTCTTGGCCTCCCAAAGTGCTGGGATTACACACGTGAGTCACCACACCCCACCTTGCCCCTTTAGTCTTAAAGTGAACTAGAAATCAATCTGCCCCGCAACTCCTTCCTCAGGGGACTACGAAGAAAATTGCCTATCTCAAAACTTGGTACCAAGTGGAAAAGTGGGACATATTTCCCCTAAAAGTTCATAACTACAAGCTGGCTCATGCGTGATTTGCAGATGTAATTCACTCTACCTGAGTAGTCTGAAATACTATCAAGATAATGAGGTAGGAGGTGGAACTGGACTCCAGAGGCAAGGCTCAGCACTGGACCAAATTGAGGACTAGCTAAAACAGGGATAGGGCAGAAGTGGTTTTCCATATGACACAGCCACCAGTGTACTATGTCAGTTTACCATTGCAATGGCAACACCCAGAAGTTACCACCCCTTTCCACAGCAATGACCCAATGAACTGGAAGTTACCACCCTTTACATACAGAAATTACTGCATAGTCTACCCCTTAATTTGCATGTAATTAAAAGTGGGTATAAATCTGAATGCAGCACTGCCTTGGAGCTGCTGCTCTGAGCATACTGCCTGTGGGATAGCCCCGCTCCACAAGGACCAGTACCTCGGCAGTTTATTAGGATCTTAGAAGAGCATAATGGGGAAAAAAAAGATATATTCTGTTACCAAATTTTTTAAGTGTACACTGCTGCTTCAATAAAAGTTGCTGTTTAACACCACTGGCTCGTCCTTGGATTTTCTTTCCTGGGCAAAGCTAAGAACCTTCCCAGGCTAAGCCCCAGTTTGGGGGCTCACTTGCCCTCCCATCATCTGGTGATCAATGAAAGGAAAAAGACAATGAAAGGCAGCAAGTCAGCGGAGACGGTGGCAGTCAGCAGACGGGTGAGATGGTGAGACAGCAGAGATGGTGGCAATCAGCGGTCAGTGGAGAGGTGACACCTGTGAGAGACAGCAACTGGTAAGACAGTGAGAGACTGGCAAGACCAAGCAGAGACAGCGAGAGACCGCAAAGTGGTCTGTGATCAAGGCTGCAAGAGCTGTAACACTGAGGCTGTAACAATAAGGAGCTGCTAACACTAACCAAAGGCTCTTTTCAGAGCCATCATTTTCCCTGGCAGGCGGCAGGCCAAGCAGACACGCTAATGGCCACAATGTCACTGCCTCATGTGAGCTCTGACCATGGCAGGCCAGTGGGTTACCAGTCCCTATGTTTGCCCCCTGTGTGACAGCTGAGCCCGCCCACGTTGGGGGGTCCTGGAGGGACCTTCACCAGCGTCCCATATGAAAGACTGGCTGGTGCCATTTGGCTCCTATGGATGGGTAATTGTCCCCTCTCCCCCTACTCCATAACATCTAGTGATCCGGGGAATAAAAAGCCTTCGGCTAAGTGATTAAAAGTCCCCACCATTTGAGTGCCCTGAGGCACATCCTTGTGACCCCTTCCCCCCGTCCTTTCTTCTCTGACTCCATTTTATTGTTCCACCAATCATTTTATTTTTATTAAGAGTCCAAAAATTTGTTTCATTTGAAGCGTTATGTTTCCTTTTGACTTGCTGTCAACTGTATTTAGGCAATCGTTTAAGGCAGGACGTTTAGTTGTGCTCTGTTGCGTCAACTCTGGGACACCAGAGTCACATTGTTCTATGACCCCAACTTGGTCTTGGGTTCACTGTTGGCCACTCCCTTGGTGCCCCCAGGTTTTTGGCATTTGGTGAGGGGACCCTCATTGGCTGAAACAGACACTCTGGGTTTCCAGCATCGGTATTACAGGCCACTTCCAGATGCTCTGGGGTTTTCAGGATTGACATTCCCTCTAGGATCGTCATTCCCTCTAGGATTGTAGGTTATAGCCCCACCCACTGAGGGAATATTGGTCTCAACTTTTTCTGCCCTGAAGTTAGAAGTTACTGTTTTCCTGACAGCCAGTTGCAAGCCCCTTACTGCATTCTGTCTTACAACTGCCTTGCTCAAGCCCCTCTTCATCAAACGGACCAGGAGTTCCTAGGCCCCTGGCTTGATGGACAACCATTTAACAGCGGTAGACGAGTGGCCACCTGAACTTTTTTTTTTTTTTTTTTTTGGTGTCTCCACAACTAGGAAGGGTCTCTGGCAAGTCAGGGCCTCTGCGGTCTCTCCTCAGGCAGCGCTGCTTACCCCCTTCCCTTCCTCTCTTCCAGTCTCCATGTGTTTAGCCGCCTTCTCTAAACAATCCTCACTCTTTGTGGAATTTAAGCTCAACATTCTACTGCCCTTTTGTGGCTTGTAATCCACTTTTGTAATGCCTTCCTACCTATACTTACACCTTCTCTACAGGGAGTGGGAATATAAAAGGGAAAAATAACAAGGGTCTAGTTACTTTCCCTCTTGCTTAGAAAAATTTGTGTAAGTAAAAATCCTTGTTAGTCATGGGGACAATGATGAGTATTCCAGATAACTCACCACTAGGATGCCCTTCAGGCTAATTCAGCTTAAAGAAAAATTCATTTTCCATTGCAAAACCGTTTGGGTTCAACACAAATTATAAAACCAACAGATATGGCCTAAACATGGTTCTATATGCTATGATACTTTACAACTGGACTTATTCGGTAAAAAAGAAGGAAAATCGGAAGAGGTCCCTTATGTACAGTAGAGGGCTATTATGACCCTTCACTGGCTCACATTAGTTAAGGCACCAGAAAGCCATATCTAAGGGATCTTCGCCTAGCTGCTCCCCCTAGAAGATCTATGCCCTCCCCGGAATCTCTTCAGTCCCCTAGTTGTGAGGGGGGTCCCACCAGTTCTCTAACAAAGGATTCCACCCCAAAGTCATCAGGCACCTCTCCCCCTTTTCCAACTAGCCTCAGCCTATACCCCCAACTGCCCAAGAAAATACGCCCAACCAGTACCACCAGGAGTGGGGCTGCCCCTAAAGTCAAACTGTGTCCCTTGTGGGAGGTAGCCCATGGAGATGGGGGAACACCTGGAGTGCATGTGCCATTTTTTATGTCTAATTTGGCTTTATACAAGGAGAACTTTGGCCAGTTTTCAGAGGAGTTTAAGTTGACCATGTTCTTTGATTTAATTTGTCATGACTTGCAAGTACTGTCGTCTGCTTGTTGTGCCATGGGGGAAAAAAGTGGAGAAAAAAGTATGTGGTTAAGCCAGCTACTGATGACAAAGTTAGAAAAATAACTCAGGGAAAAGATAAAAATCCCTCTGTTTCAGGGTCATTTTGTTGAGGCACTCAGGAAATATACTAATGCAGATTCAGACTCCCCAGAAAGGCAAGCTCTCCTGTGTTACATTTTATTACTCAGTCTGCCCCTGACATTAGGAGGAAGCTACAGAAAGCAGCAATGGGACCTCAAATCCCTATGAGCCAACTCAAATTTGGCCTTTAAAGTTTACAACAATAGGGATGGAGCAAAAGAGGTTAAAAAAAAAAAAAAAAGAAAAAGAAAGAAATAGCCAAAAAGTGCAATTGTTAACAGTTGCTTTAAGCCCCCTGCCATCTCAGAATTACCCATCCCAAGAAAGCGTTGTGAGATCGGCATCTGGGATGCCCAGAAAAGATCTCTGGACTCACTGGTCCCTGGGCCACGATCAGTGTGGCCACTGGCAATCACAGCATCCTAACCATCCCCAGTGAGAGAGGAAAAGGCTCCCTATCAATAGTAGAGCTAACCTTCTTCCACTAGCCCCAACAAGCTGCTTGCTCAAGTAAGGTTACTAAAGTTCTCAGCCCCTTGGCCTGACAGCTTCCCACAGTAGCAGATAAGTGGCTGCCCAAACATTTTTCTTTGGTGTCTTGGTTGCTGGGTGAGCTCTCCAGCAGCTCAGGGACTCCAGAATCTCCCCTTGAGCAATGCAGGTTGAACCGTCCCTTCCTTATTTGATGCTGTAGGATCCCCTTCCCTGCCTCTTCCTGTCTTCCAAACCTATCTGGGCAAACAACATTTGGCTAGGTAGATGGGTTCCAATTGTGTAAATAACTTGAATCCAGCTGTCTTATATAAGTCGTTTTATTTAATGTGTTTGTTTAGGTGTATATACAGGTATCGTGATGGGCATTGTGTCTAGCATGCTATCAAACTGGCTTATAAATAAAAGAGCACTCATAAATAAGACTAGTCTAAGCTTATTAGTTTGAAGAGAATGTTGTGTCTTCTAAAATTTAAAAATTTTTACATGGGTAAATCACTGGTGTTCATAGGCTTTAAAATGGTTAAAATAGCTTTAAATGGTGACTAGCTTTGCATGGTATCTCGGTTCTGGGAGGTGGGCTAGATACAATTGTTAAAAGTAAAAAGGTTAAGTACATATGAATGGAATACATGCTTAAATAGTGAGCTTAATGTGAGGTTTAAAATCCCAAAATGTTGGAATGGTTCTCATCTATTGAATGTCAATGTCTGGTGGGCATTTCAGAATTTCTTTTTAACTTTTGTGGGTACATAGTAGGTGTATATATTTCTGGGGTACAGGAGATGTTTTGATACAGGTATGCAATGTGAAATAAGCACAACATGGAGAATGGGGTCCCCATCCCCTCAAGCATCCTTTGAGCTACAAACAATCCAATTACACTCTTTATTTTAAAATATACAATTAAATTATTGACTATAGTCACTCCATTGTGCTATCAAATAATGGGCCTAATTCATTCTATTTTTATACCCCTTCACCATCCCCACTCTCCCCCATCAGTTCCCCACCACCCTTCTGATATGGTTTGACTCTGTGTCCCCACCCAAATCTAGGTTGAATTGTAATTTCCATTACTGGGGGAGGGACCTGATGGGAGGTGACTGAATCATGAAGGCGGATTTCCCCCATGCTGTTCTCATCATAGTGACTGAGTTCTCACAAGATCTGGTGGTTTAAAAGTGTGTAGCACTTCTCCACTTTGCTAACTCACTCTCATACCACCATTGTAAGATGTGTCTTGCTTCCCCTTTGCCTTCCACCATGACTGTAAGTTTCCTGAGGGCTCCCCTAGCCATGTGGAACTGTGAGTCAATTAAATCTCTTTTCTTTATAAATTACCCAGTCTCAGGTAGTTTCTTTATAGCATTGTGAAAACAGACCACAGAAAATTGGTACCAAGAGTAGGGTACTGCTATAAAGATACCTGAAAATGTGGAAGTGACTTTAGAACTGGGTAATGGGCACAGTTTGGAACAGTTTAGAGGGCTCAGAAGACAGGGAGGTGTGGGAAAAGTTTGGAACTTCCTAGAGATTTGTTGAATGGTTTTGACCAAAATGCTGATAGTGATATGGACAATGAAATCTGAGATGGTAATCTCAGATGGAGATGAGGAATTTATTGGGAACTGGAGCAAAGGTCACTCTTGCTACGCTTTAGCAAAGAGACTGGTGGCATTGTGCCTCTGCTCTAAGGAATCTGTGGAACTCTGAACTTGAGAGAGATGATTTAGGGTATCTGGTGGAAGAAATTTCTAAGCAAGAAAGTGTTCAAGATTTGACCTGGCTGCTCCTAACAGTGTACAGTCATATGTGTTCACAAAGAGATGGTCTGAAATTGGAACCTACGTTTAAAAGGGAAGCAGAGCATAAAAGTTTAGAAAATTTGCAGCCTGATTATGTGGTAGAACAGAAAAACCCATTTTCTTGGGAGAAATTCAAGCTGCTGGCTGCAGAAATTTGCATAAGTAAAGAAGAGCCAAATGTTAATCACTAAGACAATGGGGAAAATGCCTCCAGGACATTTCTGAGATCTTCACAGCAGCCTCTCTCATCACAGGCCCAGAGGCCTAGAGGGAAAAATGGTTTCATGGGCTGGGCCTAGGGCCCCACTGCTCAGTGCAGCCTCAGGACATGGTACCCTGCCACTTCAGCTCCAGCCATGGCTCAAAGGGGCCAAGGTACAGCTCAGGCTGTGGCCTCAGAGGGTGCAAGCCCCAAGCCTTGGTGGCTTCCACATGGTGTTGTACCTGTGGGTACACAGAAGGCAAGAGTTTGAAAGCCACCACCTAGTTTTCAGAGGATGTATGGAAATGCTTGGATGTCCAGGCAGAATTCTGCTGCAGTGGAAGGGCACCCATGGAGAATCACTACTAGGACAGTGTGGAGAGGAAATGTGAAGTTGGAGCCCCCCCCGCAAGAGTCCCCACTGGGGCACTGCCTAGTGGAGCTGTGAGAAGAGGGCCACTGTCCCCCAGACTCCAGAATGATAGATCCACTGACAGTTTGCACCATGTGCCTGGAAAAACCACAGGCACTCAATGCCAGCCCATGAAAGCCCCCCAAGGGGGCCGTACCATGCAGAGTCACAGGGGTGGAGCTGTCGAAGGCCTTGGGAGCCCACCTTTTGCATCAGTGTGCCCTGGATGTGAGACATGGAGTCAAAGGAAATTATTTGGGGGCTTTAAGATTTAATGATTGCTCTGCTGGGTTTTGGACTTGCATGGGGCCTGTAGCCCCTTTGTGTTTTTGTTGTTGTTGTTGTTATTTTGGGGGTTTTTTTGAGATGAAGTCTCACTCTGTCACCCAGGCTGGAGTCCAGTGGCATGATCTTGGGTCACTGCCACCTCTACCTCCCAGGTTCAAGCAATCCTCCTGCCTGAGCCTCCCCAGTAGCTAGGAATACAGGTGTGTGCCACCACTCCTGGCTAATTTTCATATTTTTAGTAGAAACAGGGTTTTACCATGTTGGCCAGGCTGGTCTCAAACTCCTGACTCAAGTGATCTACCCACCTTGGCCTCCAAAAGTGCTAGGATTATAGGCATGAGCCACTGCACTCGGCTGTTTTGGCCAATTTCTACTATTTGGAATAACAGCATTTACCCAATGCCTATACCCCCACTGTATCTTGGAACTACCTTGTTTATTTTACAGGATCCTAGGCAGAACAGACTTGCCTTGTCTCAGATGAGACTTTGGACTTGAACTTTTGGGTTAATGCTGGAATGAGTTAGGACTCTGGGGGACTATTGAGAAGGCATGATTGTGTTTTGAAATGTGAGAAGGACATAAGATTTGGGAGGGGCCAGGGTGGAATAATATGGTTTGGCTCTGTATCTCCACCCGAATCTCATATTGAATTATAATCTCCAATGTTGGGGGAGAAAGACGGTTGAATCTTGGGGGCGGATTTCCCCCAGGCTGTTCTCACAGTAGTGAGTTCTCATGAAATGTGATGATTTAAAAGTGTGTAGCATTTCCTCCCTTGCTGTCTCTCTCCTGCCATGTAAGATGTGCCTTACTTCCCCTTTGCTTTCTGCCATGATTGTAAGTTTCCTAAGGCTTCCCCAACCATGTGGAACTGTGAGTCAATTGAACTCTCTTCTTCACAATTACCCAGTCTCAGGTACTCTTTGTTTTTTTGTTTTGTTTTGTTTTGGCAGACTCTCACTCTGTTACCCAGGCTAAAGTGCAGTGGTGCAATCTTGGCTCACTGTAACTCTTCTTCCCAGGTTCAAGTGATTCTCGTGCCTCAGCCACCTGAGTAGCTGGGATTACAGCCATGTGTTGGGAACTGGCCCCCAAATCTGGCCATAAACTGACCCCGAAACTGGCCATAAACAAAATCTCTGCAGCACTGTGACACGTTCATGATGGCCATGACACCCACACTGAAGGTTGTGGATTTACTGGAATGAAGGCAAGGAACACCTAGCCCACACAGGGCGGAAAATCGCTTAAAGGTGTTCCTAAACCACAAACAATAGCATGAGCAATCTGTGCCTTAAGGACATGTTGCTGCTGCAGATAACTAGCCAGAGCCCATTCCTTTGTTTTGGCCCATCCCTTTGTTTCCTGTAAGGAATACTTTTAGTTAATCTATAATCTATAGAAATAATGCTTATCACTGGCTTGCTGCCAATAAATATGTGAGTCAAACTCTGTTTGGGGCTCTCAGTTCTGCAGGCTGTGAGTCCCCTGATTTCCCACTTTATACTATATATTTCTGTGTGTGTGTCTTTAATTCTTCTAGTACCGCTGGGTTAGGGTCTCCACGATGGAGCCAGTCTCAGCAAGTGGGGCTCGAACCCAGGTTGAAGGATCGCGGGAGCAATGGTTGCAGAATGTGGAACTGAGCTGGAGGACACCCGAGTACTCTTAAGCAATCCCTGTAGTGAGTAAGAAGGGGAGCTCAGAAGCATCAGGGTAACAATGGGACAAGTGTGGGCTCTGGTTCATTCCACCTTGGAACCTTTTCACACTGATGATGAGGAGGAAGGAGAGTATAACGAAGTAACAGAAGAGGTAACAGAGCAGGTTTGTTTGCCAGCTAAAGCTAAAGAGGCAAAGGAGGAAGAGTTCATCCCTACCCTTCTGCATCCCCTCCTTATTTTGAAGAAAAAGAGTGGCCTGACCCTCCAGATCTTTCTTTTCTGGAGGACACTGGGCAAAAAGTAGTTGCCCCAGTGACTGTTCGAGCAGCTCTTCGAGTGACTGCTGTCAGTTCTATTCAGGCAGGAATCCAGCAAGCTAGAAGAGAGGGTGATATAGGCCGGAAGTGGTGGCTCACGCCTGTAATCCCAGCACTTTGGGAGGCTGAGGTGGGTGGATCACGAGGTCAGGAGATCGAGACCATCCTGGCTAACACAGTGAAACCCCGTCTCTACTAAAAATACAAAAAAAATTAGCTGGCCGTGGTGGTGGGCACCTGTGGTCCCAGCTACTTGGGAGGCTGAGACAGGAGAACGGCGTGAACCTGGGAGGCAGAGCTTGCAGTGAGCAGAGATCGTGCCACTGCACTCCAACCTGGGTGACAGAGTGAGACCCGTTTCAAAAAAAAAAAAAAAAAAAAGAAAAAGAGAGGGTGATATAGAGGCTTGGCAGTTCCCTGTTAGGATATGCCCCCCAGATCAACAGAGAATTATTATAGCTATATTTGAGCCTTTTCCCTTTAAATTAATTAAAGAGTTTAAACAGGCTATCAATCAGTATGAACCAGGTGCATGCCCAAAGTGTAAAAAAGGAAAACATTGGGCCAATCAGCATCATTCTAAATTTGATAAGGATGGAAACTCAATTTCGGGAAATGCCACATGAGGGGCCCATCCCAGCCTGGTTCCAAACCGGGGCATTTCCAGCTCAGGCCATTCCCTCACCCCTATACAATGTCTGTCCCCTGCCACAGCCGGTAGTGCCGCAGTAGATTTATGCTGCACAAAAGCTGTGGAGCCTTCTGCCTGGGGAACCTCTGCAAAAAAGTTCCAACAGGGGTCTGTGGACCCTTGCCAGTGGGGACAATAGGATTACTTCTAGACGGGTCTAGTTTAAATTTAAAAGGAGTGCAAGTACAAACAGGAGTCATTGATTCACATTACAATGGGGAAATTCAAATTGTTATATCTACTTCTGTTCCCTGGAAAGCAGAGCCAGGACAGCATATAACACAACTCCTGATTGTGCCATATGTGGAAATGGGGAAAAGTGAAATTAAATGAACAGGAGGATTTGGAAGCACAAATAAACAAGGCAAAGCAGTTTATTGGGTGAATCAAATTACTGATAAACATCCTACCTGTGAAATAACTATTCAGGGAAAGAAATGTAAAGGTTTGGTAGATACATGAGTGGACATTTCAATCATTTCTCTACAGCACTGGCCGTCCACGTGGCCAATTCCACCTGCTCAATTTAACATAGTTGGAGTTGGTAAAGCCCCTGAAGTATATCAAAGTAGTTATATTTTGCATTGTGAAGGGCCCAGTGGACAACCTGGACTATTCAACCAATTATAACTTTTGTACCTATAAATTTATGGGGGAGAGATTTATTACAACAATGGGGAGCACAAGTTCTAATTCCAGAGCAATGATACAGCCCTCAAAATCAACATATGACGCATAAAATGGGGTATGTTCCTGGTATGGGACTAGGAAAAAAATTGCAAAGTTTAAAGGAACCGCTTCAAGCAGAAAGACAAAGTTCCCACCAAGGTTTAGGATTATCATTTTTGATGGCAGCCATTTTTAAGCCTCCAGAACCTATATCTTTAAAATGGTTAACAAATAAGCCAATTTGGATAGAACAATGGCCACTGAGTAAAGAGAAACTGGAGGCTTTAGAGGACTTCGTTACTGAACAATTAGAAAAAGAAGACATAGCTCCAACATTTTCCCCTTGGAATTCTCCAGTTTTCATAATTAAGAAAAAATCAGGTAAATGGAGAATGTTAACTGACTTAAGGGCCATTAATTCAATTATACAACCTATGGGGACATTACAGCCAGGACTGCCTTCTCCTGCTATGATTCCAAAAAACTGGTCTTTAATAGTCATAGATTTAAAAGACTGTTTCTTTGCTATCCCCTTAGCTAAGCAAGACTGAATGGTTTGCATTTACAGTTCTTGCAGTAAACAACCGGCAGCCTGCTAAGCATTTTCATTGGAAAGTGTTGCCTCAAGGCATGTTAAACAGTCCAACAATTTGCCAGACTTATGTAAGGCAAGCAATTGAACCTATTCGTAAAAAATTTTCAGGGTTACATTATTCATTATATAGACAACACAATTTGTGCTGCCCCCACTCGAGAAATGTTACTCCAATGTTATGATCACTTGCAAAACTTGATTTTTCATGCCACTTTAATTATAGCCAGGACTGCCTGGCTCCTGACAAACTGCAGACTACTACTCCTTACTCCTACTTGAGGACCTTAGTAAATGACACTACAATTGTGCCACACAAAGTAACCATACGTAGAGATCAATTGAAAACATTAAATGACTTTCAAAAATGACTAAAGAACATTAATTGGATATGACCTGCTCTAGGCATTTCTACCTATGCCACGAGTAATCTATTTTCTATCCTTAGAGGAGATCCTAGTCTCACTAGCCCTCAACAATTAACAAAGGAGGCTGAGGCAGAGTTACAGCTGATTGAAAAGCGAGTCCATAAGGCCTACCCAGAAAAACCTCACTGCCATCTCCCCAGACTATCACTTGTTAGGTGGAACTCTCCCCCACTTAATGGGTTCCAACCGAACCCCCTCACTGCTATTATGTGGACCTGGAAAGTTGGGTATCTATACTTCTAGTGCACTAATGATTCTCTATCTTTGGCACCCAGTGTTGTGTTAATGACACAAAAGCCAAGTTTCCTGCAATGCTCTGATGCAGCCTTAGTTGCCAAGTTCCCAATGCCACAGCAAAGTAAATGAAATAGAACTTGTAAGCAATGAGATGCATCTATGGTTCCTTCTCCTGGATCAGAACATACAGGAGGAAAAAAAAAAAAAAGGAACACATGAGAGAAAAACAACTATCTAGTCTGGGAAGGTTGGAGTACCTCCTCCCCTTTTGGAAAACAAAGATTGTTCAACCACTGCAATTAGAACAGGGAAAAATATCTCCATAGACACAACTTGGCAGCAAAGGGTAGGCATCACACCCCATAGGGCCCCTGTTTGTGCTCCTTCTGGGCTTGTTTTTGTTTGTGGCCATGAGTGGGAAGAAGTCATGCCCAGTAACCACTCTTGACTCCCTGGGGAGTCACCTGTTCTTTTAAGAGTAGCTTTGCCTTGTATATCAAAAAACATGAAACAGAGGTAACTGTATGTTGGCCACCCTTTCCCCTCCAGGAGTCACCCAGTCTATAACCCCGTAAGACCCAAGAACACCAGAAATAAATGAGCAATAGTGTTACTGGTTGAGGGTAGTTGTCCAGGTTCTTGGCGTTTCGAACAAATAATCGGACAAAACACATAAAGCAAGGCAGTAAAAGCAGAGACTTATTTTAAATAAAAACACACCCCATAGGGTAGGAGTGGGCTCAAGCAAGTAGCTCAAGAGCATCAGTTACAGAATTTTCTGGGGTTTAAATACCCTCTAGAGACCAGGCGTGGTGGCTCACACCTGTAATCTCAGCACTTTGGGAGGCCAAGGCGAGTGGATCACCTGAGGTCAGGAGTTCGAGACAAGCCTGATCAACATGGTAAAACCCCATCTCTACTAAAAATACAAAATTAGCTGGGTGTGGTGGTGCATGCCTGTAATCCCAGCTACTCAGGAGGCTGAGGCAGGAGAACTGCTTAGACCTGGGACGCAGAGGTTGCAGTGGGCCAAGATTGCACCACTGCACTCCAGCCTGGGCAACAAGAGCAAACCTCTGTCTCAAAAACAAAACAACACAAAACAAAAAAACTGCAAGTTCAGAAAACATATTGGAGGGAATAATTGAGGAAAACTTCCCTGGCCTTGCTAGAGATCTAGACATCCAAATATAAGAAGCTCAAGGAATACCTGGGAAATTAATCGCATGAAGACTATCACCTAGGCACATAGTCATCAGGTTATCTAAAGTCAAGACAAAGGAAAGAATCTTAAGAGCTGTGAGGCAATAGCATCAGGTAAACTATAAAGGAAAACCTATCAGATTAACAGCAGATTTCTCAGCAGAAACCCCTACAATCTAGAAGGGATTGGGGTCTTATTTTTATTCTCCTTAAACAAAACAATTATCAGCCAAGAATTCTGTATCCAGCAAAACTCAGCTTCATAATAAAGGAAAGATACAGTCTTTTCCAGACAAACAAATGCTGAGAGAATTCGCCACTACCAAGCCAGCACTACAAGAACTGCTAAAAGGGTCTCTAAATCTTGAAACAAATCCTTAAAATACACCAAAATAGAATCTCTTTAAAGTATAAATCTCACAGGACCTATATGACAACAACACAATAAAAAAAGGTATTCAGGCAAAATAGCATGATGAATAGAATAGTACCTCTTATCTCAATACTAACATTGAATGTAAATGACCTAAATGCTCCCCTTAAAAGATACAGAATGGCAGAATGGATAAGAATTAACCAACCAAATTTCTACTGTCTTCAGGAGACTCACCTAGCACACAGGATTCACATAAACTTAAGGTAAAGGGGTGGAAAAAGATATTCCATGCAAACGGACACCAAAAGCAAGCAGGAATAGCTATTCTTATATCAGACAAAACAAACTTTAAAGCAACAGCAGTTTAAAAAGGCAAAGAGGGACATTATATAATGATAAAAGAGCTAGTCCAACAGGAAAATATCACAATTCTAAATATATATGCACCTAACACTGGAGTTCCCAAATTTATAAAACAATTACTACTAGATCTAAGAAATGAGATAGATGGCAACACAGTAATAGTACGGGACTTCCGTACTCCACCGACAGCACTAGACAGGTCATCAAGACAGAAAGTCAACAAAGAATCAATGGACTTAAACTATACCTTACAACAAGTGGACTTAACAGACACAAAACATTCTACCCAACAACTGCAGAATATACATTCTATACATGAGCACATGGAACATTCTCCAAGACAGACCATATGATAGGCCACAAAATAAGTCTCAGTAAATTTAAGAAAATCAAAATTATATCAAGTACTCTCTCAGACCACACTGGAATAAAACTGGAAATCAACTCCAAAAGGAACGCTCAAAACCAGGCAAATACATGGAAATTAAATAACCTGCTCCTGAACGATTGTTGGGTCAACAATGAAAACAAGATGGAAATTTAAAAATTATTTGAACCGAACGATAATAGTGACACAACCTATCAAAACCTCTGGGATACAGCAAAAGCAGTGCTAAGAGGAAAGTTCATAGCATTAAAAGCCTAGATCAAAAAGTCTGAAAGAGCACAAATAGGCAATCTAAGATCACACTTCATGGAACTTGAGAAACAAGAACAATCCAAACCCAGACTCAACGGAAGAAAAGAAACAATGAAGATTGGAGCAGAAATAAATTAAATTGAAACAACAACAATACAAAAGATAAATGAAACAAAAAGCTAGTTCTTTGAAAAGATAAAATTGATAGACCATTAGCGAGATTAACCAAGAAAAGAAAAGATCCAAATAAACTCAATTAGAAATGAAATGGGAGATATTACAACTGATACCACAGAAATACAAAAGATTATTCAAGGCTACTATGAACACATTTACATACATAAACTAGAAAAACTAGAAGAAAAAATTCCTGGAAATATGAACCTGGAAACATACAACCCTCCTGGATTAAACCAGGAAGATATAAAATCTCTGAACAGACCAAAAATAAGCAGAGACTGAAATGGTAATTTTAAAAAACTGCCAACATGGCCAGGCACAGTGGCTCACACCTGTAATCCCAGCACTTTGGGAAGCTGAGGTGGGCAGATCACCTGAGGTCAGGAGTTCGAGACCAGCCCGGCCAACATGGTGAAACACTGTCTCTACTAAAACGACAAAAATTAGTTGGGCATGGTGGTGGGTGCCTGTAGTCCCAGCTACTCAGGAGGCTGAAGGAGAATAGCTTGAACCCGGGAGGCAGAGGTTGTGGTGAGCCAAGATCATGCCACTGCACTCCAGCCTGGGCGACAGAGACTCCGTCAAAAAAAAAAAAACTGCCAATAAAAAAAAGTCCAGGACCAGACAGATTCACAGCTGAATTCTATCAAACATTCAAAGAAGAATTGGTATCAATCCTATTGACACTATTCCAAAAGATAAAGAAAGAGGGACTCTTCCCTAAGTCATTGTATGAAGCCAGTATCACCTAATACCAAAACCAGGGAAGGACATAACAAAAAAAAAGGAAACTACAGACCAATATCCCTGATGAACATAGATGCAAAAATCCTCAGCAAGCTTGCTTCCTTCCTTCCTTCCTCCCTCCCTCCCTCCCTCCCTCCCTCCCTCCCTCCCTCCCTCTCTCTCTCTCTCTCTTTCTTTCTTTCTTTCTTTCCCTCTCTGGCCCAGGCTGCAATCTACTCGGTTTGCTGCTGCCCGCGCCACGGACTGCCTGGGACTGCCGTCGCGCGCCACCGCTGCCTGCCTTTTCTCCTTTGGATGCAGGCACGCGTTCGCCATCTTGGCCACGCTGGTCGCCGGCTCCTGACGCCGAGTGCTCTGCCCGCCTCAGTCTCCCGAGGTACTGGGACTACAGACGGAGTCTCGCTCACCCAGTGCTCGGTGTTGCCCGGGCTGGAGTGCGGTGGCGTGATCTGGCCTCGCGGCAGCCTCTACCCCCCGGCCGCCTGCCTTGGCCTGCCAGGGTGCTGGGATTGCAACCCCTGCCCAGCCGCCACCCCATCTGGAAGGTGGGGAACGCCTCTGCCCGGCCGCCCCGTATGGGAGGTGAGGAGCACCTCTGCCCGGCCACCCACCGTCTGGGAAGTGAGGAGCGCCTCTGCCCGGCCACCCACCGTCTGGGAAGTGAGGAGCGCCTCTGCCCGGCCACCCATCGTCTGGGAAGTGAGGAGCGCCTCTGCCCGGCCGCCCCGCCTGGGAGGTGAGGAGCACCTCTGCCCGGCCACCCACCGTCTGGGAAGTGAGGAGCGCCTCTGCCCGGCCACCCACCGTCTGGGAAGTGAGGAGCGCCTCTGCCCGGCCACCCACCGTCTGGGAAGTGAGGAGCGCCTCTGCCCGGCCGCCCTGTCTGGGAAGTGAGGAGCGCCTCTGCCCGGCCACCCACCGTCTGGGAAGTGAGGAGCGCCTCTGCCCGGCCACCCACCGTCTGGGAAGTGAGGAGCGCCTCTGCCCGGCCACCCACCGTCTGGGAAGTGAGGAGCGCCTCTGCCCGGCCACCCACCGTCTGGGAGGTGAGGAGCGCCTCTGCCCGGCCACCCACCGTCTGGGAGGTGAGGAGCGCCTCTGCCCGGCCACCCACCGTCTGGGAGGTGAGGAGCGCCTCTGCCCGGCCACCCCGTCTGGGAGGTGAGGAGCGCCTCTGCCCGGCCACCCATCGTCTGGGAAGTGAGGAGCGCCTCTGCCCGGCCACCCATCGTCTGGGAAGTGAGGAGCGCCTCTGCCCGGCCACCCCGTCTGGGAAGTGAGGAGCGCCTCTGCCCGGCCACCCCGTCTGGGAAGTGAGGAGCGCCTCTGCCCGGCCACCCATTGTCTGGGAAGTGAGGAGCGCCTCTGCCCGGCCTCCCATCGTCTGGGAGGTGAGGAGCGCCTCTGCCCGGCCGCCCCATCCGGGAAGAGGTGAGGAGCGCCTCTGCCCGGCCGCCCCGTCCGGGAAGAAGTGAGGAGCGCCTCTGCCCGGCCGCCCCGTCCGGGAAGAAGTGAGGAGCGCCTCTGCCCGGCTGCCCCGTCCGGGAAGAAGTGAGGAGCGCCTCTGCCCGGCCGCCCCGTCCGGGAAGAAGTGAGGAGCGCCTCTGCCCGGCCGCCCCGTCCGGGAAGAAATGAGGAGCACCTCTGCCCGGGCGCCCCGTCCGGGAAGAAGTAAGGAGCGCCTCTGCCCGGCCGCCCCATCCGGGAAGAAGTGAGGAGCGCCTCTGCCCGGCCACCCATCGTCTGGGAAGTGAGGAGTGCCTCTGCCCGGCCGCCCCGTCTGGGAAGTGAGGAGCGCCTCTGCCCGGCCGCCCCGTCCGGGAAGAAGTGAGGAGCGCCTCTGCCCGGCCGCCCCGTCCGGGAAGAAGTGAGGAGCGCCTCTGCCCGGCCGCCCCGTCCGGGAAGAAATGAGGAGCGCCTCTGCCCAGGCGCCCCATCCGGGAAGAAGTGAGGAGCGCCTCTGCCCGGCCACCCACCGTCTGGGAAGTGAGGAGCGCCTCTGCCCGGCCACCCACCGTCTGGGAAGTGAGGAGCGCCTCTGCCCGGCCGCCCACCGTCTGGGAAGTGAGGAGCGCCTCTGCCCGGCCGCCCACCGTCTGGGAAGTGAGGAGCGCCTCTGCCCGGCCGCCCACCGTCTGGGAAGTGAGGAGCGCCTCTGCCCGGCCGCCCACCGTCTGGGAAGTGAGGAGCGCCTCTGCCCGGCCGCCCACCGTCTGGGAAGTGAGGAGCGCCTCTGCCCGGCCGCCCACCGTCTGGGAAGTGAGGAGCGCCTCTGCCCGGCCGCCCACCGTCTGGGAAGTGAGGAGCGCCTCTGCCCGGCCGCCCACCGTCTGGGAAGTGAGGAGCGCCTCTGCCCGGCCGCCCCGTCTGGGAAGTGAGGAGCGCCTCTGCCCGGCCACCCCGTCTGGGAAGTGAGGAGCGCCTCTGCCCGGCCACCCATCGTCTGGGAAGTGAGGAGCGCCTCTGCCCGGCCGCCCCGTCCGGGAGGTGAGGAGCGCCTCTGCCCGGCCGCCCCGTCCGGGAGGAAGTGAGGAGCGCCTCTGCCCGGCCGCCCCGTCCGGGAGGAAGTGAGGAGTGCCTCTGCCCGGCCGCCCCGTCCGGGAAGAGGGGAGGAGCGCCTCTGCCCGGCCGCCCCGTCCGGGAAGAGGGGAGGAGCGCCTCTGCCCGGCCGCCCCGTCCGGGAAGAGGGGAGGAGCGCCTCTGCCCGGCCGCCCCGTCCGGGAAGAAGTGAGGAGCGCCTCTGCCCGGCCGCCCCGTCCGGGAAGAAGTGAGGAGCGCCTCTGCCCGGCCGCCCCGTCTGGGAGGTGAGGAGCGCCTCTGCCCGGCCACCCATCGTCTGGGAGGTGAGGAGCGCCTCTGCCCGGCCACCCATCGTCTGGGAGGTGAGGAGCGCCTCTGCCCGGCCACCCATCGTCTGGAAAGTGAGGAGCGCCTCTGCCCGACCACCCATCGTCTGGGAAGTGAGGAGCGCCTCTGCCCGGCCACCTTTCGTCTGGGAAGAAGTGAGGAGCGTCTCTGCCTGGCCGCCCCGTCTGGGAAGTGAGGAGCCCCTCCGCCCGGCCGCCCCGTGTCTGGGTAGAAGTGAGGAGCTCCTCTGCCTGGCCGCTCCGTCTGGGAGGTCTACCACGGAGGCCAGAAGCAATGTGGGGGCTGGACGTGGTGGCTCACGCCTGTGGTCCCGGCACTCTGGGGGGCGAGGCGGGTTGATCACTTCGGGCTAGGAGTTCGAGACCAGTCTGGCCAACTTGGCGAAACATGAAGAATACAACAGACAAACCAACCAACCAACTCAATGACAAAAAAACAGGTCTACCCTGGAGTCATACTCTAATTTTTTCTATTTTCCTCCCTTTCTGATCCTTTATCCCACTTTCTTTTTCTTCCTCTTCCTTCTCCCTCTTCTTCGTCAAATAGAGGATTGAGTTATTATCACTGATCCATATAAAGTCCCTCTCTCATTTATTTTAACTCCCACCCCCATTTCTATTCCCCGACTTCCCATGTGCAACCTTCCTAATATGTTTGATACGCAAAAAAAAAAAAAAAAAAATCCTCAGCAAAATACTAGTGAACTGAATCCAAAAGCAATCAAAAGGATAATCCACCATGATCAAGTGGATTTCATGATCAAGTGGAGGTTGCAGGAATGATTTAACATTTAACATATGCAAGTCAATAAACGTGATACACCACATAAGCAGAATTAAAAACAAAAATCACCTGATCATCTCAATAGACACAGAAAAAGCATTTGACAAAATCCAGCATCCCTTTATGATTAAAACCCTTGGCAAAACTGGCACAGAAGCGACATACCTTAAGGTAACAAAAGCCATCTACAACAAACCCACAACCAACATTACACTGAATGGGGAAAAGTTGAAAGCATTCCACCTTAGAACTAGAAAAAGACAAGGATGCCCACTTTCACAACTTCTATTCAACATAGTACCGGAAGTGCTAGCCAGAGCAATCAGAAAAGAGAAAGAAAGAAAAGGCATCCAAATTAGTAAAGAGGAAGTCAAAGTGTCTCTGTTACTGATGATATGATCGTATACCTAGAAAACCCTAAAGATTCATACAAAAAGCTCCTAGAACTGGTAAATGAATTCAGCGAAGTTTCAGGATACAAAATTGACATACACAAATTAGTAACTCTGCTATACACCAACAGTGACCAAGCTGAGAATAAAATACTCAACCCCTTTCACAATAGCTGCAAAAAAAATAAAATAAAATATTTATAAATATACCTAACCAAGAAGGTGACAGACCTCCACAAGGAAAACTACAAAACACTGCTGAAAGAAATCATAGATAACACAAACACATGGAAACACATCCCAGCTCATGGATGGGTAGAATCAATATTGTGAAAATGACCATACTGCTAAATGCAATCTACAAATTCAATGCAATTCCCATCAAAACACCATCATCATTCTTCACAGAGCTAGAAAAAAAAATCCTAAAATTCATATAGAACCAAAAAAGAGCCTGCATAGCCAAAGCAAGACTAAGCAAAAAAAAACAAATCTGGAGATATCACATTACCTGACTTCAAAATATCCTATAAGGCCACAGTCACCAAAACAGTATGGTACTGGTATAAAAATAGGCACATATGGCCAGGCGTGGTGGCTCATGCTTGTAATCCCAGCACTTTGGGAGGCCAAGGCGGGTGGATCACCTGAGGTCAGGAGTTCAAGACCAGTCTGGCCAACATGGAAAAACCCTGTCTCTACTAAAAATACAAAAACTTAGCCAGGCACGGTGGCAGGCGCCTATAATCCCAGCTACTTGGGTGGATGAGGCAGGAGAATCACTTGAACCTGGGAGGCGGAGGTAGCAGTCAGCTGAGATTGTGCCACTGCACTCCAGCCTGGGCAACAAGAGCAAAAACTCCATCTCAAAAAAAAAAAAAAAAAAATAGGCACATAGACCAATAGAACTGAATAGAGAACCCAGAAATAAAGCCAAATACAGCCAACTGATCTTCAACAAAGCAAACAAAAAATATCAAGTGGGGAGAGGACACCCTATTCAACAAATGATGCCGAGATAGTTGGCAAGCCAAATGTAGAAGAATGAAACTAGATTCTCATCTCTCACGTTATACAAAATTGCATTATACAAAAAACTTAAGATGGATAAAAGACTTAAATCTAAGACCTGAAACCATAAAGATTCTAGAAGATAACATCAGAAAAACCCTTCTAGACATTAGCTTAGGCAAAGACTTCATGGCCAAGAACCCAAAAGCAAATGTAACAAAAATAAAGATAAATAGATGGGACTTAATTAAACTAAAAAGCTTCCGCACAGCAAAAGAAATAATCAGCAAGTTAACAGACAACCCACAGACTGGGAAAAATTTTTCACAATCTATACATTTGACATAGGACTAATATCCAGAATCTACAAAGAACTCAAACAAATCATCAAGGAAAAAAAAACAGACAATCCCAAGGTCGGGCACGGTGGCTCACACCTATAATCCCAGCACTTTGGGAGGCCAAGGCAGGCAGATCACAAGGTCAGGAGTTTGAGACCAGCCTGGCCAACACGGTGAAACCCCGTCTCTACTAAAATAAAAAAATTAGCTGGGCCTAGTGGTGTGTGCGCCTGTAATCCCAGCTACTGGGGAGGCTGAGGCAGGAGAATGGCTTGAACCGAGGAGGCAGAGGTTACAGTGAGCCGATTGTGCCACTGCACTCCAGCCTGGATGACAGAGCAAGACGCCGTCTCAAAAAAAAAAAAAAAAGAGAAAAGTGAAAAACAATCCCATCAAAAAGTGGGCTAAGAACATGAAAAGACAGTTCTCAAAAGAAGACATACAAATGGCAAACAAGCATAGGGAAAAATGCTCAACACCATTAAGTATCAGGGGAATATAAATTAAAACCACAGTGCAATACCACCTCACTCCTGCGAGAATGGCCATAATTAAAAAATCAAAAAATAATAGATGTGGGCCGGGTGTGGTGGCTCACACCTGTAATCCCAGCACTTTGGGAGGCTGAGGCAAGCAGATCACCTCAGGTCCGGAATTTGAGACCAGCCTGGCCAACATGGTGAAACCTCATCTCTACTAAAAATACAAAAATTAGCTGGACGTGGTGGTGGGCACCTGTAATCCCAGCTACTCGGGAGCCTAAGGCAGGAGACATCACTTGAACCCAGCTAGCGGAGGGTGCAGTGAGCCAAGATCATGCCATTGCACTCCAGCCTGGGTGACAAGAGCAAAACTCCATCTCAAAATAATAATAACAATAATAATTAGATGTCGGTGTGGATGCAGTGAAATGAGAACACTTTTACACTGCTGGTGGGAATGTAAACTAGTACAATCACTGTGGAAAACAGTGTGGAGATTCCTTATAGAACTAAAAGTAGAACTACCATTTAATCCAGCAATCCCATTACTAGGTATCTAACCAGAGGAAAATAAGTCATTAAATGAAAAAGATACTTGCACATGCATGTTTAGCAGCACAATTTGCAATTGCAAAAATACAGAACCAGCCCGAATGACCATCAATCAACCAGTAGATAAAGAAAATGTGGTGTGTGTGTGTATATATATATATATATACACACACACACACACCCCTATATATACATATATGTATATGTGTATGTATATATGTGTGCATATATACACGTCTATATATGTATGTGTATATATATACATACACATGTGTCTACATATGTATGTGTATATATAGACATACACCATGGAATGCTACTCAGCCATTAAAAGAAATGAAATAATGCCATTCACAGCAACTTGAATGGAAATGAAGACTATTATTTTAAGTGAAGGAACTCAGGAATGAAAAACCAAACATCATATGTTCTCACTTACATGTGGGAGCTAAACTATGAGGACACAAAGGCATAAGAATGATACTTTGGACTTTGGGGACTCAAGGGAAAGGGTAGGGGGTGGCAAGGGATAAAAGACTGCACATTGGATACAGTGTACACTGCTCAGGTGATGAGTGCACCAAAATCTCAGAAATCACCACTAAAGAACTTCTCCACATCAAAAAAAAAAAAAAAAACACCTGCTCCCCAAAAACCTACTGAAATAAAAAAATAAACAACAGAAATTGAAACTAAGTGAACAAAAAAGGAGTTTGGTATTCATTCAAAAAGTTAAACATACATGCCTTCTGGCCTGAGAATTCAGCCATTAATCATATTGCTGTTCCCCTGTACATCATAAGTCATTATTCTTTTGCTACTTTCAAGATCTTATCTTGTAATTCCAGCATTTTGGGAGGCTGAGGCAGGAGGACCATTTGAGCCCAGGAGTTCAAGATCAGGGAAACGTGGAACAACCCCATTTCGACAAAAAAAAAAAAACAAAAAAACAAAAAAAAACTTTGTAATTCAACTGTCTGACTGATTGCTTTTAATTTTTATTTATCTATTTTTTTTTTTGTTTTTAGAGACAAGGTCTCGCTTTGTTACCTAAACTGGAGTGCAGTGGCAGGATCATAACTCACTGCAGCCTAAAATTCCTGGGCTCCAGAAATCCTCCCACCTCAAATTCCTGAGGAGCTGGGACTACAGGTGCATGCCACCACACCTGGCTAATTTTTTTTAAGTTTTATAGAGTTGGGGGTCCCACTCTCATTGCCCAGGTTGGTCTTGAACTCCGGGGCTCAAGCAGTCCTCCCACCTGAGCCTTCCAAAGTGCTGGGATTATAGGCATGAGCTACCCCACCCAGTGATTATTATTGTAATACCTACAGCAACCACTAAGAAAGTTATTAAATATATATAACAATATATTTATCCTATAAATGCAATGTTGGTTTAACAGAAAAATTAATTAATGCAGAAGACTGATGCCACCAAAATGGCAGAGTAGAATTAATCTGGCTTCACTCCCTCCCACAGAAAACCAAAAACAAATATCCAGGACCAAAATTATCATCAGCAATATCCGAGAACTCAAATATGAGGCTGAGACAATCCCCAGGGACACAGAAGTGGAAAAACTTTAAGCAGACAATAAGAGAAATAGACTTCTCTATCTGTGACAACCCTCACTCAGTTTTCTAGGCACCACACATGGAAAATTGCTCCTGGATTCAGTTTCTACAACAGAAAATGTGAGATTGAGGTAGACAACCAGCTTTCCCATCATCCTGCATTCCCTTGCAGGAAAACCATTCCTGCCTCAACCCACAGGAAGCATCACAAGTGCCTGTAGGAAGAAAAATCCCCAAAAACAGCTAGAAACAAAGAGAGGAGATAGGACTAGCAACCCTAGCCCATGTAACTCTGTTCTTCATCTCAGCCAAAGGAGATGCCAAATTAAAGTGACTTCTCAGTAGCTCCGCACTGTTAGAGAATTACTCCACAGGTTTTCCGGTCACAAACACCTAGCCAGCCTTCCCACATAGCCAGAGTATCCCGTTTGGGACTTCCCCCCACAACCCCATTTGAGATGGGCAGTGCTCTGAATGTTTGCAAGAGCCAAGGCAAACCTGGGCTTAAGGCACCATCTATTACCAAAAAGGAGATGGTGATCTAGGAATAAGGGAACTCACTGGGCAACTGCAAAGAACCTCTAAGCAAACATACCCTAGAAAGACCTAAAGAAGTCAGCCAGTGAAGACTAGAATAAATAACAATCCATTAATGCAAAGCCATAGATGTACATCCACAAAAAAAAACAACAGCCAACAGGGAACCCCTAGCTCCCCAAAGAAAGAAAGGAGCCAGTGACCAACCCTAACGAGACAGCAATGTTGAACTCTCAGATCAAGAATTAAAAATAGCAGTTTTAAGGAAACTCAGTGAACTATGAGATAACAAAGAACAATTCAGAAATTTATCAGAGAAACTTAAGAGACAGATACACTTTTTAACCTTTTACCTCATTGCACTCCTGAGAGCAAGATGGGTCACCAGCAGCTGTACTGGAGCCACCCGCGAAAATTCGGCCAGGTTTCTCGCTCTTGTCATGTCTGTTCAAACCAGCAGGGTCTGATCCGGAAATATGGCCTCAATATGCGCCACCAGTGTTTCCGTCAGTACGCGAAGGATATCGGTTTCATTAAGTTGAACTAAATGACCTTCCTTCAAAGGATTATCCAAGGCATCTACTCAATGAAAGACCATGATAGTTCTTTGTACATAAAGATTTGAAAAAACAAAACAAAAAAAATACTTTTTAAAATATTAAACAGAGGCTGGGTGCGGTAGCTCACACCTGTAATCCCAGCACTCTGGGAGGCCGAGGCGGGTGGATCACCTGAGGTCAGGAGTTGGAGACCACCCTGACCAACATGGTGAAACCCCATGAATACTAAATACAAAAAAATTAGCCGGGCACGGTGGCAGATGCCTGTAATCCCAGCTACTTGGGAGGCTGAGGCAGGAGAACTACTTGAACCTGGGAGGTGGAGGTTGCAGTGAGCCAAGATCACACCACTGCACTCCAATCTAGGCAAAAAGAGCGAAACTGTCTCAAAAAAAAAAAAAAAATTAAACAGAAATCCTGGAACTGATCAATATATTTGCTGAACTGAAAGATGCATTAGAGGTTCTCCACAGCAGAATGGATAAGCAGAGGAAAAAAATAATTGAGCTTGAAGACAGGCTATTTGAAAATACACAGAACAGAAAAAAGAAAAAGGAAAATGAAAAGGAACAATGAACACCTACAGAATATAAGGAATAACCTCAAAAGCGCAAATCTCAGAGTCACTGGTGTTCAAAAGGGAGTTTAAAAAGAGCAAGGGGTACAAAGCTTATTCAAAGAAATGATAACACAAAACTTGCCAAACCTAGAGAAAGATATACCCAGGTGCATGAGGAAACCATACAAGCCAGGAGGGAGTGGAATAATACATTCAGAGTGCTGAAGGAAAAAAAAAAAAAAAAAAACTGTCAACCAAGAATACTATGCCCAGCAAAACTTTCCTTCAGATATGACAGATAAACAAAAGCTGAGAGAATTCATCACTATCAGTTCCATCTTACAAGAAATGCTAAAGAGAATTCTTCAATCTGAAAGAAAAGGATACTAACATGCAAAAAGAAAACATTTGAAGGCAAAAAACTCACTGGTAAAAGTAAGTACATAGATACATTCAAAACACTTTAATATTGTTGCCAGGCATGGTGGCTCACGCCTGTAATCCCAGCACTTCGGGAGGCTGAGGTGGGCAGATCACTTGAGTCCAGGAGTTCGAGACTAGACGGGCCAACACGGTGAAACCCTGCCTCTACTAATACAAAAATTAGCTGGGTGTGGTGGCATGTAACTGTAATCCCAGCTACCTGGGGGGCTGAAGCAGGAGAATCGCTTGAACCCAGGAGGGGAGGTTGCAGTGAGCCGAGATGGTGCCACTGCACTCCAGCCTGGGCAACAGAGTAAGATTCTGTCTCAACAAAAAAAAACTTTAATATCATAATTCATA
This sequence comes from Symphalangus syndactylus, assembly GCF_028878055.3. Taxonomy (NCBI): domain Eukaryota; kingdom Metazoa; phylum Chordata; class Mammalia; order Primates; family Hylobatidae; genus Symphalangus; species Symphalangus syndactylus. The sequence goes on along the minus strand of NC_072431.2, from coordinate 109,218,677 downwards.
ACTGTGATGTATAATCCATTCATATCTCTAGTAGGAAGACTAAAAGACAAATCTATCCAAAATAATAACTACAGCAACCTGCTAAGAGATAGGCAACATAAAAAGATGTAAATTGAGAAAATGTAATGTACCACAGTTTAGAAATATTTTCTCCCTTCCAACACCTTTATAGATAGAGTGTACTTCGGGCTTGGCCACATGACTTGCTTTGATCATTGGAATGGTGGCAGGCATGATGTGAGCCAAAAATATGAAAAGCAGTCGCACAACTGTGCTTATCTTCTTTTCCCTTCTTCTATCACTGTAAGATCATTCCCAGCTATCCTGCTGGTGCCAGGAGGAGGATGACAGACAGGTGAAGCAGAGCAAAACCTCTCTAGCCAATTCTCATTTAGAATGCCAACTCCAGTCAATCCGCAGATTTATAAGAATAAATTATTGTTGTTTCATGTTACTGAGTTTGTTTTGTTTTTGAAATGGAGTCTCATTCTGTCGCCCAGGCTGGAACGCAGTGGCATGATCTTGGCCCACTGCGACCTCTACTTCCCAGGTTCAGGTGATTCTCCTGAGCATTCTGCCTCCCGAGCAGCTGGGATTACAGGTATGCACCATCACGCCCGGCTAATTTTTTTTTTTTTTTTTTGTATTAGAGACAGGGTTTCACCATGTTGGCCAGGCTGGTCTTGAACTCCTGAACTCCACTGGCCTTGGCCTCCCAAAGTGCTGGGATTACAGGCGTGAGCCGTTGCGCCCAGCCAACTGAGTTTTGATATGGTTAGTTATGTGGCATTCTTGTGGTGATAGTTAATTGGCATAGGTAGAGACCAAGAAACAGTAAACATCATACTTAATCGTAAACCATTAAAAACATTATTTGGCTGGGCACAGTGGCTCATGCCTGTAATCCCAACACTTTGGGAGTCCGAGGCAGGTGGATCACTTGAGCCCAGGAGTTCGAGACCAGCCTGAGCAAAACAGTAAAACCCTCTCTCTAGCAAAAAAAAAAAAAAAAAAAAAAAAAAAAATAGCCAGGCATGTGGTACACACCTATAGTCCCAGCTACTTGAAAGGCTGAGATGGAAGGATCACTTGAGCCTGGGAAGTGGAGGTTGCAGTGAGCTGAGATCATGCCAATGTACTCCAGCCTGGGTGACAGAGTAAGACCCTGTCTCAAAATATAACAAGATAAGAGTATCTACTGCCACATTCACTGAAAATTATATTGAAGATCTTAGGCAAGGAAATGGAAATTAAAGGTATAAAAATTAGAATGAAAGAAATAAAATTACAGGAAAGATGTTACGTTTGATTCTGTGATGGCAGAGGGTTTTGAGCAGAGGTAAAATGATCTGACTTACATGTTTAAAAGAGTATTCTGACTGCTGTGTAGAGAATAGGCTGAACGGGGGCAAAGGCATAAACAGGAAGACCAAAAAGGAGGCTACTGCAACAATCCAGGCAAAAGACATGATGGCTTAGATTGGGTCAGAGGTAGTGGAAATGTCAGAAGTAGTTAGGTTATGCATAGATTCCAAAGGTACAGCTATATGCTTTGCTGATGGGCTGGCTATGGGGTAGAAAGAAAAGAGTCAAGGATAATTCTGAATTTTCTTGCCTGAGCATCTAATACATTGATTTATTTTTTTTTTTTTGGCGGGGGGGGTTTCTGAGGCAGAGTTTCACTCTTGTTACCCAGGCTGGAGTGCAATGGCACAATCTTGGCTCACTGCAACCTTCGCCTCCCAGGTTCAAGCGATTCTCCTGCCTCAGCCTCCTGAGTAGCTGGGATTACAGGTGCCTGCCACCACACCCGGCTAATTTTTTGTATTTTTAGTAGAGATGGGGTTTTGCCATTGTGGCCAGGCTGGTCTCGAACTCCTGACCTCAGGTGATCCTCCCACATCGGCCTCCCAAAGTGCTAGGGTTACAGGCGTGAGGCACCATGCCTGGCCGCTACATTGTATTTATTGAGATAGGGAAGACAGAGAAAAAGGTGGAGAAGAGGGACAGGAATCAAGAGTTCTATTTTGGGCTGGGTGCAATGGCTCATGCTTATAATCCCAGCACTTTGGGAGGCCGAGGCAGGAGGGTGGCTTGAGCCCAGGAGTTTAGGACCTACCTGGGCAACATAGGGAGACCCTGTCTCTATCAAAAATTTAAAAATTAGCCAGGCATGATGGCACATGCATGTAGTCCCACCTATTGGGAGGTTAAGGTGGGAGAATTGCTTGAGCCCAAGAGGGTATGGCTGCAGTGAACTGTGATTGTACCACTGCACTCCAGCCTGGACAACAAAGAAAAAGACCCATCTCCGAAAATGTAAAAAAAAAAAAAAAAAAAGGAATTATGTTTTGTACCCATTGATTTTGATTTTGAAAAGCCATTTAGATATATCCAAGTGAAAATGATGGCCAGGTGCGTTGGCTCATGCCTGTAATCCTAGCACTTTGGGAGGCTGAGGCAGGCAGATCACTTGAGGTCAGGAGTTCAAAACCAGCCTGGCCAACATGGTGAAAGCCCATCTCTACTAACAATTAAAAAAAAAAAAAAAAATTAGCCGGGCATGGTGGCAAGCCCCTGTAATCCCAGCTACTCAGGAGGCTGAGGCAGGAAAATCACTTGAACCCGGGAGGCGGAGGTTGCAGCAAGCCGAGGTCGCATCACTGCACTCCAGCCTGGGCAACAGAGCGAGACTCCATCTCAAAAAAAAAAAAAAGAAAAGAAAAAAGAAAATGATGAGTAAGCAACTGAATATAGGAATCTAGAGTTCAGAGGAAAGGTTTGGGCAAGGGAGAGAAAATGGAAGTCATCAGCAAGTAGATAGCATTTAAGGCCTTAGAGTTAATGACTCACAGTGTGTATGTAGAGGGAGAAGAGAAGAGGTCCAACGACAAAGCCCTGTGTATTCCACTGTTTAGAGGTCAGGAAGCTGAAGAAGAACCAGCAAAAGAGACCTGGGAGAAGGAGCCAGTGAAATATGAGGAGAATCAAGAAACCAAATGAAGAAAAGTGATTCAAGATATGGTATTATGTTTTCATAGAAAATGACCTTAGGAGACACTGCTAATGATTTTGAAATGAAGATGACACCTTCCACGTACTTTTTTTTTTTTTTTGAGATGAGTCTTGCTCTGTCACCCAGGCTGGAGGCACAACCTCGGCTCACTGCAACCTCCACCTCCCAGGCTCAAGCAATTCCCTGCCTCAGCCTCCGGTGTAACTGGGATTACAGGCATGGGCCACTGCACCCGGCCTCAAGGTATTTTCAAATGCTACAATAAGATTTATATTATAGGCCAGGTGCGGTGACTCATGCCTGTAATCCCAACACTTTGGGAGGCTGAGACGGGCAGATCATGAGGTCAGGAGTTTGAGACCAGCCTGGCCAACATAGTGAAACTCCATCTCTACTAAATATACAAAAACTAGTCGGGCATGGTGGCACGTGCCTGTAGTCCCAGCTAGTCGGAAGGCTGAGGCAGGAGAATGGCGTGAACCCAGGAGGTGGAGGTTGCAGTGAACTGAGATCGCACCACTGCACTCCAGCCTGGGCAACAGAGCGAGACTCCATCTCAAAAAAAAAAAAAAAAACTGGGCTGGGTGCAGTAGCTCATGTTTGTAATCCCAGCACTTTGGGAGGCCAAGGCAGGAGGATCACTTGAGGCCAGGAGTTTGAGACCAACCTGGGCAACATGGTAAGATCCTGTCTCTACAAATAAATTAAAAATTAGCCGGGTGTGATGTCACATGCTTGTAGTCCCAGTTACTTGGGAGGATGAGATGAGAGAATCACTTGAGCCCAGGAGGTCAAGGTTGCAGTGAACTTTGTGCCACTGCACTCCAGCCTGAAAAAGAGTGAGACCCTGTCTCAAAAAGAAAAAAAAAATAACTAGCAATAATTGAGTACATCACATATGTGTTAAATTATGAGTTCATAATGGTACTTTAAAAAAACCTCATTGGTCAACTTTGGAAGATGCTGGGGAACCAACTCATTACTTTGAAAGCTGGTAAAATAAGTGAGAAACAATCAAGTATTTATTCTGCCTTTCCTAGGAAATGTATCTCTGTGTAACAAATAGTTAATGTGGAAAAGTTTCTCCTCATAGAATTATTCTACCTAATACTTCTATAGGAATTCATTCAAAGAAGGAATGATAATATTATTTTCTAACTTTTTATTTATTTTGAGACAGGGTCTTGCTATGATGCCCAGGCTGGACTCAAGCAACCCTCTCGGCTCAACTTCCCAAGTAGTTGGGACTATAGTCGCATGCCACCATGCCCAGCTTTAACTCCTCTATTAATGAACCTAGACCAGTGGTTCTTATTCGGATCAATTTTGTCCCCCAGAGGACAACTGGCAATGTCTAGATACATTTTTTTATTGTTACAGTCGGGAGGAGGTGCTACTGGCATCCATTAGGTAGAGGCCAGGGATGCTGCTAAACATCCTACAATGCACAGGACAGCCCCCTACAATGAAGAATTTTCCAGTCCAAAATATCAATAGTGCCACAGTTGAGAAACAAATATCAGTTATTAACATCACAAAAAGACCACCACTGTATACCTCCTGATAGAAGTGCTAAAACCACCTACAAATTAGTTTTGCCAAAATAAATCTAAATTTGATTAAGTTACCAATTTATATCAAATACAGAGGATGGAGGAACATGCTAAATTACAACAGAAATCAAGACTAAGAAACTCTACAGGACAAATGAACCAGTTTAAAAAAATAGTAAGAAAAAAGATGGAGAATAAGCATAGATCTGTAAAGACTTAAGAAACATATGGCTGGGTGTGGTGGCTCACACCTATAATCCCAGCACTTTGGGAGGCCAAGGAGGATGGAATGCTTGAGCCCAAGAGTTGAGACCAGCCTGGGCAATGTGGCAAATCCCATCTCTACAAAAATACAAAAATTAGACAGGTGTGGTGGTACCCACCTGTAGTCCCAGCTACTCAGAAGGCTGAGGCAGGAGGATTGCTTGAGCCTCAAGGGTGGAGGTTGCTGTGAGCCGAGATCAACCCACTGCACTCCATCCTGGGTGATACAGCCAGACCCTGTCTCACAAAGAGAGAGAGAGACAGACAGACATATCACCTGCAAAGTACAGACCTAATTTAGATTTTTATTCAAATAAACAATTTTTAAAAATCAAACGTAAGACAGTGAGGGAAATGTAAACTGGATGCTTGATGATATGAAGGAACTATTGTGTTTTTTTTTGGTGTGACAATACTGTGATTTGGTTTTAAAGAAGAATCCTTATCATTTAGAGATAACGTACTGAAACGTTTACAGGATGAAATGATATGTCAGAAATATACACAAATATGGAATGGGGAAGAGGGCACGGGTATAGATGAAACAAGATTGGCCATGAATTGCTCATTGGAGAATCACTGGCATAGAAGGGTAAATGAAAGTAGGTACTTTCACCTGGGCCAGGTCAAATATGGCAACAATACAACTGCGGCAAAGGCAAGCCAATTTTGCACTATGGGTTTCCAACAAAACGGTTTTACTAATCCAAGGTAAATAAATATTCATTATTCTATTCTGTGTGTGTGTGTGTGTGTGTGTGTGTGTGTGTGTGAAGACATTTTCCATCATAAAAAGTTTGAAAAACAACAACAAAAGGTTTTCTTTGAGACAGAGTCCCACTCTTGTCGCCTAGACAGGAGTGTAATGGCGCGATCTTGGCTCACTGCAACCTCCGCCTCCCGGGTTCAAGCGATTCACCTGCCTCAGACTCCAGAGTAGCTGGGATTACAAGGCGCTCGCCACCTCATCAGGCTAATTTTTTTGTATTTTTAGTAGAGACAGGGTTTCGCCATGTTGGCCAGGCTGGTCTCATCTCCTGATTGAACCATAGTCACAGCCTCCTCCCTAATCAGTCTTGGCCAGGTTGGTCTCATCCTTTCCTGATTGAACCACAGTCACAGCCTCCTTCCTAATCAGTCTTGGCCAGGTTGGTCTCATCCTTTCCTGACTGAACCACAGTCACAGCCTCCTTCCTAATCAGTCTTGGCCAGTTTGGTCTCATGCTTTCCTGATTGAACCACAGTCACAGCCTCCTTCCTAATCAGTCTTGGCCAGTTTGGTCTCATGCTTTCCTGATTGAACCACAGTCACAGCCTCCTTCCTAATCAGTCTCCCTGCCTCCATACAACCACCGCAATCATCTTTCCAAAATAGGCACCTGGCTCTTTGGCTTGGAATTACCATCACCAACTACTACAGTAATTCTCAAACGTGATAAAGGGCCAGAACCCAGTGTCGGTTAAAAGACCAACTACTACAGTAATTCTCAAACGTGATAAAGGGCCAGAACCCAGTGTCGGTTAAAAGATCTATGATATTAAACAAAATGAGGCGTAAATTCTTAGTGTTTACAGACGTCATACAATAAAAAGCAAATTCACAAATTAGTTGTAGATGTTAACATTAATGTGATGAATGAGCGTATGCTGAGACCAAATGCCTCCAGAAAAAAGAACAGGAGGCACGTGCCCCGGGCAATTCTGTGAGGTTGGCCTGCCTCCACCGGCTGTGGAAGGATTGCGAATGTCTCCCGTTCCTCTCGCTCCTAACTTGTGCAATACCTTCCCTTGTACGGCGCACCAAGACAGCATCTGGCCTTGTCTGGACTCTAAGGCATCATATATCATTTATGACCGTCTTTGTTCTTTTCTCAGTAGCCCTCGACAAGTGAGTAGTATTTCTTCACTCCAACTCTCATAAACGTGTAACCGGACTCCATTGGAAGACGGTAACCCCACGCGATACGGACTGTGCTTGTATTAATTTTCTTTTAAGCTTACTACAGAAATAGTAATACAGTACTTGAGAATTCCCGAAGGCCTCGCTTCCTCAGCTCTCTCAAACTGCGTCCGCATCCGAGACTGCAGCTTTCACTCCCGCCGCCCACCGTTCCGCCGCTAGGTGGCAGGCGGCTCAACGACGCCCTTTTAAACCGTTTGCCCCGGCGTGTCCCGCCGGGATCGCGTGTCACCACCCAACTCTGGCGATGATTGGCTATTTCGCCGAGGCCGGAGGAGGAGCCAGCAGCAGAACAGGAAGCGTCTGGTACGGCGAGTGCACGGAGTCCTCAGACTGCGTGCGCACCCAGGCACCGCGCCGACTTAAAGAGGCCAGTTGCAGCCCCTCCTCCGACCTGAGGGGGCAGACCTTGTCCCTATGTGGAGGGCGGAACCCTCACACTGAGGAGGGCTGGGTCACACTGAGGGGAGGAGTCACCTTGAGAGGAGGGGTCACAATGACTAGTGGAGTCCCTCGGAGGTGGGGTCTTACTGCGTGGGAGGAACACAGAGCAAGGGGGTACAGCACTGAGGGGTTCTGACACACACTGACGGTGGCAGTGCCACACTGGGGAAAAGTGCCCCTGAAAGGGAGGTGTCTCACTGAGGAAAGGAGGGGTCTCCGAGGGACAGCGTTCTTTGAGGGGGTGGGATCTTGCGGAAGGAGGGGCTTCCCTGCAGGTGGAGGCTTCTCTCTTAGAGTCTTTTGGACAAAGTAGTAAGAGGGAGGTCCCGGCTGGGAGGAGGAGCTGGACTCTCTTCTTTATTGGGAGGCGGCAGGATGAAGTGAGGAGGAGTCGGGGCTAAGCTGGGTGTGGGCCGGCCAAAGGCTCCCTGTAGCCCCGGGGTATCACAACCTCCCGTGAAGGTAGAAGGTGGTAGGGAGGCCAGAGGTTCAAGGTGTCGGAGTCGAAGAGACCTGGGAAATGGGCAGGCCGGGCCGGGGCGCAGGCCAGGAAGGTGGACAGGTTGCTGGGCTGCCTCTGATTGCGGCTGGGCCTGAGGGACCTACGTTTCTGCCCCGTTGGTCCCTGGAGCCCAGGAATCCGGCAGGTTTGGGCCCGACCCTCAACGGACAGTAACCCAGGGAGGAGAGGGGACTCCCTGGGCAGCTACGCTTCGCATGCGCACCATCAGCCCTTAATTCCCTTCCGTTATTCAAGCTCAGGCCTGAGCTTATTTGACCCGGGCGGCCCAGGGCATCGCGGCCGGAAAGCGGGGAGGCGGGGTTGCGCACCTGAGGGGGCGTGGCCGCTGCCGGGAGGCCGGGCTGGAAGGAGTTAAGCGGAGGCCCGGCCCAGCCCCGCCCCCGGCAGGCCGCGGAGCCTGAGCCCCGGCGGCTCAGCGGAGCAGCCGCCGCCCGCCTGCCCGCCCGCCTCCGCCCGCGGCAAGCCAGCCCGCCGGCGCCCGGGAGCGCTGCCGCCACCGTCGCCGCCACCGTCACAGCCACCGCCCGGTCCAGGCCCAAGCCCAGGCCCTGCGCGGAGCGGAGCAGAGCGGCGCGGCGTCCACCCGGGCCCAGCCAGCCGGCGCGGCGGGGGCGGGTCCAGGATCTTCGGCGGATCTTCCATTCTCAGGGCGGGAGCGGGAGTCCGGGCGCCCGGGATCGGGCTGGGCCCGCGCCCATGGCCAGCGCGGCCTGCCAGGGCCCCGGGGACCCTGCCATGTGAGGCAGGCCCGGGCTGGGGGCCCGGCCATGGCCGGAGAACGGCCCCCACTGCGGGGCCCTGGGCCCGGGCCTGGCGAGGTGCCGGGGGAGGGGCCCCCGGGGCCGGGGGGCACGGGCGGAGGCCCGGGCCGGGGCCGCCCCTCCTCCTACCGGGCTCTCCGCAGCGCCGTGTCTAGCCTGGCGCGTGTGGACGATTTTCACTGCGCGGAGAAGATCGGAGCCGGCTTCTTCTCTGAGGTCTACAAGGTAGGACCGGCCGAGAGGGCAGAGGGGCGGGACCGAGCCTTCAACAAGAGGCTGAAACTAGGGGGCCGGGAGTGCGGGGAAGAGGGTCCAGACTCCGGCGACCCGCCCGACCTGCCCGGCCCTCGCCGGCCGCTCCTACCCCCAGGTTCGGCACCGACAGTCAGGGCAAGTCATGGTGCTGAAGATGAACAAGCTCCCCAGTAACCGGGGCAACACACTACGGGAAGTGCAGCTGATGAACCGGCTCAGGCACCCCAACATCCTAAGGTGAGTGGCTCCAGTCTCTGGGCAGCTTGCTGGGCGGGAGAGAAAGGGAAAGATCCCGCGGGAAAAGTGGAACTGAGGAGGAGCTGAGACCCTTAACAGCCTACCCTTCTATCTTCCCCATCCTCTTGCAGGTTCATGGGGGTCTGTGTGCACCAGGGACAGCTGCACGCTCTTACAGAGGTGAGGATAGGCCAGGAAGGAGGGATCCCCACCCCCCTTCACCCCCAAGGATAAAGGGAGTCAACAGGCCTGGTGGATCTACGGAGGACTAGTGAGAGGCAACAGGATCTCCTCCCAGGGGAGGCTTTCCTGAACTTCCCTTTAGGCAAACCACATATAAAAGGCCTCAGCTGGTCTTATTCTCTGTATCCCCTAGAACAGTGCTGTCCAATAGAATTTTCTTCAGTGACGGAAATGTTTTCTATCTGTGAGATACTGTATAGTGTCCAATAGAGTTGACACCAGCCATATGTGGTTAAATTTAAATTATTTTCATTGTTTAGATTATTTTTTGTGGGTCAACTTGATTAAATAAAAAATTTTTTAATTAGTTAAATTGTTGCCCATGCCTAATGGCTACTGAGTTGAACAGGGCAACCCTGGAACATGGATGGGGGTGTCCTACAGCACAATCTTACCCCTCTGACCTCTGTGATCCTCTGGAGTGTCCCTTAGCGTATAAGTGGGGGACCTAGAATACAGACTGAAGTCTGACATCCATTCCCATTCTCCTCCTATGCACCAGTATATGAATGGGGGGACATTGGAACAGCTGCTCAGCTCCCATGAACCCCTATCCTGGCCGATCAGGCTCCGCCTGGCCCTGGACATTGCCCGAGGTCTGCGGTACCTGCACTCCAAAGGTGTATTTCACCGGGACCTCACATCCAAGGTAGGCTAGCGGGGTGGGTGGAGGCATGAGAGAGGGTTTGAGACTATTAGGTTGTAACTGGCCTGTGGATGTTGGAATGTGGATAATAGATATATTAGGATGTTGGAGTGGCAAGGCATTGGAGAATATTGGGGGACCAGGGTGAGGGGAGTGCTCGGAGGGACTTGAGCAGCACTGTTTGGAGTGTTGGATGATGTTGCAATATTGAAGTGCCTTGAAAAACTGGGAGAGCAGAGAGGGTTGGAGTTATGCTGGAGTGACAGGGCTTTGGGTTATACATCGGGAGGCCAGAGAGCAGAAGATGATGAGTGCGTGGGGATACTATGTGTATGTGTGTGTCAGAACTGTCTAGTCCGACGGGAAGATCGAGGATTCACCGCTGTCGTGGGTGACTTCGGGCTGGCTGAAAAGATTCCTGTGTATAGGTGAGATGAATGTCCTTGTGCCCCCCAGATCTCCCAGAGTGCCCCTATCTGATGTCCCCAGAGCCCCAGCGATGTTTCCCTTGGGGAGAGGAGGGAGTTCACTTCATCCCCTTTTGCCTGGGGGGGATGCCTGAGTAGGATGTTTCTGACCACCCTGCCCCTGCCCCTGCAGGGAGGGGGCAAGGAAGGAGCCATTGGCCGTGGTGGGCTCCCCATACTGGATGGCTCCAGAGGTGTTACGGGGTGAGCTTTATGATGAGAAGGTGAGACATCAACCCTTCGGATCCCCAAGGCCTTCGGAGACCCTTGAGGTGTTCTCATAAAGCCCCATCCATCCCCAAAACAACCCTACCAGATCTTCAGGAGTCCCCAAGATCCCTTTGCCCCCTCACAGGCACCCTTCCAACACATGAAAACTGTCAAGATCCCCCACCCTCAACCAAATTCTGCTATATTCTGTCAAAATTCTGAAATGAAAACTGTTCATTCTTCCCGGACACTATTATCTCTGACCCCCAGGCTGATGTCTTTGCCTTCGGGATTGTCCTCTGTGAGCTCATCGCCCGAGTACCTGCAGACCCTGACTACCTACCACGCACTGAGGTGAATGTCTCTAGGTTTGCCAAGAAAGAACTCCAGACTAGCTGGCTTATAACCAAGGAGGATTCCCTAGAGGCTGAGGTTCTGACTGGGGAGCAGAAGGAGAACCCAAGAAAAGCTGACTTGGAGGTCCCTCCTTCTGTCCCCACAGGACTTTGGCCTGGATGTGCCTGCTTTCCGAACTCTGGTGGGGGATGACTGCCCACTGCCTTTCCTGCTCCTGGCCATCCACTGCTGCAGCGTAAGAGCCTCACACTCCTTCCTGCCCCACCCTGCCCCCATCCATAAGCTGCCATGGCTGCCCTATGGGACCCAGGTGATGGGAGGAAACTCAGAGACCCTCTTTCGGAGCACTGAGTGAAGCCGTTCCTGTCTCTACCCATCAGCTGGAACCCAGCACCCGTGCCCCCTTCACTGAAATTACCCAGCACCTGGAATGGATCCTGGAGCAGCTGCCTGAGCCAGCCCCACTCACCAGGACTCCCCTGACCCACAATCAGGGTAAGTGAGCATGACCTTGACCCAGCTTGAGTCCTTTGGCCTTTCTCCTCCTTAGAACTCAGAGGTGACATGGGGGAGGCTAAGTATATTTATTAGTTGAAAAGGCTGGGGGTCGGGCTGGGGTAGGGTGGGAGGACATCTCCAAGAAGACAGTTTCCTAATGCTAAAGCTTGAGGGAGAGGAGGGGAAAGAAGTAAAAGGGGCCTGGAGATGACATCGTCCCTTACCAAAGCACCAGGTGGGACTCCCTTTTTCAAGCTGTAGTCCCACCAGCCTCCTGGAGAACAGTGAGGCCCTCAAGGAGCTGTGATCAAATGCTGAGGACAGTGATTCCAGACTTCTCTGTCTACAGGCTCTGTTCCAAGAGGGGGTCCCTCTGCCACACTTCCCAGGCCAGACCCCCGGCTTTCCCGAAGCCGGTCAGACCTCTTCCTGCCCCCATCACCAGAATCACCCCCCAACTGGGGGGACAATCTGACTCGAGTCAACCCCTTCTCACTACGGGAAGACCTCAGGGGTGGCAAGATCAAGCTCTTGGACACACCCAGCAAGACAGTCCTGCCTCTTGTGCCACCATCACCATTCCCATCCACGCAGCTGCCCTTGGTGACCACTCCAGAGACCCTGGTCCAGCCTGGAACACCTGCCCGCCGCTGCCGCTCACTACCCTCATCCCCTGAGCTCCCCCGCCGTATGGAGACAGCACTGCCAGGTCCTGGCCCTCCCCCCATAGGCCCCTCGGCTGAAGAGAAGATGGAGTGCGAGGGTAGCAGTCCTGAGCCGGAACCTCCAGGACCAGCACCCCAGCTGCCTCTGGCTGTGGCCACAGACAACTTCATCAGCACCTGTTCCTCGGCCTCCCAACCCTGGTCCCCTAGATCAGGACCCGTCCTCAATAACAATCCCCCAGCTGTGGTGGTGAACTCCCCACAAGGCTGGGCTGGGGAGCCCTGGAACCGGGCCCAGCATAGCCTGCCCCGGGCGGCAGCCCTGGAGCGGACAGAACCCTCGCCACCCCCTTCAGCTCCCCGGGAGCCCGATGAGGGGCTGCCCTGTCCTGGCTGCTGCCTCGGCCCCTTCAGCTTTGGCTTCCTGTCCATGTGCCCCCGCCCCACACCAGCTGTTGCCCGCTACCGCAACCTGAACTGTGAGGCGGGCAGTCTCCTCTGCCACCGAGGGCACCACGCCAAGCCACCCACACCCAGCCTGCAGCTGCCTGGGGCACGCTCTTAGCAGTGGAGCCTGTGGTCTCAGGCCTCCAACTTTGGCCTTCAGGACACCCTGTAAGAACAGAGCACACTTGCTGGACAGTGCCAGTTCCAGATGGGCTGACTGGCTCTTCTCCCCATGTAGGGGAGCCCCAGCATGGACTCAAGGGACAGAGCACTTCCAGTCGACCCCCGGCTCGCATTCCCGTGGGGATCACTGAACCAGACACAGCATTGCTGACACATGAGACTAACACGTGCAATTATTTAAAAAGATTTCAATAAAACTGCCTGGCTGGCTCCGGGCTGCCCCTATCCGCTCAGCCCGTGCGCCCTCCTCCCCCACCCCATTCTACCATGGGAAGTTCTTGGGGGGAAGCCAAAGTCCCTTCTAGAGGTGGCTTCACTCTTTTCCCAGGAACAGTCCAGTTTCAGGAAGAGGGAGCAGGCAGCAGGCTGGCTGGAAGTATCAGGTGTGGATCAGCTGGTGGCTGGGCACTGCCCACAATGAAGGAGATGGTCTGAGGACCCGCAGTCCTCAGGTTAGGAAGTAGGGGCACAGGTTCTTGTTGGCGTGAGTGTCTGGAAGAGTAAAGTATTGGTGAGCTCCGCGGTTGACTTAACTGAACCCTCATCCCACTCACCCCATTTCCTCCTCAGCTCTTGACAGCCACATCACCAGCCTCCCATAAGTTGTAGGCCTTACCTGTCCCTCCCTGTCCACCCCACCCTAACAAGCAGACCAAGCAACTGGAGGCTGTGGAGGAACTTTCATCCCAGGTACAAGTTTTCCCTCGGGCCCCTGGGCCCCTGCTCTGAGTCCCTCTGCCCCTGGACTCCCCATGCCTCAGCCCCATCCCTCACTCTTACCAGCTCAGTGCAAAGGGCTGTCCAAATCTGGAAACCTGAAAGCTGTCATCTCACAGATGTAGGGAAGATAACTTCTACATGCCTCTGACTCCAGTTTCCACCATGTCCAAATTTTATGTACCTTGGTACATCTTGAGCTTTGAGCATAAGTCCTAAAAAGTAGTAAGGTAGAGCTGGGATATGCTCTGGACATATCCCACCCTCCCTTCTCTCCCCTTCCCCTGCATAAAACCTAAGTCCTAACTCACCTGCCTACCTAAGGCCACATCTGGGCATGGTTCAGGACAGATGTCTGGAGTTCAACTAAAACAGGCTTTAGAACCAGCAGAGGGAAAAATCACTTCGAGGTCTTAAAGATGGGAAGGCCAGGCTGGGCACGGTGGCTCACGCCTGTAATCCCAGCACTTTGGGAGGCCAAGGTGGGCGGATCACAAGGTCAGGAGATCGAGACCATCCTGACCAACACGGTGAAACCCCGTCTCTACTAAAAATACAAAAAATTAGCGGGGCGTGGCGGCGTGCGCCTGTAGTCCCAGCTGCTGGGGAGGCTGAGGCAGGAGAATGGCGTGAACCCAGGAGGCGGAGCTTGCAGTGAGCCGAGATGGCACCACCGCACTCCAGCCTGGGAGACAGAGCGAGACTCCATCTCAAAAAAAAAAAAAAAAAAAGATGGGAAGGCCAACTGGGGAACATAAGGAGGTTGCCACCCTGTTTCAGGGTCCCTAGGGTTGATCCTCAATGGTACCCCACTGCTCTCTTGATCACAGTGAAGTGGAGCTTCGATGGTACCCCCGCTGCTCCCTTGCTTACTTCACTGAGGCAGCTCTAGTGCCCCAAGTGGCTGCTACTGAGAAAGTACAACCTCAGTTTGGGTGGCCTTGTCGAAGGATGGAGAAACGCTGCTGTCCTCAGCTGTGGAGCCTTAACTAAATCCTTAATGTCTCCCCCTAAAAGATAGCGTAGGTCCCAACCTAGTAGTTACTGAAACAAAAAAGCATGTGCCAGGGACTTCTAGGTGGAAATAGAATGGAGAATAAGATTGTCCTAAGAAGTTATTAATCAAATAGAGGAAACAGACAAATAGGCAATTACAGTGTTGATTTATGGGAGAGTTCTGAGGGGAGCAAGTGGGAAGGAAATCTGATTACCATGTCTTTATGGAGGGGATTATGGAAATACCCAGAAGTCCTAACAGACTTACCTAGTGTGTTGCGTATCATCGGTCAACTTCCCATCCTTGTTAGAGCTGAGGCCAGTCCAATATGAATCCCCTGAATCACGATTTGGCAACAGCCAATTTAAGGTGGAGTAAGAATGCTAAGGAGAGATTCAGAGAGACCAGAGATAAGTGGAGAGTGATGAGAAATATGGAAGAAAATGCACGCCCTAGGGAGGACTCAGCTTTGGCAAGGGGGCTGTATATATAACAGCTCTTTGGTAACTTGTCCCTGAATCCATCGAAGTGCCACCCTGCAGATACAGGCTCACTGCTAAATTTGCCTTCCAGCTAAGTGAGAATCTCTGCCAGCCTTTGGAGGGGAGTCATTCTGTGTGCTGTTCTGGCCCCAAGGGACTAATCCCTACAATGCAGCCCACCCAGGTGTGGGACCTCTCTGCCTGAGAGGCCACAAGAGTCAAGGAACCTGTCAAGCAGCCCAGGGAGCTGACCAGCAAGCTGAGATGAGATACAGATTAAAGTAGAGGCCGGGCGCGGTGGCTCACACCTGTAATCCCAGCACATTGGGAGGCTGAGGCAGGTGGATCGCCTAAGGTCAGGAGTTGGAGACCAGCCTGACCAATATGGTGAAACCCCGTCTCTATTAAAAATACAAAAATTAGCTGGGCGTGGTGGCGTGTGACTGTAGTCCTGGCTACTCAGGAGGCTGAGACAGGAGAATTGCTTGAACCCAGGAGGCGGAGGTTGCAGTGAGCTGAGATTATACAATTGCACTCAAGCCTGGGTGATAGAGCGAGACTCTGTCTCAAAAAAAAAAAAAAAATGTAGATATGGTTCCTAAGTTTCCACTCTCATGCCAACTCTAATCAGTTAGTAGGGGCTGCCTGGACCACTGTGCTGAGAAGATGCAGAGGTTGTTTCCAAGCTCAGAGGTCAAGAGTATTGTGATTCTCAGTTTCTTCCATGGAAAAGGAATGGCCACCTCAGCCATGTGTGCACTGCCATTCCTGACTTGAGGACATATGTCCCTTTACCTAATAGTACCCACTACAGTCTGTGAGTAAGGATATGCTTACTGATTGTTGATAAGTTTCACTGAATGTGGCCAGCTTGGAAGACAGAGTTTCACAATGTTTTTGGCTCTCCTGCCAATTTTTCGAAGTAGGTGAGATGTAAAAGCAGCTTTTCTGATGCATTATCCATCCCATCGGACAGCAGGTGTCTAAAAAGCAGAAAGAGTGTGATAGCAGCAATAGTTGGGATGAAAGTGACTACTCAGCAATCTTTTGCTAACGATGTTCCCCTAGGGCTAATCTCAGCACCTTCATGGACTTCTATGATCTTTGCAATCTTTCTTTCTTTTGCATCCCCTGGAAACACCATACCTGTCCTTACTTAGTAAAAAGACTTTAACATTCAACAACATTACTTCTTAGCAATCTGGGAGGTCTGTCTTAATAGGGCTGATTTTATTACCCCAATTTCTGAACAATTGCAGTCCACCCTGACACTTTACCTAACATCTCTTGGGCCCATCTCCTCCACTCCCTAAAGCACCCCCGACTGCACATCCTCCACTCCTCCAGCACTGGCCGCCTCCTTCCCTCTCCAATTTCCTACAAGCAGAAAATGTTGGGTCCTGTTTTGCAGAAACTGAGCTCTCTCCTTTTCCCTTCTCTCCACCTCAAAATTTCTCTTCTCTGTTCTTCTTTTCCTGACTATCCATAAGAAATAAATATCCCTCTTTCTTCAACATCCTATATCCCAATCTGCACTTCTGATCCCAGGCCACCTCTCTCCATTGCTTTGTTCCATCAGTCCTACCTTCATCACTCAAAAATCATTCCCTCTCCACTAGCTCCCTCTCTTCTCTCTACATGTCCTCATGTCCCCATCCTGCTACTCCCTTGAGCTACTGTCCTATGGCAACTTAAAGGAATAAAAAGAAATCCCTGCTGGGCACAATGGCTCACTTCTGTAATCCCAGCACTTTGGGAGGCCAAGGCGGGGTGGATCACCTGAGGTCAGGAGTTCAAGACCAGCCTGGTCAACATGGTGAAACCCCACCTCTACTAAAAATACCAAAAAATACCCAGGCACCATGGCGCATGCCTATAATCCCAGCTACTCAGGAGGCTGAGGCAAAAGGATCGCTTGAACCCAGGAGGCAGAGGTTGCAGTGAGTCCAGATCACGCCACTGCACTCCAGCCTGGGAGTGCACTTCAGTCTCATAGAGTGAGACTCTGCCTCAAAAAAAAAAAAAAAAAAAAAAAATCCGTATGGCCAAATGGAAGAGGGTGAGGAGATAAGTGGCACAGTGAAAGGTAGGCAGGGGTGTTGGAAGCCATGTTAAAGATTTTTATTTTTATATTATGAGGAAGAGAAAGTCAGTGTAGGGTTTTACATAGAGGAATTTTGTTCACTAGCTATATCCCAAGTGCCTGGGTACAGTGCTAGAACATATTATATGTTGTGTATTCCATAACTGTTTATGTAATCAATTAACTGGAATGCTCTAGATTGGGGTGACATGATCAGATTTTTGTTTGTAAAAGATTACCCTGGCTCCAGTATGAAGAATGGACTGCAGGGAGAGGAGTGAGTAGGAAAAACATTTAGAAAGCTGTTGCAGATATCCTTGGAAAAGGTGAGGATGGGCAAAAATCCAAATGGATATATAGACTTGGTGATGGAAAGTGAAGGGAATTCCTCTCTGAAAGAGTGGAAGATGAGGGCATCTGCTGAAAGTGAGGGAGAAGGAGTTACTATGGAGAGTAAGCTGACCACTGCAGAGGTTGCCAGGCAGTGCTGAGAGACTAGAGTCTTGGTGGCATTGAGCAGAATGATTCCACAATTTGTCACACCTTGGTGCTGACCATGGGCAGTTGGGTTCATCCAGAGTTGAAATTTTGCCCATCAGGTACACTAGAAGGATAATGGAACAAAGTGAGTGAGGCAGGTGCGGTGGCTCATGACTGTAATCTCAGCACTTTGGGAGGCTGAGGCAGGAGGATTGCTTGAGCCCAGGAGTTCAATACCAGCCAGGGAAACATAGTGAGACCTTGTCTCTATTTTAAAAAGTAAGTGAGTAGTTAAAAGTGATGGGCTCCAAACCCATGATAGGTAGGGAGAGAAGTGTGGACAGGAGACAGCTGATGGGAAGGGATAAAAAAGGGTGTCAGTTGATTGCAGGCCTTGGCTGATGGGAAGGGAGAAAAAGGGGAGTCTGCAGATTGGAGGCCTCGATGAGATCAAAAAAGTATGGGGAAAACCTGCAGGAGTGGTGGGCGGCTGTGATCAGAGTGGAAGTCTGAAACCATCCTTTCGCCAGAAGAGCAGTTTGGGAGGTAGAGGTCTAAGGTGCTGCTAAGAGAAAGGGCAGCCCTGGCATGGAACTGATGGTCACAGAGGGTAAGGTTAAGGAAATGAGGGCAAGGGGTGTCTGCACATAATCTTGCTGTCTTATGCCTGGGGAGATCACCCAGATGACCCCCAAACTAGACAGAGCCTAAACCTGATCATAGCCCAAAAACACCCCAATCCCCTTGGGCCTGGCACCTTGCCTAGACCCTCAGCCTGTTTTGATACAGCCTTGCCTCTTTTATGTGTCCCTTTCCCCATCTCCACCTACTGGCTGGGGTCCTGCTTTCAAAATGAATGCACACCCCATCCTAGTTCCCTACACCACAACTCCCAGCTCCACCTCACTATGAGTGCTGAGCGCCTCACTGCCTTGCCCCACCACCAGGTTGCACTCCATGTCAGCCAGTAAGTCTTACCCTTTGGGGAAATCTCAGCTATAATGAAAATTAATTAAAAATGAGGTCCCTGTCTTTAGAAAGATGTGCAAACTGCCCAGTTCACATCCAAATTTGGGGGCGTTCCCAGATCCTTGTCACTGATATCAACCGGAAGAAACCTTGGACAGTGTGATTTGGATTGCTGGCTGCCATCCTCCTCTCCCCTACAGGATGAGCCTTGGAGCTGGGTGGGTCCCCCTAAATCTAGTATGCAGCTTGGTCCTTCTCTCTGTTGGCCAAGGCTGAACAGCTCATGTCAGCCACCACTCTGGTTCACTGCCCCTTTCCTGAACACCTCACAGGCCCCTGGGTGATACACCCCTGCCACTAGTATCTCCTTGCTCCAATCCATCCTTACCTTCTCTCCTCTCCCCAGAGCCGATACCTGCTGAGCGGCATGGGAAGAAGGGCTTCAGTGTGTTCTCCATGTTGCTCAGCTTCTGCTCCAAGGCCCTCCTCTGTTGCTCCTCACTTTGCAAGGTCTCCTTCGTCTTCTCTCTGTCTGCCTGGCAGGCCTGTAGCTGCCCTTCGGCCGCCTGATGAGCCCTCTGTTCCACCTGTAGTGCTTCCTGACTCTGCGCCAGCTCTCTCCTGGACCCCTGCAGATCCTCTGCACTCTGTCCCAGCTGCGTTATCTTGAGGCGGAGCTGCTGCCTCAGGCTGCTGTTAGTGGCTTCCAGAACCCTGTTCATCTGCTGGAGCTGCTGAGACACCTGCAGATCTGTTTGGCCACAGAGATTTGGTGGATGTCTTCTCCAGCCCTGCCCTAGTGCCCTGAGACTGCAGCATCAGCCCTTTTTCTACTTCTTGCAACTTTTTGCATCACAGGCTGAAATACAAGATTTGACTGCCTAAAGCGTAAGGAGGTACTGGATTAGGTGAGGACAATTCAGGAAGACAACAGCCCTGGCTGGAAACCAAACCCAAAGCTAAGGATGTGGTGGTAGTGACTATGATCCCTGCTGAGGAAGATCAGCTTTGGGGCGAGAGTCGGGACGAAAGTCGTTCCGTGTAAGTGGGAAGTGGGGACAGCCTTACTCACAGCGCACTCCCAGGCAGATGGCGGCCACTCCTAACAGCAGGCAGGTGAGGAGCAGGCCGAGCAGGAGGTATCGCAGGCAGGCTGTGCGGCCTTAGGGAGACAGTGGGATGGATGCGGGCAGTCAGCCCCCGGAAAGAATGTAGAGAGGAGAGGACAGGTCCGTGGGGGAGACCCCTGGGGAAGGCATCCCTAAGAGGAGGGCGGTGCAGAGCTGAGGGGGCAAGCATGGTGGTTTCTGTTGGGTAGCGGGGTGTTTCGCAGGTAGGGGAGAGGGTGTTCCAGAATCAGTGCTGGTGAGGACTCGGGGGCGTTACCTGGGAGAAGGGGAAGGAAATATCAGACGGAGAGAGGGGAAGGGGGGCAGGTAGGTGAATTGGGACGATCCGCAGGGGGGGCGGTGCACGTCGGATTCAGGCGCACCGGATGAAGGTGAATGTAGCACGGCAGCCGGGGCAGTCGGAAGGGCTGCGCCCGGGCTCATCCCGGGAAGAGCTGCACCCCGCGGGGCCCAGCGCCATCCGCAGCCGGGACAGGCGCGAGCACGTGACCCCGCGGCCGCCCCGCACAGGCACTCACAGGGGAGAATCCGCCCAACAGCTGGTGACGTCACGGCTCTCCAGGACTCAGTTGGCTGCTCCGATTTGACCGCTGTCGAGGGGAGCATCCAGTGTGAGACGGGAAGCCCCGAGGATTGCCCCTTCTCCTCCTGCGCACCCGCTTCGCCCTCGCCACTGGGAAACTCCAGTCTGCCCCACGTTGCCCGCTAGAGTTGCTCTGGGACAGCGTGTCACTCTCCTGAGTTCTTCCTCTGCCCGGGACTCTCTCGGCTCCCTCCTGGGTCTCACTGTATCTTTTCCCGGGACCCCCTCATCTCTCCTAGTTCTCCCTTTATCGTTTCCTCAGAGGCCCCTTATCTGTCGGCTCCAAACCCTCTCCCCCTTTGCTCTCATCCATCTCCCATCACCTCTTTTCCCTCCCGTGGCTCCCCGTTTCCCATTAGAACTCATCCCCCACAGGGCTGCCCTATCCCTCCGCAGCCCTTATCTCCCCGACTGGGGTCTCCGCCTTGCCGGAGGAATCTTTCTTCCTCCCCTGGCTCCCATTTACCCTGTTCCTATTCTTCTGTTTCCTAAGAACCACCCTCCTCCTTTCCCCAGGGTATTGTGCTCTCAAGAATACTGTGGGCCATGGCGTGGGGGCGCACGCCTGCAATCCCAACACTTTGGGAGGCCAGGGCAGGAGGATCACTTGAGCCCAGGAGGTCGAGGCTGCAGTGAGCCATGATCATGCCACTGCACTCCAGCCTGAGTGACAGAACAAGACCCTGTCTCAAGAACAACAACAAAAACATTGTGGACTCCCCAGCTCAAGACACAGCCCTCCAACAAACACACATCCCCCAGGCTCTCCAGACCTGCTTTGTCCCCTAGTACAGAAGAAGCCAAGCTTGAGGGCCCCCCTCGGACTGTGGGCACTTGAACATTCTCATAGGTGAGTTCCCCATCTTCGTCAGCCCCTGGGTCTGGAGAGAAGAGAAAAGGGACCAAGGTGGGATTTGGGAATGGGATCTGTGGGGCGGGGAGTGGGGATGCAGGATCAAGGGGAGGCCTCATCCCCCTTACCCTGTCCTAACCGGCTGGAGATGCTCTTCTTCAGGGGAGCCTTCACAAACCTCAGATCTGCATAGGTGATGGCCTCAGCCATGGTCCCGAGCAGCTCTGCCCCCACTCGTCTTCCCTGTCATCCACCGTCCTCCCTTGCCCCTCTCTTCTCTGTCCCTTTACAACTAGGCTCTGTGTTCCCTCTGTGACTGCACAGCTTAGCAATTGGCCCTGTGACTTCCAGTCACAAAAGAGGAAGGTGTTAGCAAGTCTCAAACAGATGGGCTCAATGAAGCAGAAGGCATCCCTGGGCCAGGGCCAGAGGGGCCACGGAGGGGACACTGAGGTCCAGAGCGCAGGGGTAGGGGCTGGGCCTGTCCCCGTGTCCTCCCTGTGCTTCCTCTCCATGCATCTTAGACCCATGTGGGCCATGCTGGGCCCCAAACTCGGTCCTTCTGGTTATCCGCCCTGATCTGCCCCACCCTCCTCCTGGCTGCCTTGTCCACTGGGGCTTATGATGTGTAGCTGGAGCTGCACTGACCCAGACGATCTCCCCAGCTCCAGGGTGAGGCTCCGTTCTCCCCATGAGACTGGGGGTTCCTGGTTTGCATCCCTAGCTTCTCATCATCCTGGGGTTTCCAGTAACTGGGGGTTCAGGAACAGGCTTGGGCCAGGGGTGAAGGTAAGGAACAGCCATGGCTGCAGCACCTCTGGAAAGGCATGCGGCAGCACTGCCCCCCATGCACCCTCATGGGGAGCCAGGGAGCAGGTGAGCAAGGGAGTTGCAGAGGGCTTAAGAAGGTCTGCAGCTTCCTAGGCGGAGGCAAGGCAGAGGAGCAGAACAGAGCCAGAGGCCGAGCGCAGATTCTGGACCAGCAGAGGTTTTGACATTTTCTTGGTTTGGTTTTGGTTTTTCTCTTACTTTCCTAGCAAAGTTCTTCCTTTAAAAAGTTCCAAAGCTGTCCTTTCACACCCAGCCCCAAGGAAAAAGGCGGCATTTGTGGCGGAGGACCCAGGGGCTGCGAGGCCCTCATAGGTGGTGGGGGCCTGGCTGACGGAGGAGGGAGGGAACCAGTTAGGGGAAAGGGGGCTGCTGAGCAGGGGTGCCCAAAGGTGCTCCCTAATGTTCTTTTACCAGGATGTGACCCCTAATAGGAGCCCCCAAATGGCCTACATCCGGGATAGGAAGGAGCTAGAACAAGATGTAGTGTGGGGGTGGGAAGAACCCGCCCCTAGCAAAGTGACATCTGCCCCGCAGAACCCCCCTCCTGCAGCTGTGGGGAGGAAAAAGGAAGGGGGAAAAGGTCCTCACCACATGCCAACAGATCGGATGATTGGTGATGTGTGACAGGACACTGCCAGGGACACTAGAGCTCTGCCAATAGCTCCGCCCAGCCAGCCCTAGAGGAAGTGGCCATTGAGGCAAAGCTGTCACCTCAAAAATGTACTTGTAGAGAGGCACAAGTGTGCATGTGTGTGCATGGACACGCATGTTCCCAGGACTTTGCAGTCTGTTAGGGCATCTGTGAGGTGAGCGGCTATGTCAGAGCCTGCCTGGAGGAGGATGCCTTCTGTGGGCCGAAGGCTGCCTGTGATCACTGTTATTTTCCATGGCAGAGAATGACAGGTCATTTTCAGAAAAGTCGTCAAAGGTCATCACAAGAGATCCTACAAGTATTTCCTTTTTGAAGCTCACTGTTTCCTAAGGTGCCTCTGCAGCTGTTAACTGTCCTTGATGATTAAAGTTTCCAACAACCCAGACCTTCCCCCAGATACAGAGAGTGGTATGTGGTGCTGACTCCCTGGGGGCCTCATGGGCCCTGAGAGTGAGTAGGAGGGTATAGAGCAGCTGGTGGCAGGGGTGGGTGGGGTGGGAACAGACAAATACTTGAACCTGTGGTGTACGGGGGTGGGGGTGGGTGTGGGCAGTGTGTGAGTAAATCAATTGCAGGAACATTTGCAGGAGTTCCACAAACTGTAGAATGTCCCAGTTTTCAGATCCAATACGTAGGTGAACATGATGTAGATGCCAGGTAAAATGCCAAAACCAAGCTTCTAGACTGCACTCAAAAAGGAATCCATGGCCAACATAGTGAAACCCTGTCTCTACTAAAAATACAGAAAAATTAGCCAGGTGTGGTGGCTCGAACCTGTAGTCTCAGCTACTCAGGAGGCTGAGGCAGGAGAATCGCTTGAACCCAGGAGGTGGAGGTTGCAGTGAGCCAAGATCGCACTATTGCACTCCAGCCTAGGCAACAAGAGCAAAGCTCCATCTCAAAAAAAAAAAAAAAAAAAAAGGAATACAAGGACTTGCTGCCTAACTTGACCTGTGGAGAGGCTTAAGAAGGGGATCTCCTGGTCAGGTGTGGTGGCTCACACCTGTAATCCCAGCACTTTGGGAGGCTGAGGTGGGCAGATCACCTGAGGTCAGGAATTTGAGACCAGCCTGGCAAACATGACGAAATCCCATCTGTATTAAAAATACAAAAATTAGCTGAGAATGGTGGCATGTGCCTGTAATTCCAGCTACTAGGGAGGCTGAGGCAGGAGAATTGCTTGAACCCGGGAGGCAGAGGTTGCAGTGAGTCAAGATTGTGCCCATCCTGGGCCACAGAGTGAGACTCTGTCTCCAAAAAAAAAAAAAAAAAGAAGAGGATCCCCGGATGGAACTGCACACCCATTATCTTGAATGTCTTAACCAGGCTTGTTCTACATTTTTCTCCTCTTTAGCTCTTTTGGTGATGGTTACATATCTTTTCATCACAGACCACATTCGCTTCTATCTTAGACCAGCTTGTAACCTTCCTTTGTGAACAGGGTAAGAGAGTGGGATCCTTCCCCTTCCCCATGTGTGTCACTTGGGGTCTTTACAGTTTTGACATTCACATTACATTTAGAGGCGGGACATGAGAAAAGATACCTGTAACTCCAAGCTGTACCTCTACTGCCCAAATATCAGGGAACTTTTAAGAGCTGAGGGGGTCAGTGCTGTACATGTCAGCTTTTCCAGAACCATAATATCATCATCTGAGAGCCTGGAGGGCAGACACCAACACCCATGTTTTGCCCTCTCCTGGCCTCCCCACTACTCATTACAGGGAATGGGTGCTTACGGTTGACAAGAGGAGGGGGCCCAACCATGAGGGCATCAGATAGAATTTGCCATGTGGAAGGGGGCTCACCTGATCAACTTTGTGTCATCGATACAGTCTATGTCAGGACATCAGGAGCATCTCCTAAGACTCTGAAAGTCAGGCTATATCTGTCTTCATTACTTTAACCCACTGGCCTCCGGGAAGCCCTAGTTTACTGACAGGGTGTGGTAGCCAGAATAATGGCCTCCCAAAAATGTTCACACCTGAATCCCCAGAACCTGTGAATATGTCACTTTACCTGACAAAATATAGATGTGACTACGTTAATTAAGGTCCTTTAGATGGAGAGATTATCCTGTTTTATCTTGGTAGATGGACTCTGATCACATGAGTCCTTGAAAGAAAGACCCTTTCCCATCATGGGAAGAAAGAGATTCGGTGAGGGAAGGACGGCCAGAGAGACGCCACAGGAGAAACACTCAACCCACAGGTCCTGATTTTGAAGGTGGAGGAAGAGGACCATGAGCCAAGGAATACAAGAAGCCTCTGAGAGCTGGAAAAGGCAAGGAAACAGATTTTCCCCTTCAGCATCCAGAAAGGAACCAGCCCTGCAGACACCTTGACTTTAGCCCAGTGAGACCTGTGTCGACCTGATCTCCACAACTGTAAGATAATAAATTTGTATTGTTTAAGCCACCAAGTGTGTAATTTATTGGAGCAGCAAGAGTTTCCTGAACTATGGAGGAAGCATGATGTAATAGAAAGAATAGGGAGACTCTGGTTAAAGAGACCAGCCTTGCCACAGTATGTGACTTTGGGCAAGTCACAGTTTTCCATCTGTAAAATACAAGATAGTCTGACCTCAATCAAGAGTATGATTGCTGGAGACACACTAGGTGTGGACTTTACAAAGACCTCTTCAAAAGTCTGTCACAAAGGCTTCAGAGTCAGGAGGGAGAAAAACGGGCCACCTGATTGCACCATGAGGGAGACTTGGATTTCTTTGATCACTGAAGCCAAAGAGTACAGATAGGTCTTCGGTGACTTGCCCCAGGCCTCTCCTTGGTCCTGCCTCAAATGGTGACACAGAAAGCACGTTCTCTGTGCTAATGGCACAGAGCTGAAAAGAAAAGCAAATACATCAAAAGGCCAACTCAAGATTCAAGCCTTGCAACAAGGCAAAATGATGGCTCCAAACCACAGAATGAAATGTCATAAAAATAATAACAGCAGGCCGGGCACGGTGGCTCACACCTGTTACCTCTTGGGAAGCCAAGGTGCACAGATCACGAGGTCAGAAGTTCGAGACCAGCCTGGCCAATATGGTGAAACCCCGTCTCTACTAATAATACAAAAATTAGCCGGGCATGGCGGCGTGCACCTGTAGTCCCAGCTACCCGGGAGGCTGAAGCAAAAGAATCGCTTGAGCCCGGGAGGCAGAGGTTGCAGTGAGCCAAGATGGTGCCACTGCACTCCAGCCCGGGTGACAGAGCGAGACTCTGTCTCAAAAAAAAAAAAAAAAAATAATATAATAATAACAGCAAAGTCAGGCACAATGGCTCATGCCTATAATCCCAAGGCTTTGGGAAGCTGAGGTGGCAGGATCACTTGGGCCTAGGAATTTGAGACCAGACTGGCCAACACAGCGAGACCCCATCTCTACAAAAAATTTAAAAATTAGGCGGGTGTGATGGCACACACTTATGGTCTCAACTTCTTGGGAGGCTGAGTGGGGAGGATTGTTTGAGCCCAGGAGGGCGAGGCTGCTGTGAGCCATGTTTGTGCCACTGCACTCTGGCCTGGGCAGCAGTGAAACCCTCCCTCGAAAAATAAATGAATCAAAATTAAAATTAAAAAAGATAAGGCGAGGCACGGTGGCTCACGCTTGTAATCCCAGCACTTTGGGAGGCCAAGGCGGGCGGATCACGAGGTCAGGAGATCGAGACCACGGTGAAACCCCGTCTCTACTAAAAATACAAAAAATTAGCCGGGCGTGGTGGCAGGCGCCTGTAGTCCCAGCTACTCGGAAAGGCTGAGGCAGGAGAATGGCGTGAACCCGGGAGGTGGAGCTTGCGGTGAGC
This sequence comes from Symphalangus syndactylus, assembly GCF_028878055.3. Classification (NCBI taxonomy): domain Eukaryota; kingdom Metazoa; phylum Chordata; class Mammalia; order Primates; family Hylobatidae; genus Symphalangus; species Symphalangus syndactylus. The sequence continues at coordinate 109,192,371 of NC_072431.2, read as the reverse complement.
CGAGATCGCGCCACTGCACTCCAGCCTGGGGGCCAGAGCGAGACTCCGTCTCAAAAAAAACAAAAAACAACAACAACAAAAAAAAATTAAAAAAGATAATACAGCAAGCATTTATTGAAAAATGAAATTTGGAATTCAAAAAATAAATTGCATAAGCATAGGATGGAGTCCTGGGTTAACAATTGTTTATGGAAAAAAATTTGAGGAGAAAGGCAGTTATTATTTTACACTTGAAGGGATCTTAGAGAGCCCAGCCTGCTTATTTTACAAATTGGGAAACTGGACTCAGCAGGCTGTAAGCGCCTTATAAACTGACCCAGTGACTGGAAAGAAGCTTGTGACAAAAGGCTGCCACATAGAACTGTAGCCCCCTTACCAAATACATCAAACATTGTGCCAGCCACACCTATAGCCTTTTTTTTGTTTTGTTTTTTACTTTGTGTTTTTTATCCCATACTTAAATACTACCTATAGCCCTTTTTAAGCAGGCAAACCCCTGCTGATGAGGCAGCCCTAGTCCCCAGAAATTGTGTCTTGTGACCTCCAACCCCTTTGACCTCAGCTGATTAAAATTAGCAAGTGAGGCCTGGCGCAGTGGCTCACACCTATAATCCCAGCACTTTGGGAGGCCGAGGCAGGCGGATCACCTGAGGTCAGGAGTTCAAGACTAGCCTGGACAACATGGCAAAACCCTGTCTTTACTAAAAATACAAAATTAGCTGGGCATGATGGTACACGCCTGTAATCCCAGCTTCTCAGGAGGCTGAGGCAGGAGAATAGCTTGAACCCAGGAGACAGAGCTTGCAGTGAGCTGAGATTCCACCACTGCACTCCAGCCTGGGTGACAGAGCAAGACTCTGTCTCATAAAAAAAAATGGGTTAAAGAGACAAATTTATAAAGGCCGGGCCCAGTGGCTCACGCCTGTAATCCCCGCACTTTGGGAGGCCGAGGCAGGTGATCATGACCAGCCTGACCAACATGATGAAACCCCATCTCTACTAAAAATACAAAAATTAGCCGGGCGTGGTGGCACATGCCTGTTATCCCAGCTACTCAGGAGGCTGAGGCAGGAGAATCGCTTGAACCTGGGAGGAGGAGGTTGCAGTAACCAAGATCACACCACTGCACTCCAGTCTGGACAACAAAGGGATACTCTGTCTCAAAAAATAATAATAATAATAATAATTAATTTAATTGAATAAAAATATAAAATGAGCAAGTGGGCCTCTGCCTAAGGCTGACCAGTCCATGGACAAGCCAGTGACCTGGACATCAGGATGAGTTTATCAAATGCCCATTTTCAGGAATTTAAGTGGGAAAATATGGAGATGACCACTGAGTTGGCAGTAGGAGTTAAAGATGAAAGGATGTATAGAGAGCGTCTACCTTGACCCACAGAGTTCTCCATACCTAGCGATCGTGCCTGGCTACTCCTAGCTCACATACTTAGTGGGGAGTGATTACCCTGGCAGAGGTGACTGAACCTGATTGCCTGATTATCATGAGGGGTTAGGGCTGCTGCTACATACTGTAGGAATGTCCAGGCACACCTCATTTTATTGCACTTCACTTATTACGCTTCACAGATACTGAGTTTTTTACAGGTTGAAGGTTTATGGCAACTCTGTGGCAAGCAAGTCTACTGGTGCCATTTTCCAACAGCACATGCTCACTTCGTGTCTCTGTGTCATCACATTTTGGTAATTCTTAAAATATTTCAAACGTTTTTCATTATTATTGTATCTGTTATGGAGATCTGTGATCAGTGATTTTTGATGTTAATATTGTCATTGTTTTGGGGCACCATGAACCATACCTATAAGACATTGAAATTAATAAAAGTTGTGTGTGTTCTGACTGCTCCACTGACTGGCTGTTCCCTGTCTTGCTCCCTCTCCTTGGGTCTCTCTATTCCCTGAGACACAACAATATTAAAATTAGGCCAGTTAATAACCCTACAATGGTCTCTAAGTGTACAAGTGAAAAGAAGAGTTGCACATCTCTCACTTTACATCAAAAGCCAGAAAGGATTAAGGTTAGTGAGGAAGGCATGTCCAAAGCCAAGATAGGCCAAAAGCTAGGCCTCTTGTGCCAGTTAGCCAAGTTGCGAATGCAAAGGAAAAGTTCTTGAAGGAAATTAAAAGAGCTACTCCAGTGAACACAAAATTATAAGAAAGCAAAACAGCCTTATTGCTGATATGGAGAGCGTTTGAGCGGTCTGGATAGAAGATCAAACCAGCTACAACATTCTCTTAAGCCAAAGCCTAATCCAGAGCAAGACCCTAACTCTCTTCAATTCTCTGGAGGCTGAGAGAATTCAGGAAGCTGCAGAAGAAAAATCTGAAGCCAGCAGAGGTTGGTTCATGAGGTTTAAGGAAAGAAGTCATCTCCATAACATAAAAGTGCAAGATGAAGCAGCAAGTGCTGATGTAGAAGCTGCAGCAAGTTATCCAGAAGATCTAACTAAGATCATTGATGAAGGTGGCTACACCAAACAACAGATTTTCAATGCAAACTAAACAGCCTTTTATTGGAGAAGAGGCTATCTAGGACTTTCATAGCTGGAGAAGAAAAGTCAGTGCCTGGCTTCAAATCTTCAAAGGACAGGCTGACTCTCTTGTTAGAAGCTAATGCAGCTCGTGGCTTTAAGGTGAAGCCAGTGCTCATTTACCATTCTCAGAATCCTAGGGCCCTTAAGAATTATGGTAAATCTATCCTTCCTGTGCTCTATACATGGAAGAACAAAGTCTGGATTACAGCACATTTGTCCACAGCATAGTTTAGTGAATATTTTAAGCCCACTCTTGACACCAACTTCTCAGAAAGAAAATTCCTTTCAAGATATTACTGCTCATTGGCAATGTACCTAGTCACCCAAGATCTCTGATGGAGATTAATGTTCTTTTTACTCCTAACAAACTTCCATTCTGTAGCCCATGGGTCAAGGAGTAATTTTGACTTTATTTAAGAAATACATTTTGTAAGGCTACAGCTGCCATAGGGATTCGTCTCATGGATCTGGGCAAAGTAAACTGAGAACTTTCTGAAGAGGATTCGCCTTTCTAGATACCATTAAAAACATTCATGACTCATGGGAGGGGGTCAAAATATCAACATTAACAGGAGTTTGGAAGAACTTGATCTCAACCCTCATGGATGACTTGGAGGAGTTCAAGACTTCAGTGGATGAAGTAACTGTAGCCTGATGGAAACTGCAAGAGAACTACAGTTAGAAATCGAGTCTGAAGATGTGACTGAATTGGTGCAATCTCATGAGCAAACTTGAACAGATGAGGAATTGATTATTATGAATGAGCAAAGAAAGTGGTTTCTTAAGATGGAATCTACTGGTGAAGATTATGTTGAAATGACAACAAAGGATTTAGAATATTCTATAAACTTAGTTGATAGAGCAGTGTCAGGGTTTGAGAGGATTGACTCCAATTTTGAAAGTTCTACTGTGCAAAAAATGCTACCAAACATTGCATGCTACAGAGAAATCTTTCATGAAAAGAATCAACGTGGCAAACTTTATTGTTGTCTTATTTTAGGAAATTGCCAGAGCCACTCCAGCCTTCAGCAGCTACCATCCTGATCAGTCAGCAGCCATCAACATCAAGGCAAGAACCTCCATTGGCAAAAAGATTATGATTCACTGAAGGCTCAGATGATCATTAGCATTTTGTAACAACAGTATTTTTTAATTAAGGTATCACTTTTTTTAAGGTATAATGCTACTGCACACTTTAATAGACTACAGTATAGTATAAACATTACTTTTTTTTTTTTTTTTTGAGATGGAGTCTCGCACTGTTGCCCAGGCTGGAGTGCAGTGGCGCAATGTCAGCTCACTGCAAGCTCTGCCTCCTGGGTTCATGCCATTCTCCTGCCTCAGCCTCCCGAGTAGCTGAGACTACAGGTGCCCGCCACCATGCCCAGCTAATCATTTTGTATTTTTAGTAGAGATGGGGTTTCACCGTGTTAGCCAGGATGGTCTCAATCTCCTGACTTTGTAATCTGCCCACCTCAGCCTCCCAAAGTGATGGGATTACAGGCGTGAGCCACCATGCCCGGCCTTTTTTTTTTTTTTTTTTTTTTTTTTTGAGATGGAGTCTCACTCTGTTGCCCAGGCTGTAGTGCAGTGGCACAATCTCAGCTCACTGCAACCTCCACCTCCCGGGTTCAAGCGATTCTCCTGTCTCACCCTTCCAAGTAGCTGAGATTACAGGCATGCACCACCAGGCCTGGCTAAATTTTTTTTTGTATTTTTAGTAGAGACAGGATTTCACCATGTTCCCCAGGCTGGTCTCGAACTCTTGAGTTCAAGCAATTCACCCACCTCAGCCTCCCAAAGTGCTAGGATTACAGGCAAGAGCCACTGCGCCCAGCTAAACATAACTTTTATATGCATTGGGAAACAAAAAAAAATCCTGTGATCATTGCAGTGATCTCAAACCGGAACCCACAATATCTCTGAAGTATGCCTGTATCTGCATGTTAGGGGATTCATGGGTGCCCCTTGGTGTTCCATGCTCAGTGATATATTGGGCAACTTTAACTACCACAGCCTGGAAAGAACCCAGTTATCAGAAGGCTGAGAAATGAAGGTCTGGCTCACCCACTGGGCAAGTAATTCAGTCCAGCAAGAAGTACTGCTTGAAAGTGAGGGGAGTCTAGTGTGGATGGAAGGGGAGGAAAATGAAGAATGTCAGTTACAGTCTCAGAACCAACCACAGCACTGGGGATTTTAGCTTGTCCCACTGATGCTCCTATGATAAGTTTTTGTACCTCTTTTTTTTTCTTTTTTAATCAGAGTCAGAGTCTCACTCTGTCACCCAGGCTAGAGTACAGTGGTTCGACCATAGATCACTGTAGCCTCAAACTCCTGGGTTCAAGTGACCCTCCCACCTTAGCCTCCCAAGTAACTAGGACTACAGGCACTCACCATCACACCAGACTAATTTTGTTGTTGTTGTAGAGACAAGGTTTTGCTATGTTGACCAGGCTGGCCTTGAACGCCTGGCCTTAAGCAATCCTCCTGCCTCAGCCTCCCAAAGTACTGAAATTACAGGCATGACTCACTCTGCCTGGCTTTTTCTTTTTTAAAAAAGAGACAGGGGTCTTGTTATGTTGCCCGGGCTGGACTTGAACTCCTGGGCTCCAGCAATCCTCCTGCCTTGGCCTCCCAAGTTTCTGGGACTACAGGCACATGCTACCAGAACCAGCTTATTCCTCTTCTTCCTCCTTTTTAAAGAAACTATGACCTGGGCCGGGTGTGGTGGCTCACGCCTGTAATCCCAGCACTTTGGGAGGCCGAGGCTGGTGGATCACGAGGTCAGGAGATCGAGACCATCCTGGCTAACACGGTGAAACCCCATCTCTACTAAAAATACAAAAAAAATTAGCTGGGCATTGTGGTGAGCGCCTGTAGTAAGAAACAGTGACAGCATGAATTTAACACAAGACATAAGTGGATCTGAGCGATGCTCGCTGCTTGGCAGATACTGTCAGTGCCTCAGCCATTTCTCCTCAGGCCTCACCGCTGGCTGCACATAAGCCCAGAGGCTAAGGGCAGGCCTGCAGCTCCTTGCCTGAAGCTTTTCTCTAGTGGGTAAGCAGAGCAGAGGGCCAGGAGTGCTGGAGAATCCATGCCTCCCACCACAAAGCAGCTCTCAAACAGACTGGTGGGAACTGGTATATGAATACACCAGCAACCTCACCCCGGGAGTGGGAGAGTAACTGTGAGGGCACATGTTCTACACTGGCTCTCAGAGTTTCCCACTGGTTTTAAGCTCCAGTTTTTCACCATGCATGTAAGTGGTATCTTTTTTTGTTTTTTGTTTTTTGTTTTTTTGAGACAGGATCTTGCTTTGTTGCCCAGACTGGAGTGCAGTGGCATGATGACTGCTCGCTGCAGCCTCAACCTGCTGGGCTCAAGCGATCCTCCCAGTTCAGCCTCCCAAGTAGCTGGGACTAAAGGCATGCACCACAATGCCTGGCTAATTAATTTTTTTTTTTTTTTTTTTTAGAGATGGGGGTCTCTCTAGTTGCCCAGGCTGGTCTCAAACTCCTGGGCTCAAGCAATCTTCCTGCCTGGGCCTCCCAAAGTACTGGAATTACAGACATGAGCCACCACGCCCGGCAGGCATCTCATTTTTACTTTAAGCTGCATGTCCCTGATTCGTAGTGAATTTGAGCATATTTTCATGTTTCTTAACCATTTGGATTAGCTCTTCAATTGAGGTTAGAATCCTTTGTGTATATTTTTCTATCCCCCCAGAATTTTATTTTGAAACATTTTAAGCTTAAAGGAAAGTTGAAAGAATATCATGAACACTTGTATATCCTTCATTTAGTATGTCAGTCAAGGCCCATCAGAGAAGTAAAACCACTAGCATATGCATATGTATGTATGTTTATATATACATACACACACATAAATTTTTTTCAATTAAGAGATTTAGTACACAGAATTGCTCTTATTTGGTACAGAGAATTGCTCAATTATGCAGTTGTGGGAGCAAGCTCAACAGTCTCTGAAAGGCGTTGTCTTTGCTTCTGCTGCTGGAGCTCGGATTCTGCAGGCCAGGCAGCCGGGAAAGGAAGATGGACAAAAGTGGGACAGAGAAAGGATGAGCCAGAACCCATGAACATAGACTGGAACCCAAGTCAGTCTCTCCCCGCCTCCACCTTTGATGACGCGAATGTCCTGCCACAGAAGGTGTGCTTTTACCCACCATGCTCTGCTGCTACATGGGTATGCAAGCCCTGCTAGTGCACAATCCCAGCACATGGTAGCACTCAGTAAGGAGAGCTGGATGTTCAGTTCCATTGATTATGTCAGCCCACTTTCCCCAATGACTTGAATTGTCATGTTTTTGTATATACAATCACCTTGTTTGGGATTCTCTGTTTTATTCCACTGACTAATTTTTCCCCTTTGCTTTATTCATTTGATTAATTGGCCTTATAATATGTTATCATATTTGGTAAAGTGAATTTCTTTTCTTTTTTTTTTTTTCGAGATGGGGGTCTTGCCCTGTCGCCGCCCAGGCTGGAGTACAGTGGTGTGTCTCAGCTCACTGCAACCTCCACCTCCCGGGTTCAAGCTATTCTCCTGCCTCAGCCTCCTGAGTACCTGGAATTACAGGCATGTGCTATCACGCCGGGCTAATTTTTGTATTTTTGTAGAGAAGGGGTTTCGCCATGTTGGCCAGGCTGGTCTTGAACTCCTGACCTCAGGTGATCCACCCGCCTCAGCCTTCCAAAGTGCTGGGATTACAGGCGTGAGCCACCGCATCCGGCCGGTAAAGTGAATTTCTCTATTTTTTTCTCAGTATTTTCCCTATCAAAATCTTTGTATTTTGAAAAAATAATTTTTTCTTTGCTTGTTCTTTGTTTTACTAATTGGAATTATACACTTTAATTTTTGGAGAACTGACACTTTTTATGATATTTTCTCTTCCCAAAAGGATATGGTTAATTTTCTGTTTGTTCCCATCTTGTTTTATAGCGTTTAATAATATTTTACTATATAACTTTATTCATATGAATACTTATGTGTTTCTTGATTAAATATGAGTAAATGTATGTACCATATCATAGCGGTTACAAGGGAAGTATCTGCCAAACTGCCAGGGTTCAAATCCCAGCTCTGAGATTTTACCAGCTATTAATAGTAATCTGGGGCTAAATCACTTAATCTGTGTGTTCCTCAGTGTTCTCTTCTATAAAATAAGAATAATAATAGTGGCTGAACGCAGTGGTTCACACCTGTAATCCCAGCACTTTGAGAGGCCGAGGCAGGTGGATCACTTAAGCCGAGGAGTTGGAGATAAACCTGCGCAACATGGCAAAACGCCAGTCTCTACAAAAAATACAAAATAATAATAATAATAATAGGAATCTGTTTCAAGAGGATGTTGTGAGGCTTGATTGAGTTGATACAAAGTGCTAAGAATAGTTCATGGCATTATGGTGGCTATCATTATTATCCTAAGAATTTTTTTTTCTGAGTAGCTTCATTATCTATATATTACCCTAAGAATTTTATAACTTTGTAACTCTAAATTGAAACTGCTTCCATTTTCAATTCAATATGCTTATTGCTAGAGTAAAAACAATTTATTTTCATTATATTTATCTTGTATCCAGTCAGCCCTCAAATTATATTGCTTTTTACTATGGTTTTTTATTTTTACTAGTCTTTTGGTTTTTCTGGTACAATCATGTCAGCAGCAAAAAAGATAATATTATTATTTCTTTTCAGATGAGCGTAACAATTCATTGTCTTGTTTTACTGAATTTGGTAAAACTACCAAGATATGTCAAATAATAAGGATAATAGCAGGCATTTCTGTCTAAATTTTTATTTTAATTGAAGTGGTTTCACTGTTTCACCATTGAGAACCATATTTGCTTTTAGGTTTTAGTAACTAGTCTTTATTATATTTAAGCAGTTTTCCTCTTTTTCTTTTTTACTTAGAGTTTTTATTGGGAATAGTATCAAGTTGTACTAGCTTTACAATTAAATCTTGGAGGCTTTCTTCGTTTTCTATACTCTTGACTAGTTTAAACGGCATAGAACGGCCTGGCGCGGTGGCTCACGCCTGTAATCCCAACACTTTGGGAGGCCGAGGCGGGCAGATCACGAGGTCAGGAGATCGAGATCCATCCTGGCTAACACGGTGAAACCCCGTCTCTACTAAAAATACAAAAAAAAAATTAGCCAGGTGTGGTGGCGGGCGCCTGTAGTCCCAGCTACTCGGGAGGCTGAGGCAGGAGAATGGCGTGAACCGGGGAGACGGAGCTTGCAGTGAGCCGAGATGGCCGAGCCACTGCACTCCAGCCTGGGCGACAGAGCCAGACTCCACTCAATAAATAATAAATAAATAAAAATAAATAAATGGCATAGAAATTATTACATAAGGTTAGAAAAAACTCATATCTGGTACCATGTGAATGCAGTATTTCCCAAAAGGAGTCTCTCATCACCTTCCTATTGCAGTCTTTTCTAAAATAAGTTGGGCTATTCAAGCTTTCCTCTTTCTCCTGGGTCAATTTTGGTAATTTATATATTTCTTGAAAGATATCCATTTCCTCTAAATTTTCAAATTGGTTGATTTTCAGTGGTACTGTTTTATTTATTTATTTTTTTTTTTTTTGAGACGGAGTCTTTCTCTGTCCCCCAGGCTGGAGTGCGGTGGTGTGATCTCGGCTCACCGCAACCTCCACCTCCTGGGTTCACGCCATTCTCCTGCCTCAGCCTCCCGAGTAGCTGGGACCACAGGCGCCCGCCAACACGCCCGGCTAATTTTTTTGTATTTTTTAGTAGAGATGGGGTTTCACCGTGTTAGCCAGGATGGTCTCGATCTCCTGACCTCGTGATCCACCCGCCTCGGCCTCCCAAAGTGCTGGGATTACAGGCTTGAGCCACCGCGCCCGGCCTTTCAGTGGTACTGTTTTATAATTCTTCAATTTTCTCTTTTTTTTTTTGAGACGGAGTCTTGCTGTGTCATCCAGGCTGGAGTGCAGTGGCACGATCTCGGCTCAGGTTCATGCCATTCTCCTGCCTCAGCCTCCCGAGTAGCTGGGATTACAGGTGCCCACCATCACGCCTAATTTTTTGTATTTTTAGTAGAGACGGGATTTCGCCTTGTTAGCCAGGATGGTCTTGATCTCCTGACCTCGTGATGCGCCCGCCTCGGCCTCCCAAAGTGCTGAGATTACAGGCGTGAGCCACTGTGCCCGGCCTTCTCCTCTATTTGTAAGAATGTTTTCTTTCTCATAACTAATCTTGTCTATTTAATCTTTCTCTCCTCCCCCCCTTAATTTGGCTTGCAAGAGGTTTATTTTATTAGTTTTTTTTTTTTTTTTTTTCGAGACGGAGCCTTACTCTGTCACCCAGGCTGGAGTGCGGTGGCACCATCTCGGCTCACTGCAACCTCTACCTCCTGGGTTCAAACGACTCTCCTGCCTCAGCCTCCCAAGTAGCTGGGGTTACAGGTGTCCGCCACTGCACCCTGCTAATTTTTGTTTTTTGTTTTTTGGTTTTTTTTGTGACGGAGTCTCGCTCTGTCACCCAGGCTGGAGTGCAGTGGTGCGATCTCAGCTCACTACAAGCTCCGCCTCCCAGGTTCACGCCATTCTCCTGCCTCGGCCTCCCAAGTAGCTGGGACTACAGGCGCCCGCCACCACGCCTGGCTAATTTTTTGTATTTTTAGTAGAGACGGGGTTTCACCGTGTTAGTCAGGATGGTCTCAATCTCCTGACCTCGTGATCTGCCCGCCTCGGCCTCCCAAAGTGCTGGGATTACAGGCGTGAGCCACTGAGCCCGGCCGCACCCTGCTAATTTTTGTATTTTTTAGGAGAGACAGGTTTTCACCATGTTGGCCAGGCTGATCTCAAACTCCTGACCTCAGGTGATCCGCCCGCCTTGGCCTACCAAAGTGCTGGGATTTCAGGCATGAGCCACTGTGCCCAGACTTATTAGCTCTTTTAAAAGACAATTTGTTTGGATTTATTTATCCTTTTTAGTTTTTTTGTTTGTTTGTTTGAGACAGGGTGTGGCTTTGTTGCCCAGGCTGGAGTGCAGTGGTGCAATCTCAGCTCACTGCAACCTCCACCTCCGGGGCTCAAGTTACCCTCCCATCTCAGCCTCCCAAGTAGCTGGGACTACAGGCGTACACCACCACGTCTGGCTAATTTTTGTAATTTTTTTTTTTGTTCAGAGATGGGGTTTCACCATGTTGCCCAGGCTGGTTTCGAACTCCTAAGCTCAAGTGATTCTCCCTCCTTGGCTTCCCAAAGTGCTGGGATTACAGGCATGAGCCACTGTGCCTGGGCTTTTTTAGTATTTTTTTATTATTATTTCATTAGTGTTAGCTTTAGTTATTATTTTCTGATTTGATTTCTTTTCTTATTCTTTTCATAATTTCTTGAAATAAGTTGTCCCTTTATTTTTCCTCTGCGTGTGTTTAAAGCTTGCTATCTTTTTGACAGTATAATATATGATACAGGGTAATTGAGAGAGTTTCTCATGTTACGCTGTTTTCTCATTTCACATTTTTATTTTGTGAACATAGTATTTTCATTCTTTTTTTAAAAACCAGTTTTATTGCATTGTAATTTATATACAACAAATTGATCCGTTTTAAGTGTACAATCCTATGAGTATTGACAAGTGTATTCAGTTGTGTAATTATCACCACAATTAAGATACAAAACATTCCTATCTCTCCCAAAATCCTCCTATCCCTTTGCAGGCACTCTTCTCCCACCTCCCCCAGCCCGTAACTTAAATTTCTCTTGTTTGATATCAGTACAGATGTTCCTTGACTTAGGATGGGACTACGTTCCAAAAAACTCATCATAAGTAGAAAGTAATGTTAGTCGAAAATGCATTTAATACCCTGATAAACCTATCGTAAAGTCAAAGAATCCTAAGTTAAACCATTGTAAGTTGGGGATTGTCTGTATATAGCCTCTGGTTTTTAAAATAATATTTAATATTTGCCTGGTATCTCTTTCCATGTCTTTATTTTAAAACTTTATCACTTTAAGTGTTTCTCTTAAGTAATGTGTACCTAAATTTGATTTATAACAAAATCTGACAGTCTTTTAATGGTAGATTTCAGTCCACTTGTATTTACTGTAATCAGTGATGTATTTGATTTTCTTTTTCCCATCTTATTTGTTTTAAAGTTTTTTTATATTGTTGTTAACTCTTCTTTTTTTAATCTTTGCTAGATTAAATAAATTACTACTTATTCAATTTTTCTCCTCATTAATTTGGAGTTTGTCATTCTATTAATAGTTACCATCCCTGTCCCTGCTGTCAGATAGATACATATGACTTTTCTAGTGTATGAAAACAACAGCTACTATTTCCAAAATACTTTAATTATCTTCTATTTCCTCCCCATCCCAATAAAATGTAATCTTTTTTTATTTTTGAGACGGAGTCTCACTCTTGTTCCCCAGGCTGGAGTACAGTGGCATGATCTTGGCTCACTGCAACTTCCACCTCCTGGGTTCAAGCGATTCTCCTGCCTCAGCCTCCCAAGTAGCTGGGATTACAGGAGCCCGCCACCATGCCCAGCTAATTTTTGTATTTTTAGTAGAGACAGGGTTTCGCCATGTTGGCCAGGCTGGTTTTGAACTCCTGACCTCAGGTGATCCACCCACCTCAGCCTCCGAAAGTGCTGGGATTACAGGCGTGAGCCACCGCGGCTGGCCAAAATGTGATCTTTAGATTACTTTCACTTCCCTTCCTTTCTCCCCTTTTTCCTCCCCATCTCTCCCTGCCTTAGACTTCTGGAACACTTTTACCTTCCCCTTATCCCCACCGCCTGACTCCACAGTTTTAATGAGATAATTTAGTCCTTATTAGAATTTCCCTTATAGTGTGTTCCATCTGTTTCAAGAGTCCTTATTTAGCATATATGTTACACCTCATAAACAGACATGGTTCGTTGCTCCCCACTGGTTTCTTGCCTCTTCTCTTCCCCTGTCTTGAAGTCTCTGTTAGGATTCATTTGTTGTTTATTAGAGTCTCTTCTCAAAAGTATTTCTCAGATGAGGTACTCAGTGATTTTTGCAAATCTTTTTTTCTTCCTTGGCTGGGTATAGATTGCAGGTCTTTTCGTTCATTAGCCCACATTCCACTTGGGGGTCTTTTAACTTTCAGGGTTGCAAATAAGAAAAAAGAACTTGCTTTCTGCCTTACAGTATGAAAGATTTCCTATATTCCTAGAGTTTTGGAATTTTTGCCTATATGTAGCTGAGTGTGTGTCTTTTCATTTCAATTGGAGCTGGAATCAGTCTTTCTTCAGCTTAGAGAAATTTCATCTATTATTTAGTTATGACCTCTCCTCTCTTGTTCCTTTTCCTCCTGAAACCCACAGCATTTGCAGGTTAAGTCTACTGTATCTGTTCCAGGCTTCTACCTTCTACCACATATTTGCAATTCTATATTTTTGTGCTAGATTTTGAGACTTTTTTTCTATTTAATTTTCTAGACCTATTTTGGGGTTTCAGCAATGACTGTCCTCTCCTTTGATTTATCAATGGAAATTTTTAGTTCTGAGATCACATTTTCTAGTTCAAGGAAATCTTTTGTGTTTGAGCTTCACACATATCTCTCCAGGCTTTCATTTTTTCTGTCAGGGATTCAGCTGTCTCTGCCAGCAGGTTCCTCTGCCCTCTGGTTTTTCTGCATTCTCCCAGCCTCAAGGGCTGAGAAATTAAATCCACCATTAGTTTTGCTGGGAGTTAAGACCCAGAAGAGTCATGATTGTCCTTGGGAAGCAGGCTCTCTCTGAGACTTGCTTTCTTCCTGAAAGTCCTTGCTTTTGGCTCTGAGGCTGTTTTCCAGAACTTGTCTGTAAGGAATTCTCTCTGCTTGGAGCCCAGAGGAGCCCACTTAAAGTTTGTCACCTATAGCTGGAGTTGTCAGAGGGGGTGTGGAATGGAGAACCTCACTGGAGTTTCCTAGAATTCCCTTGCTCTGAGAGGTCTAAGTATCACTATTAACAAATACCAAGTCACCAAAACACTTAAAGCCAGAAGTGTTGAAAGTAGTTACCTCTGGGAACTATGACTGGGAGTAGGAATGGGAATTGGGGGAGAGAGCTTTTACTTTTATTTTTTCCCCTACGCTAGGATTTCTCACCCTCAGCACTATAAATTTTGGGTGAGAAATTCCTTATTGTGAGTAGCTGAGCTGAGTTTTGTAGGTTGTTTAACAGCATCCTTGACCTCTTTCCACTACCACCCCCTCCCCAGTTGTGAAAACCAAAAATGTTTCCAGACATGCCCTAAATGTTTCCTGCAGGGGGTGGGGTGCAAAGTCACCCCTGGTTGAGAACGACTGTTGTGTAGCTTTTGGTTCTATTTGAGTTTTTTTTTTTTACCACGTGCACGTTATTTCTATAATTAAACATTTAACTGAGGTCACAAGACAGAAGAGGAAATATGAAACTGTTATAAGGAACCAGAACAACTAAGTAGAGAATATAGAGTAAAGGGTAGGGAAGCAAGTTAGCAAAGTGGGAAGAAAAGGAATATTAATAAAAGAAGTAGAAATGAAGAAATGAGAATCGCTTAAATCTGTTCCCTCCTTGTAACAAAACCAAGCTGGAAGTTTAAACCCATCTTTGAGAGACTGCAGAGCAGCGCCAAAGATGGAGGGGCCCTGGCGGCATGGCTTCCAAAGACCCTCCCCACCTATAAGTAATTTCTTAAGAACTTCCTGGCCAGGCGCGGTGCCTCACGCCTGCAATCCCAGTACTTTGGGAGGCCTAGGTGGGTGGATCACGAGGTCAGAAATGAAGAGAGTATCTGAGTCTTGGAACTAGAGGAGCAGGATCCTGAAGTCCCACATACTCCTGTCACTGAGGTCCCTGTCAGGCCTCTGAGCTCAAGCTAAGCCATTATATCCCCTGTGACATGCACGGATACATCCAGATGGCCTGAAGCAACTGAAGATCCACAAAAGAAGTTAAAATAGCCAGTTCCTTCCTTAACTGATAACATTCCACCATTGTGATTTGTTCCTGCCCCACCCTAACTGATCAATTGACTTTGTGACAATACACCCTCCCCACCCTTGCGATAAGTACTTTGTGATACTCTCCCACCCTTGTGAATGTACTTTGTATGATACACCCTCCCTACCCTTAAGAAGGTACTTTGTAGCCGGGCGCGGTGGCTCACGCTTGTAATCCCAGCACTTTGGGAGGCCGAGGCGGGCGGATCACGAGGTCAGGAGATCGAGACCACGGTGAAACCCCGTCTCTACCAAAAATACAAAAAATTAGCCGGGCGTGGTGGCGGGCGCCTGTAGTCCCAGCTACTCGGAGAGGCTGAGGCAGGAGAATGGCGTGAACCCGGGAGGCGGAGCTTGCAGTGAGCCGAGATCGCGCCACTGCACTCCAGCCTGGGTGACAGAGCAAGACTCCGTCTCAAAAAAAAAAAAAAAAAAAAAAAAAAAAAAAGAAGGTACTTTGTAATATTCTCCCCACATTTGAGAATGTACTTTGTAAGAAGATCTACCCCCTGTGCGCAAAAAATTGCTCCTAACTCTACCACCTATCCCAAACCTATAAGAACTAATGATAATCCCACCACCCTTTGCTGACTCTCTTTTCGGACTCAGCCTGCCTGCACCCAGGTGAAATAAACAGCCTTGTTGCTCACACAAAGCCTGTTTGGTGGTCTCTTCACACAGATGCGCGTGGCATTTGGTGCTGAAGAACCGGGAGAGGAGGACTCCTTCAGGAGACGAGTCCCCTGTCCTTGCCCTCACTCTGTGAGGAGATCCACCTACGACCTCGGGTCCTCAGACCAACCAGCCCAAGGAACATCTCACCAATTTCAAATTGGGTAAGCGGTCTTTTCACTCTCTTCTCCAGCCTCTCTCGCTACCCTTCAATCTCCCTCTCTTGCTACCCTTCAATCTCCCTATCCTTCCAATTCCAGTTCTTTTTCCTCTCTAGTAGAGACAAAGGAGACATATTTTATCTGTGGACCCAAAACTCCAGCTCTGGTCACGGACTCGGGAAGACAGCCTTCCCTTGGTGTCTAATCACTGCGGGGACGCCTGCCTGATTATTCACCCACACTCCATTGGCGTCTGATCACTGCGGGGACACCTGCCTTGGTCATTCACCCACATTCCCTTGGTGGCAAGTCAATTGCGGGAATGCCTGCTTTGGCTGCTCACCCACATTGCAGCCCAGGGCTGCTCCCCACCCTCCTTCTCCGTGTCTCTACCTTTCTCTTTATTTTTTTATTTTTTTTTTTTTGAGACGGAGTCTCGCTCTGTCACCCAGGCTGGAGTGCAGTGGCACCATCTCGGCTCACTGCAAGCTCCGCCTCCCGGGTTCACGCCATTCTCCTGCCTCAGCCTCTCCGAGTAGCTGGGACTACAGGCGCCCGCCACCTCGCCCGGCTAATTTTTTGTATTTTTAGTAGAGACAGGGTTTCACCATGTTAGCCAGGATGG
This sequence comes from Symphalangus syndactylus, assembly GCF_028878055.3. Taxonomy (NCBI): domain Eukaryota; kingdom Metazoa; phylum Chordata; class Mammalia; order Primates; family Hylobatidae; genus Symphalangus; species Symphalangus syndactylus. The sequence continues at coordinate 109,176,364 of NC_072431.2, read as the reverse complement.
TCTCGATCTCCTGACCTCGTGATCTGCCCACCTCGGCCTCCCAAAGTGCTGGGATTACAGGCGTGAGCCACCGCGCCCGGCCTACCTTTGTCTTTAAACTCACCTCCTTCACTA